>NC_141695.1:412275809-413665332 GCF_964263255.1 Lissotriton vulgaris
TGAGAGAGATACAGTGGGGTTTGAAGATGTAAGGCTTTTTGTGTAATGCACATGGTCTTATAGCTGGATCTGCCATCGATGGGAAGCCATTGGAGGTATTTGAGGATTGGGGAGATGTGATTGGACCTCTTGCAATCAGAAATAAGCCTGGCCACGAAGTTAAGGACACATTTGATAGAGGCTAGGTGTACTTTGGGTGTTCCGACGAGCAAGGCGTTACCATAGTCTAATCTGGAGAGAACTAATGATTGGACAACAGATTTAAAGTCATCCACAGGAATGAAGGGTTTGATTTTCTTGTGGTGATGTGAGTAAAATAGGGTGCCTTTAGCTGCGTTTTTTATGTGGGGAGAAAGGCTAATATTTTGGTTAATGCTAATTCTGAGAGATTTAACTGAGCTCGAGGAGGCCAAGGAGCTGGTTGTTTTGGGGGGCGAAGAGAATGACTTCAGTTTTATTAGGATTCAGTTTCAGGTGATTGTGATGGAACCATTGTTGAATCTTGTTCAGGGTATCATTTAGTTGCAGATTGTGGTATGAGATTTGATTTTATAGTAAAGTTGGTTATCATCAGCATAGAGGTGGTAGTTGATATCTGCATTCTTTAGAATGAGAGTGAGGGGCTTCATGAAGAGGTTAAATAGAGCAGGAGAGAGAATAGACGCCTGAGGAACACCCAGGGAGACCGGCATAGGTTTAGAGATTCAAAAGCTGATTTTAATTTGCTGGGTTCTGTGCTGAAAGAAGGAGGAAAACCATTTGAGAACAGGACCACTGAAGCCAAATTGCTCTTTGAGGGTGTTGAGTAAGGTAGGTTGGCTGACAGTATCGAAAGCAGCAGAGAGGTCCTGGAGGATGAGAAGGGAATCTTCCCCCTTGTCGAGGGAGTGATGGATATCGTCAGCAATGTTGAGCATCGCGGTTTCTGTACTACAGCCCTTTCCGAAGCCTGATTGTAATATATCAAAAAGATTAAATGAGTCGATATGTTTGTCCATTTGTCGTAGGATGCATTTTTCGAAGGCCATGGAAAGAAGAGGCAGGTTGAAATCGGGCACAAATTGTTAAGGTCTTTAGGGTCGGCAGTAGCATTTTTGAGGATGGGAGAGATTTGGCCAAGTGGGAGGGAAATAGGGACACAGCCGGAGGCCAAGGAGGTGTTGATGATGGAAGTCCAATAAGGTGAGATTATATACTTTAAATCTTGGACGAGGTTGGCAGGGAGCAGGTCAAAGGTATGAGAGGAGATTTAACTTTAGCGATGATGTTGAGGACTTCTCGTTCAGTAACTGGCCAGAAGTGAAGCCAAGATGCATTCATTTTGGGCTGACGGCAGGTTAGGAGATGCTCAAGGGGGTGGCTGACAGCGGGAAAATAACAGAGTCTGGAGGGGGCTAAGGCGAACAAGGTGACTTGGGAGGGTGGGTATGTAGGGGTGAGGAGCCCTGTGGTGGTGGAGTAACCACAAAGGAAAGATCAATCTTGGAAATGTTATCAGAAAAGAAATTAGCAATTTCTTCACATCTTTAGGTAGTGGCAATCAATTTAGGGGGAGCCGACTATGTTTGATTTTTGATAATGTTGAATAGTTCCCTAGGTCTATTCTTAGCTCCGTCGAGTTGGGAGCGGAAGGAGGCCTTTTCGTTGTGGATATGTTTTTTGTAAGTGCCCCGAGCCGATCTGAGGAGGGCAAGGTTTGGGAAGGAGGGATGTTGTCTCCAAGTGCGTTTTGTTAACCTACGCGCACGTCTCTTGATGTTGAGATCAGCATTAAACCAGGATTTTGCGGGGATGTTTCTTTGAGATTTTGATTTGGCAGGGGCAATTTGGTCAAGGACCTCGATGATGGATTTGTTGTAGTGTTCAGTAAGATCATTGGCGTTTTGCAAGGGAGGAGGAAGTTGAAGTTTCGCTTTAAGTTTAGTTTCCAGTCACTCGGAGGAATAAGGTGAAGGTTTCTGGATATTTTCATGAGGTTGGCGTTTTTGGGGAGAAGAGGAGGGGTTATGTTGTTGATCGTGAAGTGAATAAGGTGTCCACCATAAGGGTGGAAGGGTATACTCAGATGTGAGTCCCTAGCTCATTGCACCATCAGGATTCAAGCAAGCCGGGCCGAAGACGGCTGAAATGCCAGAAACCGGTCCCCGGTAGCTTGTTTCCTTCCCAGTATAAGAATTGGCTTGGTAGTTTGGTCTGACCTGTTCCCATGATGCACGGAGCCAGGGTCATACTAATTTGCATATAGCCAAGTTCTGAGCTGGGATGGTGCAGTGAGCTAAAAAACGGTGATGGATCAAGCCTTGATCTTTGAACTGGGTAAGAGTGGTCTGCTTAATTCAGACACTCTGTTCATCACCACCCCCTTTTCTGAATCATTTTTGTCCACCATAAGGGTGGAAGGGTATACTCAGATGTGAGTCCCTAGCTCATTGCATCATCAGGATTCAAGCAAGCCGGGCCGAAGACGGCTGAAATGCCAGAAACCGGTCCCCGGTAGCTTGTTTCCTTCCCAGTATAAGAATTGGCTTGGTAGTTTGGTCTGCCCTGTTCCCATGATGCACTGGGCCAGGGTCAGACTAATTTGCATATAGCCAAGTTCTGAGCTGGGATGGTGCAGTGAGCTAAAAAACGGTGATGGATCAAGCCCTGATCTTTGGACTGGGTAAGAGTGGTCTGCTTAATTCAGACACTCTGTTCATCACCACCCCCTTTTCTGAATCGTGAATAAGGTGATGGTCCGACCAATCAATGGGGACAATGTGCGAAAGGGAGGCAAAATCTTTGCTAGTAATGATGGCGTCAAGAGTGGCCTCTTTGTTATGTGTTGGGGAATGGCAGAGTTGATTTATGTTAGTAACTTCAAGTAGATCATTGAGGATGACGACAGAGGGATCAGTCTTATTGTTCCAGTGAATATTGAAGTCTTCAAGGAAGATGTTTTTGGAGTTGGAAATCGAGGCTTGGGAAATTAAGTCAGACAATTCATCCACAAAGGTCAGCAGTTCACCAGTAGGATGGTAAATGTTATGCAGTCGAAGAGCAGGGGCCCCATGGGATTAAATTCAACTATCATGTCCTCAAAGAGGCTTGATCAGGGTGCTTAACAAAGGAGAGTGGGAGTTTATCTTTATAAATTATGGCTAGGCCACCTCCAATTTTATTAAACCTATCTTTTCTGAGGATAGAGTAACCCGGGGGAGAGAGCATGTCAAGAATAGAAGAGGAGTGAGCCGTGAGCCAGGTTTCTGTAAGAAAGGCAATGTCGATGCCTTCATTGAGGATTGTCTCAGAGATTTCGATAGCATGTCGTGAGGTTGACCTACAGTTGATCAGCATACAGGTGAGGAGTTTGTGGTTGGTATCAGGGGGCATCCTGGGTGGATAGGGGTGCAGCTTATCCCCACGATCACATAAACAGTGGAGTAAAGTGAGGGAGGATCAGTAGTGGCAGTGAGTAGCGGAGGGACCTTAGGTGAGCCAGTGGGGTTAGGACTAGAGCTTCTTCCTAGGATCACTGGAGTAGTGGTGGGGGGTAATCGAGAGTCAACAGTCATGGAGTTGGAGGGGTAGGGAAAATTGAGATCTCCAAGGTCAGAGTAAGAGAGATGGTTCGTTGCTTGGGATGGAATAAGGAAGCAGTTACCAGGGAGACCCTCAGATGGTCTATCATAAGGGATGGTACTTCTTTGTGGCGGAAAAGAAGAGTTGGTGTGAGCATCGCCGATGGGGACCGGATGATTGTCAGGTTTAGTATCAGAGAGGGCGTTAAAGTCTTTCCTGAATGATGAAAATTCCAAGGCCAAGATAGAGAGGTAGAGTTCAATGTTAAAGAGTGATTGGGTTACAAAACCTACAAGGAAAAGAGGAAAAGGGGTCATTGGGGAGAGGGGCATGTTCGGCGTTAGTTAGGGAGGGAGGATTTGGAAGTGGACGAGGAGGGAACCCAGGAGGCGGGGAGTGAGGGGTGTTCTTGATGTTAGGTTGAAGAGGGATTTTGGTGGGAACGCCATCATTCCCAGCAGCCTGATGGATGCAATGGGGAGAGGAGGAGGAGACGGGCAAAGGAAGAGAGGTGATTTTCTCTATGAGATTGGGGATCGATAAGAAAAATCAGGATTGGAATCCGTCGAGGGGCGGTGGGGGGGTGACGTGAGAGGACTCAGTAGGGGTGCTGGCTGACGTGACGGGACTCGTGAGTCGGGGGAAGTGGAAGGGAGATCGGACAGTGGGGGATGAAGGGACTGAGAAGGAAGAAGGAAGTCGTTGGGGTAGGGAGGCAAAGTGTCAATAGGAGAGGGTTTGGGTGGCTGAGAGATGATGGTAA
Organism: Lissotriton vulgaris; assembly: GCF_964263255.1. Lineage (NCBI taxonomy): Eukaryota > Metazoa > Chordata > Amphibia > Caudata > Salamandridae > Lissotriton > Lissotriton vulgaris. Next base: position 412,280,134 of record NC_141695.1, read on the forward strand.
GTCGGGAGAAGGAAGGGAGAGTGGAGAGGAAATGGTATAGAAGATTTGGGTGGGCGAAGAAGATGGGGAAGACAGAAGGGAGAGAAGATGCTGCTGTAGCGGCGGGATAAAAGGTCTGGGATTGGGAGGCTTTGCAGTGAGCCGGAGGAACAGGTGGAGATAGGGTTGGTGTTAGGGGAGGTGAACTCGGTAGGGCTACCTGTGGGAGTCCGGCAGTAGACATGAGGGCAGAGGTGGTTAGGTCAATAGGAGACGAGAGTATTTGGGTGACTGGGAGGGATGATGGAGAGTAGGAAGAAGGAGGGGAGGCTGGAGAGGAAATGGGAGAGAAGATTTGGGTAGGTGAATAAGATAAGGAAGAGTCAGGCGAGAGAGACGATGCTACTGAAGCAGCGGGTTCAATAGTCTGGGATTGGGAGGTTTCGGAGTAAGCCAGAGAATCAGGTGGCGCAGGGGTTGGTGTTGGAGGAAGTGAACTCAGGAAGGCTACCTGTGGGTGTCCGGCAGTAGACTTGAGAACAGGGTTGGTTAGTAGATCATATAGAGCGCTGAAGTAATGTTCAAAGATGTTGAGGTGGTTAACTGAGGCTTGTATGAGGATATTTCTGGATTTGAATATGGAGATGTCGATATCACCTGATAAAGTGGGGGAAGGATTGATGGACAACTTCAAGCCATACAGGATTTTGCAGGATTTCTTTATGGGTGGAGGAAGATCCTTTTCCATTTTGAGGGGTGCCTGGAGTAGAATATGTAGTTAGTTTTGATAATGGATGTGAGGCTTAGGTAATTGTCCACAAATAGGTTTTCTTGGTGGCGAATTAGCAGTTTATGTTTCAGATTTCTCTTGGCATTTTTAGTTAGGTTGGGGGGGTAAACAATGGACCATGAATTGGATCCAAACCTAGTGATAAGTGTGTCTGGAGCGGTGAGGGTGGGGTTGGGGGGGAGGCATTGTACTACCACTAGAATGATACGATGTGCAGTCCAGGGAATTTGCGGGAGGCAAAATTTGGGGGAGAGAGGGAAAGGAGGTGAAATGATGGGAGGAGCGCTAGAAAAGAGTAGAGTTTATCTGAGGAAGATCAGATTGGGCGTAAGAGGGACATTAGAACCAGGGACATTAGAACCAGGAGAGTCGGGACACAATTCAAATTAACAGACAAAAAACCAAATTGAGATATATGGTATCTAGATGAGGTAGATGCATGGGGGTGCAAGTAGTACAAAAGGATTACAAATACAGAGGAAATAGCAGCAGGCAACACAGCATTGGAGATTTAGGAGCAGCAAGAGGAGGAAGGGTCGTTAAGTAACAAAGATCCCCAAAAAGGTTAAAAAAGACAATGCAGGAGACTTAATACAGATTGTCAAGCAACAGGCAGGGAGTAATATAAAAAGTTGAAGCATCGCATATAAGTAAAAGCTATTTCTCCAGGATTGAAGTCAGGAGAAGGATTACGCCTTTCTGCCATTTAATGATAATCACTCAAACCTCCATTCAGGTCAGGTGACAGCAAGCTGAGTTAGTGTTAATTTCCCTGCTTTAGAGGTCTCAAGCATGGTTTCATGGTTTTCAACACTGCTCCTCGATCTGGATCAGACGTTGTATCAAATGGTTCTGGATGCGTTCCTCTCACTGATAGTGTGGTGGATTACAGGGACAGATGGTCCCTCCCGGGCCTTTTGCAAGAATTTGAGGATCTCCTCTCCAGAGCTTGGTTGGAGAGCACAGGTAAGCGATACAAATCAGCTTGGGCGAGATGGTCCTGTTGGTGTCTGCAATGGGCTTGCGATCCTGTGGTCACCAACTTAGTCCAGATGCTTAACTTCCTGGTCTCATTGGCTTTAGGGGGTCTGGCCTATCAGTGTATTAACACATTCCGTTCGGCGATCTTGTCAGGCCATGTGCCGATAGAAGGATCCCCTGGGAAACACCCCTTTGTCTGCCATCTTCTGAGAGGGATCTGGATCTCCCTGCCTCCCTCTCTCCAGAACCTAGGTACTCTGCCCTCTTGGATGTGAATCAGGTCCTGTGTTTCTGTCTTGGCAGCCTAATTGGTTTCTATTTCGCAAGCAACTCTCTGCAAAGCTAGCAATGCACTTATGTATGGTTTCTTGTAGACCGGTCTCCGATGTGCAGGCTCTGACCATTACAGGCAGATATTTTCCCCCTTCTGGAGTATCCTTCACAATGTCTAGGTGGACAAAATGCCCACCAGGATTATTTCTTATCCGGCCTTCCAGATTCCCTGAAGCTGTGCAATGCCTTAAGGCCGATGAGGACATGTCGGAAGAGTTTCGCCCCCCGGAGAATGGCAGCTTTTGATTGCCCATAGGAAGCTGCACGAGGCGGTTTCCTCTCCCACTATTGGGTAAGGTGAGTAATGGAGGAAGCAGGCATTGACTTGAAACACTTTGGGGCACACTCTGCCCGAGGGGCCATGCTTTCAAGGGCCTGCAGTCTGGGCGCATGTTTGGAAGACATTATGAACAGGGCAGACTGGTCGTCGGATTCCACGTTTAAGAGGTTTTATTTGAAGCCTGTACTTGACATGGCTCAAGTGATGGTGGATAAGCTTTGAACTAGCATAATCCTCTTCTCCGGTCCTGACATACAATGTAAAATTTCCTAGCTATTGTAACGGAAAGTTTCAATTCTAATAAGGACTCTGAGGCGAGGATTATCCCTCCCGGGAATAGTGATCTGAGACCCTCCCATTACTAGTAAGTATGATGTATTGCTTAAAGCTATATAATTGTATTTGAATAAGTACCTTGTGAATACATTTTGTTGGTTTTATGAGTTTTTGGGGACCATTGATTATATTCTCTTAAGGCTGATACGATATTGATAATGACATTATCCTGGCTTCAAGAGTAGTAGAGGCGGTTGAGTGACAGCTCCTGGTTTTTATTCCAGGGACAGAGCCTAACAAGCCAGAATTGTGACGGCTGGAAGTCGCCTTGACTCATAAGTCAAATGAGGACATGGGGACATAAGTGAAGGCCTATGGAGCAGTTAGTGGAGACTTGTTTGGATGTTGCTGGGAATCGTTTTCCCATTGGTTGATACACTTTGTGAACTTGTTTCTCCAATATGCCCAAGGCATCATGGAAATAGTTTTTTTCTATATATTTGTTGCTAAAATGTCTGATATTGGTTAAAGCAAAGAAAGCTGAGCATAACCTTTGCAGCTGAGTTCTTAATAGAATTGAAACTTTCCATGAAAATACCTAGGCAGTGGGGAGTTTTTCTTATTCTGCCACCACTGCCGAGAGTCATTACAGGCAGCAAGGAAGGAGCGGGGATACCTCTTACCTGGACGCCGGAGGCAAACGCCACAGACATCGCTGCAGCCGTGCTGGGACTACATATCCCAGCAGCCCCAGCGGCGCAGCGCAACTGACGCCACAACATAGCGCCAGGGGTCACATTTAACTGGGACAGCCCGCTGAGGAGCGGGGGAGTTTTTCTTATTCTGCCGCCACTGCCGAGAGTCAATACAGGCAGCAAGGAAGGAGCCGGTATACCTCTTACCTGGACGCCGTAACAAGAGTCTTTTGGTTGCAGACTCCTTTGTAAATCAGTTCACTATGGCTATATCACCACCCAAAGAAGTAAATGGCAGAAGAAGCACAAGGGGGGACATTAATGGGCACCCTGGACAACTTCCTGACCAGAGTGTCTAGCGTCTTGGCCAAAGACATTGAATTGACCGAAAAAAGGTTATCCCTTGACATTTTATCGGATAAACGGTCATCATTGGGAATCCTGGAAAGGGTAAAATCGCCTTTACCAGCACAATTGACCCCCCAGGATACACTGATCCTTGGCGAGGGGAATGAGGAACGCTGTATCTTTCACCAAGAAGTGTCCCTTGTAACCCTGGATCCAGCTGAAAACATTGTAGTAACTGGGCCACAGAGAAGTAATGTTTCAAAAAGACACCCGTAACCAAATGTAAAGACCAGATCAGCTAGAAATGTCAAAACTGGGCTGGTACAGTCACCGCAGGGGCCGCTAATGCTAAAAAGGAAACGCACAGGTGCACAAATGCAAGCCGCAGATACAAAGGCAAAAAAAAGCTAAAGAGGCGATGCCCATAGAGAGTTTGACAGTTAGCACTTCACTAACCTCACACAATTTGGCACCGGTAAATGAAAGAGGCAATGGATTGATAAACAAGGAGAGTGTAGCAGTGGATGAGCCGGACCCCTCCTTCTGGAAAAGACTGGAAAATATTGTGAAAAAGTCAATTCATCTGATTCCCGACAGACTGGACCGGATTGAATCGAGATTGGTGTGCGTGGAACTTTTGCTTGCATCAGCACAAACAAGGGGCAACCAGGCCAGCGAGAGACACTGTGCGGAGCCAAAAGTAGCGGGACCAAGTATTGAGCGTACAAGCACTAATATTATTGCTAATGTTCCCTTAACTCTTTCGCTGCGGCGGCTGTTCCGCCGCAGCGCTAACGGTCGCGGGGGGAGCGCAGGTGAGCTGCGCGGGTGACAGAACCGTTCCGTCACGGCTCGCGGGTGAGCTGTGCTCATGACGGAATGGTTCCGTCACGGCCCCGCCTGCTCAATTAAATGCGCCGCGCAGGCACGAAATCAGCGCCGCACAGGCGTGGCGGCCGGGCCGTGACGGAACCGTTCTGTCATGAGCACAGCTCACCCGCGAGCTGTGACGGAACGGCTCTGTCAATAGCCTCGAAGAGGTTAAATTCTGATGTTCTTACAATTGGCAGTCCCCCGTCTGTAGTCAATAGCCAGGTGACAGCCAGTGTCGTGGGGCCCCAGAACTATTTGACAGGAGTTACCCAATCGGAACAATTAGGTAGGGAAAGTGATGGGGGGGTTACTAACCCTGTATTACAACAACCACTTGCAGTCCAACCCCTGTTAGTGTCAAAACCGCCTATAACCCGTCCTTTTTCCAACCTGCAAACAATAGATCTACCCCCAGACTCAGCCCCCTACGTGGTAATTTTAACAGGTGTGCCATCGCTTGAGCAAGAAAAGAGGGAAAAATATATGGAGTTAAAAAACAAGTGTATTTCTGCCTCAATGAAAACCGTCCATTACCACTCCATATGTGAGATATTGTTCGCTAGAAGAGTTATTTGGGTGGGTAGGCGGGCCAAGTCACTAGGGGGGGACTGTATTATCACCAATTTTAGGGACACAAAATGTGTGGAATACATCTGTAATAGGGCACAGAATAATTCAATGTCCCGAATCCAACCACTCCCCCTCATGTACTTCTATGCACCAATACAAAGCCCACAATGGGGATACTCAGTAGGGAATGAGGGACAGAATCATTATATCCCACGGAATATAAGGCTACATAACAGGTTTGAGGCCCTGTCTGGGCTGTCGGACTGTGATTGACAGCAAACTCAGAAAGTTGGTAATAGGGCGGGTATCGCTCCATCAGTAGTAACACCTATACCAGAATTAGTTAGTGGATCACAGTTAGTTAAAGAACCACTAACACTAAGTGAGTGGAACACATTAGAACTTCTGTCCTGGAATGTGGTGGGTCTCTCAGCCGAATTCCAAAATAAAGAATGGTTGAATTACGTAAACAAATATAATGTAATTTGCGTCCAGGAAACCTGGGAAGTGAATCCAACTAATTTCAATCTGGATGGTTATAAGCTGTTCAGCATCCCAGCAGTTAGATCAAGAGCAGGGAGGGCGAGAGGGGGTCTATTACTCTGGGATCTGCTTGAAGTTAGAAGGAGTATGGAAGGACTTGAAATGGAAGTCAGATTGTATGTTGGCGGTACAGCTGAAAATGAGGGACCTTAATCTAATTATTGTAAATTTTTATAATGTAGGGGGGAGTAAACTGGAGGAACTGGAAGAACGGTTATGTACACAGCTAGAGAAGTTGACGGAGGTCTTAGCCCCCCAAATTTTAATTGCAGGGGATTTTAATTGCCATTTATGTCCGCAATTGATACTCTTTAGAGATGATTGGTCCTCCTGTAATATTGAGGAGGGAGCTCATTTTGAGCATACCATAGAGGGCACCAAACTGAACACAATGGTGACAAATCTTCAGCTGGTACACTCAATAGACCTCACACCATTAGACTCAGAAAGGGGAGTGAACCTCACCTTTAAAGGAGGAGGGTGTTGCTCTTACATCGTTTTTGTAATTGTTTCCCGTTCTATAAAACAAAGAATAGTAGAATTTAATATTGAGTGTAGCGGTTTCAGTGATCATAATCCCCTTACCATGACAATGTTACTGTTGAAAGGGAACAAAGAAATGAGGAGACGAGTAACGGACGTTAGGGAGATGATCCCTGATCAGGGTAGACGTTTAAAATGGGCAAAAATGGATGGGGAAAGATTTTATAATTCATTAGTGACTAAGGGCATGTGCATCTGGAGGTGTTTTTTAATTTGGATGTAAGTGGGCCCCCACTGATTAAGGCTTTTGAGAATTTAGGATGGTTAGTGGATAGTCTATTGCTTAAGAAGGGGAAGGGCAGGTATCAACTGACCCCAAATGGTTCGACAGAGGTTGTTCCCGTGCTTAGCGCAATCTCAGAGCAGCACTCAAGCAAAAACTAGGGATGGGTTAAGGATTATACGTTGCAGATTAAATTATAAACAAGAATTTAAGCGCCGCAAAAAAGCCCTCTAAAGTGAGAAATGGGAAGATTTGCACGAGGCAGCAGAAAAAAGGGACCTCTCTGGGTTTTGGTCAATAATTAACAGACCCTGTTTCCATGAAGGGAACAGCCCGTGTATAGGGTCAACTGTACTCCCCGAACAATGGGTGGAGCATTTTGGTGGCCTATATAATCGGGGTACCCAGATGGAAGGAGAGCAGGTTGCCTGTAGGGAGACAAGTGTAGAGCTGACCACCTTTACTTTAAAAGAGATTGAGGGTGGCATAAAGGGTTTAACTCGTAAAAAAAGCACCTGGGCCGGACGGGATCCCGCCATACCTCTTTTTGAGCAAGATCGAATTATGGGGCTCGATACTGACAAGAGTTATAAATGCTGCTATAGCTTCGGGTCTCCCACACTCTTGGTTGACAGCCATAATTGCCCCGATTTATAAGAAAGGCAGTAGGGACAACCCCAATTTTATAGGCCCATCTCCCTGATAGATGTAACTGCAAAGGTGATGGGTAGGGCCATCCTGAACTGCCTTATGTGTTGGGAGGAAGACAATTGTATATTATCAGAAGTACCGTATGGGTTCAGGGCAGGTAGATCCACAACTGATCAGTGTTTAAACTTATATTTACTGGTCACAAAATATACTGAAGCAAGTAAGGAAAAAGTCTATTTAGCTTTTATGGATCTGGCTGCTGCGTTCGATTGCGTAAATCGTTCAAAGCTGTGGGCTATACTCTCGGGTCTAGGGTGTTGACAGTGGTTTTATTCACATCTTGATAGCCCTCCACCACAAAACAATTGCAAAAGTGAGGTGTAATCTAGAGGGAGGCCTGACCGATTCTTTTAATTGTTCAAGCAGGGTGAGGCAAGTATGTATCCTTGCACCCTTTCTGGTTTCCATTTACATAAACAGACTGGAAAGCTTTTTAATAAACCTACAAGTGGATTCCCCAAGGATAGGAAATAGACTAGTGCCTGTACTCCTTTACGCGGACGACGCGGTCCTGCTGGCACGTACGCCACTAGGTCTGCAGCGTCTGATTGATGGGTTCATCGAGTTCAAGAAGGGATTAGATTTATCGGGATATCTAACAAAATCGTATGTTGTGGAGGTGGGACCAAAGCGTAAGGGGAAAGATTTCAATTATAGTATAGGCTCTGTAAGTCTGGAAAAAGTACAGACTTTTTTATACTTGGGCATTCTATTTGATAAAAATTTTACTTTTAAACCTCTGATCGAGGGTCATGGAAATAAGTTAGTAGCTAGCTCTGGTGCGATCATGAATTTTGTTCGCCGTTTGGGACGTTGGTCCCCAGAGCAAATGATGACTTTGTATAAATCAGTCACTGTTGCTAAAGTTGTATACGGGGCAGAACTGTGGGGGATGGTGAACGTAGACACACTGCAAAAAGAGGAAAATAAATACTTGAAGAGGCTTCTTAAAGTTCCCCAGGGCACATCAGCCTATATAGCACATGAGGAACTAGGCTGCAAGTACCTGGAGGACAGAGTAAAACTAAGGCCTGCTTCAGCATGGTTAAAATTATGGGTTAGACAGGAAGCCACCTTGACTCAACAAATAATCTTAGATTGTCTGGGCAGGGAGAAAGGCAGTTCCATTCCCTGGCTAAAATACGTGAAAGGGGTCTTCGAGGGAATTGGCTGTGGAAATTTGTTTTCAAATCCACAGAGTATCACGAAACAGACTCAAGCAATAGTAATTGGAAAGCTTCTTAAATTTAAAGCTACAACAAGGGAAGCATTAGTAAATAATATGCAGACTGTTCAGGCATATGTTCAGTTGAAATCTTGCAGTGGACTCGAGCCATATCTCGCCCTCATATACAATTCACATGATAGGTTTTTATTAACAGGCCCGGACTGGCCGTTGAGGGCACCGGGCAATCCCCCGGTGGGCCGCATGGTTGGGGGCCGGTTTTGGGCCCCTGGGGCCGTTTTTGTTACAGGGCCGTTATGCTGCAAAAACGCCCCTGTAACAAAAACAGCCGAAAACCGGCCCTGTCACAGAGCGCGGTCGCACCTCTCACCCCTCCCCTCTCCTCCAGAAGGGCGGGAGGGGGGCCGGCCGAGCACTTTGCCAGGGCCGGTTCTGGTTCCCAGTCCGGCCCTGTTTATTAACACGTTTTAGGCTCAATTTATTTCACCACTTATTAGCTGACCCCGTGGGGTTCACTGATTTACTTGAGTCAAAGTGTCCCTGCGGCTGCGATCAACGATCTCTGCAGGACACCCTTCATTTTGTACTGTTATGCCCATTTTATTTAATGCCAAGGGGCCGTTTTTTAAGAGATCTTTTAAAGAAGGCTAATTTTAGATCAGCGAGAGATGCCCTTGTCTTTTTAAAAGCATGTAGAGATCCCCTGATTTTATTTTGTGTGATAACTTTTTTAAGAACCGCAGTTAGGTTAAGGTCCACTTTTGAATTATGATGATTGTTAATGTACCAAAAGGACAGCAAAACTGCCTTCTAGCTTCCTTTCTGCTAGTTTGATCTGACGGATTTAGTGTGTTGCTGATTTGTATACATATCTTTTATCTTTGTCTGTTTAATGAAATGTCAGAATATTTTAAAAATGTTTACTTTTATGGTGTTATTCAAATGCCAAATAAAGTTTGTTGACTGACTGACTGAGCTAGGCAAAGTTTACATTCTTAAGGGTACCTGCTTACATTTTATGGGAAACTAAAGCTTTGAAGGAGGATACTCGTGCCACTTCGCTGGACACTGAAAAAGTGTTTAACAGAATGTAATTTGGGTACCTCTTCCAAGTGATGAAAAGGGTCAGTTTGGGCCAAGACCTTATCCCCAATATTTGTAAACCGAAGTACAGGGTAGGGATGCCCCTATCCTTTCTGATCTTCCTTCTGAGAGAGAACGATTGTCAACTGCCTTACAATCCGGCAGTGTAAACACGCTATGCAGACTGGATCTCCCATTACATATCTGGTAATATTATGAGGACAATAGCAAACAAACTGGTCAAACTTGACCCCTAGCTTCATACCTCTGCTCCATTATGAAACAATGCAAGACTGCCTGCCGGAGGTTATCCTATAGCCTGGGATTTATGACAAAAGGCTGGTGTTGAACGATTTGAACACCTTATTGAAGATAATTGAATTAAATTATTCTGTACATTTGAATCTGAGTTCGGTCTTGATCAACACAAATGTAAATGTAGACGTACTTGTAAAGCGCACTGATACTCCAGAGTGTCCTGGCCCTGTACTCATACCACCAGGGAACCCTTCCTGGTTTTTCCCCGTGAAATGTCCACTCCTGGGCATCCCCAGGGTGCAAACAGGCATCCCTAGCGCTGTTGGGGGCCGTTGTGGAGACTAAGCAAGCTATTGCCCAGAGTTGCAGTGTGGGACCCATGATTAGAATAGGCACCGAGGCGAGAAATCAGGTCAGAGGAATTATGAGCCCAAGATCCACCAAGACCAGCCAAGGCGAGAATTGAACCCTGGTCTCGGGCCAGACCTCTGCATCAGGGTCTGCCGCTCTAACCATTGAGCCACTCAGCTGTGTATGAAATGCTTGTAGACCGAATTCACCCCACTCCCAGCCCCATCCAAATGTCAACTTCTAAGATTTGTTGGCAACATATGCTGCACCATGAATGTACCCCAGTAGACTGATCTGAGTTGTTGTACTCCCAGGACACACGTCTGCATGAGTCACTCCAGATTGAAATTCTCCTACTTTAAATTGTTCTACAACTGGTATTGAACCCACTTCCATCTACACAGGTAGGCCTCCTACACCACACTGCCTGTATTTGCGGAATGTAGGTGGTGTACGTAGCACAGATGTGGCCTGATTCGAATTCTATGGGATTGTATTAATATAAAGCACCAGCAGATAGAAATCTTGTCTACATTATCATTCGTAGATGTTACGAATTAATAACTCCCTTGACCCATCTGGCCATACTCTTTGATATGTCAGATAGAAGGGTTCCTTCCAATTAATTATAGCGAAGGTTGGCAATATCACTAGCTATTGCAAAAACCTGTATTCTAGGTTGTTGGAGGAAATCCACGGTACCTGCTAATGAAGCGGGGATAACGGAAATGGCCATGGTCGCTGCCTAAATATACGTCTTTGACCCATGATTATTCACTCTCGCATCCTGCCAAATCCATATCAGAAATACAAGTCACCAATAGATAGCAACATTACTGATGTAGATTGTCCAATAACGGGCCTATGACTTAAAGCTGTAAAACAACTCTTCCACCAAGGGTGCCAGATAGAGAAAATAAGACACCAATTACATGAAATGACAGTGAAAAGTAGAGAAAAAGGTATGGTGAAATGTATTTCTTTGCCCATTCATTACTGAAGATGATCATGTGTCCTGCTGAGCAGCTTGATTGTACATCAACTTTTGACTGACACCAAACTTGAACTGCACTAAAAGTTAAACATGAATTTATAGAGGCCAAGGATTGGAAAACACAATTCAGTTTTGATTGTTTTGTATTTCACTTTGTTTTTGTCTTCTTTATCCAGAGCAGATGGCAAATTTCCATGTAGCAATGTATTCTCTATCCTAATTGCAATATTTCACCTAAAAAAATCAATAAAACATCATTGCCAAAAAAAGCTCACTGCAGAGGTAGGAAAGAGAAGAACCTGTCTGTTTTTATGTCGAGCCTGAGCCAGCGCGCATGCGCTGCTCTAGCAATCTGCTGTAGTGGAGTAGAGAATAGAAGCCCCTCTCACTCTCCGCCCATATTTGCCATTGGCTTGTGTCATTGTCCATCCTAAATGCTGGCTTCTGATTCATAGATAGGCTTCATTTGTTACCTCCCATAGCGACGGGCCCCTTTTCTTCAGTTGTTACACAGTATGTATTATTTAGACTGTGAGCACTATTTTCTTTATCCAGTTTCTCTTACTGCAGGCACATTGTGCTTTGGTACCTTCTTTACTATCCCGCCCTCCCTCCCGTTGTCCTGCCTTCTTTACCTCCGCCACCCCTTCCCCTGTCCTGCCTTCTTTACCTCGGGCCCCTCTCCTGTTGTCTGTGCCTTATGACAGGTTCCCCTTTCAGAGATGTAAGCCAATGATTTTTTTTAATATAGTGTCTACAAAGACGGATCAAAGACAAAATTGACATCAGCCGACATCAATGAACTAGCCCATTGTATGCAGAACCTTAGAATTTGGTACATACTCCTTCATGACAGCTTCCAAAGTGGGTACAGGCGACACCATAAAAATGTGTTTTCCCTGAGCCATTGAGCGTTCATTGAAAATCGCCATCTGCACTGATGTCAGAATCTTTTCGGTTGAGGGAAAACGCATTTCAGCAGAAGTTTATAAATGCGATTTATAAGCAATGGGAAAAGTGTCCCCTTCATTAAAAGTCTTGTATGTGAATCCTTACGTTCTGGGAACAATCCTTATGACAAGATTTGTGGTATTGTCTCTTGTTGGCAAGAATTGAGTAGCAAGTAGATATGACTGCGAAGCTCGCAATATCGTAGTGTGTTCCGGAGGCCAACTGGAAGATGGGAAGGAAGGTTGTATCAACACGTATATCGGTTTGATGTATCGGGCATAATCCGGAATGTAAGTTCTGCCAAAATTCAAGAAACCTAGCAAAGACTGTAGTTAAGTGGGTGCCAAACCCCTACCCTCATTGTTCAGTTCATAACCAAGAAAAAGCACTGCCAAATACGCAATTTGGGATTTTGCATAGTTCAATTTGTAACCTAAAATTGCAAAACAAGTGATTATGCATGACATGCATGAGGTGCAGATTGAATTCATTATCTGTGATGTTGATGTCATCGACATATGACATTTCATCTGTGCCAATTTCATGTAAAGTCAACACTATTCATGCAGCAAATACCCGAGGTCTATTCTTATACCCCATAGGCAATCACGCATATTGTCTCTGGTTGCTGAGAGCACTGAATGTGGTCAAGTCACGGCTCTCTGGAGCCAAAGTATGACAGAAAAATCCATTGAAATATCCAATGTAGGTTTAAATTTACTAAGGCAGAGCTTGGTGTATTTTGTACTGCAAAGGTACGAACATGACCGTTCAAATGTCTGTAGCCCAAAACTATGCGATATGAACCATCCGGCTTTAATATCGGAAAACAAGAATATTCATAGATGAAACAGAGGGTTCATTTATACCCTGATATTCTAATTGAGTTATGATTTCACAGATGGATGCTTTAGCATCACGTTTAATGAAATATTGGGGTTGAGGCTGAGGTGTAGAACACACAGGAATTACATGCAAAGGTGAATCCCCATCCCAACCTGCCTGATTGCGATACACAGCAAGGGCTAAGGCTAGAGACCACTCCAAAGCATAAGCTTGTTTAATCTCCTCCGGGACATATTGAGAGAAAGACAGTAGAATGATATCTTTGCCCCTAGAGGAAGCTAGGACAATTGTGAAGGACTAATCAACCTACGCCAGCAAAATCTCATCGAAAGAAATCAAATTGTCCCAAAAGACTGCATTAATTGTGCGTTTAATGTCTCCTTCAATGTGGAAGTAGAGTCTATCAGGGGGAGCTACGCGGGTGTCTGCTGTTTCAACAGTAATGAAAGTTTCAGTTGCTTTTGCCTCCAGGCGCTGGTGGAGTGTCTGCTGAACTATGGTAACTTCCGCCGCACTGTCAAGGAGAGTTACCACCCAGCTCCTGTTCAGGAGGAGGGCTCTCACCATCTAGGGCATACTTTGCAGTCAAAGCGGCATCTTTCTTTTTCTGAAACAGGGCTTGCTATTGAGGTGGTTCCTCCCGTTTGACTTCCACGTCAAACTGGTGCTGGGGGTCCAAGGCAGAGCTTGGTGTATTTTGTACTGCAAAGGTACGAACATGACCGTTCAAATGTCTGTAGCCCAAAACTATGCGATATGAACCATCCGGCTTTAATATCGGAAAACAAGAATATTCATAGATGAAACAGAGGGTTCATTTATACCCTGATATTCTAATTGAGTTATGATTTCACAGATGGATGCTTTAGCATCACGTTTAATGAAATATTGGGGTTGAGGCTGAGGTGTAGAACACACAGGAATTACATGCAAAGGTGAATCCCCATCCCAACCTGCCTGATTGCGATACACAGCAAGGGCTAAGGCTAGAGACCACTCCAAAGCATAAGCTTGTTTAATCTCCTCCGGGACATATTGAGAGAAAGACAGTAGAATGATATCTTTGCCCCTAGAGGAAGCTAGGACAATTGTGAAGGACTAATCAACCTACGCCAGCAAAATCTCATCGAAAGAAATCAAATTGTCCCAAAAGACTGCATTAATTGTGCGTTTAATGTCTCCTTCAATGTGGAAGTAGAGTCTATCAGGGGGAGCTACGCTGGTGTCTGCTGTTTCAACAGTAATGAAAGTTTCAGTTGCTTTTGCCTCCAGGCGCTAGTGGAGTGTCTGCTGAACTATGGTAACTTCCGCCGCACTGTCAAGGAGAGTTACCACCCAGCTCCTGTTCAGGAGGAGGGCTCTCACCATCTAGGGCATACTTTGCAGTCAAAGCGGCATCATTCTTTTTCTGAAACAGGGCTTGCTATTGAGGTGGTTCCTCCCGTTTGACTTCCACGTCAAACTGGTGCTGGGGGTCCCTCCTTTGTTGAGTGGACTCACCATGTCTGCGATCCTGTCCTCCTGTCCTCCCCCTCGGCCAAATTGTTGATCAGGCAGTCTCTGTAAGGAATAAGAGAATGGAGATCAGGAACCTGGGGTCTCTCAGGTGTCTTAATGTAAGAGCAGTTGCATAAATCATATCTACGTTCAGAAGAATCTGACGGAGGCAAACCAGTACGGGACATAGGCTTCTGTTGCTGCACATTTTTGTTCCAGCCATTCCAGGAAAGACTGGCCTACTCTCCTTGTCCAGAGGGGGCTTACTTTGTACCTGTGTAAATGGTCTTACTTCCAAATGATTGCATCCTAGGGATGTGTAGAAATATGCAATATTAATCAGCAACTAGTGCTCCCGATCAGCAGCCTCCACCGCCTCTAGGTGCTGGCGCACCTGCAAGCAAACTGGTTCACCTTTAATGTTAGCCAGAATCCTATCGGAGACAATAGGGAACATTACCACTAATCTCATCCCCAGATTCAGGGCTGGGTCAACCCTGTGTTCACCCTGTACCCATTTTAGAATGCACAGTAGAACACTCATGAAGGGGGTGCCAAAGCATAGTGTGTACACAGATGCAAACAACATCCCCATGTGTTACAATCCACTAAAAGGGAAATCAAACCACTTGGCAAACACATCGTAGGGATCCTGTGCTTTTCCACAGAACTCGTCTGCAGAAAAACAGTCTCAATCAGTAAATGTTTTTGTGCTATCCATAAGGGAAGATCCTCACAATTCTGGGACTTTTGCCCATCACTGAGTTAATCATGATGGGACTAATCACAATACCTCTGCCCTGTTCCATCCAAGTGGTGCCACCTGAATGGCACAGGAAATATGTTGTATGACTCATCTATAAAGTTGAGTCACTTGTGAATAGAACTGACGAAGCTCCACTATAGTACCTTTTAGATAGTTTGGATGGCCAACCTATCAATACTTAATGGGCACATACGAACAAAAGAGACAGGATGAGGAAGGGCGCCATTAAACCAAATAGTATGGTCCCAGGATATCAACGGAACTTCAATGGTTGTGTAAGGTCGATACGCCACCGGAGGAGCAGCTACCGTGTAAGCATAGAAAAAATATTATTTTGCATCAACTGCAGGAAATGTAACCCAAGAATAAAAAAAAACTGAAAGCAGTAAGCTGGATCGGCCTTGACCACCATGATAACGTCAGCTCCCGCATTGGGGACCCCATGCCATGTAAAATGTTGTGTAAACTGTGACCGGTTGTGCCATATGTCATTCAAATGTCAAACAAAATGGTAGCTCAAAATTGGTAAAAAAAACTTTTAGAAATCAAGCTTGAAAAACTAACAGAAACAAGTATTCCCTGCCACTGTAGGAGGCTAAGACCTTCCACCTCAGGTGTCCCCAGGAAGCGGTGAAAGGGTATTGTGGATGAGCACAAGCGCTATTCAAGGGTCTTGCGAATAAGCACCAGAACAAATGTTGATGGCGCCATGTTGCAGGGATATGCAGAACTATGCTTAGGATTATGGGACCTTAGTAGATGGGAACTGAGTCATACCACCACCTTAGCACCCATGAGCCTAGGACCGACTAGCTATAGTGTCTCTCTTGCCCTCCTACTTACTAACAGAGGAAAAAGTGATTAGACATCCCAGAACACAACATTCCCGACTGTCTCAGGAATCGCGTTGCAAGACACACCCTTTCGCTAGTACTCTTGTACTCACTCATAATAAGATAAGACAGAGGCACGACCAAGTTTAAAATATGTATTATAACTAATGTGCTCTTGTATGCAGTCTACTTGCCACAATTAGCAGAAAAATGCATAACACAAATACGGTCAGCATAGCAAGTAATCAGTAAATCATAAAAGGTGCTGTCATGATAGACAACAGAGTAGCCTAACCTTCCTCCCCTTGTACAGAAGCAAGATGTTTATATAAAAGAAGATCTCTGGTACCTAAGTCTAATGATGGTAGTTCTACATCATAGGTGCTGTCTTGCTCTTCTCCCCGGAAAGGTCCTTCTCCGAGTGTCCATTACCTATCCCATAAGACCAGAGTACGTACTTCAAAACACCAACTGCATATGTATGTTTTGTCTAGTTGCTAGGGCCTAATCAGAACAGAATAACAAGGGGCATTGTTGTTTGACCTTCCACATAATGTTCAGACAAAATCCTAGGAAGCAGCAATGAATATAAAATAACAGTAGGTTCTTGTGTGAAAATTGCATAAGAAAGTTAGGAAAAAATAAACTCATGTAGTAACATGTTTGCAAAGTAGCAAGTAGTCTACAGTGTACTCATGCTAACATAGGAAAAACAACAATGTCCCCATGGGCCATGTGGCAGGAGTGGGCTGGTACTTGGAGCGTCATTTGTTGGGAGCTAGCGGCTAAAATATGTGTGGAAAAAGCAGTAAACTTTGTAACTTGAGGCACTACAATGGCAATCAAAAGCAGTGGGTAGAGGCAGATGACAGGACAAAAGGCGAGGGATATGAGAGAGAGAGAAAATGGAAGGGGTAGAGTTCAGAGCTTCTGGATACAGAAACATAAATATAATGTAAGAGGAAAGGAAAAAGAGACTGGTGAATGTGCCCAAGGGAGATTAAGATTTTTTTTAAAGGGTGATATGTACACAAGAGAAGGTGCGCATGAGAACAGAGAGAGCACGTATTAGCAGGACATGTGTAGCAATCCTCTAGGAATCACATGCACAAAAGAGAGTGCACATTGTGGAAAAACAGGAGTGGGCATGTGATTAAAATTAAACTAGGAATATTTAATTTAATTTAATTGCGGGTTTATATAGCGCTAGGAATCGACTCCCGGAGGAGTATCTCCACGCTTCGACTGCTGGGGAACCCGTCCTGGTTCACCCTGAGAGATGGTCCCTGATGGGTATCTCTAAGGTGCGATCAAGCATCCCCGGCGGTTCGGGGGGGGGCCGTTGTGAAGATGAGGCAAGCTTATGCCCAGAGTTGCCGAGTGTGTTCTCTGACTAGAGTAGGCACCGTGGCGAGAATTATCGAGTCCGCTGACCCTGGTCCACAACCCTGCCGCGTCGGGACTCGAACCCTGGTCCCGGGCCGTCCTCTGCTTACGGGTCTGCCGCCTCTAACCAGTGAGCCACACTTCTCTATGAAGTTAATATGCACACGAGAGCAGATGGTATGCCTACATTCACATCTGTAGCAACCCAGAGAGAATAGCACACACAGAAGAAAATTAACATTTTGATTGCAGCCCAAACAGTATAACAACAATCAAATTATGAGCATGTAGTAAAAATGCAAAAGAGAGCAGAGAGTGTGACTTAATTCACAAATGAAGAACCCCTAAAGAATAACGCACACACAAGAGAATATGCTTGTTAAGAGCGGGGTGAACAGTGAGACAACAATCAAACTATGAGCATGTAGTCAATATGCTCAAGATAGCAGAGTGCGCGTATTGATCAGAATTAACATATGAACCACTCCAAAAGAATAACATGCACACAAGAGAAAACACTTCTTTGAGAGTGGGGTGAACAGTGTGACAACAACCAAATTACAACAACCAAATTAGTATATGTGCTGCTGACGTTCTTTCTTGTTTTCCTCTGCCCGCACTGCCTTGGGGGCCAGGACTATGGGTCCAGCATCCTCAGTAGCTCCCAGCCTGCCACCAACGACCCACAGCTGTGCCTGGAGGCACCAGAAATACAACACAGCACTCCGCAGCGCGAGACGTTCTTTCTTGTTTTATTTTTGCCTGCTCTGCCTTGGGGCCAGCACTATGGGTCCAAGCATCCTCAGCAGCTCCCAGCCTGCTGCCAATGACCCACAGCTGCACCTGGCCTGGAGGTGCTCGGAATACAACGCAGCACACCCTCAGCAGGGGACGCGTGCGGGCAGCGCCCGGGCAATCCTGTGCAAAGGGCGGGCCTTTCCTTGCCAGGAAGAGGCAGGGCAGGGCCACCCCTCTTGGCTAGGACTTTCTTTTGGAAACCGCGCTTGAGACTTTACTGGTTTATTTTTCCCACATGCTGTCTGTGCTGAACTGTGCTCAGTCACCTACTACTAATTGGTTCTACTGCAGCGGAGCACTAGGTGGTTCGCGGGGTGGAGTTTCTGCAGAGCTTTCCAGTATAGCCGTGAGGGGAACGGCCACAGAACCCCATATTTGCCGCCACTGCCATCAGTCATTAACCCTACGCTAGCGCCAGCACGGAACTACATCGCCCAGGAGACTCTGCTGGGCGCGGAGTTGGTGACGCTGCCAGAGGGCACTGGAGGTTCACAAAACCAGCCCGGCCCTCCTGCGGCGTGGGTCCCGCGCGGGCGTGCCCGGGCGCTGCCTGGGCAAAGCCCGGGCCAAGGGCGGGCCTGTCCGCGCCCGTCGGCGGCAGTCAGAGGCTTGGCTGAGCCACCTCCCGAACACCTTCTTCCAGTCATTAAAAGTAAGCATAACCCGGATATCGTTTTGGGGGACTATCGGTACCAACCAATAACTTTCAGTCTCGCTGAGACAACTACCTAGTGAACTGTTGGACATGCAGTCTTGACTTTAGCTGTGTTGCTTAGAGACATATTATATTTTATCTATTTTATTATAAGAAAATTGTTATTTTGAATTATGTCTAAATCCACACGTAAAGGGGGAAACGTGGTAGGGGCTGTGGGTACTTTGGATGCCTATCGCTCCAGGGCGGAGTCTATCATAACCCAGGAGATCCAACTTACGGAGCGGAGGTTATCTTTAGAACCTTTTAACATAGTTCCACCACAAGCTCCCCCGTTAGAACCAAATATTATTGTAGTAAACCCCCATACAGCCTTACAGGTCATTCCACATACACAGCCCCAGGGCCTCTCCAAACCACTGACGTTGGACAATTCATCATGCTCCTTACCACCCCTCTCCCCCCTTCTACTCATAGCAGGCAACTGAAGGCCATGCCTGCCTTTAAGGGCAAAGAACAAACAAAAAAGAGAAAAGCTCGTAGCATCCCTAAATCAAGCTACCAGTCCGCAAAGTACGCTAAGAATAAGAAGGACAGGCAGCTATGCCCTCAGCCATAGATAATTCTAAGGGGGTTGGCAATGATACTAATCTACCAGTGGGTGCAGTGGGGCTCAACTGCCATCAAGAGACCGTAGACATCTTAAAACAACCGGAAGATAGGCTATCTAAAATAATCAGCCCTGTGATGGCCAAACTCGAAGCAATTGAAGAGAGGTTGGGTATACTAGAGAAACACATACTTAAAAACCCTAATGCCACCACGGCACCCAACAGGGGAGAGCCAGGAGAGGCCATATTGGTTGAACAAATGGGAGATACCATCAAAGGCCCAATAATCTCCAGGCCCCTGCAAACGCTAAATACAGACAATAGACCGATGGGTACCAGGAATAGTGGCAGTAGAAGTAAGGGTGAAACGCCTTCCAATGCCCCAAGTCCTATCGTTCTAGAATTGCCACCTCAATCCACACCTTTGTTGGAATTTCTGGGGAACGTGTCGCCCCTTCTTCCAAGTTCTACTGAAGATTACCCCAACTTAAAAACAAGGTCATTCACTGGCTATGTACTAACTTATCAGTGAACCCCACAATAAGTCGTAATATAATAATGGCCCGCCGTGTAGGATGGGTAGGTAATTCCTGGAGATCAGGCATGGGGGACTGTATTGTTGTAAACTTTAATGATTGTAAGCTCGTTGAAAGGCCATTCAGAGAACATAGATTAGGTACACCCAACACCGTTACCAGTATTCAGTTTCTCCCTTTGGGATTTTTTTATCACCCTGAGCCATCAAACTGTAATCACCAAATCTCACATTCTAATTGGCAGTTACGTGGCAAGACAGCAGCCTTAAAGCCCCCCTCTTACATCGTTAGCTGATCAATATCGCTATGGGCACTTTGACTCAATACTACCCAGTCAAAGCAATAGGTTTGCCGCCCTAGGCCATCCGAATCATTACCCAGTTTAGGTAATAGATTTGCTGCCCTTTCGTCCCTAGAGGACTGTGATTGACTAAATATATCTGCAGCGCATATTGTCTCCGCACTGCTTTATGAACTGCAGTACCCAAATAAGGTCTGTTTAAAGGCTCCACAGGGGGGAGATCCATTTGTCACTCAGGCCAATAGCTCAATATCCATCCGAACTATAGCTCCAGGTAAACATGCCGATTACAATTAAGTTCCAAGATCCCAAGTGGTTGGAGTTTATCAGGCTTTTTCCAGTGATTTGTTTACAAGAGACATGGCTGATGGACTGTGCCTCTTTTTTTCTAGAGGGCTACAAGTCCTTTTTTGTCCCGGCCAAACAATCATCTAGTGGCAGAGCTAAGGGAGGCCTGGTAACATACATTTCTTTAGCCCTGAAATGTATAATAACTCCAATATCCAGTATAAATTGTAATTTTCAGGCAATCACCTTGAATCATGGGAATGTATAGCTGCTTCTAATTATTTTTTATAATGCAGTAAACACCTCTGGCCCCTGCCAGATTACTCAATTGAACAGCTTCGTTAACAAATGATGTAAAGACGTTTCACATTGTATGCTGCTCTTAGGGGATTTTAACACTCACCCATGTGGAGCCGCGGTCGGCAATGGGATACTTGCAGGGTGGTGACGTGGGGAGGGGGAGGGGCAGGGTGGGGGGTAGTAATGTATGGATTACGGAGCATCCCAGGTAAGTAAACATTTAAATAAATAAAACGAATTTCGTTGAGTGACCTGCATCCCCAAATGCGATGCAGTGCGCACAACGAAATTTGTTTTATTTATTTAAATGTTTACTTACCTGTAAAACTCCGTAATCCATACATTACTACCCCCCTGGCCTGCCCCTCTCCCTCCCCACGTCACCGCCTTGCAGGTACTCCCACTGCCGGCCGTGGCTGTCCATGCGGCAACCCAACAACAACTGCCTTGGGAGACTTGGGCTGTGACAGAATGAGTGGGTTACATTTTGAACTCTCTCAACGTGGTGAGGCCCTTAATCAACTACTACATATATATGACCTGGTTAGTTCTATGTCTGTGGTGGATGTTGGCAGTAAGTTGGTTGTGCCAACATTTGAGGGGCATAATGGGGGTACATTTATTGATCATATTTTAATCACAGAGGCCTTACGGTCTCGCTTATTGGGCTTTGAAATTTTAGAGAGTATACATAGCGACCACAACCCCGTCTGTATCCAGTTGATAGGCTTCCCACAGATGGGGTGATGAAAGCTACGGACGGTAGGCGCCGCCTAAAGTGGTCTAAAGTGAATGCGGACTCCCTATATACACGTATACATAAAACAAGCACCCCAGAAATTGAATCATGTTGAATTGAGTCCTGACTCTGCCCCATCAGATATCCTAGGGTCATTTGAAATGATTACAAGTAAAGTGGGGGCATTGCTGACTACTCCGCCAACAGTTGTCAAGTCCAGGGACCCAAGATGGGTCGACCACTCATGTTCCTTTGCTGCCAGGAAGTTGAAGGAAGCCCTGAAGAGCATACCAATAGATCGACCAAAGCGTAAGGGCGTACTGAAAGAGAAAATCTGGAAGGATCTCTTGGACCCCAGTACCCTATCGGATAGCGAGAAATTCTGGGGTATTATTAATAGACCACTGTTCGATACAGGGAGGGATCCCGATATAGGAACTAACATCACAGAGGATGAGTAGGTACAGCATTTTAGCTCAATGTTCAGGGCCAACACATCACAGACTGATCTGTACAAGGATGGGCAGGATGCACTATCACCACATTTCACTTTAGGTGAAATTGTGAGTAGAATAGCTGGTTTAACTAGCAAGAAAGCTCCAGGTCCTGACGCTATACCTCCGGACCTCTTTAAATCAAATGTGGCACTATGGGCGCCGGTTCTTAAAGTAGTGTTGAATGCAGCGGCATCTTCTGGTTGTCCCAGGCCATAAGGGTACTTCTACAATCATCCCAGTGTTCAAGAAGGGAGATCGCAATAGTACCACCTGTTACAGGCCGATCTCACTGATTGACTCGATAGTTAAGGTTGTGGGAGGAGTGGCCCTGAATAGACTGTCAGCATGGACTGAGGAGAAGGAGATTACCTCAGCTGTCCAATATGGGTTTCGCCCGGGACACTCGACCTTAGCACAATGCTTAAATGTATATATGATACTGGGGAAGTACACCATGGCAAGACAGGACACCATCCACATGGCGTTCATGGATCTCTCCTCCGCGTTTGATTGTGTAAACCGGGGGAGATTGTGGGATCTAATGGGCGCCATGGGGGTGGAGCCTGACCTGGTTTCGTTTTTAAGGGACCTCCAGAGGGACACCAGAGCAACTATTAGATACTCACAAGATCTTAGGGTATCAAGAGATTTTCCTGTTGAGAGAGGTGTGTGGCAGGACTGCATCCTGGCCCGTTTCCTTTTTAATTTATATATAAATGAGTTGGATATGTTTCTAGTAAAAACAGGCGCATATTTTCCTTATGTTGGACGCAGGGGCTTGCCCGTCCTGCTTTACGCGGACGATGCTGTCCTCCTGGCAAGAACCCCGAAGGGCCTACAGACTCTTTTGAATGCCTTCCAGGGCTTCATAGCTGATCGAGATCTCGCCATTAATAACACCAAATCATTCATCATGCAGATAGGAGTGCGCCCAAAGAAACAGTACCCATTCATGGTCAATGACGTAAAGATACCTCTATCTACGACCTTCTCTTATCTGGGAGTCCTATTCGATGACCAATTGAATTGGGCCACACTGGTACAGCGGAAAAGAGGCAAATTAATATGTACCAATGCAGCCATATTCAATTTTGCATCTAAAATGGGCAAACGCCCAGTGCCTGCCCTATTAAAGATGTACCAGGCTAAGAGTGTGGCAGTAGGTAGCTACGGGAGCGAACTATGGGGTTACATTCCAGTTAAAAGTATTGAGGTGGCTAAAAATAATTTTTGAAACAACTACTGGGCGTCCCAATGGGTACAGCCAACCTAATAGTCCATGAAGTAACTTGAACACCTTTCATTGGTGATATTTTATCATTACGGCCTTTATTGTTTTGGCTAAAATGCTGGCTGAACAAAGATCTGATCCTTAACCACCAGTTGCTAAGCGAAGTGCTTTCACAAGATCATGAGCTTAATGTGCCCTGGCTTAAATATTTAAAGAGATGCTTTACCGAACTGGGGTGCCCCGGACCTGTTTTTTAAACCTAGCACAATTGTGAAGGCTGATGTAGAGCTTGTCAAAAGAAGTTTTTCTATAAGGAAAAGCTTGGAACGTGAAGAAGTGGAATTGAGAAAACCAAGTATACGAACATTTGTTACACTTAAAACTACCCCCAAATGGAGCCTTATTTATCATGGCCCATAACAAGCCACGAGCGGTTCCTATTAACAAGGTTCCGGCTGGATTACTATCATCTATTACTACCCGTTCCTAGGGGGTCCCATAGAGGTCAAGTGTTACCCTCCTGCGTCTGCGACAATTTGTCTGCGCAGGATGTGGTACACTTTTCATTTTTTTGCCCACTTTATGACGTTCCACGCAGGGTCTACCTAAAGCCCATACTAAAGAGTTTAAATTTTAAACAGGTCTGCCCGGCTTTATATCACTTACAAATGGTAAAACCTGAAAGCACCCTATATCTGGTAGGGTTCCTTAAATCAGCCCTAAAAATTAGAAATAGACGGGAAGAGCTGTATTTCAATATTGCATTTTTATGAATTTGAAATGCATTGTATAATACCTATGGGGAATTTGCTCAAACATTTATTTTATCAAATTCTATGTGGATATTGTAATATTGCTTTTATGGTTTTTAACATGAAAAATAGAATAAAGTGTTTGAAATGAACAACCAAATTATGAGCAAGTATTCCATACACACAAGAAAGCAGAGAGTGCGCGTATTGACTAGAATTCTCATATGAAGTACCCCTAAAGAATGACACACAAGGGAACATGCTTTTTGAGAACGGAGTGAACTATGAGAGCATCAAATCGAATTGAGCAAGTAGTCAATACGCACAATAGAGCAGAGAGTGTGCGTATTGACATATGAAGCACCTCTAAAGAATAACGTGCACAAATGAGAATGCACTTTTTGGAGCGTGGTGAACAGTGTAATCATTTGTAGAGTGTTTGTTATTTCAGCTTGGGCGCAGTCTTTAAAACTGCGTGTAAGGGTTTGGTGAGGAGGACTCGCACCAATGTAAACATTTCTTAGGCATTGCATCCTTGAGCCATATGCGATTTACTGCTGCTATCTTCCAGGTGTGTTTAAGCCTATTCCATATCTGGTGTTTACATCACAGGAAGCACTAGGGGTGGCCAGAGGGCAGAAGTGTTATGTTGATCTGTTAAACGATGACTCTGAAACTGCAACAATTGTTTTATTGTCAATTTGGGCAGCGCAAGCAACAGTTGCTCTGCAGTGTACCAAATTCCTAAAATCGGGACCTTTTTATAAATTGATCCGATGCTAACACATTCTAGATAATTAATGGGCCTTAACCCCTTCACTGCTGAGTTAATTTTGCTGTGGTGCGAGGGGGGTGTGGGCGCGGGGCCGCGGTGCTTATGACGGCTCCCGGCTGCCAAGAGTCAAGGTAGGTGTGTGCTCATGATGGCCCGGATATTTTGAATTTACAATTATTATTCCCTATTATGCCAAAAAAAAATGGGTGTATTTAAATTCTCCTGGGTCATGAACTGGACTCATGATGGTAAAAGTGGTCTCACTCCATATTTGATTTATATTTCTAAGGAAATCATCTCCAGTAATAAGAATTATTTCCTGTTTTTTTTCTGTTCTCCTATTTCCTAGTCTTTTTAAGTCTCACCTAGCAGACATCAAAAGCCATCTAGTTGGTAAAAAGACCTATTGTTTCCTTACAGTGGGCTTAGAGCACGTCATAGGCTCTTTCTTAAAAATTCCTCTTAAGCCATATAACACAGCTCCGGGGGTGCAGTTCAACATCTATAATATCTATGGGCAATGCCAATCAGTCCCAAAGGCACAACCTATTGGCTTTGCCTATGCTTGTCTCTACTTTCAGTCGTACTGCTTTGCAACATGTCTGAAAAAACATTGACAAAGCTAACAGATCTCGGATAGGTGAGACCTAATGACTTTGCCAATGCTTGATGCTATCACACTCCTCGGGCCCTAGCCTAACTTCCCTCTGCTGATCATCTTACCCCTTTTTATTTGTTGCTGCTATTGCTGGATTCCAAGTAAAGCCCCAAATACAGCTCCTTAATTTATGTTCAAATACCTACATCCCTCTCTTTTTTCCCCTCAAAACCTTCTTCCCTTATTGCGCTACAGTTCTCACTTTATCTCTTGTTATAAGGCCCGGAGTGACATTAAATCTTTTTTCTCTACTGTTTTGTTATATACTTCCTTTTACTCTTTCTTCCTTACCTCATTTTATCCACACTGCTGGACCACCTGAATGCTCTTTCTCTTTCTTGCTAAAATATGTAGGATATTGCCCCCATTTTTAGGTCGAGCATTCGAGACCTATTGTAATTTCTTATGTTGGGATAAAACCATCAGCCAGCTTTTGATTTGTTTGTTTCAGTGTCCTTGCTTTCCAATGGTCAGTCCTCCCTCTTAGTCCCTCCTTTCTCTCTTCCATTCCTCCCATGCAGAAGGGACTGAGTACTGTCACATCACACTACAGTTCTTTGTCTGTTTTCTGGGGGACTACTTCTTTTCTTGGTTTCCTGCTCTGTTTCTTTTTACCTGTGTGGTTTCAGCACCATAGCTGATTACATTTAAATATAGTTTTCCTCCCTCCCACCTCCTCCTAATTACACAGTTGTAGTGGGGGCATGTTTTTCGCCGTGCCTCCTTCTTCGTTGGTTATATTTCTTAGGCTTTTAGCAATTTTCGATGTACATCGTCATTTGGGCTTTTTTTTCGTAGAATGTTAGTTGTTTTTGGGCTTTGTTTAAATGAGGATTGTTTTTTTTTTTTACTTTATCAGCAAAGAGGAGCTTGTCTACACATGCTCCAAGTACAGCTACATTCTACTGTGCATGCTGGTAGTACAGATTTCACACTACTGCACATACTCACAGTACGGAGGCCATGGGGAGACACAGATGTTCTGAAACATCAAACTGTCTGTCACAGCTCTTCCTAGAATGCACACATTGTACTGGAGACAAGCTTGTCTGCGCAAGTCCTAACCACAGAATACTCTGTTCCACGCATGCGCTTTCGGTCAGAGTCTTCCGAGGAGCCGTTGTGGGCATGTATTTCCGCCTGGACAGTGAGAACCGCTTCTGGTGAGTGCATGGCCTCTCACCCCCTGGCCATTAAAATAAACTTCAATATGTACATGTGCCTCATCTGACAAAAACATATACATCGATAAACCCAGTATCAGCGACATAGTAGCTCTTTCGCATCTAACAAAAAGCTCCTGTAAAGTGCTGCACATCAGCAGTGAACTTTTTTCTGGATTGTGTAATATGTGCCACGCCTCAGTCCACGTCAGTTATCTTCAGGACTTCTCCCACTCCATAGGTTTTGCTTTGACAGTGCCTTCTCATTGCAGAACAGATCTTTCCGAGACCCGGACCCTCTGTGATTAGTTTGGAAACTCAGCTCCTCCTGGCAAAACCGTTTTTAGTGGGCACCAGTCTCTTGTGTTAAATAAATACTTCTCTCATTGAGAAAGGCTTTCAGTGAGAGACAGACTAAATGGTGCATTGGATGTGCAAATATGGTCATGGCTTAAACACATAAACCAACTTTTTTTCTGGAGCAGGATGTGACTGTAAATGCCTCGCGCAGCCGCACTGTAGAATATTAATGCTCATCGCCCCCCGAAGGGGGTCTATGAATGAGGGACCCAGGCTTCTCGCTAGTTTATGTATTTTGTTTGCTTTGCTTTATGGAAAACAACCCACACCTCCATTTAATTTGTATTTCCGTCTTCCTAGTCAAAACACTTCTTGTTTAACTTTTTGGCATTAAACACACTTTACATTAGTTGAAACTTTAAAATGAAAGATGACCCAAGCCTGTCGGAACCCCAATCTAATAAACCAGTCTGACCCCCTAAGAGGTGCAGCCTGCAAGCGCCATGGGTCATTAGCGCCAACTGGTTTCAGCCACGAGCGTAGCTGGAGCCATCACAGCATAGCATACCTCTGCGAACTACGCCCGGGTTTAAGCATAAACACAGCACTCTCATCACCTAATAAGAACACTCCACGCATATCTCTTGGATAGAATAAAAGGTCACTTTTATTTTAAGACAGTCAAAAACAGAATTCCGCATTTTTCCTTTATTATTATATAAATCAAACATTGACTATTTCCCCAAAACATTTCCCCATACTGACTTAAAACCACAAATTCCCCAACAATTCATCATTTGCAAATCCCCAAATTGTAAAATTCCAAACCAATATTTTTCTTTTCCAATATTCCCTTTTGCCATTTTCCACCTACCCTCCCCCCACCCCCAGAGGGAAAGGATAAATCCGCTCTAGACTATACTATCCCACCCAAAGAACGCCTAAAAAGAACATAACAACAATAATGGAAAACTGTAAAGACTGTCCTAACGTGACAAATAAGTATATACACATATATATATAAACATATACATACATATTTTTTTTTTTTAGAACAAGTAAAACCCTGCACCCAAAACAAACTTGGGAAGGGTGGGTGGGCCAAATGAAGCTGCGCCACACTGCTCCTCGTCACCGCAGTGACGTCAGTCCCTCCCGCCCTACGCTACCCCTTCTAAACCCTCCCTTTCCCTAACCTGCCCTCTCGCAATGCTTGGACCGTTCCACCGCGCAAATTCTCCCAGGGGGACACCGGCTTGTGCCACATCCCCCTGGGACCCATTGAGTGGATGCAAGTGCTTGCAAAAAAATCATATTCAGGGCACTTCCCAATGATTGGCCTGTGCGGTATTGCGGTCCACTGCTAGAAAACATTGTCTGTCTCTCTCTTTCTTTGGTAAACTGCTTTTTTCCGAGATCCCCTATTTTTTTGGTCTGACATAATCCAACTCTTTTTTTTTTACATAAATATATATGCACTATGCATGCTTACTTAGAATGCCTTCCAGTGAGCCTATTCATCCATTGGTCTACCGAAGTCTCTTTCGCAGTTTCTGCCCACCCACCACAGTATGGGAACATAGACCAGGGACTACTTTTGCAATGTGTGGTTTTACATAAGAAATACTTATATATTTTAAATTATACCCAATGCTTCTTCCATTTGTAACAATACACAATATCGTCGGTGCAGCTTAGGATCTAGGGCGTAGTCAGAGTTTCATACTTTGGAACCGGGTTCGAGGCTTGGCTTCAGCTCAACATTCTGTGATTCTGGGCAAATCACTTAATCTACCTGAGCCTAAAAAAGGAATCTGACCATGCATAATATAACTAAGGGTGGGCGTAGTTCGTGAAGTAGCGCTACGCGAAGCTACGCGAAGTACACTTCGCACTACGCGAACTTCACGTAGCACTACGCGAGCTGCGTAGTAGCATGTTCGCACTGTGCAAGATGTGTTTTCAAAGATTGCACAGTGCGGACCAGCATCCGGCACTGTGCAATCATTGAAAACGGCATCTTGCACAGTGGGAGATGTAGTTTTCTGCTGCTCGAGTAGATTATTACTCGAGCTGCAGCTTTCTCAACGCGAACTGGTAGTTTCTCATTGAGAGCGGTCACGAGCATGCGCAACCACTCACAATGAGAAACCTTACCTCCCCGCCTTGAGAATCTCGCCGGGATGTCATTTTGCTTGCTCGCGGTCGCGAACATGACGTTCAGGACCACGAACAAGCAAAAAATGAGCGCTGCACTACGCTACGCTGCACTACGCGTGTTCGCACTGTGCTACGTGCAGCTTTCGTAGTGCGAAGTTGCGCAAACTTTGCAAACTCCGCGAGCATAGCGTAGTGCTTCGCCCAGCCCTAAATATAACTGGTGCTCAGGTAAAGCGCTCAGGTATCTTCGGATTGAGCTTGCTGTATATAAAATAACAAAAAAGAAAAGAGAGGGGAGGGGCTCCAGTTTTTCAACCATGAGCTAACCCCCTGCACCTTTGCATATATACATAACGCATTTTATTATTGTGTTTATGTACTGCCCTTATAAGCCATTGTAACACCCTAAAAATGGGCTTCACGTACAGGGCATTGTGTAAGGCTGAAAAATGATTGTGCAGTTTGATGCCCAGTCTCAAACTTTATCACTGACTAGGGATACACAATATTAGCCTTGAAAAATTGCTGAGAAAACGATGCAGCATGATGTACCATCACAAAAACGAGACTGAAAAAACACCCAGCCTGTAACCCAGCACAGTGTTTAATGTGTCTCTCTACTAAGATGGATTTCTATAGCAGATGCAGACATTTCTCATTTGATGAGCAAATCTGTTATTCTGCATTGCATTGTAGGAGAATTTGTTTTAGATATTAGAGGTTCACAGTAAAGTATTCTTTTAATGTGTATCCTGTCACTGGCAGGTTTTCACGTTTATTTATCAGGACTAGGTATGGCTTTCTTTTCTTAAAACAATGCGTCATCACAAGTAGAACACCAGCTCCCCTCCCTCCCCCCAGTTACTGTCTGGTTTCAAGTTGAATGCTTTAACCTGTGGTGTTCAGTGGATCAATTAATAAACATTAAGGACGGTGTCCCAATAATATGACAAAAATCCCAAGCATCATTCGATCAATCACAATTTCAGACTACCAGCTGTATACAAATAACACTATAAATAAGTACTTTTCAAAGCAGTGCGATAATGTGCCTATTAGTGTCAAAGTTTACAGATTAAAGAACAGTAGATGTTGTAGCACCCAGGACAATGTGCTGCATGGATAAATACTTATAAGGTCCCAAAGTCAAGACCTATTGGCTATGCCAATGCTTGTTTCTACTTGTCCCTATTTAGGACAAACATTTTGACTACCTTCCTAGTATTATAACACTTTTGTACTTTTTTTAATGTTCTATTTGACACCAAGTCTGCATGGTTTCACCACATTTCTAAACAAAAGAGAAATATTGATCTAAGGTACCGTTTTCTGTTTTTTTTTACCCAAATCATGTTCCTATTGTAATATTTTTTCCCATGAAACATGTTCCTATTAAATGTGTCTCATTAATTATAATGCTATAATTTATTATTGTGTGAAGCACCATACAGTGATGAATGCCAAGAGAATTTCTTTTTCAAATCTGACATGTCCATATTGCTTTTTTTAAATCAAAATATCTCTGCCGATTTTTTGCGAATTCAAATGTTGAAGGCTGGTAATGTTGTTAATTACCTACGAAATGCGCAACAGTTCTGAATCGTAGATAAAATGAGCAGCTACTCCGTGAGAAATTTCAAATAACCATACTTCAAGTTATAGCCCAAGATCACAAAACCAGGAACAGATCATGTGTGATAAACTTATACCCCCGTCTTAACATCAAATAAGCTGAAATAAATTCATGAAAATACGAAAATGAATTGACAAAATGTGTTAAATACCGCTTTGTTTATGTAATCAGTGATTTTAAGATTTTTTTTTTGTCCTAGTCAATTTACTCCAGCCTAATATTTCAATGGAACCTACATCTGGTGAAGTGATGCCAGGGCAGTCTCTTGTGTTTCACTGTACTGCTGAATGTTCCTACCCGAAGGTAATGTTTATCCTCAACCAAAATGGCTCCTCAGAAAACATTTCCATGTCCTCATCAGCAATCAATAACTCCGCCGTCTTCACCATCCCTGCCGAGAACATCACAGCGGATGGACATTTCTTCTGCAGCTATGAAATCCAGAGCCAGAGTCGTAGCATTCTTTCGCCTCCAAGCAACATTTTACGAGCATTTGTGCGATCAGGTGAAAAGTATTCGTCTTTTTTTTACTTTACTTTCCCTTTTGAAATGTGCTTTGTCCTGTAGTAGTTACCTCGGAACATGAAAATGCGAACAATACAAAGACCAATCTTCTAGTAGGAAGTTGGATTGATAACTAAGGGAAAAATAGGCCTCAGAATTGAAAAAGGCTGTTTATGAGCTGCCCAAGATTAAAACAATCGAGTACATAAAAGTAATTGGAGGTTTCTGTGGAGAATACGAGACATAAATGGACAGGCTTGCTTGCGTAAGAATAAATGCATGTAGTATTCATCATCACGAAAACCTTACAATGAAGAAACAAATGAGATATAATTCCCCCATAAGAATCACATTTAATTTAATGACAATAACGCAATTAATATTATCTATGAAGATCTGAATTCATACATTTTTCAAGGTGAAATAAAAAGAACTATTCCTCTTTTAAGACTGCAAGATTGCAATGATGCAAGATTTGGCTGAGATCCAGGGGCGGCTCCTCCACTTGGACATCGGAGCATCGCCCCACTGCTTTCTCGCAGTGCGAGAAGCAGAAACATAAAATGGTATAAATACCATTTTACGTGTCTGCTTCTCGCACTGCGAGATAGCAGAAAAAGGGTATGCCTTGTTGGGGGTAGGCGGGTCGGGGAGGAGTGGGTAGCCCTATGTTGAGGGCGCTGACTGTTTGGTTGGCCCCAGGGTGTACCAAACCAGTCATAGGAACTCTCCTGTTTTCTCCATATAGGCTGCAGGCAGCCAGTGGCGTCACTAGGGTTGGTGTCACCCGGTGCGGGTAACTCATGGTGTCACCCCCTCACGACGTACCGCATGGACCTTCTCCGGTGGAACTGCACTGAACAACACAACACCAAGCATGGCACTGTGGTCACACCACACCAGACTACATGGTGGCACTGCAATGAACAACATACCAGAGCATGGCACTTCGGTCTCACAACACTGCATGGTGGCACTGCACTGAACAACACAACACCAGAGCATGGCACTGCAGTCACACCACACCGGACTGCATGGTGGCACTGCCCTGAACAACATGGAACCACAACAGACAACAAGACATCACATTAATCAACAGAATGGAATAATAGAAAACATGACGTAACACTGTGCAGTATGGTACTAAAGTGCGCACAGCATGGCAGCTCCACAGAGGACTACACAACAGCACAACACAGGACAACATACAGCATGGTACT
The DNA here is from genome assembly GCF_964263255.1 of Lissotriton vulgaris. Taxonomy (NCBI): domain Eukaryota; kingdom Metazoa; phylum Chordata; class Amphibia; order Caudata; family Salamandridae; genus Lissotriton; species Lissotriton vulgaris. The sequence goes on from NC_141695.1 coordinate 412,312,551, forward strand.
GTGCTGAACAACATGACCTAATACAATGCCATAACACTAGACAACATGACACCACACAAGACAACACAACATGGCAGCATGCCACCAAGGTCAACACCAGAGATCCACATTATAGCATTGCTTTGGACAACTTAAAACATGGAGCCACAACACACAACACAACATGGACATTACACTAGAAAGTATGAAGCCACAGTGGGAAACGTGATGGCACCATATTAAACAACATGGCACAACTTTGGTTAACATGGCATCACAATGAACAGCACAGCATCACACTGGAGAGAAGGACCCCACAATAGAGAAAACATTACCACACAAAACGCAATGGCCCAGCAATGGATGATATGACACCAGCTTAGCAACATGACACCACACTAGACAAAATGGCACCACTCTGGGTACCCCGATGGTGCAACACTGGTCAATATGGCACCAGACTAAACAGGGCGGTACAAAACTAAGTAATACAGACCCATAGTAGGCCACAAGAACCCTCACTAAACCATAACACTAGACCTCACCCCATGTTCTGTGGCAGTAGTCAAGAAAAACAGCACCACACTGCACAGGCAGGTGCAAGACTAGACTGAAAGACAATACACTGAACAAAACGGCAGCAAGATACTTGACAATATGATGACAACACGGCACACTCTGGGCGAAACTAACTGCCACGTTAAAATGTTGAGAAAGCTCCTAATACAGTGCCTCGAGACTGACAAAGCAAATAGGTATGTAGCTGTTCTTAGTACAGGGGCACCGGGGCTCTGGGGTGTAAAGGGCCCAATCTTACGTCAATTGTCACTATTTTTTGCTCTCGCACACGGAGGTAGTGGTCACATTTCCTCCTGCTTGCACTAGGGCCCATAGTGTCCCACGAAAGCAACAAAAAAAAACTGTAAATAGCCTTTGCAAAAAGTCCAGAGTTTTAAAGCGCAGCCCTTCCTGCGGGCGGAACACACACTTGGCAACCGCTGTTTGTGGAACCCAATATCCATCTAAAACTGTTTCTTTTTTAATCACTCTGCTAATAGTCTAATCGTACGGCGTGCTGCAAAAACTGCAAGTTAATGGGTGCCCTGTCTGAGTGTATTTGCGTGCAGAAAAAAAACACACACATCACGGAGGGCAAAGAAAGAGAGAGGGGGGTGGGGAGACGCAGAGGGCTCGAGCCAGCAGCATCTTGAAAGGAGCCCAGGCTGCCCCCCTCCCGCACTTCAACGAACCCCACTGCGCACCAGGACAGAAACTGGGAGGCGGGCGGGGTTACTGTGCGCACGAGAGAGAACTTCCCACAAACTCTAGACAGATGTTGAGTGCAAGAGAGGAGGAATCTTATTGCCCCATGTATGTGCACCATACTGAGAAATGCTAATATTTGCTGAGAGAAAACATTATGTTTATACAAAATAAGTTACCACAAAAACGAGGAGTCCAGTTCAAGAGTATCATTCTGCATCATGTAGGCATTTTTTCAGTCACCAACCTGCCATTCTGAAATGGCGGTACTATCCTATGAAAGGCATTGAAGTCCGATAAATTACCATCCACATGGTATACATATCGCTGTAGAAAAGTTTTATAAAGAGTGTGCCAAAACTCTTGCTCAACTCACAGTGACATCTTGCCTTTTCTTTAGGCTCCACTGTGGTGGTGGCTGGGCCCCTACCGTAGGGGTTCTGCAAATCACCCAGCAGCACTCCCCTGCCGAGACTGTCTCCACTCAGTCTAAGCGCATGGTGGTGGCCCGCGTCAGAGGAGCACAACGCAGGTGCTGGCCCAGGGCCGTCATGGGTAGCGCTATAAGATTGACAGCCCTGGGACCCACAAACTGGGTACGCCGCTGCAATGCATCGCAGCATCACCACTATTATAGTAGGTGGTGCGTGCGTGCCTGCGTGGCGTGTACTGCAGTATTTGTTGTAAGCAGGTGCACTTACACAGTGCACTAATAACTGCACGTAATGATCTGGGGCGGACCCCCGCCCCCCAGCTACGCCGCTGCTAGTTGTCGAGTGGTGAGAGCCAGGAAGTAACTGCCGGTCCAAACTCCTGGTCCTGGACAGTGAAGCAAGCGTTATGTCCAAGAGCCCCAGTCAACTAATGCATACAGTGCTAAAATTAAAACAGCTAAGAAATCCGAAGTCTCAATAAGTAAAAGTATGATGGATTTAGCACAGATCTCTGCATTCCGTCCATCATCTGTGTGTCTTTTGCTAAAGGGCAATCAGGCAGTGCCCAGAGGCTGCTCTGACAGGTCAGTGTGTGGCCTGTTTTATGGTCTGCTGGGCCGACTTTTGTTATTTATTAGTTATTTAAATAATCATTGCCTACAGTGAACACAAATCCATGCAGTATTCTATATCTTGCAAAACACCTACAGAGCCAGTCTTCAGTGCTAAACTGCCCCAATTTGAAACACGGGCCGCTTTTTTTTAGCTTTCTAACTGACTAATAGAGGCCGCTTTTATTTTGGTTCATGGGCATATTTTCTGCCCCATTCCAACCCTGCATGTGTTTTATTTATTTCTATTGTGCCTTTTTAAATAGCAAACTGGATTGTCGTGTCTAGCCGCCGTTATTCATTATTGCATTTGTCTTCTTCCCTCAGTTACACCAATAGTTATTGCAACATACAGTGTGGAACGCTTCTTAAACAAGACGACTTGACAACTGTCCCAGGTTGTGTTAACTCCGGGGCGCCCTTCTGTGTTCCTCCATCCTGTGTGAGTGTCGGGTGGAGGGCAGTGCATTTGCATGTGTGGGAGCGGTGCGTCCGCTTGGGGCCTTTTATTTTGATTCATCACCAGTCCAACCCTGCGACTGTCACATCGATCACAGTTGTTCCAAAATGCAAGTGAATTTGAAACAGAGAGACTGCGTACTGAAATCGTGCCCATATGAAACTATTTCCTTATTCCACTGACTGCTGTGAGTGATGTCACTGACCATGTCATGAGTGATGTAATATGTGACGTCATCAGCAGGGCATTGCAGGCGCGCAAGTTATAGTGAGTCCAACTAACTATAACGTGGGAATTTCAATGGTTTTATGTCAGTAAAATTTCCAGCTAACTATAACTGGTGTGAAACCTATGATTTTTTCAGTGAATTTAATGGTTTTTTAAAATGCTAATTCCCAACTATGACTGGTGTGAAACCTATGTTTTCTACTGTGAATTTCAAAGGTTTTTTAAATGCTAATTCCTAACACTAACTGGTGTGAAACCTTTGGTTTTTTTCAGTGAATTTCATAGGTTTTTTAATAGCAAATTTCTATATCTATGAAATGTAATATTTTTTATAATGAATCCTATAATGTATATTTATGTAATACTATTTTTTTATGGTTTTTTTTCATGTTTTTTATTTTTTTGCCCTGGAGCGCTCCCGGTGCGTGTCCCGGTGAGCGCACCGGAAAGCGCAGTCTTGCTGTGCGCCCCAGGGCGCGTACCGGTGAGCGTCCCGTTAGCGCTTTTTCCACGAGCGAAAACATCATCGTGACGTATCGCGTAGCCGCGTCCGCGTGATACGCACGGCGTAAACGCACCCGGAAGCACTCGAGCGCATACAATCGCGCAACGTAAGCATCCGACGCTCTTACGCGACGCGCCCCTGGGCGAGCCCGGGGGCGCGTAGCATAAGCGCGTCGGGTCATGTGACCTAAAAATAACACTTTTTATTGGTGCAGGACAGTTTTGGTTTCCAAATGATGAAAGCCCTGGTCATGTGATCTGAAATTAACACTTTACATTGGTTCAGGACAGTTTTTTTTTACTAATGATGAAAGCCTCCACCTTTTTTCCTCATTCTCACTTTGTACTTTGAGTGAAGAAAACCTGTTGAAAGACCTCTCTGTACTTTTTTGGACTGAAAAGTGGCTTCAGTAGCAGCAGCAGCAGGAGCATCTCAGCCACCACCACCACCACCTCCACCAAGAGGACCACCACAACACCACACTGGTGGAGATGAAGAAGAGGAAGAGGAGAAGGAGGAAGAGGAGGGGAGGAGGACATTCCTGCCAGAAGACAATAACCCACATAGGCCAAAGCCACACATTGTATGGGAGTTTTTTTCCATCCCAAGTGGCCAAAAAAAGGTGAATGCGCCAAAGGTGACTTGCCTAATCTGTAACATGGAATTTTCAAGGGGGAACCCTAACAAAAAATACTCATTTGGCAATAACACCATGAGTCGCCACATGCAGTGCAAGCATCCCAACAACTATGCTGCGGCAGAGGTGAGAGAACTGGCCAGTAACCCTCCCCAATCTTCACCCAGCACCTCAAAAAGAAAGCAACCCACTCCATCAGGACCAGAGACAAGAGAGATGGTCCCAAACATTCAACCCCAGTTTGGGAAATACAAGATCACTTGTATTTATTGTTGGAAAACCATCACCTATGGTGAGCAAAGCATACCGCTCATCAACCGTGCTGGTGACAACCACAAATGCCCCAAAAATCCATAATTGTTTCCTGTTTTTTTTTGCTCCAGTTCAACCGTTTTCAATTCCTTGTTTTTTGTTTCTCCCCATAAAAATAACAAAAAAAATATAAAATAGTTCATAAAAGCCAAAAAAAGTACAAAATGTTCAAAAAAACATTAAAAATATATATAAAGCAACAAAAAGAAGAAAAAAAACAGTTCTTTTCAGAACTACCTCCAATTTATAAAAAAAGGCTACATTTTTAAAACACTCTTTCATTCTTTTTTCCCCATGGTACGCTCCCCTGTACGCTCCCGCGGTGCGCGTACCAGGCGCTCCCCCCGCGCAAATCGAAAAAAATATATATATGTTTTGCCCCGCGGGGCCCTTTTATGGCACCCACATCAAACCTAGGGGGTCAGGGGAGTCTATCCTGCCCCCTTTTGGTCATTCCCCTCTTTGTTTTTGCCACCTCTTGTGTCTCTATCCTACCGAGACACAAGATGGGGGCCGCTCCGGACTGTTTGGATTGTTTACAGACACCCGAGAGCCAATCAGATTTCCGCGCGCGAACTCGCGTTGCACGCTGGTTCGCGCCCCGGTGCGCCTACCGGGGCGCGCTTATAGATATATATATATTTTTTTACCTAAATTACTCAAAATCCACTGGAGCACATATCTTGAGACATAGCAAAGGCACATCGGGCTACCAGTCCCTACAATTTTGCCAAGTTTCGTGGAAATCCATTCAGCCGTTCGGGCTAAAAGTGAGGTCGACCGCCCTATGGAAATTAACATGGGGAAAACATGTTTTGGGACCCCCCTTTTTTCTCGGCCCCCGCTTGACGAATCCCCCCTAAACTTTCAGGCAAGGACCGGAGTGCCGAGAGTCAAATTTGAGGAAATTTTCAGGCAGATTCCTCAACCAGCACTAAAGTTATTCCCAATAGAATGTTGCAATTTCCCTATTGAAAAAAATCCTAACTATAACTACCTACAGGCGACCGCCAGTAGGTAATATATATATATATATATATATATATATATATATATATATATATATATATATATATATATATATATATATATATATATATATATATATATATATATATATATATAGTCGCCCGATTGTTTCTTCAATCAACACCCTCACTGAGAATATGTCCAGATTTGTTGACAACATCCTGTTCCCTTTTGAGGTGAATTTACAGTCCTATGTACAGGACACAAAGGACTTCCTAATTAAGGACATGGTATGGGATTCTGAATACCTATTGATGGTGCTGGACATCACCAGTCTTTATACGTGTATAGAACACAAACATGGCCCGGATGCGGTCCAGCACTTTCTAGACCAACGACAAATGCGCTTTGCGCAGCATAATATGATGATTCTGGAATTTGTAGAATTCTGCCACACCAATAACATCAATTTGTTCGAAGAACAATGGTATAGACAGAGATCTGGGATGGCGATGGGCACCTGCTTTGCCCCCAGCTATGCAAACTTGTTCATTGGCTGGTGGGAGGAGCAGGTGCCCAGGAGCTGTAAGGTGGAACAGGACAGTGGAAAAGTTGTATGTTGGCATCGTTATATAGATGACCTATTCATTGTGTGGCAAGGGGCAGTGAATACGGCAGAAAAATACATCAAAATCTTAAATAACAACAAGTACAATTTGCACTTCACAGGGTCCATTAATCTGGTGGCAGCAGACTATTTGGACCGCTGCATTCAAAAAAGCAAACTGCTTTATTTAAAAGCAGTCCCAGACATGGTGGTCAGCTGAGCCCAGCAGGCCACTATACGTGGGAGGGCCTACCATTCCCAACTGGGTTGCAAATTGCAAGAGGCTCATTAATGTTCATGAGCCTCTCAATTTGCTACCCCATTGGGAATCGCTAACAGTGTGTTACACGAGGTTGTACATCCAAAATAGTGCCTTGCAAATTGTGAGTTGCAAAATATTTGCAATTTACAAGGTGCTATTTTGGGCGTCGTACATCTGGCCCAAAATGTGTGTGTGCATGTGTGCCTATGTGTGTGTGTAGTGCATGTGTAGCACGTTTGATAAAAGGACTCTGTGTGTTGTGAGTCAGACTACTGGGTCCAGGAGGATAACATTTTGGAGTCCCTGCTCAAGCAGAGTTTGACGATAGCATCCCGAGAAGTGAGGACGATAGAGGCAATTTCATGGCTTCCATGTTTTTAATACTCTTGCTTGGAATTATAACATAACATAATGTGTATTTGTAAAGCACACATTCCCCCAAAGGTATCTTGGCACTGAATAATAGATTTTTATTGTTACCCAACTCAGTGGTACTCATTTTATCAACCTTCTGAGGATGAAAGGCTGAGTGAACCTGCCGGGATTTGAACCTGTGACCAAGAGATTGAACACAGTCCCCTAAAGTGGACGCATTAATCCACTATGCAACCAAACACATTGCTACTTGTGGTGGACAAGGTCATCCTAGACGTTGCTTCACACAGGAGAACATATCCTTCCAATACAGGCAAATGTTGAAACAATCTTAAGACAAACATGACTAACACTTTTGTCCTGATGATTATGCCCTGTATTTAGGTTGTGGCATCGAAACGTCGTCGACCAATAAGCACCATATGCACTAAATAATGTCATACAATGCCTCTTACAATGGTGTGTTAAAATAGAATCAAGTCTGTCAAACTGAATACAAGTACAGACCACCTTGTGCGCTTTTGCATAAACCCTCCCTTCTTGTTTTGTCTTGTTCACCGTGGGTCACGGGTCATGCCCACTTGTTATGTTATTTTATGTTGATTCTTTGAGCTATTTCAAAATATTTTAATTAATAAAATCCTGTCCGGCTGGACAAAGGACATACGTATGATCCTGTGTTTGCCTATCATTTTCCTGATCCTGAAAAACTAGGGTCCACTGTTCTTTAAAAAAGGTAATGTCTGAAGCAGCCTAAAAATGACATTTGAAAGAGAACCAACCAATGCCTGTTCTGAAGCCTCAGGCATTTAATCAACATCTATTGCCTGGAAATTGTGCACAAAAGTGGGATCCAACCCACACCACTTCGTTTTAGTTCGATGTTCTTTGTGGTGAAGGTACTGAGGCCGACACAGACTACTCGGAGGATAGCTGTGTGACTAGGGCTGATTTCCATCACCAGAAGCCTCAGTGTCTACAGAAGGGTTGGGTTCTGAATAGATGCCTGGAAGTCTGTTTGCTTGCTGAGAGAGGGAATGAGTGTGCCTGTTCCTGCAGGAGGATAGGCTGTCCAGAGGAAAAAGCAATGCATGTTTAAGATATGAGAATAGCCAGAGAGAAGGAGCAATCATCAGCGAGTGAGCCAGGAGTTACCCCTGTGTGGAATGGGCTCCCCTAGTCTCCTCATCGTGAACTGTGTCAAGCCTTCGACAAAAAGTGACCATTGAGTGAAATTGGTAGTCCACCACGACTGAAAGACTGTTACCAATTCTGCTAGAGCCAGAATGCTATGGCACACCAATGTACTTGATTATTGTGGATTCGGCAACTGCCAAGACCATCTGTAAAGTCATGATCAGCCTGGAGGCCACACCTGCCAAACCAGAGTCCCTCAAGTCCCTGGCCTAGGAAGCCTGCAACTGCTGAGGATGAGACGCTGCTGGATGAAGCAACCACACCATCATTACCAAAGTCTCCATAATCCCAGTGACATTGCTTCCACAGCCCCAACAGTTCCAAAGTAGCTGCATGAGCAGGACCACTCTATGCGTTTTATGTTTCCTACCCGCTGGACAACCTCTGCTCAAATCAAGCAACCAAGTGAACTGCAGAACATGTGTGAACAAAAGAAAGATAGGTTGGCATAAGCCTGGTACATGAACAAATCATTTTTCCATGCTAATATTGAACTGGAAAAAACCTAAACTGCACCTTTGTTGCACATATGACTTGGGAATGGTTGAGTGGCTGCACCTGTCCTAAGCCAGCGCCATGCCCCATATTAGATCTGAGGGATCACAAACATTGGTGAACTCCATTAACAGAGGACAGGTACACCTAAAATCAAATAGAATTGTCATCCTGTATTGCATTCCGCTAACTGTACCTTGTAGTATTGATTGACACCGTTGGATGAACGTTCTTACTTTTACTAAAATAATTGCACTAAACTGGACATATTCTATTGTGCCTGGTGGATGATTGTGGAGTTTTGAACATTACATCCCATCTCCCTGAGAAGCCTGTGAGTGTTCACTCTCATGCCCCTGAGAGTCAAGTTCAAAAAGATTTCACTTTGGTCAGTTTGCAGTGCCATATAGGATGGTGCCCAGAACAGCAGAGTTAAACATCAACCAACACCTTTGGGGATCACTATACCTTGACTGCCCTGTGCCTCCCTCATCCCAAATGTGGTTGACAGCATTTCCTCCTAAATGTTCAAGTTATGGCCACTGTTGCCATCTTTATAGTCTCATCTTCTTCACATCAGCAGGCACAATCCTAACTTGTGGGTGAAAAGTAAGAGGTTGCATCAAACCATCCCAGCTTCCAGCATCTCCCATTTATCCTCTTTGCCTCCTGTAATTCATCCCTGTCCCATTGTCTATGTGTGTGAGTTAAGGAAGGGTTTTAACCAGATCATTCAAGCTTCCAGCATCTTCCTCAGAAGTCAGGGTGAAATGGCTTGTATAGGTCGAAGGAGGCTTCAATCTGCACCCCCTTCTCCTTTCCCTAGTTCCCTTTTTCGATACCTGATTGGAGGGATTTAAGTTTTTTTCCTGTCTCCATTCAAACTTTCAAAAGGGTTATCCATCAAACCATCTCCTGAGATCAGCTTATCTGACGGCAGGATCAGAACATGTTTAATGATGGATTGTGGTGGTGGTACTTTGCTCTTCCTGCTGAGTACTTTGACTATGTATGAAAATGACTTTGTCTTCTGTTGTGCACGTCTTTACCAACTCTTTTTCCACAGCAGCATGCTAAGGTTTGGGGAGGGATGTTGACCTGACAGAATCTCTCTGCGGAAAGGAGAGTGGACTTTCTTCCTTACCAATATGGACCACCCTACTATCTTCAGAAACCAATCTATGTGCTATGGTATAAACTAAATGAGGGGAGTGGACCGGTAGTATTTGATGAGAAGCTCTTTCAGGCCGTGGTTGTGGACGAGTTAGGTGCCTTTGAGGGGAGTCGCCGGGACGCAAATGCTCCTGGCATGAAGATAACCCCCCGCAACGAACCTAGGAGGCTTTTCGTATCACTCGCACAAATTCTGCATCATTCACCAAGTGCAGGGAACACATGAAGAAGTCCCTATGCACCAATTACATACAAGTTTGTAATTGTTATTATTATCCCGCCTTTTTTTACTAGTGACGCCTTAGCGTGCGTCACCGATAAGGTGAGGTCTGTCTTGGTCCTGATGAATGCTGAGCTGAATTTTGGCTCAAGATAGCTGAAACATGTCAACCTATTTTTGTATATTTATTTGTATAGGACATTTTGGTTCAAACTAATTTCCTTCATGTCCATCTTTCTTCACTGTTTTTAACAGAGTCAGAGCTACCCCTTCATTAAAAAGGTTTGGGGAGTAGCCCGCACTCCATTTAAATCACTTTCTTATCACTGTTGGATACACTTTTCCAAATAAGAACCCAATGAAGACAACTGGCAACTGACTTTCAGTTGGTGCCTGAGGGTTCTTTTTTTCTACACTGCGCACGTATAACCCACTCCAGTACTGTCCTTTTGGGTCTGTCACTCGGGCCTAGCTGGTAGTAATCTCTTTAATTCATGATTTCACTACCTTTTACCTGTTCCTTTTTTTGTACTTTGACTTTTCTAGTCACTCTTTTGTTGATTTGCATAAGCTCTACAGTCTCCCACATCTCTTGGGATGAATATTGGACCTCTCAAAGTTTGGTGCCCCCCGCACTGTAGGAGCAGCATGGACCTTAAAATGACGCATTTTATGTGTAACACAGTGTGTGATATATTTATGGAATTTACCATTATCACTTAATAGCACCTCTTTCAGTAAAGTGTATTTGGGAACCAGAGCAGTCAGTTCATATTTGCACAAAGTTATTAATGTATGCCAGCATAACACAGTCTGTTATTCACTTATTGGTCAATGATTGGGTTGTTGTTTGACTGGGGTTGGAGTCCTGGTTAACCAGCAACCATAATCCTCATCAGGGTGAGGCATGACCCAACCCTAAAATTAACCTGTGCTCTACCTTCTGGTAGCTTGGCACAGATCAGTCAGGCTTAACTTGTGAAGTATTTGTGCAAGACTTAAAATGGTAATAAAGTGACAATACCACACAAAATGATGCAACACATTAAGTTAGAAAAATAGAACTTTCTTTAATAGACAGGTAGTGCCATTGCAGTAGGGGCTTACAGGTAAATTAAATGTTCCAGTTGGGTATAAGCTGCTCTTACCATATTCAAAGAAATATCATAAGCACTTTAGCGGTGGTTAGCAGTGGTAAAGTTCACAGAATCCTAAAGCCAGCAAATACAAAGTAAGCAAAACAGAAGGTATGAAAGACTGACAACCACCAACTCGGACGACCCCTCACTTCTCCATGGAACATATCCACTTCTAGATACATCCCAAACCCAGAACAACGCCTTGTGGAACACTTGCCTACTGCAACACCCCCTTCACCAACCACATTGAACCCACGCCCTCGCCTCTACCGACTACATCCTAAATGGAGACTTGAACTTCCACCTGGACAACCATTGTGATCCCAACACCACCGCCCTCCAGGAGAACTTTACCAACATAGGGCTGAAGTAACTTGTCTCCACACCCACTCACACAGCAGGACACACACTTGACCCCATCTTCGCCGGAGAAAACATTTGCTTCGGCCACATCACAAACTGCTCTGGACAGACCACCGATGCATCCATTTCTCCTTTACGAAACCCACCTCACAAAAGCACACGTGCCGCCTCTTATTATTTATTTATTTATTTGGTGATTTATAAAGCGCCTGGTGACCCGGAGGCATCCCCGCGCTATGAGGGTTTGTATATCCAGAAGAGATGGAAGAGGGGGAAGGCATTACTTGGGGAATAGGAGAGTTTTCAGTTTTTTTCTGAACCCTAAGTAGTTGGGTTCGAGTCTGAGGGCACGTGGGAGAGAATTCCAACCTGTGGAGGCTTTAACAGAGAATCGTCGACCTCCCGTGCGAGTCTTTTTGAATTTGGGGATGTTAGCTAGATGTTCATTCTCGGACCGCAGGGATCTGGAAGCTTTGTAGGGCGTAACTAGGTCGCTGAGGATGGAGGGGCCGCTTCCGTTAATCAGTTTGTACGCCGTACACATGGCTTTGAATTCCACCCTTTGACGAACAGGGAGCCAGTGCAGGGCCTTAATGGCAGGTTTCGCTGATGCTCTGGCGGGGAGATTCATGATTAGACGGGCTGCTGCATTCTGAGTACGTTGCAGTTTCGCCAGGGTGTACTCGGGGGCCCCCAAGTAGACCATGTTGCTATAGTCCAGGCGTGATAGTATAAGCCCTTGGACTAATAGTTTCCTGGATGCAAGGGGGAGTAGGGGGAGGATCTTGCGTGTGGTGCGCATGAGCCCAAAGCAAGTACCTGCGGTTTTGGCCGCTTGTGTTTTCATTGATAGCTCGGGTTCGATCCATACTCCCAAGGTCTTAATTTCGCGTTTCGGGATGGGAGTTTCTCCGAACACTTCTGGCCAGACTGTTGAGGGAATAGTCGCCCACTGTTTCCCCATGAGCATCACTTCGGTCTTTGACCCGTTAAGTTTTAGAGATGACTCACACATCCAACCATGGATCTCTGTGAGGCAGTTAGCCAGGTTGTCTGGGTGGTCGTCAAGTTGTGAAAGGGAGACGACCAGTTGTGTGTCATCGGCGTAGCTCACAATTTTTATACCGTATGGTGTTACCACGTCCTCCAGGGGGGCCATGTAGGCATTAAAGAGCGTCGGGCTCAGGGACGAACCCTGAGGGACTCCGCTCGTGAGGGGAAGGATAGAAGAGCGATGGTTGCCGTCCCACACTTGGAACGTACGCCCGGCAAGGAAGGACTCCATCCATCTGAGTGCCGTTCCGGTGAGCCCTGCTGCTGCCAGCCGCTGGAGAAGGACACGGTGGTTGACAGTGTCAAAGGCAGCACTGAGATCCAGGAGGATCACTGCCACTGACCCTCCTGAATCTAGAATGCGCCTTGCCTCCTCGATGACGGCAAGAAGGGCCGTGTCTGTGCCGTGGCCCGGGCGGAACCCAGTTTGGGATTGTCGAAGGATGTCGTTATCCTCCAGAAACTGAGACAATTGTCCGTTGATCAGTCTCTCGGCTATCTTACTAATGCCTGGGAGGAGTGAGATTGGCCGATAGTTTGCCAAATCTGCTGGGTCTAGCTGGGGTTTTTTGAGGAGTGCCTTCACCACTGCACTCTTCCAGCTGGCAGGAACAGATCCCTGGGCAAGTGAGGTATTTATGAGCTCCGTGATAGTAGGGATGATGACGGGTGCTACCGTTTTGAGGACTCTGATGGGTGCTGGGTCCAAAGGAGATCCGCTTTTCATTTTAGTTAGCGTGTCTTTAACCTCGTTGCAGGTTACTGGCCTAAATGTTGCCAGTTGGGGGTGTGAACTGTCATCAATCTGCCTACGGGGTGGATCATTGTCCGTGTGACTGGAGGGGTGGGGAGGTGGAAGTGATGCTAGGATACGGGCAATTTTATCATTAAAGTAGGTGGCTAATTCATTGCTCCGGTCTACCAGGGGGGAGTTGGTGGGAGGGGTGGAAGGGACTTTCAGAAGCTCTTTTACAATTAGGAAAGATTCCCTGGCTGAGTTAGTGGATTCTTTTATCCGTGTATCGTAGTGTGCGGTTTTAGAGCGCCTAATGGCAGTTTTGTAGAGTCTGACTGCATTTTGATAGGCTTCCTTGTTGGAGTGCTGCCAATTTTTCCTCCAAGATCGTTCGGCTTTCTTGCACTCTTTGCGTAGTGAGCGGAGTTCCGCGGTATACCAAGGTGCAGAAACTGGTTTGCCAGTTTTGTTCTCACGATTTCTAAGTGGGAGGACAGAGTCCAGGGAGGTGGTGATCCACTCTCTATATTTACCGTCGGCGATGGCCGGGTCATCTGCGTAAGCAGGTGTAGATGACTTTAGGGTCCTGGTCCATTCTTCAGTGGAGAGTTTGGGCCATGCCCTGTCCCTGGAGTATGTAGGTGGATTTTGGGGTTTCTTAAACATTCCCGGTAGTTGGAATGCAACTAGGAAGTGGTCCGTCCAGGGGAGAGGGAGGGGTTCATTCGCATGCATAGTGAGGGTGCTCGTGAACACAGGGTCCAACAGGTGCCCTTTGTTGTGAGTGGCCCCGGAGTTTAGGAGGTGGATATCGAGAGCCTCTAGATCGGTGATCAGGTCGACAGCCACCGAGTCTAAAGGGTCGTTAAAATGGATATTAAGGTCCCCTAAAATCATGAAGTTGGTGATGGCATGGGCCTGTGTGGCAACCGTATCCAAGAGAGCGCTAGCAAAGATGCCTGGGGAGCCCGGAGGGCGGTACACTAGGAGCCCTGTAAGTGAGATGGTCGGGTCTAATTTAATAGTGACACACAGAAACTGGAACAAAGTCTCTGAAGAGCACCTCACCTCTACCCTCACCTCGGCATCATACTCGACTCTTCAGTCACCATGAATCGGCAGATGAACGCTGTTTTCTCAGCATGCTTTAACACCCTCTGCATACTTTGCGAGGTGTTCAAGTGGATCCCCCACCCGATTCCAGGAAAACTGTCCCCCACGCACTCATCACCAGCAGACTGGGCTACGGCAATACCCTCTATCCCGGAATCAACAAAAATCTACTCCGCAAACTCCAGAACGCTTCAGCCAGACTTATCCTCGACATTCCATGACACGACCACATCACCCAATATTCGCGACCTCCACTGGCACCCTGTTGAAAGAAGAATAACCTTCATGCTGCTCACCTATGCCTACAAAGCCCTCCACAATACCGGACCCCAATACCCCAACAAATTAATCTACTTCCACTCCGCAAGAGGAACCTCCACTCAGCTGACCTTGCCCTAGCCACCGTACCTTGTTTTTACAGCACCAGAGCAGGGGGAAGGTACTTCTCCTACCTATCAGCCAAGACCTGACATGAACTCCCCCTTCACCTCTGATGAAACCTGACACTGCACCAATTCAGAAATGGCTTTAAGACCTGGCTCTTTGAATGACCCCAACGGAGCTGCTCACACCCCTCTTTCAGTGCCTTGAGACCCTCACGGGTGAGCAGTGCGCTCTACAAAACCCCGACTGATTGATTGAAGGAAAATGTTATGGGGAAAATCAAGCCAAGGATGCCAGGTCTTACACAGGCCAGCATAACATAATTGTCTTGTTTACGTAGGGTCAATGTGTCTTTCTGTTTTCAAAACCCTCAACCTCTTCTTCCCAATTTCTTTAAAGGGGCCATGCATTGTACAGAAACTAGTTCTCTTTACCCAATCAAACATCTGTAAAGTGCCACTACAACAGGTATTGCAGAATGTTTCTTTGTCAGATGATGTCTGCTTGGGTTGCGAGACCTATTGTGACCTATTGCAACATAATTCATTTAATGGTCCCTTTAAAGGCATGTTTCATTGCTTATTACATACCTATTCTGAATTCCTGAAATTTTACCAGAAATGGGCTTGTAAAGATCATAAACGTGCCAGTACAAGAGAGAGAGCATCACTAACTCAAGTTCTAGCACCATACAATTAAATGGCAAAGCAAATAGGTCTGGTCTTTGCAGTCAGAGCCTTTCCTTTGTCAATGCTTTTTTTAATAAAGTTAAGGGTTGCATAGAGATAGAAAGATAGATATACATAATAGACGGAAAGAGAAAATAGCAAAGAAAGAAAGAAGGATGCGAAGATAAATCGGATTGCTTAAATAGATGGCATTGCTAAGATAGAGAGATCTGCAAAGATAGAGAAGTTTGCAATGATAGATAGATAGAGATAGAGATAGAGATATAGATAGATAGATAGATAGATAGATAGATAGATAGATAGATAGATAGATAGATAGATAGATAGATAGATAGATAGATTGTTAGATTGATAGATAGATGCTTTTAACACCTTGCCTGGTGCTGAACATTCCAATCGCTGGTGTGGTCATAACGGAACGGTTCCATGTTATGTTATGTTATGTTATTTATTTGTTAAAGCGCAAACAGCTGCCCCAGCAACGGAGCGTCCCGGCGCTGACCTAACCAGTACCTGAGGGGGGGGGAACCAGCAAAGGGATTAGATGGCAGAGAAAAGATGGGTTTTGAGTGCTTTTCGGAAAGCAATCAGATTGGTAAGGGCACGGATATGCAGAGGTAGGGAGTTCCATAGCTTAGCTCCTAAGACCTTAAAGGAACGTCCACCCTGTCTACAGAGCTTAGTTCGGGGGACCATCACGAGGTGTTGTCCCTGAGAACGCAGGTTGCGCTGGGGCGTGTATGGTACCAGGAGCGGGCGCAGGAGTTCAGGGCAGTCAGAATTGAGAATTTTAAATGCCATAGTCAGGGTTTTAAATTGGATCCGAGATTCGATTGGCAGCCAGTGCAAATTGCGAATGGTGGCTCTGGCAGAGCACCTGCGTGGGAGACCCACCACTGCTCTGGCAGCCGAGTTCTGGATTCGCTGCAGTCTTGAGCACAGCACGACCAATGCTCATGATGGAACTGTTCCATCATGCGCAGCGAAGGGTTTAAGAAAATCAACAGAGTCCTCTTTCTCAATTCATTTTGGTTTTTTTAAAAGATACTTCTACAGACATTTTTACATGGGAAGTTTTACAATCATTAAACAACTCTAAAAACGCTAAAAATGCATCTTTTCCCTAGAAATGTCTGAGCAGCGTAAAGCGTGGTTGTCCGAATTGTAAGCGCCAGGATGCCCTTTGGGTGACAGGTCTGCGCTCTATAAGTATACCTACAAATACAACTCAGTAAGTAAAATCTTGCTGAAACATGATACTTGAAGAAACAATAAGTTAGTTTCTTCAATAGAGAAAAGATTTGATTTATGGTATTGGAGGTATCTCTTTATGACAGAATTTGTACTGATCCAAGCCTCCAAAGCCCTCAATTGGCTCACTCTCCTTTACAATACACTAGTGGGACTACAGCACTGATTGTGCCACCCATTCAAGGAGCTCTTTAAACATGTCTCAGGCCTGCCATTGCATAACCCGTGTGTACAGTTGTAAACTGCCAATTCTAACTGGCAAAAAAAAACATTTGCTAGGGCCAAACCTTTCTTTATAAGTAACCCTTAAAAGTAGGGCATGTGCATTTAATTTTTTCATGTCCTGATAGTAAAAAACTCTTAAATGTGTTGTTCACGACTGCAAGGACTATCCCTAATACAGGATAACATTGGAGTTGCCATATTACAGTTTATAAATATAATTTCCAAATTGTTAGAGATAACAAGTTTATTATTGGTGGCTCTGAAATCACAATCTAAAATTCTAATTCATGTTGAAGTTCACTTTAAATGTTCTTATCCTAGTCATTAATACTTGTAGCCTGTCTCTGATCACATAATTGTGTGTAGCTGACAGTTGAGCTTTGTTTATTTCACCTAGAGAGTCACACACAATTGTGAACTATGATGGGCCATCACTGGTAGTATGAAAAAAGGAGGCTGAGCACAGCCCCACTTATAGCTGAATAGGCTGTGTAATGCCTGAACACACCCACTGTAGTAAGTCTGGTGCCAGGGTAGGGAATGCAGGATGCCTGGAGACCTCAATTGGAAACCTCTAGAAGCGTTCTCCCCTCTTCAAAGGCACAACTGAGTATGTATATTGGAACTCATAACCCATCACTTTGGTACACTTCTGAACCTGTGAATACACTGTCAGGTAGGACTACTGTGATGCTGAAAGGACTGCCACTCTGCTGGACTACTGCACTGAAAGACTACTGCCCTGCTGTGCTGATCTGCCCTCTTGCCTGGGTGAGAAGGAATGCACCTGAACATAGAACCCAGAGTTACTCCAAGGTCTTGTTGGGTGGCCTCCTAATCAGATCCCTTAGGAACATAACAGGCTTCTCCCAACCATGAGCCCAGCACCTGGACTGTACCATCTGTGAGTCCTGACATTCCAACGGTGCCACTTTAGCTCTGGACCCTTGGAAGTGAGCCTGAAGGTGCTTCTGCAAAGCTCAGTTGTGATTCTCTTCAGAACCAGTGCAAAGCTACTCACTTCAGAACCTTTCCACACAGCGGCCAGCCTAATCAGAATCAACGCCTAGCAGTGCGAAGCCCCTCAAAGCTGCACCACACAGCTGCCAGTTCATCAAAACTGATGCAAAGCAAAAACAAGCCCCACAAAGCCTTGCCAGACAGCTCCCCGGGACTGACACAAAGCAACGCCAAGTCCTGCAAACCTTGCCTCACAGCTCCGTGGAACCAATGCCGGACAACACAAAGACTCGTAAAGCAGAGCTGCACAGTCCATGCAGCAGGATTTCAGGTATTGTTTTCAGTGGTCCCAATTTGGTCCCTGTAGCTAGCCTGCACTCCATCATGGTAGGTGTGAATTTAAGACTTGATCCTGTTCCTGTGCTTACAGGTAACCACTGTTGGCGCTTTGTCCTTTTAGCCAAAATTTTCACCTAAATCTTTCCAATGTATTTCCTACGGTTCTATTGATTGGATTTTTGTTGTTTTGGACTTACATTTAACTCTAATATTCTAAGCTGGTGTGGGATCTTTTTTGTAGGTTGGCTTACTGTTTAAAATGTTGTACAAATACATTACACGTTGCCTCTAAGTTAAGCCTGACAGCTCTGTGCCAAGCTATCCAGTGGGTGAGCACTGGTTAATTTGGTGTTTGCTGTGCCTTACCCTAACAAGGATTTTTGTCACTGCCTGACCAGGGCTTACACCCCAGTCAACCAACAACACAGTTTCATACACTGGTGACAGCGGTGTGGATTGGACTTGTGTTTCCAAAGTGGCACACAGGGATGAGTTCAAGTTCTTATTGCTTGGCCTTTTTGATTTTTTATATTTCCCTGTCTGTTGTGCCAGAATCCACCTCTACAAACATGGAGTTTGAGCTGGGAAAAATAGAGTCCCACACTGTGGCCCACTGGGGCTGGCCAAACCATGATAGTGGAAAGACTAGTAAACCCAGAGCAGTACACTGGCCATGTGTGTAGAGTGACTCGGGCCTATGGACAGGAATTTTTCTGCCATATAGCCCTGGTATCCCTGGAGTGGGGTGTGGGATTTGACACTGATGAGGGTCATTAGTAGTCCCCAGATGCCAATAGACTGCATTCTGGAGAATGAGTTGACCCCTTTGTCAGGACAACTGAGAAGGGTGGCCACTCTGGGTACCCTGACAGTTCAGTTTCCTGGGGTACCACTCACAAGTGGAGGGTATGGATGCCCAGATGTAGGACCAGGGTGAGGGAGGATGCTCCTTGTCTCTTGTTCAGCCTCAAGGTACAGACCACCACTAAGCAGGAAGGAGATAGAGTGGAAGTAACGTGCCTAACACCGGGAGCTGTTGCCTCCCACTCTGAGAAGCCTCTGAGGTCAGAGAACCCTCAGGAGCCCATAGGAAACTCCTTGTCAACCCCAAGACTGGAAGAGAAGCCTATCAAATGCCACTGCTTTTAGCCTCCACCTGGAAATGGATGGCCGTGCTCCTGGCTTCTGATACTGACAGCTGTCTGTGGCCTCTGTTGGTTGCTGTCCTTATGGTCAAAGCTTTCCTTGGGTTGGGGACAGAAGTGTGATCCAACGGTTGGAATGGGCCACATCACTGTGATGGACATGGTGGTACTGTCTGCGTTCTGGGATGCATCTGTGAGCAAGTTAAGGTTAGGTGATTCACAGCTGGGGTTCACAGGTGAGGAGAAGTTTTACCCGTAGGTCAGGTCAGTGGCTCAGGAGAATATAGACAGAAGAATCCAAGCATTCATCCCTCTTTCAGCATTAGACACCGCCAAATGCTGAAAGAGGGACGAATGCTCGAAACACATTCCAAAGTCATGGTTCAATATTGACCATACACCATCCAAAGTGATTTAACCTATAATATCTACACTACAGAGAACTTCTAATAAAGATGTACAGCTACTGAGGCTGCCATTTATTCAGCAAAATCTTCAAAGAATATAGAGTGACATGCACGACTTTGAAAAAGGATTCCAATACCGTAGGGACACAGATAGGAGTATTGCAAGGTCCGGCCAATCTGAGAGGAGGGATCATTCTTGCAATAGAACAGACAATTGATGAGCCTTGAAGAAGTGCTTAAACAGGATGAAACACGTTGGCTACCTGCGAAGAAAGGAGAATGCAATTCAAAGAATAAACAAATGTGTAACAACTTCATTTGGTGGAACTGATTCTTTGACTTCAATGTGTGCTGATCAAATCATTTTTGTAAATAGGTTACCTTCATGTTTGCTTCTGTCTTATCCTAACAATGATTATGATTGCTGTTTTACCATTGTTCACACCCCAGTCAACCAACAACCACATTTCTTACAATAGGGTTAGCTTAGATAGAAGGTAACTAGATAGATAGTATTATTAAGTGGATAGGTAGGCAGAACGATGTGCATAGATGAAGTGGGTTGCATAGATAGATATGGTTGCAAAGATGTATAGAGGGGGTGGCAAAGACAAACAGATAGATAGACATACAGACAGACAGATAGACAGGCAGGCAGACCTATTTTACACAGCAAACTAAAAGCTGAAGAGGGCTAGCTGAAAGCCCTTGTATGGGTATGGATATTATAGACATATAATTTTAGTTATATCAAAAGGTCTTGGCTAATGTCTGGTTTAGACATTTAGAACATTTTAAAGCATGATAATGTGCAAAAGTTTTTTCTCAATTTTGAAAACCTCAGGGTCCAAAACTCATGGTAGCAACTTTGTTTAGATTTCAAAAAAGAGGGAGACAGAGAGGACACTATTTACCACGCAGTATTGGTGGAAGGTCCAGTAACAGCTTAGTGTCCTGTACGAAGTACTAGAGAGTTACACCAAAAATGGGGGTTGCTGTACTGTTCCTTGAGAAGGTAGAGTTAGGAAAGTTCTTGCTGGCGTGAAAGGGAGAGAGAGAGGGGATATTATTAATACCCTGGGGAATCCATTATGTTGGATTTATTTGCCTCACACACCCCGAGGAGTGTCATGCTTCATCATCGGCGGTTGCTCCTCGTCGGGGAGGCGGTGCAACCCCCGACGGGCACACCTCAGAGAGGGGCTCTTTGGCGGAGATCTTTTTCCAACTGCCTGTAGGTGAAGTGGGGGTATGTGGGCGGGTAGGTGTATACCTCTAGTGAGGTGGATAAAATATAGAGAGGGGTACCTGAATTGACTTTTATTCTGGGGGTCCCCTAGCTATGGTTAAAAGGTGAAGCTAGTCCTCTAGGTGTTATCCAATTATGTTGTGTAACCCTAGAAGGAACTAGTGGTGCATGTGGTCAACATGTTTCTCGCTCATGGTGCATTTACCGCGATTCTTCAGGACCAAGAAGTGAATATAACATCATGCTTGTATCATATGTTATAGAAATTTACCTTAGTGGGTCCTCCTATGTCTATGTCTGGAGGAAGGATAAGGAAAAGGTTAAATTGCCAGTCATTGTATTGCCAGAGAGAACTTATATTACCAGGGTGGTGGTGTACTCATACCACCGCATGCTGTGTGTACTGAGTATGCACTGTAGACTGTGAAGCACAACTGTGAAACACACGCTATGGTAAGTACTGTGATTCATGTTGTGACTAGTGCAAGTGAACATTAAAAACAATTAAAGTTAAAAATGCAGCAGACCGAATCTTAGTACCTGTCTGTACTATCCCAGGTGTGAGGGAGGATTCATTAAAATGCAGACACCGCTGTGTAAGATGTTTAAGTATAACAACACGCTAACACTGTGACTCAAAAAACCATTCTCAAGAGCATGTTGAAAGTTCAATAGTCCCGCTAAGCGCTCGCCTCACTCACCTGTCAAGCGCTGAGTGAGGCGAGCGCTTAGCGGGACTATTGAACTTCGGATGCGCTCTAC
This sequence comes from Lissotriton vulgaris, assembly GCF_964263255.1. Classification (NCBI taxonomy): domain Eukaryota; kingdom Metazoa; phylum Chordata; class Amphibia; order Caudata; family Salamandridae; genus Lissotriton; species Lissotriton vulgaris. Next base: position 412,334,093 of record NC_141695.1, read on the forward strand.
ACACTCTGAGCCCGGTTGGGACGGGACGCATTTATTTTAATTGCTACTCTCCGCGTTCTGAATTACCCCCATTGTAGCCACACCTTGGGCACAGCGCTACAGTCCAGCCCTGCCGACCACTCAGGGGGCCTCTAGGTCGTGATTTTTAGGTGAGTTTTCAACATGCTCTTGAGATGAGAATGAGGTACTAAGATTCGGTCTGCTGCATTTTTAACTTTAATTGTTTTTAATGTTCACTTGCACTAGTCACAACATGAATCACAGTACTTACCATAGCGTGTGTTTCACAGTTGTGCTTCACAGTCTACAGTGCATACTCAGTACACACAGCATGCGGTGGTATGAGTACACCACCACCCTGGTAATATAAGTTCTCTCTGGCAATACAATGACTGGCAATTTAACCTTTTCCTTATCCTTCCTCCAGACATAGACATAGGAGGACCCACTAAGGTAAATTTCTATAACATATGATACAAGCATGATGTTATATTCACTTCTTGGTCCTGAAGAATCGCGGTAAATGCACCATGAGCGAGAAACATGTTGACCACATGCACCACTAGTTCCTTCTAGGGTTACACAACATAATTGGATAACACCTAGAGGACTAGCTTCACCTTTTAACCATAGCTAGGGGACCCCCAGAATAAAAGTCAATTCAGGTACCCCTCTCTATATTTTATCCACCTCACTAGAGGTATACACCTACCCGCCCACATACCCCCACTTCACCTACAGGCAGTTGAAAAAGATCTCCGCCAAAGAGCCCCTCTCTGAGGTGTGCCCGTCGGGGGTTGCACCGCCTCCCCGACGAGGAGCAACCGCCGATGATGAAGCATGACACTCCTCGGGGTGTGTGAGGCAAATAAATCCAACATAATGGATTCCCCAGGGTATTAATAATATCCCCTCTCTCTCTCCCTTTCACGCCAGCAAGAACTTTCCTAACTCTACCTTCTCAAGGAACAGTACAGCAACCCCCATTTTTGGTGTAGCAACTTTGTTTAAACACACCAATGCATTCTCTGGGGGAAATTAAACAGCAATCAAAAGGTAAAATGTAAAAAACTCAACTAATCTATATAAATAAAAATGTAAATGTTAGTTTGTTCAAAATTGTAAATCTCAGAAAGTTCTTCACCGATTGCTTTGAAATTTTGACACAACGTCGATTTCGAATACACTTGTGTTTTTATATAGACAGCGTTGGATTTGAATACGCGCGTGTCGAATAAGCACATGCTTTTAATTGAAAGCCCAAACAGACACATAAAAATGCCAATGTTCGTTTGTTCAAAATCTTATATCTCCGAAAGTTCTTCACCGATTGCTTTGAAATTTTGACACAACGTTGGATTCGAATATGCGCGTGTCGAATACGCGCATGTTTTGAATCAAAAGCCAAAACAGAAAATAGCAATGTCAATGTTCAATTGATCAAAATCTTAAATCTCTGAAAGTTCTTCACTGATTGCTTTGAATTTATGACACAACGTTGGATTCGATTAAGGGCGTGTTTATATATAACACAAGGTTGGATTTGAATACGCGCATGTCCAATATGCACATGTTTTTAATCAAAAGGCCGACAAGACCCTATCGATTTGGTTGCTGTGCAACAACTACAATGGACGCATAGAGACAATAGTCTACATATATTAGGATGGACAGTTGGTGTCAGGATGGCAGACCGGGAAGTGGGTGGAGGGAGGGGGGAGGAGTTGGTTCACTTTGCAACATTAAGAAAAGACACATAGAGACAATAGTCTACATATATTAGGATGGACAGTTGGTGTCAGAATGGCAGACCGGGAAGTGGGTGGAGGGAGGGGGAGGAGTTGGTTCACTTTGCAACATTAGCACGTGTTTATAAATACACAACTTTGGATTTGAATACACGCGTGTACAAAACGCGTGTTTTTAATTGAAAGGCCGAACAGACCCTATTGATTTGCTTGCTGCGCAACAGCTACAAAGGACGCATACAGACAATAGTCACAAAAACATATTGTATACCCACAAGCATTGTGAAATTAAACATATTAGAAACGTGCGCTTACTCTTTTCTTTCTCTTCCATTTAAGCAAAGTGAGCAGGCTGGAAGAAATCAAATTTTAAAACTGTGGCAAGTCTGGTATTTAATGTTCTCTACTCCAGCCATATTGGTTCGTCAAAGTGACTGAAATCTCTGGATAAGTTAATCCTGATCAGATGATGACAAATAAAACTGTTAATCAGTTTTACTATTGATTTAGCCTGTATATTAACAATGTTTTGTTTTTTAGATATCAAGATCATGTATATCGGCGCCTCTGCTGGCGCTCTATTCCTGGTAGTAGTTGTTATTCTGGCGTTGGTCATTTTTTGGTGGAGACGTACATCTAAACAGCCAAGCAGTGCAGTTGTTTCACATTCCCGCGGTAAGAACCTTGAAGCACTGGACCTGCATTTGTCTGTATTTAGCTGAGCTGTTGGTAGCACACACTCTGGGCAGAATCAATGTCATGTTGAAAATACTGCAGAACAATCTAGTTGTTATTTTGAGAAGTTGTTGATAGGGGACTACACTTATTTAGTAGGTGAACATGACGTATGGAAATTTGTAGAACCCGACTAGACTTAATAACTGTAAAAGGAAATATAACAAGAGGCAGAGACCCAGCAACTCACTCCAGCCCCTGAGTTTCTGAGTTCCACTCCTCCTGGCCTTGGGATCCAGGCACTGCCTTCAGGCCACTTCCCCACGACCATTATATCTGTGGGGTCCCGGTGTTCTATTTCTTGTTCAGCTACACTATTACCTCAGTCAATTTAGCAGCCTGTTGTCAAGACTTCCAGAACCATAGCCAGCGTTAGGTCAGTGCCAGAAAAAACTCAACGGACATTAAAGCAGGGCTCCAAATATCCACGTTGGAGAAGCCAGCATAGAGTCACCACGTTGTTCCTGCGGCGCTGGGTACAGAACCTGAAGAAGCAAGTATCCCAACATGGCCGCCGAAGGGGATTGCAAACAGCGAGGAGTGAGCGCTCTAGTCTTCGAGAGCGCGCGAGCAGCTGTGGAGATGAAGCGCACAGCCGCTCTGGAATCTGCGCACTTCAACTGACCTCTTCACCGGAGTCACAGCGCGGCTCTGAGTGAAGTTCTTGTTCAGAGGGAATTCCTGTCAGCGCTTCTGTTTTGGTTGTTCTTATCGCATGCGCAACGTGGGATTCTGGCAAGTGACTTTAATTGGAGAATTCGTAGTATGTGTTTAGTTGGTGCCACTTCACGAAATCCTAGTTAGTTATCTCCGTTATCAGTATTGGGGTCAGTACTCCTTCACAGTTCAGTCAGTTCAATAGGACTATATTAGTTTACTCATAGCTAGTTTTTAAGTCATTCAGTGTCTACTTCAAAATTCCTTCCTTGAGTCGGGACTTGCTCCATTCCTATTCCTCAAGAGTGTTGTCAGTCCATTCTCCATTTATTCCATTGCTTTGACTACTTGTGAGGATAAAACAGAACATTGCCTGTCATCAATCACCTCCTGGGGCTTGTACAGATCATACTGAGGGTAAGAGACTTCGTCTGTTTTTTTCCAATTAATTCACAGCAATTGTCCAAAGTGTTTCTTGAGTTCTTTTTCAGAGGTAGTGGGCATAGAAATCAGTGTTGACTCCAGTGTTACTCGAAGCTTCTGACAGATTGAAGTGCAAACCTTTCACTCGAGTCGACATGGCTGAGGGATTTGACATGAACTCCTTGGCGGGAATCCTAGAAGGGTTACAGGCCCAACTTACAGGTTCCACAGAAGAGAATAGAGTCCTGAGGGATGAGGTAAAAAGGTCCCAACAAGAAACTCGTCACGTTCAACAGAAATTAGAGGAACTCTTAGCGGGAACAACTCCTTTACCTAGCTTCAACTCCTCTCAGAACTCTGGTGCAGAAGTGGCCACGCAAGTAATTCATTCAGTGGCACCTATTGTCCCCTTAGCCAACCCAGAGCGCTTTAGCGGGGACCCCCATAAGGCCCAGATTTTCCTGACCCAATGTTCTCTACATTTCTTGTGCAGATCAGTAGTGTTCAAAGAGGATCAAGCCATGGTCGCATTCATGTTGTCTTACTTGAGCGGCGATGCCGCAGCCTGGTCTATGCCGTTGGTCTCTCGAAACGACGCAGCTTTGTACGATTTCAATCGTTTCAAGAAAGAATTTCTACGAATATTCGACAGAAGAACGGCCAACCAAGCCACCGACAACGAACTCCTAGACCTTAAGCAAGGCAATCGTGAATTGGTAGCATATATAGCTCAGTTCAACAAACTAATCGTCGAGACAGATTGGCCCGACAGTAAACGTGCGGCGATATTCTATCGTGGTCTCAAAGATGAAATAAAAGATGCATTGGCGCAGATCCCGAAACGTCCTCAGGAAATCTCAGAACTTATTGATTTAGTTCTTCAAATCGAGCATTGATTGTTTGAAAGAAGGTCAGAAAAGAAGCGAGACTACAAGTCGTTTGTGCCACGCCTAGACCGTATGAGACCTGAACCCTCAAAACCAGATACGGGTGCCGGAGAGGAACCAATGCAAATAGGTTCCATCAGGGGCCCTCTCTCTCAAGAAGAAAAAGATAAAAGGCGAGCAAATCAGTTGTGTTTGTATTGTGGTACCTCGGGACATTTTGTGAGGGAGTGTCCGAAGAGAAACAAGAGTAACCAGGGGTTAAAAGATCGATCCCACCAGTAACAGGAGTTGCCCTGGTGGGATGTTCCGAACAGTCAACTCATGAACCTCAGCAACTGATTAACACATTGCAGTCAGCGGCCCCTCATCTTACAGTATTTCTTACAGTCAAATTCGGAACCCAGAAATTGGAAGAAGTCTCAGTCATGATTGATTCGGGGGCTACTGGGAACTTCTGTGACCAGAAATATGCGCAAGAAATGGGCATAAAGGCGATCAAGAAGAAGAATCTCGAAGTCGTAAAGGCAGTCGACGGCTCCAATTTGACTTCAGGACCCATAGTAGAAGAAACTGAGACTTTAGAATTGGAAGGGTTGCAGGGTCATCGAGAATTTATTAGATTTAACCTCATAGACGCACCCCAGTTCCAGCTGATTTTAGGGTTGCCATGGTTGACCACGCATAACTCGATTATTGATTGGGAGAGGAGAACGGTCAGGATGAACTCGGAATTTTGTCAGAGGAATTGTTTTACTCAGAAGGCAGAAGAGTGCGAGGGATCACCGGCTACGGAGTTGGCCAAGTTGTCGCTCCACATCTGCACCGTTAGCGCAGTGGAAATACCAAAAGAATACCAAGATTTGGCGAGTGTGTTCGACAAAAGGAATGCTGAGAAATTACCACCACACAGAAGCTATGATTGCAAGATCGAATTGGAAGCCGGTGCCAACCTGCCCTGCAGTCGAGTTTACGCACTCACTGAAAAGGAGAACATCTACCTCAAAGAGTATTTGGAAGAGTATACCAGGATGGGATTTATAAGGCCATCACAGTCTCCAGTTTCGTCTCCGCTTTTCTTCCGGCCAAAGAAGGATGGGACTCTCCGCACGTGTATCGATTACAGAGCCTTGAACCAAGTTACAGTGAAAAATCGGTACCCATTGCCACTAATCAATCAACTATTGGATCAAGTCAAAGGAGCAAAGATTTACACCAAGCTTGACCTGCGTGGAGCTTACCATTTGGTGAGAGTGGCCGAGGGTGATGAATGGAAAACAGCCTTTCGGACCAAGTATGGGTTGTTTGAGTATCAAGTGATGCCGTATGGGTTGAGCAATGCCCCAGCAGCATTTCAAAACTTCGTTAATGATGTTCTGAGAGAATTCTTGGACCGAGTGGCTGTCGTCTATATTGATGACATATTGATTTTTTCCGACAACATGGAAGATCATGTCAAGCATGTGCGAGCTATACTCCAGAAGCTTTTGGATAACCACTTGTACGTGAAATTGGAGAAGTGTTCTTTTCATGCCGAGAAGGTGGAGTTCTTGGGATTCATGTTGTCCGCAGCTGGGGTCGAGATGGATAATTCAAAGGTCCGCACCATTCAGGAGTGGTCATCGCCAGGAAGTGTGAAGGAAATCCAAAGTTTTATTGGTTTTGCCAATTTTTACCGGAGGTTCATTCCTAATTTCTCGTCTAAGGTTACTCCCATCACTCACCTGCTAAAGAAGGGACAAAAATTTGTGTGGACTGCAACTGCAGAACAAGCCTTCCAGGACTTGAAGACGGCCTTCATTAGCGCCCCCATTCTAATGCACCCTGATCCGAAACAAGCCTTTTTCGTTGAAACTGATGCATCAGACTTCGCAACCGGAGGAATTTTGTCACAGAGGAACAAAACGACGGGGCAACTGCATCCGGTGGCCTACCGGTCCAGGAAGCTGTCGGACACGGAGCGCAATTACTCTATCGCCGGCAAGGAATTACTGGCTGTTCGAGAAGCATTCCAAGATTGGCGACACTACTTACTGGGGGCCAAGCATATTGTCACTGTGTTTACAGACCATCGCAACCTCCAATTCCTTAAGTCCGCTAAAACCCTTTCGCCACGTCAATTGAGATGGTCCTTGTACTTCTCAGAATTTGACTTCGTGATCACGTACAAACCAGGTGCGAAAAACGGGAAGGCCGATGCTCTTTCACGCATGAACCCAACAGCCAAAGAGAAACCTTCAGTCGAAGAACCCATAGTTCCATTGAAACAAATAATCGGAGCCATGCAAATGAAAGAATTCGATGAACAAATTCAGCAAGTCTGCTCAGAAGAGGATCTTCGTAAGTGGGCCGAGGAAGATGGTAAAAGAAACCTTGTCGAAGGACTCCCATATCATGAAGGCAAGCTATATCTTCCAACCAGAAAACTCCAAGAAGAGGCTTTGAGAGGTTGTCACGATGATCGGGTGGCAGGCCACAAAGGGGTCAAGAAGACAGAAGAACTGGTCCGGCGACACTTTTGGTGGCCAGATCTGGCAGCCCAAGTAAGACAATATGTTTCGACCTGTGAAATCTGCATCAAAGGGAAGCCCAGTCGTCAGGCCCCGCAAGGGTTATTGCAACCCTTACCTAACGCGCCCTACCCCTGGCACACCGTGACATTAGATTTAATAGTGGATCTGCCCTCTAGTCAAGGTAACACGGTGATTTTGGTGGTGGTGGACTCATTTTCCAAAATGGGACATTTCATTCCTTTCAAGACTGTACCCACAGCTTCGCAATTAGTGCAGACATTCAACCAACACATCATTCGGGCACACGGAATTCCACAAGTAATCATTTCAGATAGGGGGTCACAGTTCATGTCGAAATTTTGGAAGACCTTTATGCACAACTTAGGCATAGATGCACGTTATTCAACTAGTTATCACCCCGAGACAGACGGTCAGACCGAGAGGTTGAACCAGGAGCTAGAACAATATTTACGCCTCTATCTGTTAGAGCAGGATGTTGAATGGTCCGAATTACTGTGGACTGCAGAATTCGCATACAATAACGCAACTCATGATTCCACAGGGTTTACTCCATTTTACTTGAACACAGGCAGACATCCAGCTATCACACTGGGGAAACAGATTGGGGAGGTCCCTGCCGTGGCTAGAGTAATGGAAGAGCTACAGAGCTCTTACAAAAGAGCTTTGAGCAACTTAATCAAGGCCAAACAATCCTATAAAAAGCAGGCAGACAAAAAGAGAAGACAAGGCCCACAGTTTAAGAAAGGTGACCAGGTGTGGCTATCCACAAGACATTTGAGATTAAAGGGTAATCAGAAGTTCCAGCCTAGATTCATAGGGCCATTTAAAATTCAGAAGATCATAAATCCTGTAGTGGCAAAGTTACAATTACCAAAGTCATTGAAAATTCATCCGACCTTCCATGTGTCCCTTCTGAAGAAAAGTCCAGACAAGGTCAGGTTAAAAAACTCTCCACCCGCCATAGTGGTAGAATCGAGCGAAGAATACGAAGTCAGCAGAATCTTAGATTCCAAGGTGGCGAGGAACAAACTGTATTACTTGATAGAGTGGAAGGGGTACGGACCTGAGGAGAGGTCGTGGGAACCAGCAGTCCATGTAAATGCCCCACGACTAGTTGAAGCCTTTCATCAGATACACCCCAACAAGCCCGCTGTGGAAGGACCATTCTTGAAAGGGGGTACTGTCAAGACTTCCAGAACCATAGCCAGCGTTAGGTCAGTGCCAGAAAAAACTCAACGGACATTAAAGCAGGGCTCCAAATATCCACGTTGGAGAAGGCAGCATAGAGTCACCACGTTGTTCCTGCGGCGCTGGGTACAGAACCTGAAGAAGCAAGTATCCCAACATGGCCGCCGAAGGGGATTGCAAACAGCGAGGAGTGAGCGCTCTAGTCTTCGAGAGCGCGCGAGCAGCTGTGGAGATGAAGCGCACAGCCGCTCTGGAATCTGCGCACTTCAACTGACCTCTTCACCGGAGTCACAGCGCGGCTCTGAGTGAAGTTCTTGTTCAGAGGGAATTCCTGTCAGCGCTTCTGTTTTGGTTGTTCTTATCGCATGCGCAACGTGGGATTCTGGCAAGTGACTTTAATTGGAGAATTCGTAGTATGTGTTTAGTTGGTGCCACTTCACGAAATCCTAGTTAGTTATCTCTGTTATCAGTATTGGGGTCAGTACTCCTTCACAGTTCAGTCAGTTCAATAGGACTATATTAGTTTACTCATAGCTAGTTTTTAAGTCATTCAGTGTCTACTTCAAAATTCCTTCCTTGAGTCGGGACTTGCTCCATTCCTATTCCTCAAGAGTGTTGTCAGTCCATTCTCCATTTATTCCATTGCTTTGACTACTTGTGAGGATAAAACAGAACATTGCCTGTCATCAATCACCTCCTGGGGCTTGTACAGATCATACTGAGGGTAAGAGACTTCGTCTGTTATTTTCCATTTAATTCACAGCAATTGTCCAAAGTGTTTCTTGAGTTCTTTTTCAGAGGTAGTGGGCATAGAAATCAGTGTCGACTCCAGTGTTACTCGAAGCTTCTGACACCTGTTCAGTTTCAGAATTCAATCTCACGTTGCGTATATATATGCTCATTGATATTCAAAAACAAATTACAATGATAATCTCATTGGAGAACATGTTTCATGATTTAATATTGCTTCCTCGGGGCCAAACAATTGTTTAATTTTTCATTCTAAAACATATTCATGAGTTAAACAAAAAATATAAATAAAGATGTATTAAAATAAACCAATTGTATGGAAAGAAGTGGAAAGAAAGAGGTTCATTTATACTTTTTAACATTTCAGAAATTATACTTCTTTCATTGTAGTCTCATTTATCATATTTTGATTGTTAACAGTACAGGAAGACAACATAAAACACCACAGAGAGATATAGGGTCACAGGGATATTTAAAGACCTGCCAAGGTTCCCATCCCCTTATACTACAATACAATTAACAAAAAGAACCGGGGGTCTAAAAGCCAACAAGTTAGTCGACTGACTTTAACTCCTCTAAGAGTGAGTCAGAGCACAAGTCACAAAAAAGCCCAGAAAAAAGAACCAAAAAGAATAAGAGAGCAAACGTAGAGTGATTACTAGTGAGATCCAGAAGCAACTTACTGGTTTCCCATCAATGTATCATAGTGATCAGTCTTATCATTTGGTCATCCATCTCTCTGGATGGTGTGTCTCTTCATCATAGAGAACTTCTACCATTCCAAAGGAAATTAGCTTGATTGGATCAAGCCCAAAATCACTTAGATAAAGAAACTTATCATGTGTTTCTAGATTTCAGATCACAAGGGAATTGAGTGCAGTGCAAAACACAAAAAGTGGGGATTAAAATATAGTAACAAGGCGGAAAGGCAAGAAATGTTATTGAATATCGACTCACCACCTAAATTAAAAACAGAACAGTGCAATAGGCAGTTTCAACAAATAACTGCAAAAATCAGGCCAACATGTTTCAGCCACTTGGGAGAACTAATTTAGCTTGGTTAGACATTGCCTATCTGGGCCGAATTTTTTGGGACGACATTTTTAGAAATGGCGGATGTGTTGTAGTCATGATGTGATATCTCAGGAACCATGAGACCTAGGTTTGGGGGATCAAATAGTCTTATAGAGACAGAAAATAACTCCTCAGAGCAACCCTTTTACCATTTTCCAAAGTGGTGGCTCTATAATGATGTGTTTTTGCCACCATATTGGAAATGTATATTAATATTGCTTTTATTTCAAAGTTTTCCTTTGATTCAAATTCATAAACATGAGCGAAGCAGGTGGTAGCAGAGGAACTTTATCTCCTGACAGAGTGTTGCTATCTACAGAATCTGAGGACTTCTCCAACAATGACAAATAATCTAAAAGAAAAGCTAACATCAACTGCGGATGGACAGAAGAGAGTTTGAGATGCTACAGAAATACAGCAAGAAGAAGTTGACAAAATATTGACACTGACGGGTGAAGAGGATCAAATATTTTACATTATAACAACAAGTGCCACAGGTCGTATATAATGGAAAAAAGCCTGGAAAAAAATTGTCAAACAATTGCATAAACCAGTGAATCACAACAAGAATTTGAGTCTTCTATAGAAATCGAAGACAGCAAAACCAATTTCCCATCCATTTAGAAGATCAATGGGTACCCCTAGTCCGCATCCAAAAACTGATCAGAAGGCAGAGGATCTTCAATGTGTTATGAGTGGTTTAGCCAGAACAAGGGTGAAAGGGATTGACAAAAGAATAAAGTACAGAGTATGTGAGTTTCAAAGGGTAAATTTTTTTTTCTGCAGCTAGTTTCTTCTAAAATGAAGTTTACAGCCGAGTAGCTGATCTAAACAGCAAGGTGAATGCATTTGCAACAAATTTGTATTCCCACCCGAACTGCATGCATGCATACATTTGAGACTATGGATTGCTCCATCAGCAATGTAACTGCAAGCCTTCAGTTAAGTTTGAACTCTTTGATAAAGCAAATTAAGTTTTAGAGCCTCACTTGAGTGCTGGCAATGGGTTCACACTCTGTGAGATCAGAGAAATAATGGTCAACATTGATGAAACTTTATTGAGCCATAATAATTAAATTAAAATGTTTCTGGTGAGAATGTACAATGACAGAATTTGTTTTGTCAGTCTAACAAAAAGAATGCCCAATTACTTACCAGTAATTTCATTACTCCACATCTCCAACCTCCCTGTCACAGTCCTTACACTATGAACATCAGCTCCTCGTGCAGCCTTAATGAAGCGAATTCAAAAACACTTACACCTCCTACCCCTTCCCTCTAGGCCACACTCACATCCTGTGGGATATGAACCCTCTGTAACCCAAAGCCAAAGAAGCTGAACACCTGGAGGGAAGGATGGGAGAAAGCACTGTGACAGGGAAGTCGGAGACTTGGAGTAATGAACTTTACCGGTAAGTAACCGGGAATTACCTCCTTGTCCGACCTCCTCGTCACAGTCCTTAGATCCATGAGAACATACCCAAGCAATGTCTGGCTTCTTTCAATACCGGCGTAGAAAACGGAAAATGAACAGGAACGCCCTAGAGGCGCACAGAAGTAACAGTGTACAGAACACAGTAGAGCATCACCAAAAGATGCAGAAACCTCACTGGCCACCAACAATCGGTAAAGCAACAGAAAGATTTGTGACGAACTCCAAGTGGAGGCCCGCTAATCCTGTCCAGCTAAACCAAAAGAACAACAAGCGAACCCACAGCACGAAAAGATGAGCATGAGACAGAGACACCTAAAGGCTTGGCATACATCCAGACTAGTGCAAAAGAACCTCATCCACAGGATGAGGGTCAGGAAAAAAAACAAGAAACATCAACTCCATCGAACAGAGGAAAATGGAAGCCACTGAAGGAAACTAAGGTACCGACCCCAGAACCACCCATCCAGACAGGGTGAGAACAAAGGTTTCCAACACAATAAAAAGGCCAACACACATATGACGCATTAAGGAGCACGTACACCCCAAAGAGCACACTGTTACAGAAAAACGGACGTGTATTTACTTCCAACGCAAATTTACTCATTCCAATGACCACCAGAAAATATCATAATGGGGAGAAACAAAAGGAAAACAGCCCCATAAGAGACCTGCCACCAATGGCATCATGCCACACAACTCAGAATTCTGGAAGCCCAACAGCCTCCCACTGTGCACAAAACTGGGAAACTGCCAAGCCAAAACAAAACCATCTTAAAAAAAGTCCAAGAATACAATCATGTACTCAGGAAAAGCCGACCAACGGTTCCCAGAACACCGTCTCTGAAAAGAAGAATATTGCATAGCCTGTGACCAGGAATACAGAACAAAGAGAGCAACCTCAGGAGAACAAACGAAAAACACCAGAGTCAGCCACCCAACAGCCAGTCCGCTAAGGATAACAAGGCCAGACCCTCCAAACACAGAGACAGATCGAGAAATTACAGCAGACACAGACACAGGGGAATCCTCCATCATGACAACACCGCCAACCACAACAACAGAGGGCCGCCTGCCACAGCCTGGAGCCACTAGAACCGCAGAAGCTTCATCCCTGATAAACAAAAGCAATGCAGTTGGAGGAAAGTCACATGGAAACCCTCCCCCCCCCCCCAGAGAAAGGACAGTGCATCCATTGCCCAAACCCTGCTCAACAGACGCCATGCAAAATGGGCCCACAAAGTTACCCATGAACAGATTCACTTTGGGAAACCAAAACAATTTCACCAGGCCCCCATACTCATCCGATCCCAATGCCAACTCTACTGGGATGAAAAATCCAGCTCAAACATTGGCGCCTAGCCAGAAGAAGAACAGCACTCAGAGACGGACACCAGACAGTCCACTGGCAAAACTGTCATGCAAACATAATCAAAGAAACCTCTCAGGCACTCCCTAAAAGACACAAAGCATCCCAGCATATGGACATCCACTCTCAATAGAACTTTCTGTAGCAACCCCACCGAAAGAAAGTGAACCAGTGCCAACAGCACACCCTAAAGTCACTAGGTGGAAGACCACCGAGCCACCTGGATGGACCAGACCACACACAGCAGGTGCACAAATGGAGATCCATTAACCAGATTCCCCACATCCAACTTACACCAAGATCCCTTGAGCATGTAATAAGCCGACCAAAATGGCCAACACCTGGGCAAGAACTCCATGAGAAACAGAAGATCAAAGGGCAATATCCAAAATGGACCACTGCACAGTAGCTCCAAAACAAGAAAAAACAATGCTGGGGACTCGCTCCTCCGATCCATACCCAGGCACGAGTCAACTGGGGAAGAGGCATACAGTTGCACAGCCAACTCATGGCCCCCCCTTACACCTCCCCAGCCAGAGGTGCACCAGCAGAACACCACCAAGCATGCTCCCCCACCGGAGAACAGAGGTACATGGGCTTGGCTACATGGAGGCCCATACCAACAACACAGGACAGGAGCTGGTCCTGCTAAAGTAGGGTCTCTGACACTGAGGTAGATCTGAAATTTAATCAGGGTGCAACAAATCATCGGGACTCTCCCAATTGCCCCTTTTTCACCCGCTCCCTGTAACAAACGCTATCAGGAAGCCAACCAGACCAGAACCCCATCAAGCAGCATGAGAGCTGCAGCAGAAGACACTGCATAACAGACACTAACATAATCTGAGAGGCCAAACCAGCCTCATCAACTTTAACCACTGCAGGCAATACACCCACAAAAGCCTAAAGAGGGTATCACCAAGCCAGGAATCACAGGAAGGCAGGGCTAGTCCAAATCCTGCCACAAACCCTCAGAACAAACTGGACAGATTAATGTAAAGGAAGAGACCCAGGTTCCCCTCGCCAGTAGTTATCAAAGAATTCCACGAGTCAGCACCCAGGGTGTCTGGCAATGCCAAAATATGCTGCAAAAAACTGTAAAGCTCTGAACCCTGAATAACTGTTCCCTCACCCCCTTCTCAGAAGCACTTTCAAGAACCAGAGTCCCAGAAGAATACAGCCACAGAGTTCTAAGAACCACAGAAAACAAGGAAAGAAACGCAGTTGAAAGGCAGCACCTAGAAAATATGCACATCCACAAAAGAAGGGACAGCTGAGGGAACAGGAACCAGCCCCTAAACAACATACTGTCATCACTCTTGTTGCCAGGAGTACCAAAGAAATCCCAGCAACAGACACTCCAACCAAACTTAGCGCTGCTCGAACACTGCACAAGCCACCAGACAGAAACAACACCTCAGTTGAGACTCGCCCCCGAAGTACTGCTAAGCGTTCTCGGGCCCCTGACCAAAACGAAGCCGCCTCAGAGACTCCACGCCGACTTTAGAAAGGACAACCTCAAAACACCTTGCCTCCACTGGTGTTACTTAAATCCTTGCATTAGGGAGGACGGCAAATCAAAGCACTGAGGAATGTGGGCATCGATAAGCAGAGCTCTAACACAAGGAAGACCGACAGAGAACTGCTCTCACTAAAGCAGAGACTCCAGCACCCTGTCAATTCCAGTCCCACAACAAGCTGCTAAAGCAGACCAGAATATACCTACCTGCATATCCCAGATACATGCAAAGCCATGAACCTGCCTGATGAAGTACTGCAGAAAAAACAACAGGATTTCTGGATGTGAGGTCAGAGATTTTATATCCCACTGGATGTGGGTGTGGCCTAGACGGAAGGGATGAGAGCTGTAAGTGTTTTTGATTTTGGTTGATTAAGGCTACGGGGAGGAGCTGAAGCTCATAGATGTAAGGAATGTGACAGGGAGGTCGTACGAGGAGGTAATGAAGTTTACCACTGAGTAACAAAAAGAATGACCCATTTGCTGCCAAAATAAGGTTACAGGATGTGGTTAAATCAGCAGGAACCATTTTACGAAGCCTCCTGAAGATTTCCATTTTGGACTTAATGACAAATTTTGTGATGCCTCAGAGTTCTGCAAATCATGGGAGCTAACAAGAATTCCTGATGTTGTCTTAACTTTTTTACATCAATGATTAATATCAGCAAAGGAAAACTGTTACAAACTATAGTTCTTGAGTTCCGAGCAGAAGCCAACAACATTGATCCTGGGCTCACAGCTTAAAATGGACCGCCAGATCAACTCTGTTTTGTCCTCCTGCTTCGACACCCTCCGCCTCCTACGTAAGACCTTCAAATGGATCCCTCTTGAACACAGAAAGACCATCACTCATGCCATGGTCACCAGCAGGCTCGACTACGGCAATGCACTCTATGCCAGAGTAAACAAAAACCTCACCCGCAAGCTACAGAACATCCAAAACGCTGCGGCAAGACTGGTCTTCAACCTGCCAAGCCACTGCCACATCTCCCAGCACCTGCGCACACTCCACTGGCTCCCCATCAAAGCTAGAGTCACCTTCTAGATGCTAACCCACACTCACAAGGCCCTCCACGACACTGGACCAGCACACCTGAACATCCAACTCAAATTCCATGCACCCCAAAGGACCCTACGATCAGCCCAGCTCTCCTACGCCGTGGCCCCCTGCACCAGAAAGACCAGATCGGGAGGCTGCTCCTTTTCCTTCCGCACAGCCAGTGCCTGGAACAACCTTCCGCTCCACCTCAGACAGATAAAATCGCTCCCCATCTTCGCAAGAAACCTCAAAACCTGGTTCTTCGATAGACCCCCTTCTTGATGGACTAGAACCTGCACAACCCCCCTCCACCCCACACCCACCCTCAACACCTTGAGACCCTTACGGGTGAGTAGTCGCGCTTAACAAACACCTGACTTGATTTGATTTGATTGATGCTGGCTTTGAGAATATAAGTGAAGAAGTGGAAGACCATCCCATAAACCTACAAGCTCATGCTGCCTAAATGTACTGTCTTTTCCAAATCATGTTTTATTAATTTCATCACAGCAAAAAGAAACCTACGCTATGCATGATGACTGCCTAAGAAATCTATGACAATTGCAAAAGTAGAGAGCTAATAACTTCAATGAATAGGATTGATGTATCAACAAGTTATAATGACATGGCAAAGAGCAGGAACTTGTTAGCAGCTCATGCAGTAAAATCATGTGAAGCGTACAGCATACAACTTCTAAATCACTTTACCAGGAAAGGATTTACAATTGCTGCTCTTGATAATTTTGATTTTGAAGACAAATCTTCTTTGTCTGGAACATCCGGCACACCTGATACTGGCATGGTGCTTTTTCAAGACTGTACCAATGAAGTAGCTTCTGGAAAACAAGCTGTGTCAGCAGTAGGCATAAACAAACAAAGCTTCAAACTCATAATCCAACTGCCTTGCCAACGTGTGCAAAATCAGAACAAGCCTTTCACACGTTCTAGTCTACCAAAAATATAATAAGCGGCTGAGGATATAGACCTTCTTCTACCTGATGCTGCGGTCCGCAAGTCTGATTTAACTTTATTTATCATATTGCGTATCTGGTGTGGACTGGAGAATGAAGAAAATACAGTAGTTCTTCAATGGGTTGGTATTTATGTTCTGATATTCCAAAATACTGTCCCTCTGAAGAAATTTGGGTTTTTACCAGAAACACCATCTCCAGTCACAAACTACACAACATTATGCACAGCTCGAAGGAATTTTTTAAATGTGCATGCTCAACTTGAAGACAAGCATATCCTGCCAATTTTCTGCAATGCAGGTGTTTTTCATATTTTAGCTGACATTTTTATGAGTAATCCAGTAGAATTTGATAACCTGTATCCAATAATGGTCACCTTACACATCACAAACATTGTGTATCTCTGGATGTGGGATAGAAGATGTACGTATTGAGGTTGAAATCTTTGGAAGCAAAATTGTGCAGTCAGTGTTGAGCAGAACTCTATATGGTCATTTGTTACAAGGCATGCTCACATTTCTGAGGCTATAGAAACATTGAATGCTTTCTGGAAGAAGACTGAAAAATTAGGTGTTACAAATATCTCAGCAGTGAACAAAGCACAGAGTGCATTTCATCCAAAAGACATAATGCCGAGCCAGGCAATGTTTAATACACTCAGTTCAAAATAAGAAAACCTGAAAACCAAGTTCATAGAATTTGTCAAAGAATGGGAAGGGAAATCAGAACTTTGCAAGTATTTGATAAATGTTTTATGCATAATAGCTCTAGGGAAAAACTTGGTACATGCTGATCTGGAAGGTGATTGGGAGCTGCATGTGAAGACTGTGGAGTCACTGATTACTGTACTTCGTGATTTCGATTGCATAAACTACCCGAGATATGGGTCCAGGTATTTATAAATAGTGAATAAGGTAGAGGTGAAAAAACCATACCTCTAGAAAATGTATCCAAAGACATTTTATGGTAAATGACAGAGAGGGAATGTTCAATGCTGTGTCTCCAGATGTGAATCAAGAACAGATGATCTAGAGATCAATGAAAAGCTCCAAGGGACTTGATGTTCAGACACGTAAACGTGAATATGTTGCTCAATGGCAGATAGTTTACCAAGAAGTCCTTTTGACTTGCAATGTTTTCAGAGCGATGACAAATTAAAAATTAATGGACCATCGTGAAACTGTTCCTCCCCACAAACTTATTGGAAAGAGAGGGGAGCGTTTTAATAAACATCCATGAGCGATTGCAAGATTCTACTGACATGCCTACAGCCGATGATAGATATTAGAGGGAGCTTCCAAAGTTATGATTGATGTTTTAAGAAATAAAGGAACAGTGGAAATTGAAAAGTTGAAAGGAATTGTTCAAACTATATTGTTTCAAGCACTGAAGAAGCACATTTTTCAACTCGTGTTGGCTTGGCAGTATATGTCACAATTTTTTATGAAACTAATTGAGGAAGAATTTTCTCAAGTGTATAATGAGAAAATAAACTTGTAATAAAAGAATATATGTGGACACCTGAATTGTGATACGTGTTTTTCTCAGCATATGAACAGCCATTTGGACTACTCCCTTTGGGGGAAACAGGGAACTGAGAAACAGCGCTGGGCTTATTTTCTATTTACCTTCTGTGGACTTCAGTTTTTGATAAACATGTTGACAGCCTTATTTATTTCATTCAGCAGCATGGTATCCCCCTTGAAGTGACTGAGTCTGTGTGACTACACAGCTTTGTGGCAAAACAATATGTGGATAACAATATAAAGACACGTCTACTAGAATTCCTGGAACATGGATTGAAACTATATGCAGAACTGAAACAGGAGAGATTTGTATTGAAATGAATACGCTGTTTGACATAATCAGAGCTGAACTTACACGCTTTAATTGCCATAGTAAGAGTTTTGCCCAACCAGCCACTACTAAACAGGTTACAAAAAAAACACCTTTCGTAAGCACATAGAGTGAAGGATGTAGCAAACGAAAGGTTGAATTTATCAATGACATTCTGTTGGATGCTCTTCTTCCAGAAAATGCATTATTTGATGGAGATGCTGCAAATAAAGCAGTGAAGCACAAACTCGTAAAAGAGTTTGAAAAAAACTTTCACCTGCAGAATTTCCATTTGCAAAGATTTCCTTATTGAAAATTGCTGTTGCTGTGGACTATATGTCACAATTGCGAATGGTCAAGATTTCATCCTTGCAAAACTTTGGAGAGATCGTTTAGACTGTGTTACAGATATCAAAATAAGTGTGCACCTTGCAAGAATTATACACTGTCTTTGGCAGTTATCTTGAATTATCTCTCAAAGAATGTGAGAAAATCAGATGAATGTCTATAAGTGTAAAAATTGACCTTGCCTGCATCAAAGATTTGACACCTAGACCTGTGCAACTTGATAAATTCCACTCATCTACATCAAACAAGATGGAACTTCGAGATGTTAACTCACCTAAACATTGCTAATGTCTCAGTGAACACCGTGAACACTGAATTTCCAATTATTGCAAGTGGAATGATTGTCAACGAGGAATCGGTGGCTAAAGAGTTATATTCAAAAGATGCACTCCTTATTTAGCAAGAACTTAAATCCAAATTGGAAGAAGCTGCCCTTCGTGTTGTACCACATGTTGAGATGGCTGTTCAAAATGGTTTAAATGGAGTCATTTTACTGTCATATGACACAGATGTTAATGTTGCGCTACTTAGATTTGTTGCAATGTTCCTAGGTCAAGGATCATCGGAGTTATGGGTATATTATGGAACAGGCAAGAATAGGCACTTAATCCCACTTCATATTCTGTACAGAAACTTGACCCAGAGATAGATAGTGTTCTTATGATGGCACTATAAGCAAATGTGCTGAGCCTGCGCTAAGACAAAAGAAGAATGTGATTTTTAAGATGTAGAAAATTACCTTGTGCAGGTGTGGGAAATGAATGCTGACTGTCACACGTTTGACGATCTTCGATATAGTGAGTTCAAGAGATCAGTCCAGCTGAGTGACAGCCCACCAATGTCATATTTTCTGAATGGACACTGTAAGGGGCACATGCATCATTCTAAATATCCGCAGAATATGCCCCTTTGAAGCTGGTATTTTTGCATTTGGGATGCATCAACCCAAATGCAAATTCTCAATTTAAGTAATCGCAAAATTTGCGATTCCTTAAATTGCAAATAAATTTAGGGAATCGCAAATTGTGATTCCCTAAGTACAATGCATGATGCAATTTTATTGCGATTTTGCAATTAGGGATTGCTAATTACCTTAATTTAAAGTTGATGGTAATTTGCAAAAACTTTGAAAAATGCACTAAAGTGCATTTTTCAAGGTTCCATGTTACACACACACATGCCCTGGTGGCATGTGTGTGCGCAACATGGGATCACATGGCAATTTCAGGGGTGCATCAGTGTGTCCTTTTGGCACCCTTGAAATTGCATGTGCAATTTAGAAGTCGCAATTAAGGAATGTGTAGGAATAACCATTTGTTGGGAGATTTCTACATGCATAAGGAATTTCGATTCCTTTAAAATCGCAATTTAGGAATCGCAATTCCTGACTTCATTGCTGCATATGTCCCTAAAAGAGCTTTTTACTTTATCAGAAGATGTGTATATTTGCATTTGTAGAGAAAGATCCATGTAAATTTGGTTGGAAAGATATTGATAGGGTGCTAAAACCTCAAAAAAATGTTAAGCCTCTACCCATAGAACTTACATGTACATGTACTTACAAAACCTTTGGTACAGAAAGATCTCCCTGTTGATATGCTTTTCTCAAATGTTCAACAACTGTGCCACAAGTGATTGCTGAAACAAATGATGAATGTGATCTATGAAATGTGTCTAAAACAGGAGTGATAAACATTATTTTGTTTTCATATTCTGATCATAAACATTGTTCGGTGTATACATAAAATGATTAAAAACAATTGTTAGTTGTTTCATTTCTATATATGTCTCTTCGTCCTCTATTATATCTGCCATTTTGGAAAATGGTGGAAGAGTTGCTCTGAGGAGTTTTTTCTGTCTCTATAAGACTATGTGAGCCCCAAAACCAAAATGAAGTATATAGGTCTCATGGTTCCTGAAATATTACATAATCACTGCAACAGTTCCGCCATTTTAAAAAATATCATCCAGAAGAATTTGGCCCAGATCAGCAATGTCTACCCAGGCTAAATGACTTCTCTATCTTAAACAACATTTTCACTGGTACATCCCAAAAAGAACACTACACTCTAAGGAGGCAAAGTGGGTATCAGTACCATTCATAAGAAAAGCCAATTGCGGAGGAAGAAGTTTTGTTGTCAGCACAGCTAAGGCCTGGAATGACCTCCCGTTACATCTTAGAGGCATAACAAACCTTGTGACATTTAGAAAAGGGTTAAAACATGCTTACTTTCAACCTAGTTCAGAGACTCTACTCCACGCCTTATGCCTTCTTTAGATCTTCCAAGAGCGCCAGGACACCTTCGGGTAACAGTCACGCTCTACAAATATCCATAACATAACATGATCCAAAAACACAAATCAAAAATGAAAATCTCACGGCAACTATTTTTTTATGTTGGTATATCAGGGGGCCGGTATTAATAGCAGAGTGCTGCTAACTGTATGTGGATGTGCACATGGATCAGGTCTGCATATGATGTAAAATATGTACTCACTAGTGCATAGTTGTTTACCACAAGGTTATTTAGGAATTTCAGGTAAAGGTGTGCCAGAACTAAGCAGATACTTCTAAATATGCACACAGATGACTTAAGGGAGTTACAAATCCTCTTTTCATTTCATTAAACTTTTACATGCATGAAGTAACACTCACTTATTTCTGTCAGTGAAAGCAGAGCAGAATGGAACACAGTTGTAATGTTAGTGAATCCATGTTTTCCAGGGCTTCATCTCAAAGATGGCGTGTGTTCTGGATTAAAACCGAAAGTCGTCAACAGCGCGTACCATGCAGAGCCACCTAAGGAGGACTATTGCTCGGATGAGATATACACAAATATGGGAACGCATGAGCAAGACTCCAAAAACCTCAGCCAGGAAAAGTTATCTTGTGACCAAGAATATGGTAATAACTATGACATTCTTTTTAGAAGCCCACCAGACAATGGACAGAAGGAAATGCCTGGAGAGGAGGGCTATGGGACAATCTACACACAGGAGCAAGAGGATTGTGCCGAAGCCATATATCAGAATTGGGAAGGATAATGACAGGGCCACCAGTGTTGAGTAAATTAAGCAGTGAGGGAAGGCAAATTATGCAGCGCAATGCGTCACATTTTGTGGTAGTATTACTGCAATGTTTTGTTATTTTTACACTTGTTGACACTGTTTGGGCGTTGGTTGCAAATTATTAGTACCAGTTTAACAACCAAATATGGTAATAAGCAATACAAAGGTGAAAAGTTAATCTTGGCATAGGGTCTTCCACTGCACTGCAAAACATGCAGCTGCATTATTAGGTCCATATTTATGAAGGGGTTATATCAATTTTGTGCCACACCGCTGGATGTAAAAGTGACGTAACCCTTAAGATGTGCTTTATCATGCCACACAAGACGCCCTGAATGGCCTGATAAATCCAGAGTAACGCTTCTCAGCGCAAATCACTTTATTGCATTACTCTGCCCCCATGAGGCGTTACATGGGTGGTGCGTGGGTGTTCCGATGCAATACCCATGGATTTTGATGCAATGCCAGATTTACCATAAGTGGTAGACCTGGATATGCATCAAAATGCTATGCAGGGCAAAAATATTTGTATTTCTCCTAGTTTGCCCTATTTATATGGGGGCTGCATTCTACCAACGCAAGCACCCTTGCACCATGGAGCAAGAGTGCCTGCGTTGGCACTAGGCAGCATATTTTGGTCCAGCACTGGTAAAAGGGAGGAATGTGCCATACAAGGTGAAGTACAGTGCATTCCTGCCCTTTCCCTATCATGCAGCGCAGCAGCAAGTTGACTTGTTGATCTGCGTGAAATAATGATAAATACGCCCCTTAGTAACTTTGGGACTGTTTGATCTAGAAGCAATTTATTTTTATAAAATTTGCAGATTATGCAGCAGATGATTGATTTTGTGGCAAATGCAACAAATCTTTAATCATGTCAAAAATGCGGCAACTTTACACTCGCATAATTCCAGGGGCCTCAATAAGGGGCTAGAACAGTTATTTCACCATCTCAGATGCAGTATTACAACGGAGACTTAAGAAAACAATGTATCAACACTAGGTCCAAAAGATATGATGTGTTGAAGAGTTTTGGAATTTCCCGACCATAGTCCCAACAGCATTTGAAGCAAAATAAAAACAACCATCGGCAAAGCCAATAGAACCGGCTTTCATTTTCAGTTATGTGCCTGACTGCTGGCATTATTAGAGCTTGCAATGTTTAGTGTCTAATGTAAGTAGGTTCAGTGTCACATATTAGAGCAGTAGACTTTGCCTTGTGCCTTGTTGCACTGCAATTAGATCCAGAAAAATCAATTTGTGAATGTTTAACTGGAATTTGCACCAACTCTGGCATTATAGGTCATGGTAGCATAATGGATACCTAATATGGAACAGCTAAAATGTCAAAGAGAAGGCTTTCAAAGTCCTTTTTAACCCCTGTTGAGACTAAAAACACGACGTAATAGACCTGAAGCTCCACCTACTTAAAGGCATAAGGCAGGAATACGAAAGCTACAATGAATGTGTTTGATTGGTTTCTATAGCTTTTCTCTCAAGATGCCGTGTCTATTTTCTTTATTATCGGATGACTGAAAACCCAAGGTTAAACATTCTTAATACGTTTATTCAATTTTCGGGGAAAATGGTAGATGACAGGTGGAGAGTTGTGTACCATAAGTTTCCATGCAGGGGCAATACATTTGAAGTACTGTGTTTAATTTATCAAATTAACACAGCTCACATAAACAGAAGTAATGAATAAACGAAAAATCAACATTTTTAATAGTAGGAAGTCGCCAAAGAAAAGAGCAAATGTTGCCTGACATTTAACTTCAAACTCTCATGGGCATAGATTGCAACTAGAAATACTACGGTTACACCACACAAATATTTTTTCTTTAAACTATTCTCATTCCTTATCCAACTCAAGTGCCTAAGCTGTGATTAGACTGGATGCTAATTGCATACAAAGAAGGCAACTAGTAATTAAAATGATCATTTTTTAAATGCTTGAAATAAATATTGAAATGTGTACACTAACTCGCGTGTGATGCAATAAAGACCACGATTCTTGAGTTATCAAATCGTAAAATTTAAGGCAATGTGTTTGACAATCAGCCCACAGGTACAGAGACTGTATCTTGTGTTTTTATATAGGCACTGCTGATAGTGTGAGGCTGTCCTTATTTGGTTGTACATGAGCAAGGAGCCGCTCCAAATGAGTCACCCTTTTTTGTCCAGTTGCATTGTGCTGACACCAGCACACCTAGTTTGACATGCACCATGAATCTCTTTCACACTGTGTGCTTTCCCACGCTCAGAAGCTGTCTGCAAAAGAGCAGTGGAATTTGAGGCTTTCCCTTCCAGTCAGTGTACCAACCTCCACATAACTAACTTCAAGTGCAATTAATAATTCCTTTTCTTATGGTGCTCATCCTGGTAGCAAGTATCAAAAAAAGAAGGGAGCACAGCTGCACACTGTCTTAACTTGCCATTAGCTGCTGCAACACTTTAGGGACAAATATCTGTTTTACTTCTCAGGTTGACAAAGAAATAAATCAAGATACAAATGTGGTTTATGTTGCCAAACTGTCTAAAAAGGAAAATGCATTTTTCGGCAGAAATGTAAAAATGTGCGTGATGAAACAAGCAGAATAAGTAGAGACTGTGACAGTTCCTGTCTGATATGGTGTGTCCTCTCTCCAAGACGAGCAATGAAAATGACATTTCTATTGAACACATATTGTATGTAGTATATCCTTTGTATTTAGGTGTATGCATACTGATTGTTAATATAACACAGTAGAAACCAAATTATAATAATTGCCATTGATTACTTTCCAAATCAGTTCTGTCAACTGAATCTATCTCAGATCGATGAATGATAGAGTTAAGATATGTAAGGATTAAATATGCACCTTACAGGTGGCACACATGTGTTTGCTGTAGACAAATAACCCACTGATATTTTTGCCAGGTTTGGTGACTTCCATGTCACTGAAGGATCTCTGCATCAAATGCATTGACCCTCTCAGCTGTCCCATCAGGCTATGCCTCCCTGAACTTTCCACGAATTATCGCATACACAGAGCGGCACTACGTCAGTTTACTTTGTGCCAGTGTTTCAGTTTTTACTTTATTATTCCAACATTATCAGTTCCTGTCTGCTGGTAATGCTGCTGTTCCTTTTAGAGTGGTCTTTGTTTATCTGAATGCTACTTTTAGCATTAAAAGATGGAGTGCATTTGAAACTATTCCTTATAGAGTTATTGTCATTTTAGAATGCATGCTTTGAAGTGCATTTATAACTGCACTCGGGATGTCATGCTGGTATGTATTTTAATTGAGGAGTTCAGTTATACTTGTAAATCAGTTTAGTCTGTATATCCTGCTTGTATGAAAGCCTATGTTGCTTTCATTGCTCTTGTATTTTGTGATATAAAGACATTTAAGTATTATATTAACTGAGGCTCTGCTGTTTGATCTATTCATCTATCTATCTATCTATCTGTCTGTCTATCTATCTATCTATCTATCTATCTATCTATCTATCTATCTATCTATCTATCTATCTATCTATCTCGGTCAGTCAGTCAAAACCTACATTTTGGTTGCAAAGGTAACTATAAAAGCACAGAACACATTCTTAACACAATGTACAACATATTCCTATTCTCAAAATTACAGAGATACTTTGACGGCAGACTGTTGTTCCTGCACCGCACATCAGTTTCAATTGTATCAAGTCCCTTGCACAACAATCCCTTGCATCAGCCGTCAGTTGATGCCTCTGTGAGTCAGATCCCAAGCAAAACGGAGGGGTTGGGCGTACGTCAGGTGATGAGTTCCAGGAAGCCAGATAGCCAGTATTTTAGTTTTTCAAATGAATCTTTATATTCAATCAGTTAATTCTCACAGAATAGGTGATTATACAATCAGCCAACGCATTTTGTTCTCATGGTGAGAATGTCGTTAGTGCTCAGAAGGTGAAGACATTGAAGATGATCTCACTCCACAGGTGTAATGGGTGCAATGTAGCCTAGGTCTAATATGAACTCTTGTGTCGAAGTACAAAGAGCGATCCTTTAGTCAAGTCAGGCTATTCCTCTGGAAACAATTAGGGTATCGCAGGTCCTCAGTCGGCCTCAGTTTTATATCTTTGATTCCAGAATCTCCTGCCAGCATGAGCGATCACAAAAAGTATAATACATCTAATATATAAAATATATTAAATATTTTAAAAGATATTTTCCAATTAAAGTACATACATAAAACACCTCTGGTGAATTTCATTCTGAACATGTCATAATCCTCAAACTCAAACCTCAAAAAGGCATAATAGAATTCTACTGTATCAATATTTTGCTCAAAATCAATCTATCTATCTATCTATCTATCTATCTATCTATCTATCTATCTATCTATCTATCTATCTATCTATCTATCTATCTATCTATCTATCTATCTATCTATCCATTTATCTATCTATGGTTTTAACTCTAGTTTCTATCTATGCAACCCTCTCAATCTATGCTACAATTGTAGGTCCGTCCCTCCATCCGCCAATCCGTCCATCTCTATCTATCTATCCAAATATTTCTACCCTTGGAGCCTCTCTATTTATCTATCTGTTCAACCTTTTCTACTTGTAATAACAATCTACAAAAAAATAGCAAAAAAGGACTAGGTTTTTTATTAACCAGGACCTTTTGATTTTACCAAAATGATGTATATAACTGTTGGTTCTAGGCATTTTCAGCCAGACCTTATCCCTCACTCTGTTGTTGTGTCATTCACATTTTTCTTCTGTTCACTCCAGCTTACATCATTGGACAATGAGTTTGCCCACTTTAGTCATTTGCATACTTACAGCATGATGTCCTTTCACAGGAGAAATTTCACACACAAAGTAGCTTAATATTTGTGGCTTAAGGCAATGCTTTTCTTCTTAAA
Source organism: Lissotriton vulgaris (assembly GCF_964263255.1). NCBI lineage: Eukaryota > Metazoa > Chordata > Amphibia > Caudata > Salamandridae > Lissotriton > Lissotriton vulgaris. The sequence goes on from NC_141695.1 coordinate 412,360,565, forward strand.
TTGATGGGGCCTGGCAGCTTCCCCATCAGCAAAGTTTTGCAAAAACCACAACAGAACAATACAGGAATTGCCAAAGCCAAAAGAATGGTGGACAAAAACAGACTCACTGTCTTTGCCAATGCATGTTGCTGACCTGGTACACAAACTGTAAAAAAATGCTATTGTATTGCTTCATAAAAAGGCTTACGTTTACACTGGATGAAGAATTTGTATATAGTGCATTAATCATGATTTTGATCTTTAACAATGTGTTGAAATTGAATAATCTAACTATTGCTCATCAAGTAAGGTTTTATCAATCACTATATTGTGATGTTCCTGTTTTTTAATGATTCTTAACAATAAAGCAAATACGTTTCTGTCAGACTGTGATAAGAAAGCTTTCATATTTGAGTAAATTGAGATTATTTTTTAACATACTTTGTTATAAAATTAAAACAAATATGACAAGGGATGGGCACTAAGAATTTGTTATTTATGTATGTCTGTGGGGTGGGCCTCTTGGTATGAAGTTTGGGCAAATAATCGCTCCCTTTTTAGGTTTCGCCTTCGCAGCATTTGCGCTATGGTTATAAAATCTATTGTTTTTCATATAATTCTTAAAAGTAGCTTAAATCCCTCCCCCTTACTTCCCTGGGCTTTCATTGTTTCATATACTTGCCACTTACATTTCCTCTATTTATGTTGGCTGTAGCATGGTTTCCTGCATTTACCAATGCTTGTTTCTGTGTTGTTCCTTGTGAACTTCTCTTATCAATTTCCCATCATCAAAGTACTGTTTCTATGTGATTTGGAGGAACTCTTTTTTTAGGTTTTGCCTTCACAGCGAGGCTTAGAACCATTGTTTTCCAAGCCTCACTTTCAGCCCTGAGCCCCCACCCTTGCATGTGCCCCCTCCCTTCCCACCAAAATGGTTCATGCATGCCGTGTCCCATTAACCATTCTTTTCTGCCTCTATCTCTAATTCGTGCACCATATTAGCCCTGTTGTATGCACATAGTTTGCTTGGCAAAAATTATTCCTTTTTAAGTATTGTTTACACTGGTGTGTGTTGGACAACACTAAGAAATTACCACCATTGTATGCTGCCACTTGCTATATTGATTCGCTTTCATTTCCAATCAATCACTATGTTAGGGCGAGACTGCTCACCTGGGGCCAGATGTAGGTAAATCTCATTTACCGATTCATAAATACCGAATTTTACCGATTCGGTATTTATGAATCTGTAAATGAGATGTAGGTAAATATTCGGTATTTTTTACCGAATTGGTAAGATTCGGTATTTACTGATTCGGTAAATACCGAATCGGTATTTGCTATTGACTCCTATGGGCCTTGAAGCCCATAGGATTCAATAGCAAATACCGATTCGGTATTTACCGAATCGGTAAAAATACCGAATTGCTAAGTGGGACAGGGTGTCACTTTGACACCCTGTTGTACCCCTGCAACTGGCTTTTGTGCCATGTGGCACACAGACATGCCCTTAGGGCATGTCTGTGTGCCACATGGCACAGGTGTACATGCACAGATGTGCATGTACACAGGAATTCGTAATTTACCATGCACTTGTATTGCATGGTAAATACCGAATTCCAAAGGCCCTGTAGCACTGTTAGAAGTGCTACCTACATCACAAAATACATTTTCGGTATTTTTACCGAATGGTAAATTTACTGAATCGGTAAAATGTACAGAATCGGTAAATTTACCGATTCTGTAATTTTACCGATTCTGTAAAATTACCGAAAATGTAAGTTTTTTTTGCCCCTACATCTCTATAGCCCTTTACCGGTCGGGAACGGGCGAAAATCGGTATTTCCGGCCATTTCCGACCGGTAAAGGGCTACCTACATCTGGCCCTTACAGCCTGATTCATGAAAGGTAATTGCGCTCGCAATGGGCCAGATTCTGAGAATCTGGCCCTTTGCGAGTGCAATTTTTGCATTTGGGATTCATCATCCCAAATGCAAAATTCGCTATTTCAGAACTCGCATATTTGCGAGGAATAGCATTTAAGGAATCTCTATTAGAGATTCCTTAAATGCTATTCTTGAAACATTTAAAAATGGTGATTTCGCAATTTTGTGCCGCTATTTACCGCAATGTCAAACCTCGTGGTAAATAGCGAAAACTTAGAAAAATGCTTTAAAAAGCATTTTTCTAAGTTGCATGTTACACACACACACATGTCTTTTGGACATATGTGTGTGTAACATCTGTGTAATTTGACATTTCAGGGGTGTTACAGGGTGTCCTTTGGACACCCCTGCACCCTTGAAATCGCAATCTCATTTGCGATTAGCTAATTGCTAATCGCAAATAAGGAATGACTCCCCATGCATTTCTATGGGCCTTTAGGCCCATTGGAATGAATGGGGAGTTATTCCTTATTTGCAATTAGCAATTAGCTAATTGCAAATAAGGAATCTGTAGGAATCGCCAAAAATATTGCTATTCCTACATGAATCCCGTTTTGCGAGTCTGGAATAGCGATTCCTTATGAATCGCTATTTCAGACTCGCAAAACTTTCCAATGATGAATCAGGCTGTTAGTCCTTCTGACCCAAGAAACCGAAACAGGTTGTGTGCGGTGTCCATGCTTCCCTGCAGCAGTCTCTGGCTGGTGCCCGGGGAATCATGGAGGTGAATACCGTGTATGAGCTGCTGGAACTGTGTGCATGCTTACTGTAGGCACTGTGATGGAGATGTGTGCTCTGCATATGTATGTGTGTGTGCTTAAACTGCCCGTGGGAATGTCATCAAGATGCATTCTGTAGCGTGCGTGTGTTAATTGCAGCGAGGTCTGCATCAGCTGTCTTTGCGTGTCTTTTGTTAGCTAGTTGTAGCATCCAGTTTTTGATGTGGCTGTGTGTGTTTTTCGAACACTGTGTTGCCAGATCGGAGTCGTAACCTGAACATCAAGACACAGTTTTATAAATCTAGCCTCTCAGGCATTGGAAATACCAAATATGCAGCCTGATTCATCAAGGTGAGTATTTGCTATTCCTTAATAGCGATTATTAAGGAATCGCTATTAAGGAATAGCAAAATGCTATTCACCAAGAAATCGCTAAATAAATTGCGATTTCGAATTATTCCTTAATTGCGATTAGCAAATTGCTAATCGCAATTAAGGAATATCCCCCCATTCATTCCTATGGGCCCAAAGGCCCATAGGAATGAATGGGAAGACATTTCAATGTGCGAATCGCAATTAGCGATTCGCATATTGAAATTGCGATTTCAAGGGTGCAGGGGTGTCCAAAGGACACCCTGTAGCACCCCTTAAATGTATGCTACATTGGTGTTGCGCACACACATGTCCCAAGGACATGTGTGTGTGTAACATGAAACTTAGAAACATGCATTTAAATGCATTTTTCTAAGTTTCCGCTATTTACCACGAGGTTTGACCTTGCGGTAAATAGCGGGAAATTTTTGCGAATTCGCAATTTAAAAATGTTTTAAGAATAGCATTTAAGGAATCCCTAATAGAGATTCCTTAAATTCTATTCCTCGCAAATATGCGAATTCTTAAATAGCGATTTTTGCATTTGGGATGATGAATCCCAAATGCATAAATACCTCTCGCAAAGGGCCAGATTCTCAGAATCTGGCCCTTTGCGACCGGATTTAACAATGATGAATCAGGCTGATGGTGATTGTGGACGGGATGAGTCAAATTGCTCGGACGGTTATCAGGACGCTCGCAGGTTTCAAAAATGTGACCACGTTCAAGCGGGAGGGTCAGAGGCCATTCATCTACAAATTATTCTTTACGATCACTAAATGCTGCAGCGATCCCCTTCATACCACTTGCTGCAAACTTTCTTTCCACTAGAAAACACCCCATGCTATATTTGAACAAAATGTACCCTGTTTCTCAGGTGAGTTGCAGACTAGAGAAATTCACATTGTTGATACAGTGTCAAATGGGACGCTATTTAAATGGACAAATGCTCTTGTCATGAAAAACTCACCCACGTTGGCTTTCTTTACAAAATCCTGATTATTTAACGCATGTTATCACCTTGTAAAGAATGCTGAGGTAAGCTGCTTAATTTATAGAAGGGAAAAACATTGAACATTTCTCAATATTTTATCATGAATGAGAAATTTCCTAGTTATCACAAAGGAAAGTTTCAATTCTATTAAGGACGCGGAGGCGAGGATTTTGCTAGTCCTTTCTCCATTTTATTGGACAGCAAGTTAGAAGTAAGAAAGACAGAAAAAAAAAACAATAAACCATGGACTACCCAAACCAACAAGGCAGCGGTAGTCATGGTAACATATAAACCAATCAGAGTCCATCAGTCAGCATATAGGGAATCCCAGCCGTTAGTCCATCCTCTTTTCTTGGGTGCTGCCGCAGGAGAGAAGTCATCCATCCACTAGTCCGCTTTTTGATCGGAGCCTAGGGAAGAGAAACAATAATAATATCTTGTCCAGAATAATGTAGAACAAGTCAAGAACATTGCAATGGAGTAAATAGAACGAATTGCAAAGGGAAAATAAACATCATTGCACAGTAAATCAATGAGAACATTAAGACATAGGAAAAAAGGTACTTCCCTTAGACGAAGTAAAATCATCAGAGTCCAGTTTTGGGAGGGAAGGCACGATAAAGCCTGGGTGGGAAAATCCTCGCCTCCGCGTCCTTAATAGAATTGAAACTTTCCTTTGTGATAACTAGGAAATTTCTCATTCTATGTCAGGAAGCGGGGGCGAGGATTTTGCTTTTTCAAGGCTTACCACCAACGATGCAGCCTCATGGATTGGCTTAAAGTAGAACTTTTTAAAAGTTGAATCCGAGAACCAATCCGCTGCATTCATGATATCTTCCAAGCGTCCCCCAACCTGTACAGCCTTGGAAGCCATTGCACCTCTAGTGGAATGTGCCCCAAAGTCAGTGATGTTAATTCCAGCTTCTGACATAATCCACCTGACCCATCTGGCAATGGAGGGAGAGGAAACTGCCTTGAAAGGTTTTTTAACCGCAATAAGCAGTTGTCTCTCGCCCGGAGGGCGGAACTCAAGAGTAACATCCTCATAGGTTTTGAGGCAACGAACAACACAGAGCTTTGGTGAATCTGGAAAAGCTGGGTAAGTTACTGACCTGGTATTACATTTAGTTCTTCTTGAAACTGTAAACGTAACCCCTTCTGGGGTAAAAACCCTGGCCGAGATATCCAGAGCACGAACATCTGAAGCACGCTTACAAGAACTCAGGCAGAGAAGAATCGCCAATTTGGCCGAAAGTTCCTTGCGTGAAAGGTACTGATTATCCTGCCAGGACTTAAGAAAATTCAAAACCACATTAACATCCTATAACCCAGAATAACGGGGCTCTGGGGGGCGCGAAAGGCGAATACCCTTGAGGAGTTTACAAACCCAAGGATGCTCACCCACCGGAGAGCCATCAACAAGGGCATGACCAGCAGAAATTGCCGACCTGAAAGAGTTAATGGTGCTGTATGCCAATTTCTTTTTGAAAAGATCAGCGAGGAAGTTAATCACATCAGTGACAGAGGAGCCCATGGGATCCAGGTGTTTTGCCACACACCAACGAACCCATCTGTTCCATGCTGATCTATAACGTTTAGTGGTGTTAGGGGCCCAGGCTCCTCTAATGAGGAGCTAAGCGTCTTTCGAAAGTGAGTCACAAGACCAACGTCCCCTGAAATCCTCCAGGCCATGAGATGTAGATGGCCCTGGAGAACCAGAGGATGTGGGTGACCCAAGGGATCCGTCAGAATGTGATCGAACGACGGTAACCGAAGAGGTTTGTCCCAAGACAGCTCCAGAAGAGAAGGAAACCAGCATTGAGCTTTCCAGATTGGTGTGATCAGAATCAGAGAAGCTCTCTATCTGCGGACCTGAGCTGCCACCCTCTGAATGAAAAGGAAAGGAGGAAACGCATAAGCTGGAAACTGGGACCAGTCCTGTAGGAAAGCATCCACTGCTTCCGCACCCGGATCCGGTTTCCAGCTGTAGAAGCGGGGAAGGTGGGCGTTCCAGCTGGACGCAAATAAGTCTATCACTGGAAGACCCCAAAGGTCCAAAATTCTCTGGAATACCGAATGATCCAGCCTCCAATCGCTGGCATCTCAAAAATTCCTGGACTGCCAATCCGCCACCATGTTCAGATCGCCTGGGAGATACTCCGCCGAGCCTGAAATCTGACGAAGAAGGCAATAATTCCAGAAGTCCTTCGCAAGATCCGCTAGGACCTTGGAATGAGTGCCACCCAACCGATTGATGTACCTGACCGCAGTCGTGTTGTCCATCCGAAGGAGAACACAACACGAAACCTTGGTCTTGGTGAAAGAGCGGATTGCGAAGGAACCCGCGAGGAGTTCCAAGCAATTGATGTGGAGGTGAAGTTCCTCCTCCATCCACCTGCCGCCCACCGAGAGGGAACCGCACCGGACACCCCAACCCTGGTGACTGGCATCTGACTCGATCACAAGATCCGGACGGGAACCGAAAATCGCCTTCCCGTTCCATGCATCCATGTGATCTAACCATCAAAGAAGTTCCGACCGGGCTTCCAGATTTAAGGAAATCAGTTCCGAGTAAGTGAGACCCTTGCGAAGGTGAAATGCTTTCAGTCTCTGGAGAGCCCTGTAATGAAGAGGGCCTGGAAAAATGGCCTGGATCGATGAAGACAGTAAGCCCACAATCCTGGCCAATTGACGGAGGGAAATTCGATCCCGCCGGAGAACATTGCGAATCTCCTTCTTGATCTTGGAGATCTTTTGGGAAGGAAGATGAAGCGTCGCATCCGTAGTTATGATCAGAAAGCCAAGGAAAGTCATTTCTTGACGAGGAATTAGATCCGACTTCTGGGTATTGATGATGAAGCCCAGAGACTGAAGAAGGGTTATTGTAACCTGAAGATGGTGAAGAAGGAGATCCTTGGACTGATTCATTAAAAGAATGTTGTCCAGGTAAATTATTAGACGAATCCCCAGGGTACGGAGATGGTCTACCACTGGGCGCAGGAGTTTGGTAAAGCACCAAGGTGCTGAGGAAAGACCAAAGGGGAGCGTACGAAATTCGTAAACCTGATCCTTCCACAGAAACTGGAGGAACCGACAATGAGGACGATAGAATAGAACCGAAAGATAAGCATCCTTCAGATCCAAGCGAACCAACCAATCGTTTTGCAACAGAAGGTCTCTCAAAAGATGGATGCCCTCCATCTTGAAATGTCTGTAAATCAGCCATTCGTTGAAGGAGCGGAGGTTGATTACCGGTCTGAACCCCTTGCCCTTCTTTTCCACTAGGAAGATGTTGCTGAGGAAACCGTTTGGGTGGAGCACAGAGGGGATGATGGCGCCTTTTTTGTAACATCGCCCGAACCTCCAAGTCTATAAGCTCTTGTTCTGTGACAGAAAAAATTAGAGGGCGAGGACGAGAGAGTTGAACGGGGGAACCGTAAAATTCGATGTGAAACCCCTGAACGGTCTCCAGAACCCAAGAATCTGAAGTTATCGACGACCAGGCCTGGGGAAACAACGCTAACCTTCCCCCCATTCGAACCAGAGAAATGATGCAAAATCTTACCATTAAATCCTCTAGAGTTGGACTGGTTTCCACCATGTCCCCTGCCTTGGCCTCTGCCTCCTCTGGAAGGGTAAAAGGTACCCTGACGCCCATCATTCCAGCCGTTGTTTCTTCTGGATTGGCCTCTGTTGGGGCCTTGCTGGAATTGACGGCCGGAAGAGCGACCCCTGCCTCTGCCGGCCCCGCCAAAAACCTTTTTGGGAAAAAACTTCTTCATAGAAGCCTGAGCTTTGTTCAGGGCAGAAAAAGTAGCAACAAACTTCCCTAACTCCTTCACAAAGGGGTCCCCGAACAAAGCACCCTGCGCAATCGGGCCCGCCTCTGAAGACGACAACTCTCCTAGTTTTGGATCAATTTTAAGTAACAAGGATCGTCGACGCTCCGCCGAAAGCGCACAATTGGCATTGCCAAGAAGGCACATATCCCTTTGCGACCAACCGGCAACGTCCTCAACCGATAAAGGCAAGCCTGACTCTTTAGAACGTTGGGCTAATTCAATTATTTTCGTCAGAGGACCCACGACATCCAAAAGCTTATCTTGACAGGCTTTCCAGGACCTATCTATACCCTTCTTGGGGTCCTTTATATACTTGGCAAAGAAGGTACACAACTTTGGATCAATCTCAGGGGTGCATGCCACCCTAAAGGGCAGAGAAGGGCGTGGGCACTCAGAACGCAGGCGTAAGCGTACATCCTGAGGTGAAGGCTGTCGAAGCTTAGCAGCGACATAATCAGCTGTAGACTGCTCAGGAAACCACTCTGATGACCTGGGTCTAAAAATAGTAGATGGGTCAAACATATTAGGAGGCACAAGATCACCCTCCGAAAGACTAGGAGCACTAGGTTTTGGGCACCAAGACCTGCTCACGTCTGAAAAATCCTCGGAGGAAGCGTCCTCATCCTCATCTACGTAATCGTCCTCTTCATCATCTTCCTCGTTGGGAAACCCTTCTTCCGGGTCAAGGTCCTGGGTGGCAAAACCACCAGTCTCTCCGGGTGAGTCGTCCCCCCGGTAGGGTGCGCTTCAAAGCGTGCGCGCACTCTTACGAAACACCTCAGATAATTTACTGAAGCCCTCCAGGTGCCCCGCGTCACGCTTCCTGGCCGTACGTGGTAGAGCACAAGGAACACCACTGGGCCCTGCCCCACTGTCCCCAAAAACACCTGAATCAGTCTTGAAAACATGGGCCGACAGTTTATTAACACTGTCCTGCAGAGGTGCCAGAGCTTGAGCTATCGCAGAAGAGAGAAGCCTGTCCACCTCTGCAGGAGGGCGCGAAGGGGTCAGTTGTGGCTGATCATTAGGAGCCACCACCTCAACAGTAGAAGGACTAGACTGCATTTTAGCAGAAAAACTGGTACCCATAAACAAACACCCCAACTATATATAAGGGGAAACCCTTCACACAGGTACCACACAGACTAACACTAATACAAAGCCTGAAACACAAAAATTCTGACTGAAAATAAATTGAAATTTATTAAAATACAGTCAGAAAATAATTCTTGCCGTCAAAACACGGCGTCAGTGTGAGGGAAGAGGCAAAAAACAATCGAAGCGCAAAGCCTCAGCGCGTTTCCACTCAAGCGCGAAGAGCGCTGAGGAGAACAGCTGGTCGGCGTCAGAAGCCGACACCAGGACCGCGCACGCGCGAAGGAGAAACGCTCGGGCTGAAAGCCTACCGCGTTAAATACACAATAACACAGCCTACAACAAAGGCGAAGTCAAAGGCAAGTCAAAATACATCAAAACAAAGCTGTCTACACTCAAAATCAAAACTGCCACGACAAAGATCAAGCTGAAGTAAAACGTGACTTATCTTGCCGAGGCAGCAATGGAGAAAGAGAGGAAGGACTAACGGCTGGGATTCCCTATATGCTGACTGATGGACTCTGATTGGTTTATATGTTACCATGACTACCGCTGCCATGTTGGTTTGGGTAGTCCATGGTTTGTTTGTTTTTTTTTTCTTTCTTACTTCTAACTTGCTGTCCAATAAAATGGAGAAAGGACTAGCAAAATCCTCGCCTCCGCTTCCTGACATAGAATTACGGAGGACTATTAAACTAAATGCTGATTACATTTTTGCAGAATTATCATCCTGCTAAAGAGATTGTAGGGAAGTCAGGGAGCTGGGAAGATGTCTTCAAGATACTTTTATGTAATAGTCAAGAGGACAGAGGATAAGCGACAATAAAACGAACACCTTGCGACTGACCCATAACCCCTGCTCCACAAAGTTCTTTCCATTCTCTTGACGTACAGAGGTTCCAGACGTCCAGAGAATGGAAGGGAAACCCAACACATCTTTCCCTTTAACAGTGAAAAGTGCAAATAAAAACAAAGAACAATGATGTACAGAAAGTAAGGACAAAATAACATTGCAGATAAAAAATAAAAGGTATTACAAAATATAATCATGAAACTTGGAAGGTAACTTGACGGTCACATCGTAGATAAATCATAAGAGTTATTGCAAAATATAATCATGAAATTTTGAAGGTAACTTGATGGTCCTGGAAGATGGAAAATGGAAAGTGGAATTAGTGTCATTGTTAACATTTCTGTTAGGTTTGAACACCCAAATCCATTTTAGACACAGCTTCCCTTTGTTTCAGCATCTACCATTACCACCAGGTCCCTCCTGTCCTCGTCCCCTTCATTAATAAGTGAGATAACCTATCTTATAGACAGAAAAAAGAAAAGCAGGAATGCTTGTACGCCCCTCCCTCTCCCTAAAGGGAGTTCATAAGGGTACAGTACCCAGCATGCCTCCTGTTCTTTTTTCTGTCTTCAACAGTTTTTCTGCAGTTTCCAGGAGCAGGTGTGCTCCTGGTGCCTACCTGTTGCTGGGCTTCGGGTGGGGCTGGTTTCCTCAGGTTTCCCCTCCTGCCGGGCTCGAGGGGTTCCCTGGAGTCTTCTTCCGGCTTTCCTTGGACTTCGCAGATGTGTGGCTGGAGGAAGTTTTGACTGCGTCTCTGTCCTGCTGGGCTTGACTGGAGACGCGGCTCTGTTTCCTGTATCTCCGGTGGTGCGGCGGCCCTCGCGTGGCTGGGGCGCTTCCTGCCGGAGTTTGCCTGACTTCCTTTGTGTGGGGCAGGAAGTCAGGCGTTTCTGTGATCGGCCGGCGGCGGTTTTGTTTGAAGGCTTGCCGGTCCTTCGTGTATGAGTACCGCGTAGCGGTTTTTTCCACGTTTCCTCTATTTAACTGTGCTCTTGCCCTACGGGGCCTGCATTTCTTGCTGCTTTGGCTTGTTTTGGGTGCTGCTCCTCGTTTCTCTGTGTTTGGGGGTCCTGTACGTTTGTGGAGCCTTTGCTGGGCTTTCATTCACATTTTTTCCTGCTGGCGTGTGGCTATCTTTGGTGGCTGTCTGTTCCGGCTGGCATAATCATGGGGAAGCACTCAAAGAAGAGCAGGCATGTGGTGGAGTTCTCCTCTTCTTTGTCCTCTTCATCCTCTCCTTCTCCTGCTAGATCCAGGCGTTGTGCCTGTGGTGTGGATGCCAGGTTGAAGTCGTTGATCAGGGAGACATTGTTGGAGATGGGGAGTCCCAGGTCTAAGGGGTCGTGATCCCTGTCCAAGTCGGGTGGTGTTCCCCGCCCTTCTTCTTCTTCCTCTTCCTCTGTGTCGGACGGTGATGATCTGGAGCAGGATATTGTCAAGGGCAAATATGTGAATAAAGATGTGCTGCCTGAATTATTGGCCCATGTGAAGGAGAATATGGGGTTTCCTGCTGATGATGTCCCGGGTACCTCTGGAGGATCCTTGCTTCGTCAGTTCCATTGAACTGCGCCTGCGGTTTTACCTGTCCATCCTTGTGTCAGGGAGGTTTTGGATCGGGAATGGAAGGATCCTGATCGTATTTTTCTTTCTCGCTTTATGGCGAAGCTCTATCCTCTTCAGGATATGGCGAAGAATTTGCCGGACTCTGTTCCTGTGGATTCTTTCGTGGCCAGTCTGGTGGGTCGCACTTCTTTGGCTGAGGATGCTGTGGTGCGGGATCCGGTCGACAAGAGGGTGGACGCTTCTCTGCGAAAGGCATATTCTGGTTCGCACCTGGCTCTGAGGGCGGGCATCTACGGGACTTATGTTGCTCAATCCCTTCTTTCTGACTTGAAAACTTTGTATGGGTCCATGGATAATGCTACTGACTGTTCTGCTGTCCTGGCCCACATTGAGCGTCAGGTGTAGTTTCTCTCTGACGTGTCCTTCGATGTGGTGGGTGCTTCTGCCCTCTCGGGGGGTGCGTGCGTGGCTGCTCGTAGGAACTTGGTCCTTAAGGATTGGAAGACTGATTCAGCCCAGAAGTCTGCTGCGCTATGGTTGCTATTTCAGGGTTCCATGTTGTTTGGGGTTGAATTGGAGGACAAGCTTCATCGGCTTTTCAAGGAGAAGAAACATTCCTCCCCTTTCAAACTGCCCTTGGCTGCTCCGGCTTTTTCAAAACCTAAGCCTTTCTATCGCCCCTCTTCTCACAGACAATTTTCCAGGGGTCGGGGTCGTTTTCAGCCTGGACGGGGTCGGGACAAGAAAGCTAAATCCTCCCCTGCTAAGCCTCATTCCTGACTATCTGGGGTCCGAGGTCGGATCCTTGGTAGGTGGTCGGCTTCAGTTGTTTCTTCCAGCCTGGATGTCCTCCTGTTCAGACTTGTGGGTCCTGGACGTGATCCGCTTGGGGTACTGTGTGGAGTTCTCCAGCCTGCCTCCAGTCTTGGGGGTCCGTCCGACTCCTTGGCCATCCTGCCCGTCCAAACGTGCAGAACTTTCTCGGGGGGTTCAGTCACTGTTGGACAAAGGAGCGGTTCGGGTGGTTCCTCCGGGGGAGCGGGGCCAGGGGTTTTACTTCATCATTTTTCTGGTGCCCAAGGTAACTGGGGGGTTTCGCCTTGTTCTGGATCTCAAGGCCCTGAACAAATTTGTGCTGCGGATTCCGTTCAAGATGGAGACTCTTCAGAAGGTTATTCCCTTGGTTCTCCAGGGTCATTACATGTGCATATTATCACGTGCCTGTGCATCCTCTCTCTAGTCCCTACCTTCGCTTTTGTCTTCTGGGGGTCCATTACCAGTTGGTTGTTCATCCTTTCGGCCTGAGATCGGCTCCGAGGGTGTTCACCAAAGTGGTGGCTCCCTTGGTGGCCTTCTTGCACCTCCAGGGGATGTTGGTTTATCCTTATCTGGACGACTGGCTCCTGCATGCCCCCTCCGCGGAGCAGTTGTTGGTGGATCAGAGGTTGGTGTGTGCGGCCTTGCGGGACCATGGGTTCCTGATCAACATCCCCAAGTGTCAGCTTCTCCCCTCTCAGGACTTGCAGTTCATAGGGGCCCGTTTCCGCACGGATTTGAATCGTGTGTTCCTGCCCGTAGCTCGGGCTGGGACCCTGTGTGCACTGGCTCAGCGGTTTCTGTTGGGTCGGTCCTTTCCGGTCCGTCTTTGGTTGCGCCTTCTGGGGTTGATGGCGGCGACTGTGTTCATGGTGCCTTGGGCGCGTTTCCATCTTCGTCCTCTTTGGTCCTACCTGTTGGCACGGTGGGATCCCTTGTCGGGGGACTTGTCCATTTTGGTTCCTGTGTCTCTGTCGATCCTTCCGGCCCTGCACTGGTGGACTCTGCCGTCCAGTCTGGACAGGGGCTTGCCTCTACAGTGTCCTCTCCGGTGGTACTTACGACGGATGCCAGTGCTTTGGGCTGGGGGGCGACTTTGGGGTCGGAGTGCCTTCAGGGGCGGTGGTCCCTCTTAGAGGGTCATCAGTCTTCGAACTGGCGGGAGTTGTCTACTGTGAGTCGGGCTGTCCAGGGGTTTCGGCTCCTTCTGTTGGGTCAGCATGTGTTGGTTCGGTCGGACAACTCGGTGACTGTGGCCTACTTGAATCACCAGGGAGGTATCCATTCTCGGTCCCTGAAAGCGGTGGTGTCCCCCTTGTGTCCCTGGCGGCTGTTCATGTCCGGGGGGTGGACAATGGGGTGGCGGATGCCCTCAGTCGTTTTTTTCCAGCCTCCCTGGAGTTGACCTTAACACCGGCGGCCTTTCTTCTGGTGTGCGGGAGGTTTGGTCTTCCATTTCTGGACCTCTTTGCTTCCCGGCTCAATGCGCAGCTTCCCCGGTTCTTCTCCCGGGTTCCTCAGGAGGGGTCTTGGGGGGTGGATGCCCTGTCCCTTCCGTGGCCTGCTCACCTGCTGTACGCATTTCCCCCTCTAGTTCTGATTTCTCGGTTCCTGGCTCGCCTGTTGGTGGAGGATCGGGAGGTGGTGGTGGTGGTGCCTTTCTGGCCCGCAGGTCGTGGTTTCCCACTCTACGGCTGTTGGCTGTTTGGGTCCGTGGTTCTTTCCTTTCCCTCCGTCCCCGTCGAGGTCCTCTCCGATGTTGCCCCTGCGTCGGCTTCGGCTATCGGTTTGGTGGTTGAGAGGCAGGGGTGGCGTAATAGGGGCCTCCCTGAAAATTTAGCCTTGGCTATTCAATCGTCTCGGAAGCCTTCTACCCTTCAATCTTATGGAAGGCATTGGGGTAACTTTGAGCGTTGGTGTCTTGGCCTGGCTTTATCCCCCTTGGTTTGTCCTTTGCCGGATGTTCTTCAGTTCCTTTGGGATGGGTTCGAGAAGCGTTTGTCTGTCTCTACTCTCCGGGCTCAATGGGCTGCTATCAGGGCTTTTAGAGCGCCTTGGGGTAACCTTCCTGATGTTGAGGGGTTGGTTTCTCGTTTGTTGTGCAGTTTTGCGATTTCTCGCCCTGTGGTGCGTCCTTCTTTTCCTCTCTGGGATCGTCCCTTGGTTTTGAAGGTTTTGGTGGCTGCTCCCTTTGAGCCATTGGAGGAGGTGGATATGAAGTTTGTCACCCTGAAGGTGGTTTTTCTGGTTGCTATCACCTCGGCTCGTCGCCTGGGGGAGCTGGGTGCCCTGATGGCTCAGGAGCCTTTTTTGTCCTTTTCTGCTGATGGGATGGTTCTTTGTTTGGATTCCTCTTTTGTGCCTAAGGTCTCCTCTGTTTCATCGTTCTCAGGAGCTGGTCCTACCGGCTTTGGTTTCTGATCAGGTGGACGTGGGTGATTTTCCCTGGTCGCTGCTTGATGTTTGCCGGACTTTGAGGGTCTATGTGGAGCGGACCCGTGCCTTTCGGCTTTCGGACTCCCTGTTTGTCTCTTTTGGTGCTGGCTCCCGGGGTAACCGTGCTTCCTCTTCTTCCATTGGGCGTTGGTTGAAGCAGGTTATTGTTCTGGCCTATTCCCTTTCTGGTTCCCCTCCCCCGGCTGGGGTTCAGGGGCGTTCTACTAGGCGGATGGCTGCTTCCTGGGCAGAGGTTCGTGGGGTGTCCCTTTCTGAAATGTGTAGGGCTGCCACTTGGTCTTCTGCTAATACCTTTGTTAGGCATTACCGTATCCAGAATGTTCTGGGGGATGACACTAACTTTGGTTTGGAGGTTCTTCGGGCTGTTTGTTCCTGATTCCCCTTGTTTTCCTTTGTGCTGTGCTGTTATTTTCAATAAATTGCTGGGTTTTTGCTGTTCTGTTGTGTCCTGGTGGTTTGTTGTTTGATGATGGCCGGTTGCTGCTTGGGTATTCTCACTTGTTATTAATGAAGGGGACGAGGACAGGAGGGACCTGGGGGTAATGTCCTGTTACTTACCGGTAATCTTCATAACTCCGGGTCCCGTTGTCCTCATCCCCTTCATTACATCCCTCCCTCCCTCCCGGGCTTTCCGGCCCTCATCTTGGTCTTGGTGGTTCAGGAGGCATGCTGGGTACTGTACCCTTATGTACTCCCTATAGGGAGAGGGAGGGGCGTACCAGCATTCCTGCTTTTCTTTTTTTTGTCTATAAGATAGGTTATCTCACTTGTTATTAATGAAGGGGACGAGGACAAGGGGACCCGGAGTAATGAAGATTACCGGTAAGTAATAGGACATTAACCAGTTTGACAGCGCTTTTATTAACCTTTACCACATTCTCCCATACCCTCACCTTGTCACCCACACAAAAATTCATATGCTTAGGAACAGGACTGACTGTGTCTAATCATATTTGATTTGTGCAACAACACGTTTCCTGCTAACATCATCAATCTTGTCCTTGGACACAACAAACTCTTTATCATCCATCCACCTTCTCAAAAGTTTAGAGGAAGGTATGCAACCTCTTAACAAAAGAAATGGAGACACACTAGTGTTAGAATTGGGAGTAGTGTGAACAGCCCATAGGAGTTTTTAAATTTTTACTTTGCAATTCAATTCGTTAGCTTTAGCTAATGTACATTCTGTTTAATGTACTGGTAAAACGTTCCACAAGGCCATTGCTTCTTGGATGATAAAGTGAGGTTTTAACATGTTTAATACCAACAGAACATAGGAATTCTTCAAATTGAATTGAAACAAATTGGGGGCCATTGTCAGTGAGGAAAACCGGAAAACCCTCTCTACTGAAAAATGATAGTAGAAGAATCAGCCGTTCTTACCCACTTGATTTCTGGGCAACGACTTTGAAAATCTCTAAGAACAATGCCATAAATAAAATTGGCAGACAAATTCAAAGGGACAATAATATCAACGGCAACCGCAACCTTAAACCAAGGTTTGTCAGGAACTTCTATGGCTTCAATAGGAGAAGGACAGGTTACTTGCGATTTGTCACTAATAGCACATTCAATGCAATTCCTAACAAAATCCTCCACTTGTCTGTCGAAGGCCAGCCACCAAATGTTTTCTCTTATCCCTCTTTTCATGGCACGCATACCTATGTGGCCTTCATGGGCTGATGTAAGAACCTTGTCCTCATAGCTTCAGGAACAACAAATAATGATGACGTATATTAAAGACCATTAACTGTGGATAACTCATCAAAAACATGCTCGTACTTGTAGGCATAATTTTGTTCGTCAATGTTGTTTGACCATCCTTGACAATTCTAAATTTGCTTAAATTCTAGATTACATTTAGAAGCTTCTCTCCACTCCCTCTCTGAAATAACATTCTCAGATTGATCAATAACACAACACACCAATTCAAAATCATAGTGAGCATCCTTGGTTTCAGCGAACATGTTGTTGTCAGGCGGTAGCCTAGATAGACAATCAGCAAGTAGATTCCATTTACCTGGTACATATTCAATGCTCAAGTTGTGTTCCATAAGTCTGAATTGCCATCTTGAAATTCTAGGGGTTGCTTTAACTCCCCCTTTAGTAGTGAACAGATTGATAATTGGTTTAAGGTCATCCCTTCCCACGAAATTTGAACCATACAAATAATGTTTGAAATGAGTGATGCCCACCAACAAGTAAGGGTTTCACGCTCCATCACAGATTAAGAAGGTTCAGCTCCATGCAAACGCCTCAAACCAAATGCAATCACTTCATCTTTGCCATCTCTATTCTGCAAAAGAACACCACCAAAATCATTTTGGCTGGCATCAGTCATAATTATGGTTTTGTTACAGGGATCAAATTATTTAAGGGGAATAGCATGATCTACTTCATGTTTGATTAAATTAAATTCCTTAGTGCATGCATCATTCCAAGAGAAACAAACATTTTTCTTGAGGAGAGATCTAATGTTGAAAGTTTATATGCACAGTTAGGAATAAAATGGGAATAAAATTCAATGAGACCCATAAAAGACCTTAATTGTTCCTTGTTACTTGGAATTCTCAAATCTTCAATGGCCTTAACCAGGCTGTGCTTGGGTTGCACACCATTAGCAGATAATTTGTACCCTAAGTAGTCCACAGTAGTGCAATTAAGTTTACGTTTTTCAATGCCAAGGGTGACACCCTTTAATCTTAACAAAGATAAAACCTGGTGCAATCTGTTATTGTGCGGATTCTGGTCTACGCCATACACCAATACGTCATCTTGAAAGGCCATGACTCCTGACATACCTTTAAACATACTTTTAACCACTCCCTGACTAAAGTGTATGCACTTAAAATTGGAAAAGGCCCTCGGGAGTGATGAAAGAAGTAAGGTGCCTTGATATAACATGTAATTCGATCTGATGATATGCAGATGACATATCTAATAAACTGAAGAACTTGGCACCTTTGAGAGTAGATGTCATCTGCGTTATGTTAGGCAGGGTGTGCTGATCTAACCATACACTCTTAATTAGCTCACGTAAATCCACACACCTGCGCAGATTGATATTAGCCTTTTTAGCCAGAACCACAGGGGACACCCAATCAGAGGATTCAATAGGTTTGATTACATCACATGAACACAATCTATTTAATTCTTTCTTTAAGTCAGAATTTAGAGCTAGAGGCAACTTTTTTACTTTGTGTAACACAGGTTGAGCATTACTTGATAATTTAATCTTGTGTTTAAAACCCTTTGAAAGACCCAAGACTTTTGTAAACACTTATGGATATAACACCTCCCAAGAACTTGGTTGGACAGTTTAAACCTGAAAGAAATATTTCTCCAACATTACCTGTTGTGTGTTATTTGAATCAAGTATGATACCAAGATTACCTTGGTCTCCCCACTCGAGGAGACATGCTTCGCCTCTTGCTACATATACAACACCTTTGGACTTGATATCCCTGAATGCAAAATCAGCATTAAATTCGCCAATTACATCAATAATTTTTCCACCTTAACCAATGAGATGTACACAAGACAAATTGAGAGTTGGCTCTGGAAACAATTTTTTCCGGAGTGATTCACTTATTAAAGTGAATAGAGACCCAGAATCTGCGAACATTTGTACATTTACACCATTTACCATAATTGTACACAAAGGTCTCTTCAGACCTTGGGGACTAACACCCCAAATACCATTGGACCAGTCCATGTCCACAATAGTGAGGATTTCATCTTCTTCGCTAGATGAACAATTTTCTTCTGTTAAAGATTCAACATTGTATACTTTCTTGAAAGGTGTGTTCTTTTTAGAGTGACAAACAGCAGCAAAATGTCCTTTCTTGGAGCATTTGACACATACTTTATCAATGGCTGGGCACGATATAGCATTAGCAGGGTGAGTCGTACTACCACATCTGTAGCACATCAGTGTTTTGATGACGTAGTGTTGGTACTTTTTTTATCTGGTCTAACTTTTGGATCCTTAGACTTATTATATTTTGATTTAGCTGCACACACTTTTTGGTTATGGCTGTTGGTCAGATTTGGATAGAAGTGACTCTTGAACCGTTTTCTTGTTGGTATTTTCAACTAGCTGGTCTTTGACCATATGCTCTTTGAAAGCTTGGTATCCACAAGAAGAAGCCAGAATGTGCAAAGCACCAATGTATTCTGAAGCAGATTCACCTTGTAATTGAACCCTCTTATAGAACTCATGCCTTTCCAAGGTAATATTTTTGCAAGCTTTGAAATGATTATCCAATGCTCTGATGGCAGTAGCATATTCATCCACCATATTCTCGCTTTCCCTATTACCAACAATGACAGTTTCCTTTCCTTAGGAATGTGTTTTAATATATTGCAGCCTTCAGTGCCTAAACAATGTCTTAAAACAGCATATTTCTTTTTACAAGTAAAAGATTTTCCATCAAGAGCTTCAAGATATGCTTCAAACCCTTCTTTTTATTTTTCCCAGTCAATATCTGGAGAAGCAGGACTGGGTGTAAAAGGTGCTGGTGGAGAGATAGATTGTAACATTGCGAATTAATTAAAATGATGTTTAGCAAAATAGTAAAATTGTGTGCACTTCTTTAGTTTGATCTAAAATATTTC
This sequence comes from Lissotriton vulgaris, assembly GCF_964263255.1. Lineage (NCBI taxonomy): Eukaryota > Metazoa > Chordata > Amphibia > Caudata > Salamandridae > Lissotriton > Lissotriton vulgaris. The sequence continues at coordinate 412,379,818 of NC_141695.1, forward strand.
AATGAAAGGAAGGAATTAGAATGAATAATGTGTGGATCACCGAGATCAGCGCTTTTTATACTTAAATAAGGAAATGGTTTGCAGATCACCGAAATCGGCACTGCAAGTGTGGCCAAATTACTGTAAAGTTGTTGCAAGCAATGGAATAATGCTTGTGAATGAATAATTTCGAAAAGATGGGCAGGTCACGGAGATCAGCATAGACAAATGGTTGCCTGACTAAAGAAAATGTTGCAGGCTATGGTGAAATGCCTGATTTAAAGATGGCCGCTGCCGTAAGCATTGTGATGTCATGCTTAAGAGTAAGAGTTGTGACATGGTATGCGTATCACCATGAACTGCACAGAGGAGAATAGAGAAAGAATGCTCGTATGAGAAGAGGAGCGCTCGCGCACAGCACAGATGTTGGTTAGGAGGCAAAATAAATCCAGGCGGAATGGCACAGAAATAGAGATCTATGTGCCTTACTGATAAGTGGGAATGTAGTCCAAAATCAGCTGGAACGAAATCTGAAGTTCCCAGCACCTACTGGACACAGCATGGGCAGACGAATCATCAGCAGTTTTGCAGGTGCGGAGGTCCTTTTGACTGGCAGCCCGTTGCTAGTGTATAGAAGTCAGGAATCCGGTAAGATGTCTTTAAGAAACTTTTATTTAACAGTCAACAGGACAGAGGATAAGTGATCTTATTATAAAACAAACACCTTGCAACTTACCCAGAAACCCTGCTCCACAAAGTTCTTTCCATTCTCTTTTCGTACAAGGGTTCCAGACGTCCAGAGAATGGAAGGGAAACCCAACAGAGATCTTTGTAGGTCTCACACTGCCTCGCCACATATGTTTCTCTGAACATTATCTCACAATTACAAAGTCTCTTTGACGAGATGAAAAATCCTGGTAAACCTCTGTTTTTTCCTCAAACCCATCAACGTCCCTGTCCATCTACCCTCGGATTGCTCAGATCAACGATGTTCCAAAAACTACACAGTTGTTGTTGGATCACCTGTATTGGCACCCAAACCCCTGGTTGAATGTGCGCTTTTTGAATAGTTGGTATGCTGTGTATGTGGACTTTCGACTATGAGTCTGATAAGTACCGCCATGCCAACTCAGCGCCAAGAAACCGTACGGTGCACGCTGCGCTTTATAAATGTTTTAAATTAGAAATTAGAAATTAGAACTCAGGGAGTCTATTTTCTGTTAGTTACTTAAAGCCTGGCCTCCAGCTTCCCCCTGGCTCACTATGTTCTGTTGCTATTATAGATCTTACTTTAATTCATTTGCTGCAATCGTCTACTTTATTTGTAATATTCAGGCTGTTTTTCAATAGACCCTTATGTGAAAAAAGGTTCTCATGTTACTTTTGCCTCCTCTACTGTAGTAATCCTGCCCCTTCACTGCTCATACCCGGTTACCACATCTGTCACATCACTGCATCTGCCCGGTCACTGCTCCTTACCCGTCACTGGTCCTGCCCTGTCATTGCTCCAGCCCCTTTGCTGCTCCTGCCCCATCTCATCTCCTGCCTGTCACTTCTCCTGCCCCGTCACTTTTCCTGCCCCAGCACATCTCCTGCTCGGTCACTGCACCTACCTGGTTACTGCACCTGCCCAGTCATTGCCCCTGCCCCGTCACCACTCCTGCCACATCACTGCACCTGCCCGGCCACTGCTACTTTCCCATCACTACTCCTGCCCCATCACTTCTCTTGTTCCGTCGCTTCACATGTCCAGTCATTTCTCCTGCCCTAGCACTTCTCCTGCTCAGTCACTGCACCTTCTCGTCACTGCTCCTGCCCCGTCACCACTCCTGCCCCGTCAGTGCTCCTGCCCCATCACTACTCCGGCCCCATCACTTCTTCTACCCCGTCGTTTCACCTGTCCACTCACTTCTCCTGCCCTGGCACTTCTCCTGCCCGGTCACTGCACCTTCCCGGGCCCTGCTCCTGCTCTGTCACCGCTCCTGCCCCATCACCCCACCTGCCACATCACTGCACCCGCCCCATCACCTCAAGCTAAAAGTTTAAAAAATATTATTAATCACATAGTGAGAAGTATTACAGGAAAACCCAGAGGCCAGAATGGCTTATTTTCCACTTTAGTGGAGTATCTTGGATGTACGCAGCACTATGGGGCTCATTGCAATGTCAGGTGGAAAGCCTCCTCCCGACAGTCAGAATGTTCCCGACCGTGACGGAGCCCTTCTGACCGACTCGGTCGGTTTACATCCGACCATCCAATTATGATGTTAACGGTTGGAACGTAAACCGCCTGGTTATTCCGACTTGGTCACCACCGACTTGCGGAATATTCCTGTTGGTCGGACCTGCACGTAATTCCCTATAGACAGCATTTCTGCTATCAGGATTATGATATTGATTTTCAACAGCCTTTCCATGCTAGCCTTTCCAACATGGAAAACCTGTTGGAAAGTGATGTTGGGGACCTTAGTAGGGCCCCTTAGCCCCCGGTGCCTATGGTTGGTGGCCGAGGGGGCACCAAGAGTATCCTCCCTGTAAAACCTTGCATGTTGTTGCAGGATTTTACACTCACTCCCTGTTTTCCCATAGGAGCCTGTGTTACTTGGGCATAAGATGAGTTCCCATGGGAAACAATAGGAATCTGTTGCTTCGTAATCCATCCACAAGTCGGTCAGTCCCGAGTCCTAGACGATGCAGAGCGGAAGCCTTCTGCCAGACATTATAATGAGCACCTTAGCATTTTCAGCTGGAGAGAGCAGGCACAGGCTTCCAGGGTGCCTAGGAGCACACATTGCTGGCACTCAGGCCAATCCTGAAGCTGCTGTGGTGTGAGATCAGCATCAGGGTTGGCTGCAGGGCAGGCTGGGGGCCTTTGCCCAGGGCCAAAAGCAGGAAGAACACAATGCGGCAGGAGACTGTGGCAGCATTACAAACGTTTTTTGTATTTATTTTTTATTTTTAATGCCCCCAAACTTTCCCTCTCTCCCCAACTCCCTCCTCCCTCATCCCTCCTCCTGCCAGGACTGGCCCCCAATTTGCTATGGGATGGGCCGCTACTGTGGTCAATGGCTGCAAAAAATGGTCATTAGCCACACAAGGTGGGTGTCAACGCCTAGTGCACAAAGTTCAAGGCCATACAGAACTAGGGTAGCTAGGGTAGCTTGCAACATACTATGAAGTCATTAGCATTCACCACACCAGTTCATTCATCGCATATATCCACACACCATCCAGTAGAAAGCAGTAATAATTCCATTAAAAAACACAGCTCAACCATATATGGCGCCAATATAATTGACTACTCTGTAAGTCTACGCATGTCAGGGTGCCCAGGGATGGGCAAAGCACCAGTGTATATGTTTGGGGGTCAAGTACAGCTGTACGACAGAATATCCTGGTTATGTTCCTTGTCTCTCTCCTTCCCTTGTCCTCCCTCCTCTCTCGCCCAATTATGGGAGACAATGTACTTACGTGTATTGTCTCCATAGCATCTCACATTGCCTACAAACGGACTGCACAACCACACAGACACCGTACTTAATGTAACAACTGCAGCGCCTGATAGTGCTGGCATGTATAAGTTCCGGAATGTTTCTAGTACTGCATAATACAATCAATAAAACAGATTTGCAAAAAAAAACAACACATAATTAACATGAAGTTATGGTTAGCTTTAGTCATAATATCCTAATGTATGTTAGAAACAAATTGTGAAATTCATTCAAAAGCCACATTTATAATGTGGTTTTGGTCACGGAATAACACTTGAAAACCCTAAAATACTCCAGTTATGTTTGGTTCTGCAAACAATAAGTAACACACCTTTGATGCAAACCATAACTACAGGTGTGGGAAATATTTGTAATTTGCATGTTAATAATTTCACAAAAGTTTGAGAATATTAAAAGAAGTTACGCAAAAATGAAAATCATTCATATTTTGTTATCTTAAGAGATTGTGACTAAATAAATACTCAGTGTGAGATGAGTGTCCAGTCACTCACCTGAAATACAGGATCGTCGGCAGGGGCGATGATAGGTCCTCAACCGACCTACGACAACTCTCAGCGCTACTGAAGGAACAGGAGCCCTTGCAGTTGTTGCAAGAGGGAAGGGGATTTGGGACGAGAGAGAGAGAGAGAAAAGGAACATTGCCACTATCCGCCCCCTGGGCCAGCCAAGCTCCGTTGTCACCGGAAGGCAGATGTAACGTTTGTTGTATGCCTTAGGAAAATAAGAGAAAGTATTACTCACTAGGTTTCAACATCTCTATGTGAATCAGAATTACCTTTTAGATCAATATGTACATTCAGCAACATAAAAGTAAACAGATGATCAGTTTCTCTGGAAGGTTATTTTCATTCACAGAACAGATATGTTGATCCTCATTAGCACGAACAATAACACATAAAAATAACTGTATTAACTGATTGGTGTACTTTCAATACACTGAGCATGTTTTTGGTAATTTTCTCTGCAATAAACCTAAAGGACCTATAACTAAATCAGCATGTATTTGTACATTGAATGCCAGAAAGGGAAATATCTTTCATCTTGTAAGTGCCAGTCTCAAAAAGCAACAAAGTTACTCCCGTCACTTTTCACACGCCAAGATTGAAAGTCAAAGTCATCCGATACTCTTCAGTCCCGGTACAATGAATGTGTTTTTAAATTACACTTTCAAATAATGCTAAGTGTTTTTAAGTACACTTTCACTTAGCCCATTGGTTCACTTAGCTTAATGGAGTGTCTGGCTAGAGAATGCAGGTCTCTAGGGAAACAGCATGTTTTCCAGATGTGTTGACTGTGAAGTTGACTAACGGCACTGGAACAGGAATGTAAAGACTGCCTAAGATGAAACTGGATCAGACACACCTCGTGGAGACAAAAAAACAAGCAGAAACTGGGCAAAGCTATTTATAGCTAAACAGACGGACTTTTACCAAACAGGCTGAACACGTTTTTACCAACTTGTGTTCCTGCTCTCTGCTCCTTCTGACTGTATACTGTGCCCCCCGTAGCAGCTGTCATTTACCTGTTAAACGTATTACTCACTGTGTAACATTTGTCTGTGACTAATGGGTCTACAACTGTTTGATACTGTTATCTTGACCCCGCCAGGTAGGTTGCTCTCCCACCGCACAGCACCGCCTGTGTCTCCCTACCACAGCTGCTGCTGCCGCTGCTGAGGAAGTTCCAGGCCCTCCACCACCCGTAGGCTACCACCTGCACCTCATCCCTGGTGGCCAGTGGTGCCGTAGGTTGATTTGTTCATCCTCTGCTTTATTGCTTTTATTGTATTACCTGTTTTTTCATTGTTGTGTCTGTGACTGCTGTTGTCTGTCTTCCCCCACTGCCTGTAAGTGGTCCGTGCCCCTTTTTCTTCTCTCTGTTCCCCGCGCTGTCCTCGTGCTCTCTCTGCCCGGTCTTTCCTTCTGTACCCCTTCCTTCCCCCTGTGTCCCTGCCCGGTTTCCCCTTCTGTTCCCCTCGCTGCCCCCGTGCCTCTCTGCCCATTCTGCCTTCTGTTTTTAGCTGCCCCTGTATTTATGTATTCTGTATTTTGCCTCTGTGTCACTCGTTTTTCCGGTATTTCTGTGCCCTTTTTGTCTTCGATGCCACTCGATTTTCCTTCGTTTTTGTGCTCCTTTTGCCTTCTGTTCCATTCATTTTTTGTGCTGTCTGCCTTCTGTGCCACTCGCTTTTGTGCCTCTTTTGCCTTCTGTTCCACTCGTTTTTGTGCCCATCTGACCTCTGTGCCACTCGTTTTTCCCTCCTTTTTTGTGCCATTTTGCCTTCCGTGCCACTCGTTTTTTGTGCCCTTCTGCAAACTGTTCCACTTGTTTTTTTGTGCCATTCTGCCCTCTGTGCCACTTGTTTTTCCCTCGTTTTTTATGCCCTACTGCCTTCTGTTCCACTTATTTTTTGTGCCCTTCTGCCTTCCGTGCCACTTGTTTTTCCCTTGTTTTTCTGCCCCTTTTGCCTTCTGTTCCACTTGTTTTTTGTGCCCCCTTCTGCCCTCTGTCCCACTCATTTTTTCTGCCCCTCTGTGCCACTCATTTTTCCCTCGTTTCTGTGCCTTTTTTTTCTTCTGTTACCTTTGTTGTCCCTCACCGTCCTCGCCGATGTGTCCCCTGCGGCCTGCCCCTCTGACTGCCCCTTCACTGCCCCCGCCTCCCGCTTCCCAGCTGCTCCTCCCTTCCACCTCCCCATATATGCCAGCGGCACACAGCGGGGGCACCGAAGGTGCACTTAAGGCACGCCCGTCTGCTTCCATCCGTGCTTGGACCGCGCCCAGCGCCTGAACGCCTGGCCCCCGCACACCCCACAACAACTGCCACCACTACGACACCAGCACTCTGCACTCTCTCAACTCTGGACGGAGCCACACCTGCTTCAAGGCCGCCCAAAACACACACACGGTCCCTTCACCTGCTGGAACTGCAGCTACACCAGCGTCAGAGCCGACGAACCACCCGCCAAGAAAGACCTCAACCACATGCTCTGCATGCAAGCATGCCGCTGTGCTCTGGGAACTGCTCAACACAACATCCCCGGACGCCGCCTTCCTTACAGAGACCTGGTTTACCGACTCCTCCGCACCCGACATCGCCATAGCCATAGCAATCCCAGACAGTTACAAGATCTCCCACAGAGACCGCACCAATGGAGTCGGAGGAGGAATCGCCATTGTCCACAGTATCAGGATCTCGACTAGCACCGACAATGCGCTCAGCACCGCCAAACACGTGCATTTCCAAATCCACACAGACCCTAACTCCACCCTCACAGGCACCCTCGTGTACTGACCCCCCCGGCCCCGCCCCCAGTTCAGCGACTCCATCGCCGACTTGGTCAGCACGCATGCCCTGACCTCCACCGACTACATCCTCCTCAGAGATCTGATCTTTCACCTTGAGAACAACAACTCCACAATACTGATCGACAACCTCGCCAACTTTGGACTGAAGCAACTCGTCACAACGCCCACCCACTCCCCCGGCCACACGCTCGACCCTGTCTTCGCCTCAAGCCTGCATGTCTCCGTCAGCCACACCACCAAACTCCTCTGGATCAACCACCGCTGTATCCACTTTGCCTTCTAGAAAAACACCACACACCACCGCACCCAACAGATCCCCCACCACTGCTGGAGCAAAATCACTGAAGACCAACTACATGCAAACCTCGCTCTCAACCTATTCACCGAACCCTACAACACCAACGACCCAGCCCACTACCTCAGACGCTGGATCGAGGACTGCGCCAACACCCTTGCCCCGCTGAAGAAACCCCCCACAGAGACACCAGCAAGAGGGCCAGCTGGTTCACCCCAAAACTCCTAGCCTCCAAGCAAGCCTGCCAGAAACTAGAGAAGAAATGGCACAGTGAACAAACTCCGGAGAGCCACACAGCACACAAGGACGCCATCCGCAACCACCACTACCTCATCAGGGTGGCCAAGAGGAACTCCTTCAAAGACCTCCTCAACAACAATGAACACAATAGCAAGGAGCTCTTTCACATCGTGAAGGAACTCTCCAACTCCAGCTCCAACCCCAACAAAATCCCGCCGTCTCAAGCCCTGTGTGAATCCCTCGCCACCTTCTTCCACTGCATGATAGCAGACATCCACGACAGCTTCAACACCCAGACAGCCCCAACAGACAGCGACACAACAGACCCTCCGCACACCATGCGCCACATCCCCCTGCTAGCCTGGTCCAGCGTGAGCATCGACGACACCATCAAGACTATGCGCACAATTCACTCCGGCTCTCCATCAGACTCATTCCGGAACCACGTCTTCAACAGAGCAAGCAGCTCCATCGCACCCCACCTGCGCAACGTCATCAATCTGTCCCTCGAGACTGCAACCTTTCCAGAGATCTGTAAACACGCCGAGATCAACGCCCTACTCAAAAAACCTAAGGCAGACCCAAGAGACCTCAAGAACTTCCGGCCCATCTCTCTGCTCCCCTTCCCGGCCAAGGTCATCGAGAAAAACGTCAACAGACAGGTAACCCAATACCTCAAAGAAAACAGAATCCTGGACCCTTCCCTGTCAGGGTTCAGCAGCAACCACAGCACCAAGACTGCCCTCATCGCCGCCACTGACAACATCAGGACCCTGCTGTACAATAGTGAGACCGCAGCACTCATCCTCCTAGACCTCTCTGCCGCCTTCGACACCGCCTGCCACCGTACACTACGTGCACGCCACCACGCCAGAAGGATCCGAGGCAAGGCTCTGGATTGGACCACCTCATTCCTCTCTAGCAGAACCCAGAGCATCGGCCTCCCCCCATTCCATTCCAAAGCCTCCAAGATCATCTGCAACGTTCCCCAGGGATCCTCCCTCAGAACGATGCTGTTCAACATTTACATGACCAGCCATCTGAAGCTGAACTCGGACAAGACAGAGGTCCTCATCCTCGGCTCCAACCCTGTAGCCTGGGATGACTCCTGGTGGCTGATGTCACTGGGGGCAGACCCGACACCCACCGACCATGCACACAACCTGGGAATCATGCTCGACTCAATGCTCTCAATGACCAAGCAAGTTAACTCTGTCTCCTCCTCCTGGTTCAACACCCTCTGCATGCTCTGCAAGATCTACAGATGGATCCCGACTGATACAAGAAAGACAGTCACACAGGCCCTCGTTAGCAGCAGACTCGACTACGGAAATGCCCTCAATGCAGGAGCCCCGACCAAGCTCATCAAATGACTATAACACATCCAAAACGCCTCTGCACGACTGATCCTTGATGTAACACGCCACGGCCACATCACCCCCCACCTGAGAAACCTGCACTGGCTCCCCGTCAACAAGAGGATATCTTTTAAGCTCCTCACCCAAGCACACAAGGCACTTCACAAGACCGGCCCAGCCTACCTCAACAGACGGCTTTCCTTCTACACCCCCAACTACCAGCTCCGCTCCGCTGACCTCTCACTCGCCACCGTCCCGCGCATTGGAAGAACAACCACCGGTGGGAGATCCTTCTCCCACCTCGCCGCCAAGACATGGAACACCCTCCCACTGAGCCTATGACAGACCCAAGACCTGCTGACCTTCAGGAGGATACTCAGGATCTGGCTGTTCAATCAGTAGCACCGCCCCCCCCCCCCCCCCCAGCGCCTGGAGACCCTCACTGGTATGTAGTGCGCTTTACAAATGATTGATTGATTGATTGATTGATTGATTGATTAATATCATTACTGGAGTCTTATTCCCTCTTTCAGCCTTGAGTAAAGCACTCCGATATCCCTCGGGATCTTGTTTGCACTATATAAAACTTTATAAAATTAAAAAATAAAATAAAACAACCTTGCGTCTTCATGTTGTTCAGTGCCAGAAGGTTCTCTGTTTCCTCCATGATAACAATACCCATATTAAAGAGACATGGGTCCCAATCAAAGACAGAAATAAAAGGCTGCTTTATGTTTTACACATTGCAGTTCAAAAGGAAACAAATAATAATAAAATAAAGGCATAAAAGGAATGATAATGCCATAGCATGAGCAACAAGTTTGAACAGGATATACAAGTGATGTAGTGCCCAATTATGTTAATACATGATTTAGCCTGTAACCATATGGATGTCTACAGACACCACATGCCTGACCTGGATTACTGACACTCAGCAATATGTGATAATCCCTTTGTCACAGAAAGTGTAATTTAATTCCCTTAGTAGAAGCAGTAGGGCAAAGATGTTCTACCATGTTACAACATACAATCCTGAATATATAATGATACATTACTGCCTGGCATACATTATAAAAATATTGCAAGTCACTGAGGAGTTCTATAGCCATATAGAGATTTGGGATTTGAGGCCGAAGGCCAAATTCCTTTATAAGGTTAAGGAACTCCAAGGTAACTTGCAATATCCTTATCATGTATTCCATACAATACAAAGTCACACCATCACCTTTCCCACAAATCACTTAAAACCTTGGTGCATAACTCTCTAATATGTGAGCATGTTTACAAACAAGAGTTATAAAAATAAAATCTCTAGCGCAAAATTGAATCAAAAACTTGTTTCATATCTGATATCTGCAAAGTTTAAACACTCTGTCCATCATCCTCCGTGTGTTTGCTTTGTTGGTGGGGTATGTCCAGATGTGGGTCCCTTGCTCATATTGCCACTTGACTCAAGCTAGCCTGGCTGATGAAGGGTAAGACCCTGAAACTGGTCCCAGGATGCTTGTTTTCTATCCAGTTAAAGCTGGACTGTTCCCATGAGGAACAGGGTCATGACTGATTCGCATATGGCTGGATCTAAACTGGGGTGGCGAAGTGAGCTAAAGAACGATGATGGATTAAACCCAGCTCTGTGACTGGGGGTGAGTGTCCAGGGCTCGACAGATCCACTCGACCGCTCGCATTTGCGAGGTAAATTTTATGAGGTCGAGCTATTTTTAGGTCCTATTCGCCCTTTCTGGCGAGTTGGAAAACATACTAACTTTTGTATTCGGTCTTTGAAAATGGAGCAAATGTGACAAGATAGCAAGATTTAAAGGCCTTTTATTGCTCACAAAACAAATGAGCAATAAGGATGCCTTTAAATCTTGTTATCTTGTCACTTTTGCTCCGCTTTCAGAGACGGAGGTCAAGTAGGTTACTCTTAGGTCGAGGACATTTCTCAAGGTACTAGACCTGCAGGACTAGTACCATTTTTCAGATTTTTCGAGCCCTGATGTCTGAAAGGTTTCCGCTCTCGGTCCATCCTCTCCTCTCCTCCAGAAATTAGAAAGCGTTCCATACAATTATTTTGCTTAACAAATAAATCTGCAGTAGCTCGGAATGTGTAGAAACATGCATAAATATTCTAGTTTTTCTCTATCTAAAGACAGTACCCTGGAAAAGCGAAAACAAAGACAGCTCACGGGGTCAGGGAGGTGCGGCGTCGTTGGCGCTTTGTGGTGTTGGTTCGTTGCTTCGGGGGAGATAATGCGTCAGGACCTGGATGCTTGCACAGGCAGAGGAGCCGTTGGTTCCTGACAGGAGAGGAGATGACGTCACAATGGCACCGAAACCACGGTTCCGCACAATGTCGATGGATTCCTGACCACCATGTCGACGATCGGCTTCGCGATGATGTCTGCTTCAGAGTCGATGTGGCACAGCTGAAGGCGTCGGCCCATGCCGCATGTCGGAGCAGCGCTCAAGGCTATGGCAGGCTTACGATGTCGTTCGCTGGCATCGATATGGTATGGCGGCCGGTGTCGGGTCTACGTTGAAAGTTGGAGCAGCGCTCACAGCTTTGATGCAGATGACGGCGTCGCTCGCTGGAGTTGATGTTACAGAATTCCTTCTTTAGCAACTAGAACAGCAAGTTCCAGATGCAAGCAAACAGAAGGGGTGAGGTCTGGTATCCCTGAGACTTTGGTCAGGTGGCAAGCTCAAATAAAGCCTCTGGAGTAATATTCTGCAAGATAGGGAAAGTTCTTTAAAAGTTCCTTCTCCTTTACTTGGCAATGAAGAGACCACTGCAGACCAACACAGCAAACAGCACACTGGCAGAGGGGCAGTCCAAAACTCCTGCAGCTTCCTTGGTTCTTCTCCTTGGCAAAGGTGTGTCTTGTTTTCACAGAAGTGATCTAAAGTCCATGGGTCTGGGACCCAATACTTATACTAGCACATCCTTTGTCCTCTGAAGGCAGAGGGTCCTGTATCTAAATCAAATCAGTTCTGGGTGCATTATGCCAGTGCACACCTTCTTCCTTGGTCAGTGTGAGCCGGGGTCCTCAGCCACACATAGGAGGTGGAGCCAGCATAGTGGAAAGCAGGCACAGCCCTATTCAGACCCAGGTTCTACTCCTCCCTCCACTCGACATGCAGATAGGTCTATTCAGCCCTGTGCTGACTCACCCTGTCTCCTGGAGTCTCCCCAGCATCTGTCACTCGCAAACCAGACATACAATACACAAGCTAGCAGAGGCAGGCTGGATGGTTATGTAAGAAAAAAAGTACTTTCTAAAAGTGGTATTTTTAAACACAGAATCTTAAAACCAACTTCACTAAAAGATATATTTTATCATTCAAAGTTCAGGCATGCTAAACTCGAATTTCTACCATGTTCCCTGGGTCAGTTAGGATTATAAGATGTTATAATCAAACTGCCTATTCTGACCTATGGGGACAGAATGCCTTGCAATAGTGAAAAACTAAAATGGCTGTAATTCACTATCAGGACATGCCACACACATCAGGGTATATCCTACCTTTTACATACAATGCACCCTACCCTGCGGCCTACCTTAGTCATGACATGAAAGTCCTAGACTGCACACAGGTGCTGCAATAGCAGGCCTGAGTCACATTTTAGAAGCTGCTTCGTTGGGTGTCACAACAGTGCTGCAAGCCCACTAACAGCATTTGATTTACAGGCTCTGGGCACACATGGTGCACTGTACTAGTGTCTAACAAGTAAATCAAACAGCCAATAATGGAGTCACTAATCCATAACATCAATTGACAATAGAGCGCACATGCACTTTAGCAATGATCAACAGTGGTAAAGTGCCCAGAGTCATAAAACAGCCAACAACAGGTCAGGAAAAATACAGGAGGAAGGAAAAAAGTTCAGGGATAACCTGGCAAAAAAGGCCTAGTCCAACACACATCTTGACTGACGTCATGCAGTTATAGAACCTCTTACCCTTTTCTGACTCCTGCCCCGGTAACAAAGACACCACAATTTGCATGTCATCCTCATATGACGTAAGATTGAACCCAAAGGATCTGATCAAGTCCGCCAGGGGAGACAAGTAAACATTGAAAAAGGTGGTACTAAGGGAAGACCCTGCTGCGCTCTGCAGGGGAAGGAAAAAGTTTTAGAGCAGAATTTGGCCAAAGTCAAATTTCAGTTCTGTCATTCAGGAAGGATTTCAGTAGCTTCCAGGCTTTGCCCTGAATCCCACAGGCCGACAGAGAGATCATGGTGGACAGTGTCAAAGGCCGCAGAAAGAACCAGTGCTGCATTTCCTCCCTGGTCCAGGGCTTCCCTTATACCTTCAGTGGATTTTATGAGGGCAGCCTCTGTGCTGTGTCCTTCCCTAAACCCACATTGAGTGGGATCTCAGATATGATTTACCTGGAGGAAGGCACTAAGCTGTGAATTCTTGGTCTTCTCTATCAATCGAGCCGGCAGTAGAAGGCGAGAGTTTGGCCGGTAGTAATTAGGATCCTTAGTATCTAGGTTTTGTTTTCTTAAACAATGGAAGGATCAATGCTATTTTCCAAGTTTTCTGACACTGCCTTGACTCAAACATTCTTAGTCTAATCTATTCAATATAATCACATGTTGGTCTAGTCCCAACTGGTACCTGACTATTGAACAATCAGAACATCAATGTAATTATTTAAAACATGAATACATGATTTTCAGACACAGGTATGTCTTCTTTTCAATGATAGACACTTTTAATGTAAACAAAATTAGAAAGGGTACATTGGAATACAACAAAACACCATGATCAAGGATGTATAAAAACCAAAACCTTCAAATCCTAGGCATTAACATCTATTCCAAATTGTATTAAAGAAGGAAAATCATCTGAGAACAACAGACAACTATTCCCGCAAAGCAACCAATGCTGAGGAAATAGATATGTATGTCAACATTTCTGTCTTTTGTGACAGATTTGTCCGTCAGACCATCTTCAGGAGTGGATTGGTATAGTGGTCTTATTTGGACTGAGACCATTGCATTTCTGTTTTAGTGTTGATATATACAGGAGCCTATTCATAAGGGCCCTCTGGTGTCTGTGACCCAAAAAGTTTTTTAAATAAATCATGATTATTCAGGTTCAAACTGAGTACCTGACCAGATCAAAGGGACCACTATACCAGTCCATATTCATGTTTGAAATACATACATTGATGTTCTGTTCAATAATCAGCTACCAGTTGAGGCTAGACCAACAAGTAATTAAGAATATTTAATGAAATCCCTTGGAGGCACCTGTACCTATTAATACTTGTTTTGCCCAAGCCTCCAAGGGTAGATTGGGATCCCACTTTCGTGTTACTGACTCAAACATGGCATTACATTAGCGAGATGGCTGAAACTGGACAATGGTCAAAATGAGCGCCTGATCTAATGGAGGCAGGGAGGTTTATAGTATCTTTAATTGACTGTGGGGTGGGGGGAACTTTTCCAGAGTAGGCAATAGAACAGTTGCTTTTTTGGCCTCCGTAGTTGGAGAATCTGTCCTTCTTAATGGGGAGAAACTAAAAGACGAGAAGATAAGCTCCACCTTCTGCAAGAAGGAAGTGGCGATTTCCTCACATAACTCTTGGCTACTCTAAATGTTGGGCGGCCAATCTGGCTGCAGTCCTAAAGAGTTCTTTGGTTGAGCATTTAGTCAGTTTAATTTGATTTGTTAAGAATGCTATTTTATTATTGAATGAGAGCCTTTCATAGAGTGTAAGAATTTGGGCCATATTATCAAGAACGGCGTGACAAAGTTCTTTGTCACGTTCTGGTGTGAAGGAAATGAAATCTGGGATTCTATTGGAATTCTCAAGGGCATATTAATAAGCCCCTTATCGCCACTTTAGCTGCAGTTTCCTGCCTCTAAAGCAGCGATAATGTTATCGCCGTTCTTGATAATATGGCCCAATGTTTATAAAGTTCTTTGTCTGTTTCATTATATTCTCTTCTTCAGTTGCTTTCAAGTCCCATACAGGCATGTTTTGGTTTCCTTAGTTCATCAGCGTACCAGGGAGCTGTTGGTTGGGATAGTTTAGGACACCGAGTTTTCACAGGGGCTAATTTTTGCAGGCTGTCTCCATACACTTTGTATGGCAGATGGTAGTCTCCTCAACCTCACTAGGCAGCGAGCAAGCAGTTGCTGTGAGAAACTTTTCTAACTCTGTTCCCTTAATTCTATTCCATGCTCTTAATTCTATCTGACTCTCAGAGCCACCATGCTATTGTATTGGTCAGGACGGACCAACTCAAACTGAATTGCTATGTGAGCTGTCCAAGCAAGTGGCAGCAACCCAGTACAAGTTAGCTGTGGATGGTTGGAGAAAATCCCATCCAGGGTATGATCTGCGACATGAGTGAGACCTTCTACACATTGTATTAAATTAACGCCACTCCTCACATCCATAAGAGCGGTTTTATCAGGGTCAGTAGATGCTTCTAGGTGAAAATTAAAGAAGCCTAGAATAGTGAATGAATCAGAACAAAGCTCATCCGCTAGTAGGGTTCCCACCAAGGTTAAAAATATGTTCCTAGGTCCTGGTGGTCTGTAGAGTAAAGTTACTTTAAAAGAGTGATGGTGGGGGACGTAGAAACTAAAGGAGAGTGCTTTGAAAGCCAATTTGGATGGCGTTCGAAAGGCAGCATTGAATGAATTATGATATATTACTGGCAGCCCACTCCCTCTCCTGAGAGGCCTGTTCCTTGTGTGACAGAAAAAAACAGGTGGAGTGGCTTTAACTAGATCTGAGGCATCATCTGTCCTGGATTCAGTAGCAAAGACAAGTTTTATATTGTGATCCACCATGAGTATTGCACAGTCCGTGCTATGTTTTACCAATAATATGGCATTTAGCAATAAACATTATAGTGGGTTTACTTGGAGCTTCAATGTGTTTGCCCATTTCTTTGGCATTTTGTGCTTAATTACCTGGTATAGAAGTTGAGGGGAGCGATTTTTTACAATAGGAACAAATGAGGGAAGTTGATCAAGGAGTTGCATAAAATGTTAGACACATACAAGCGGTGTCCTTACCCTTAGGATTTAAAGCGAGTAGTTTGGCCCTAGAGTACTTTAAGAAGGTAAAAATCCTGGTTCAAGACTTGCAGGGGTACTGGTGCTGAGCAGGACCCGAGCATGGACGGGCGCAGACTGGCTTGCTATTGGCATGTCTGCTGCGTGCGGTTGTATCAGCGTGCTCACTTATGCTATTGGGTTGTACAACTAGCCCGCTAACCAATAAATAGGATCATGGTAACATGTTTTGAGCAAGAGATGTGTATAGGAGTGACCAACTGTTGCTAACATGTGGGGGCTTCAACACATATACTTCAGGTGAAGTTGCCAATAAAGGGTTGTGGTAGAAGGTATTTGCGGCAGCATACTAAAACCTGCCATGAGCTGGATAAAAGCATGCAAGAAAGGTGAAAATTTTTCAATGTTCCTTATAGCGCATGGGCACCGATTCTTAAATGGTGGAACTACTTCTGACTACCTGGCAATAAATACACATAATTTAGGTGTAATGGTCACACCCAATGACTATTTTCTTATTAATTCAGAAAGCTGAAAAAATGTGATCGACATGACAATTGTAAGAATGGTGGGAAGTGATCACGACCTTCTAATGCAAGTTTGTCTGAACACTAAATGATAATTAGGCTCTATAGAAAGAACATATGAAGAATGTCTTCTTGAAATAGTCCCCAATAATAACAGGAGAAACAAAAAAGGTCTTGAAGAGGTCCCCCTACTCTATGCTGCACTAGAGAGCTTTGGTGATGATATCCTCAATACAACTGGTGTTAGTAACAACAGAATACTAGAACTGTTTAAATCAGAGCTGTCTGTTTTAGGATTATTGAGGTCACAACCCAATAAAAAAACAAGACAACAACAGACATGCCGAATAGTTACATCTGGCATGATGTGGAGTGCTTTAGCACGAATAATAAAGTTTCATTGTCATTAAACACACGCCATCTAAAAGAAGCACTGTTAAGAAGGAATTGAAAAGGTTCTGGCAACCTGTCACTTATGTAGAGAAGGGAGTAGTAAATAAATAAACAAGACTTTCTTATAGGAGCAAAAGAGTGGTCAAACTGTTCCAGGAACCTGCAAAGGGATGATAACTCTGGTCAGAGTAAAAACCTACCAAAGTGTGATAAGCTTAGGAAGCTTATCACACTTTGCACAGGCTTAACATCATAAAAGTAACGTAAACCAGCAAAAAATCCTTTTTATTATTTACTTTCCAGGGCCATGAGCGTGACATGGGCATTCCCATGTAACTACCTACACGTTTTGACGCAAAACCCTATCCACCAAAAATGTGAGACTTGTTTTTTGCCCCAAAAAATTACACTTTTATAAACCAGATATTAAAAGGAAAAATGTTGTAATTTCTCCTTTCTTTTCTGACTTTGAATGTGTGCTGCAAAGAACAGCACAAATACAAAGTAGGAAAATATTTAAATGTCGTCTAGGCATAGTATTTTGTACTGGAACTGAACCCTTCCAGTACAAAACCTATGCTAGACTCTCGCACACACACTTGCACAATTATGTAAAAGTGTGTGCATGGTGCATGGCAGACAAATTCTGTGCTGGCATGAGGGAGAGAGGAGGAGATAGCCATATCTCTGTAGATGTACTGCTCCCTTTAATCAATAGGAGGGAGAAAGAAGGATTGTAATCCATTCAGCTTCCTTGCAGTGTTATAGGATGTCAAGGAGGAATGGATCACTTGATCTAAGTAACCAGGGTTTGCAACCTGTTTGGTCGAGGAGACTTTCTTCAGGACCTAAGGAAAGAAATGGTGGCTGCGAATTGTCACAGCCCTGTAGTTCACTTGATTCAGATAAGGTTAATAAGTACCATAAAGTCCTAAAGTATGGATATCCGGGACACCGTAGGAAAAGCGAGCACAAGCTACTCTGCGCGTCTGAAGCAGCAGGTTAGCGTGCCAGCCAGTATCCTGAGGAAGTCCGTACTTTAGGACTTTAAGGTACTTATTGACCTTATCTGAATCAAGTGAACTACAGAGTGGTTTACTAAGGCTGTGACAATTGCGATTCTCCTATTAACATGACCAGAGAATCTGGATTTCATTAAAGACTGGAGGCTAACATTATGCATTAACCTTTTAATGCAGTCACAACCAGCCACACTACATCACAAACAAAACAATTCTAAAATGGAATGAACATAGGCTAAAAAAGGCATGTGCACCAAACAGACTGCTGAAGAATAAGAAAGATTGCAAAGGTCTGGATAAAGAAAATCGTGGTAAAAGATCCATAACGAAAAACACTGAAGATGTTCTTGAGAGAAGAATCCATAAGAGTCCAAAACGGAGGAGTCCGTTAAGAGGAATTATCTGAAACGAATGGTAAACAAGCGAAGTGAAAATGAAGAAGTATTTTAAAATATTTAAACAAGGCATAGTAATATTAAATATAATAAAGAGGCATAGCAGAAAAAAACAACAATCAGAATGATAAAATCACAATCAATGCTATGCAAAGAATAAATCATCCAATGGAGGGATGGAAGGGATAATGTTAGCCTCCGTGTCGTTAATGAAATCCAGATTCTCTGGTCATGTTAATAGGAGAATCACAATTTCATTAGAAGACCGGATGCTACATTATACATGTTGGTAGCCATGAAGGACAACATCAGACATGTGCTCGATAGGTTTACAGTAATGTCGAGCAAATGTGAATGCGTTGGACCAATCTGCAGCTTTGAAAATATTGTCCAATTTAGCACCAGACCAGAAGGATTTACTGGCCATAGCGCCTCTAATAGAATGTGCTTGAAATTTTGATAAGTCAACACCAGCTAGGTTCATAGCTCACTTAACCAATCTTGCAATAGATGAAGAAGAAATGGGCTTGAAAGGTTTAACAGAAGAAATAAGTAGTTGGTTAGCACCAGGAGGACGAAGGTCTTTCATTCTATTATCGTATTCTAGCATACAGTTCAAAAACACAAAGCTTTTTACACATATCAAAGCGAGGATAGAAAATAAAATCTGACATAGTATTGGTTCTTCTAACAATTTCGAATTCAACACCAAACATATATTAAGACTTATAAGAAATATCAAAGAATTTGATATCGGAAACTCTACTGCAAGAAATACGGCATAAGAGAGAAGCTAATTTAATAGAAAGACATTTCCTATTAAGAAGGGAATTATCCGACCGGGAAATAAAAAGATCAAGAATATATTTAACATCCCATATGTACTGGTATTTAGGCCTAGGTGGTCTCTTAAGTCTAATGCTTTTAATGACTCTACAAATATTAACATTTTTACCTATCGTTTTACCATTGACAAGGGAGTGACCGGCAGAGATAGCTGATCTATGACAATTAATAGATCTACAAGAAAGCCCAATATCAAATTGTTCAAGAAAATTAACTATATGTACGACAGGAGCCTCCACGAGATCCAAGTTCCTCCCCAGACACCAACAAAGCCATTTTCTCCAAATGTTTTGGTACTTATAATGTTTTTCTGGCGCCCAGGGTTATCTGAGGAGAGTTGCGACTGATGACGAAAGGCCAGACAATTTATTAGATCCCCTGACACTTTCCAAGCAAGAAGGTTCAAATTCCCTGAAAGAATTAGATGGTGATCTTCCCATCTGCATTTGTAACCAGACCTTGGACCGCAGGAATTAAGAAGGGGATTTAGCAGGCCAGTTCCAGAGCTGTTGGGAACCAGGTTTGGGAAGGCCAAAATTGAGTTATCAGAACCAGTGAGTTTTGGTCTTGTCTGACTTTCTAAAGAACTCTCTGGATCATTGCGAAGGGGGGAAAGGCATAACCCCGAAGGTCTGACCAGAATTGGGGAAAGGCGTTCACTGCAAGAGCGCCCGGATCCGGCATCCAGCTGAAGTATTTTTCTAACTGGAAGGTTAATCTGCTCGCAAAAAGAGCCACATCTAGAGGACCCCAAAGGAAATTTAGGGTGTTGAAAACAAGATGATCGAGATTCCAATTGCTGAAATCTAGAAGGAATCTTGAGTTCCAATCTGCAGAACCATTTGACTTTCCCAGAAGATACTCCGCTTTCAGGGAGATCGTGTGTTCCAGGCAAAACATCCAAAGCTTTTTAGCTAAATTGGAGAGGTCTGCTGATTTTGTACTGCCAAGGCGATTGATGTAAGAGACAACAGAGATGTTGTCCATTTTGAGGATAACAGATCTCCCTTGAAGAGATTGTCTGAAGCACATTAGAGCGTAGAGGCCTGCTGTGAGTTCTAGATAGTTTATATGATAAGAAGTCTATGAGAGAGACCACATGCCACCAGTGTTCTGGTTGAGAAGACGTGCGCCCCAACCATGAAGGCTCGCATCCGATTCCAGAATGAATTCTGGAGTTGAGCCAAAAATTGCTCTCCCATTTTAGGCGTCCAAATTCTCCAGCCACCAGGATAGTTCTGACCTCGCTTCATGATGGA
This sequence comes from Lissotriton vulgaris, assembly GCF_964263255.1. Lineage (NCBI taxonomy): Eukaryota > Metazoa > Chordata > Amphibia > Caudata > Salamandridae > Lissotriton > Lissotriton vulgaris. Next base: position 412,400,001 of record NC_141695.1, read on the forward strand.
AAGTTACGAAATCTATGTACCTAAGGCCAAATCTGAGAGCTTTCGCGTTTATCCTCTGAAGAGCTCGGTAATTGAGAGGACCAGGGAAAATGGCTTGAATGGAGGAATAGAGTAGGCCTAAGATTCTGGCTAACTCTCGGAGGGAAAGAGACTCTTGTTTTAAGACAAATCTTATTTCCTTCCGAATTTTCAAAATTTTCTTCGAGGGAACTAAAATAAGACATTTTGAGGTGTCATACGGTAAGACCATGGAATTCCAGGAATCTGGAGGGGGTAAGGATAGATTTCTTGCAATTTATAATAAAGCCTCGGCTTTCTATGAGGTCCATTGAAGTCTTCAGATCCAACAAGATCTGTGAATGGTGTTGAGACATAATAAGGGTGTCGTTGAGATATACGATTAGGCGAATACCTCTTTCGCTCGGAAGAGAGGCAATAGTTCTCATGATCTTGGTGAAGCACCAAGGGACAGAGGGAAGACCGAAAGGAAGCACCCAAAATTGAAAAAGACGATTGTTCCAAGTGAACTAGAGAAAAGATTGATGTTCCTTGGACATTTGAATGGTGAAGTAGGCGTTTTTCAGATCCAGTTTTACCAGCCAGTCTCCTTCTAGAAGAAGGTCTCTCAGGAGGGAAATTGCCTACATTTTGAAATGTCTGTAGACCAGGAATTTGTTCAATTCTTGTAGATTTATAACTGGTCTCCAAACTTTTTCCTTTTTTTGAACAAGAAAAAGTGTGCTTACAAACCTTCTTAAACTCCAGGGAACTTCTAAGATTGCACCTTTCTACAGCATGGAGGAAATATCTTCCTCTACAATTTTTTGCTGATCTTCTGAAAGAGTAAGAGCTTTCGGAAAGGAGGAATGTATTGGAACATTGATAAAATCTATCTTGAAACCGAGAACGGTTTCCAAAACCCAAGGGTGTTGATTTAGAGATTCCCATATGTGATAAAATGACTGAAGTCTGCCCCCAATCTTTGGAGGGGAAGAAGAAAAAGGAAGAGGAATACTTACTTTGAGTATTGGTGGTGGAGTTGTTTGAGAATCTGCTTGATCTGGAACTTCTATAACACAAATGTATTCCTATTTGAGGGTAAAATTGATTGGAGGTGAGGAAGCCTCTTCCAGAGCCTCTTTATCTTGAATAGGGCCTCTGATTGCCTTGGCCGAAAGAAAGGCCCCTACTTCCAGCCCGACCAAAAAGGTTTGAGTTGAAAACTCTCTTCATATTAGATTGAGCCTTATCAAGGGCAGTGAACGTAGAAATATATTTGCCAAAACATTTAATCATGTCTCTGATGAAAAGAAGCCCTTTATTGTTAATGGATGGTTCTCTCTCGGCCTTGTCACCTAATTTAGGAATAATCTTTGTAAGTAGGGCTCTACATCTTTCAATATTGAGGCTAGAATTACGTTACCTAGGAGTACTAAAGCTCTTTGACTCCAGCCTCTGATAAGGTCAACGTCAAGGGGAGTATCATTGATATGGCATTCTTCGGATAGATCTAAGATTCTGCTCAAGGGATCCAGGACGTCCAGAAGGTGATCCTGGCAGCCTTTAAAAGCTCTTCCAAACCTTTTATCGGGTCTCTACCCAATTTAAACAGAAACTTAATCAAATCAGGGTCTAGGTTAGGGGTTTGGCAGACTATATCCTTAATTGCCAGTCTAGGGCACTCGGACCTAAGGGTACTACGAGTGTCCTTTTCCAGAGAATTTCTGAGCCGTCTCTGAATAAACTTGGCCACATGTTCCTGTGGAAACCATTGAGAGCTTCTGGGGTGGTAGACATTGAGGAGGGAGAACATCTCTTCACCCAGTGGGTTGAGGATAATATCTTTGGAAGAGCAAGCAAGTTGCTCATCTGGTTGAGTGTAAAAGTCTAGATCCTCATCGTCCAAATCGAGGACAAATCATTAGGGTTAGGAAAATTTCCTTCATCTTCAGAATCAGTCTCTGGAGAATTAAGAGCACCTTCAAAATTTGTGCTGCTACAACACCCATCTTATTTGCACAGCGAAGGGCAGCCGTTGTATTTGTGCCGTGTGAGACACCTGGATAAATTGTTCTGCAAGGGACACCAGTAGGTATTGAGGTGCAAGGACCTCCTTGAACACTTGAGGTGTAAAAACCTCCCAATGCATTTGAGGTGCTGGACCTCCGATAGTGCTCCTCAAGGGCTCAGAGTGGTTAGATTTATTTGCTCTTTTTCCGTAGGAAATATTATGGGTAGTGAGCTTGACACTAGGGTCGCCCTGATCAAAGTAGAGGGGTCTTTTAGACGACATAACCTCATTAAGAGTGTCCATCATAACAGACCTCATCTCCTTCTGAATAACATTTTAAAAAGATTCTTTAGAAATATTGGGGGAGCTTTGAGCAGCGTCATCAGAACCAAAATCTGACATGATTGCTGAAGAGGAAAGTAATAATATGGCCAGAAGAGTATTAAATACTTCTGAAGGGCTGAAAATATGGAGATTAGGTTGGTAGAAAAAGTGCCAAGCCTAAAAAATGAGTATAAGGGCTGTTATATAATAGGTTGATACATAGATACATTTTCTCCCCCTTTTTTGTGTAGGAACAAAGAGCCACAATATAAATGAACTAAATTATCTCCCCTTTTTTTTTTTTGGGGCACTTAGGGGCCCAGTAGGATGTCGGGCGGATCGCCACCGCCATACGGGCAGTGGCGATCCGCCCAACATCCTTGCCCGCCCGCCACCCATTTCCCCCGCCATATTACTATGGGGGGGGACCGCGGCAGACGGAACCACCCTCTGCCGCTTTTCCGCCCCGGTTGACTTGCGACCAGGGCAGAAAAGGGTTTATATGGTGGAGGTTTCTACTAGACACCGTCATCCATGTTAGGATGAACGCGGGAGGGTGCCTCATGCGGTCTTTCAGTTTGGGGGCCCGTTGCGGGCCCCCAGGATGATGAGGGGGTGGGGGAGGCACATGGGGGTACCTATCGTACCCCCCTACATGTACATTCACAACATGGCAGGCACCGCGCGGTGCCTGCCACGTTGTGCATGCACATGCACGACATGCATTTTCAGCATTGTGGTGGGCGGTGCTGAGAGCACCGCCCACCACAATGTTAAAAATGCAGAATGTGCCCGCCACTGTGGCGGGTGCATCCTAATACCCCCCACAGGACCCCCGCCCTTAAGGGGGGCGGTCACATTATCCGAAAGGATGGAGGGCAGACAAAGTCCGCCCGTCATGCTAATGGCCCCCTTAATGTCTTAAAATCAAGCAATGCGGTCAAAAACAAAGAGATCGGTAAAATTACAGCATCAGCCAGAGCTGAGTAACTGACTCGAGAACTCGAGCAGCTGACGCTGTGTTCAGTTAGAGGAATGCACCTTGGAAACACAAGCGAATAGCTTTGTCCTTGCCAAGGGGCATTCCTTTATTGTAGAAGGGAAAGGGATGTTGAACGCTCAAGACAGGAGCGATTGGGAGATAATCACATTTAATGCGTCTGGACACGCTTGAGGGGACGCATTAAGGACGGGTGAGAAGTGGATCAAAAAAGATCAAAGATAGAAGTCGGGAAAGTGGTGCGACGAGATGCCGGCCTGCCCGAGTTTAATTTAGGGGTAAACCCACGAGGGGGGAGAGGAAGGGGTGGGTAGGCTGAGGGCCAAAGATTGGACATTAGAGGGCGGGAGGGGGAAAAATGGGGAGGGTAAAACGTTCCCCGTATCAAATCGGAATGATCCCCATAACAAATCGGATAGGGCCAAAAGGCTTCTAGAAAGGAAAATAATGATTAAGGGGGCATCTCCACATGAATCAATATATATAAAACATTACATTTTGGCAAATAGGAAGAAAGTAAAGAGAGTAAAAAGAACTTATCTGCTTGTGAGCTGCATTTAAAAGAGGCAGTCTGTTTGTTGCACATGCCTTTTGTAGCCTATGTTCATTCCATTTTAGAATTGTTTTGTTTGTGATGTAGTGCGGCTGCTTGTGACTGCATTAAAAGGTTAATGCATAATGTAGCCTCCAGTCTTGTAATGAAATTCGCAGCCACCATGTTTCTTAGGTCCTGAAGAAAGCCCCCCCGACCTGCCAGGGCAACCTAAAGGGCTGAAACATGGCAACCTTTTTTGGACACTCTAGTGTGTTAGACTAATAATGTGTCTTCCCACGCACAACTCTGTTTTTACTAATCTCGATTCCAGACTTAATAAAGGTACAGTTAGGTAATACAAGGTTTTTAGATTCCTAATTTTAACTCATCTCACCTGAGCACGTTCACATCTCTTTCATTGTTCACTACTGCAATAACCAGTGGTTTTCCTCCAGATGGAGGAAAGCATACTAAAAAGAAACCCAATGATGATGATATCACATTCTTATCAGGGCGGAGAACAAAGATATACAGCCTCATGTCTTGTGTACGTGAATGAGGGTTTTCTAATGATAATCGAAGAACACGTTGCAAACCCTGGTTACTCAGGTCAAGTGATCCATTCCCTCTTGATATCCTGCTCTACTGCTCCCTCCATGTCACACAAGGCAGCACTTCCTTTTTTGCTACTGCTCTGCTCTGGGTGGCACTGTAGTGAATCTGACCCTGAATATCTTGATACCAGAGGTAAAACAAGAGTATTATGCAGTGTGAAAATGCACAAAGTCCTTGGCCCAGATCTGGTGCCCATTGATTTGTACCGGGCCAGTCCAAAATTCTGGTTAGGTGTTGTGCCAAAAAATGTAATGCTGCTGTCATTAACAACAAAATAGAGGCTTTATAGAGTTCTGCAATTTTCATACAACTGTATGAAAAAGACAATCGGAAGCAGCACTCTATCTACGTACCGACCAGTTCCACTATTACATGGGGCCAGTGACATATTTTGGGAGGTTAAATTGAACTGACTACAATGTTGGGTGGATAACTCTAGTATCTTGTCTGAGGTTCAGGCTGGATGGCAAAAAAAGTAGTGGAGAAGACAATCCTAGGCTGACAGGTCCAGCAACTCTACACCACCCCAATTTAGCCCCTCTGCTCTAAGACACTCTATGACACACTGCTCTATGACACATCACTCTATGACATGCCACTCCACTCCACTCTGCTCCACGACATGCCACCCCAGACTATGACACACCACTTAATTGTAAAACATTTTACTCCAGTCTATAACACTCCACTGTACAACAATTCATGCCACCTCACTCAGTGACATGCCATTCTGCTCTATGATGTGCCACTTCACTGTAGGCCACTCCATTCCACTGTATGAGACACCACTCTACTGTACAGCATGCCACTCCAATGCACAACACTCCTTGCCACTCCACACTATGACATGCCACTACAATGTATGGCAGTCCACTCCACTCAGTGCCACTCGACTTTATGTACCTCCATACTGAATGACATGGCACTCTATGACACACAACTCCACTCTACTCTATGACACGCCACTCCGCAACACACCATTCCACTCTATAATATTCTACTCCAGACTATACCCCTTCACTGTACACCACTGTGCTCCACTCTATGACACTGTATCACATGGCATTCCAGTCCAATCCACTCTATGCCACACAACTCCATTCTATGGAAGGCCACTCCACTCTACTCCACTTCATTCCACTCCACTCTATTATATTACATGCCACTGCACTCTACGCCACCTCTACATCACTCCACTCCAGTCTTTTCCCCTTCACTGTACGTCACTGTACTTTACTCTATGGTACTTTATGATGCAGCACTCCACTCCACTCTATGAAATTCCATGCCACTATACGTCACTCAACGCCACTCCACTCTACACTATGACACAATACTGCAACTCTACACCACGCCACTCCACTTGACAACAGTCTACTCTAGTCTATGCCCCTTCACTGTACATCACTGCACTCCACTCTATGATGCAGCACTCCACTCCACTCTAGAACACTCTACTCTACTACACATTACTCTACTATATGACAAGCCACTCAACACTTGACTCTACAACACTCCATGCCACTCCACTGTCCGACATGCCACTGTACTTGACTGTACGACATGCCACGCAACTGTATGACATGCCACTCCTCAATACGACACACAACTGCACTGTACAACATGCCATTCCACTGTACACCACTCCAATCTAGGACCTTCCACGTTAATACCCTTCTACTGTACTGTATGACACGCCTCTCCACTTTACACAGCTCCATTGTATTACACCACTGTGCCACTCCACACAACTGTACTGTACTATACAACACTCTACAATACACAGCTCCACTCTACTTTCACTGTATGAAATGCCACTCCACTCAATGACACTCCATGCCACTACACTCTATTACACACCACTACACCACAGAACAACACACCACTCCACTGCATGGCATACCATTCCACTGTGCTCAACTCAAAGATCCCGTATGACATGCCACTCTATGACACTTCATGCCATTCTACTGTATGACACGCCTCTCCCCTCTACACCACTCCACTCTTCAAAACTCAACTTCACTCTGCGAAACTCCATTCTAAGACAATTTACTAAATATAACTCTATGACAGGTCACTCCACTATACGCTACGACATGCCGCTCCACTGTATGCCACTTCACTTTACTGAACAAGAGCCATTCAGTCTCTCGAAGCAAACAATGCAGTGGCCATTATAAAGGAAGCCAGACTGCTGAGCCAAAAACCTAGCAGGGCTTCTGCTTTTGACAAACAGTACACTTAGAAGGGTACTTACAACTCTTACCCACAGTTTAACTGTACCCCATATCTTAGTGTTTATCACTAGATTCCTGCAAGAAGTGTAAAATGTGGTCAGATCATTTAGTCCAAGTGTGCCCGCACCCCTTTAAGTGCTGAGCAATTGAAAATGGAATTCATCTCTAAGCTACACAGTCAGAGAATATTTTTTTGAAATGATTTTCATTTTTGGCTTCTGCCAAAACTGTGGGATTAGAGAGGACACTTGATGTTCAGCTGCGGACTAATGTGGAGAAGAAAAGCAGAGTGCGGTCCACAGGTGCAAACTGCGCACTGTGAATACGCGCTGTGTACTTCTGCAGCCCCTGTGATTGGTTGCTCTGTTGCTTGGCCTCATGGGATCTCTGCGGTGCAGCCATAGATTCAGTAGTTATGAAACAAATTATGAATCCTTCACTCAGAGCCCTGAGTAGCGTGTTTGGCAGGGAATTTCCTACCTGCGATGATTTGCTCTGAGTCGGCATAACTGAGACAGCTCATGTCACTTTTAAGTAAGGGTGGGCATTCTCTACCATGTGGCATAATAAAGGTTTTTTGCCAAACTCTGCGCTTCCAGTGGAGAGCGGAGTTGGCAAAACTCCACAAACTCTGCTGGTGCAGCGGAGTTCACCGCCCACCCCTAAACAAGATGCCACTCCACTTAACGTCACACCACTTCACTCTGCTCCATTCCACAGCACTCCATGTCACTCCACATTATGGCACACCACTACACTGTACAAAATGCCATTCCCCTCTGTGACATGTTGCTCCACTCTATACCACTCTGGTCTATGCCCCTCTACTCTACAACACTGCATGTCACACTTTTATGTGGCACATCACTCCACTTTACTCACAGAGCCTGATTTCAAAGGGTTTCCCGACTCATGGACCAGCAGGCATGGGGGAGTCTCCGCACTCGGGTGGAATCTTCACAATGGGAAATTTCATTGTGGAGGTTATGCTCTGAGTGCAAAGAACCATCTCATGACTTCAGGTCTCCGACAGCAGTGTGGAGGCCCTTTGTGAATAATACCACTCCGCTTTACAATACTCTACTCCAGTCTATGCCCCTTCACTGTATGCCATTTTAATCAACTCCATGACACGCCACTCCACTCCACTCTACGACACACCACACTACACTACTCCAGTCCACACCACTCTACTCCAATCTATGACACTTCACGCCACTCTACAACACTCATGCAATTACACTGTACAATACACCATTCCATTCTATAGCTTGCCACTCTACCACACACCACTACATAGTCTATGCCCCTTCACTGTATGTCACTGTACTCCACTATAGGATGAGGTACTCCACCCAACTCTATGACACTCAATGAAATACTTCTACAAGCCACTTAACTATGCAGCACTAAGCATGGGCTGAAAATTTGTTCCGCTCGTGGAATTTGCGGATTTTCCACGATTTCGCGATCCGCGAATCTCGCGAAATCGCTGTAAAATCCGCGAATCAGCGGGGACAAATTTACAGCCAAGCACTTACAGGGTTACAGCAGCAGGTGCAAAAGTTGAAGCTAATTTTTTGTAACCTTTTACAAAAGGGTTACAACGAAATTAACTTCAACTTGGGCACCTGCTGCTGTAAGCCTGTAAGTGCTTCCTAGCGCCTCGTTGCCTACTTGCAACTATTCTCTGAGCCTGCTCTAACCCTTGAAGCATGGTCAGAAAATAGTTACAAGTAGGCAATGAGGCGCCTGTCACGAAAATTAAACCTCAACAGGAAGCACTGACAGATATAAAAACAAGCATTTGCAATGCAATAGGTCTCGCATTAGGAAAGTTTGAGCTAATGGTCTTGTAAATGACAACTTTTTTTATTCATGTGTTGGTTTTGAAAACAGCTAAATTAATAGCTTCGTCATTTACAATGCCAATAGTTATAACTTTCGCAAATGTGACACCTATAGCATTTGTAATGCAACATGTTTTGTATTTACGTGACTTAGATGTAGTGATATTACAAATTATAATGGCTTTTAATTTTTTTAAATAATTAATACTTAAATAAAAGTGATTTTAATTTATAATGGCAATAGCTTAAACTTTTGTAAATACCTTTTGTGAAGATTATGTTCATTGTATTTTATTGTGACGAAAATCCAAGAAGAGAAGTGAAATATTAACATCTTTTTGTGACATTTGTCATAAAGCTTGAAACATTGAGAGAACATATTTGACCCAGTTGTTGTTGAATGGTTGTGCATATTGATGCTGGGGTGGCGCTGAGTGGTGCTGTGGTGGTGCTGAGTGGTGCTGTGGTGATACTGAGTGGTGCTGTGGTGGTGCTGAGTGATACTGGGATGGTGCTGAGTGATGCTGTGGTGGTGCTGAGTGGTGCTGAGTGATAATGTGGTGGCGCTGAGTGATGCTGTGGTGGCGCTGAATGATGCTGTGGTGGCGCTGAGTGATGCTGTGGTGGTGCTGTGGTGGTGCTGAATGATGCTGTGGTAGTGCTGAGTGGTGCTGTGGTATGCTGAGTGATGCTGTAGTGGTGCTGAGTGATGCTATAGTGGTGCTGAGTGGTGCTGTGGTGGTGCTGAGTGATAATGTGGTGGTGCTGAGTGATGCTGTGGTGGTGATGAGTGATGCTGTGGTGGCACTGAGTTGTGGTGCTGAGTGATGCTGTGGAGGTGCTGAGTGATGCTGTGGTGGTGCTGAGTGGTGCTGTGGTGGTGCTGAGTGATAATGTGGTGGTGCTGAGTGATAATGTGGTGGTGCTGAGTGATGCTGGGGTAGCGCTGAGTGACAAGTCTAACAGAGGGCAGAAGGGCAGAAAAACAAGGGAAAAATGAGTCTAACAGGGGGCAGAAGAGCAGAAAAACAAGCGAAAAACGAGTCTAACAGAGGGCAGAAGGGCAGAAAAACAAGGGAAAAACGAGTCTAACGGAGGGCAGAAGGGCACAAAAAACGAGTCTAACAGGGGGCACTCCACTCTATGATGCAGCACTCCACTCCACTCTAGAACACTCTACTCTACTACACACTACTCTACTATATGACAAGCCACTCAACACTTGACTCTACAACACTCCATGCCACTCCACTGTCCGACATGCCACTGTACTTGACTGTACGACATGCCACGCAACTGTATGACATGCCACTCCTCAATACGACACACAACTACACTGTACAACATGCCATTCCACTGTACACCACTCCAATCTAGGGCCTTCCACGTTAATACCCTTCTACTGTACTGTATGACACAGCTCCATTGTATTACACCACTGTGCCACTCCACACAACTGTACTGTACTATACAACACTCTACAATACACAGCTCCACTCTACTTTCACTGTATGAAATGCCACTCCACTCAATGACACTCCATGCCACTACACTCTATTACACACCACAACACCACAGAACAACACACCACTCCACTGCATGGCATACCATTCCACTGTGCTCAACTCAAAGATCCCGTATGACATGCCACTCTATGACACTTCATGCCATTCTACTGTATGACACGCCTCTCCCTCTACACCACTCCACTCTTCAAAACTCAACTTCACTCAGCGAAACTCCATTCTAAGACAATTTACTAAATATAACCCTATGACAGGTCACTCCACTATACGCTACAACATGCCACTCCACTGTATGCCACTCCACTTTACTGAACAAGAGCCATTCAGTCTCTCGAAGCAAACAATGCAGTGGCCATTATAAAAGAAGCCAGACTGCTGAGCCAAAAACCTAGCAGGGCTTCTGCTTTTGACAAATAGTACACTTAGAAGGGTACTTACAACTCTTACCCACAGTTTAACTGTACCCCATATCTTAGTGTTTATCACTAGATTCCTGCAAGAAGTGTAAAATGTGGTCAGATCATTTCGTCCAAGTGTGCCCGCACCCCTTTAAGTGCTGAGCAATTGAAAATGGAGTTCATCTCTAAGCTACACAGTCAAAGAATATTTTTTTTAAATGATTTTCATTTTTGGCTTCTGCCAAAACTGTGGGATTAGAGAGGACACTTGATGTCCAGCTGCGGACTAATGTGGAGAAGAAAAGCAGAGTGCGGTCCACAGGTGCAGACTGCGCACTGTGAATACGCGCTGTGTACTTCTGCAGCCCCTGTGATTGGTTGCTCTGTTGCTTGGCCTCATGGGATCTCTGCGGTGCAGCCATAGATTCAGTAGTTATGAAACAAATTATGAATCCTTCACTCAGAGCCCTGAGTAGCGTGTTTGGCAGGGAATTACCTACCTGCGATGATTTGCTCTGATTCGGCATAACTGAGACCGCTCATGTCACTTTTAAGTAAGGGTGGGCATTCTCTACCATGTGGCATAATAAGTAGCCCTGGGCGTAGTGGGCGTAGTGGGGCTTCGTGGAGCCACGTGAAGTGGGCGAGAAACTACGCCCACCTCCGCACAGCCCCACTACGCACCACAGGCCTCCCTCCCGCCCTCCCTAAATACGTTAAATTAAAAGTATAAAATAATTAAAAAGGCACTTACCTTGCCCGCCGCTGCCCGCCGCGTCCCCGGGGCTCGCTATTTTCTTTACTGCCGTCTTGTTTACTAATGCGCATGCGCGGGCGGCCGCGCATGCGCATTTTCTCGTGAGAAATGCGCATGCGCGGCCGCCCGCGCATGCGCATTAGTAAACAAGACGGCAGCAAAGAAGATAGCGAGCCCCGGGGACGGGGCGGGCAAGGTAAGTACCTTTTAATTAATTTAAACGTTTAATTTAAAGTATTTAGGGAGGGCGGGAGGGAGGCGGGTGGCAGCCAGCTACGCTCCGTCTGCGGAGCGTACGTAGTGTCACCTGGCTACGCCCGCTACGCAAAATGCGGAGTAGGCGGCACTACGCACACTCCGTGCACGGAGCGTAGCTGGCCGCCCACCCCTAATAATAAGGGTTTTTTTCCAAACTCTGCCCTTCCAGTGGAGAGCGGAGTTGGCAAAACTCCACAAACTCTGCTGGTGCAGCGGAGTTCACCGCCCACTCCTAAACAAGATGCCACTCCACTTTACGTCACACCACTTCACTCTACTCCATTCCACAGTACTCCATGTCACTCCACATTATGGCACACCACTACACTGTACAACATGCCATTCCACTCTGTGACATGTTTCTCCACTCTATACCACTCTGGTCTATGCCCCTCTACTCTACAACACTGCATGTCACACTTTTATGTGGCACATCACTCCACTTTACTCACAGAGCCTGAATTCAAAGGGTTTCCCGACTCATGGACCAGCAGTCATGGGGGAGTCTCCGCACTCGGGTAGAATCTTGACAATGGGAAATTTCATTGTGGAGATTATGCCATGAGTGCAAAGAACCATCACATGACTTCAGGTCTCCGACAGCAGTGTGGAGGCCCTTTGTGAATCATACCACTCCGCTTTACAATACTCTACTCCAGTCTATGCCCCTTCACTGTATGCCAATTTAATCAACTCCAGGACACGCCACTCCACTCCACTCTACGACACACCACACCACACTACTCCAGTCCACACCACTCTACTCCAATCTATGACACTTCACGCCACTCTACAACACTCATGCAATTCCACTGTACAATACACCATTCCATTCTATAGCTTGCCACTCTACCACACACCACTACATAGTCTACGCCCCTTCACTGTATGTCACTGTACTCCACTATAGGATGAGGTACTCCACCCAACTCTATGACACTCTATTAAATACTACTACAAGCCACTTAACTATGCAGCACTAAGCATGGGCTGAAAATTCGTTCCGCTCGTGGAATTTGCGGATTTTCCACGATTTCGTGATACGCGAATCTCGCGAAATCGCTGTAAAATCCGCGAATCAGCGGGGACAAATTTACAGCCAAGCACTTACAGGGTTACAGCAGCAGGTGCAAAAGTTGAAGCTAATTTTTTGTAACCTTTTACAAAAGGGTTACAAAGAAATTAACTTTAACTTGGGCACCTGCTGCTGTAAGCCTGTAAGTGCTTCCTGGCGCCTCGTTGCCTACTTGCAACTATTCTCTGAGCCTGCTCTGACCCTTGAAGCAGGGTCAGAGAATAGTTACAAGTAGGCAATGAGGCGCCTGTCATGAAAATTAAACCTTAACAGGAAGCACTGACAGATATAAAAACAAGCATTTGTAATGCAATAGGTCTCGCATTAGGAACGTTTGAGCTAATGGTCTTGTACATGACAATTTTTTTATTCATGTGTTGGTTTTGAAAACAGCTAAATTAATAGCTTTGTCATTTACAATGCCAATAGTTATAACTTTCGCAAATGTGACACCTATAGCATTTGTAATACAACATGTTTTGTATTTACGTGACTTAGATGTAGTGATATTACAAATTATAATGGCTTTTAATTTTTTTAAATAATTATTACTTAAATAATAGTGATTTTAATTTATAATGGCAATAGCTTAAACTTTTGTAAATAACTTTTGTGAAGATTATGTTCATTGTATTTTTTGTGACGAAAATCCAAGAACAGAAGTGAAATATTAACATATTTTTGTGACATTAGTCATAAAGCTTGAACCATTGAGAGAACATATTTGAACCAGTTGTTGTTGAATGGTTGTGCATATTGATGCTGGGGTCGCGCTGAGTGGTGCTGTGGTGGTGCTGAGTGATGCTGTGGTGATGCTGAGTGGTGCTGTGGTGGTGCTGAGTGATACTGGGATGGTGCTGAGTGATGCTGTGGTGGTGCTGAGTGGTGCTGTGGTGTGCTGAGTGATATTGTGGTGGCGCAGGGTGATGCTGTGGTGGCGCTGAGTGATGCAGTGGTGGCGCTGAGTGATGCTGTGGTGGCGCTGAGTGGTGCTGTGGTGGTGCTTAGTGGTGCTGTGGTGGTGCTGAGTGATAATGTGGTGGTGCTGAGTGATGCTGGGGTAGCGCTGAGTGACGAGTCTAACAGAGGGCAGAAGGGCACAAAAAACCAGTCTAACAGAGGACAGAAGGGCAGAAAAACAAGGGAAAAATGAGTCTAACTGGGGGCAGAAGAGCAGAAAAACAAGCAAAAAACAGTTTAACAGAGGGCAGAAGAGCAGAAAAACAAGGGAAAAACGAGTCTAACAGAGGGCAGAAGGGCACAAAAAACGAGTCTAACAGGGGGCAGAATGAATCCCGCCCTGCGTGTTTGTCCACAATGATGCCACCTTTTTGTGCAATACCTCTACTCAACTGGAGTACTTTCTACTGTCTAATCAGTAAGTGCTCCCTCGTTGGCTAAATGTATAGGCGCAGAATTACAATAACTGGGCATCCCCAGGGATGCGCCAGTTATTGTGCACCACAGCTCCGCCACCCATGGTGCGCCGCATTTACAATGCGGCACACCATGTGGCAAAAACGGCACAGATGCGTCTCGCATCTGTGCTGTAAAAGCTGTGCATTGCTGGACCTGCGTCGCAAGCGCGACGCAGCTCCAGCAGTGCTCTGGGGGTCCCTATCTCCCCAATGCTGAATCAATCCTTGCGCCTGCTTCAAGCAGGCGCAGGGTTTTGATGCAGTATTGGCCTAAAAGTGACTGAGTGAAATCTTGTAGATTTCACTCAGCCACTTTTAGGAGGCGTTCCTGCGCAGGAACACCTCCTGATGGCGCAGGGCTTTACAACGTGATGCATCTCTCAGATGCGTCACGTTGTTAATACCCAGCACCATGCCGCATCTTTTGTGCTGTCGCTGTGTCACAAAAGTGACGCAACTGCGGTGCAAAAGAGCCGCAAGCGGCTTGTAAATCTGCCCCATAGTGCTTTTACTACACTGTAGCTGCGTAAAGGGCCAGAAGATGTGTCTCCAGTGACCATGTGTGCCTGTGCCTGTGTTACAGTCACACAGGGTCACTGGAGACACATCTTCTGGCCCTTTACGCAGCTGCAGTGTAGTAAAAGCACTATCCATTTATCCAATATGGGAGCACTTACTGGATTAGCCAGTAGAAAGTACTCCAGGGCAAATTGCAAAAAAATCCGCGATTTCGCTGGAAAATTTGTGAATTCGCTGATTTTTTGCGATTTCGTGGGGAAATCCGCGAATCCGTCGAACGCGAATTTGCAAATTTCACCCATGCTTATACAGCACTCGACTCTACAGCACTTCACACCACTGTAAAGACATGCCACTCCACTGTTTAAAATGCCACTCCACTTTATTGCATGCAGCTTCCACTTTATGACATGCCATTCCACTGTACGCCACTCCACTCTAGGGCATCCCACTGTAATTAAGACACGTCACTTTACAGTATTACAGTACTGTGCTACAAACCTCCACTTATGACAACTCCATTGCATTACACTGCACACCACTCTCTGCCCCTCCACACTATGCCACTCTACTCCTCTGTACAACACTCTATGACACTCTAAGACATGCCACTCCGCTCTACAAAACTCCATTTCCCTCAGACACTCTACTCCACTGTATGACACGCCACTCCACTCTACGACACTCCACTCCATTGTCAACACTCAATGTCACTGCACTCTAAAACTCACTAATCCACTTTATGACATGCCACTCCACTCTATGTCACTCCACTCTACGCCCCTCCACTCGAAGATACTCAACAGCACGCCACTGTATGAGATGCAACTCCAATCTATAACACTCCATGCCACTCCACTCTCTGACGCACCTCTCCATAACACACAACTCCACTCCACGGTACCACTTACCACTCCATTACACTGTTCAACTCCCCTTCACGCTAAAATGCTGTTTGACATGTCACTAGGCCTGGGTGGAGTTCACGGGGTTGTACTACGCAGAACTTCATGAAGTCGCGAACAAATCTGCCATGCTACACGGAGTTCCACATCGCATTGGTTCTCAAGTGAGTTTTCGCGTTCTAAATCTGGTGCACACAGCACCACGTGGTCCACCTGGGAGCGGCCATCTTGTTTTTCTACTCTCTGTATGATGCTGGGCCTAAAATGTGATCTGTATTTTATCTGTGTAATCCGCCCCCTTCAAAACTAATCTACCCCTCATTTTTATTTTTTATATTAGCATGTGACTTTGTGTTTGTGTATTTTACGTTTTGGGGAATTTTCTTTCGCGTTTCTTGTGACTTTTGGTTTATTCACCCTTCCTTCCTTATCTTGCTTCTATCCTTTCATTTTCTTTTCTGAACGCACCCAGCACCATGGCAAAGACAGGGCAACTACTTTGCTGCGTGCAACCCCAGGCAATCTTTAGTGAGGAGGAGGTAGCAGCACTGTGTGTTTTTGTGCAGCGCTACTTCTGCTCCATGCTGGCAGCCTTGCCCGGTAGTGAATACCTCCTGTGGGAGTGTCGCTGCGCTGGGAGGTGGTGCGCCCATATGTGTGACATACCCGCCGTGTATGGCGTACTGTCCAGTAGTTGACTCTCAACTAGGCAGATATGTTAGACCAGGAGCAGCTCCGCCTGCTAGGCATCGAGATTCCTGGGCTCAGTAAGTATAAGTTATTTGTTGTGTTTATGTTTTATAATGCTAATATTTTTTTTCAAATATAATGCTGCTCACACTCAGAGGTAAGTTATGTTTAGTTTACGCTGGTATATTATTCTGGGATCCAGTTTCTAGTTTCTGCTACGAAAGACAATGGTCCTAAACCTAATTCCGTAGGTGATTTAATCACAACCTACAATTGTTACTTGATAAATCTTTTCGGAGCTTCAACACTGTTGGCTCAGTGTAATTATTACACTCAGTCTACTAAAGTGCAACAACCAAAACGTTTTTTTACAAGCAATTTTTTTATTCCATCATATTCAAATATATGAGTAAAGTTATTACTGAGTAATTAAGGTTTAGAGTGGAAGGTTGCTTCAAGGAACGTGCAAGAAGAGAGAGTGCTCTGGTGTTGAAAGATTGACTAGAAGTGGATAGGAAGGGGGATTAAGGGAAATATTTGACAAAGACAAACACTAGACAAGGACAACGTTCACCTGGGCAATTAGACGCAGCACATCATTCGTCATCAATCTGTTGTGGAAGGAAACAAACAGTCCTGCCTCCAAGACCCACATGACCAGATATCGAAATGTTCTGTCTTTAGGTTGGGGAGTGAACTGACCCACCCAGTTCTCCAAATATGATTGTTAAATGAAAAATTCAGTATTGCAAAATTAGGTGGTGCATCTGGCTTCTCCTTGGGAATGTCTACTCTTTGGGGCCTGTCTGGACTGGTCCAGTAGGTAAGCAGGAGTGTTGTTGAACTCATCTTTCACCTTTCGTTCATGCAGGAAACTATAAGAAGGCTTGCAGATTATAAAAGAGAAACTGTATTGTAGAGTCAAGGAGAAAGAGGAAAGAAAGGTAAACTTCATAAAGAATGTATCAAAAAGACTCAGAGGTAGAGCAAAAACAAACAAGAGGGGACTCAAAGTTTCACTTTTGCCACAAGTGCAAAACAGACACACACACACACATATATAGAGCAGCATTTCACAAACTCACCTCTCTCTATTCCACAGAGCTGACTAGGCCTCAGACTCTTGGTTTCCCTTTGAATCGAATTTAATAACATCTTGCTTATAGCTGTTGATGAGGTTGTTCCGCAGCTCCCGCCCTGAGTTCTTCCATCATCCTTTGAATCCTGACTCTGAGGAACTCCTTCCCAGACTAGTCATCACCATGACCCGAGCAAGATAGACATGTAATGCACTGCTGTTGAAGGAAAGGAGAGAAACAGAATTGCAGTATTTAGCTTTTTTTTTTGTTAACCCTTTAGGTGCTCATAATGGAATTGTTCCATCATGAGCACCAGTGCTCCTGTGTTCATGACAGAACCATTCCATCATGAGAACAGGGGCACTCAATCCCTCTGCTGCAGATAACAGAGGGATTTCCCTTTTTTTATTGGACTCGGGAGGTTGGGGAAGAGCTTCTCCAACCTCCTGAGGCCAATTTGCATTTTCAATTCAATACCGATCGCGCACATGTCATGCAGATGTCATTGCAATGAAAATGAAACTGAAACTCAGTTTAGTTTCATTGTTTCGGCGCTCATGGGGCTATCTCAGCCCCCGAGCACCAAAACACATGGGAGAGGTATCATTGTAAAGGGGAGAATCTCCTCTTCCAAATGGTACCCTTCCCTGGTGGATCCCTGCTTGGGGTCACCCCAAGCAGGGCAGGCGATCCCCAAGCAGGGAAGGCAATCCCCAAGCAGGGATCCACCCACTAGCCAACAGGGAGGGGGGGAGCGGCCCCTTGGGCAAGGGCCTTTGCTCCCCCAATATAATGTGGGTGCAAACAGTCTTTCTGCCCCCCATGGGGGCAGATTGGGGCATTAGTCCCCAATCTGCCCCCCCAGGAGGGCAAAAAGCACCCTAGACTACTGGGATTATTTTTTCTAGGCCAGGGATTGGGGCTGCCTAGTATAGCCATCCCAATGCCCCCACTATACCCCTCCAAAGAAGGCAAAAGTCTTTCTGTCCCTCCCCCAGAGGCAGATGGGGATAATAACCCCATATCTGTCCCCTGGGGTGGGCGGAAAGCCCAATAGGCACCAGTGTTTTTTGTTTTTTATTATATGTAGGGGTGAGGGTTGCTCAGAATGGGCATGCCAATGCCCCGACCCCCCAAATAAATGCCATAATCTTTCTGCCCCCCCAGGAGGCAGATGGGGGCAGTAGCCCCGGATCTGCTCCGTAGAGGCAGAAATCCTACAAGGCACCAGGGATAGTTTTTGTTATAAACGTTGGGGTGGGGGCTGCCCAGAATGGGCATGCCAATGCTCCTACCCAAATACAATGGTACAGTCTTTTACCCCCTGGGAGGCTAATGAGGCAATCGCCCCTTATCTGCCCCCCTCCGGTGGGGGGCAGAAAGCCCACTAGGCACCGGGGATTCTTTTTCTCCAAAGTTTGGGTTGGGAGCTGGGGGCATGGCAATGCTCCCACCCCAAAAAAAATGCCACAGTCTTTCTGCCCACCCCAAGAAGCAGATAGGGGCAAAAGCCCAATAGGCATCAGGGAATCTTTTTTATTTCATGGGTGTGTGCTGGCCAGAATGGACATGGCAATTCCCCTGCCACCCAACCAACAGCCACAGTCTTTCTGCCCCCCTTGGGGGCATATCGGGGCAATACCCCAAGTCCTCCCAAGGCGACAAAAAGTTCACTACTTATTTTTATCAATGTTCCGAGTTGTAGATATTGAACAGTGTGGTATAATTTTACTTAGGATACTGAGGGTAATGCTGTGGGGTAGGACATTTGTGCCAGCAGGGTGATTCCACTCAAAAATATGTAGTAAATATGGGTTTCTTCAGCTAAATTTGAGGTTTGAAGGGGATTCTGGGTAGGAAATCTTTGGAGATCTACGCAAGCCATACCTCGCTGGACTTACCTGGGTATCTAGTGTTCAGAAATGTGTGGGTTTGGTAGTTTCCCAAGGTGGCCGCTGAGCCCGGGGCCAAAAACCCAGGTGACCCAACTTGCAAAACCAAGTTGTTTATTGATAGGTAATTTTGATGTCTCCTCAATATGTTTTGGGCCCTTGCCTGTTGCAGGTACTTGACCCATCCGCGGGAGTGAGGTACCATTTTTCTTGGAACACTTTGGGGAATGCTGGGTGTGTGGAATTTTGTGCGTCCCAGAACTTTCCACCACAGAAACGTGAGGAAAATGTGTTATTTTGGACAAACTGAGGTTTGTGGGGAATTCTGGGTAACAGAACCTGGTGAGTGCCAGACAAGTAACCCCATCCTAGATTCCCCTGTCTAATTTTAAAAAATGTATAGTTTTGCTAGGTTTCCTGAGGTGCCGGCAGAGCTAGGTTTCAAAATATACAGCTAGGCACTTTGCAAAAAGGGTCAGTTTTCACTGTGAAAATGTGGTGTGTCCAGTTTGTGTTTTTGGACGTTTCCTGCCACCGGCACAATGCTTACCCACACAAGTGAGCTACCATTTTTCTCGGAAGTCGATGGGGAATGCGGGGTGGGTGGAATTTTGTGGATGTACGCGGATTCCAGAAATTTCCACCACAGAAATATGAGGAACATGTGTTTTTTACAGCATTTGAGGTCTGCAAGGGATTCTGGGTAACACAACCTGGTGAGAGACAGACAAGTCAGCCCATCCTGGATTTCCCTGGGTGTATAGTTTAAAAAAATGTATAGGTTTGCTAGGTTCCTCTAGGTGCCGGCATAGCTTGGGTTCAAAATCTACAGCTAGGCACTTTGCAAACAAAGGGTCAATTTTCACTGTGAAAATGTGGTGTCTCAATGTTGTGTTTTGGGTCTTTTCCTGCCGTGGTAAATAGACCTACCCACAAAAGTGAGGTACCATTTTTCTGGGAAGACTTTGGGGAATGCAGGGTTGGTGGAATTTTGTGGATCCACGCAAATTCCAGTACTTTCCACCACAGAAATGTGTCGAAAATGTGATTTTTGGACAAAGTTTGAGGTTTGCAAGGGATTCTGGGTAACATAATCTGGTGAAAGCCAGACATGTAACCCCATCCTGGATTCCCCAGGGTATCTAATTTTAAAAAATGTATAGGTTTGCTAGGTTTCCCAAGGTGTTGGCAGAGCTTGGGTTCCAAATCTACAGCTAGGCACTTTGCCAAGAAACGGTCAGTTTTTACTGTGAAAATGTGGTGTGTCCACGTTGCGTTTTGTTCCGTTTCCTGTCGCGGGCAGTAGGCCTACCCACACAAGTGAGGTACAATTTTTCTAGAAAGACTTTGAAGAATACGGGGTGGGTGGAATTTTGAGGATGCACACAGATTCCAGAACTTTCCACCACAGAAATTTTAGGAAAATGTGCTTTTGGGACAAAATTTGAGGTCTGCAAGGGTTTCTGGGTAACAGAACCTGGTGAGAGCCAGACAAGTCACTCCATCCTGGATTTCCCTGGGTGTCTAGTTTTAAAAATGTATAGGTTTCTAGGTTTCCCTAGGTGCCGGCAGAGCTAGAGTTCAAAATCTACAGCTAGGCACTGTGCAAAAAAAGGGTCAGTTTTCACTGTAAAAAGGAAGTGTGTCCACGTTGCATTTCGAGCCATTTCCTGTTGCGGGCACTGGGCATGCCCACACAAGTGAGGTAGCATTTTTATTTGGAGACTTGGGGTAACACAGAACTGTAGAGTAACTGTTATTACCAATTGAATTTTGATGCATTTCTACCTTCCAAATGAAAGACAATGTGTATAAAAGAAGTTATTTTGAAAAATGTCTTTTAATTCTCATGCTAGTATGGGTGCTCGCAATTTCGGAAATGTGCAAATAGCTAATGTTTCTAAACTCTATATTTTGTTCCAATTTCATAAATACATAGGTGTCTTTCATCCCGATTTTTCACTATGTAAATTTTCCCAAATGAATTGCTGTATACCCGCTACATAATAAAAAACAATTGCAAGATGCTGCTCAGTTATTGGCTCTGTGTTCGTTGGGTACTTGGTGAACCTTCAGCTCCTATAGATCCCCACAACCAGAAAAATCCAGCAGATGTAACAGTATATTGCTTACAAACATCTGTCATAATTAGAAGAAGTTACAGGTGAAAACGTTGGCACAAATGGCTTTTTTTTCATCAACTCATTTAACATTTTTCCTATTTTCAACTGTTAGTTTCTATAAAGAAGCCTTGAAGGATCTACACAAATGACCCATTACTGAATTCAGAATTATGTCTACATTTATAAAATGTATAACTTTCCAGGATCCATTATTTATTTCATACCCATTTCTACCATTAACTGGAAGAAGGTTGAAAGCACAAAAAAGGGCAAAAACTGTCTATGTTCCAGTAAAATGCCAAAACTGTGTAAAAAATGTTGGTTTTCTGGAAAAATCTAAAATTGTTATTTCATCCCCACAAACCGTTTTTTTATACCATTTGCAGGGACAAAGTCAGACACTTTCATTTGCAACACTTTTTTCCATGTTTCCCTCCCCCAAAACAATTTAGCTGTATTTTGGCTAATTTCTGGGTCCCCTCCAGGGAAATTCACAAACCCTGGGTACCTTTAGAATTCCCCTGACGTTGGCAGAAAAGGACGCATATTTGGTGTGGATAACTTATGTGGTCAAAAAGTGACAGGGACCTAAGCGCAAAGTACCCCAAATAGTCGAAAAAATGCTTAGCAAGGGGAGAGACCGAGCAGCAAAGGGGTTGACTACAGTGGCTGTTCTGGTCTTCGAAGAATAAGGGTAAAAGAGCTATTAAATCTGGATGTGTGAAAGTACTGATCACATCCAGGGAAAAAATGATCGCCCATCACTCAGGCCCCAAACATTGAAAATCATAATCATCTCAAGAAATTTTTCATATTACAGTTCATCGCAACCTCCATAAAGATCAGCCTCCACCTCAATCGTAACTCACAGTCACTCGATCACTTATTGGCTACCTGTTCCAATTGAAGCACGATGGTAGGTACACTATATCCCCTTAACAGCAAGCAACAGATTGGAATTTGGCAGTCTTGTAAATCAAAAAATTGTTTTTGGCAGCCACCCTAGATGATGAAAATACCAGAAGGATCATAGGAGTCGACCATACAGGTTGTAGCAGGGATCAGAAACTCCCACCTGTAAGGTGGTGGTCCCGCACCCCTAATTACGAAACGACCACCACTGTGGCGGTCGCATCCATCAATCCAACAATTTAACATTGGCGCGGGTGCTGCTGGCTGCAGCACCCTCCACACTGCTAAATTGCCATTTCAAGCATTTCCTGCACAACATGGCAGGCACCACCCAGTGCCTGCCACCTTGTGCATGGAAATGAGTGCACAACTGGCTTCCCCAACACTGAGGGGGCCCGTTATGGGCCCAGCATCGTAATCTGGTGGGCGGTGCCTGCTAGGCACTGCCACCATTTCCAAGGTCTTATCTGCTCCGCCAGGCAATTGTAACGATTGCCTGTGGCGGAAGCGTGGTGGGCAGTCTTTGCACCCGCCAAGCTTGCAGAACAATTCCCCCATCATTCTAATGAGGCAGGGGAAATAGGCAGAGGGATCGCCACTGTACGGATAGTGGTGGCGGACCTCTGCCATTGTAATCGTCCCCTTAATTTGTGAAGGCCAATCTCCTCCAGGAAAAAAATGATCACCCATCTCTCAGTCCCAAAACATTGCAAATCAATCCTCTCAGGCAAGTTCCCATATGATAGTTTAACAACCTCCCTCACTGTCTGCCACCATATTTATTTAATTTAATTATAGAGCGCCCTAAATCACCCCCTAAGGGGTAATTCCAAGGGTTCACTGATAGAATATATAGATAGTAAAAAGATCGACTCCCCATACTTAAACAGGTAAGTACAATAATATTGAATCAAAAATGTCCAGGTAAAAAAATATAGATCTAAAATGTATTGATTTAGAAAGTTAAATAAAATAAAAAAATATATAGAGAAAATATTAATAATATATTTAACAAAATGAATTACATTTAGTATACATTTTAACTAAATATAAAAATAATAATTTATATTCAAGAACAACGTGGATGGACCCACTGTTACATCCTTCAACAAGGACGACTCTGCTGTACATATTGGAGTGCCAGCAACCACATGGGTTTTTAAGGAGAACCCTCACCCACCAACCTAGTTGGTGGCATGCTTCATCATTGGGTTCCTAGCTGGGCAGCCAAATGCTACCCAGCTGTCCTTCGACGCCTGAATTACAGCAGAGAAAGTTTATACATATAGATATATTTACTGTAAAATAATTTATTAACTATTATCTTTTTTTTATTTTTAAACTTCTAAATTATATAAAAATAAAATATATACATATATCAATAGTTTAATATGTAAAAAAATCTATAATTAATTATAAAATTAAACTACTAAAATAAAATTAAAACGTACATTTCACAATACAATAAATACAACAGTAGGGAAAGTTTTGGATAGCGGAGTGGAAAAATGTATTATTCCCACTCCACTGAGTGCAACAGTAGGGAAAGTGCGGGATGGCAAAGGGGTAAGAATTACTATTGCCACTCCAGTGAGTGCAACAGTAGGGAAAATGCTGGAAAGTGAAAGGGTAAAATTTACTATCCCCACTCCAGTGAGTGCAACATTAGAGAAAGTGCTGGATTGCAGAAGGGTAAAAATGACTATTTGCACTCCAGTGAGTGTAACAGTAGGGAAAGTATTGAATAGCGGAGGGGTAAAAATTACTATTCCCACTCTAATTAGCGCAATAGTAGGGGACCTATTGGATAGCAGAGAAACAAAAATTGCTATTAAAATTTAAACAATAAAAAAAATGTGTAACCTTAAAAATAAATAAAAAATATTTAAAAAATATACAATTAAATATATTAAACATACAAAAAGAACACATATTACAATGTTAATTAAATATAACAAGTTACACATATTTAAAAAATACATTTATGAACAATATTTAAAAGGAGAAAATATTCACAAGCAAAGAAATAATTTAAAACGTTAATGTATTTATTTAATTTCTTACCCTATAACACCACACCAATAAAGAAAGACATCAATTTTTTTATTTAAAATTATTTCCATAATTAACATAATTATTAATGAATTTAAAATACATTATTAGTAAAAAAGATAATACGCATTCATTGAGTACACATTCTTTAACACTATAATATCCACAACACACACCTACAAGAAATTACACAATTATCATAAATATTTACTGTAAATTAAGTAACAAATAATATATCAGCAATAACAAATAAATTACTTCACACCATTTACACCTATAAACACCACAACCCAAACCTGAAATTAATTACCTTATTACCATATTTAATTACTAATTGATTAGTTTAAATTAATTAACAAAACAAAATTAATATTTCATCATAAAAAATGTAATTACTTCCCGCCCTTCACATCATTTACACCTTTAAACACAAAACACCTAAAATTAATTACACAATTACCATATTGAATTATTAATTAATTAAATAAAATTAATTCACAACTAATTATTCAACCATTATAAATAAATTAATGTAGTCCCAAGAGTCTCACGTTATTCCGCCTTTGGTTTTCAAAATCTTCGACCTTCCACTGAGACTCTTGGGACTTGAAGAAGGGCTGGAGGGGCAGGATCCTAGAGGGTATGTGATAAAACTCTTGAAAGGGGCCTTCCTGGAATCGCAGTGGCAATGGGAACTAGAAGTTCAAACAGCCCATAGATACCCGCTATTCTTAAAGCAAGATCGAGGGGCTCAGCAGAAAACACTTCCCAGGGCTTTGCTGGTGTTTCTAGGGAATTTTTTAGCGAGGCAAGAGATTATGGATAGGGCTAGACCAGAGTCCAGGAAAACATTTGATGGGGTTACATTTTTCGCCAGGCCTGATTTCTGCCATGTTACTGTCGAAAGAAGGTGGAAGCTAAGGCAATTGATTGCTCCCTTCCAGAAACAAGGTGCAGAAGCATATCTATTATACCCAGCAAGATTAAAAGTTATCAATAAGGGGCATACTAGGATGTTCTTTTCTGAAATAAAAGCAGGAGAATTTCTGGCAGGGATTACTGAGCAGCATAAGGCGAGGGGGAATAGAGGAAGAAGCCCACCAAAAACCCAGTTGAAGAAATGACATAATGGAAAATCACAAACTGTAAACTGAATGAGATAAGAGATCAGGGTAGGGGGGAGAGGCAACACTACAGACTACAGAGGTTACACATAGGTCAAGATTGACCTATTTGCCTGTAATAAGGGGGGGTGGGATCCCAGAGGGGGGAGGGAAGGAAGGGGCGGACTTGGGGGAAGGGGGGGAGGGGTGGAGGAATTAAAGTTGGCAAGTACAGCACTAAAAAAGGAAGTAGATGAAGTTGAAGATCAAGTTTGTAGGATTGTGAGGAAAGAAGCACTGGGTGGATATGGGTACAATAATTATGAGTGGAACTTCAGGAAGGAAAAGTTAATTATATCTAGATGGCAATAAGGATAGCTACCATAAATATCTGATCTGTGGTTTAAATGACGGAGGAAAAAGACAGAAAGTCTCAGCCATGCTAAGAATGTTAAAATTAGACATAATATGTTTACAAGAAACCCACATTGAGGGAAATAACAAATATCTATTAGAACAAATGGGCTTTGAGGTATTAGCTTACACGAGACAAGATTCAAAGACGAAGGGGGTAGTCATTCTAGCAAAGAAAGGAGTGTTTATAGTAAAGAGGAGGAGAGAGGATCAGGGAGGGAGATGGGTTATGATTGAGGGCGAATCAAAGGCAGGATTTTGTACTATTGTTTCGGTATATGGCTCTAATGAAGACGATCCGGAGATTTTTGAATTTTTAGATCATGAATTACCTCTATGGCCTGAATCAATTATCTGTTGCGGGGATTTTAATGTGAATGGATTGATGGGTTTGGGTATGATGGGAGGGGGGATATACGGGGGAAGGAAAAAGAAAGTATGTAAGGCAGTAGGTAACCTTGCCCATCACAATGCATTGACTGATGTATGGTCTTATAAATACCCATATGGCACAGGGAGCACATACTACTCGGCACCGCATAAAGTGGTGGCCAGGTTGGATTACTTCTGGGTCTCCAACTCTCTGTTAGGCAATAGTCACATAGAGAGGCTACCGAGGATATTATCGGACCATAATCCTCTTGTACTAACTCTCCCGCTAGTTGATAGGGGGGAAGGAAGCCTTATATATGTACATATGAGAGAGGCCTCCTGAAGGACGAAAAATATCTGAATAAAATGAGAATTTGGATTGCCCAATTCTGGGAGACTAATAGAGGTTCATCTTCGGCAGGCCTGGTATGGGACGCCTTTAAGGCAGGTATTAGGGGAGAGACTTTAGGTTATACGTTACTTAGAACAAAAGAGGAGAAAGAGGAAATGACGAAAAAGATAAGGGATTTAACCGATTTGGAGGAGCGCTTATAGAAGCCATTTCGAAACAAGAACCTTTGGAAGATATACTCTTAAAAATAGAACTGAACAAAGCTGATACAAGCGAAAGTATTGTGAGGAGAACGGCAGCTAATTATTTGTCCAAAAGGGAGAAAATCTATGAATACAGTGAAATTGAATTGAATTGAATTGACTTGAAAAGGCTCTTGTATAGCGCATGGCTACTCGGAAGCATCCCAGCGCTTGATGTCAAATAGAAGGATAATGCAGAGTTTGAGAAATGGGGCTAGCTAATCTATAACCTGGGAAACAATGCTGTTTTTTGTTGTTTTCAGAATGCCAGCAGGCTAGGTTCTAGGCGAAGTGGAAGCGGAAGGGCATTCCACAGTTTTGCTGCATTTCGCGAGAAGAGACGGTCCCCAGATCGGGCTCTGTTGGTCCTGGGTGTTATGAGGAGATTTTGCTGGTTAGAGCGAAGGTGCCTGGATGGAATGTATGGTTTGATCATATCATTCAGGATGGGGGGGCCATTCCCGTAGAGAGTTTTGTGGACCAGACAGAGAGTTTTAAAATGGATCCGCTCTTTTATTGGGAGCCAGTGTAGGGTCCTTAGTGAGGGAGCTGCGGAGGTACGATGGCTGGTACCAGTGAGTAGCCTTGCTGCGGAATTTTGAGCTATCTGAAGTTGACGGATAATTGAGGTGGGGGCTCCTAAATAGAGTGCATTCCCATAGTCCAGCCTTGACAAAATGAGGGACTGGACTATGGTTTTCTTAGCGGTTTCGGGTAACTGGGGGAGGATTTTACGGATGGTTTTTGTTAGACCGAAGCAGGTAGCCACTGTCTTTTTTGCCTGGGTTTTGAAGGAAAGCTCCGTGTCGAGCCAAAACCCGAGGCTTTTTATCTCCGTTTTAGGGGTAGGTCCGGGTCCCATGCAAGGGGGCCACATAGAGGGGGTGTTAAAGGTGGCCTTTCTTCCGAGCAACATCAGCTCGGTTTTTCCTCCGTTCAATTTTAGATGGGAAGCGTCCATCCACTCTGCGACTTCACCCAGGCAGCTGCAAAGATTGTTCTGGGGGGAGTCCGCCTGGGTGAGGGAGACTACTAGCTGGGTGTCATCAGCGTAGCTTACCAGTTGGATTCTGAAGGGGGCCACTACCTCTGCCAAGGGTGCCATATACACATTAAACAGTGTGGGGCTAAGGGAGGAGCCCTGTGGTACCCCACACTGTAATGGTATTGGAAGGGAGCAGTTGGTATCTGAAAAGACCTTAAAGAATCTATTACTAAGAAAAGATTCAAGCCACTCGAGAGCTTTACCTGTGACTCCAATTCTCTCTAGACGGGCAAGGAGGACACGGTGATTAACCGTGTCAAAGGCGGCACTGAGGTCCAGGAGGATAATGGCCGCGCTGCCACCTGCGTCCATAATCCTCCTGGATACCTCAACCACCCTCAACAAAGCTGTTTCAGTTCCCTGTCCCTTTCCGAAACCTGTTTGTGTGGGATGTAACAGGTTATGGGACTCCAGATAGGATGCCAGTTGTTTATTTACCCATTTTTCAGCAAGCTTGCTGATACCGGGGAGGAGGGAAATGGGGCGGTAATTGGAAAAGTCATCAGGGTTGAGATTTGGTTTTTTAACAGGGCCTTTACCATGGCTAGTTTCCAGTCTTGAGGTACTATCCCGGACTCCAGGGAGGTGTTAACAAGATCAATTATATTTCTGCTAACATGGGGGAGGACTAATTTCAGGATAGACATAGGGGCGGGATCAAGAGGGGAACCACTCTTTCTGGAATTAAAGAGGGAGGGGAAAAGGTCGTCACTGAGTGGATGAAAAGATGCAAGGTGGGATATGGTAGAATTGATGTCATCCCTCAGAGGGGGGTTGGACTCTACTGCTGGGAGTGAGGGAAGGGAAAGAAGAATTTTTTCAATTTTCGTGGCAAAGAAATTTGCTAGTTCGTTGCAACGAGCGCCAGATTCTTCTGATGAAAGTTCAGATGTGGGGGGATCAGGGGCCCTAATCAGCGTTTTTACTATTCTGAACATTTCTCTGGGGGCGTTAGTGGATTTTTCGATTTTTTTCCGCATAAAAAGTGGATTTGGCTACGTTAAGTGCCATTTTGTATTTCTTGATTGTAAGTTTATATTTAGTTTTTTTCTCCTCGTCAAAATGTTTTTGCCCATGTCTTTCTTCTCGTTTGCACTCCTGTTTAAGGGATCTTAGCTCTGAATTGAACCAGGGCTGTTTATTCGGACCTTTTTTCTTAGAAATACGTGTTTTTAGGAAGCACACTATCTAGTTATTGTTCTATCCATTGGTTGAAATCTGTGTTGGCCTTATCGATATTTTGGTTGGTCATAGGTTCATTCTGCTTCAGAGAATCTATCCAGTCACTGAAAGAATCGGACACCTCCTTGCAATTCGTGCTAGGCAGAACTTGGCTGCAGAGCAAATAAAGGAAGTAAGGAACGAGGTAGGGGAGGTAGTAAATAAGTTATCAGAAATACAGGAGGTCTTTTGAAAGTTTTATACTAATCTCTATGATCAGACACTTGTACATGAAGAGCAAGAGATCTCGGGTTATCTGGAAGGCATATATTGTGCAGGGCTATGTGACGAGGAAAAGGTAAAACTAGAGCTTAGATTCACAGTACAAGAAGTTCAGGAAGCAGTAAGTATCCTTCCAGGAGGAAAAGCCACAGGCCCAGACCAAATCCCAGCAGAGTTTTATAAAGTTTTTTGAGGAGTATTAGGGAAGGACATGCATGAAACTCTACTACAGGCACAGTCTGGTAAATCAATTCCTCCCTCATGGGGCGGGGCTGATATCATTATAATACTTAAGAAAAGCAAACCCCCATTAGAACCCGGGTCATATCGCCCGATAACACTTATGAATGCAGACGCTAAAATATATTCTAAAACTCTTGCACAAAGATTAAGTAAGATCATAGGGCACTTGGTGAGCACTTCACAGCATGGGTTTATTCCAGGGAGGGGGACTACACAACACACGAGACAGAAGATCACGATTTTAGATGCCATGGGTGTTGCAAGGGACCCTGTTGCGGCTATTTTTTTGGATGCAGAGAAGGCCTTCGACAGGGTCTCTTGGAAATATTTATGGGAAGTAATGAAGTGGTTTGGGCTGGGGGATGGATATATTAAGGCAATTCAGGCATTGTACACAGAGCCGAATGCTAGAATAAGGATTAATAAAGGATACACTGAACCAGTGCAAATTAGACGGGGCACAAGGCAGGGATGCCCTGCATCTCCGCTATTATTTGCCTTATATATTGACCCTATCCTGCGCAGATTTGAAAACAACTGTAGGATCTCCCCAATCAGGCTACACAACATCAGCTATAAAGTGTTCGCATAGGCGGATGATGTGGCAATAATTACCAACAATCCTGATATTGCTCTACCGGAGATAAAGATGGAAGCAACAGGCTTCGGAGCAATTTCTGGATATAAAATTAATAGCGAGAAAACACAAATAGTACAAAATCCCTTTATGATGTATCAAGACAGTAGAGTTTTTAAATTAGGGACATACTTAGGAATCAAAGTCACTGCCGACCTAGATGATCTGGTAGAGATGAACATGAAACCATTGGTAGCTAAAGTGAAGGAGAACACGGAAAGGATAGACGAGCATAACTTAACGTTGATGGGCCGAATAAATGTGATCAAAATGACTACCTTTCCAAAATTCCTGTATTTATTCAGAGCAATACCACTCTTCTTTGAACACTCTTGGTTTAACAAAATAGAAGCTATTCTAAATAAATTTATTTGGGCACAAGGCAAAACCAGGAGAGCATATCACCACTTAACACTTCCAAGAGAAAAGGGAGGATGGGGAAAACCGGATTTCCGTTTTTATTACTGGGCCACAGCGATGCAATATTTTCAGGGTCTAATAGGTGGTGGGGGCACAGAGACAGGAGAAGATTCACAGGGATACACTAATGTATATGCTGCACTGCTGGGAGAAGGGGCTGTAAACGGATTCTTAAATACAATAGATTTTAGCTATTATAAGCATACTAGGTTCAAAACTTTAAAAGCTGCCTATAGCATTTGGAAGGTGTTACAAAAGAAAATAGGTTTTGGGAAGATATAACAACTACACACGAATGTATACAAATAGCTTTCTACCTGATGACATTTTTAGTGACACGGCGATGAGGGATTGGGATAACAAAGTGATTAAGAAAGTTGGGAATCTTATGAACCAACAGGGCGAAATCCTACAGTTCCAAGAAATCCAAAGCAAATTCAAAGTAGATAACAACAGCTTTTTTAAATATTTACAGATCAGAAGTTACTTGGCAAACAAACAGGGCGGTACGTTAGGTTTTGGGTCCTGTCGCATAATGGATTATTTAGAGAGAAGTCCTCATTGCACGATTCGCTATTTATATGCAAAATTATGCACATATAAATCCGACGATAGAGAGAAATATGCCAGGAAGTGGTTGGATAGACTAGAGGCACAGCCAGAAGATTTCCAGTTATCTCTTGATCTGGGAAGAACAGCTCTATGCTACCCTGCAGTCGCAACACTACAAAACTATATATTCGCTTTATCATACTCCAGCCAGACTTGCACAATGGGGGAGCAATACAGGAATAACATGCCCACGTTGTGACTCAGTTGGGGCAGACATTTTACATATGTTCTCACAGTGTCCACAATTGTTTTCCCTCAAAAAAGAGATTGAGAAATTTTCGGATGATTCACTGGGATGCAAAATTAAGCTCACAGATGAGATATTATTGCTGGGGGTTTCGGGGAGAACTGAGAATGCTTCTCCTGAATTTATTTTTATGTTGGCCGCAGTTTTCCGAATTTGTATAGCGATATCATGGCTCAACAGGGTCCCACCAACCTTCCAGATGTGGATAGCTCGGTTATTATCAATTTATAATTTAGAAAAAGCGATATATGACAGAAAGGGGAAAAAAAGTAGAGCTTTGGGAAAGAAGATCTGGTACCCAGTGACAAATTGGAAAAATAGAGTGATAAATCGGGCAGGGTTGGCTGATTGTATTGAGTAGAAAGCTCATGTTTCATAACTGCTTTAATTTAGACGAATTATAATTAGTCGCAAATGATGGTATGAATAATGTAATGTAATGTAATGATCATGGTTTTGAAATGTATAAATGTGCTGTAACATTTATTGGTTTGATACGATGGAAAATTATAAAAACTTTTAATAAAATAAATAAATAAATAAATAAATAAATAATGTACACATTTAACTCTATAATCACAATTAAACAAATATGAATAAATACAAATTATTCAATAACTTCTATATAATCAAATTATTAAGCCCCCTGTTCCCTTATAAACCCACACCCCCTGGAGAACTAAAAATGAAAATTTGAAATAAAAAAATAATAACTACCATAGATAAAACAATACATTTTATATAATTGAATTACATCTCACCCTTTTCCCCTATGAACCCACAACTTGCTACAGAAGTAAAAACACTAAATTAAATTAAAAAAAAGTTAATAAGTTCTAAAATCTTAACACATATAATAAAAATACAATCAATTCTTATACAAAAAAACAAACATCGCACACATATGAAATATATACTGAAATACATAACATTAATAAAAGAATAAATATTTTTAACAACTGTATTTTTACAATCTTCAACACTTCAATAGTATTTCACATTGATATTACTTACCTAAAATCGATATTCTTGACCACGATATCTTGTCTGATGATATTTCTGACATATGATATTTTTACCTCGATATTTGTGCAAGTCAATATTTTTACATAGATATTCTTACTGTGCACCATCTCCACGCTGTAGGAAATACAGCTATCAGAACAGACCAGGTACAGACAGTTTAGAAGATCTCCGCCTTAAGAAGCTTTCTAAATGAATGATATTCTGAGCATTTACGGAGATGACTCAGGAGTTGATTCCAGTAGCAGGGGGCTAAGTATAAGAAAGCTTTCCCACCCAGCCAAGATTTCTTGAAACGGGGAATAAGGATCAGAGATTTCTCTCCTGATCGAAGGACTCTGTTAGGCTGACTTTGAATGAGTTTTTCAGATAGATAACCAGGTCCTTTACCTTTCAAAGCTTTGTGCACAATGCAACATATCTTAAACCTAACCTGCTTACGTATCGGTAGCCAATGCAGATATTGTAAAAGGGAGAGGGAGGCTGTTCTGGATGGTAGGTTCTATACTAGATGAGCCGCAGTGTGTTGAACTTCCTGAAGTCTGTTTAGTGAAAACTCATAGGCGGCATTCAGGAGGCCATTGCAGTAATCCAGGTGGCTTGTCACAAGTGTCTGAACAAGTGTTTTAAGCACGGAGAGGAGAAGGAAAGGAAATAATTTGCACAGGAGGCTTAATGTATGGAAGCAGAAACTTGAGGTAGCTGTCAACTGATCTTTCATCGTAAGTTTCTGGTCCAGATGGCTGCCCAGGTTCTTGACAACTGTCTTAGGGACAAGGACAGTTCCTAGTTCGGGCGGCCACCACTCTGGAGACTAGAGCAGAGGAGCATCACCAAGGAGCATCATCTCAGTTTTTCAAGTATTTAACTGGAGAAACGTATTCGTCATTCAAGCAGCAATTGCTGTCATACCTTCTGAGAAAGAGGCCGGAGTATCCTTAGGGGCTCATTACGATGGCGGAAAAATAGCCACTGCCGGGCCGGCGGTGGCGATCATTCCGCCATCGTCATGAGATTTAAATCTGCCACATTAAGATGGCGGTGGGTATCGCGTCAGACGGAAAGTCTATCTGACGCTTTTCTGCCAGTAGCAATCAAACAAACTCCCTCCATATATTCGCAAGGAGGAATATTACGCCAAATTCAGAAAGAACATAAAGACCTGGCTCTTCCAGAAATAAGTAGAGTGCCCTTCACCTCTCGTCACTGTCCATCGACGAGTCATTGGCGCCGGGAAACTCTTTTTGGGTAGCTGTGCGCCATACAAATGTAAAAAAGAAATAAATCATCATGATTACCTTGTGGAGCAGTCAGCATGCTCTCAATGGTGGCGGAGCCTTGCAGGTTCCACCGGTACAATTATTATGCAGGCGGAAGCCAGATTTGCTGTGGCGGTTCAACCGCCATTAAAAGGCTGGTGGAGAATTTCTTCAGGGGCCCATTGTTTGCCCCACTTGTGTTGGGGAGATTTGTGGGTGCACTGAGGTGGTACACATGGTAACCCCTTACATTTCACTGCACCAAGTGGCAGGCACAGTGTAGTGGCTGCCACGTAGTGCAGTGAAATGCACACTATGCTCTTTTTACTATAGCGGCAGTGCTGCTGTCAACAGCCACGCCCCAATGTTAAAGGTGCGGAATCTGACTGCAGTGATACCATCATAATTGTATATGCGGGATCGCCGCACGCCTGGCAGTCGGACCCAATCACCACTACGGTGGCGGCGGACTTGCATAATGAGCGCCATTGAGTTTTTATCAAATTACAGTAAAAGCTGGGTGTCATCAGCATATGAAATTGGAGTAAAGCTGAGCGTTCTGAGTAGTTTTGCTAGAATTCCTGAAGAAATATAGCATCATACTTCTCCAAGAAACCTAGTCAGTAACAAGTTCCCCTATTTAAGGCTATCTTGAATTTAGGTTACCAGCAACAAGAGTGCACAAGCATGGCCGGCCACAAGGGGGCCTTTCACTCTACGTCTCCTGTAAATTATCCTTGTGTTGGAATTTAATGAAGATTGGATCATTGGTATCAAAATTGGCAGTTCAAACCTCGCCAGACAATTTATTTTGGTTAACATTTATGTTGCAACTCACTCCAGCGAGAAAAAGGCCAAATTCGACCGACTAATTGAAATTATGTCCAACCCGATAGGAGACCCTGGTTCAGCCTCATGCTTAATCTCTGGAGACTTTAACATCAATCTATACTTAAGCACTGCAGAGGAATATCATGAAATACTCCCTGCCACACCATCATACCTAGTGCCCCCTCTCGAACCAGCAGGCATTAGGCCGAGCAAACTGGGTGAAAATGCTGTTTTTCAATTTAACAGTCTGGGTTTCACAGTATTGAATGGGTGGTTTCCTATGGATTCTCCATTAGCCTGGACTCGAACTCACAATCTCCTAATTATTTCTTGATTAAACGCTTGGAAACTTCGAAATTCTCTCTTTAATAGAGAACTTTTATATTGCATCACCGGGCGTCAGTGAGCGATCATCACCCTCAAATATTAGGACTATCCCTCAATGTTGTTCATCACTCGGCAGTAGCTCACACTACAGCCTGCATATGCACAGAGAACCTTAAAAGATTAAAAAGGTTGAAATGGACCGATCTTCTAATTCCCGCAATAATGGAGCACAGCGGAAATTGTCCACATTAAAGTATAGGAGCTCCA
Organism: Lissotriton vulgaris; assembly: GCF_964263255.1. NCBI lineage: Eukaryota > Metazoa > Chordata > Amphibia > Caudata > Salamandridae > Lissotriton > Lissotriton vulgaris. The sequence goes on from NC_141695.1 coordinate 412,435,017, forward strand.
TGTTCAACAATTACTGAGCCAATTTCCGCCTTCAGTACGTACATTTTCAAACCCTGAACAAACACCTATTACAGCTGAGACAAAAAAATGAAAGACCAAACGCAATTCTGCACTGTGTCTTGCTAGGAAATCTCAGCGACCTGTTCATGTGTTCTCTATCTATTTCGTTGCACGCACTGCATCGCATTTGGTGATACAGTGTGCGCAAAGAAATTCGTTTTCTTTATTTATATGTTTACTTACCTGTTAAACTCTGTAATCATCACACCCCCACCCTCCGCCTCCCCCTCCCCACTTCACCGCCCTGCAGGAACTTCTACTGCCGACCGCAGCTGCAAATCAGGTACCACTAGCAACCTATTGGCCCTATCCTTACTTACAGAGAAAGCAGTATTCTCAAAAAAGTAATTAAACTGCTGTTTTGTTGACTTTAAAGCGGCCTTCGGATCTGTTATGGCACAAATTACAAAAATGGGGAATTCCGAGTGACCTGTTAAAATCAGTAATCCAACTTCATTCAAACACTTGGATTTGTATCAAGCTGGGTGACGGGTCACATGTTTGAAGAAAAATACTGACTTTCTGTGAGGTCAAAGAAGGGTGTGTGTTGGCCCCCCTTTTGTTCAATCTTTTCATTTCTGATTTATCCCATCTGTTGGACAAGGTCAACTCTCATTCCCCTACTTGGTGGATCCCGAATTGGTAATTTGCTTTACGTCGACGACCTTGTTTTATTCAACCACACAAAGGTTAGTTTACAGAGACTTCTTGACCAGCTGCTTTCTTTTACATCAAGTAATTCTCTGGAACTAAATCTTTCAAAAACGAAAGCTATCACCTTCGGGAATCGGAAGCAGCAAACTGCAGGGTGGTTTTTTGATGGTAAAAAAATTGAAACTGTGACATCGTACAAATATTTGGGCATCTACAGGGATTCCAAGGACTCTTTTGCAAAACACAAAGAAGCGGTCAAAGCAAAAGCATTGTCTCTCAAAGCAGCATCAATGAAACTTTTGACACAACAACTTGGCCCTAGCTTATCCCCCCACCTGACAGTTATGAAGGCAAAGGTTACAAACTGTCTAACCCACGGTCAAGAAATGATGTTGGGGAGCAATTTGCATATGCTGAATAAAACAACAACTACAATTTTTAAACAAGCATGGCACCTTCCAAAATCAGCATCACCAGCTCAGATCAGGCACGAGTTTGGCCTCCTGAACCATGAGGGTGTCGGAGCAGGCGCATTCATCAAGTTGTGTCATAGACTGCGTAACTCAAGGGAAGGAAGCCTGGAGGCCAAGTTGTGGCAAGAAATATCAGCAAACCAATCCAGTCAAAAACACCGACATTATCTTTAACACTCCTTGAAACTGCTTGATGTTGTGGATTATTGAGGTACTAATTGCCCCAGCAGGCACTAAAACTATCTATTAAAAGAAGTGTTTTACTCTGGTCTTTCCATCGGGACAGGGCACAATTGTCTAAAATAAAACACGCCTGGTCTATAATTGCGGAGCTCAAACCCAGATCAGGGGCCCCATATCTTTCGAAAACTTATGCAGCTGTCTGGCCGAAAAGATCTATGTCACTGAGGATGGGCGAATGACCCTTTTTAAAACATTTGCCAGTATGGCATCGCTCAAATGAAGACATTAAATGTAGGGGCTGTGGTCATCACTCAGAAACAATTGAGCACTTGGTGTGTGTTTACCCAGCATTTCTCAACAACAGAAGGCTGTTGCTGCAGGGCGAATTGATCAAACATGGAGTTCGAACATGCCGGCAAGCCATCATGTCAGCAAAGAATCCCAACAACAGGATACTCAATGTTAGGTGCACAAAGTTTGTCTTCAAAACTGCAAAAAAACTTAGCTCTGTAGGTTTACAGGAACCATCGTCAAGATCTGTATATTTATGACCAAATTGGGACACCCGCGTTCTCTATCAAACCTCAAGACTCATATCGGTGGTGCCTTTGCTTGATAAACTGAAAGTTAGGGGTGGGTCTCACACCCATCAACAAGGTCATTATATTTTTCAACATATTTTAGCTTTTTCATGCTCACTTCATCTTTTTAATACTTTTAACTTCTTCCTGTTGTATTTCAGAGGAAATGTGTTTTCTTGCTTGTTATTTTTCCTAATTGTCATGACTTTAAGTAATCAAACAATAAACAATATAATGATGAAGTAATCAAAGGAAGCTGGAACTGTAGGTTCTTAAGTTACTTTATTAATTAAGATGTTAAGTTATAATGTTAACCCCATCAGGAGCAGCTGTCCTGCTGCTCAGCCCTCACTCAACTGACATTCACAGCACAGCAACATTCCAATCATCCAACATTCCATATGACATACATACCAGCTGAGCAGCAGGGAAACACAAGTTATAACATATCTCCCTTCGTTATGGGTACAATTGCAAAAAGCAATAAAATAGTTGTCAATAAAATGCACTTTAGTACACGTAGTCAAAGATATTAAAACAATGCACCAAAGTACAAATGGACAACACAAACAAAATAATTTAACATATCCTGCACGCCACAGTCTAAAAAGGATTCCTGAAATAAACAACTAACTTCATCCTACATCCTTATGCCGCTAATTATACAAGTTGGCCAGACAAGTATAACAAGCAAGACACAAAGGAACAAACTTAACTCAACCAATATCAGGAAACAACGCGCACACCATAGACTAAGAACAAGCACTCACATAACTCATTCTTGCCCTAAACAAAATAATGAGTGGCAATATACGGCATAACCAACTCTTACACGAGCTAATGAGTGACGAACTTCACACCAACTCACACACAACATTTGTCGTGAAACAGCTCTTATGACCTCATATACGAACTGATGCGTGGCCTTGCCACTGCACACCAACTCACACACAACATTTGTCGTGAAACAACACTTGGCGAAATAGTAAATCAAACAACACAACCAAGGAGTGGTCATATACAGCATAACCATCTCCTACATGAGCTAATGAGTGGCCTAACAACCCTGACGCCAACTCACACACACTACCAGTGTGGGACAGCTCTTAGAAAATCAAACAACACAACCAAGGAGTGATCATATACAGCATAACCATCTCTTACATGAGCTAATGAGTGGCCTAACAACCCTGACGCCAACTCACACACACTACCAGTGTGGGACAGCTCACAACACAACCAAGGAGTGATCATATACAGCATAACCATCTCTTACATGAGCTAATGAGTGGCCTAACAACCCTGACGCCAACTCACACACACTACTAGTGTGGGACAGCTCACAACACAACCAAGGGGTGACCACATACCACATAGCCCCCACAAACATGAGCTAATGAGTCGCCTAACATCTAGACACACTCACACACAACACTAGTTGTGGAACAACTCTTGTTAAATTAGCATCAACACCCAAACACAACCAAGGGGTGACCATATACCACATAGCCCCCACACTCACACACAACACTAGTTGTGGAACAACTCTAGTTAAATTAGCATCAACACCCAAACACAACCAAGGGGTGACCATATACCACATAGCCCCCCACAAACATGAGCTAACGAGTCGCCTAACCTCTAGACACACTCACACACAACACAAGTTGTGGAACAACTCCTTTCTTGATAATCATTGATCTCTTGGTGATCTAAATACCAACCACCAAACAACACAATCAAGGGGTCACCATATGCCACATACCCCCCCTTAACACTCGCTGTGAGACACAACACAAACAAATGAAAGGCATACATTTTTTTTCCTGTTGCGTTTTTAGTTCTGGGACACTTTCTGAATAATAGTCACTTCTGGTGCAATTTCTGGGACACATCCCTTTTTATACACACTTATGGTGCAGTTCACTTCTGGTGCAGTACACTTCTGGTGCAATTTCTGGAACCTTTTCTTTTTCTAGTGACTACTGCTTCTTCTTAATTGACAGACTCGCTACTGTTTCTGGGACCTATGTGCAGATCCTGTAACTTGAGCCATTTAACTCTTCAAAACGGTCTGTGCACTTCTAATGAAAGATAAAGTCAAATATTACCATCAAATCTGCTGTAAATGCACAAAGACCTCTCCTTCCGACAACTGCTTTGGTGTTTCCTGTCGAAGAGAAAAAGGATCAAGGCGCCTGTCTTCTCCGTGTACCCCTTGCGTTACCTAGCAACCATCATTGTTGCTAAAGAAAAGACTAATGGCTGCCATCAGAAACGTCACCACGTCAGCACGTTACAGGATGAGTTACACGGAGCTGCGGCTTCAAACGCAGGAAGGATGACAATGGCAGCATTCTTTCAGTCTCGCGGTAAGCATTACTGCTGACTTTCAAACAACGCACAAAGCTGATTGTATGTAACGACTTTTTTCTGCACAAAATGAAAATATGGTCTCTTCAATAATCCCACTGCAGTCTGAACTCGCTACTTCGTTTTCCTTTTCGTTTTCCTTAAAATGGTACACCACAGTAGCTCAAATTTGGCAGTAACTCTCTGATTCCCAAATAATTGCTTTTTTCCCTTTCATTGAACACAAACAGACTACACAGCTGCCGTTTTAAATCACTTCACTCCCCAAGTCTCGATCCTGCATTGGCACAACAGCGCAGCTGGCTATTTTGATCCTTTCAACACTGTGACTCGATTTCACTGTCCCACAGAGGCTCGGTTTCCTGCCACCGAACTCTTTTTTTTTTTATTCCACACATTAACGTGAATCATGCGCCAGCTGTCAAATGCCTTTCACTTCCTCTCCGAGGCTCGATCAAATGCCCCCGAACAACCAGCCACTTCAAAAATAGAATACACTTAGCTTGCTCTTAAACAGTTCTGCTGGCATCAATTACTTTGATTTACACAGCAATGTAACGCAAAGTCAGCATACACATTTCCTCGAGGCAAATTTTTTTTAATTTTTTTGTCATGAGTCTGGCAAACATGGGCTCCAGGGCGACCGATGACTGGGTCACTGATGGGGTTAATTGCCAGACAACACTCCAGACACACATAAAATAGAAAGTCATTTACCTCGAGTTGTTTTCCAATTTACGCTACCTTTTCAGGATTCATTTCCTGTAATGTCCTTAATATTTCTTGAATTTTCACGAACAAGTTGTTCAATAAACCAGGCTATTGTTTCTTTTCCTCTTTTCTTAGTTCCAGTCCAATACTCCTTTTCCTTTTGGTACCTTTTTTTAGATTTGCACGCGTAGATTTTTCTTCAGATAATCACCAAATGTCGCCAAATGAAGTAATCAAAGGAAGCTGGAACTGTAGGTTCTTAAGTTACTTTATTAATTAAGATGTTAAGTTATAATGTTAACCCCATCAGGAGCAGCTGTCCTGCTGCTCAGCCCTCACTCAACTGACATTCACAGCACAGCAACATTCCAATCATCCAACATTCCATATGACATACATACCAGCTGAGCAGCAGGGAAACACAAGTTATATCAAATGACTTATTTGAGTAGTTTTGCCAGCGGTACCACATACATATTGAATAAGGTGGGACTAAGGCAAAGTCCCTGAGGCACTCCTTTGGTAAGCTCCTTTGTTCAAGAGTGGAAGGGGCCAAGATTGATGGTCTCTGTCTGATAGGTTAAAAAAGATGAGAGCCATAGAATGGCTTGTCCACAAATTCCGATTTCTTTTAGTCTCCTGAGTAGAATAGAATGGGATACTGTGTCAAAAGCTGCCAACAGATTCATTAGCACCAAGAGTACTCCCTAGCCGTTGTCAAGGGAGTGTCTTACATTATCAGTGACAGCAATCAGTGCTGACTCCATGCTGTACATTGGTCTAAACACAGACTGTGAGGAGTCGAGGCATCCAGTGGATTCAATATGTTCGGATAGTTGTTTGTTAATATGTTTTTCTAATAGTTTACTAAGAAGAGGCGGAAGAGTGATCAGGCTGTAGTTAGGTAGATCCGCTACTGGGGCATTAGCCTTCTTTCGGATGGGGATTATTTGTGTGACCTTCCACTGTGGCGAAAGTTGGCACTCCTTCATAGAGAGATTGAGTATTGAGTGGATAGATGGAGCCAGCTATTTGTGCAGTACAGAAGAGATTATAGCTGGAAAAACATCCCTAGGTGATCTGTATTTGGCTTTTTTCGACATTGTCTCAACTATATCTACTGTGAGTGGAGTAAAACTATCTACAAGATGACTGTTAATCGAAGTCATAGGACAAAGGTATAAAGTTTGATTCGTGGGGATCCTGTCCTGTCTTGAATCATCAATCCTCATCATCACTCACACAATCAGTCATTCCCCTTTGCAATAGATGCAGTTACTTCTTCCAATACAAGAACGATTAGTTTAGGTATTAGGTATTCATATTTAATGCAGGCAACACGTTGAAATTTGGTATTGGTGGGCAGTCTTGTAAATAATAAACGATCTTCTGAGGCAGACCTTCTAGTTTTAAGTGATGCATAAAAGGATAGCATTAGTCATGCGAGGAGGACAGGCATTGTCCTCAATGTCATAAAGCAGAGGTCTTCAAACTTTTTGATGCCAAGACCCCCTTCTCAAAAGTTTATAGGTGTAAGGACCCCCTCCTGACGAAAATTCTAGAACCTGTTACTCATCATGAATAACAATAAACACCCTCAATTCCCATGGCAAATCATTTTACAGTGACAAAATAATGTTAAAAATTGTGTATTCTGTAAGATTTGTAGGGCTTTCACTGCCAGGGGGTATGAAGAAAGTCTCACAATTGTGTCGGGAGGAGATCCAAAGTAGCAACCTCAAGTGGGCTAGGGAAGCAAGAAAGAAACTCCTGTTTATAGGGGAGAGATTAAAGGTGCGTCTAACTCAGCACTCACTGGAGATAGAATTTACTAAGTGTTCACTCAGACTCCAATGTCAGGAACATTCAAGGAATAATGACTTGGCATACCGGAGTATAAAAAAATCAGTGCAACGTGCAAGAAACTCATGGGTAAAGGGATCATGGTACCCTTACCTGGATACCTTGCCAAACTATGAGCTTAGGTGTGAAATACTATGAATACGAATTGGTATTAACCCCTGGTTTTGGAGGGAAAAAAAAGCCGAAATGATACATGCTGATGGAACTTGTAAATGTGGGCTTGGAACCAAAAATGGTATTCTGCACATATTGGTAGATTGCATAGCAGTTTTAGCCTTGAGGAAATTGTTTTTACGCCCAATTTTCTTAAAATTCGCAGTATTTGCGGATTTTCTGAAATTTCGCGGTCCGCGAATCTCGCGAAATTGCAGAAAAAACAGCGAAATCGCGTTCGGGACGGATTTTCAAAAACTGAAGTAGATGAAGCACTTACAGGGATACAGCAGGTGCCCAAGTTGTAGCTAATTTCTTTGTAACCATTTACAAAATGGTTACAAAGAAATTAACTTCAACTTCGGCACCTGCTGTAACCCTGTAAGTGCTTCCTGAGCGGCGCCCCAGAGTTGTAGCCTACTTGCAACTATTCTCTGACCCTGCTCTGACCCTCGAAGCAGGGTCAGAGAATAGTTACAAGTATGGCACAATGCTCCAGGCTGTCACAAAAATTAAACCACAACAGGAAGCGCTAACAGATAAGGAAGCAGGTGCCGAACTTGAAACTCAAAATCAGTAACACATTAACCAGCCCCTGGTTGAGGCTGGGCAGGTGTGCTTTCTCCCCATAATCTACAGTGGTGAACCAGAGGGTGCTGTGATGAACAGAAGGTGTAGTTGTGAACCAGAGGGTGCTGTAATGAACCAGAGGGTGGCAGTGGTGAACCAGAGGGTGGCAGTGGTGAACCAGAGGGTGCTGTGATGAACCAGAGGGTGGCAGAGATGAACCAGAGGGTGGCAGTGGTGAACCAGAGGGTGGCAGTGATGAACCAGAGGGTGGCAGTGGTGAACCAGAGGGTGACAGTGATGAACCAGAGGCTGGCAGTGGTGAACCAGAGGGTGGCAGTGATGAATCAGAGGGTGGCAGTGGTGAACCAGAGGGTGGCAGTGGAGAACCAGAGGGTGTCAGTGATGAACCAGAGGGTGGCAGTGATGAACCATATGGTGGCAGGGGAGAACCAGAGGGTGGCAGTGGTGAACCAGAGGGTGGCAGTGATGAACCAGAGGGTGGCAGTGATGAACCAGAGGGTGGCAGTGATGAACCAAAGGGTGGCAGGGGTGAACCAGAGGGTGGCAGTGGTGAACCAGAGGGTGGCAGTGATGAACTAGAGGGTGGCAGTGATGAACCAGAGGGAAACAGCGGTGAACCAGATGATGCTGTGATGAACTAGATGGTGGCAGGGGTAAACCAGAGGGTGGCAGTGGTGAACCTGAGGGTGCTGTGATGAACCAGAGGGTGGTAGTGATGAACCAGAGGGTGGCAGTGGTGCACCAGAGGGTGGCATTGATGAACCAGAGGGTGGCAGTGATGAACCAGAGGGTGGCAGTGGTGAACTAGAGGGTGGCATTGATGAACCAGGGGGTGACAGTGATGATCCAGAGGGTGGCAATGGTGAACTAGAGGGTGGCAGTGATGAAACAGAAGGTGGCAGTGATGAACCAGAGGGTGGCAGTGGTGAACCAGAGGGTGGCAGTGGTCAACTAGAGGGTGGCAGTGGTAAACCAGAGGGTGGCTGTGATGAATCAGAGGGTGGCTGTGATGAATCAGAGGGTGGCAGTGGTGAACCAGAGGGAGCTGTGATGAACAAGAAGGTAGCAGTGATGAACCAGAGGGTGGCAGTGGTGAACCAAAGGATGGCAGTGGTGAACCAGAGGATGCTGTGATGAACCAGAGGATGGCAGTGATCAACCAGAGGGTGGCAGTGGTGAACCAGAGGGTGGCAGTGATGAACCAGAGGGTGGCAGTGAGGAACCAGAGGGTGGCAGTGATGAACCAGAGGGTGGCTCTGGTGAACAAGAGGGTGCTGTGATTAACCAGAGGGTGGCAGTGATGAACCAGAGGGTGACAGTGATGATCCAGAGGGTGGCAGTGGCAAACCAGAGGGTGGCAGTGATGAACCAGAGGGTGGCAGTGATGATCCAGAGGGTGGCAGTGGCGAACCAGAGGGTGGCAGTAATGAACCAGAGGGTGGCCGTGATGAACCCGAGAGTGGCAGTAATGAACTAGAGGGTGGCAGTGGTGAACCAGAGGGTGCTGTGATGAACAAGAGGGTGGCAGTGGTGAACTAGAGGGTGGCAATGATGAACCTACCAGAGGGTAACAGTGATGAACCAGAGGGTGGCAGTGGTAAACCAGAGGGTGGCAGTGGTGAACCAGAGGGTGGCAGTGGTGAACTAGAGGGTGGCAGTGGTGAACCAGAGGGCGCTGTGATGAACCAGAGGGTGGCTGTGATGAATCAGAGGGTGACAGTGGTGAACCAGAGGGAGCTGTGATGAACAAGAAGGTGCCAGTGATGAACCAGAGGGTGGCAGTGGTGAACCAGAGGATGCTGTGATGACCCTTGCTCATTGCACCATCAGGATTCAAGCAAACCGGGCCGAAGACGGCTGTAATGCCAGAAACCGGTCCCCGGAAGCTTGTTTCCTTCCCAGTGTAAGAATTGGCTTTTGTAGTTTGGTTTGCCCTGTTCCCATCATGCACTGGGACAGGAACAGACTAATTTGCATACAGCCAGGTTCTGAAACTGGGATGGTGCAGTGAGCTAAAAAACGGTGTTGGATCTAGCCCTGATCTCTTGACTGGGTGAGAGCTTTCTGCTTAATTCAGAGACTCTGTCCTTCACCACCCCGTGTTGTAAATATTTTTGTCCACCCTAAGCGTGGAAGGGTATTCTCAGATGTGAGACCCTTGCTCATTGCACCATCAGGATTCAAGCAAACCGGGCCGAAGACGGCTGTAATGCCAGAAACCGGTCCCCGGGAGCTTGTTTCCTTCCCAGTGTAAGAATTGGCTTTTGTAGTTTGGTTTGCCCTGTTCCCATCATGCACTGGGACAGGAACAGACTAATTTGCATACAGCCAGGTTCTGAAACTGGGATGGTGCAGTGAGCTAAAAAACGGTGTTGGATCTAGCCCTGATCTCTTGACTGGGTGAGAGCGTTCTGCTTAATTCAGAGACTCTGTCCTTCACCACCCCTTGTTGTAAATATTTTTGTCCACCCTAAGCGTGGAAGGGTATTCTCAGATGTGAGACCCTTGCTCATTGCACCATCAGGATTCAAGCAAACCGGGCCGAAGACGGCTGTAATGCCAGAAACCGGTCCCCGGGAGCTTGTTTCCTTCCCAGTGTAAGAATTGGCTTTTGTAGTTTGGTTTGCCCTGTTCCCATCATGCACTGGGACAGGAACAGACTAATTTGCGTACAGCCAGGTTCTGAAACTGGGATGGTGCAGTGAGCTAAAAAACGGTGTTGGATCTAGCCCTGATCTCTTGACTGGGTGAGAGCTTTCTGCTTAATTCAGAGACTCTGTCCTTCACCACCCCTTGTTGTAAATAGTGATGAACCAGAGGATGGCAGTGATCAACCAGAGGGTGGCAGTGGTGAACCAGAGGGTGGCAGTGATGAACCAGAGGGTGGCAGTGATGAACCAGAAGGTGGCACTGGTGAACAAGAGGGTGCTGTGATTAACCAGAGGGTGGCAGTGATGAACCAGAGGGTGGCAGTGATGATCCAGAGGGTGGCAGTGGCGAACCAGAGGGTGGCAGTAATGAACCAGAGGGTGGCAGTGATGAACCCAAGGGTGGCAGTAATGAACCAGAGGGTGGCAGTGGTGAACCAGAGGGTGCTGTGATGAACAAGAGGGTGGCAGTGGTGAACCAGAGGGTGGCAGTGGTGAACCAGAGGGTGGCAGTGATGAACCAAAGGGTGGCAGTGGTGAACCAGAGGGTGACAGTGATGAACCAGAGGCTGGCAGTGGTGAACCAGAGGGTGGCAGTGATGAATCAGAGGGTGGACGTGGTGAACCAGAGGGTGGCAGTGATGAACCGGATGGTGTCAGTGATGAACCAGAGGGTGGCAGTGGAGAACCAGAGGGTGTCAGTGATGATCCAGAGGGTGGCAGTGATGAAGCATATGGTGGCAGGGGAGAACCAGAGGGTGGCAGTGGTGAACCAGAGGGTGGCAGTGATGAACCAGAGGGTGGCAGTGATGAACCAGAGGGTGGCAGTGATGAACCAGAGGGTGGCAGGGGTGAACCAGAGGGTGGCAGTGGTGAACCAGAGGGTGGCAGTGATGAACTAGAGGGTGGCAGTGATGAACCAGAGGGAAACAGCGGTGAACCAGATGATGCTGTGATGAACTAGATGGTGGCAGGGGTAAACCAGAGGGTGGCAGTGGTGAACCAGAGGGTGCTGTGATGAACCAGCGGGTGGTAGTGGTGAACCAGAGGGTGGCAGTGGTGCACCAGAGGGTGGCATTGATGAACCAGGGGTGACAGTGATGAACCAGAGGGTGGCAGTGGTGAACCAGAGGGTGGCAGTGATGAACCAGAGGGTGGCAGTGATGAACCAGAGGGTGGCAGTGGTGAACCAGAGGGTGGCAGTGATGAACCAGAGGGTGGCAGTGGTGAACCAGAGGGTGACAATGATGAACCAGAGGCTGGCAGTGGTGAACCAGAGGGTGGCAGTGATGAATCAGAGGGTGGAAGTGGTGAACCAGAGGGTGGCAGTGATGAACCGGATGGTGTCAGTGATGAACCAGAGGGTGGCAGTGGAGAACCAGAGGGTGTCAGTGATGATCCAGAGGGTGGCAGTGATGAAGCATATGGTGGCAGGGGAGAACCAGAGGGTGGCAGTGGTGAACCAGAGGGTGGCAGTGATTAACCAGATGGTGGCAGTGATGAACCAGAGGGTGGCAGTGATGAACCAGAGGGTGGCAGGGGTGAACCAGAGGGTGGCAGTGGTGAACCAGAGGGTGGCAGTGATGAACTAGAGGGTGGCAGTGATGAACCAGAGGGAAACAGCGGTGAACCAGATGATGCTGTGATGAACTAGATGGTGGCAGGGGTAAACCAGAGGGTGGCAGTGGTGAACCAGAGGGTGCTGTGATGAACCAGAGGGTGGTAGTTATGAACCAGAGGGTGGCAGTGGTGCACCAGAGGGTGGCATTGATGAACCAGAGGGTGGCAGTGATGAACCAGAGGGTGGCAGTGGTGAACTAGAGGGTGGCATTGATGAACCAGGGGTGACAGTGATGATCCAGACGGTGGCAGTGGTGAACCAGAGGGTGGCAGTGATGAACCAGAGGGTGGCAGTGATGAACCAGAGGGTGGCAGTGGTAAACCAGAGGGTGGCTGTGATGAATCAGAGGGTGGCTGTGATGAATCAGAGGGTGGCAGTGGTGAACCAGAGGGAGCTGTGATGAACAAGAAGGTAGCAGTGATGAACCAGAGGGTGGCAGTGGTGAACCAGAGGATGCTTTGATGAACCAGAGGATGGCAGTGATGAACCAGAGGGTGGCAGTGGTGAACCAGAGGGTGGCAGTGATCAACCAGAGGGTGGCAGTGAGGAACCAGAGGGTGGCAGTGATGAACCAGAGGGTGGCTCTGGTGAACAAGAGGGTGCTGTGATTAACCAGAGGATGGCAGTGATGAACCAGAGGGTGACAGTGATGATCCAGAGGGTGGCAGTGATGAACCAGAGGGTGGCAGTGATGAACCAGAGGGTGGCAGTGATGATCCAGCGGGTGGCAGTGACGAACCAGAGGGTGGCAGTAATGAACCAGAGGGTGGCAGTGATGACCCGAGAGTGGCAGTAATGAACTAGAGGGTGGCAGTGGTGAACCAGAGGGTGCTGTGATGAACAAGAGGGTGGCAGTGGTGAACTAGAGGGTGGCAATGATGAACCTACCAGAGGGTGACAGTGATGAACCAGAGGGTGGCAATGGTAAACCAGAGGGTGGCAGTGGTGAACCAGAGGGTGGCAGTGGTGAACTAGAGGGTGGCAGTGGTGAACCAGAGGGTGCTGTGATGAACCAGAGGGTGGCTGTGATGAACCAGAGGGTGGCAGTGGTGAACCAGAGGGAGCTGTGATGAACAAGAAGGTACCAGTGATGAACCAGAGGGTGGCAGTGGTGAACCAGAGGATGCTGTGATGAACCAGAGGATGGCAGTGATCAACCAGAGGGTGGCAGTGGTGAACCAGAGGGTGGCAGTGATGAACCAGAGGTTGGCAGTGATGAACCAGAGGGTGGCATTGGTGAACAGGAGGGTGCTGTGATTAACCAGAGGGTGGCAGCGATGAACCAGAGGGTGACAGTGATGATCCAGAGGGTGGCAGTGGCAAACCAGAGGGTGGCAGTGATGAGCCAGAGGGTGGCAGTGATGATCCAGAGGGTGGCAGTGGCGAACCAGAGGGTGGCAGTGATTAACCAGATGGTGGCAGTGATGAACCAGAGGGTGGCAGTGATGAACCAGAGGGTGGCAGGGGTGAACCAGAGGGTGGCAGTGGTGAACCAGAGGGTGGCAGTGATGAACTAGAGGGTGGCAGTGATGAACCAGAGGAAAACAGCGGTGAACCAGATGATGCTGTGATGAACTAGATGGTGGCAGGGGTAAACCAGAGGGTGGCAGTGGTGAACCAGAGGGTGCTGTGATGAACCAGAGGGTGGTAGTTATGAACCAGAGGGTGGCAGTGGTGCACCAGAGGGTGGCATTGATGAACCAGAGGGTGGCAGTGATGAACCAGAGGGTGGCAGTGGTGAACTAGAGGGTGGCATTGATGAACCAGGGGTGACAGTGATGATCCAGACGGTGGCAGTGGTGAACCAGAGGGTGGCAGTGATGAACCAGAGGGTGGCAGTGATGAACCAGAGGGTGGCAGTGGTAAACCAGAGGGTGGCTGTGATGAATCAGAGGGTGGCTGTGATGAATCAGAGGGTGGCAGTGGTGAACCAGAGGGAGCTGTGATGAACAAGAAGGTAGCAGTGATGAACCAGAGGGTGGCAGTGGTGAACCAGAGGATGCTTTGATGAACCAGAGGATGGCAGTGATGAACCAGAGGGTGGCAGTGGTGAACCAGAGGGTGGCAGTGATCAACCAGAGGGTGGCAGTGAGGAACCAGAGGGTGGCAGTGATGAACCAGAGGGTGGCTCTGGTGAACAAGAGGGTGCTGTGATTAACCAGAGGATGGCAGTGATGAACCAGAGGGTGACAGTGATGATCCAGAGAGTGGCAGTGATGAACCAGAGGGTGGCAGTGATGAACCAGAGGGTGGCAGTGATGATCCAGCGGGTGGCAGTGACGAACCAGAGGGTGGCAGTAATGAACCAGAGGGTGGCAGTGATGACCCGAGAGTGGCAGTAATGAACTAGAGGGTGGCAGTGGTGAACCAGAGGGTGCTGTGATGAACAAGAGGGTGGCAGTGGTGAACTAGAGGGTGGCAATGATGAACCTACCAGAGGGTGACAGTGATGAACCAGAGGGTGGCAATGGTAAACCAGAGGGTGGCAGTGGTGAACCAGAGGGTGGCAGTGGTGAACTAGAGGGTGGCAGTGGTGAACCAGAGGGTGCTGTGATGAACCAGAGGGTGGCTGTGATGAACCAGAGGGTGGCAGTGGTGAACCAGAGGGAGCTGTGATGAACAAGAAGGTACCAGTGATGAACCAGAGGGTGGCAGTGGTGAACCAGAGGATGCTGTGATGAACCAGAGGATGGCAGTGATCAACCAGAGGGTGGCAGTGGTGAACCAGAGGGTGGCAGTGATGAACCAGAGGTTGGCAGTGATGAACCAGAGGGTGGCACTGGTGAACAGGAGGGTGCTGTGATTAACCAGAGGGTGGCAGCGATGAACCAGAGGGTGACAGTGATGATCCAGAGGGTGGCAGTGGCAAACCAGAGGGTGGCAGTGATGAGCCAGAGGGTGGCAGTGATGATCCAGAGGGTGGCAGTGGCGAACCAGAGGGTGGCAGTAATGAACCAGAGGGTAGCAGTGATGAACCCAAGGGTGGCAGTAATGAACCAGAGGGTGGCAGTGGTGAACCAGAGGGTGCTGTGATGAACAAGAGGGTGGCATTGGTGAACCAGAGGGTGGCAATGATGAACCAGAGGGTGACAGTGATGAACCAGAGGGTGGCAGTGGTGAACCAGAGCGTGGCAGTGGTGAACCAGAGGGTGGCAGTGGTGAACCAGAGTGTGCTGTGATGAACCAGAGGGTGGCAGTGATGAACCAGAGGGTGGCGCTGCTAAACTGCCCAGAAGCCCTCCTGAGTGTGAGCCCATGCGATGCTGAGCTGCCCAGGGGTTGTGAGCCTATGCGCTACTGAACTGCCCCGGGGCCCAGTGGGTGTGAGCCCCTGTGCTGCTGAACTGCCCCGGAGCCCTCTCAGTGTGAAAATCATTCGTGCTCAATTGCCTGGGAGCCCTCTGGGTGTGAGCACACATTGTGCTAAGTGTCCCCCTGCCCCCAGTACATATATACTCGTACCACACAGCACCATTATGCTCTTACACCATGAAGGCTAGTGCCTGGATGTTCCTGATCCGTGTAGGTGGTACCACCATCTGGTGCAGTCAAAATGTAAAGTCATAACTTGCTACACAGCACCAATAAACACGTGTCCCCCTGGCACTGGTATGCGCATGTACCAGGCGTGGAGCACCCGCATGCCACTGCACCCTACTGCCCAGTGCCAGCATATGCCTGTACAGGGCAGTTTAGTAGGGGATGGGACATTGTCCAGCAGCAGCAGCTGCATGCGCCTGAACCCACTGAGCAGGATCAGAATGACTTTGTACCAACACGCGCAGCAGAGCTATCTTGGACATCTGAAGGATTCTGGGGTCCTGTGCCAAAAGTATTTTTGCATCAATGAGTTTCCCGAGCGCCATCCCCGTGTAGCTCCTGTGACCAGGCGGCTGCTTTCTCCTCATCTGCTGCTCTGCTCGGTCTCTGACCCTTTATAAACAAGATGCATGGGAACTCGCATAGAAGCCCCGCCCGTTTGGCCCCATCCACCACACACTAGCGGTATGAAATGTCTTCCCGCCCGTCCCCACTATAATGGCCAGCTCACTCAAGGAACCTCGGCGCCTTTTGGCGTGCTGGCAAAGTTACAGGCACACGTGGTCACATATTTGTGCAAATGGCACAAAAATCCGCAAGTTTGCGGGAAAATTCGCGAACTCACTGACTTTTTTTGCAATTTCGCACAAATTCGCGGACCGCAAATTCGCAAATTTCGCTCATACTTAATTGCCATTGCATTGGGGTATTACATGAAGGGTATACAAATGTTTCTGAGGGATAGACTGAAGGGGGGTTAGTAATTCTATCCCTCCTTCTAAGACCCCCCTCAGCCAGCTTATACAATATATCTCAGTTTAATGTATATACTACTGACATGAGTCGAATTGTTGCTGCTATTATAGAAAGGAAGTGGATATCATATCTTTAATATGTACATGTGTGATAAGGTCTTTTTAATGAATTGAACTGTTACTTATTTATTTAGATCATTATATATAATATTGAATTTCTTTGGGATAAAAGGTTGCTGCTACTGGGGAAAGGCCGTGGATTCCGTACTCTTATATTTATACGGAAGTTTTAATGAATTGAATTGTAATTCATCTATTGTGGTTTCCCGTTGTGTTTAAGGACTATGGTCTAAATAAACAAAGAGTTTCATTCATTCACTGCCAGGTAGCTAGGTATAAATTAATGAGTAGTTTAAATGAAAAATAAATATAAAACGTTGTTACTCAGTAGGAAATGCACAATAGTACATTATGAAACCTTTATTAGTTAATGCACTGCAGCGATCTGTGTGTAACCAGGAGCATGTAGAATTAAATCGTGGATGATGCAGTGGAGAATAGTGACTTATGCATTTTTAGTGTTTGTGACAGAAAGCACTGTGAATATATAAGTAATTATTTAAATCTTGCATTTTAGTAATACCCAGATTGCAGGCAATTATTTTTTTCGTTTTTTTACAAAACTGTCTCTTCCACACCTCCTGTGGTAGTAAGCGCTATACAAATACAATTAGAAGCACACACTTCACAGTTCAATTGTTGTCTCTTTGCACTACCACTCAAAAAGAATACATCTTTGTCACGACAAAGCTTTGAGTGGTTTGACCAATTAAAACCAGTACCTGCTTCCAAGCATCCTTTATTTACATGTGCTGTGTAACTTGTAGCTCACATTTGCATTTCTTTCAGGCAAGCTGGCAGTTAGCGGTCTGCCTGATTTCCGTTTCACAGCACAACACTCCTTGAATGACACTCCAGCTATCAGAATTAACCGTCCCAGGACGGTTGTCTCTATCAAAAAAGTAGGAGAATGGCCATTTAAATATGTTTGTGAGTGTTTTCACTGCGGAAACCATCTTCATCACATGAAGGGTCATGCAATTGCACTTTATGAATATATTTAGCAAAATGATGCCTCAATGAGGGCAATGAATAATAAATTAAAAGTTAATAGAAATAAATCTAAATAATCTGCAAACAAATTTAAAAGACAATATAGATATTCTAGCAATAGATGTCAATAAACCTTTCTAGTACAAAGGTTTTTTTAATCACCACAATCAAAAATAGAAAGTTTAAAACCACTTCTCAATACAGAGCCCTTTACAGTATGCATTATAAACGTTCTTGTGTAAACTAGGTGACAAAAACAGGAAAAATGGCAAAAGGAAAGGAAAGTTTGTGGCTGGGTGTTTTAGGCCTGTGACTTCCATCCCATTTTCACCTCGGAGAGAACGGCCCCCTCTAACCCCCAAGTCCAGCTCGCACCTTTCCTTGTGGACAGAGTACATTAACAGGCGTGCTGGGCTCAATTAAGCTGGCCCTTGCCCCCCAGCAGCAAGACCCATCCTCCTTCATCAGCTTGTAAGGAGTGTGCACAATCGGTTTGCTTCTTAGTGCAGCTCCTAGTGCGAGACTCTATCTGGTACACACGGCTGGAGCTGATGGAATTCAACAATTCTTGCATGCAGACAATAAGGCTGGGGAATGCGCACCATGACTCCACGACCCCCCTGGGGGTCGCTCCCCACAGATTGAAGACCAATGTCATAAAGGAATTGTGGAGGCTTCCTCAATGAATATTGGTCCAACTGTAATCTGGCATTATATGTGACTAAAAAATGGTGGAGCAGCATAGATCTGAAACAAAAATAATAATGTTCCACTAGCTATTTTTTGGGGGGGAGAGATAGAACTAAGCTCAACAAGAAATAATTAAAACGTTCTATAGTAGCATTGGCATGCTTAGTTTCGGAAGTAGAGTTCATTGTCAGACTCAGTTGGACATATGCTCAGAAGACACACCGGCGACAGGACAAGCCAGTTACTTTATTGCCAGCCCACTGGGTTCTGGCCATTGTCACATCTTACCATACCAATACATCAATGGATTTTGATGCACATATATGTCTTTTGGATCCTCCAGATAGTCCAGGAACATCCTGTGGAGGTCCATTGGTGCTGCAACTTGCTCAACCTGTTTTGTCATTGCCTCTGCATTGGACTTGTGCCCTGCCAATTGAAACCAATACAATGCAGAGGTTGTGTCCGATCCTTCTGTTGCTGTTGTTGCCAGTGTTCTGGTTGATTGTGTTGTTGGCTGCTTTGAGACAAGAATTCCTTCTCTGGAATTTGAAGGTGGCACCCCAGTACTGCGGGTGGGACTTAAAGATCCAGCTGTTCTTCTTTCAACTCTCCTGCTTGCTCTACAATTCATCTCTTGTATTTGAAAACACCCCCTTCAGAAAAAAGAATGAAAGTGGGCAGATTTTTTTCGTCTAGTGGATCAAGTAGTGTGGCACAAATGTACTCTTTCGACGCAAAGATGTCATGTTGCAGCCTTCTATTACATGCCAAGCAGAGGACTAAGGTCTCAACCAAGGCATGTTCTTCTGTGTTTTTATTCAAACCTGCAGGGGCGAACTTTTCAGATGCCTTCTTTAACCCCTTCAGCGCGGCGCGAATTTTCGCACTGTGCTGAAGGTTCTAAGAAACGGGCGTGGCCATGACAGAACGGTTCCGTCATAAGCACAGCCCAGCCTGCGCTCATGACGGAACAGCTCCGTCATGAGCACCGAAGAGGTTAACTGGTCTTGTTGGAGATGCAACAATGGGATATATTTGTGCATCGTACTGTACTACTTGCTAACTTTCTGTGTGAAAACCTCAAAAGGGAGTAGCATCTGTGTCAGGAATTTTACTAGGCCCCATTTGTCGGCATCCTGGGTCAAACCTTTCCCAACTGCATGCCCTCCTGTTCGAATGACATAGTCTTTTGCAGGTGGTCAGTATGTTGCTGACTACGTCTTCCTTTTTGAGAAAGTCTTGCGCCACCTGGTTGATGCAATGGGCCAAACACAGGATCTTAAAATTGTTTCTGTCTGACATGACCATGCCTATGTTACTGCTATTGTCTGTGGCAACAAATCCAATTCTGAGACCTCTGGTTACAGCCATTCATACACCTTGCTGTTAAACTCCTCCAAGATGTTTACAGCTGTATGTGATATCTCCATGGCGAACATCCCCACTGTTTCATGCCACCAAACACCCTTAAAACTTTCTTCAGGGCCAATAATGTCTGATATCTTTTGCTTTACCCTCACAAATGAAATTCAGTGTGCAGTAATGCACATGAAATCAGGTGCCGGACAACTCGCCCTTATGTCTATCATCAAGTGGATGGTGTGAACAACACTTTGCTGTAAAGCTTGTCCAACCAACTGCAGCACATCGTCATGAGGCACTGAAACAGCACAGAGAAAGGGAGGAGGTCCAGCGCTAACATTTGTGTCAGCTTCCCGTTGTACAAATGTGTAGTTAGGTTGTTCTGCTTGGAGGTCCTTCCTGCCTAAAAATGCCTGCAATAGTAGGCTGGATTTCCTCTTTTCTGGGGCCACTGACACAGGTGTCTTTTAAGAAGTAGATGGAGGCAGTAGACTCAATGTGGGTCATGGTGGGGCAGTCACTGTACACTGTGGTGTCTCCATCTCACTCAGAGTCCTGTGCCATGGTTGATGTTGCAGAGGTTGGTGAATCTGGTGGTTCACTGCTGGGGACAAGGCTGCGTTGTACGAAGATGCCCCCCTCTTCTTCGTCATCATCACCTTCTACCATGATTGGACATGTAGTTGATGTTCTCAGCATCTTCTCACCACCATGATTACGTTCAGCAATTTTTTTAGGGTGTTCCTCCCACTTGATTGTGTGGTGTTTTTTCATATGGGTCGATTGTCCTCCAGTACCATCATTTGTATCTGGTTTACCTCAACAAATTTTCATGCTGCAGTTGCTGCATACTGCCATGTGCCCCCCCTCTTGGCTCATTGTAAAAAAGTCCCAAACTGAGGAGGAGTGTTTTTTTACTGTGCCACTTCCTGAAGAAGAACTGTAGGTAAGTGGGCATGTCCTCCATTGCCTCTCTGCTTCTCGTCAGGTAGGTATTGGTGCAGGTCTCATCTGGGGCTTTGCAAATATACGAGCTGGTGGCGGTGCTGACTGTGCCAGATCCCTTGTAGCAGCTTGAATAGAAATTTCTGACTTCTCTATGTTACCTTCCAATATGACTTCCTCATCATTGGCATCGTCCTCATCATCCCTTTCCATAAGTGTCTTGAGGGCTGTAAATGTATTGTAAATGTATTGGCATTTATATAGCGCACTACTTTACCCGTAGGGTCCCAAGGCGCTTCGACCGCTGCGAAACACTTCCTGGCTTCCCTGAGAGATGGTCCCTTAATGGGTATCTCCAGGGTGAGACCAGGCATCCCCGGCGGTCTGGTGGGGCCGTTAGTGAAGATGAGGCAAGCTAATGCCCAGAGTTGCCGAGTGTGATCGCTGATCAGAGTGGGCACCGAGGCGAGAGAATTATCGAGTCCGCTGACCCTGGTCCAGAAACCTGCCGCGCCGGGAATCGAACCCTGGTCCCGGGCCGTCCTCTGCTCTCGGGTCTGCCGCCTCTAACCGGTGAGCCACACTACTTCACTGGTTAGAGGCGGCAGACCCGGGCTGATTAGGATGGTGGGCGGAAAAGCATTCCGACTGCCGTGGAAGTGGAAAAGTACCGTCTGCTGGTACTGCAGCAAAACTGGCGGTCAGATTAGGATGCACTGCCTGAATTATGCTACCGAGGCGGTCGGATTACAGGATAACCCGCCGCAATGACTGAAAATCCATCCGCGGTAGTCGAGATTGCTGTGGAAAGGCCCAAGACCGCTGTTTTCCTATTGGTCAGGAATGCATGGAGGTGTCCAGGATTCAATCTTGGCTATCCGCAGTGGTGCTTCCGCTGTCCCTGAATGGCCGGATTCTCCGCTACGGTGTGATGGGCTGTTTGAGGCATCGTGATTCGTCCGGTGGTCGTAACTGCATTCCGCACAGTGGTCCATCACTATTGACTCTGTTCGTTACCAGTGCAGAAGGAGATTCCTGGCGTAACGCAAAACACTGCAGCAGACGGGCAATATGCTGTCTATGCCCATCGTAATACGGCGGACGCAAGGACCACCGATGGAGTGCAGAAAAGGGCATTTTCTGCCGCCGTCAGCACCGCAGATGTGACCCTGCCCACTATCCTAATCAGCCCCTAAGTCTTTCTAGAACCGTTCTTCTGCTTTGCCTCTCATGTTCTCTCCTGGACTCTGCTGGGGTCCCCATCATCATCTGAAGTGTTGCCTGGAGAAGGTGATGGAGCAGTATCCCTCATTTTCTTTGCTGGAGATCTGGGAGCCAATCATTCTAAAAGCAATCTAAAAGCAGATGTTCAACTACTTGCATGGTAGGTAGCTCAACCTCCTGTTCTGCTCCAACATCAGACAAATGTACTATTGCTAGCTGCGGCTAATGTCCACTTTGCACTGTTTCTTGACATGACTGCATGCTACTTTGCGAAAGGGACAAATCCAATGTCACTACTCATAAGCGTCAACATGATTGCAGTAGCTGCCTCACTGACAGACATGGTCCTGGGCTTAGGTTAGGTAGATGGTGCTTTTGAGTTTATGAGTTTATACCGCGCTAGAATCAAACTCCCGAAGGAGTATCTCCGCGCCATATGCCCTGTGGAGTGGTCTACAGACAGAGGAATAAAAAAGTTTTCAGCTTTTTCCTAAAAGCTAAGTGATCACTGCACTGATTGAGCACCAAGGGAAGCTTGTTCCAGAGAGCTGGACCAACAGAAGACAAGGCTTTTTCGCCTTTTCTGGACTTCTTTACAATGGGTGCCTGAAGTAAAAGCTGGTTGGAGGATCTGAGATTGCAGGAGATGTTATAAGGGATGAATTTTTCAGCCAAGTAGGAAGGTCCTAGATCATGTAGTCCTTTATGGACAGTACAACTGATCTTAAACTTGACCCTTTGGCGGATGGAGAGCCAGTGTAATTTTGCCAATAAGAGTTTTGAAGGAGATCTCGGGGTGGGGCATTTAGGACCAACCTTGCTGCTGTGTTCTGCACCACTTGAAGCCTGCCAAGTAGCCCCTCACTTTTGATACAAGAGTACTGCTCTCAGCTTGCTCACCAGAGGCCGGTGCGGCAGGCACAAGTTTGCCAAAAAAGTTTCTGGTTGACATGCCATTGGTGGAAATCTGCTTCTTCTCCTCCCAACTGGCCACTTTCTTGGTAGCAGCTTTCTTTGGGGACATCTTGAAGCTGTCCTTTGGCTGTGGCACTTAGCTTCACAAGCTAAAGAGATGCCTGTGTTGCATTGTCAGTCATGTGTTGCGTCGTGTTCGGGCCCTCTGCCTGGCAGTACTGTGCGTGATGTCTCTTCTCTTGTTCCCTTAAAAACAAATAAGCAAGAACAGTATCAGTGAAATTTGGCATTGCTGCAATTCAATTATTAGTAAAAACAAACAATATTATTTTGTGTGGTTACTTGAGATATTATAAATAATTAGGAAAACAGTGTAACTATCCATTGGTAAAAACACACCAATATAAACTTTCATGGTGTACACTCAGGAAGAATAAGAAAGAGCAACACGATACAGATCTAACCGTTTGCTTTATGTGCATCCCAACGGGATGTTAAATTTAGGGAGGTGCTGATGATAATGGAATAATCCTTTCGATATTGAATGCTGGTGTGCACCTATAGCAGACATGGGTTGATGCAAGATGTTTGGAAAATTGGAAAAAATAAATAAATGAAATTTAAAAAATTTAACATAACAATTTTTAATAAAACAATTGCAATTAAAAAAGGTCAATTATTCTTTTGAGTAAAATTACAAACAATTTAAACAATTAAAATGTAAAAATAATTGAAAAATGTAAATTAAAATTTGTATTTTTTAAAATTAAAATGGAAAAAGTCTAAAAAATTGAAATAAAACAAAATTAAAAGCAATTTTAAATGTAAAATTTAATTAAAAAATAAAAGGAACTAAAATAAATAAGAATAAAAAATTAAATAAAAAACCTAATATTAAACAAATCCAAATATTTATTTTCTATAAATAACTGAAGTTATCCTCAAGAATTTCATTTATTAAACTGCTATCTCAACCATCCATGCAAGCTTATGACAAAGGGTCACACTGGCTGGATGCAGAAAATGGTTTCCAGCCAGTACCAAAAGTTCAACAACAGCAAAACTGAGCAAGAAGCCATGGGGAACAAAAAGAAGACATGCAAGTTTGTGGTAAAAGCACACTGGCTGCAGTGCATACAGAAAATGGCTGCCAGCCACATTGGTCACACGCATAAAGACATGGTAAGTAAGTAAAGTAAAGTTTATTTTATGTGCATAGTTAATTGAAACCATTGCAATACAAATATCATAAAAACTCTTATAACATCTATTGTAAAACACTTTAAAAAAGATTCATAAAAGGAGAAACTCAGCAATGCAGAATAAATACACATAGTTGAGAGTGCTGGTCTCTCTGTAATAATCTCTCATCCTGTTCAGCCGTATGCCGTCTCTGCCCCGTATGTTCGACCTTGATCTCTCTCTTGCTAAATGGTATCGCATTGGTTAGGCAGTCATGTTCCATAAGGTGCCATTTGGACCTATTGGACCTATTGTCCATCTGCAACTCAGCCTGCGTCTTTTATGATTTCCACCAGATTTGGCTTCTCTGTTCGGCCACTCTCAAGAATTTCACAAATCTGCAGTTCAGTTGCGAATTTGATGGATTCAGGAAGGCAAGCACCGCTTGCCTTCTGGTGCCAATCCCTCTTCGCTAAAATTGATCTTTGAGAAGCAATTTGGGTGCCTGTTGCAGTTCTTCGCATAGACAAATTACATGAAGGATGTCGCCCTTGCTGGCGTTGCATAACCTGCAGGTCTCGTTGCTGTCTTTCCTCAGCCATGGAGGTAAGTGCCCTGTGCGTGGCAAAATCCCTAGTCTGTACTTTAAAAAGTTCATTTTTATGGCTTTGGGGTACCCCTGATTAAAGTATATTTGTGGTATTAATGATTTGTAGGAATTGAGAGTCATCCATGCATGTGTTCTTTTTGCAAATGAAGCCTTGTCTCCAGTAAGGAGAGTAATTTGGCGTTTTTCCAGACTATATGTTTGAAGTTGCCGTGCCCAAGTTGTTTGTCCCAGAGCTCTGAGAGTTTGGTGACTTCCAAGGCTGACTGGAGGTATTTTCTTGCCTCTGAAGTGTCCCTTCTTTGTATGTCGCTCCATAGCAAAGAATTTAGTGTGTTTGTAGTCGTACTTCTTAGTTTTTGGCAACAAATGATGTACGCTCCGTGCCTGGCTAGATATTGTTTTTGGAGGCCAAACTCCAATCTTATTTGTGCTGGAGATGTGTAAGTCGGGAGTGAGAACATTGTTCTATAGGCCTTGACCTGTATGCTGTCCAGGTCCTTGGAGTCCCTTCCCCGCATTGCCTCGCTGCCGTATGTGATTGAGGGAAGAAGTTTTGCCTGGATTACCTTCAGGAACGGGGTTAGTGTCGGACCCATCAGTCGGGTTGCCAGATTTTTCATTTTCAAGGTAATCAATAGGCCTCTCCTTCTAATTTCCTGCCTCTGTTGTGAAAAAGAGCCTTCCTTGTCAAATGTGACTCCCAGGTATTTATACTCTGGCCGCCTACACAAAATAGCCACTGACCACATGGTGAAACAGCAAGCAAGGACTCGTGGCCAATAACAAAGAACACATGCAGGCCCATGTCAAAAACACATTGGCTGTCTACTCAAAATGGACACCAGCCACACACTCACAACAGCAAGCAATAAGGCATGGGGAACAAAGAAGACATGCAGGCCTATGGGCACTGAGTATACAAAATGGCCCCTGGCCACAGGCATGGGGAACAAAGACAAATGGTGCCCTATGGCAAACACACTAACCGACTGGCCAGACAAAGGAGGCATGGATTAGTAACACAGAAAAACACAACATTAATTCCGGAATGCCAAAAACAAAAATTAACTGAGCTAGGAAATGTTATAACAACACACATCCTCCAAAGGCATCAAATATAGCGTTCCCACCTATCCACTGTTTGCAGAAGAAAACTTGAAATACCCCATAAAGTCACATTTTACAATTTAGTCCAATGCCATCCATGGCCTAAATAATGTTTCAATTCAACAGACACCACAGAAATGGTTGTTTCATGCACCCATGACTAGTGCTGGGCCTTTTGTCTGGAAGGCCCATTGTCAGACTAGGTCACATTGTGAATTAAATATATCAATATTGCTAACTTGTTAAAACAAATGCAGATGAAAATGTACTGAACTGTTCAACATTTTTCCTTTACAAAAGAAGATAAATTACATGCAAAAACATAACTAGGTCCTCACTAAAACTACAGGGCTCCTACAACAATACATTTTAAAAATCAAATAAAAGTACAAATAAATCTAAGTGATTGCCCCCATCAAGCAAACGACACCCTCATGCACCCGCTTTTCAACTTACTTGTGAAGTCTCAAATAAAAAGTCCTTAAATGCAATGGTATATATGGAGCAGACAAGGAGAGTGAATCTTCCATCTCCAAATTCCAATAAAAAGTTCTCACTGCACCATCAGGATTCAAGCAAGCCGGGCCGAAGAAGGCTGAAATGCCAGAAACCGGTCCCCGGTAGCTTGTCTCCTTTCTGGTGAAGAATTGGCTTGGTAGTTTAGTCTGCCCTGTTCCCATGATGCACTGGGCCAGGGACAGACTGATTTGCATATAGCCAGGTTCTGAGCTGGGATGGTGCAGTGAGATAAATAACGGTGATGGATCAAGCCCTGATCTTTGGACTGGGTAAGAGTGGTCTGCTTAATTCAGACACTCTGTTCATCACCACCCCCTTTTCTGAATCGTTTTTGGCCACTATAGGTGTGGCAGGGTATACTCAGACATGAGTCCCTTTCTCACTGCACCATCAGGATTCAAGCAAGCCGGGCCAAAGAAGGCTGAAATGCCAGAAACCGGTCCCCGGTAGCTTGTCTCCTTTCTGGTGAAGAATTGGCTTGGTAGTTTAGTCTGCCCTGTTCCCATGATGCACTGGGCCAGGGACAGACTGATTTGCATATAGCCAGGTTCTGAGCTGGGATGGTGCAGTGAGATAAATAACGGTGATGGATCAAGCCCTGATCTTTGGACTGGGTAAGAGTGGTCTGCTTAATTCAGACACTCTGTTCATCACCACCCCCTTTTCTGAATCGTTTTTGGCCACTATAGGTGTGGCAGGGTATATTCAGACATGAGTCCCTTTCTCACTGCACCATCAGGATTCAAGCAAGCCGGGCCGAAGAAGGCTGAAATGCCAGAAACCGGTCCCCCATAGCTTGTCTCCTTTCTGGTGAAGAATTGGCTTGGTAGTTTAGGCTGCCCTGTTCCCATGATGCACTGGGCCAGGGACAGACTGATTTGCATATAGCCAGGTTCTGAGCTGGGATGGTGCAGTGAGATAAACAACGGTCATGGATCAAGCCCTGATCTTTGGACTGGGTAAGAGTGGTCTGCCTAATTCAGACACTCTGTTCATCACCACCCTCTTTTCTGAATCGTTTTTGGCCACTATAGGTGTGGCAGGGTATACTCAGACATGAGTCCCTTTCTCACTGCACCATCAGGATTCAAGCAAGCCGGGCCAAAGAAGGCTGAAATGCCAGAAACCGGTCCCCAGTAGCTTGTCTCCTTTCTGGTGAAGAATTGGCTTGGTAGTTTAGTCTGCCCTGTTCCCATGATGCACTGGGCCAGGGACAGACTGATTTGCATATAGCCAGGTTCTGAGCTGGGATGGTGCAGTGAGATAAATAACGGTGATGGATCAAGCCCTGATCTTTAGACTGGGTAAGAGTGGTCTGCTTAATTCAGACACTCTGTTCATCACCACCCCCTTTTCTGAATCGTTTTTGGCCACTATAGGTGTGGCAGGGTATACTCAGACATGAGTCCCTTTCTCACTGCACCATCAGGATTCAAGCAAGCCAGGCCGAAGAAGGCTGAAATGCCAGAAACCGGTCCCCGGTAGCTTGTCTCCTTTCTGGTGAAGAATTGGCTTGGTAGTTTAGTCTGCCCTGTTCCCATGATGCACTGGGCCAGGGACAGACTGATTTGCATATAGCCAGGTTCTGAGCTGGGATGGTGCAGTGAGATAAATAACGGTGATGGATCAAGCCCTGATCTTTGGACTGGGTAAGAGTGGTCTGCTTAATTCAGACACTCTGTTCATCACCACCCCCTTTTCTGAATCATTTTTGGCCACTATAGGTGTGGCAGGGTATACTCAGACATGAGTCCCTTTCTCACTGCACCATCAGGATTCAAGCAAGCCGGGCCGAAGAAGGCTGAAATGCCAGAAACCGGTCCCCGGTAGCTTGTCTCCTTTCTGGTGAAGAATTGGCTGGGTAGTTTAGTCTGCCCTGTTCCCATGATGCACTGGGCCAGGGACAGACTGATTTGCAAATAGCCAGGTTCTGAGCTGGGATGGTGCAGTGACATAAATAACGGTGATGGATCAAGCCCTGATCTTTGGACTGGGTAAGAGTGGTCTGCTTAATTCAGACACTCTGTTCATCACCACCCCCTTTTCTGAATCGTTTTTGGCCACTTTAGGTGTGGCAGGGTATACTCAGACATGAGTCCCTTTCTCACTGCACCATCAGGATTCAAGCAAGCCGGGCCGAAGAAGGCTGAAATGCCAGAAACCGGTCCCCGGTAGCTTGTCTCCTTTCTGGTGAAGAATTGGCTTGGTAGTTTAGTCTGCCCTGTTCCCATGATGCACTGGGCCAGGGACAGACTGATTTGCATATAGCCAGGTTCTGAGCTGGGATGGTGCAGTGAGATAAATAACGGTGATGGATCAAGCCCTGATCTTTGGACTGGGTAGGAGTGGTCTGCTTAATTCAGACACTCTGTTCATCACCACCCCCTTTTCTGAATCGTTTTTGGCCACTATAGGTGTGGCAGGGTATACTCAGACATGAGTCCCTTTCTCACTGCACCATCAGGATACAAGCAAGCCGGGCCGAAGAAGGCTGAAATGCCAGAAACCGGTCCCCGGTAGCTTGTCTCCTTTCTGGTGAAGAATTGGCTTGGTAGTTTAGTCTTCCCTGTTCCCATGATGCACTGGGCCAGGGACAGACTGATTTGCATATAGCCAGGTTCTGAGCTGGGATGGTGCAGTGAGATAAATAACGGTGATGGATCAAGCCCTGATCTTTGGACTGGGTAAGAGTGGTCTGCTTAATTCAGACACTCTGTTCATCACCACCCCCTTTTCTGAATCGTTTTTGGCCACTATAGGTGTGGCAGGGTATACTCAGACATGAGTCCCTTTCTCACTGCACCATCAGGATTCAAGCAAGCCGGGCCGAAGAAGGCTGAAATGCCAGAAACCGGTCCCCGGTAGCTTGTCTCCTTTCTGGTGAAGAATTGGCTTGGTAGTTTAGTCTGCTCTGTTCCCATGATGCACTGGGCCAGGGACAGACTGATTTGCATATAGCCAGGTTCTGAGCTGGGATGGTGCAGTGAGATAAATAACGGTGATGGATCAAGCCCTGATCTTTGGACTGGGTAAGAGTGGTCTGCTTAATTCAGACACTCTGTTCATCACCACCCCCTTTTCTGAATCGTTTTTGGCCACTATAGGTGTGGCAGGGTATACTCAGACATGAGTCCCTTTCTCACTGCACCATCAGGATTCAAGCAAGCCGGGCCGAAGAAGGCTGAAATGCCAGAAACCGGTCCCCGGTAGCTTGTCTCCTTTCTGGTGAAGAATTGGCTTGGTAGTTTAGTCTGCCCTGTTCCCATGATGCACTGGGCCAGGGACAGACTGATTTGCATATAGCCAGGTTCTGAGCTGGGATGGTGCAGTGAGATAAATAACGGTGATGGATCAAGCCCTGATCTTTGGACTGGGTAAGAGTGGTCTGCTTAATTCAGACACTCTGTTCATCGCCACCCCCTTTTCTGAATCATTTTTGGCCACTATAGGTGTGGCAGGGTATACTCAGACATGAGTCCCTTTCTCACTGCACCATCAGGATTCAAGCAAGCCGGGCCGAAGAAGGCTGAAATTCCAGAAACCGGTTCCCCATAGCTTGTCTGCTTTCTGGTGAAGAATTGGCTTGGTAGTTTAGTCTGCCCTGTTCCCATGATGCACTGGGCCAGGGACAGACTGATTTGCATATAGCCAGGTTCTGAGCTGGGATGGTGCAGTGAGATAAATAACGGTGATGGATCAAGCCCTGATCTTTGGACTGGGTAAGAGTGGTCTGCTTAATTCAGACACTCTGTTCATCACCACCCCCTTTTCTGAATCATCTAGAGGAACAAAGCACTGGGAGGAACCTGCTGGACAAGTTCAGGAAGTTAGAATCTCTGGGGCACTGCCTTCCTACTTGAAAAAAAAGGGAACAAAATAAGGCTTCTTGCACAAAAAAACGGGCAGTTCGAGAAGAAAATCCACTCCAAAAGCCTCTCAGCTACATTTCCAGCAAAAAAAGGTGTGCAAGAGCTCCATTTGCTTTTGCAGTCAGCACTAGATCGGCACCGTACGAGTGAGCGCGAATTCTCGCAGGACCTTGGTAGTGGCGCAAGTCGTCATGTACGAGCTCGCAAGTAGCCCAAGGCTATCTTGGCACTCATGGTGGAGTGTTAAAACAGAACTCAAGGGCACAAACAGAAAAAAACTCCCCTTCAGTAACTCTGCTTTCCTCCACGAAGCATGTTCTGCAAACTCCATGAGTGGAGCGGAGTTTACTGCTCAGGCCTACATGTCACTCTGTAACATGTGCCGCCATTCTACTGCTTGTCACACCACTCCACTCTAGGCCACTTCCTCCTAAGACAATTTTCGAAACACAACTCTATGACATATCACTCCACTCTATTCTATGACATACCACTCCAATGTGTGCCACTCAATTGTACTGTCCAAGAAGCTACTCCACTTTATGACACATCACTCCACTCCATTCTATGACACCCTACTCTAAAACACTCTAAGCTGCTCCACTCGATGACACATCCCTACACTGTATGAAAGGCCACTCCACTCTACGACATGCCACTCCTCTATATGCCAGTCTAGTCAATGTCTCTCCTCTGTACGACACTGTATGTCACGCAACTGTGTGACATGCCATCCAACTCTTCCTGCAGGGCCTGTTTCACAAAAGTATACATACTTGTGGTGATTTCCCCGCAGCTGTGGGGTAGTTTCCGCACTCAAGGCTGAATCTCTGTAATGAGAATTCTTTGTGAATCAGACTCTATTACATCACACTTCCTACTTCCTGATGTCACCGACCCACCTTTCTCGAGTCACCCTCCCCCCTCAGACCAGTCAAGCCTTGAGCACTTTCCCCCACTAGACCTTGACACCCTTGGCAAAGTGGCACGCCAAGTCAAATGGGGCTCCCCGCGTGATCCAGCCCCACCGGAAATTCTGATACAAGCAAGCCAAGTTATCTTGCCTGTAGTCTTGGAGCTACTTAATTCTTCCATCTCCTCCTGTACAGTACCCACCACTTGGAAGCAAGCCATGGTGCGGGCATTACTAAAAAAAACCAACCTGGACCCAGACGATCACTCCAGTTACCGCCCCATCTCACTTCTCCCCTGGGCAAGCAAGGTCCTGGAGAAGTACATAAACGCCCAGCTAGTCCAGTTCCTTGAGAACAACTCACTACTGGATACGTCCCAGACAGGCTTCAGACCGAAGCACGGTACTGAAACCGCCTTGTTAGCGGTTACCGAAGAGTCACGAAGGATACTAGATCAGGGAGGATCAGTGGCAGTGATCCTCCTTGATTTAAGTGCAGCCTTCGATACGGTCAGCTATGCCACCTTGCTGAACCGTCTATATAACATCGGTGTATCAGGCGAGGCATTGAGGTGGTTCGACTCCTTCCTGACCAATAGATCTTTTCAGATCTTTGACGGGGAAACAGTGTCAGCCAGCAAACCACTAAGTTGTGGAGTGCCGCAGGGCTCCTCCTTGAGCCCTGCGTTGTTCAACGTATACATGAAACCACTGGCTGGGGTCGTCGAACCCCACGGTATCAAAATCATATCGTATGCCAACGATACCCAGCTAGTGGTTTCGCTGGCACAAGAGAGCAACAGGCAAACTCCGGAAGGCCTGCTGAGATGTTTAGAGGACGTAAAGGAGTGGATGACTACCTCCTCCCTCAAACTAAATGGAGATAAAACTGAGCTCATGCTCATGCTCCTGGGACCAACCTCACCAGTGCCTTTCACTTCCTTATGGCACCCCTGTCTGGGTCCCCCTCCCACCCCTAAGGAAAGTGTAAGAGCCTAGGAGTCTGGCTGGACAAAAGTCTCTCTTTCTCCACCCAGGCCACCAAGTTGTCCGCCACTTGTTTTGGCCTACTCAGAACACTGAGGAAAGTTCTTCCGCTTTTACCATTAGAAGCCAGACAGGTGGCAGTGCAGGGCCTGATCCAGTCCCGTCTGGATTCGAACAACGCCCTATATGTGGGGGCCCCTGAGATGACTCTTCGGAAGTTGCAGGTGCTACAGAACTGTGCAGCCCGCACCCTGCTACAGATCCCACGCACCCAGTCAGCTAGACCCGGAATAAAAAGTTTACACTGGTTGCCAGTAAGGCAGAGAGTGGCATTAAAGGCGCTCTGTATCACCCATAGGGCCTTCTGGAAGACAGGACCAGCAATCAATGACAAGCTAGTCATTCCGTATCACCCACACAGAAACCTTCGCTCCACGGAGGCTTTCCTGGCGGTGGTACCCAGAGTAAGGAGAGCTAGGGCCGGAGGCAGGATGTTCTCCCTGAACACGTCGAAGTTGTGGAATGCACTTCCTCTACAACTCCGGTCCAACTCGAACCAGCTGTCATTCCGCAAACAGCTGAAAACCCTACTGTTTGCCAAACCCACCGAGTTCTAATCTCTTCCTACCGCCCACCTCTGTCTACTTACTTAGCGCTTGGACGCCCTTGGGCAGCAATCGCGCTTAACAAATCCATATACAATACAATACAATACACTCCTCCTATATGCTACTCCACTCTACAATACTCTATTCCAGTCTGCCCATCCACTGTATGCCACAGTACTCCACTCTACGACACTGAATGACACAGCACTCCCCTCCACTCTAGGACATTGCACTCCACTACACTGTACAACACTCTACTCCAATCTATAACACTCCACGCCACTCTGTGCCACTTCATGTCACTCCATTGTACAAAACACTAAACCATTTTACACCATGCCACGTCACTCTACTATACACCACTACACTCTATTCCAGTCTATGACACTTCACTGTACACCACTGTGCTCCACTCTATGACACAGAACTCCACTCTACAACATGCTACTCCACTCTTCTACACATCACTCCACTCTATGGCAAGCCACTCATCTCTACAACTCTTCACTCCTCTCCTTTCTATGACACTTCACTCCACCCTATGTCATTCCACAGCTCTCTATTCCACTGTATGACAAACCACTCTATTCTTTGCTGGTCTACTCAACTCGACCATACACTACTACACTCTATAACAGTCTACTCCAGGAGTGACCGCTCCATTGAAGCAGATGGGCATTGTTCCCTGGCCTTTGGTAGGCAACACATACTCATTTTATAGTGTTATTTTCCTCTGTTTCAGTTATTTTTTTTGTTAAGTAGATTTTTATTGACAAATTTAAAAGAAAAACAGTACATAAGTCATAAAATAAAAAAAATAAAAAAATTACGTTGAACTGCAGTTTTACAAGAAGCATTTGACAAATGTAATACTTGATGGGTGAAAGTAGAAAAAGAGAAAAGAGAAGGGGAAATACAGAGGAAATGAGAGAGAGAGAAGAGACAGGGGAGAAAAGAAAAAAAAGAAGATATAAGCGCGTGGGAATAAAAGGAAGAGCAATTAGCTGGGAGAGTGCAAGGAAATATATGTAGTAAAGGGAAGCCAAAGTAGGTCAGATTAGATTTTTTGTGGGGAATAGATGAATAAGAGGCGATAGCAATTCTGTTTTTCGTCACAAATGAAGTTCCACCAAGTATGTACAGTAAGTTTAGAATTATCCTTCCAACAGGACAAAATGACTTTAAATGCAAAAGCAATAAACAAGTCCAATAATTTAGCAGAGGAAGAAACAATATCAATATCATCCGATAAAGAACCTAGAAAAACATTCATTAGTGGCAAGGTGGTGGAACAGGAAAACATTGGCATGCATATATTCCAAACAGATTCCCAGAAAGATAAAACAGAGGGACATTCATACAGTAGGTGTTTAAGCGTTCCTTGTTCTTTGGAGCATGACCAACATAATGGGGAGGAGGACTGAGAACATTTGTGAATACTAACAGGCGTAATGACAACTCTATGATATATAAAGAACAAAGATTGAGTAATACGTGCAGCAATGGACACTTTGAACAGTTCAGACCACAAACGATCCCACAACGCAATAGGGAGAGAAGCAGAGAGGTCCGTTTCCCAAGCAATCTCAATGTTTGTTTTAGGTCGTTACAATGGTGTATTCATGTAGAAAGGATGAAGGCAATTGATATAAATCTTGCAGTGCAGGGAAAGAAATGATGGAATTAGCATAAAAAAATTGATGGACAAACACAACACCCTTTTCCTTCCAAAATTTGAAGTAAAACGATTTGCCTTTATATTTAAGGAATTTGTTATACCACACCACAGAAGATAAAAAATCTTGAAGAGGAAAGAAATTAGAAGAAAAAACATAATGAAGAAGAGATTGGGAGTACTTTAAAATAAGGTATTTGGACAAAAAAGAGCAATTAGACATAAATACAGTATGTTGGAATGAAAAATCTTTCAAAAAGGATTGTTCCAACACAACCCATCTAGGCACTGGATTATCTAAAAAGTAATATGCTAATGAAAAGGATTGTTTAATCTGGAATGCAGAATGATACATTTTGAAGTTGGGGAAGCGAACGCCACCTTCATTTTTAGGACGTATCAGTTTCTGTAAGGCAATACGGGGACGTTTATCATTCCATAAGAATTTAGTACAGATGGAATTTATGCGAGAGAAGTATGAATTAGGGATTTTAAAAAGAAGTATGGAAATAGTATAAAGAATATGTGGAGTAATCATCATTTTAATCGTATCTAGTCTACCCCACCAGGAAAGAAATAAGGGAGACCAAAGCTGGAGGAGGGATTGGATTTTTTTCAAGAGGGAGTCAAAAGTAAATTTAAGCATGTCCACCAATGATGACGAAAACCAAATACCAAGGTACTTAATTTTGGAAGGGCACCATGCAAACTCAGTATTACTGAACATATACTGGTAACATATCGAATTTAGGGATAGGACTTCCGTTTTGGATAAATTGAGTTTATAACCCGAGACAGAGGAGTACAACCGCACGTTCTCCAAAAAATGCAGAAGAGCTGAAGTGGGGTTGGCCATGTAAACGAGGACATCATCCGCATAAGCAGAAAGTTTAATTTCCATGGACATTGGAGGTAAAAGGTGGAGAGGGTTTTGTGGAGGATATCCAAACGCTGCCTCCAGCAGATACTGGCTTGGTACAGCCAGGGAGTAAGGCAGAAAATAAAAAGTTGGCGACAGGGCGTCCCAGATATTTGTTAAGGAGTAAAAGGTCAGATATTAATGAACTTGTTCTGGGTAAGACAAAAACTCTACAAAAGAACTTTAGAAAGTGTTCCATTAAAGAAGCTAAAACCACTAAGACAGGAGAATTAAACTTAAAAAAAGATACAAAAAAGGGAAAACAAAAGGGGGTTGAGCACAAGGTAGCTACGACCCCATCACTTAATTCATATTTCAAGACAGTTCCCAAAATACTGATTTTGAAACCACACTCCACACTGTCAGTTCAGAACCCCGATTCCGATAAAGGTGGAGAGTTAACGCAGTGTATGGTAGGGGGTATAGAGGAGCAGGACTGGTCCAGGCATTTAACCCAAATCCCTTTCAGGCTCTGGCGACCGGGATGGAAGAAGAGGGAGAAGCTACGCAACTGATTGTAGATATGGCTGATGCGGAGACTCCACAACAGTTGAATACAACATCAGTAGTTGAAGGAGTAGCAGGGGCTGTAGGAGGAGCAGCTGAGGAAGGGCTGGAAAGTGATCTGGAGGCAGGAAAAGTGGATGAGGGGATACCCCTGATGATAACAGAGAAAATGTTGATAACCCAGGAAGATCTGGAAAAGACGCAGATAGCCCTCCAGCCAAATAACCTAGACCCCTCAGACATTTCGGTAGTGGGAAGGAAATGATGGAATTAGCATAAAAAAATTGATGGACAAACACAACACCCTTCTCCTTCCAATATTTGAAGTAAAACGATTTGCCTTTATATTTAAGGAATTTGTTATACCACACCACAGAAGATAAAAAATCTTGAAGAGGAAAGAAATTGGAAGAAAAAACATCATGAAGAAGAGATTGGGAGTACTTTAAAATAAGGTATTTGGACAAAAAAGAGCAATTAGACATAAATACAGTATGTTGGAATGAAAAATCTTTCAAAAAGGATTGTTCCAACACAACCCATCTAGGCACTGGATTATCTAAAAAGTAATATGCTAATGAAAAAGGATTGTTTAATCTGGAATGCAGAATGATACATTTTGAAGTTGGGGAAGCAAACGCCACCTTCATTTTTAGGACGTATCAGTTTCTGTAAGGCAATACGGGGACGTTTATCATTCTATAAGAATTTAGTACAGATGGAATTTATGCGAGAGAAGTATGAATTAGGGATTTTAAAA
Organism: Lissotriton vulgaris; assembly: GCF_964263255.1. Taxonomy (NCBI): domain Eukaryota; kingdom Metazoa; phylum Chordata; class Amphibia; order Caudata; family Salamandridae; genus Lissotriton; species Lissotriton vulgaris. The sequence continues at coordinate 412,471,131 of NC_141695.1, forward strand.
GGAAGTATGGAAACAGTATAAAGAATATGTGGAGTAATCATCATTTTAATCGTATCTAGTCTACCCCACCAGGAAAGAAATAAGGGAGACCAAAGCTGGAGGAGGGATTGGATTTTTTTCAGGAGGGAGTCAAAAGTAAATTTAAGCATGTCCACCAATGATGACGAAAACCAAATACCAAGGTACTTAATTTTGGAAGGGCACCATGCAAACTCAGTATTACTGAACATATACTGGTAACATATCGAATTTAGGGATAGGACTTCCGTTTTGGATAAATTGAGTTTATAACCCGAGACAGAGGAGTACAACCGCATGTTGTCCAAAAAATGCAGAAGAGCTGAAGTGGGGTTGGCCATGTAAACGAGGACATCATCTGCATAAGCAGAAAGTTTAATTTCCATGGACATTGGAGGTAAAAGGTGGAGAGGGTTTTGTGGAGGATATCCAAACGCTGCCTCCAGCAGATACTGGCTTGGTACAGCCAGGGAGTAAGGCAGAAAATAAAAAGTTGGCGACAGGGCGTCCCAGATATTTGTTAAGGAGTAAAAGGTCAGATATTAATGAACTTGTTCTGGGTAAGCCAAAAACTCTACAAAAGAACTTTAGAAAGTGTTCCATTAAAGAAGCTAAAACCACTAAGACAGGAGAATTAAACTTAAAAAAAGATACAAAAAAGGGAAAACAAAAGGGGGTTGAGCACAAGGTAGCTACGACCCCATCACTTAATTCATATTTCAAGACAGTTCCCAAAATACTGATTTTGAAACCGCACTCCACACTGTCAGTTCAGAACCCCGATTCCGATAAAGGTGGAGAGTTAACGCAGTGTATGGTAGGGGGTATAGAGGAGCAGGACTGGTCCAGGCATTTAACCCCAAATCCCTTTCAGGCTCTGGCGACCGGGATGGAAGAAGAGGGAGAAGCTACGCAACTGATTGTAGATATGGCTGATGCGGAGACTCCACAACAGTTGAATACAACATCAGTAGTTGAAGGAGTAGCAGGGGCTGTAGGAGGAGCAGCTGAGGAAGGGCTGGAAAGTGATCTGGAGGCAGGAAAAGTGGATGAGGGGATACCCCTGATGATAACAGAGAAAATGTTGATAACCCAGGAAGATCTGGAAAAGACGCAGATAGCCCTCCAGCCAAATAACTTAGACCCCTCAGACATTTCGGTAGTGGGAAAGAAATGATGGAATTAGCATAAAAAATTTGATGGACAAACACAACACCCTTCTCCTTCCAATATTTGAAGTAAAACGATTTGCCTTTATATTTAAGGAATTTGTTATACCACACCACAGAAGATAAAAAATCTTGAAGAGGAAAGAAATTGGAAGAAAAAACATCATGAAGAAGAGATTGGGAGTACTTTAAAATAAGGTATTTGGACAAAAAAGAGCAATTAGACATAAATACAGTATGTTGGAATGAAAAATCTTTCAAAAAGGATTGTTCCAACACAACCCATCTAGGCACTGGATTATCTAAAACGTATTGTGCTAATGAAAAGGATTGTTTAATCTGGAATGCAGAATGATACATTTTGAAGTTGGGGAAGCGAACGCCACCTTCATTTTTAGGACGTATCAGTTTCTGTAAGGCAATACGGGGACGTTTATCATTCCATAAGAATTTAGTACAGATGGAATTTATGCGAGAGAAGTATGAATTAGGGATTTTAAAAAGAAGTATGGAAACAGTATAAAGAATATGTGGAGTAATCATCATTTTAATCGTATCTAGTCTACCCCACCAGGAAAGAAATAAGGGAGACCAAAGCTGGAGGAGGGAGTGGATTTTTTTCAGGAGGGAGTCAAAAGTAAATTTAAGCATGTCCACCAATGATGACGAAAACCAAATACCAAGGTACTTAATTTTGGAAGGGCACCATGCTAACTCAGTATTACTGAACATATACTGGTAACATATCGAATTTAGGGATAGGCCTTCCGTTTTGGATAAATTGAGTTTATAACCCGAGACAGAGGAGTACAACCGCACGTTGTCCAAAAAATGCAGAAGAGCTGAAGTGGGGTTGGCCATGTAAACGAGGACATAATCCGCATAAGCAGAAAGTTTAATTTCCATGGACATTGGAGGTAAAAGGTGGAGAGGGTTTTGTGGAGGATATCCAAACGCTGCCTCCAGCAGATACTGGCTTGGTACAGCCAGGGAGTAAGGCAGAAAATAAAAAGTTGGCGACAGGGCGTCCCAGATATTTGTTAAGGAGTAAAAGGTCAGATATTAATGAACTTGTTCTGGGTAAGCCAAAAACTCTACAAAAGAACTTTAGAAAGTGTTCCATTAAAGAAGCTAAAACCACTAAGACAGGAGAATTAAACTTAAAAAAAGATACAAAAAAGGGAAAACAAAAGGGGGTTGAGCACAAGGTAGCTACGACCCCATCACTTAATTCATATTTCAAGACAGTTCCCAAAATACTGATTTTGAAACCGCACTCCACACTGTCAGTTCAGAACCCCGATTCCGATAAAGGTGGAGAGTTAACGCAGTGTATGGTAGGGGGTATAGAGGAGCAGGACTGGTCCAGGCATTTAACCCCAAATCCCTTTCAGGCTCTGGCGACCGGGATGGAAGAAGAGGGAGAAGCTACGCAACTGATTGTAGATATGGCTGATGCGGAGACTCCACAACAGTTGAATACAACATCAGTAGTTGAAGGAGTAGCAGGGGCTGTAGGAGGAGCAGCTGAGGAAGGGCTGGAAAGTGATCTGGAGGCAGGAAAAGTGGATGAGGGGATACCCCTGATGATAACAGAGAAAATGTTGATAACCCAGGAAGATCTGGAAAAGACGCAGATAGCCCTCCAGCCAAATAACTTAGACCCCTCAGACATTTCGGTAGTGGCGCTTTTAAGAAAGTTGGAGAAAGATATACATTTGGGCTTTGAAGCCTCCAATAAAAATCAGGAGCATATAAGAGCCACATGTAGTATATTGGAGGTCAAACTTGATAAATTAAGCGGCCGTACGTAAGTGCTTGAGACAGAAATGAAAGTGATGCAAGGGAGAATTTTGTATAATCGTAAAGAAATTGAGACTATAAAATTCAAAGAGCGAGAGAGTGACGAGAGAGTCGAGAGATTGGAAAATATGCAAAGACGAAATAATCTAAAGATCTTAAAATTACCAAAAGGAAAGGAGGGGTCAGACATAAAAAGTTATGTAGTACAATAGTTCAAAACAGAGCTACAGTTAGAAGAAACGGAAGAAGCACTGCTACGAGACATTCAGAGGATTCACCGAGATCCTTTCCGGCTGAATCCAAATCGCTCTAAACCAAGAAAGATATTAATTCATTTCTTAACGTATAACTTAAAAGAGAAGATTTTGACATCTGCCCTTAAGAAGAAGAATATAATGGTGGATGGAATTGCAGTAGACATTAGGTCAGATTTATCACCTGCCACAGCAAGCAGACAATGGGAATTAGGAAAGCGAATGGGGCCACTTAGAGCACGGGGGCGACAGTCCAATTGAAATTTCCTGCTTTCCTAAAAGTAATGTGGCAGAATAAAATGTATACGTTCCGAGGAGTTGAAGAGGTGGATGCTTTTTTAGATCAATGTCAAGGAGAATAGTATCTATGTTAGGGTAAAGTGAGCGAGTTAAAGAAGGTCAGAATACTGCTTAACACCCGTAAATTAATGAATAATGAGTAAAGGATAGGAGATGCACCGCTACTGAGACATCCACTGGCCTAGGCCATGGGAGTTTTGGTTGGGTTTATGGGGGTCTTGGGGTAGGAGGGAGGTAATGAAGGGGGGAGTGGGAGTAAAGAAAAATACCCTCAGGAGCGTCTTTGCCACCAAAAAACAGGAAATGTGTGAGAGTTTATATGAGTGGGGCTAAGGTTAAGGAACTAAGGTTCCATACATGGAATGTCAACGGCTTACGGATGAAGTCTAGGAGACAATCAATACTGAAATATCTAGAAGATTCCCCTGCACACATGATTATTTTACAAGAGACACATCTAAGAAAAAGAAAGTAGGGAGATTTTTTCTGCTCAAAAATGGATAGCTAGCGTTATTTTTACACCCCAAGAGATAGTTACAAAGGGGGTGGTGATTTTGATAAGGAAAGGGGTTAATATTGTTATGGAAGACAAGAGAGGAGATAAAAGAGGTAGATGGGCGATTGTTAAAGTAAGAGTGGCAGGGGAAGTATTGGTAGTAGTCGGTTATTATGGACCAAATGTGGATGAAGAAACAATTTTGGATAATTTAGCGGCAGAATTACTAGATTTTTCAGGAAAAATAATTATGGCTGGAGATTTCAATACGGTTTTAGATTGTAAATTAGATAGGACAGGAAATAGTAGAGCTGTTGTAAATGGTAAGATGTCGTCTAGGTTAAAGTTGATTATGGCACAGCAAGGATTATGTGATATTTGGAGATTAAAAGCAGGCCAGCAGTTAGGATTCACCTTTCATAATAAAAAATATAATCATAGCTCACAAATAGACTTTTTCTTAATTGATATTAGGTTGAAAGATCGGGTAACGAAAGTGACACATCTAGGGGCACATATATCTGACCACACAGCTGTTGGATTAAATCTGGACCTAGGGGCAGAGGGTTTAAATTCAACCTGGAGATTGGATCGTACAATCCTCTTAGATGGAGACTATTTAGAAACCTTAAGAGATGAGGTACAGGTCTTTTTAGATAAAAATGAAGGATCAGCCAAACAAGATATAGCATGAGACACATGTAAGGTGTTTTTGAGAGGCAGACTGGGAGCCCTGGGTGCTAAAAAGAGGAGATTGTATCATAGAAAGGTTTTAGTTTTGGAGAAAGAAATACGATTGTGGGAAGGTAGTGGAACAAGACTAGGGAGCAACACAACAGAAGAGGAAGTTAAAAACAAGCTCCTTGATCTAAAAATAGAACTAACAGCAGTATTGTCACAAAGAGTTAAAGATAGATGGGACGCTAGCCAGCTGGCCAACTTTTCCTATGGAGAAGGGTGTGGCAAACTGTTAGCGTGGAAAGTTAAAAAAGATCTAATACGTAATCAAGTAAAAGAAATTAAAAAGACGGAGTCAGGAGAAATTATAACAGATAGTAAAAGAATTGCAGAAGCTTTCCATGACTACTTTGTAAAAGTTTATACGGAAGATATTTGCCCAAGACAAATTGAAATGGATAAGTGGCTACAATATTTGGAACCTCTCTCTGGGGTTTGGAAAGGAGCACTAAATAAGGAAATTTTGCAAGCTGAAGTGGTTAAGGTGATTAAAGATAGCAAAAGGGGGAAAGCACCAGGCCCGGATGGCCTCCCGGCTGAAGTATATAAAGTTCTAGTAGATCTGATTGCTCCCATACTTTGTCAAATGTTTAATCACATTTTTAGAGGGGAAGTAACTATACCTAGGTCTTGGAATTAGGCAACAATCTCCCTGATACCTAAACCAGGAAAATCACCTAGTAGTTTAGATTCATATAGACCTATATCACTTTTGAACTGTGATTATAAGTTTTTCACAAAAATATTAGCAGACAGACTTAGCAGTGTTATTTACAAACTGATTCATGATGACCAAAAAGGTTTTGTTAAAGGGAGGTATCTGAAAGAACTAACTTTTACTCTGACTGGAATAATAGATATGGCCTCCTCGCATGAGCTTCCCTTGGCGCTGATTGCTTTAGACGCCGCCAAGGCTTTCGATCGAGTTAACTTTGTTTATTTAAAAGCACTCTTGCAGTACCTTAATTTAGGAAAAAATTTCACTGAATCTCTTTTTTCTTTGTACTGTTCCCCGACATCAAGTGTTCTGGTTAACGGAATACTTACTCAGCCTATTAAAGTAATGCGTGGAACAAGACAAGGGTGCCCTTTATCACCCTTATTGTTTAATTTATACAGAGAGCCACTAGACTGTAGAATCAGAAGTTCAGAGGCGATACCCCCCTTTGCAGTTGGCGACTGGTCAAAAAAAATGGGCCTGTATGCGGATGATATCATTTATTCTTCTAATTTACATCAGTCTTTGGAAAATTTGGTGAAAATAACTAAGGAATTTGGAATTGTTTCAGGCTACCAGATAAATCAGGATAAAACTGAGATAATGGCTTGGAATTTAAATACGGAAAGGTTAATCAGTAAATCAGAAATGAGGTATCTGGGGGTTAGGATAACTCAAAATATTGGAGATCTTGCTAGAGTTCATTTTTTCAAGATTAAGAAAGAAGTCACGGCCACTCTTAAAGGATGGCTGAATCTTCCCTTGTCATTATATGGCCGGACTAACCTTGTGAAGATGGTGATTGTGCCAAAAGTTATATTTTTGTTCTAGACTATTCCCCTCGGATTTAGAAAAGAATGGTTGGCTAAACTACAGAGCGAAATAATGTCATTTATCTGGGCAACAAAAGGATCACGACTATCATGGAAAAAGTTAAGGAGGAGAATTAATAAAGGTGGTCTGGCGGCTCCGGACTTGCAAATCTATGCATGGGCTTTTTGTTTAAAGAACTGTAGGATGCTGTTTGGTACTCTAACTACATCAACGATCGGAGAAATATTTGGTGTGATGCTGAAAAGCTGTGGATATAATGATTTTGGTTTTTTATATAAGTTTGCAGACCCTACATTTTTCAAAAAGGTTAGACTTAAGGTCTTTCGGGATTTGGTGGAGGTATGGTATAAAATAGGAAGACTATTAAAATTGCCTTATTTTAGTTATATGGCCCCAATATGGGACTCTCCTGGAAATTCACTTTGGACAAAGGATGCTTTAGTTCTTCAGTTAAAAAAAGAGGAAGCTTTGCAGAGATGGAAGGATTTGTTTCAGGAGGGTAAATTGGTGTCTTGGGGCCTATGTCAGCAATTGTGGGGACAGGTCTTTTCAAGATACAAGTATTTGCAGATTCAGAGTTGGGCAAATGATCCAGAAAATGTAATTGGGAGTCAAAATGACTTTGAGTTAAAGCTTGGAATAGGGACCTTCAAGAAGGAGGTGGTCACATGGTATTGGATGATATTGGAATTGGAAGATGGACCTTTCCTGCTTCAGGAGGTTCTGTGGAAAGAATGCTTGCCGAAGATCGCGACAGTGAACCAATGGCAAGTAACAATGTCTATGCTTTACAGTATTGTTAAACCCGCAAATTTAAGGCAAAATCTTTTGTTTACCATCCATAGGGCATATTGGTCCCCTCGTAGATTATCAAAATTCAAAACTGGCGGAGTTGTTGTGTGTCCGAAATGCAAGACCCCTAATGTGGATGATCTACACATGTTCGTCTTTTGCCCAAATATAAGACAATTCTGGCTGGATGTAAGTAATTGCCTATCTCAAGTTCTGAATCTAAAATGGAGGTAAGCCCTGAAATAATAATAACGGGGAGATTTGATTTAAAAAATAAATGTATGAATGATAATCTAAAACTTACCTTTTATACAGTCTTACTGGCTCGTAGAGAGATATGTAAGTTGTGGGTCTCACCACTTAGCCCTAAATAAATGGACTGGATATTAGCTATGAGGTATATGGCTAAGCTTGATACTTCAGATCACACTAAGAGAAATCGAAGATTTAGTACCCTTCCTTTTATGTTTTGGCTACCCGATGATTAAGCCTCCGCCTATCTCGCTGGTATTTACTATATGGGATTCCAGGTCGGAAATAGAGTAAGAGGTGGACACACCTGGTGAGTCAGATGGCCAAGAAGAATCATTTGATTGGGGGTCAGACTCAAAATAGGTGGAGTTTATGCCTCTTCACTTTAACCAGCTTATGAGATAAAAAGCCCAGTGGTGGACTAGTTAGAAGGTATGGGTAGCAAGTCGGCGAATGAGGGAAAAAAAAAAAAGCTGGAGGAGATATTGGATTTTTTTCAGGAGGGAGTCAAAAGTAAATTTAAGCGTGTCCACCAATGATGACGAAAACCAAATACCAATTTTGGGAGGGCACCATGCAAACTCAGTATTACTGAACATATACTGGTAACATATCGAATTTAGGGATAGGACTTTCGTTTTGGATAAATTGAGTTTATAACCCGAAGTAGGGTTGGCCATGTAAACGAGGACATCATCCGCATAAGCAGAAAGTTTAATTTCCGTGGATGAAAGCATGAAGCCACTAATCTTGGGGTTGGATCGAATCCTTTCTAAAAAAGGTTCAAGGCATAGAATAAATAATAAAGGGGAGAGGGGACATCCCTGTCTCGTACCACTAGATAAAGAAAAAACCTGGAGAAATGATTATTAACAAAAATACTGGCCCATGGAGAAGAATAAAGGAGTTTAACCAGGGAAATAAAGGAGGGACCAAAACCAAACCATTGAAGTGTTCGAAACATAAATTGCCAGGTAATACGGTCAAAGGCTTTTTCAGCGTCTAAGGACAATGCGGCCATAGGGATTTTAAGGTGTTTACTATGAGCAATAACATTAGCGAACATACGTGCATTGTCAGCAGCAAGTCTACCTTTCACAAACCCCACCTGGTCCGTTTTGATTAGAAGGGGAATAATAGAATCAAGACGTAATGCTAAAATTTTAGCAAAAATTTTGCAGTCATAGTTAAATAATGATATAGGGCGATAATTTTTACAATGTGAATGATCTTTATCTGGTTTGGGAATTATGTCAAGTCAAGTCAAGTCAAAGAATTTATATAGTGCGCTACATACCCAGAGGGTCTCAAGGCGCTTGAGGAGGGGTGGGAAATTACTTGTCAAATATCCACGTTTTAAGTTGCTTTCTGAATGCTAGGTGGTTCTGGGTAAGGCGAAGGTAAGTGGGAAGTGAGTTCCAGGTTTTAGCTGCCAGGTAGGAGAAGGATCTGCCTCCCATGGTGGTTTTGTTGATGCGAGGTACCGTGGCGAGGGCTTGGTTGGATGATCGTAGCTGGCGGGAGGGGGTGTAGAAGGACAGTCGTGTGTTGAGGAATTCTGGTCCGATTTCGTAGAGTGATTTGTGTGCGTGGGTTAGGAGTCGGAAAGTGATCCTCTTATTGACGGGAAGCCAGTGGAGGTTTTTCAGGTGACCAGAGATATGTTCTTTACGTGGGATGTCTAATATGAGCCTGGCTGAGGCGTTCTGGATTCGTTGGAGTTTTTTCATGAGTTTAGCGGTAGTACCGGCGTAGAGGGTGTTTCCATAGTCCAGTCGGCTCGTGACCAGAGCGTGGGTGACCGTTTTCCTAGTTTCGGTGGGGATCCAACGAAATGTTTTTTTGAGCATGCGAAGAATGTTGAAGCAGGATGAGGAGACGGCGTTGACTTGTCTGTTCATCGAAAGTGAGGAATCCAGGATGACGCCCAGGTTCCGTGCGTAGTCTGTCGGGATGGGTGCATTTCCAAGGGCTTCCGGCCACCACGAGTCGTCCCATGCAGAGGGGGAGGTACCTAAGATGAGGACTTCTGTTTTATCTGAGTTCAGTTTCAGACGGCTGTGTTTCATCCATTCGGCTACTTCTTTCATTCCTTCGTGTAGGTTAGTTTTGGCGATGCTAGGGTCATTGGTGAGTGATAGGATCAGTTGAGTGTCATCCGCGTAGGAGATGATGTTGAGGCTGTGTTGGCGTGCGATGGCCGCGAGGGGGCTCATGTATACGTTGAAAAGGGTGGGGCTGAGTGAAGATCCTTGTGGTACGCCGCAGATGACTTCAGTGGCCTCTGACTTGAATGGTGGGAGGCGGACTCTCTGGGTTCTTCCGGTGAGGAACGAGGTGATCCATTCTAGTGCTTTTCCTTGGATTCTGATGTTTCTGAGGCGCTGTAGGAGGGTACTATGGCAGACTGTGTCGAAGGCTGCGGAGAGGTCGAGGAGGATGAGGGCGACTGTGTCTCCATTGTCCAGTAGAGTTCGAATGTCGTCTGTTGCTGCGATGAGTGCGGTCTCAGTGCTGTGTTTTGCTCGGAAGCCCGACTGTGAGGAGTCGAGGGATTTGTTGGCTTCGAGGAAGGCAGCAAGCTGGTTGTTGACAGCTTTCTCGATGACTTTGGCCGGGAATGGAAGGAGCGAGATGGGACGGTAGTTTTTGAGTTCGGTGGGGTCCGCTGTGGGTTTTTTCAGAAGGGCACTGAGTTCAGCGTGTTTCCAGCTTTCCGGGAAGGTGGCGGAGTTGAGGGAGCAGTTGATGACGTCTCGGAGGTGCGGTGCTATGATGGAGTCTGCTTTGTTGAAGATGTGGTGAGGGCATGGGTCTGTGGGGGATCCTGAGTGGATAGAGTTCATCAGGCGGATGGTGTCCTCAGTGGAGATTGGGTTCCAGTCGTTAAGGGTGTTCGAGGGGGGTGAAGGTCCAGCATGTGGTTCGGTGGGTTGGTCTCCGGGTTGGTTGTCGAAGCTGTTGTGGATGTCTGCAATTTTGTTGTGGAAGAATGAGGCTAGGGAGTCGCAGAGGGCTTGAGAGGGGGTGATGTCGTTAGAGTTGGCCGAGGGATTGGTAAATTCCTTGACGATGTTAAAAAGTTCCTTGCTGTTGTGGGCGTTGCTATCTAGTCGGTCCTTGAAGGCGCTTTTCTTGGCCTTTCGAATCAGTTGGTGGTGTATGCGGGTGGCGTTTTTGAAGGCGTCCTTGGTGCTGGAGGTTGGGTCTTTTTCCAGTGGTGCTAGGATGTCGGCGCTGTTGGCTAGCCATAGTGTGAGGTTGGTGGCGGCTTGGTCGGGGTTTGAGGAGTGGGCTGGGGGGTTTAGAAGAAGCGATGAGGAGATCTGGTCGATGGTGATTTTGTTCCAGTTTCTTTGCAGAGTTGGTTGGGGGTGGTTGGGGGTGGTTGTTGGGTTTGGGCTTGTTGTAGGTAAAGTGAACGCAGCTGTGGTCGGTCCAGAGGAGAGCCGTAGTGTGTCTGAAGGAGACATGATTGCTGGAGGTGAAGATTGGGTCGAGTGTGTGACCTGCGATGTGGGTGGGGGAAGTGACCAGTTGTTTAAGTCTGACGTTGGCGAGGTTGTCCAGAAGGGTGGTGGAGTTGTGGTTGTTGTTCTTTTCAAGGTGAAAGCTGAGGTCTCCCAGAAGGATGTAATCTTTGGAGAGGAGCGCATGTGGAGTGATGAAGTCCGTGATGTCCTCACTAAATTGTGCGCGGGGTCCTGGGGGTCTGTAAAGGAGGGTGCCTCTGAGTGTGGTCTTGGGGTCGATGTGGATCTGGAAGTGGAGGTGTTCAGAGTTGCCGAGATTGACGTCTGAGCTGGTTGAGGACCCAGAAGCCTTGGCATCTGAAATAAAGGAGTTGAACAATTGGAGGAGTTTTGGTACAAAAAAAGTTTGAAAGGCAGAATAAAATTCAACAGGGAGTCCATCCGGGCCGGGAGCTTTCGATTTTTTAAGGAAATTAATGGCCTGAGTAACCTCCTGAAGAGTGATCTCCTTTTCCAACTGAGCTAGTTCATCCGACAAGGACGGAGGAGGAGGGAGGCCACCAAAAAAAGATGTCAGGTTTTCATCTGAGGGATGTGTGTCATCGGTGTATAAGGACTGGTAGTAATTATGAAACACCTCCGCAATGTCTTCGTCAGATGAGACCATTTTTTTTAGTAAAATCAATAAGTATGGGACCCACAGTCTTACTTTCAGACTTGATTTTTAAATATTTTGCTAACATTTTGCCCGCTTTGTTTTGACCACCATGGAATTTGGATTTAACCTTAAGGAGGGTATTACATGCTTCATTGGTAACAATTTTATTAAGGTGAGTTTTTGCTAAAACTAATTCTTGAAGGACCGTGGTGGATTTAGAAGAGAAATATGAATGTTCAAGCTGTTTAATTTTTTGGAGTTGTTCTTCATATTTCCTTTTATTGCTTTTCTTTTTCTTAGATACATAGGCTATAGTGAAGGCCCACAGGGCAGCCTTAAAGGCATCCCATGTAATAGGGATAGAGGTGTCTGATGGGTTATTAAAGGTAAAAAATTCAGAAAAAAACCCTTCAATTTCTTTCATAAAAACAGGATCAGATAAAAGAAATGTATTACACTTCCAACAACTAAATTTGGATGAAACAAGGGAGAGATCAAGGGTATTATAAATGGGAGCCTGATCAGAAATAAAAATGGAACCAATTGTAGACTTCTGAATGGATGGAAGTCAGGATTTGCTAACCATATTATTATCAATCCTTGAGCGAGTATGATGTACATTAGAAAAGAAGGTATATTCTAGCAAGTCAGGATTACACAGCTTCCATGAATCATAAAGTGGACGAGAGGCAATGGCAGATTGAAAACTTTTATGAGTTTTGTCAGGTTGGAATTTACTTGAAGAGAGTCTATCAGAGAAAGGGTCAATCCAGTGATTAAAATAACCAGCAATCACTATATCAGGACAATCTATTGAGGAAATAAAAATGTTCATATCGTTCCAAAACTTGGGATCAGGTCCTACAGGGCCGTAACTGTTCAGCAATGCCAGTGTCTAGTTTTGTATGACAACCTTAGCCATTACCCAACGTCCTTCATCATCATTCTGAGTGGAAATAACCCGAACATTTAAAGCTCTATGAAACAAAATAGCAACTCCCCCTTTTTTATTGACGGCAGGGGAGAATACCACTTGGCTCACCCACTGCCTTTTCAACTTCATAGATTCAACATCTGAACAGTGAGTTTCTTGGAGAAAAACAACTTGTGCATTAAGTTTGGATAAATGGGACAGTACCTTTTGACGCTTGACAGGGTGATCCAGACCTCGAACGTTCCACGAGACAAGATTACACATAGCGACGGGAAGGGAAGATGGGTAACACATGGAGTAGACACATTTTAAGGAGATAACTACAAACGGGACAGAATCAACAGATAGTGTAAATGAGGAAAGGACTCCCAATAAACTTCTATTACTAAAAGATACTACAAGTAAAAACATACAAGGTAACAACATGAGGAACCATTGCAAGAGTAGAGACGGTACAACAAGAGAAGAGCATAAGGGGAAGCAAAACGAGCAGAAGAGATAGAGGAAGAAAGAGCAAAAGATAAAAAGGAAAAAAGAAAAGAGAGAGAGGGAAAAAAGAGATGTAGTCAGAACCAGCCATAAGAGCCTGGTCTGAGGAAAGAGCAACAACCAAGACAACAGGAGTGGAATCACACCAAAGAGGGGACAGAACCCCACGAGCAACCAAAATATAGGACATATAAGGAAAATGATGGGATAGAAGATCCTCAATGAGGAAAAATAGGCGAAAAGACAAGTTCAAGGGCAGCCAGAGTATTGAAAGGTAAAGCTACATTAAACATCCCAAGAAGAAGGGAGATATCAAATGTTAGTATCCATGGTCGAAGAGGAGAAAGATTGTAAATATGCATGCAGTTTTTGCGGATCATCAAATGTACGAGTACGACCGTTATGCGTAATTTTACAAAGGCATGGGTGGAGTATACCATATTGAATATTCAACTGTCTCATTAAGGGACGAAGATTCAAAAATTCCTTGCGTCGGGCATTAGTGGCCTTCGAAAGATCCTGTGAGATAAAGATATTAAGGCCAGACCATTGGAGTCGTCGTTTAATCCTAGCAGCCTTCAAAAAAGTCATCAGCTCTGTAAATTCAAGGAACAGCATGATGATACCTCGAGGTTAATACGACCTAGACAGTGGACTCTTTGAATATTAAGAGGATGAGACGAAGGTTGACGGTCCAAAAGTTCATGGAAGAATTTCCATATGAAAGACAGCAGGTCCTGACCCTCAACATTTTCTGGAATGCCATAAATGCGTAGGTTGTTTCAGCGATTGCGATTTTCAAGGTCCTCCGTGTGAAGTTTCAGTCTATGAATCTCCTGCTCCAGCAAAAGTATTTTAGTTGAGACATCCTGAATATCGCTTATGCGTTGTTCTAAGTTCAGAACTTTGGTTTCCATAACGACCCAACGCTCCTCAATTTGTTGTAGCTTTGCGTTAGTGGTGGTCATGAACAGTTGAAGACCACGAACATCTTCCAAAATAGAGTCCAGAACTGGATTTGCTGAAGAGAGAATAGGTGATGGAGGGTCATTCTTGGGTCTCTTAGGTTTAGCTCCTGAATGTGATGTTTTGGGGTTACCTGCGTCATGAGCCATGTTAGTATCGTGGGGATGTGCAAAAACGCAGGAGCTACAAGACAATAGAGCTGTATAATGCACAAAGCCACGTAATATTATAAATCCTGTGAAGTAGTTATGGCTTCAAAAACAGGAGAAATGGTGAGCACAACCCCAGAACGCAGTGTGGCAATACAGATTGACAAATGCTCACTAGTTTACCTGTGTAAAGAACACAACACAGTAATTCTGAGGCATATCAGGAACACACAGCAGAAAATGAAGCACCTTATGAAGCCAGCACAGTCAATAATAAAAAAAGAATTGAAAATGTTACTCTGGGCAGCCAAAAAGAGTGAACATCATACGAAGAATGAGCCTTTTCGTCATCTTCCTTCTTCCTAAAATGGCGGCCGATTTTTCTTCATAGGCAGAGATGCTGAGGCAAACATGTGTGGAAAAACACTAAGCAGCAAGCCTGAACATTGTAATTCGAGCCAAAAGCGGGCAAAACTGGATTGCGCTTAGAAGAGCAGTGAGGAAAGCGTATTAACATTGGGCAGAGCGGTGCACAATAAAGAGGAGAAAAAAAAACGCGGGCCCGGCGGCACAAAATGGCGGCCGCCCGCGTTTGCCGATAAGAAAGATTACCGCATTTGTAAAGAGCCTGTTGCGCAGCATGCCAAACTCTGTAAGCGGTTTCCTCTTGAGCCTTGTGCCTTCCGCTGCCACAGCATCGCTGAACTTCGCCAAGATGGAAGAGGCTTTCAGGGCATCCGTGGTTCCTGTCCTTCACGGAGCTCATGGGGAAGACGTCTTCTCCTCTCGGCGCGTAAGCCACGCCACTCCTCTCTCTCTGTTTTAGTTAAGTATTTTTATTGGATGCGATACTCTTTTATTTGAGTCGCGGACTGGGTGCTTTTATGTCTCAGAAGGAGGGCAGGAATGAGGCTTCATTACGAAAGGAGTGACTACGGGTAAGGACTCCTAAAGAGTGGTGCGCATGTCAGGTTCGACTGGTGAGTTGCTGTACCCTGCCCGACTTGCACACTTTACCCCTCTCCTACCCTTCAATATTAGGAAGCAGTGGAGAAACACAGACATAAGCACTGAGGATCCTAATGAGCAGTGGGTTTGACTGCCCAAGCCAATACTATCACTGCTCTCATGCTGCTTACCAACATAAACAGCAAGAAAGAAGTGTCCAGATTGGCTTAGAAGTCAGGTGTAGTCCGTACACACGAGTTAGTGTAGGGGTGGGAGGTTGGCAGGCCATGGCCAATCAATGTATAGATTTCGGGTGAAGCAATGCAATGATTGACCATGTTGACCCCATTTAGTTGGAAGTAATTATCTATTCTTTTCACGTTCATCTACAATGGCATCGTGCATGAAGGAGAAAGAAGTGGTGTCCTGTTACCCTGGCCTGACTTTCAACAGGCCCCACGATAAAGGTGGAAACGCTGATATGGAAGACATGGGTGTTAAGCGGGACAGGAGCGTTAAATATGAACTGTTGTATCCTGTCCTGAGTCTGCAGACAGGATTTCTCCAAAATCAAGATTGTAAGTAAGTTGATGTGTCTTCATTTGTGCGTGTTAATGTGTGCCTTTGTGTCAGTGTGTGCATTGTTTGTGCTTGTGTATGCAAGCATATGTTTGTGCATCTCCATGTTTGTGTGCTCATGGGTGTATGTTGTCTGTGTGCAGGACTCCCTCATTCTTCTGATTGCTCATGTTTCCTCTCATTGTTTTTTCATTTCTGTAGCAGTATTTGCGTCTGGGGTGGAACACTCTTCATTTCTTTTGTTTAGGGTAATCGGCAAGGAAAATTCTGTTGCTGTTTTATAAGCATGAGTCCTTCTTGAGAGGCATGGTTAATTTAATTGTTTTGTTCAGCTGATTCTAGCAATAACTCTGATTCACCTATTTGTTTCAATGACAAGTTATTTTCTCAATGGGCTTTTAATGATTCTTGGAAGATGGATTAACTTTTCTGCACAGGGTTTTTATTTCCATTTGTGATATGATTTACTATCAATATTAATAAATTACCAAATTCCTAATCCAATCAATTAATGTTAAGCAAAAAATAGGTGAAAATTAAAATGACTTTTAGTGGAATTAAAGCTGGGGGGGTTATCTAAAAGGAGTGAGGCACTTTGAATTGAATATTACTAAGCTCTGTATAAGTGGTAATGGTCTTCAGAGTATCTCAATCATTCGTATCTCTTTTCCACACCATTTTCCTCTGCAGTCTTTCTCTGTTGGAAGCATACACCCATTTGTCTCCTCACATATTTCTGAAATCTTGCATCTGCATACCTCTCAAGTAGTTGGTTTCCTCTTCAACATTTTTGATTCTCTCCTTCTTGTGTATACTTCCTGCATCTCCTCACTATTTCCAGGAATACAGAACATGCTCACTCCACTCACCTCTGAGCTCTGCATTCCTTTCCTTTCTTGCTGTGCTTATATTGACAGCTGTATAAACTCCTTCATGTGCTATCTCACAATTGGCACATTACCATTTTATAGGTGCTCTGCGGATAGGCCAGGTATTGAATGTACCTGTTGTGTGAGTACCTCTATGATGCACTGATAAGTTGCTCGGCTACAGAGTACTCAATACTGCAGAATCATAAACACCCTCAACAAACTGAGCTCACCCAAATAGACTTGTTGAGGTAGGTCACCCCCGCGCCGCACGGCCACCAGCTGCTGCGTGTGCCCCTTGCCTGCCCTCTGCCTCGCTGCTTGCCTCGTTTTGCCGGTTGCCGGCTGCCTCCGCTGCGGGGATTGTTTTTGCCTTGTTTTGTCAAGCATTTGTGCCTGTTGTGCTTAACCTCTGTTTTTTCCTTGTTTTGTCGATTTTTTGTGCCTGTGTTGCCGAATTTTATTTGGCCCGTGTTTTGACCTTCCTTCCTTGTTGTCCGCCTACCTCGCCGCCCCCCGCCCTCCCTTCCCGCCACCGCCACTTGTCCCCGCCCCTTTTTTCTCTTCTGTAACCCTCCCCGCTCCCGCCTCCCAGCTGCTCCGCCCACCCGCGCACTTGGCCTTAAATGGCGACCGTGCGACGCAGGTGAGTGTGACCCACTTGTGGGACACCCCCGCGCCGCACGGCCACCAGCTGCTGCGTGTGCCCCTTGCCTGCCCTCTGCCTTGCTGCTGCCTCGTTTTGCCGGTTGCCGGCTGCCTCCGCTGCGGGGATTGTTTTTGCCTTGTTTTGTCAAGCATTTGTGCCTGTTGTGCTTAACCTCTGTTTTTCCTTGTTTTGTCGATTTTTTGTGCCTGTGTTGCCGAATTTTATTTGGCCCGTGTTTTGACCTTCCTTCCTTGTTGTCCGCCTACCTCGCCGCCCCCCGCCCTCCCTTCCCGCCACCGCCGCTTGTCCCCGCCCCTTTTTTCTCTTCTGTAACCCTCCCCGCTCCCGCCTCCCAGCTGCTCCGCCCACCCGCGCACTTGGCCTTAAATGGCGACCGTGCGACGCAGGTGAGTGTGACCCACTTGTGGGACACCCCGGCGCCGCACGGCCACCAGCTGCTGCGTGTGCCCCTTGCCTGCCCTCTGCCTCGCTGCTGCCTCGTTTTGCCGGTTGCCGGCTGCCTCCGCTGCGGGGATTGTTTTTGCCTTGTTTTGTCAAGCATTTGTGCCTGTTGTGCTTAACCTCTGTTTTTTCCTTGTTTTGTCGATTTTTTGTGCCTGTGTTGCCGAATTTTATTTGGCCCGTGTTTTGACCTTCCTTCCTTGTTGTCCGCCTACCTCGCCGCCCCCCGCCCTCCTTTCCCGCCATCGCCGCTTGTCCCCGCCCCTTTTTTCTCTTCTGTAACCCTCCCCGCTCCCGCCTCCCAGCTGCTCCGCCCACCCGCGCACTTGGCCTTAAATGGCGACCGTGCGACCCAGGTGAGTGTGACCCACTTGTGGGACACCCCGGCGCCGCACGGCCACCAGCTGCTGCGTGTGCCCCTTGCCTGCCCTCTGCCTCGCTGCTGCCTCGTTTTGCCGGTTGCCGGCTGCCTCCGCTGCGGGGATTGTTTTTGCCTTGTTTTGTCAAGCATTTGTGCCTGTTGTGCTTAACCTCTGTTTTTTCCTTGTTTTGTCGATTTTTTGTGCCTGTGTTGCCGAATTTTATTTGGCCCGTGTTTTGACCTTCCTTCCTTGTTGTCCGCCTACCTCGCCGCCCCCCGCCCTCCTTTCCCGCCATCGCCGCTTGTCCCCGCCCCTTTTTTCTCTTCTGTAACCCTCCCCGCTCCCGCCTCCCAGCTGCTCCGCCCACCCGCGCACTTCGCCTTAAATGGCGACCGTGCGAACGCGCAGCGGTCACGCGCAGCGGGCGCGCCGATTGTGCGCCGAAGGCGCGCCAAAGGTAAGCCCGTCTGCGCCCGTCCGCGACCGGATCGCGACCAGCGCCAGGACCCCTGGCCCTCGAAGACCCCGACCTACCCGCCTGACGTACTCCGCCGCCACCCTCACCGCACTCAACACCGGCCGACGCCCAGAGTGCCACCAAGCCACTCCACGACGCACCCACGGTCCCTTCAGCTGCCACGCCTGCAAGTTCTCCTGCACCCGGACCTGCCTCGCACCAACACCCGCCAAGTCAAACACCAGCAGCACCCACCTCAAGTGCATCCTGCTCAACACCCGCTCCGTCCACAGACACGCCATCGAACTCTGGAACCTCCTAGACGCCACAGCCCCTGACGTTGCCTTCCTCACGGAGACCTGGATGAACACCTCTTCAGCTCCCGACATCGCCATCGCTATCCCAGAGGGCTACAAGATCGTCCGGAGGGACCGAAACGCCAACCAGATGGGAGGAGGCATCGCCATCGTCCACAGGAGCACCATCCGTCTCACGACCAGCACCGACAACACCCTGACCAGCGCCGAACACCTGCATTTCCAGATCCACACCAACCCGAACACCACCCTCAGAGGCACCCTGATCTACCGACCCCTGGGACCACGCACGCAATTCAGCGAGGACATCGCCGACTTCGTCAGCCCGCATGCCCTCCCCTCCGCTGACTACATCCTCCTGGGAGACCTCAACTTCCATCTGGAGAACAACAACGACCGCAACACCAGCACCCTGCTCGACAACCTCGCCAACCTGGGACTCAAGCAACTGGTGTCCACCCCCACCCACCTCGCCGGACACACACTCGACGCAGTCTTCTCTTCCAGCACAGACATCAACTTCAGCCACGCCACTGAGCTTCAATGGACGGACCACAGCTGCGTCCACTTCACCTTCAAGAGAACAACGACCCACCACCACCAGAAACAGACCGCCCGCAGAAGCTGGAACAAGATCACAGCAGACCAGCTCGCCACCTCCCTGAGCCAGCACCCTCCTGCCAGCTCAGCGAACCCCAGCCAGGCCGCCGACAACCTCACAAAGTGGATCAGCAACTGCGCGGACGAACTCGCCCCACTGAGGACCCCGCCTAGCAGACCCGGCAGCAAGAAGGCCCCTTGGTTCACCGATGAACTCAAGAGCTCCAAGAAGAACTGCCGAGCCCTCGAGAAAGTCTGGAGAAGGGAACCGACACCGGACAACAGGACCTCCTTCAAACTTGCCACCCGGAAACACCACCAGCTGATCCGCGCCGCCAAGAAAACAGCTTTCAAGGACCGGTTGGACAACAACGCACACAACTGCAAGGAACTCTTCAACATCGTGAAAGCGCTTTCCAACCCCAGCGCAGGAAACAACGTCATCATCCCATCGCAAGACCTCTGCAACTCCCTCGCTTCATACTTCCACAACAAGATCGCGGACATACACAACAGCTTCAACAACCAACCAACGCACACCATGACCGAACAACCACCCCCCCCCCCACCACCACCCTCCACGCCTGGACCCCGATCAGCACCGAAGACACCATCCGCACGATGAACTCCATCCACTCCGGATCACCGACCGACCCCTGCCCTCACCACGTCTTCAACAAGGCCGACGCTGTCATTGCACCCCACCTGCGAGACATCATCAACACATCCTTCGACACCGCCACCTTCCCCGAGAGCTGGAAGCACGCCGAACTCAGCGCTCTACTCAAGAAACCCACAGCGGACCCCACCGAACTCAAGAATTACCGCCCCATCTCGCTCCTCCCGTTTCCAGCCAAAGTCATCGAGAAGACCGTCAACAAGCAGATGGCCGCCTTCCTCGAGACGAACGGATCCCTCGACCCCTCACAGTCCGGCTTCCGAGCCAACCACAGCACCGAGACCGCCCTCATCGCCGCCACCGATGACATCCGAGCCCTGATGGACAATGGAGAAACAGCGGCCCTCATCCTCCTAGACCTCTCCGCGGCATTCGACACGGTCTGCCACCGCACCCTAGTACGGCGCCTCAGCAACATCGGCATCCAGGACAAGGCGCTGGAATGGATCACCTCCTTCCTCGACGGAAGAACACAGAGAGTCCGCCTACCACCTTACAAGTCAGAGGCCTCCGAAGTCATCTGCGGCGTCCCCCAAGGATCATCTCTGAGCCCCACCCTCTTCAACGTCTACATGAGCCCCCTCGCGGCCATCGTACGCAAACACAACCTCAGCATAATCTCCTACGCCGACGACACCCAGCTGATCCTCTCCCTGACCAACGACCCCGCCGCCGCCAGAGCCAACCTGCACGAAGGGATGAAAGAGGTAGCCGAGTGGATGACGACCAGCCGCCTGAAACTGAACTCGGACAAGACGGAGGTCCTCATCCTGGGCTCCTCACCCTCCGCCTGGGACGACTCCTGGTGGCCTCCCGCCCTGGGCACCGCACCCAAACCGACAGACCATGCACGAAACCTGGGCGTCATCCTGGACTCCTCCCTCTCCATGACCAGGCAAGTCAACAACGTCTTCTCGGCGTGCTTCAACATCCTACACATGCTACGGAAGATCTTCTGGTGGATCCCCACCGAGACCAGAAAGACCGTCACCCAGGCCCTCGTCACCAGCCGGCTGGACTACGGCAACGCCCTCTACGCCGGCACCACCGCCAAGCTCCAGAAGAGACTCCAGCGGATCCAGAACGCCTCAGCCAGACTCATCCTCGACATCCCACAAACCAGCCACATCTCCGGACATCTGAGAGACCTTCACTGGCTCCCCGTCAACAAAAGAATCACCTTCCGCCTCCTCACCCACGCACACAAAGCCCTACACGACCAAGGCCCGAGCTACCTCAACAGCCGAGTCAACTTCTACGCTCCCAAACGCCACCTCCGATCAGCCAACCACGCCCTCGCCGCCGTCCCCCGCATCCGAAGAGCGACGACAGGAGGAAGGTCCTTCTCCTACCTGGCCGCCAAGACCTGGAACTCCCGACCGACCGACCTGCGCCTGACCCAAGACCACCTCTCCTTCAGGAAGAAGCTGAAGACCTGGCTGTTCGAGCAGTAGCGGCCCCCCCCCCCCCAGCGCCTTGAGACCCTACGGGTATGTAGCGCGCTTTATAAGTGTCACTGATTGATTGATTGATTAAACATATTTAATGCAGCACAATATGGGGCAATCTTTAATGTTTTAAATATTTCCATTTGATAACTTTATTTCGGTCATTGACCATAAAAGTGCAGATAAAATACATAAACACACGATGATAAGATCCATAAATACAAACAGTTAAAAAGTTATTAAACATGAGATTTATCAAAAGTTATCAAAAAAAGGGGGAAGTAAACTGAGAAAAGGGTTAATAGCGGGGGTTGCTCCAATTAAGTCCTTATCAGAAAGGTGGTCCTTCTACGCCACATGCCATATAAGAAGCGGGAAACAGCAAACACAGTGGGAGGGGAGGCATCATAAGATAAAATTCTACAAGCCTGTACACATTGTCTAAGTCCCAAGTTTCTGCACAGTGGAGCCAACCAGCATTTCCGTATTATGTTATACGCCGGGCAGAAAAACAGGACATGTGCGATATCTTCAATGCTATTGTTACAGGCTGGGCAGGTTCCCTCATTTGAAATAGTCCATTTAGAGGTCAGCGCCCTGATGGGCAAGCAGCCATTTCTCAGTTGAGTATATAATTTTCTCGCAAGAGGAGGCTGCACTAAATCTAGGAATTCCTCCTTCTTAGGCCCAGTTTTCACCTACAGGAACTCAGCGGTTAGCCTGCCCAGAGTTGGCGATCTATGAAGTAAGTTGAGGCTATAATTTCTCAGAATAGCCAACAGTTCTGTCTTCTGGAACCTAGGACAGCTTTCCCCCAGGGACTCCCACAATTGAGGCAAGCCAATTTGGTGAAGCAGGACCTTGATGTGGGATAGCCAGGGCATATTTTTGTTGTTGAGCTGCCCCCAGACTGCTAAAAATTCCGCTCTGTAGTCAGCAAGTTCCGGTACAGTCCAGAGCCTTTTCCAGTAGAGCAAAGGACGTGCGGCTATCAGATCTTTTATGGACTTGAGGCCCATATCTAGACGTAACGGTATAAGAGGGGTGCTTTGGGGTAAGCCTACCAAATTTCTCATAAAAGCTTGTTCCACCTTGAGCAGACTCAGTGCGTTCTTGTGCCCCCATAATTCTGCGCCATACATAGCTGCTGACCTGGTCTGGGCTCTATAAGTTTCAAGGACACATTCTCTTTGGTGACCATGGTAATACTATAGCCACACACTATCACTGTGGGGATTTGGACAGCTCTATCATCACACACTATCTCTGTGAGGACAGTGGTAAAGCTCTAATCACACACAATCTTTGTGGGGACCTGTGCTTCAATATAATCCCACAATACCTCTTCAGGACTTGGGCATGAGTATAATCACACACTATCTGTGACTCCACCTCAGCATCACTATAATCACATACCATTTTGCAGGGATCTAAGTATGACAAATATAATGCACCTTTTCTCCAGGAACCTGAATATGTCTATCACAACAGTTTCTATAAAGGGAGTTGATCATGACTATCATAACTCTATATATGGGGACTTGAATATGATTGTAACCATGCACTGTCTCTGTGAGGACTTGAACATAACTATAATTATGCATTATCCTTGAGGGGAACTTGAATATGAATATAAACACACTCTAGTGTGACTTGAGAGTAATTCTAATTAAATGCTATAACTGTGGGGACCTGGGCACAACAGAAATGGCATACTATGTATGCACGAATGTCAGCATAAGTATCATTGTACACTATGTAGGACTTGAACATGGCTATAATAACACTATCCATGTGGGGACTTGAACTTAACTGTAATAACACACTATTTCTGTGGGGAACTGGGAATTACTGTAATAACACACTGATTCTGCATGAACTACAGCATCACAATCATTGTAAACTATCTCTGGGGGTACTTGAACATGACTATAACCAAAGACGATATCTCTAGGGACCTGGGCATGATTATAATAATCAGACACTATCTTTTGGATGATTTGAGCATAACTATAATGACATGCTATATGCGTGGCAACCTGGGCATCATTCTAATGACACACTATCTCATGCAATTTCAACAAAACTATCAAACACTATCTCTTCAGAGAAATGAGCATTAATAAAACCACACACCCTCTCTGTGGGGGCTTTAACATACATATAATCACACTCTGTCTATGGGGACTAGATAGTGACCGTAATTAAACACTGTCAGTGGAACCTGGGCATCGATATAGTCATGTACTATCTCTGCGGGGGCTTGAAAATGACTGTCACATCACACTCCCTCAGTCAGCTCTAGAACATTACTATAATTCCATGCCATATCTTTGAAGACTATTATTGTACAGCCATATCAAGAATATGGCAAAGTTGATGTAAAAAAACTAGGTAATCTCAACTTGTCTTTCCCATCTGACCAAACTGCATGCTCTTTGGCCTTCACATTAATAGAACTATGTGTTCTTTCATTATCTCTTACTGTTTGTGAGAACTCAGCAATAGACTATGTATCTGTAAATCCCTTTCCGTGGACTTTATTTACTGTAGGGCTCATTAGGATGGGGCAGGCTGGTGTAAACCAGGACCGTCCTCCATGCATGTGGCGGTCCCTCACACCAGATCAGTATGCGACCACAATCGTTGCGGTTGGATCCTGCATTTTAACATTACCTTGGTTGCTGCTGAAAGCAGCTTCCGCTGCGATGCTAAAATTCCATGTTGTGCTTTTCTTTTTTTTTTCTTTTTTATTAATTTTATTTCAGCAAACAGTCATACAATAAACATACCTCACAGCGTTATTATCATATAGACAAAAAACAACTATTTACTAACAATTGATTAATGAA
Source organism: Lissotriton vulgaris (assembly GCF_964263255.1). Classification (NCBI taxonomy): domain Eukaryota; kingdom Metazoa; phylum Chordata; class Amphibia; order Caudata; family Salamandridae; genus Lissotriton; species Lissotriton vulgaris. The sequence goes on from NC_141695.1 coordinate 412,495,396, forward strand.
GCGTTTAACATTGTAGAAAGAAGAAACGCATACAAAATTAGATCCATCTTAAGATAGGGGCCCAGATTTTTTGTCCAAACTCCTTTCTTTTGATATCCTTATGTTTATAAATGGCCATTTGAAATTGATATACGGATAAAAGTTTGGCTTGCCAGTTATAAAAAGCTGGAGGTTCAATATCTAACCAGCGTGAGGTGATACAAAAACGGTACGCAGCCATACAAATAAATAGAAAAGCTTCTTCAGCTGCTCACCTTGTTTCTCTCTGATCCATTTCTAGACCAATAATAACCATTTCAGCAGTTAATTTTAAAGTAATCCCCAAACTGTTTAAAAAAAATACAATATCTAGAATATATTGGAGAAGTTTGGGGCACTTAAAAAAACATATGAATAGAATCAGCAGCTGTTTCATCACAACATTTACATTTATGACCATTACTACTTTTCCATTTAGCCAGCTTTATCCGAGAATAATAAAGATCATAAATTGCCATAAAGTGCTGGCTTTGCAGCGAACGGGTGTATAACAAATGAGTCGATAATTGAATAGATCTGGTTATATCAATATTCTCCGTTTCAAATTTCCCTTGCCATTTGTTCTCAATAACAATCAGATCATCATCCATTTGACTTATAGCCCTCTGATAAATATGGCCAATTTTTTTAGTCCTTCTACTTGCTTGTAGAATATTGTTTTTGCTCATGCAAATATGATTAATAAGGCCCTTTGAGTCCAAAAAACTACATATCTGTAGGTATTTGAAAAATTCCTTCATAGACAAATTACATTTTGTTTGTAAACTCGAGAAAGAAGCAAATAAAGTATCTTGATAAAGATTTCCCAATTGACAAATACCTGCAGTGTACCATCTCTTCATGATTTGATCGTTAAAAATTTCAGGAAGCATATGATTATTCAGAATTGGAGAATAGTAGTTCAGATTATTTAATCGGATAACTTTATTTTTGATCTGGCACCATATAGATACAGCTGTTGGCAGAATTTTAAATGTAGTCTTCTTATAATAACTCGGTTCTAAAATTTTAACTAGACATTGGGAGACTATCTCGCCTAGCAGCATTTCATAAATTGAGGGGTTAGTTGGTTCATCCACAGTAATGTCAGAGAATATTATTATGCCCATGTATCTTAAAGAAATAAGCCAATAGTATAAACGGAAATTAGGAATCCCCCATCCACCCTTCATTCTCGGGAGAAAACACCATCCTAAAGCACGCCTAGATCGTCGGTAGCCCCATAAAAACCTAGACACTATTCTGTCTATTTTTTTTAAATAAGATGCTGAAAACAAGAGGGGAATTGTGCGAAATAGATATAAAAATTTAGGAAAAATCAACATCTTCAAAATATTTGCACGTCCATAAAAAGAAAAGTGTAGGTTATTTACTCTTTCTAGCGTGGTGTTAGAGGATTTCAGCACTGGCTCAATGTTGAGATGTACAATCTCCTCAATCTTAGGGGAGATTGTAATCCCAAGATATAGGGCTTCTGAAACAAAGACCACGTCATTAGGACGGCCACTTTCAGAATAAATGAGCTGGGTTTTTGCTATATTTAATTTGTAGCATGACAAGAATCCGTATTCTTCTGCTAAATAAATAATTTTCGGTAATGCGAGACTAATGTCTGAGGTAGTAATGGCAACATCATCTGCGTACGCAAATATTTTACATTTATTTTGTCCAATCGTAACCGGAATGATGCCTTCTTCTTTTAATAATTTGCGAAGAAAGGGCTCCAAATAAATGGCGAATAGTAAAGGGGAGCAGGGGCAGCCTTGCCTAGTTCGCCTTTCTATCCTAAACAGCTCTGATAATGTATTTGAGAGCCTTATAGCTGCTTTTGGATAATGGTATAGTGCCTTAATTGCACCTATGCATACGTTAGGGAATCCCATCCAAGCCATAACAGCCCATAGGAACCCCCAGATGACCCTGTCGAACGCTTTTTCAGCGTCCAACAGGGCCACCGCAACCGAAGATTTTGAGGCTTGTGCCCAGTTCAATAATGCTATAATTGGAGAGGAGCCAAGATGGCGACTAAGACGGACGCGTAGGCTCCCGGCTCCGCGAGCCCTTGTTTCCCGCAACGATATCCTGACCCTCATCCTGTGATAGCGCTGTAGCGGGATGACGGTGAAAGTGCGCTGTTGCTGTTCGCGTTCCTCCGATGTCCCTGCCTGCCTGATAGCCGGAGATATTGACAAACTAGTTTGACGGCCTTTCTAGCCCTGGAACCGGGACCTGTGTTATCGTGCACCGCCAGATGCTTCTGGAGCGACGTCGGACGGTCGAGCCGGGGCAGAGCTGGCATTCTGAACCACGCTACCTGCTGCAAGGGAAATAGACAAACCCTTATGCGGACTGCATATATCGGCCAATTGGGAGCTCACTCTGCTACTTTCTCTTTGTGGAACGCTGAAGGTGAGCTGCGCTGTGCTGACCCCATACCGGCGCTTGCTTGGCGATCGTGGCTCACCCCCGAGTTTGCCCTCACCTTGAGCCGAAAAGGGGGAGACTCTCACCGTGGGTCGCCCATTGCTAGCGTGTCCGGACTAAACCGACAGCTTGGACTCCAGCCTCTCAGTGCCGGCTTCGCCCATACACTTTTGTGAATCCCCTGACGGGGTGGCAATGGCAGCTGGCTCTTTGGTGGCGAGGGTGGGTGATACCTCGACTCAAGACTGGGTCACCCTGCATGGACTTGAACAGTGTGTTGGACTGTGTTTCACATCTCGTAACGCGGAGATGTTGGAACAACAGCCTGTGTTAACCTATGGCTCTGTTCTTGCCGCTCTTGCCGATTTGAGATCCGAATGGCGAGAGGGCTCCCGAGTGCTGGGTAAGAAGCTTGACGATGCCGCACTCGCATTGGAATGTACGCCACTAGCCTGTTTTCAATGCTGCACTGATCTGCCTCTAATGATTCCTGACTGGGCTACACAGTTGCCACACGAGTGCAGGGAGGAGCGGTCTTTTGGCTGTGTTAGTGTTTGCGGACTGTCGTCCGCCAACCTCAACAGCGTTACAGTGTTTCCTTCCCTGCCGAAGCCTGCGACCTCACCCATGGTATCGCTACTTTTGTTTCAGGCGCCGCTGGCGCAGCTACTGGTTCCCTTTGTTGCTTACGTCTCGCAAGCTCTGCTACCCCTACAATGGATTGTACCCCACCGGGCGAACCTGGAAACGCCCCTCCTTTGGGTCAATGGAACTATTTGTGACTGGCGATGTCCATTTTGTTTTTGGGCATCTCTTCTCTGCCGAGTGTGGCCATTTTGTTCCTTTGTTCTGCCTGGGGCGGGTCCTCTTCGGGAGCCATGTTTAGGGGGACGCTTGCGAACTGGCCAAGGCTAGGAGATTTCTCTTTACAACTTGTGCTTGATTGGCCGGTGGAGACTCGGACTGGGGCGCTTCCTCAACACGTACTGCTGTGATATGTGACGACTCTCTCCATTCAATTTTGTGCTTGATGCTCTCTGTTCTTGCTCTTATAAATGGGGTAGAGTGCAAACTTGTGGCTGGGGAGACCGGGAGAATTTGGATTTGGCCCTCCTCTGGTTTTACATGGTTTCCTTTTTCTCTTCTTCCTTTCCTTAGTTTCTATATTTCGGGTTCTTTATTGGGCGACAGGCACACTGATGGGGGGGGTAGGCCGTAGCCTCTGCATGCGTGTAGGGTGGGGAGTCGGGGGTGGGGAATTTATTTTTCCGTTTTGGTTTCTATGGGCCTTATTTTTCTCTTCTCTCTTGAACTCTTTTCTTCTCCTATTTCTATCTTGGGTCCGCGGACGGGTTTGGTACGAGGTGGGTGACGGTAGACATGGTGCATAATGGTTGGTTGATAATCCTGTTGCATGTATCCTTGTGCCGCCATGCTGACTGGGGGGTTTCTGCTTTGTTTGTTGGTCTTCACGTGACGATGTTGCCCGCACATGTCGTAAAGGGATTGTATGGACTCTCCTCTTCTTGGTTTACTATCTTAAAAATATTTTATACTACAAAAATTTTTTTTTTTTTAAATTAACCTTCATTACTTCTGTATCTCAGTACCACGGTGATATCCAGTGTAACTCTAATTGATAGTCATTTTGTATTGATGTGCTACTGAGTCGCCGCATTGCTTACACAAGTGCTTCAAATGGTATCGTGGCCGGCCGGATGGTTGTGGGCCCGTATTTGTTCTTCAGTTATTGCACAATAAAGGTTTACAAAAATTAAAAAAAATAAAATAAATAATGCTATAATTTTTTTAATGTGGTCCATGGTGTCCCTTTTAGAGATAAACCCATGTTGCCTTATGGAAAAAAAGGAGGGCATCAAGTCATTTAGTCTGTTAGCGAGACTTTTAGAAAAAATCTTGCTATCAGCTGAAATAAGAGAAATAGGTCTGTAAGATCCAAGCTCTTCCCTATCCTTTCCTTTCTTTTTAAATATAACAATACTGGCCAATGCCCATGACTCAGGAGGATTGCCTGAGAAAGCTAGCTGAAATAGCTTAATCAATTCTGGTTTTAACATTCTCCTGAACACCCAATAAAATTCGAAAGGAATATTATCAGGTCCCATTGCCTTGCCGATAGCCAACCCCAAAATGCCTGCTTCAATTTCTTCCCAGACAATTGGGGCACAGAGTACCTCCTTCTGTTCTTCCGATAATTCAGTTTTATTAATGCTTGCCAAATATTTTACTGTCTTTTCTCCCAGATCTGCCCCATTATTGGACTGATGATAAAGGTTTTGATAAAATTCGTTAAAGGCTGCTAAAATGTCCTCTCTAGAAATCCTGACATCTCCCCTAAGATCTCGAATTTTCAAAATTTCATTGGATGTTGTTTTTTGGCGCAGTCTCTGCGCTAATATTTTCCCAGTTTGTTCATTTAATTTGTCGCATTCTGTTCTATATTGTCTAAACTCAGATGCCACTCGGTCAGCGATGTGGGAATATACTATACTACGCTTAATTGACAGATCGATTTGAAATTCTTCATTGTGCATATTAGCTTTAATGCTTTCAGCTAGCATTTTTTCAGCCTTTAGGACCATATCACAGTCATTTTTGAATGTCTCACGTTTACTCTTGTGTAAAAAAAATGAATATTTTAAAGTTTCCCCTCTTATTACAGATTTGAATGTGTCCCATACAATTGGGATAGAGGCGGTATCATTATTAATAATGGAAAAAATCCTGAATGACTTTGGTCATAAATTGTATGTAGTCCTCTTCGAATGTGGTGCTTTTAACAGCACTACTTGGAACCACACGGTATCTGCCACATAGTGCTTTGAAATGTAGTGCTTTGAAATGTTGGGAAGATACAGTGCACCCTCGCCTCACCCAACACAAAGGGGGCCCGCAACAGGCCCCCAAACCCAATCCCCGCCAGCCTTTCCATGGCGCTTCCACCACTGTGGAAAGGCTGTCTCCAGCTATCATCGTAATTTGGCAGACGGTGCCTGCTAGGCACCACTGCCATTTTACCAGTGAAGACCACTCCACCAGGCAATCATAAGGAATGCCTGTGGTGGTCCTGTGGCGGATGGTCTTAGCGACCACCACGGTCACAGTGAGATTCCCCCCACTATCCTAATGTGGCGGGGGAACACTCGCAGTCCGCGTACATAAGGACGGCATGGCTGGCAGTGGCAGCTATCATCGTAATTTGGCAGACGGTGCCTGCTAGGCACCACTGCCATTTTACCAGTGAAGACCACTCCACCAGGCAATCATAAGGAATGCCTGTGGTGGTCCTGTGGCGGATGGTCTTAGCGACCACCACGGTCACAGTGAGATTCCCCCCACTATCCTAATGTGGCGGGGGAACACTCGCAGTCCGCGTACATAAGGACGGCATGGCTGGCAGTGGCATTTCTTCCACCATCGTAATCGACCCCTATGTGATTCTACTGAGAAATGCATTATCATAAAAATCCATTTACTGGAGGCTCTTAGGACACAAATATGTCTAAACTATCACGTAATACAGGTAAAGCACTGAAAAATACCATTCAGCCATCAAGTAATTTCCTGCAAGGATGGTAACATGTTCAAATCCCAACAAAGATGGTTCTGTAAGCGCGATTAACTAACAATATATTTGCAGATTTGAAGCAGGATTCTTTATATTGATTTTTTTCTTAAAATTTTTCTGTTATTGGTATATTTTTAAAACATTGGGATAGGTTAGTCCCCACAAGGCAGGTGTTCACACATAGGGGGTCATTAGGATGGCGGGCGGACTTAGTCCTCCCCCATCCTATCAGAGTTTGGGACTGCCCACCATAAGGGCGGGGGTCCCGTGGGGAGGATTAGGATGCACCCGCCACTGTGGCGGGCGCATACAGCATTTTTAGCTTTGTGGCGGGCGGTGCTCTTAGCCTCTTTGCCTTATAATTGCCTCTGCAAAGTGGATCCCTGTCAAAAAATATTTGAGTTCCACCCTGTATTTTGGTCTGCAGCAGTGTGTCAGCAGCCCTATGATGAAGCATTTAATTATTTAGTAGGTGAGGGCAGTATTAAAAACCCTTGGATGTTCCCACTTTCAGACTCCAACTGAAATAATACAAGAGGTACTACATCTGCAAACATAACCTCTGAAGCAAAATATCCAACTAACATGAATGTGTGCATTGTAAGATGCTGGGTATATTGCAGTACCAAATGGGAATTAGACTGTCCCTGTCCCAAAGGAGAAGTTCACTTCTAGTTCTCTACTCAGAATAAACTAACTCAAATGCTTTCTCTCTCTTTGATGTTCAAGCATCTTTATTTTTGAAGGGCAGTGTGTTAACAGTCTCAAATCTCAATACTCCATCTGACTGGATAATCCATAATACTATTCCCCCACCTTGTTCTTTTATCTATTGATGCGTTCACTTCAGTACAGATGTGAAGTAGGGAGAGAAGGGTGAAAGAGGTGAGATAGACAGGTGGGGTATGACGAAACATAACAGAAGGAAAGTAAGGTGAGGTAGACAAATAGAAAGGTACAAACAGGTGAAAAAGACAGGTAAGAAAAGAACTAGAGAGATAGGTATGGTTTAACAGGAGAGAATGATGTGGTACACCAATGGAGGAGATAGAGCATGGGAGAGGCAAGGTAGGAAGAGAGGTGAGTTAGAAATAGGTAGAGGCAGAGAGATGTAGGCAGATAGAGAGGTAAGATAGCAAGGTAAACATAGTAAAAGGACTGCGGCCCATGATAGTCTCTAACTGAAAATAGAAAGAGGACTTCATTGCTAGCTCTACAGATCTCACAAAATGGCCGCAACAGGTTAACATAGAAAATGGACTACCTCCCATGTGCTTCTTTTAATCTGAAACAAAAAGAGGACTTCCGTGTTAGTTCTATGCTAATCAGCTAACAAAGCAGCCACCTTAGACTGACTTCTCTTTTTCACAACCCTGCACAACCTTGCTACACTCTCCCCCTCTTGGGCAGCATTTTGCTTTGACTTCTCCCCACCTGTCTATCCCCCGCTAATCAAGTGCCACCTACAAGATGGAACGCACCAGTAACATCACTTACTCCATCACTTACCCCCATACCTATAAAAAAAGCAGCTGAAGGTCTCAAACACAACTTATTAAAATCCCATCCAAAAACACATATCTTTGACCCATACTTCTCAAGGAACAAAGGGCTCATTAAGAACGACAGTATCTTCTGCACTAAAAGAAGAACTCAATGAAGACAGGCCTTTCTCCATCTCTTTAGGGTCTCTCTCATGAAGCGCACAGTTTCACACTATCTATCCTACCCTCCCTATTCTTCAATGCAGCAGCCACCGTCAATATCTATCATACTGGTATCATCCTCATCCAATCAACCGACCGCAACCTCAACTTGATTGATTACATTTTTGCACTCATTAAGGGGAGAGTCACTCTAACTCACTCCTCCTCACCATCCAGCCATTCCGACATCCTCAACTACCATCCGGAGCTCGAAGATAGTCAGAATTCCCAGCTGTCCCCATTTGTTCCGACATTAACCATAGACCTCAAAGACCTAGTACACGCCTCCTCTCCACCCAATCGTTCCGATATTTCCAACTCCTATCAGGATCCCGAAGTTAGTCAGAAAACCCAACTGTCCCCTTCTGTTCCGAGATTAACTCTAGACCTTAAATACACCCCACCTAACAATGCACTCCACCTTATAACTGCCTCAATCCATAACTCTTCCAATACTCTCCCTACCCCTTGTCACCTTGCAACACCTCCCTCACCGTCCCCACTCACCATTACGCCCAATTCCTCCCATCATCATTTCAGCCCCACCCATACCGACACAGTTTGCAACATAGTCGTCTCACTAACCCCTCACCCTGCTCTACCACCCCCTCCCTCCCTCCCCCAACTCCCTTACTCCCGGCTCCTCCCCTCTGCCTGATAGCCCCTCCTATACCCCCACCGATGCTGGCATAGCCGCCCCTCAGTCCCCTCCCTGTCCAGCCCCATCACTCCCCCACCTCAGCGACATTCACTCAGAAAGAGCTGTATTCACTGTCCCCAACCCCATCGCCACCTCAAATGACACTGAAGAGGCTATTACTCCGCCCACTCCCCCTGTCCGTTCCTCCTATAAGGAAACTCTCACGCCTGACCCCAGACTAGTCCAGATATGATCTGCCCTTCAACAGGTCGAATCGGACATCCGAACCCTACACAAACTTATTTTACAACAATCCAAGCCCACTCACTATTCATTGAAATACAGTTCTACCTCACACTCCAAGACCTATAGTCGCACCCATCATCATCGTGCAAGTTCCCAGGCTCAGAGGTCTCCACGCTGGAGCACTGTTCTGCTCCCTAACACCACTTCCCGCCCATTCATGTTGTTATACCATCAATCGGATTTAGAATTAGGAGCCCTCCTTTGCTCTTACGAGCTACCACACCGACTTTCAGTTATCGCACATACAGACTCCCGTATACAATCTATTCTGATCAACACATACAGAGCCACCAGACACAACCCCAGAGGCATTGTGGAAAACAACCTCCCTAGAATCCCCCTTACAACTGAACCCACCACAATATCCATCAAGCCGAGGCTAAGCTGTATCCTCCTAAACTGCAGATCCGCCGCTAGACATGCAGCTGACATTGCTGACCTACTTATCAGTAATGAACCAGACATTCTGATCCTGACGGAAACCTGGTTAATAAAACATCTACGCCCATCATTGACATCCTGTTACCCCCAAACTATGACATCACCAGACTAGACAGATCAGAGAGGCCAGGCGGTGGGATAGCCTGCATACACCAGAGCAGCCTAACAGTGACCAACTCCAATGCCCCTGCCTTTTCCTCTTGCGAATACCTATGCTTAAACACTGCCAACAACAACAAATAAATATGCTCTCTACACACTTTCTACCACCCTCTGGGAGATAACCTCACATTCATAGAACACTTCATGGACATTCTAGCATGAAATGACAGCCAACAAAATAGGCAAATTTTCTTGGGGGACTTCAACCTGCAGTGGGATGACCAGAACGACTCAGGTTAAACAGCCTCAAAGCCTTCCTTGCTGACCTTAATCTTAACCAAATATGTAACAGCCCTACTCACGACAAAGGCTCAACTCTCGACCTAATAATCTCTAAAGCTGACACCACTTGAATCGATCCTCCCTTGCTACTGGTCTGACCACCATGTCATTACATTCTAAATCCTAGAAAATGTTAAACATCTCCCAACTCAACCCGTGAGAACTAAGATATTGAAGAGGAACCTGAATAACGTCGGCTCTGACCTTATAGAATCAGCTAATTCAAACCTTTTTTGTCCCCTGGAACACCTTGATGATGTACAGGAGATGCCCAATCACTACTTTTATTCCATGAACAACCTACTAGGCAAAATAGCCCCGCTTCAATTGATAAAGAACCTCTACAAAAGACTCAAAACCTTGGTTTGATGGGAGACTAAATGAAGACAAACGCTCTCTTAGAGTCATTGAACGACGATGGAGAGCCGCCCCCTCAGCTGACTATCTCAAGCTTCTTAGACTTTCCAGAAATGCTTATTTTAGAAAGATCAGAAAATCTAAAACCATCTTCTTCAGGTCTCAACTATACCTAGCCAAGAACTGCTCCAAAAGGCTATTCGATCTAATCAAAGCCCAGATCAAAAACCTACCAAATCTCCCTAATGCTATACCACTGTCTCTTCCCAATTGTGAAGAATTTGCCTCCTTCTCTGCCTCTAAGACGGACTCCATTAATTCAGATCTACTCAAAGACCTTCAATCCATCTCAGACTTGGTAAGAACCCATCACTGCCCTGGGCTAGTGCCCAAGCTAATGACCTCCTGAAATTTAAACTAAAAAAGCAAAGATACTTGGTCCCACTTCAACACCTACAGTGAGGATAACATTTTAAAAACGCTAACCACGCTGAAACCCTACAATCATTTCATTACCCACTCCCGGCAAATTACCTAAAAGACTTCATTCCTCTGTTACTACCTCTCTAGACTAAGATCATTAATACGTCCCTCCTTCAAGGATCCATCCCAGACATCTTGAAATCAGGTCAGGCTTCGCCTATCCTTAAAAAACCAACTGCTGACCACTCTGACCCAAATAACTAACGTCCGATCTCTAACATTCCTATGCTTGCCATACTCCTGGAAAAATGTGTTAACATACAGCTAAACAACTAAGCATGGGTGATTTTTGCGAATCTGGTGTTCGCGAATGTGCGTATTTGCGATCTCGCAATCCGCAAAATATATGCGAATTCTCGCAAATTTGCTGATTTTTTTTTTGGGTGTTCGCAAGCGTTTTTGCCAGTTCGCGAGGGTTTTGTACCAGTTCGCAATTGCGAACTTACTTGTCGGCTCGCAACGGTCGCGACTATGTTGTTTCTACGTCTGGTTCATCATCATCGGTTCACAGCACCCTCTGTTTCACCACTGCCACCCTGTTTTACCCATGCCACCCTCTGGTACATCAATGCCACCCTTTGGTTCATCACTGTAGATTATGGGGGGGAAAAGCAAGCACACCTGCCCTGCTTCAACTGACATGAATTAATTTGGGGTTGATTTATTAATGTGTCACTGTTTTAAAATTCCAGTCTGGCACCTGCTTCCTTATCTGTAATTTGCTTTCTGTTGCAGTGCAAATTTTTTTCCCAGGCCCTTTGTGGCCTACTTGTAGCTATTCTATGAGCCTGCTGTGAGGGTCAGAGCAGGGTCATAGAATTTTTGCAACTAGCATCTGAACTCTGGAGGGGCCCCAGTCAGGAAGCACTAGAGGGAATGGTTACTAATGATGAGTTTGAACTTTTGCACCTGCTGAGTGCTTTCAGTTTTGCAAAACTCGTTTTTCTGCAGAACAGCAACTGTAATGCCCCAAACAATCTTACTTGTAAAAGTGTATTTCTAATCCAAAAGTGATCCAAAGAAAGTAAAAAGGCCTCAAATCCAAAAAAGTGCAGGCAAATGTCAACCTGAGGAGTTATTCTGATAAAAATCATCATTTTCAGAAGGTCTATGCTGCTTGCTAGTGGATTTCTTGTGCAGAATTGCAAATTTTGTAATTTCGCGAGTGCGAGATTGTTGCTGCCCGCCGCACCTACATGTTCGCAATTGCGAACTCTCACGATGCGTCGCCAAACTCCCGCTGGATCCCGCAGCAAGATCCAAAATGGCGCAGCACTCGCAAAATATCGAGAAAAACAACTCGGCAAACGCTGAATGACGGTAAGTGAACGCCGCATGCCGCAATATTGTATCACCAAGAAAAAAAATCCGCTGCGTGCGAATTTGCGGATTTTCGGTAAATTCGCGAGAGTTCGCGGATTGCGAATTTACAGAAAATCCGCAAAATCCGCGAGCGGAACGGATTTTCCGCCCATGCTTACAAACAACCACATTGATCAATTCAACCTACTTAACCAATTCCAATCAGGCTTCAGAGCAGGTCACAGCACTGAATCAGCCATGACTCATGTATTAGATGACGCCCTGAAAATCCTAGACCAAAACGAAGCCCGTCTACTAATCCTACTCGACCTGTCTTCAGTGGATGAGGGACCAGCTGCAGCCCGTACAGGTAAGAGCGATGGAGTGGTAGGGCCTGGGGTGAGGGACATTTCAACAGACGAAAATGAGGGAAAATGAATTACTTATTTAATTTTCCCTCATCATCGTCTGTCGAAAAAAACTCCACCGAGCCCCATCGCTCTTACCTGAAAGGGCCATGGCTGTGAGGGAAAGAGATAGTTGTGATAACATACCTGCTAAAGGTTGAATTAGTCTTTGTTGTAACCTTTTGTAGTAATCAGTTCACACCAATGGCAATTGACAAACCTTTTCCCATGCATAAATCAGGACTACAGCCTTGCTGGTGGACTTGACACTATAAGCAAGTAAACACAACTGCATTAAGCATAAGCTTTCCACCAATACAAAATAGTTATTAGGAGCACAGATTTGTTTGCAGTAGGTCACTCTTTCTGCCCAAAAAAATATTGTAGAGATATTTATCATGGGCAGAATCTAAGCTCTTCTAGTTGCTCAATGCTGCTTGTTGAGCCTCTTTTCCTAGTTCTTTCTTAAGGGCTTCCAACAGCTGTACTTTTGCCACACCAAAAGAGGTAGAGATAAAAAGCAGCAACAGGAAAGAAGTTAAGGGGTAGGGTGTTAAAATATCGATAACAAAAATATAGCTGACATAAATATCGTTGCAAAAATATCGTTTACAAAAATATCGACACCCTATACTTAAACAGGTAAGTACATAAATATCGACTCCAAAATATTGTTGTAATTAATATAGATGTAAAAAATATCGACTTTTTAAAATAATTAAAATTACATTAAATAATAAATAAATATAAGTACTATTAACAAAATACATTACATTACTTTTATTTTATAACTATTTCAAACAAATTTACTACACTTTTTAATTATAAACTTAATAAATGTGGACATATAAATTAATTTTACACATTACTTTATATAACAACAATAATACATATATATAATTAAAATACCCCTTTACCCAAAAACCCCAAACTGACCCTGAACCCTAAAAATACCCCTTTACCCAAAAACATTTTCACTAAAAAAATCCTGTACACACACCTAAAATTAATTAAAAAATTAACATAATTAATCACATAATTATTATTCAATTAACTAATTAAAATTAATTAACTATTATTTATTACACTATTTATATTTATTTAAAACATTAATTAATCTATTATTTCATTATATTTAAAAACCCCTTTACCCAAAAACTGAAAACTGACCCTGAACCCAAAAAATACCCCTTTACCCAAAAACCTAAAAACTGACCCTGAACCCTAAAAATACTCCTTTACCCAAAAACTAAAAACTGACCCTGAACCCTAAAAATACCCCTTTACCCAAAAACTGAAAACTGACCCTGAACCCTAAAAATACCCCTTTACCCAAAAACTGAAAACTGACCCTGAACCCTAAAAATACCCCTTTACCCAAAAACTGAAAACTGACCCTGAACCCTAAAAATACCCCTTTACCCAAAAACTGAAAACTGACCCTGAACCCTAAAAATACCCCTTTACCCAAAAACTGAAAACTGACCCTGAACCCTAAAAATACCCCTTTACCCAAAAACATTTTCACTAAAAAATCCTGTACACACACCTAAAAATAATAAAAAAATTAACATAATTAATTACATATTTATTATTCAATTAACTAATTGAAATTAATTAACTATTATTTATTACACTATTTATATTCATTTAAAACATTAATTAATGTATTATTTCATTATATTTAAATTACTTCCCACCCTACTCCCCTATAAACCCACAACCCGCTACGGAACTATTAATACTAAATTCAACTGAAAATACATTATTAAATAATAATATACTACTAAAAATACTACTTTGACTAAAAATAATCATTAAAAACACTACATTACTTATAATTATTTAAAAAACGATATTATTGTAAACTATGTTTTTGTAAACGATATTTATTACAACTATATTAATGTTAACGATATTACTTACCTGTCTGTCGATATTTTGGTCAGACGATATTTTTGTCATCGATATTTCTTCCTGTAGATATTTTTGCGGCGATATTTATGTTAGGCGATATTTTTGCGGCGATATTCCTGCTCTGTACCAAGTTAAGGTAATGAGAGAGATGAGGTACAGGGAATAGCGGTAGGGAGGGGAAGTAGAGTGATAAGGTGGGTTGAGGTGGTGAATGAATGTTGAGGTTAAGAGAGGTTTGAGACTGAGAGGCAAAGTTGAGATATAGAGAGAGGAATAGTGATAGCTATGCAAGGTAGGGTTGAGGTAGAGCAAGGGCTGAAAGAGAACTAGAAAGATTTATAGTATAGAAAGATGGAGGTGAGCTGAAGAGAGTCAAGGTTATCAGTGATTTCAAATATATGGTGGACGATACAGGGAGGTTAGATGGAAGCAGTTCAGTGCGGTACACAGAGAGGGTTAAGGCAGAGAGAAATAGAGTTGAGGTTTAGAGAGTGTATAGAGAGGAAGCTATATAAAGGTACAGCTATGGATTGGTAGAGGGAGGTAGAGATAAAAACATTAAGGTGAATTAAGGGGATGGCCCGAGAAAAAACAAATGAGACATTGGACAAAGGTCCCATTTTTAGTACCCATTGGGTCAGCCATCTAGATTTACTGGTAAAATCAGTATTGGTAACTTTAGGTGGCAGAATATTAATGTATTGTGATAGGGCATGCAGAATGAGTTCTTTAATGGGAGTTGGAACAGCCAATCTAGCAGTATTGAAATTCTACAAATTACTGGTAGAGCAACTTGCTCCACCAAACGGTAAATTACCCCTTTACTCCCTGAGGCTTATTTATGAGCCCTTGCAGCACTTTTGCGCCGCCGATGCATCACTTTTTGTGAAGCACCAGTGGCGTAAAAAAATGCACCAGATTGGGTCATATTTACAAAGTGACGCATCTACGTAGATGCGTCACTTTGTAAATCCCTGCGCCACATTATACCTGCGCCAGGTAAAGTGTATGCAGAGTGGGCGTTCTGACGCACAGAAGCCTTGTAGAAGTGACGCAGTGAAATCTATGAGATTTCACTGTGTCACTTCTAGGACGCAAATGCTTCAATATCTTATGCCTGCCCCACAGCAGGCGTATGACTGATGCAGGCACATTGAAATGGGACTTACCCAGGTTAAATGACCCACAACTGAAGTTGAGTACCGTTTGTGACACACTCCAGCAATACGTCATTTTTGTGCCTACAGATACGTCAGAAATACCACGTATCAGTTACTCCTTGCGACATGATGCGTCATACTGTAAATATGACGCATTCAGCATGTCACAAAGATGGAGCCTGTTTTCATGCAGCGATGCATCACTTTTCATAAATGAGGCCCCTACCTTTTTGTTAAGCCTGCTCTCTTATTTAAGCATCAGGGAGGCTCATATAGAGTTGTCTCCTAAATTTCAATTTTGTAAATAACAATGATCCTTATTCTTAGAAATATGAACACAACACGATTCAGAGTATGCTGATACGACATGGCATCTGATTTTTCTTTCACGCTAAACATATCATGGAATCTCTGGCTAATGACATGTGGATGCAGGCGGTAGAAGTGAAGCACTTTAGCAGTGTGGTTGGCGACTCCATGTTTTAGGTATTGCGAGGGGCCCCTAACCATTTCTTGCAGTAGGCCCCCTAAGTTTCTACTATGCCATTACGGGAATCATTCCTTGTAGTAGGATATTTAGGATTCTTGTTATCTCTGTTCAGAGAGCGGAGGTATAGCATCTCATTGTACAGGTAAGATATGATGAGGCTGGAATATACAAGGTTAGAGGGGAGAAAAATGCTCCACTTAGTCTAACTTCCTGTAAGTCTATTGTTAAATTCAATGATTTTTTGATGATTGTTGGAAGGTCTCTAATTGCCAATTTAGCAGTTTATTACACAGCATCCCCTGGGTGACTGTCTCATTTGCAACCCCCCCCCCATACCACACAGCAAGTATGGTAGGACAATACTAGTACACAACTCTAACCTTGAACTCGTAATTCCGACCTATAAGTAAACAGAGGTTAACGCACTGGTCAGAATATAACGAGTAATTTTATAATCCTGTTCCAAATCTGTCTAATCTACACTAGCTCAAATTATATTAGTTGTTTATGAGGTAAAACAATGTGTAGAGGATTTTAGTAGTACAGTTTTTACAATAAAGAAAATTAGATTAATTATGTAGTTGAAAATGAAGAATGCGATAATTTTACTCTCTACCAATGCAAAACATTTTCTAGTTTTGCGACCACATCTAGGAAAAATGGTCTGGTGCTGTGAAAGTCCATGGGGCCCGGAGAGTCAGGAAAATATCAATAAAAGCCAATTCTATAAACAGAAAACAACTTTCTATTGGATTCTGGACACAATTTTGCTGTACATTTAGACACATCTCAATCGGTTTTATCCCATGGGAAACGCCCAGTCAATCCTTTCATTTTTTCTTGGTAGACCCGGTCAAAATGTTCACTCTGCGCCACTGTGAAATGGTTCTTCCAGTCCCCTGAGATTCCTGCAGGATATAAAGGAGAAAGGACTCTTCAAATCACTTGCTTTTCGTGAAATAAAATGAAAAACAATAAACCATACACAGACTGGATAAACTGACATGCATGACTAGATAAGGCAATATGTGCGATTTACTTCCACAAGCTACAAAAGACTTCAACTATTAGTTCACAATGTTGTAGACCTGTTGAAATTT
This sequence comes from Lissotriton vulgaris, assembly GCF_964263255.1. NCBI lineage: Eukaryota > Metazoa > Chordata > Amphibia > Caudata > Salamandridae > Lissotriton > Lissotriton vulgaris. The sequence continues at coordinate 412,512,201 of NC_141695.1, forward strand.
AATAACAAGTGAATATTTCAATGTAGTGAATAGAACTTTCCTTTAACCATACCTATAATTTAGAGTCTGCACCATTCACCTGAAAAAGGGGTAGAGCAAATACTTTCCCAAAATGAACGTTGGTACTTTAAATTCTGTGTTTAATGCAGCGAAACTAAGTGCATCCTAATTATAACTGTGCTTATGTGCAGTGGTCTGACATCCATCAGACCTTGTTTACAGCATATACAAGTTCAAATAAATAAAATAATTGTGTTGATCCTTATGTTTTCAATGCCACTGACATGACAAAGCTGGATTTTGTTTCTGCCCACACCTAAATCATGGATATGGCATCTTCTGCTAAGATCCATATCGGGTATGAACGAAATCCAGTACTTAATAAACTGATTTCTGCAAGAAAATAAAATATATTTATAAAGTAGCAGCAGAGTTAATGGGCATTTACTACAAGTAAATGGTTTATGTAATGTATTTAGGAATAATGTGTATATTTCACCCCTCAATGTACTTGAGGGGTGTCACTAGGGAACACAAACAGTGCCTATCTTTGCAATTTGTGGTAAATTGAATCTCTGCCAGTTATGACGGTCTCATTTGAGTACTCCTCTCGAGAGGTTCAAAGTTTGCAGGCAAAGGCAAAATTATGAATACTGTGGGGATAACAATGTGGGAGGTCTTCACTGACTAACCACTGGGCATATTTGAGGTCTCTGAATTTCAACGTCTACACAGGGAAAGATTAATAGAATTAACAGATTGTTTAGCTTTCTATTTGTTGGCTTTATTTGTTTTACCCCATCCACATAATGGCAGATTATGATGTTGGGCGGAGTGCCTCTGCATGACATCATCTCAGTTATTGGACCGACACTCTGAGTCCATCTGAAGCCATCAAGAATGACTCAGCGGATTCCTTTCTGTCCGCCTCCATTGTAATGAGGCAGTTGGAAAGGAATTTGACCGGCATATTACAAAGTGGTCATAAAGGCTCCGACTGAGGGTCGGCGCCCTTTACGAAAGCATCTTATTCGGCTCATAGGCATAGATGCATCAAGTGATATTGCGATCGCAATCGCAATCACAGCGATTGCGATTGCAATTTCCGCTCCCGCAATGCATCAAGTACAAAAGCAGCAAATACCGAAATCGCAAAACAAAGAATTGCAAAACCATTTGGAAATCCCCATTGCAATTCCTTAACAGCGATTACCCACACATTTAGCAAAATCAATAGTGAATTTGCAATCAAATTGCGAAATCGCTATTAAATCGCTATTCTCATTCATCATAAATAGCAAATTGCGAAAATACCATGAATCCCTAAATACGAGTCGCAATTTAAGGAGAAGCCAAACCAGGTGGTAAACATGAAGTCCAATTGGTGAAAAAAAAATGGCAAACAAGAAACAGGTGTTGGGGAAATCAAACACACATAAGGAGACTCAGTAGGAGCATGAGGAACAATGCCAGGTCTCTACATGGTGGCAAGGCGGCTGAGGCTCCAGGCTGCAGCCCAGAACCGACGCAGGATCCAGGAGCGCATCTTCCGGCTGCAGACTACACTCCTGGGCCAGACTGAAGAGGAGATCTACTAAAAATACAGGCTCGATGAAGCAATGATAAAGAAGCTCATCAGAGTCCTTGACCCCCTGATGCAGCACCCAAAACGGAGGACCAATGCCGAGCCCACCCATGTCCAGGTACTGTGCTGCCTGCACCTCCTGGCCTCCGGCAGCTTCCAGGGGATAGTCGGATATGCAGGGGGTATATCACAGAGTACACTGTCACGCTGCCTACAGACTTTCCGGGACGCCATGCTGAGCCAGATACACCACTACATCACCTTCCCAACAACCCAACAGGACTTAATGCAAACAAAACTGGACTTCTATCACACCACCCATTTCCCCCATGTAATTGGCTGCATCAACTGCACCCACATTCACATCTGTCCACCCGCAGAGGCCGAATACATGTACCGGAACCGCAAGTCATACCACTCCCTCAACATCTAGATAGTCTGCAATGCGAAGACCATCATCACAGACATTGTAGCACAATACCCGGGGGAGCATGACTGATTCATTCATTTTCCGGCACAGCGGCATACACACCCGCTTGGCCAGGGGTGAATTTTGTGAGGGACATCTCCTAGGTAAGTACACATGGCCACATACAGTATGTTAAGACCATGTTGCTGCGCATAACAAGCACTGACCCTCTGCTCATCCCTTCAGGTGACAGCGCATGCGGCCTCCGTGAATACCTCCTCACCTCATACCTCAACTCTGCAACACCACAGGAACGGGGGTACAATGCTGCGCATATACACACCAGAAATGTGATGGAGCGGACATTTGGCATGTTAAAGAGTAGATTCCGCATCCTCCACAAAACTGGCAGGGCCCTGAAATACCGGCCTGAGGTCTGCTGCTGCATCGGTGGCGTGTGCGCCATATTCCACAATATTGTCACCAAGCGGAGGATACCTGTGGAGGTGTCTGGTAGTGAATCGGAGGGGGACAACCTTCCACCTGCACATGTGCATCATGCACACAGGGAGAATCCTGCTGAAGGACACAGGAGCTGTGCCAACATCACACCGAACTATTTCTAGTGCACCCATACCCCTCACACAACACTGAACTCATGCATGCCACATGAATGATTGACATGGGGAAGATTTGTGTTCAAAATAAATCTTTTGTTTATTTAACAAGCTCTCGATGTGCTTTAAATCAGCCAACATTTGTGCTACTGTATTGAGACATACAGGCTCTTCTATCAGGAGCAGGTGCGCGTGGTTACCTCACCATGGCACTGCCGGAAATGTACAGTCACTGGCGCCTCCTGCCGGATGCACCCTGTTGCCTCTTGCCCTCCAAGTTGGGAGTGTTCTGCCGTGATGCAGGGGTTGGGCCGGGAACTCCGGCGCCTTTCTGGTTCACCGGCACAGACAGGCTGCTGAGGCTAGATGTCCCATCACTGGCATCATCCCCCCCTTTGCATGGCCATGGTTGGCCGCCTGTTGGTACTCCACAGCGGTGGTGACCTGCTCCAGGGCCCTTGCAACATCTGCACAGCATTGGACCATCTGTATCTACATGGCCAGTGACCTGCGCGACAGCTGGGAAGTGGCGTTCCCAATCAGGTGGTTTGAGCGGGTGTAGGCTGATAGCCGTGTCAGCAGCTGCCTTTGGCGTCTGCGTGTGATGTCCTGCTGCGCCACCATCAGTTGGTTGCTCTCCTTGATGGCTGCGGTCAGCTCCTGCACTCTCTCAGTGAGTTGACTAATGTTGCATGCAGTTTTGTAGAGCTGCATCTGCATTGCTGCCATGTGCTGTGCCTGTTTGCGGAGAACAGCAAGCATCCGAGACTCAATATCAAGACCTAAGTTATGTGCCTGTTGCTCAATGTATGCTGGGGGGGCCACAGAGCGCTGCTGCCTCAACCTTCTGCTTGCTTGGGACCGCACAGTTGCTGGGCATCATGTCTGCCTCCTGGGTGGGGGTGGGATCTGCTCCACTGCCATGCGTGCCGACTGGTGAGTCTGTGCTCCATCTGTGGCTGCAGGGGTGGCCCTGTGTCTTTGGGAAGGTGGTGGTCCAGGTTCTAGTCCAGTTGCTGGTCCAGGTGCTGGTCCAGGTGCTGGTGCTGGATGGCTGTCTCACTCCGTCTCAACAGGTGTCTCCACAATGTGGAGTGTCTCACTGTCAGACCTCTCAGCATCAACAGCACCTGTGATGTAAATGAGTGCATGATTAATGATATCATTCAGGCACCTGGGATGTAGAAACATGCATACAGGCTTGCATTCCTTGACTGGCTTTAGGGGTATGTTTCACTATACTGTGTGTGGCTATCAGGGCACATTGTCACACTACAGGCCCCACAATGTATTGAGGCATTTGGGAGGGGCAGGAACTGTATTACTGGGGTTACAAATATGGCTTGCTCTGGGGGCATGGGCTTTGTTAGGGGACAGTGTCGCAGTTGCATGTCTCTTACCTTGTGAATGGTGTGTGGCGCGGGAGGTGTCCAGTTGAGTGACCCGCATGCAGGCTGCAGGGTTGATGGTGTCCTCCACTAGGTCCTCCATTGGTGTGTTCTCGGGGACTGTGGAGTCTCCTCCTCCCGTGGCCAGTCGCTCCCCCAGTCTCTCCGCAATGCGCTCCTTGGCACTGCCTCTGAGGTTGTACCACCTCTTTTTTAGGTCATCAATGGACCAGTGCGTGACTCCCACCGCGTTGACCTTGGCCTTGATGTACAGCCAGATGCGCCTCCTGGTAGCCTCGGGCACCTTCCGGGACAGCTTCCCAAACAGCTGGTCATGGTCCCTGCTGACTCCCTCTATCAAGTTCTCCAGTTCTTTTTTTAAAGAACTTGATTTTGTGCTTCCTGGCTGTTTCACTTGGTCCTGCAGCTTCCTGGGATATTGTGATATCAATAAATCAATCAATCATAACATTTGTATAGCGTGCTACTCACCCGGAGGGTCTCAAGGCGCTTGGGGGAGGGGGGGTCCGCTACTGCTCGAACAGCCAGGTCTTGAGTTGCTTCCTGAAGGAGAGGTGGTCTTGGGTCAGACGGAGGTGGATGGGGAGGGAGTTCCAGGTTTTGGCAGCCAGGTAGGAAAAAGGATCTTCCTCCCGTAGTGGCTCTTCAGATGCGTGGAACGGTGGCGAGGGCGTGGCTGGTTGATCTTAGCTGGCGGGTGGGAGTGTAGAAGGTCAGGCGGTTGTTGAGGTACCTGGGTCCCAGGTCGTGAAGGGCCTTGTATGCGTGGGTGAGGAGTCGGAACGTGATTCTTTTGCTGACAGTGAGCCAGTGCAGGTCTCTCAGGTGTCCGGAGATGTGGCTGTGTCGGGGGATGTCCAGGATGAGTCATGCGGAGACGTTCTGGATGCGTTAGAGTCTTTTCTGCAGTTTGGCTGTCGTTCCGGCATAGAGGATGTTTCCGTAGTCCAGTCAGCTGGTGACGAGTGCCTGAGTGACCGTCTTCCTGGTTTCAGTGGGAATCCATCGGAAGATCTTTCGGAGCATGCGTAGGATGTTGAAGCATGACGATGAGACGGCGTTGACTTGTCTGGTCATTGAGAGGGAGGAGTCCAGGATGAAGCCCAGGTTGCGTGACTGGTCTGTTGGTTTGGGTGCGCTGCCCAGGGCGGGGGGCCACCAGGAGTCGTCCCATGCAGAGGGTGATGGTCCCAGGATGAGGACTTCCGTCTTGTCTGAATTCAGTTTCAGGCGGCTGTTCTTCATCCACTCGGCTATGTCTTTCATCCCTTCATGTAGGTTGGTTCTGGCGGTCGCGGGGTTGTTGGTGAGGGAGAGGATCAGCTGGGTGTCGTCGGCGTAGAAGATGATGTTGAGGTTGTGTTGGCGTGCGATGGCCGCGTGGGGGCTCATGTAGATGTTGAAGAGGGTGGGGCTGAGAGATGATCCTTGTGGTATGCCACAGATGACTTCGGTGGCCTTGGATCTGAACGGGGAGAGGCGGACTCTCTGGGTTCTTCTGGCGAGGAAGGAGATGATCCACTCGAGTGCCTTCTCTTGGATTCCGGTGTTGTTGAGGCGCTGCACTAGGGTGCGGTGGCAGACAGTGTCGAACGCTAAAGAGAGGTCCAGGAGGATGAGGGCCGCTGTTTCCCTGTTGTCGAGCAGGGCTCGGATGTCATCAGTGGCTGCGATGAGGGCGGTCTCGGTGCTGTGGTTGGTTCAGAAACCGGATTGCGAGTGGTCGAGGGATCTATTCGTCTCGAGGAAGGCGGCAAGCTGTCTGTTGACGATTTTCTCTATGACTTTGGCAGGAAAAGGGAGGAGCGAGATGGGGCGGTAGTTTTTGAGGTCAGTGGGGTCCGCTGATGGTTTCTTCAGTAGGGCGCTGAGTTCGGCATGCTTCCAGCTCTCCGGGAAGGTGGCGGTGTTGAAGGAGCAGTTGAAGATGTCCCGGAGATGGGGTGCAATGACGGAGTCGGCCTTGTTGAAGACGTGGTGGGGGCAAGGGTCGGTTGGTGATCCGGAGTGGATGGTATTCATCGTGCGGATGGTGTCTTCGGTGCTGACCGGGGTCCAGGCACGGATGGTGGTGGTGGGGGGCGTCGGTTTGGTGGTAGGGTGAGTGGGCTGTGTGCTGAAGCTGTTGTGTATGTCTGCGATCTTGCTGTGAAAGAACCAGGCGAGTGAGTTGCAGAGGTCTTGCGATGGAGGGATGTCGTTGTTTCCGGTGCTGGGGTTGGAGAGCTCTTTGACAATGCTGAAGAGTTCCTTGTTGTTGTGGCCGTTGTTGTCTAGTCGTTCCTTGAATGCTCTCTTCTTGGTGGTGTGGATCAGCTGGTGGTGGTTGCGGGTGGCGCGCTTGAGGGCGGTCATGTTGTCTGTAGTCGGGTCTTTGCGCCAGGCTTTCTCAAGGGTGCGGCAGTTCTTCTTGGAGCCCTTGAGGTCGTTGGTGAACCAGGGGGATTTCTTGCTGCCGGGTCTGCTGGGAGGGCTCTTCAGTGGGGTGAGGTCATCAGCGCAGATGGTTGATCCACTGTGTGAGGTTGTTGGCTGCTTGGCTGGGGTCCGTTGAGCTGGCGGGAGGGTCCTGACTCAGGGTTGTGTTGAGCTGGTCGGTGGTGATCTTGTTCCAGCTCCTGCGGTGGACCTGTTGCGGGTGGTGGTAGGTCGTGGTCCTACGGAAGCTAAAGTGGACGCAGCTGTGGTCTGTCCAGTGAAGTCCGGTGGCGTGGCTGAAGGAGATGTACTTGCTGGAGGAGAAGACTGGGTCAAGCGCGTGTCCGGCGTAGTGGGTGGGGGTGTTCACCAGTTGCTTGAGTCCGAGGTTGGCGAGGTTGTCCAGCAGGGTGGTGGTGTTGATGTCGTTGTTGTTCTCCAAGTGGAAGTTGAGGTCCCCTAGGAGGATGTAGTCGGCAGAGGGAAGGGCGTGTGGGCTGATGAAGTCTGCGAAGTCTTCGCTGAATTGTGTGCATGGTCCCCGAGGTCTGTAGATTAAGCATGGGCGAATTTTGCGAATTCGCGATCCGCGAATTCGCGGATTTGCGAATTCGCTTTCCGCAAAATTCGCCAATTTGTGTTTTTTTGCGTGTTCGCTGTGTTTTTTGCGTGTTCGTGGGATTTTTTGCGTGTTCGCGGGGCTTTTTGCGTCTTCGCGAGCCGCTTGCATAGCGCAGTTACCCATGCAGTCGTTTATGGGAGAGGGAGAGAGAGATAGATAGATAGATAGATAGATAGATAGATAGATAGATAGATAGATAGATAGATAGAGAGAAAGAGAGGGAAAGAGAGAGGGAGAGAGAGAACGAGAGAAAGAAAGAGAGGCCGGATCTCTGAAGGGCCTGATTCCTGAGTTGCCCCTACAGAACATACTGCTTTTTATTTTTAGCAAAAGTCCGGCGGGTGTGCTGGTATCTGCGGGGACCAGGGGTTCTGGCGCTGGGCACGGTCCAGGCGAAACGGGCGTAGACTGGCTTGCCTTTGGCACGCCTTCGGCGCACAATCGGCGCTGCGCGTACAAGTGCACTTTGCAATAAATGGCGAAGTGGGAGGGAGGAGCAGCTGGGAGGCGGGAGCGGGGCAGCCAATGGGAGGGATACAGAAAAGAAAGGGGCGGGGCCGCAGGGGAGCAGCTGCCGGGAGCGAAGAGAGGGCGGGAACGCGGCTGGGCACAACAAGAGGGACAGAAATACGCAGCAACAGAGGCAACGACGAAAAAAAGGGGGCAAAATACACAGTAGCTCAACAGAGGAAAATACGAAAGGCGCAACAGATGCAAACACGCAACAGAGGCAAATATGAAAACACGAAACAGAGGCAAAAATCAAACATTCAGGGAACAGGAGCACAGCTGCGGGCAGCGGCCGCACTCGGCGGGATCGGGGGCAGCCTGGGCTCACTCACGGAGAGTGTGCGCGGTGCGTGGGGTGACCGGCCCAGCAGGTCAGAGGTCAGAGATATCAATATGTATCCTGTATTGGGACTGCACGGTATGTCTCTTGGAGCTCAATGCTCCACCTCCTCCTCTATCCAGCTCTGTGATACAAAGGAACCATGGAGCAGGCTACTTCCTGGTTGTGATGTCATCATTGTGGTCAAAATGCAACTTCCCATTTTTGCGATCTCGCAATCTGCGATTTTAGCAAATTTGCATGTGGCGATTGTGGCCGGTTGCGATTCGCAGATATTTACCGATTTTGGTGATGCATCCCATTCGGCGAATTCTGAATAGCTATTCAGTATTTTTCCCTATTTAGGATTCACAGAGTGGGTGCTTCATGCATCTGGGGGTTAGTCTTTACCTCTTCAATAGAGCACACCCTGTTTACCACCTCTCTGATTGACTCCTTCTAGTCTTTCATGAGTGCTCGCTGTTTGGGATGTGCTTTTTTCTTTTTTGTAAAGCACTCCATGAAAGTGCTTGTTCTTCTGCCTGTCTTCCTGTTGAGCTTCTCCTCCCACCCCATCATTCTACAATGTTTTTTCCCCTGTGTTCTGCTCTGCTCCATGCCCACCTTCTGTTGCCCTTTTCATTCCTCCTCCTCCTGCCATCCATTGTGTTGGCTTTTGCTCACCATCTGTGTCCATTGTGCTTTTTCCCCTGCTTACTCACCCCCTGTGAATGTTCTTGTCCTTTTCTCAGCTGGGCTACAGGTTCTTAATCCTTCATGTCCTTCTCCCTCAGTATGCCATCTCTCTATGTTGCTTTGCCTCAACCCACTCCATACATAATCCTGCTCCCCCTTTTTTTTAAGTGATTGTGTGCTTTTTTTAATATTTAAAAAAAGCATCTTAGCTCTTTTTTAAATGTACCTATGCACCTCATATTGGTAAATAAAAAGAAAACAAAAATGTAGGAATCTTGCTGCATGCCTGCAAAATAATGCGATGTTTGCATCTTAGAACCTTTTCTTTGTCTATTTGTCACCATGTTGTACAGCAGCCACAGTGCTGTACAGCATTTCCAAAAGTCATTTTCAAATCCAATAGGTCTCACGGGAGAGAACTATAGGCCTCACAGGAGAGACCTATTGGCTCTGCCAAGTTTTTCCTCATTCAATGGCTAGTCTGGATTTTATAACTGTGTGCAACAATGTGGCTCTGTGACTCTGTGAATGTGAGAAAGAGTCAACAGTTGAAAGAACGAATGAGTTTTTTTTACAGTCGTTCAAATCATAAGAGAATTATAAATCAAAACATAGTTGAATGTGAAATTAGACAACTACGTTTTTCACTCACCACCATGCAAAGGGAGAAAGGCAGGAATACGTCCTAGCTCCGTCCATGTTTTTATGTTATTATGGCAACCTAATAATTGAACTAATAAGGGCAGAAAGAGTGACACACAAATTAAGAGCCAGGCTTATTTGTGTTATTTTGTACCCTGGTGATGCAGTATTTTTAGATGATAGAAAAATATCTCAGTGTGCATTGAATATGAAATATCAACTCACAAACAAAAACACACTCAAAATAAACTCTGCTAAAATCTTTCATAGGCAATTTGGAGATAAAATTATTACAGACTACATAGTGGCCACCAACAAAATGAGATAACATGGGATAATATGTAGAGTGGAAAAAGGGTAATTGTCAGGGTAGAGTTAAACTGGCTAGCATTTGTGGGGATAGCGTGTACTGCATCAAAGTCCTGCATGAGTGGTCTTAGGTCCTTTAAAGTTAACTATGGAGTAATTTCATTCCTGATTTTAGTGAAGGGATGTGTATATATGAATTTATGTATGTATGTATGTATGTATGTATGTATGTATGTATGTATGTATGTATGTATGTATGTCTGTAAAAAACAACCCTATAGTCAATGAGGTGTCAGGTTTTTATTACATTGTTATGTAGTTCGTTTATAAAGAGGTGCATTTTCAACTCTTTCCTAAATTGAAGCAGTGTTGGGGGTGGTCTTTATGGATTAGGGAATGCTGTTCCAGATCCTAGATCAGTAAAGGTAAGATGCCTACTACCTTTTATTTGTTTGATGGTGGCCTGGCTGTGGATGTGTCTAGAGCCAGCAGAAATGGTGAGCTGGTCCTTGAGGTAATCAGGGATACTGGTCATGATGAGTCTATAAATGATGCATCTAGTTTTGAAGGTTGTGTAGGCCCGAAAGGAGAGTCAATGTAGTTCTGCCAGGGTGTGGATGGTGTGATCATTCCAGCTTGGATGTGACATACTGCAGTATAAAGGATCTCCTTTTAAGAAGGCTTACAAGTGTCGAGTCTGGAAAGCCAGGAGTAGAACGTTATCACCATCAAGAAGCGAGAATACGATAGCTTCACAACAGCTCTGAATTCGGTTTCTGGAAGAAACAGTATCTTTGTTTTTTTGCCAATGGATTCCTTGGGGGTGAGTTCGATGTTAAAGGTGAATACAAGTGAATCAGCATTCAGAGAAAGTTAGGTTCAATGTGTCAGGGTTAATGCCAATGAGACAGGTTTGTACTATGTTTTGCTTGTTGTTCTAGGCAAATAAGAATTCTGTGTGGGATGAGTTGAGCTTCAAGAAGGTGCTGGACATCCAGAAGTAGATGAGGTGTAGGAAGTGTTTGAGGTATTGGATGTCTGGAGCAGATGAGACTTTCATGTAGAGTTGAGCATTGCAAGTATATTGATGCTGTGAGTAGAGCCTCAAGGGCGCCCATGTAGAGATTAAAGCTGACAGGAGACAGTTTGAAAGTCTTGGGGACTCTTCTGGGGATTAGGATATTTCGGACCCTAAAGATGTACATGTAACCAAACTGGTGTTGTTTGGAAAGGTAGGAGGAGAGCCAGTGACAGACATTGCCTGTGACTCCCATTCGAGATTCCAGTGTGTCGATGAAAGATGGATGCAAAAATTAGGTTCATGTTGAGTTGCAGGGCTGCTTTGTTGTTCCTGATAACCATATTGAATTTTTATTAAGTTGGGAGGCTGCTTCGGAGATTAATATTGTGTCTAGGCAAAGCAGTTTCATTTCAGGCAATTAGAACAGTGGAGAACATTGAATGAATTTGGAGCTTACACTTTCTGGGTCTACTTCAGTTTTGCTGTTGCCTGTTAAGAATGATACCTTACTATCATGGGTTAAGAAAGCAGCCTCTACCGTAGGATTCGTACCTGTGCCAGCAGTTTGTTACCATAAAAGGTTTTCTACCCTGGGCACTGAGACCTGGGAAAGTGATTCAAAATCATCTAGTGGTACATTCAAGAGTTTTTAACTTAGAATAATCTTATCTTATTTGTCTCACTGAGAAATGAACATAATGTGTCTTTTCAGTGATCTGTAGATTTTTGTTAATGCCCCATATTTATATTTTCATCAGAAACTCAATTGTGTAAAGAATGTCCTTTGCTTCTAAATAGGTGCCCTTCAGTAAATGCAGATGGGTAACAATACCTAAGTAGAATATGCACTGCAGTTGCTGTAAAAAGGAGATTGATTCCGCTGGTCTTTAGTCATTATATAATGCTATCTTTGATGGTTTTCAATTGGAATGCATCATGTTCATTACAGCTGATACTCTCTCTCTCTCAGGACTCGATCTCCCAGTAACGCGCAAGGGTAGTCGGGAAACACCGGAGCCGGATTTCTCTGCAAGAGAAAAGACAGCGTCTCTCTCAGTGCGTCAGCTGGAGGGTCGGCTTCCTTCGGCACTCGCTACAGCAGGGCGTCGGGCAAGTAGTTAGTCGATCTGCTCCAAACCACTGTGTGTTTTGCTAGGGCAGATGCTGGTATATTTATACCTGGAAGGTGCCGAGTTTGACGTAAGGTTGGACATAATACGTCACTAAGAACTCGCAGTTCTTTTAGGACTCTAGGAGTTCTAGGACAAATCATTACAGAAGCAGGGGAAAGTCCCGGACTGCTGGAGGTTTGGTCTCTCCAAGAACTTGTTGTGATTTCTAGGAATCTGTGGAAATAGCCATGCCGTATTTGGACTACATTGGCTGTGTGTAAATATGGTTATGATTCTGATGCCTATAAAAGGATATGATGAGTTATACCTATATAAGGGCATGAATTGGGAAAATTACACTAGAGCCCTAGATTCATCTACAACACTTGGGGCAGGTGGTCACTAAGGTCGCTCATCCCTATTTTGAACGCCGTTACCCTGCCAAGCATATTTAGAGATGTGAATGTGTAGTCCAGATATGAGGATTGCTTATCGGAATGAAAGGTCGCGACAGGTGGATCGTCTTCAGCATAGCGTCCATTCAAGGCTCTTAAGTTGAGATGTTCTAGTTGACGAAGTAGGTTTTTTGAGCAATTTCCGGATTTATTGATTTTTGCGGAGCCCTGTCTTGGGACTCCCCATGCAGCACTGAGTTCTTGGCTAAGATAGTCCTCTGAATCCGAGCTAATGAGGAACATGTGAAAGTCCCCTGCCAGGATGAATACATCGCAGTCCTCTTCGTTCAATATTTTTTTCAAAGCTTTTATCAGTTCATTACCAGCTTGTCATTTCTGTTTGGGGTGGATGTAAGTATTGATTATTATCACGGCTTGAGGCTGGTTATTTAACTGAAGGGAGATCTTTGCCACTTGTATTGCACTTGGTGGGGGAATTTGAGATTCTATAGTCCTAATCTTGCCTATTGTAGCAATTTGAGGCAGAAATCATTAGGCCCCCTGATCTCTGGCCGAAGATGGAACTTTTGCTTGCTGGAAGGCAACAAGATGTGAACCCTTGAAGCTCAATTGCCTTTTCCTCCCAAGTTTCTTGAAGTAGTCAGGGTCGTTGCTTTTGCTAGCTAGGCCGTTGATGTTCCAAGTACATACACTCATTTGCCTCGACTTTCCTAGGGGATAAACAGAGTTATTACCCCTTTGTCAAGTTGTACGGTTGACTGTGTTGATGGTGCGTTGGATCGACTTCCAGTTCGAAGGGATGGTCGGCAAGGCACAGCCACTGTGCCTTGGTTCTTGTCCAGAGAAAAATATTTTTTGTATCTTGGGGGTGCGCTCTTGAAGAGGTGCTCCTTGCTCCTTTTAATATTGAGTTGGTGTTTTTCCGTGTTGGTGACCTGGTAGGGGGCAAAAAATGTGTTGGATAGGGAAGTTGCTTTTCAAGTCTCAGGTTAATCCCCCATTGTTTGAACGTTGCTTCTTCCTTCAGAATTTTCTTGGCTGTCTCAGTGGATTTCCAAGTTTCTTTAGTTGTTTCTGATCATTGTGGATCATTACTTGCCATGAAGTGGAGAGGTGTGGCTCACTGGTTAGAGGCGGCAGACCCGAGAGCAGAGAACGGCCCGGGACCAGGGTTCGATTCCCGACGCGGCAGGGTCTTGGACCAGGATCAGCGGACTGATAATTCTCGCATCGGTGCCTACTCCGACCAGGGATCACACTCGGCAACTCTGGGCATTAGCTTGCCTCATCTCCACAACGGCCCCACACAAACGCCGGGGATGCCTGGTTTCACCTTGGAGACCCCCAGGAGGGACTATCTCACAGGGAAAGCCAGGACGGGTTCCCCAGCGGTCTATAGCGCTACGAGGCCTGCGGTGCGGGTAGCAGTGCGCTTTACAAGACACAATTTACATTACATTACATTACAATTTACATTACTCTATTTGAAGGAGATCCGGGGAGCTTATGTTTCCTAGGCTTGTAATCGAATGTAAAAGTCTTAATATGTTTCCCCTGTTCAGTGTATCATCCCTGCCTTGGGATGTGTATTCTGGAGTGAAGAGGATGATTGTCGGACTGTCCTGGTTATGCTCTATTGCTGGCTGGGGGGAACGACTTGGGCTGCCAGTGACTGGGCAGGTTAGTAGCACGCTTTTATCGCTATCTCTCCCGAGATCTCTTGTGTTGTTAGTCGGACCTCATGTTGGTTGCTAGGGTGGCTCTGGGTTACTAGTCTTGATATTGTCCTTGAATTCTATTGTTATGATGTGTACGGATATTATTGGGACAGTGCTATGGGCAGGTTGGGTGGGATTTGCATCAGGAAGTCTTCGCTTGCTTTTGCTAAATCGAGATTTCTTGGTAACGTCCCCGGTGCTTTTTTCAAATCTGCTAGGGGGGCAACGTTGGGCAATGTTGGAGGACTCTCTACACCCTCTTGGGACGGTAGTAGACCTGGTTGTTCCATGTCCGTGGCTTTTCGGCAATGGGTAATGGAGATGAATTTAATTGCGGTTCAATACGAGGTCTTGTGTCAGTTAGAAGTCTGTTTCTTCCTTTTCTTTTTTTCATTCTGTGGGTCTTGCAGGAGACCTGGGTACGGACTAATGCCGAGTTGACTGCATTTGCATTGTGGTTCGTGAGTTCAGCTTCATTGTCCTCTGACAATGATGGTGGAGTTTCTCTACCATCTGGAAGTGGATTGCTGGTTGCCATCTGTTCGACCGCAGGATAATTCTCTAACGTTGCTATGGTTGCAGGCAGTTCTGTCTTGAGGTCCGAGATTTGTGGAGTTACTGATATTAAGCCAATTATGAGGTCACCTAACATAGATGGTAAGGTTGATAATTTGTCTAGGATCGTTTCACAGGAGCATGATGGTGGTATTGTTTGGACCACGTATGTCGCTTCTTGGCCTCGCTTAATGAGGCCGTTTAGTTCTGATATCTTCCAGTCAATTCCTGAAATTGAGTCAGCCATTGTCTGTAAGACTGAAAGCTGCAAGTCCATTTTGTGTGATCGGAATTCTAGAGCTGTGGCCGAGTTTTGCAGGGTATTTAGGATTGTTGTCCATACAGATTCCGGCAATGAATTCCCGGTATTATTACTTTTCTCCAATCTTGGGGGGTTATTTGCTTTGCTAGGTGAATTTGCATGAGCTGGTTTAAGGTTGTAGGAAGCAACTAGCTCTTCCCATTCCTGCGCGGCTATAAAGTTCATATCGCTGTTCGTAGAGTGGGAATCATTGTATGGAAGTAAATTGCGATGCACAGAGGACGTGTTTCCTGCCACTCTTCCATATGATGATATTTGATCCCAAGTATCTACTTGAGTTGATTGGGGTGTCTTAGTTTTAGTGGGGAAACTGGTGGTTGGCTGGGGAAATTAGTTTTCCTTTTTTTCTTTCATTTAATCCTGTTAATTTATTATTGTTAGTTTTGTCTGTATGACTCGGATTGTCTTTGTTGAAATTGGGGAACTGTTGTACAATTGGGGGAGAAGTGATCCTTGTCCATTTCCGGTATTGTGGATCTGAACCTTGATTTTGGCCGAAAAACCTAGATTTTCCAGGTTTTCCAGGTGCGGTATGCTGAAATTGCTTGGATGTGTTTCAACCGACCGTCTGTGATCCTGTGGATCGCTATCTCGTTGGATTCAACCGCCTTTGGTGGGGTCCGTAAGATGTCATTGGTGAGCCCTTTTCTGGAGTGTAGCAGGTCCAGATTGTCCCTGCTTTGGCTGTTCTGGCTGTTGGCTCCTTTACCTGTTATGTTGATGGATTCTGCCACTTTCTGGCTCCAGTTGATGTAAGTGCTACAGATGCTGCCTCCACAACGGGGAAGTTGTGAACCCCGGCGGGCCATAAAGGTCATATGGATTGCTGCTGGTGTAGCTGTTGTCGGTTTTGCTTGTTAGAAGTGGTGTTTGCAGTCCTTTTATGTTCACAGTCTTGGAGTAGATGGCTGTTCCAGGGTCTTTTAAGAAGGAAAACTATATCTTTGGTTGGTAGGTGCATATGTCTTTCCTCACTGGCATTCCTTCCATGGTTATAAGGTCGTTTAAATACCTTGACAGTGATTTTGTTATAGACGGCAATAAATGCTGTGATGTTGCAGGTGAAGTCAGTGACCTCATGGACTGCAGATGAGCCATAATGGGACTTAACGTGGAGGCGTTAGCTATTGGTGGTTCGCTGGTCCTTTTGTTTTCATTTTCAGCTGATTTTACAGTTGAAATGGAAATCGAAGTTGGAGTTGCAATTGAAGTTGAAGTTGAGGTTGCCTTAAAAAGTCCTCCTTTACAAAAGTTGTAATCATTTGAATTAGTTTACTGAGGATTGGCTGAATGAGATAACATTATTGACATTCTTGGCTCAAGTTTCCTTTTCCTTTAGTTAGACTTTAAATTGGATTTTGGTTTAGGTAGGAGTTTCCTAACTCTGCCGGATTGCACAGCTCCTGTGAATTGTTTTTAAGGGCAAGTTTTTTTTTTATTATTAATTTGAGTGTACTTGATTTGGTATTTAAGGCCTCCCCTCTGTGAGAACCCTCTTGACTAGGTCTAGCTCAGGAGTTTCTATTGACAGGGGCTAGCTCAGGGCTTCTTGCTTAACCCGGCTAGAACCCAGATCTTTGGTCCTTTGATTGAATCCCAAGTGTTAATAATGTGGTTGGCTGGCCAACGGGCTCCTGTCGTGGCTTCTGTCGTGGCTGAGCAGTGTGCAGGATGTCCTCAGATTATCAGGCAAAGGAGGGATGTGTACGAGATGAGATAAAATGGAGGGGCCAGCCGTTTCCTGCAAGCCGCAGCCTCCGGTCCCCTTGACCCCAGGTAGGGCACCCGCTTCATGCTCTCTGCTCTCTCGCCCTCTTGCCACTGGGGTGGGACCGAGGCAGGAGGGTGCTGGCCGGAGGCTGCTGGGGGAGCGGGGGCGCTGGACAGTGACAGTGACATTGAGGAAGCAGGGAAAGCTGAGTGATTTCTTTATGCTGCCGCCACTTTTGTGAAGAGCTACTCACCACCACCGCAGGGTGAATCACACTAGGTTTTCTTACCTACAATGCCCTGCAAACCTCAAACTTTGCCTAAAATCATATATTTACCTTACACATCTGTGATGAAAACTTCTGGAATCAGCAGGAATCCAAAATCTTTCCAAACAGCTAGCATTGCTTGTCCCGATAAAGACGTTGCACAACTTGTGATGATTTTTCAGAAAAAAAAGCAAAATTCAACTATATTATGGCTTTTTTCTTGGTCCCTTCCAGGGTATTCCACAAACTCTGAGTATCTCCAGAATCCTCAGTATGGCCCCCATTAGGATGACGGGCGGACTTTGTTTGCCCACCATCCCATTGGAAAAAGGGACCACCCGCCATAAGGGCGGGGGTCCTGAGGGTGGCATTGGGATGCGCCCGCCGCAGTGGCGGGCGCATCCTGTATTTTTACCATTGCGGTGTGTGGTGCTGAAAGTGCCGCCTGCCGCAATGGTAAAAATGCACGTTGTGCATTTCAAAGCACAACATGACAGGCACTGCGCGGTGCCTGCCATGTTGCACTTTGAAATACGGGGGGTACCATAGATACCCCTATGTGCACCCCCCAACCCTCGGAGTCCCTGGGGGCCTGCAATTGGCCTCCGCAGGGATTCTCCGCCACAGAAAGGCATTCAAATTGGCCCATCATAATATGGCTGGCGGTGTCTCATAGACACTGCCACCATATTATACCTTTTCCGCCCCAGTCACTTTGCGACAGGGGCGGAAAAGCGGCGGACGGTCTTACCGTCAGCCGTGGTCCCCTCCACCTTCCTAATATGTCAGGGGGTTTTCAGGGAAAGGATGGCGGGCGGATCGCCCCCGCCAGGCCGGTGATGGCTACCACCAGCCTGGTGGGCCCCTATGTTTGGAAGAAAAGGACACATATTTAGTGTGGATACCTTATGTGGACAAAATGTTATGGAGGCCTAAACATGAACTTCCTCAAACAGATAAGATGAGGCTCAGGCTGAGGATGAAAAGGTCCAGCAGTCAAGGTGTTAAGGTAACATATCACTAGCTCTGAAGTCAGCCAATGGATTAAGTCAGCTGACTTATTGCCCCATGCAATACATGATGGTGGGTCTAAAGAAATTGTGCTTAACATTACAACTAACAGCTGAAGAGACAGACTGAACATTCATGGCCTTGGCTAACGGTAGACCTAAAAACATAGCACTTGAAAAAAGGTACAATAATTGTGTCTCTAAAGTTTGTTAATGAACATGTAAAATTAAAACTTTAAGTTTAATAAACCTATTATAAGTCTTTAGCAATATTGTCTATTGGGATGTTTGCTCCATGGAAGGGAACACTTCAGTTTTTAGCATTTATAAAATGCATCTTGTCTTGATGAAGACTTCAAAAAAAAATAACCAGTTGATTAATATCTTGAGGACAAACCTACAGAGAAGAGTCATACAAATCATTATTTTTTCTTGAGAAAGAAAAGCCAAATATCCAACTAATCCAGCTTATCTATCGTATGTGGTTTAGACAACATTGTTATATTTGTTTTCTGAGAATATGTATTCTTGGGTAGGAAGATTCCCAATATTGTGATTAAAATATAGAACTATCAAAATATCAAATCTAAAATAAGTGCTGCAACTCTTTCATCAAGGTAAGTAGATGTATACATCCTTAAATATACTTATATTGTCAATATAGTCTTAGGGCCTTATATACAACTCACCCACCAGATCAAGAGTTTTCTTCTGTTTGGCGGCTGTTTTTTATGTTTTTTTCAGGGAGCCTTCTATGAAATAGGCTCCACAAAGGCAATGTCAAAGGCAGTACCTGCACGTCATGGCCTGCTGCAGTCCATGTCGTGAAGGTACTGGCTTGCATGCACACTGGGGGGCACATGTTGTACACCCCTGTGTGCATCCACATGGCATGAGTCACCCCTTTGTTTTCTCACCACCACACTTTTCATGTAGGTTGTACAGTCATGAAAAGTGTGGGAGTGAGGAAACTTGTGATACGCAGCGGCCCCGCCAAGCATACTGTGGCCTCAAGACGTCCACTGCAGCAACCCCACGGACCGCCAGACTCCTAATAAGCCCCCCAGCCTTTACTGTGAATGCCACATTTTTGTGGCCGATATTAATGACTTCGATATTGTGTCATAGAACCTTTTTTTGGCTGTAGAATAAGATGTATTTGCGCTGTGAGAAAAGTGATAAGAATATGGCAAGTAATGAATGGAATCCCCATACCTTTACGCATGAAAGAGCTCTTGGTTAGGTCGAAATAATCACTTAGAAGGGAAAAGTTGGCCATTTTGTTGTCCTTCATATTTTCGAAGGTTGCATGTTTTACCACCAGATCAATGGCCTGCTCATCCAACTCTTCCCCAAGGAACTTACAGATCGTCATCACAGCTCCTCTCAGATCCTGGAAACACAAACAAAAAAATCAATCACTGAGAATGAGGAGGATTCAATAACAGTGTATAACCTTTTACAAGATCTTGAGTTAAAATATGACCACAGTGAAGATAGTGGACCTAAAATTAAATCAAGGTGGACTCCACAGTTGTCTAGTGAAAATAACATTGATCTGTTCTATAAAGCTGTGTTGTCTGATATTGATAAGTGGAAAGACAATATGAGTATCTATAAGAACAATTGTTTTAAAGTAAATCTGTCCTATAAATAAAGGGGAGCCCTTTATGATCTGGCACATGATCAGAGTATTATTGTTCGCGAAGCGGACAAGGGTGGATGTATGGTTGTCATAAGTAGAACAGATTATAAGAATGAGATTCTTGAACAACTTGGTGATAGTAAATGTTACATCAAACTGTCTAGCAGTCCGATATTTTGAGATTACACGTGTTATAAATGATTAATTGAAGAACTGGCGGGAGCAGGTGAAGATGAATTTAAATTTTTAGTGGTGGATAGAGCCAGGTTCCCACTGTTTCTACACCTTGCCTAAGGTAAACAAGAAATTGCAATTTCCCCCCGGTAGACCAATCATATAGAGGATAGGGGGACCAACTGAAAATTTTCCCAATTTGTAGATGTGTTCCTGCGACCATATGTTTCCAACTTGCCTTCCTTTATACGGGATACAAAACATCTATTGAATATACTGTGTGATGTGAAGTGGGATCATGGGATGACTTTAGTGTCATTTGATGTTGTATCGCTTTACACTAATATAAACATGAGAAAGGATTGCATGCTTTGGGGTTTTTTTTGGACAGAAGATCAGTTGAATACATGTCCCATACAGACATGTTAATAGAAATGTCGAGAATAATACTTAGTAATAACACTTTCCTCTTCAGTGACGATTGGTAAAAACAATTGTGTGGTACCCCGATGGGTTCCAGATTTGCACCATCTTTTGCCAACATTTTATGGGTTGGTTTGAGGCAGTGCATATCTGGGGCCCAGCAGCCAAGAGTGGGTAAATGATATACACTACTGGGGTCGATTTTTTTGTCAATTGTGTAATAATCTGGATGGGCTCGTCACAGAAATTAGATGCATTTTTCAAGTTCTTGAATGATAACGATCATAATATGAAATTCACCATGACCAAGAGTTGACAGAGTTGGTGTTTCTAGATGTGGAGTTATACATTGAGGGTGACAAAATTCAAAGCCGTAGGCACCATTAACCAACCTCTTGTAACTCAGTGTTGCATGCAGGGAGCCATACGAAGGGCCAAATCAACTCGAGCTCTTACGGGGAGATGCTACGGACCCGTAGGAACTGTAGCCAGGAAGAAACATTTGACCAGAAGTTACAAGATATGAAGACATGTTTCCTTTTTATTCGAGGTTATGATAAGGATGTGGTGATCAAGGTGGAGATTAGAGCTTGAAATTCGAAACGTAGTGATACATTAAAAGAAAGATGAAATACCAACAAAAGAGATGATATGTTAAGATTGATTACAAATTGTCATCCCCACTCACATAAACTGTACAGTACACTTAGGAAGCATTGGCCACTGTTGAGGATAGATAAGGATTTACAAAGTTGTGTTAAGGAATATCCTAGTATCACGTATAAGAAAGGAACATCAATGCGGGGGATTGTCAGCCCTAGTTACCCTCCAATACTGAGATCAGAAACCTGGCTTCATACCTTGAGTAACAGCTCATATAAATGTGGCCGGTGTAGTATGTGTAAGCTAGCCATTGATGGTATTAAGGAATTTAGCTTCAATGGCTCCAACAAATTTAAAATCAAGAATCATATTGACTGCATGACAAAATATGTCGTATATGTTTTGATCTACAACTGTAAAATGATTTATGTTGGAAGCACTATTCTACCCATGAAGGAGAGAATCATGGAACACTTCAGAGCTGTAAAAAGGAGGGATAATAGATACCCACTAGCACAACATATGAATGTCTGTAATGCCCAGAATAAACATCTGCAATTTAGATGTGATGGCATACAGACAACACCTATTGGTAGAAGAGGGGGTAATAGGGAGTTGAGATTGTGACAGAATGAGGCGCGGTGGATAATGACTTTGGATTCTCTTAAACGTGGACTCAATTTAGATCATGAGATCCAATACTTTCTGGGCACATTAAATGAAGTAAACTAAGCTATACTTTGAGTGGCTAGAATTTGATGGCATAAGCTATGATATAGCGTCTTATCTATGAATGATAACTGGCGTGACAAGAAAGAAATTATGTTTAATATGTGCCAATTGTTCTTAATGATATGAGAACAGAAATACCATCACATATACAAAGAGCTGTGTGTTTGTATCCCTGATTGGTGTAGATAGATGAACAAGGAATCTTGTTCCTTATTTGCAATACTTCCAATGTTTGTTATGGATAAATTGA
The DNA here is from genome assembly GCF_964263255.1 of Lissotriton vulgaris. Taxonomy (NCBI): domain Eukaryota; kingdom Metazoa; phylum Chordata; class Amphibia; order Caudata; family Salamandridae; genus Lissotriton; species Lissotriton vulgaris. Next base: position 412,533,697 of record NC_141695.1, read on the forward strand.
TTTGCTGTGTATATTGATGTACAAACTTTGGTGTGGTCTTTGGTAGCCTTTTTTAAAAAAAAATGCAATGTCTTATCATCTTTATTGTTTATTTTTATATTTTTATTTTTTTATTGAATATATAGATGTGTAATTGTACCCTTTTTTGCATCTATGTTAATGTTCCATTGTGTTGAACTCACCATCTGTTTCTGTAATTAGTGTATTCGAATGGATTCATAAAGTTTTAGGAATTGAGTTGAGCGCGAGTAGATATGTATAGATATGTTATGGAGATAGAGCAAATTTCTGATTGCATTTGTTTTGAGTAAAGGCCTTTGGTAAATTCGAACACGAAGTATGATAACAATTCTGAACATTATTCGATCAAAAATGAAATAGGTATTTTCATGGTTTTTTTTGCCCGATAATATGATTAATGGGTCCTTGTAATGTAGACAGTGGTGGTTACGAATTATGCTCTATATTTTCGTGAGTTAACTTTGATATTTGAGTTGAGGAGAGATGTATTTACGCTTGAGAACAATAAAGCATTAATATACAAGGAACAATGGTCCCGAGGTAAAACCCACGCATTAATCAAACTTCATTGCTGGTGTTGAGGTTAGTGGCGGCCATTTTGTGTATGGTCAGGAACATGCTTTATAAACATTTATAAGATAGTTTGAATTGACATCTCTACACAAAGTAAGATATTTGTCTGCATTTTTTACATATATTCTGTGCATTTAAAATAGGTTAATATAGGAAGCATGAATAATGTGTCCACGTGTATAATTGTAGTTCCTAACGTACAAGCTGAGAACATATAAAAGGGAGATGGTGTTTGAGCACAAAGCCAGTATAATCAGGTGGGGAGTACTCTCTGCTACTCGGGTAAGTTGAGTAATTTTATTCAGAGAGAAATCGGACCAATATATTTATTAAGATGATTTTTTAAGATTTGGTCTGTCATACAGGTTTATTGCTGTTTTTTGGCGCACTCGTTGGCTATATGTTATAGTCGTGTGGTTCGTATATTAAAAAGAACCCAAGCCAGCGGAACATTAAATGTGGAGATTTATTTTTTTCTGTTGGATACGCTTTATGGGTATACTTCGATATACTGTATATGCTGGAGGGACATCCTACATGTTTTCCGGCTCCTCCATTTGGGGAATCGGAGTTAATAATAATTGATACACGTGATTGACAAGGACCATTCTTTTGGTGTAACAGTGGTGGTTTTAAATAGACCATAGTAGGAGACTTATTTTTCGCATTTCATGCCTACTATTTGCAGGTTTCAGATAACCCAGTGTGGTTACTCATTTTGTCCTAGATGAGGACTTCAAGAAACTGATGGTAAGAATGTATACCTAGCTCTGTGACTGGTGCATGATGTACCTCGTATAAGCTGTTGTGGAACAGTATGGTTAGATATATTTACTATTGTTTTTTTTTATTTTCTAGTACATAGTTTGCCTAATATAAGCCTTTGACGTGTGAACTACGGTGGATTTTATGACTAGGATTTGGATGGACTTTATTAGGTGAGCTCAATGTTTTGGAATATCGGCCTGGGTGTTTAAGGGTATTAAGGAGTGGTTTATGTTTCACACATTGTCTACTTGATTTATGTGTTTATTTATACACAAGGCTTTGATTTCTGATATGGCGCTTATTATTATGTATAAGAATGTATATGTGTTTACAATTGCCGTTCTTTGACAAGTGCAATTTTAGGTGAGAACTGCATGCTAATTTGTTGGATTAATAGGTTTTGGGAGATTTTATGATCAAGTTTTGATCACCTTTGAGCACACGGTTGTTGTGGTGTAGTTGATCTTGTTTAAATACTCCTAGTATGACTCAGACATATTTTGTTGATTTGTTTATAGCCCTGATGAAGTCAGAGATGAGGAGGGATCATAACTGACAAAACACGTGTTGGCTGTATGTGATCTGGAGAAGGCTATATGTGATCTGGAGAAGATTTTATCAAAACAATAAGAATAAAATGATCGTGGATAAGGAAGAATGATTGGACTTTTTTTGATACACATGGCGTTGTGCTCAGGGCAATTTATTGTTTTCACTATTGGACTGGTTTACTGGTCCTATTCTGGAGGTATTAGTAGCTGTCCCCATCTTTGGAGCACACTATATTAATAGTCTGTACCTGATTAAGTGGAATACTTGATAACTTTCTGCGCACAATAAGCCTTGCCACTAATCATCCTGTCTTGATTCCTAAGTATATTTGGCCTTGGGTAATGTAACTGACTAAAATATCTTCATGTGATGATAGATAAATCAAGTCAGAGATTTCACACCCCAAACATATGTTATATTAATTGCCGTTTGTGCATTTTATAAGTAAATATTGAGATACCAGCAGTCTTTGTGTGCTTGCTCTCTTTTGATGTATTGGAAGGTTGATTGAACATAAAATGAAACGTCCTAACAAACAAATAAACAGCACTTTGCAAGCTGGCACTATATAAAAGTGTTCTGCACTGTAAACAAGATAAGCCACTTTCACAAGCAAGAATTTCACTCAGCAACATCACCAAGGACTAAATAAAATTTCGTGTTGTCACAAGCAACAACATTCTCACAGGGGGGGCAAGGACAAACAAGGAAACACGATTACCATTAACTCTGTTTACCATGAAACATTACTATGATTCTACATTTCTTCAGTAACAAGATTACACAATTTACTTTTCTGCCCCGGACAACGTCGGGACGGGCTGCTAGTATGTATATAAAACATATCTAAACTTTTTAGAAACACTCAGTCACTGGATGTCGTCATCCGTGATGTCATTTAAAATGTCATCACTGATGTCATCGGTGATGTCACTGACAATGTCATGAGTGATGTAATATATGATGTCATCAACAGTGCATTAACGGGGGCACAAGTTATAGTTAGCTCAACTACCTATAACAGCCAAAATTTCTCTGGTTTTGTATAAGTGAAATGACTAACTAACTATAATGTCCCTGAGACCTGAGTTTTTTTAGTGAAAAAAATATATATCTATATGTATACATATAGATATAACCTATAGTCTTTGCTGATGTCTCACCTTGACAATAAGTTTTCTTTTGTGTTTTGAGCTACACTAGCAGTATTTCTGCTTTTCGGCTATTATGGTTATTAAAGGCTTTCCAGTATCATATTGTATTTTATCATTACAGCAGCACTACTTGTTTGGAGATGGTCCCACATCTTGCCCCTCTGACAATGTTAACGCCTACATCTTTTCACATGTTAATGCCCAACGCCCACAAGGGACTACTTTACCACTGAGGACGCCCCCCCTTTTTAATGTATATGGTGTCCATATATATAGCCTATGTCCATCTCCTGGTCCTCCCCTTTCCAACGCTGTATTGGGTGTTGTGATTGGTGGTGTACTTTTCGAGTTTACCTGCCTCAAAGGACACAGTTCTCTCTTTATAATAGTAGTATAGATACATGCCAAGGTGTATTGAAGAATGAGTGGGTGTAGGAATCTCTGAATGTTTGATTTAATAGGTGCATAATGGACTGTATGAGTGAGTGATTGAACGTGTCTTAGTGAATGCATGGGTGAATGACTAATCTGTGTGAAGGTCTGTATCAGTCTGTCAGTTGGTGTGTAAGTGGCTGTATGGGTTCGTGAGTATCTACGTGAGTGTCTATTTGGGTTAATGATTGGTTAGAGTACCTGTGTGGATGCCTGTGTGTCAGTGTGGGTGGGTAAGGGGCTGTGTGACTCCCTGCATGGATGTCTGAGTGGGTTAATACCTGGGTGTATTGGTTCATAAGTGCATCTGTGAGGGATTTTATTGCTGAGTGAGTTTGCATATGGCTGTATCTGTGAGTGTATGGCTTTCTCAACGGTACATGTGTGAGTCACAACATATTTGAAAGTCAGTATATTTGAGTGTTGTAGTATATCAATGATTATATGTGAAAGTGAGTGATTGTGAGAGTGGCTGTATGGATGAGTGTGTGCTTGTGCCAGTGATTTTATAAGAGAGTAAGTAAGTTTTAGTATCTTTATAGATAAGTGAGGTGGTGTGTATATTGTGTGTAGGTGAGTAAGTGTTAGTGTGATTGATTCTTTGCATAACTGACTAGCTGTGTGAGTAACTCTATGGGTGAGTGGCAGTGTGTGAGCGTATGTATGGGTGTATGTGTGCATATGATAGTGGCTGTTTTGATGAGTGAGTGCATGTATGAGTGACTGTGTGGGTGAGTGAGTAGATGTGTGAGTAGACATAGGAATCAGTGAGTGAGAATGTAGTAATTGGTATTCATGTGTCTATGGTTTAGAGAATGGCAGTCTGTTATTTAGAGTGGGTGTATCAAAGATTATGTTAGGGTGTGAGGAGATGCCTCGGAATATTGCATGGATGATGTCATCAGTGATGAAATCAGAAATGTAATTTGAGATGTCATCAGTGATGTCATCAGTGATGCCACTGACCATGACATGAGTGATGTATTATTTGATATCATCAGTAGTACATTGTGGTCCCGCGAGGTATAGTTAGCTCAAGTAACTATAACGGCCGAATTTCTCTGGTTTTGTAAGAATGAAATGCCTATCTAACTATAACGTCCCTGAAACCTGTGGTTTTTTCAGTGAATTTCAAGGCTAATTACTAACTAAGTTGTCCAAAACATGCTTTTTCTAGATTTTAAACTTTTTTTTTAAATAATGTGATGTTTTCTCCTTTCTAAAATATGCATTTACATATTTTGTTCTTAAGGTGGATTCACGTACCTATCGTGTACCAGTCATGGTGGATGAGCGAAGCAAAGAATTGTTGCACCATATTGGTTGTTGTGTACGATTTCTGTACGATATGTGATGGGTGTTCGGTTCTCAGTCGGGCGCAATGTCACTTGCGTATTTCCATAGCCCCTCTCCAACATATATTTTTTCCGTTTTATAGCACCTCTCATACCAGTGTAGGGTTTGGGGTGCCGGTGCACTCTACATCACACACACATACGGAGACAGTCATACATATAAAAATCAGTGTATAGAAAATGTTACATAAGGTGAAGGGGACTATAAGGTGTAGGAATCACACGTCATACATACTGATAGTCATTTTTTAAGAATGTTTGGTCTGAAGAAGCACAAATCGAGGATTCAGGACACAACATAGTGGTTAGGGTTGACTTTAATAATAAGAATTTATGACCCACCAAACAAACCATTTTTTTGCAGCATCAAAATAATGAATGACTGGAAAAACACATACCTTACTAACCTGTATCATGCAGTTTGCATGTAAATCTGTGACAGCAGTTCATAGCTCACTGTGCTAGATTGATTGCAACACATGAACTGCACTGTAACAAAATAATCTCTGTGACAAAAGGAGTAACCCGCTGAGCTAAGCGCATAAAATACTGTTCTTTGATATACATGCTACACATTATTTGCAGCTGACATATTAACCCTCTATGTTCAGAGTTATCTTAACCCGTTTATTGTTTCATAAAAAGTGCTGTATATACAACGTAATTTGAAGCGCTTTTAAAACTGTCACACTGCTACAATCAGGAACCCACCCTTCCAGCCTCCGAGGAAAATGCCAGATTCCTAGTATCAATCAACCAATCAATACATTTATAGAGCGAGCTACTCACCTGTGAGGGTCTCAAGGCGCTGAAGGGAGGGGGGTGCTGTTACTGCTCGAGTAGCTAGGTCTTGAGGTGCTTCCTGAAGGTGAGATGGTCCTGGGTCAGTCATAGGTGTGAGGGGAGGGAGTTCTATGTCTTGGCGGCCCGGTAGGAGAACGATCTTCCTCCGGTTGTGGTTCTGGGGATCCGTGGGACGATTGCGAGGGCGAGGCTGGCAGAGCGGAGCTGCCGGGTGAGAGTGTGGAACAAGAGAAAGTTGTTGAGGTATTCGGGGCCCATGTCGTGGAGCGCTTTGTGTGCATGGGTGAGTAGCCTGAATGGAACCTCTTGCTGACGATGAGCCAGTGCAGGTTTCTCAGGTGGGGTGTTATGTGACTGCGGCGAGGGATGTCGAGAATGAGTCGTGCGGGGGCGTTCTGTATGCGCTGAAGTAATTTCTGAAGTTTGGCTGTGGTTCCTGCAAACAGGGCGTTCCCGTAGTCCAGTCAGCTGGTGAAGAAGGCATGGGTGACTGTCTTTCTGGTTTTGGTGGGGAACACAGGGTGTTAAAGCATGACGATGAGATGGCGTTGACTTGTTTGGTCATCATGAGGGAGGAGTCCAGGATGAATCCCATGTTGCCAGCGTGGTCCGTGGATGTTGGTGCGATGCCCAGCGCCGTGGGCCACCAGGAGTCGTCCCAGGCGGATCGGGATTGTCCAAATATGAGGACCTCCGTCTTGTCTGAGTTGAGTTTCAGGCGGCTGAGCTTCATCCACTCCGCGACTTCTTTCATTCCTTCCTGGAGGTTGGTTTTGGCGGTGGCTGGGTCGTTTGTGAGGGAGAGTATCAGCTGGGTGTCGTCAGAGAAGGAGATGATGTTGAGGTTGTGAATGTGAGCAATGGCCGCGAGGGGGCTCATGTAGATATTGAAGAGGGTTGGGCTGAGTGGGGAGCCTTGGTGTACGCCACAGATGATCTTGGTGGCTGTGGAGCGGAAGAGAGGGAGGGAGGCGGACTCTCTGAGTTCTGTCGGAGAGGAACAAGATGATCCAGTCCAGGGCTTTTCCTTGGATCCCAGTGTTGTGTGGGCGGGTTATTAGGGTGCGGTGGCAGAAGGTATCGAAGGTGGCCGAGAGGTCTAGGAGGATGAGAGCAGTTGTATCCCTGTTGTTCATCAGGGTCCTGATGTCGTCGGTGGCTGCGATGAGGGCGGTCTCAGTGCTATGGTTGGCTCGGTATCCGTACTGCGATGGATCGAGTGAGTTGTTTGCTTTGAGGAATGCAGTCAGTTGTTTGTTGACGGTCATCTCGATGACTTTAGCCTGGAAGGGAAGGAGAGAGATGGGGCGAAAGTTCTTGAGGTCTTTAGGGTCGGCTGTGGGTTTCTTCAGTAGGACGTTGATCTCTGCGTGCTTCCAGCTTTCTAGGAAGGTGGCTGACATGAAGGAGTTGTTTATGATGTTCCGTAGGTAAGGTGCGATGATGGCGTTGGCTTTGTTGAAGATGTGGTGAGGGCATGGGTCAGAGGGCGAGCCGGAGTGGATGGTGTTCATGACGTGGGTGGTGTCTTCAGTACTGACGGGACTCCAGGTGCTGAGGGTGGTGGGTGGGATTGTTGGTTCGATGGCTAGAGGCGGGGTTTGGGTGCTGAAGCTGTTGTGTATGTCTGCGATCTTGCGGTAGAAGAACATGGTGAGGGAGTTGCAGAGGTCTTGCGACGGTGCGATGTTGTTGTTGCTGGCCCTGGGGTTGGAGAGTTCTTTTACGATGTTGAAGAGTTCCTTGTTGTTGTGGGTGTTGTTCTCCAGCCGGTCTTTGAACGATGTCCTTTTCTTGGTGGGGATCAGCTGGTGGTGTTCACGAGTGGCGTTCTTGAGGGCTGTTATGTTTTCTGTTGTCCGTTCGTGGTGCCAGGTTTTTTCAAGGGTTTGGCAGGATTTCTTTGAGGCTTTGAGGGTGTCGGTGAACCACCTGGTTTTCCTGTTGCTGGTCATGCCTGGGGGGTTCTTGAAAGAAGCTAGGTCATCGGCGCAGTTGGTGATCCATTGTGCGAGGTTCTGGGCTGCGGTGTTGGTGTCAGGGGTGTTGACTGGTGGGTTCTGGCTCAGCGATGTGGTTAGCTGGTCTGTGGTGACTTTGCTCCAGCATCTGCGGGGGATCTGTTGCTTGTGGTGGTGGGATGTGGTCTTCTTGAAAGCGAAGTGGATGCAGCTGTGGTCTGTCCAGTGGAGTCAGGTGGTGTGGCTGAAGGAGATGTGGTTGCTTGCGGAGAAGATGGGGTCGAGCATGTGGCCGGCGTAGTGGGTGAGGGTGTTCATCAGTTGCTTGAGTCCGAGGTTGGCGAGGTTGTCGAGCAGGGTCGTGGTGTTGCTGTCGTTGTTGTTCTCTTGGTGGAAGTTCAGGTCCCCTAGGAGGATGTATTCGGGTGATGCTAGGGCATGCGGGCTGATGAAGTCGGCGAAGGTTTTGCTGAATTGGGTGCGCGGGCCCGGGGGTCTGTAGATGAGGGTTCCTCTGAGTGATGTCTTGGGGTTGGTGTGGATCTGGAAGTGTAGGTGTTCGGCGGCAGAGATTGTGTCTTTGGCGTTGGTTGTGACGCTGATTGTGTTCCTGTAGATGATGGCAATTCCTCCTCCGTTTTGGTTGACGCAGTCCTTCTGGGGATGGCTATGGCGATGTTGGGGGCTGAGGAGGCGCTCATCAAGGTTTCCGTGAGGAATGCGACGTCAGGTGCTGTAGTATCGAGGAGGTCCCAAAGTTCGATGGCGTGTTTGTGGACAGAGCGGGCGTTGAGGTGGATGCACTTGAGGTTGTTGTTGTTTTTGTTGTTGTTGCTTTGTTCGGTGGGCGGGGTGCAGGTTTGGAGGCATGTGAATTTGCAGATTTGGCAGACGAAGGGTTCATGTGTTTGTTTTAGGGTCGCTCGGTAGCAGGCGGGTGAGCGTCCGGTGTTGAGTGTGTTGAGGGTGGCGGTGTCGTATCTCAGTCGCGTGCCCTGGCTCCAGCCGGAGCCAGGTGTTCTGGCGCTGGTCGCGGTCCAGGTGCCGAATTGCGCAAACGGGCTGTCTTTGACGCACCTTGGCTGCGCCAGCTGCACGCCCGCTGCGCGGCCGCTGTGCGGCCTCCATATGAGGGGCTGTGGGAGGGAGGAGCAGCTGAGAGGGGTGAGTGGGGCGGCGAATGGGAACAGCGGGGGCGGGGCCACAGGGTCGCAGCGGCGGGAAAGGTGGCACAGAGGGAAACGGGGGAAAAGTGGGGAGAGGACACAGAAGGCAATACGGAGGAAAGGAGGCACAGAAGGCCAAAAGGGGGGAAATGGGGTACAAAGGGCACAGCAGATATCAAATGGGGAGCACAAAATGCAGAAACAAAATCCAAAGGCAACTAGTGAAACCGGGGAAGCAGAAGGGAACCGGGGAGAACAACGGGAGCAGGACACAGAGGCAATATTGTTACTATACAAATATATTCATAGAGTACATTACATACCAGTCAGCATGGTTGAATTTTGCATGACTTCAGATTCAATGGGTAGGTGCTGTGCTACACTTAATGCAGGCTTTATGCATCTTGCCTGGGGTTGTCTTTCAGTCTACACGTATTGATTACAAATATTTGAAGTAATCACTACATTGATGGAGAATAGACTGGAAAAAAAACGCCATTTCTGACACTGAAAACATTACAAATACACTGCAATGGCTATGCTGCGGGAAAATAAAGAGTTGCTCTGAGTTGAGGATTGGAAGACCGCACAATTTGAAGGACTGGTTCAAAGCTAAGGTATATGTGTCCATTTTGTCAAGTGTGTCACATCCTAGAGTTATTGGAGTTATTTTATGTACCAGCGTAAAGGACAACCATGACTAGGAGGTAATGATATGCTTTGCTAATTATATTTCAAATGTATTTGTATTTGGCTGGGCACAACTAGAAACTATGAGTCACAAACTGCATTTTGTATTATGTAAAATGGTAGTATAGTAGTACTACTTACTTACTACAAAATACAATTCACAAACCTACGGGTATTCGTCTCCATCACCACCCCTCCTATATTTTAGATGGGAACATCCTAAAAAATTCAGGGTTATTACTTAGTATTAAAACTGGGAGGGTCCAGGGGGAGTGGCCAGTAAAAGGGGATACCTACTACTAAACAGGAAGGAGTATAAGAGGGTTGAGGGAAGACTGAGCAGTGGTTTGGGGGTGGAACAGACACCTACTCACAAAAGAGTAAGGGGCTGATTATGAGTTTGTTGGTCTATCTGACTGCTGACCCAGTGCTGGCGGTCCCCCCACTGTATTACGATTACAGCAGTGGACTAACCACAGACCTGCCGCAACTGCCGGGGATCATGAATACTGTGCCGTTGACATGGCGGTGAGAGGCCCTAATGTGTTGGCGGTGCTGCGGAGGGATCACTGAACATAATAGGAGTTTCTGCACTTGTCCAGCACGGTCGCTCCACCAACGCTCCCCGATCCCACCTCCTGCTCGTACCTTTTGCCCTGTGGTATCGTTATTGTTGTGCTTATTTAATCTGCCATTGACTATACCGGCATCGCGTTTCTGTGCGGCGCCTTGATCACTGCTTCTTACACTGTATCTGCACGATTTCAGAGCGCGAGTGTGTGTGAAGATTGGTATCGTTATTTGTTTGTGCTACATTTGCTGCCATTGATTTTGCCATTGAGTCTGCCATTGAAGATTGATATCGCTAATTGTTTAGGCTTCATTTGCTGCCATTGATTTTACCAGCATCGCATTCCTGTGCTGTGCTTTGATTGCTGCGTTTTACATTGTATCTGCCTGGTAACATAGCGCGAGTGTGGAAAATAGCTCCTCACCTTGACTTGCTCGCCCGCTCTGAAGTACATAGCAGCGCGACTCTTACTGAGGCATAATCAGGTTACTGGCACTTCGACTTTGCCCCCGGTGCTGTGGTGCATCTGCTGGCCCTGCCTGGCTTTCCCTTTGACCCTCCATTTTGTTTTGGTGCTCCCTGGCCCGCCCCTCCTCCCCGCTACCGCCTCCCAGCTGCTGACCCTCCCACGCTCCGCCCCCTCCAATATCTATTTAATGCAGATGTCCCTACGCGCAGCGTCCACACACTACGGCCGGGCCGAAGGAGCCCCAAAGGTAAGCCCGTCTATGCCCGTCCGCGCCCAGCGCCATACCCCCTGGACCCCATACCACCCACCCCACCCGCATTACATACGACGCCTCCACACTGCTGGCCCCAAACACCGGCCGACTCCCCAACTGCGCCCAAGCTGCTCCAGGACACACCCATGGACCCTTCACATGCAACACCTGCAAGTTTGACGGCACCAAGACCAACTCTTCCTCCAATAACACCAAACAGAGATCCGACGCCAACCACCTACAATGCATCCTGCTCAACACCCGATCGGTCCACAGCCACGCCATCAACCTTTGGAATCTACTAGACACCATCTCTCCGGACGTCGCCTTCCTAACAGAAACATGGATGAACGCCTCTTCAGCTCCAGACATCACCATAGCCATCCCGGAAGGATATAAGATCATCCGAAAAGATCGCACCAACCAAACAGGAGGAGGCATCGCCATCGTCCATAAGAACTCCATCCGTATCTCAACCAGCTCGGACGTCAACCTCTCTAGCGCCGAACACCTTCACTTCCAGATCCACACCGACCCCAAAACCACACTCAGAGGCACACTCCTCTACAGACCACCGGGTCCCCGTGCACAATTCATTGAAGACATCACTGACTTTATCACACTACACGCTTTCCCCTCCGAGGACTACATTCTATTGGGAGACCTCAATTTCCACCTGGAAAAGAGCAATGACATCAACACCACCACCCTGCTGGACAATCTCGCCAACCTCGGACTCAAACAACTTGTTAACACCCCCACACACCACGCAGGACACACACTCGACCCTATCTTCACCTCCAGCAAACATATCTCCTTCAGTCACACCACTGTTCTCCAATGGACGGACCACAGCTGCGTACACTTCGCTTACAATAAGACCACAACCCACAACCATCCCCAACCTACCCTGCGAAGAAACTGGAACAAAATCAACATCGACCAAATCGCCACATCGCTTCTTCGAAACCCGCCTGCCCACTCATCGAACCCCAACCAAGCAGTCATTAACCTCACTCAATGGCTAACCAGCACTGCCGACAACCTAGCACCTTTGAAAAAACGTCAAATCAAACTCGGTAGCAAAAACACCCCCTGGTTCAACGATGATCTTAAGAAATCCAAGAAACTCTGTCGCTCCCTTGAGAAGGCCTGGAAAAAAGACCCAAACACTATCACCAAATACGCCTTCAAAAACGCCACCCGCATACACCACCAATTAATTCGAACTGCCAAGAAAACCGCATTCAAAGACCGACTAGACAACAACGCCCACAACAGCAAGGAATTATTCAACATTGTTAAAGAGTTTACCAACCCCACTGCCAACTCCAACGACATCACTCCCTCTCAAACCCTTTGCGACTCCCTAGCTTCGTTCTTCCACGACAAAATTGCAGACATCCACAACAGCTTCGACAACCAACCCAGAGACCAACCCACCCAACCCTCTGAAGTACCTTCACCTCCCTTGAACATCCTTAACGAATGGAACCCAATCTCCACTGAAGACACCATCCGCCTGATGAACTCCATCCACTCTGGATCCCCCACGGACCCATGCCCTCACCACATCTTCAACAAAGCAGACTCCATCATAGCACCCCACCTCCGAGACGTCATCAACTGCTCCCTCAACTCCGCCACCTTCCCGGAAAGCTGGAAACACGCCGAACTCAGCGCCCTTTTGAAAAAACCCACAGCTGACCCCACCGAACTCAAAAACTACCGCCCCATCTCGCTCCTTCCATTCCCGGCCAAAGTCATCGAGAAAGCTGTCAACAACCAGCTCGCCGCCTTCCTCGAAGCCAACAAATCCCTCGACTCCTCACAGTCCGGCTTCTGAGCCAAACACAGCACTGAGACCGCACTCATCGCAGCAACAGACGACATCCGAACTTTACTGGACAATGGAGACACAGTCGCCCTCATCCTCCTCGACCTCTCCGTAGCCTTCGACACAGTCTGTCATAACACCCTGTTACAACGACTCAGAAACATCGCAATCCAAGGAAAAGCACTGGAATGGATCACCTCATTCCTTGCCGGAAGAACTCAGAGAGTCCGCCTCCCACCGTTCAAATCAGAGGCCACCGAAGTCATCTGCGGCGTGCCACAAGGATCTTCACTCAGCCCCACCCTCTTCAACGTATACATGAGCCCCCTCGCGACCATCGCACGCCAACACAACCTCAACATCATCTCCATTGCTGATGACACTCAACTGATCCTCTCACTCACAAAAGACCCTAACACCGCCAAAACCAACCTACACGAAGGAATGAAAGAGGTTGCCGAATGGATGAAGCACAGCCGTCTGAAACTGAATTCAGACAAAACTTATCCTAGGTACCTCCCCCTCCGCCTGGGACGACTCTTGGTGGCCAGAGGCCCTTGGAAAAGCACCCATCCCGACGGACCACGCACGGAACCTAGGCGTCATCCTGGACTCCTCACTCTCGATGACCAGACAAGTCAACGCCGTTTCATCATCGTGCTTCAACATTCTTCGCATGCTTAAAAAAACATTTCGCTGGATCCCCACAGAAACTAGAAAAACGGTCACCCACGCACTGGTTACAAGCCGACTGGACTACAGAAACACCCTGTACGCTGGTACCACCGCAAAACTTCAAAAAAAACTCCAACGCATCCAGAACGCATCAGCCAGACTCATACTAGACATCCCGCGTAAAAACCACATTTCTGGTCACCTAAAAAAACTCCACTGGCTCCCCGTCAATAAGAGGATAACCTTCCGCCTCCTCACCCACGCACACAAAGCACTTTACGAACTTGGACCCGAATGCCTCAACACACGACTTTCCTTCTACACCCCCTCCCGACAGCTACGCTCTTCCAACCAAGCCCTTGCTGCTGTTCCCTGCATCAACAAAACCACCATGGGAGGAAGATCATTCTCCTACCTGGCGGCCAAAACTTGGAACTCACTTCCCATGCACCTTCGCCTCACTCAAAACCACCTAGCATTCAGAAAGCAACTTAAAACCTGGATATTCGACAAGTAAGTCCCCACCCCTCTTCAAGCGCCTTGAGACCCTCTGGGTATGTAGTGCACTATATAAATTACTTCACTTGACTTGACTGACACGGTGAGCCTGCCAATAAAACGTTCAGGGTGGTGAGGAAACAAAGGGGGCCCTACAGGGCTATGGGGTAACCTGCAGGGGGGTACAAGTTGTACCCCCATGTGTGCATTCATTTCCTTTCCTGCATGGAATGTAGGACTTAGAAACTGCAGAATGGGAAGATATGCAAAACTGACCACATAGCTCGACTGGGCAGACGGGCACTGCGCAAGGTGGGAGTGCGCCGGAGGGGGCTCAGCTTCAGCAGACATGATCTTTGCGGTTGGGGCTCTTCTTGGCGTTTCCTAGCTAAGCAAAATTTATAGAGTGTGAAGCATGCACTCCAGCTTGAATTAGAAGGAAAGTGAGAACAGTATAATGCTGAAAAGTTAATTTCACCATTCTGGGAAATAACAAAGATAGCGAAGGCACCACGTGACATAAATATGGCTGAGACCCTTCTTCATCACATTTTTCATAAATTACCAAATGTTACTAAAAGACGGCTTCTGGCACCAACCATGCTGTGTTTAATGAAAGATTTAATTGTTAGCATTGTAATACTTGGCTAGGGTGGAAGATTGTGACAATAACTAAACTCTCAAGTCTGAGCAAAAGTAAACAACACGGGACACGAGTAGCTTGCCCCCGATTGCATGGTTTGTCAAGTGTCGATTAGAATTGTTCAGATACACAAAATTGGTCCCTAAACTAGGCCTGGGCGGTAAATTTCGTTCCGCTCGCTGAATTTGCAGAATTTGCAGAATTTGGGTTATTTCGCATTTCGCAGATAATGCGGAACTGCCAAAAATACCGTGATCCACGGCTTCGTGGAATTTTTTGCTTGTTGGCGCTATCAAAATGCGTGTTCGCAATATATTTCCCCCAAGCACGCAAACAGCATTCGCAAACAGGAATAAAGCATTGCGAACGGGTAGAACAAGCAATTCCGAGTATTCACGGAATTTCTTTGCGCTCGCTGATATTTTTTATTGTTTTGCAGAGCTTTGCGTAGCGCAACTACGCAAATTCCACCCACCCCAACACTAAACCACATACACCTATGTTGTCCAGGTAGCTTGTATGGTGTCCCCTTGACCTACAGTCCACTCATTGTTAGGTGGGCGCTGCCCTGCTCCTCACCTGTAAGAAGTTAGCACCACCTTGTTGACCAGCATGATCAGGAAGGAACAGAGGAAGGAACAGAGTCTGTACAATAGTGCAGAGAGGCACTGTGCCAGGCAGGAGTGCGCTGGAGGGGGTTCAGCTTGGGCAGACGTGATCATCGCCGTCCGAGGTTCTTTGGCACAGACCAAATGTAGGAATTAAAAAAAAAAAAAAAAATATATATATATATATATATATATATATATATATATATATATCACAGCTACAAACGATCCACGAATCCTTAATTCGTAAAGAAAGCAGCACACTCAGGGGGTAGTTCCACATAGATTTAATGAGGGAACTTACAGCATACGACGCGTTTCGCCAGAGGGCTTCGTCAAGATATGCAAAGGGTAAGGCGATGTCGAGTACTGCTACTCGCAGCTTATGTATATATGTATATATGTATTTACGTGTGCCAATTGGTTCCCTGCATCTCAGAGCATAGTGTATTTTGCTAACACCCTATCCATTGTACAATACACCTGTTCATTTGTTATGCCCATCCTGGGCGTTATCACGATAGAAGGACTTATTACGCCCATTCCGGGCTTGATTAACCTTGCAACCCTCCAATATGCATTAGGGGTGCTGCATTTCATGTACATATGTATATTGATTGTGTATATTGATTGTTTATCTGTATATAACAGTGTTAGGATACATCTCTCTAACATGGCGGTTCCATTTGTAACCATGTATATAGTCCTTCTTTGCTTACCATTGTAATAGCGGAAGTAAGAGATTTTTTTGTTTTTGATTTATAATGAGTTGAAACGCCTTACCCTTTGCATATCTTGACGAAGCCCTCTGGCGAAACGCGTCGTATGCTGTAAGTTCCCTCATTAAATCTATGTGGAACTACCCCCTGAGTGTGCTGCTTTCTTTACGAATTAAGGATTCGTGGATCGTTTGTAGCTGTGATAAATACAACGGGTACACCCCCGTTTTGGCGTGCACCCGCTCACGAGTGCAACCGGCTGGTGTTTGGAGCATTTGATATATATATATATATACACATCTGTTTTAAAATTATGAAAGAGTAATTATTTCTTAGTGTGTTTTAATACAAAATGTCATGCTCCAGGTGGGGATCAAACTTACAACCTCAGGATCGCTTACGGCAAATATTGCTGTACAAGTACAGCGCTCTGATCGATTGCACCACTGGAGAACGTAAGAAAAATCTGAACAACTCTCTGAAGAGAGTACGACCATGAGTACTGGTGGAAATCTATTTAAAATAAATGTTAAACGTTGATAAACACTATGCCTTAACACACTAGCACTAACATATTGCAAAAATGTTTTTTAATTCTAAAATATGAACACAAATTAAGAAGAAAATTGAGTAATACCAAAGACGAGCTGCTAAAAAGAAAATTACAATTTCTATGACCAACTATAATCCTGTGTACAGACTAGAACAAAGGAGTACGAAAGGAGGAAGAAGAAACGCTGGGAAAAAAAACTCGCCAAGGAAGAATGGAACCTGGACGGGTTTAGCTGAAGAAAGAACAATAGTTTATTTATACATTTTTCCTGTATAGCTCAAACACGACCCGGAAGTATTGGAGCGCTTTACATAAGCACCATTACATAAATTCACATTCATGTTTTTAAGTGCAGGGAAAGAATTTGCCCAGAATCTCCAGATGTTGAATGGATGCCGAGAATCAACCTGATTCCCCAGTTCTCAAGGTGAAACCTCTGGCCAAAATGCTACATGCTCTTCAGTTGCGAGGGAGAAAGGGGAGGGACATTTAACTAGATGACAGAGCTCATTAACAATTACAAATGGGCGGCAGAGTGTGAAACTGTAAACGTTATTGGTCATACTTGAAAAAAGTTGTTTCTTGTTCCACGTAGCCGGTGCTGCAGTTCCTAATGTGCTTCAAATGTATCCTATTTTTTGTTTTTTTCAGGACATGCAGAAGGGATGGAGACCCGGAGCACGGCCGTAGCCTGCTACATTGCCTGAGCCGGAAGAGACTGCAGGGCTTCCTGTGCGACTGCACAGTGCTGGTAGGCGAAGCCCGCTTCAGGGTACACCGGGCCAATTTGGCCTCATGCAGCATTTACTTCCACCTCTTCTACCACGAACAGCTGGGCACAGCCACCTGGGACACGGTGCACCTCAACAGCGACATCGTCACGGCCCCCACCTTTGGCCACCTTTAGCCTGCTGCTGCAATTCATGTACAAGGGCCGCCTGGAGTCCCTATAGTGGGATGGATCATCTGTATATCCCCCACAGGTATCACTATGTGACCCCTGGCACTGCTGAAGAGGCTGCAGCCGTGGGTGTTCAGGCGCAGTGCACTTCTCTTCCTGCTCTGCTGGGCTGCTGCCTGGCCTGTGTCCTGGTAAACACCTTCCTCTTTATGTGCAGGAGTGTCTGTATAGCGGCTGCTGGATGCTTGCATTAATTAGCAGTCTGTACAGGTCAGGCAAAATAAAGTGTGAAACTCAGCCAGTTAATCCCAGGAGAAAACAGGCATTTATAATGAGAGACCTTTTATATTATAAACAAAAGTGTGGGAGTCCAAGAAAGCATGATTGGGGGTGGGAGGGGGTGGTGGTGGGCAGAGAAGTTACGGATTTTGGAAGGGAAGGTGGGGCAGAGGAACAAATGAGTTTGTAAAGTAAAGAGGCCGATAACCATGGAAGGAGAAAAATGACGACATGGCCGTCAGGAGGGGGGAGAAACAAGCTGAAAACAAATCAGAATGCAGCATTTCCGATTTAAGCCAATGAATAAAATGGACGGAAACTGGGCGGAGCTTCCCCCTGCTATACTGTATACTGCATGCCTCGCAAAGCGACCAGTGCTTCGCACTGCAACGCTAAGCGAGACCTAAAAAAGAGACAGGGACTTAAAATAGAATCCCTTTCATAGTAAATAATGTTAAAATAAATGAATGCATTCGGACTTTTTAAAACTAAACATATATTTAGATTATTCTTTTGGATATTATATACAAATAAAAAAGAAAATATTCCTTTATCATGAAATCTGTTTTTAAATAAAAAAAATACAAGTAACAATGTTTTAAAAAATAATAAATCAATTGTAATTAGATTTAATGTTTTGTAATTTTTAATATATGTGACAAAATAAGCATTTGACTTTAGGTGGAAGTTTTTTATGACACCTTAAAAATGTAATTTAATTTAATGCATTTAACTTAATTAAATATTCAATTCAAAATTAGGTTGATATTGTTGTTTTATTTTGTTCTATAATTTAAATTTTTCTACCTTGGATATACATTAAGAAATTACATCAATAATATAAGTAGATAAATATGACTGGCATAAATATTTCATATAAAACATATTTACAATTTTTTCAAAGTGTATTTTTCCATATACTTTACCATAGGGAGTATAAAACTCTGCTTACAGGTGAACAGTTATTGGTGTAATTTTACACTATTTACTTACAATTTAAATCATTATTTAATTAATGTAAACTTAAAGTAAAAAGTCTGTATTGACTTGTATTTATTTATATTTACTTACACTGAATTACATTTACAAAAAGTTATGCACAGAGTTATTTTATATTGCTGTAATTTAAAAAAAATTATGGGCCCAGTTTCGGGTGGATAGCCATCTGACAGCTTTTCGGATGCTTTCCGCCTGACATCGATGGATTCCCTCTGACTGCAGTATCACAGTCTAAGGGAAACCTGCAGGGGTACTCCGCTGTGCTTCTGATGGGCTCATGGAGCCCGCCGGAGCGTCAGAATGACATTGGAACGCAGTGTTCCTATGGCGTTCCGGGTGGCAAACTCGTAACACTAAGGTCGGACCGTCGCTGTGGCGATGCTCATCCATCAGACCATTCTAGTCATAATCAGGCCCTTAAAAACCACACAGATGCTTAGGGGAAGGTTCAAAGCTCTTCCGACAACAGCCATTGTTAAACAATGCAAAATGTTAACAAAGCAACACCAGAAAAACATTTCTTGGTGATATCATTTTCCGAAACACTTACTACACCATTTTAAATTAAATACATAGTACCGAAAATAGTTGTTTTCCAAACCATACAGAGGGATGAACAAGGTATACTCGGAATATTGAAACAAAAAATTGTGGTGCTTGGGAGAAGCTATAAACCTTTGTAGGTGTACACCTTTACTCACTAGAGGATCGAGAGCTCTAAAAAGTTGTGCATTCTAATTTTAGTAGTTTGAGCCTAAGTGAAGGTGACTCAATACTAGAAACTAGAAACAGACTCGCTCAAACTGTCACTAAACAGAAACAAACTAAAAACACGCCATAGGTAAGTAGGTCTCACACAGTGTTCCTTCACTCCTTCTGTACGAAGAAAAGAGCAAGCTTTCAGGTGTTTGCTGAAGTGTCTGTCTCTACTTGGGTTTCCACACCTAACTGGTAATGCATGACTTGTATGTGGTTTTAATATCAGGCAAGTGCCAAAGGTAGCAGATAGAGTATCTATTTGTCCCATTTGTAACATTGGCTGGTGACAGGTCCAAGATCCACTCCTGTAGGCTCTCCTAGTTGGATAAAATTAGCTTCTTCTACCAGGAATTAAGTCACCATTCAGGAAATGAACCACTTATTTCGACCTTTACAGCTAAATCTTCAATTCCGTAAAATCTCTGGGGATTACACTAGACAAAAACTTAACCATGAAAGGCCACATTAATGCCTCAGCTAAAAGTGCCTAATGCCTCAGCTAAAAGTGCCTAATGCCTCAGCTAAAAGTGCCCTCTGCACATTAAAACACCTGATAAAAATCAAACCCTTCATCTCCAGTGAATCTCTAGTCCTCTCAAACTGGACTACAGTAATGTGATGATGACGGGCACACCAAAAACACACTTAGCTCATTTCAAGGCCACACTCCAAGCTGTGGCCCAAGTTCTATCAGAGGAAAGTCGCTTCAACCAAATTACTCCCACTCTTATGAAATTCAACTGGCCACAAATCGAGGCAAGATGTATATTCAAAACTGCTTGCATAACTCACAAAGCTCTCTACTTGAAAAAAAACCTGTTTACCTCGAGAGCAAACTATCAAAAGCCGGACAAAAGAGCCCCCTTTGAAACTCTGAAAACTTGATCCTGAGTCCGTCAAAATTCAAGAAAGAAAACTTATGCACTTGCTCTTTCTCCAGGAATGATACTAGAATTTGGAACCTGTTACCTCATGACCTACGTAACAATCTTATTCCCTCATTTCAAGAAGAAACTTAATTTCTTTATACTCAATACATTCCTAAACCCTCACAAATAAAAAATCTGACTAGCCTAGTGCTTTCTTTCCACACCCTCCTTTTAAACTGGAGTACACCTGCCCAGGAAAAACTGTGACTCCGCTCCTACCACCACCGCAACTCCCACCATATCTACCTCCTTGTAAATTCTCACTATGCGTCCCTAGGAACTCTCATTGTCAATTGAGTAATTGCTGCTAAACAGTACACATGCCACATTGTCTATAATACAGCTCTTTTATATTACTGAAATTACTGTTGCTTGCTTTTCATATGATCTCACATAATTGCTACTACTATACATATATCCTGCTGTCTATTGAGTACTCCTTGTCATGATATTACTAGGTACTATTGTTTAGACTGATCTAGCAGTTGTAACTGCTGCTGTGCATGCACATAGGTACGTGCACACCATTGACATTGAGTCCATGGCTTGCAGGAACCTGTTGTACGGTTACATTGTGGTGCCTTTTTCAGAGCACGGCTGCCTTTGAAAGAGGCACCTCACCGGGACTGCCACGCTGTCCCACTGACTATTTAAAAAGTCGTAATCTGGCAGGAGGGCAGCGGCGACCTTCATCGTGGTGGTGGCGCGGCGGTTTGCACCGTCATGTCATCTCTTCTCCAAATGTCGTAATCAGGCCCTTAGTGAAAGTTCAGCTTTTACTTTTTAATTGTTTTTGCACATAAAGCAAGCACTGGCAAAGCCAATAGGTACTGCCTTTTAAAGGTAATTGCAGAGTAATTGGGGTTGCCTGTACATGGATGCATCTACACAAAATTTTAAAATGGTTGCATGTGTATCATGATGTTAAGCGCTCCATTGGTCCTGGCCACAGGAACTCATACTGGGGAGCAATCAACCTCACCTGTGAGGCAGTTGGCCATGGGTGTCAAAGTTAAGGGTGGAGTTGGTAGCCACTGTGTCAGCATTGTAGCTGCTGTGCTGCAGCACTGCACTCTTTTCCTGGAATCACGCTCCAATCTCTCCCTCAGAAAGGAGAATGGAGTGTAAAGCACTCTGGAAGCTTGACATGGTGCTGTGCTTGGGTAGGTGCAAAGTTATTTGGTGGCTATATTATCCATCCCTTTTTATATGTATTTATCTTAAAGAGTGTAGTTATTGTTTGGGAAACCAGAAATAGGTATTCCTCTGATTTTTGTCCTTAATAACTTTGCACCCGTTTGACAAATCTATGGCACACTTTGAACACCTATTGCACCTGTTACATTGGTGAAGGATTGAAAGTGTGGCGGTGTTTGGTCAAGTGGGTTCAAAGAAAAAAGTTGGTTCCCAAAACACACTTACACTCCAATTGAGTTTACAAAGACATTTGTATTATGTTCAACAAAAATATAAGGCAAGGCAAGGCTGTGTCCTTGCCTCCACCTTTTTTCTGCTATTGATGTGTAGATTTTCTTTTGGGCTGTGAATCTGCTTCTCCAGTACTAGGTGGCTTTAAAACCTCATCCTTATTGTTTGTTGACAACACCCTACTGGTGTAGAAAACTCCAATCAAGACCCTTCTCACCAGGATTAGTCTTTTTGGTATTAGTCACGGCCTGGATATTAATACAAATAATTCCACTATACCAAGGGGGCCCCTGAGGTTAGATGAGGGCGGAGACGCAGGGGAGTAGGGCAATCAAAATACAGGAAAAGTCTCCACACGGTTTGGATCAAAAGGCGCTAATAAAGTCGCCAAGAATAAAGGCCCATATGCATCAAGCATTTTTGGAATCGCAAACGGTGCGATTCCTTAAAATCGGCCGTTTGCGATTCCAAAAATGCTTTTTGGAATGCATCAAGCATTTTTTGAAATCGCAACATTTTTGCGATTTCCAAAAATGCGATTGCTTTTAGGAAATCGCAAATTTGCGATTTCCTAAAAGCAATGCATGAATACTTTTGAAATTGCGAATTCGCAATTAGATGGACAAATTTACCGAGTAGTTGAACTACTCGGTAAATTTGCAAAAAGTGTAATTAACACTGAAAACGCATTTTAAAAGCATTCATGTTACAGACACACATGTCCTTAGGACATGTGTGTGTGCAACATGATGCGAAAAATACATTTCAGGGGTGCAGGGGGGGTTTATTTGAACCCCCCTCACCACCCTTGAAATGCAATCAGGATTTGCGATTTTGAAATTGCAAATTCGCAAATCCTATTCATTCCTATGGACCTTTTGGCCCATAGGAATGAATGGGAATTGCGAAATCGCAATTTCAAAATCGCATTTTTTATGCGATTCGGTAGAAATAGCGATTTCTACCGAATTGCATAAATATTTAAAAAATAATCATGCATAGGCTTTTGCGAATTCTAAATTGCGAATCGCTTTTTATCGCAATTTAGAAGTCGCAAAAGCCGAGATTGATGCATGTGGGCCAAGATCTCCCTCCCAGCAAGCACTGGCCTAAGAGCCAAGATAAAACGTGTTCATAGGTTCATTTAAGTCAGCATTTATTTGAAAATCAGTGTGTTAATGTTCATTATTACAAGGTAACAAAATGAAAAAGAGAAAAAAAGGTAAACATCCCGACAAATCAATCTTTCAGCCATTCAAAACAAAACACACTCCTCACACAATCATTCTCATGCGTCCTGATCCTTAGGGATCCTATCATTCCAGCAAAAGTTAAAAGTGGAAGAAACCACAATCATAGATACCAATCATAAATAACAATGAGATTCCCTTTTGTCAGTTTGTCAGGATATTAACGAGAAATCAATTTTCAAGGATATATCTAGGGTTCATTCAATGGAAATTATAGAATCCAGAAGACTAAGACATAAACATAGACATAAATATAGGCAATGTACAGACAAAAACAATGTATACAAATATATGTGGTCACTCTAAGGATTTTCTTTGTAGCGGTGCCGACGTGCGTTTCAGTGTATGACCTATTAAAGGTCTCACCTTCCTCAGGGCAAATGCCTCCATGGAGACAAATGTGGGGGGTACCTAAAACAATAGTCATTATGGTACACAATGAGGGTCAAGGATACTCAAGATTCCGCTATTCCAGTAGGATACCCACAACCAATGTGCAGATATATGTAACAGTGCATGTGAGCTGGGATGGGAGGGTATAAAAGAAGAGACAAATTGCTAAAATAAAAGCAGGACCAAAGTACTATACACAGTGGTAAAAAAGTGGGACATAGGTTAGAGGTGATAGTCATAGTAACCAAATGTGAAAAACATGTAACTGTTTATGAAAAAGTGCACAAAGAAGAAGTGAGTTGACAGAAAGAAAAATATGTCCAGAAAAAGGAAAGAAAACTTTCCCCTACTGAGAACGGATGAGGTGATCAAGATGCCCCCAAACATACATAAAGTTTTGAAAGTGAAGAAGAAACAGAGAACATAATAGAAATCAATACCATTAGGACAAGTGCAGATACAACACGATAGTAGGACAAAGCACAATATGCTCGCAACACACTGAATCTGAAACAACAAATAATAAAAAGAATAACAAACGGGTGAGAGAAATAAGAACTGTCAGCAAAGGGTAAAGTAGTCAGAGTGTTACCGCTCAGTCAGATCAATAATCTGCAAATGGTCCACAAAATCAAGCAGAAGGTGTATTTAGTTCAATGAACAAAACTGCAGGTAGAATCCAAGTGGGTGCTATATCGGGGTCACCTCTAGGGTGAGATCAAAGGATAAGGTAGGTCACTAGAGATAAGAATAAACAAGCATTTGCAATGCAATAGGTCTCTCATTAGGAAAGTTTGAGCTTTTGGTATTGTAAATGACAACATTTTTATTTATGTGTTGGTTTTGAAAATTGCGAAATTAATAGCTTTTTTATAATGGCAATAGCTTAAAGTTTTGTAAATAGGTTTTGGGAAGCTTATGTTCAGTGTATTTTATTGTGATGAAAATCCAAGAACAGAAGTGAAATATTAACATCTTTTTGTGACATTTTTAATAAAGCTTGAAACATTGAGAGAACAGTTTAGAACCAGTTGTTGTTGAATGGTTGCACAGAGTGATGCAGTCGCGTTCAGTGGTGCTGAGTGGTGCTGTGGCCTTCAGTGGTGCTGAGTGATGCTGTGGCATTCAGTGGTGCTGAGTGATGCAGTGGCGTTGAATGGTGCTGTGGCGTTGAGTGGTGCTGTGGCGTTGAGTGGTGCTGTGGCGTTGAGTGGTGCTGTGGCATTGAGTGATGTTGTGGCATTGAGTGATGCTGTGGCATTGAGTAATGCTGTGACGTTGAGTGATGCTGTGGCATTAAGGGATGCTGTGCGCTGAGTGGTGCTGTGGCATTGAAGGGTGCTGTGGCGTTGAGTGGTGCTGTGGCATTGAGTGGTGCTGTGGTGTTGAGGGGTGCTGTGGCATTCAGTGGTGCTTAGTGATGCTGTGGCTTTACATGATGTTGAATTTCTGGACCTATTTATCAATTAACAAACATTACCAAAAATACAGCCTGAAGAGCGTCTTTGGAAAGAGTCGTTTAGATGTGCAGTGTTAAAAAAAGCATTTCAGATCTAGGGCCCGATGTAGGAGCCCTAATACCGGTCGGAAACGGCCGATTTCGGCCGTTTCCAACCGGTATTAGGGTTTTCTAATGTAGGAGCATGCTTTACAGAATCAGTATTTTACCGAATCTGTATTTACAGATTCGGTAAAATTACCGAATCGGTAAATACAGAGTCGGTATAAATACCGATTCTGTAAAAGCACATGTAGGTAGCACATCTTTGAGTGCCACAGGCCTTTCAGATTCGGTATTTTACCACCCAATCCAATTGGGTGGTAAAATACCAAATCCAGGTGTGCATGCACATCTGTGCCTGCACACCTGTGCAATGTGACACACAGACATGCCCTTAGGGCATGTCTGTGTGCCACATGGCACACAAGTCCGGAATTGGGGTGCCAGAGGGTGTCAAAGTGACACCCCCTGCACCCTTGCAAAAATCGAAATTTACCAAATCGGTAAATACCGATTCGGTATTCACCATTGATTCCTATGGGCTTCAAGGCCCATAGGAATCAATGGGGGATACCGATTCTGTATTTACCGAATCGGTAAATACCGAATCTTACAGATTCGGTATTTACCGATTCTGAAATACCTACATGTGCCCCCTTCTATTTTACCACTTCTTAAATACCGAATCAGTAAAATTCGGTATTTTAGAAGTGGTAAAATAGAATTACCTACATCTAGCCCCTGGAGAGCATTTCTCGCCCATCGTGCGTCTGCTGTCTGCTTGCAGCATGTTTCTAAAAAAGAATCAGCAGAGTCCGAAAGATATTCATGGGCAATGTCAAAAGTCACAGCAAGTGGAAGCAAGCCTGTATTTCAAGAGCTGTTAGATACTGTATTCTTGGCAACACTAAGGGCCAGATGTAGGTAAATTTTATTTTCCGACCTCTTAAATACCGAGTCATACCGACTCGGTATTTCAGAGGTCGGAAAATAAAAGTACCGAGATGTAGGTAAATGCAGATGTGCAATTACCGAATCGGAAACAGTTGGTATTTACCGATGCGGTAAATACCGACCAGTTAATGCCCATGCATTCCTATGGGCTTTGAAGCCCATAGGAATGAACGGGCATTTACCGGTCGGTATTTACCACATCGGTAAATACCGATAGCCACAAGGGTGCAGGGGGTGTCACTTTGACACCCTCTGGCACCCCCAAAAGAGGCTCGGGTGCCATGTGGCAGGCATACCTGCCCTAAGGGCAGGTCTGCCTGTCATATGGCATAGGTGTGCATGCACACATGTGCATGCACACCTGAAACGGTATTTTACCATCAAGTAGTATTTGATGGTAAAATACCGATTTTTTAATGCTTGTGGGACTCAGAAGAGTCCCACCTACATGTCAATTTTCCCTATTCCGTTAAAATACCAACTCAGTATTTTACAGACTCGGTAAATATACCTATCGGTAAATTTACCGAGTCTGTAAAATGCAGGGACCTACATGTCAAATTGCTTTTACCGGTCGGTAACGGCCGAATTCGGCCGTTACCACCCGGTAAACGCCTACCTACATCTGGCCCTAAGTCTGAGCAGACGGTATTCACGTTCCTGGACAGGCCCTGTCAGAGCAACTTTAAAATATGGCGCGCTCTGTTTCATGCGCGAGCGCCAGGCGGCTCAGTGATAGACACAGTGCAGGTTCAACATATGGAAATAGCACCCGACAGTAAACCTCTTGACATCTAATGGCATCCATTGGCAAAAGGTAACAGGCGCTTGGGTAATATGAACATAATATAGCAGCCTAAAACTCAGACAAGTTGTGAAAATTGAAAAAGAGAACTAAGCACTGTAGGCAGTAAATGCGACAGTGTAACTGACATCAAATTTGAATCCCCTGCTGTAAACCAGGCCAATTATACTGTTTGCGAGAGAGAGATATGAGAAATAGCTCAACTCTGACAGAAAAAAAAATCCCACTCCGTGGCGACTGAGAGCCCGGGGCTATTAACCCCTCTCAGTTTACGATTAGAGGCCAAATGGGCGCGGGAGGGGTTGAGATGTACCATAGAACCAGGTGGATTTTAAAGTGGTAGCTGTGCTGCAGCATCAAGTTTCATTAACTTTATGCTTCAGCACGGCTTCCGCTTCCGTATTATCAGTACTGATGCCGCCCTTGTTTGTAATACAAAAAGATGCGCCTTCATTGTAAGTGGCCTGACAATGCGTTTCCATATGCTATACCCGCCACATCAGAAAAGATAAACCCTGCATTAACATCTAATACATCTTTGTTCATGTCCACGATGCCAAAGTTTACATGGCAAAAATAAAATACCTCAAGACATCGATCAATGCCTTTGTAGTGCTTGAATTTATCAGCTAGTAGCAGAGCACACATTTGTGTTTCTTCTGCGAACTGTTGTGCAGAATTCAGTGCCCAAGGTCAAGGTAAGTGCAAAACAGAAAGAGTAAATGGGTCAGTGTGTGAGAGTGTGGAAACGAGAGGCAGAGAAGAGTGTGAAAAGAAGAGACAGAAGAGTGTGGACAGAGGGGGGAAAGAGTGTGGAAAGATGAAGGCAAGCAGGGGGAGACGAAAAAGGATGGAAGAGGAGGAAGGCAATTTGAGGGGAATGGCAATGGAGAGAAGCACGGAGAGGGAGCTTAACACTGAAACAAGGGTGGGAAGCATGGAGAGGGAGCCCTAAAGTGCAGTAGGGGAGAAAAGCACAGAGAGGGAGACAGAGTGCAGCAAGGGAGAGAGGAACGGAGAAGGAGCCCGAGAGTGCAGCAGGGGAGAGAAGCACGGAGAGGGAGCCTGAGAGTGCAATAGCGGAGAGAAGCACGGAGCGGGAGCCCAAGAGTGCAGCAGGGGAGTGAAGCAATGGAGAGGGAGCCCAAGAATGCAGCAGGGGAGAGAAGCACAGAGAGGAAGCATGAGAGTGCAGCCGGGGAGAAAAGCACGGAGAGGGAGACAGAGTGCAGCAAGGGAGAGAGGAACAGAGAAGGAGCCGGAGAGTGCAGCAGGGGAGAGAAGCACGGAGAGGGAGCCCGAGAGTGCAACAGGGGAGAGAAGCATGGAGAGGGAGACCGAGAGTGCAGCCAGGGAGAGAAGCACTGAGTGGGAGCCCGAGAATGCAGCAGGGGAGAGAAGCACAGAGAGGGAGCCCGAGAGTGCAGCAGGGGAGAGAAGCACGGAGCGGGAGCCCAAGAGTGCAGCAAGGGAGAGAAGCATGGAGAGGGAGCCCGAGAGTACAGCAGGGGAGAGAAGCACAGAGAGGAAGCCCGAGAGCGCAGCAGGGGAGAGAAGCACAAAAAGGAAGTCAGAGACAAGCAAGGGAAGAGAAGCACAGAGAGGGAGCCCGAAAGTGCTGTTAGGAAAAGAGGCCTGGAGAGGGAACCCGAGAGTGCTGTTAGGGAGAGAGGTACGGAGTGGGATCCCGAGAGTGCTGTTAGGGAGAGAGGGAGCCCAAGAGTGCTGTTGGGGAGAGAGGCACGGAGTAGGAGCACAAGAGTGCTGTTAGGGAGAGAGAGAGCCCAAGAGTGCTGTTGGGGAGAGAGGCACGGAGATGGAGCACGAGAGTGCAGCAGGGGATAGAAGCATGGAGAGGGAGCGGAGAGTGCAGCAAGGAAGAGAAGCACGGAGAGGGAGCCCAAGAGTGAAGCAAGGGTGAGATGCACGGATAGGGAGCCTGAGAGTGCAGCAGGGGACAGAAGCATAGAGAGGGAGACAGAGTGTATCAGGGGAGAGAAGTACGGACAGGGAGCCCAAGAGCGAAGCAAGAGAGAGAAGCAAGAGAGGGAGTCTGAGAGTATAGAAAGGGAGAGAGGCATGATGAGGGAGCCCAAGAATGCAACAGGGAGAGAAGTGAGGTTGAGAAGATGAGTTGGTGAGAGACGCCTGAGAGGTGGAAGGCACAGCAATGAAGCTAGACCTGGGAAAGGAGTAAGCATGGGGGGGATGAAGATGAGAACAACTGGGAAAAAAGGAGTGGGAGGGGAAGGAAAGAGGACATGGAAAGGAAAGAGAGGAGTGGAGGCTGGGGTGAGGAGTGAGAGAGGCAGAGTTAGGCCATGGCATTGAGGGGGGTAAACAGTCATAATATTGATTCCAAAATATAGAATGGACATAATATCGAAGTAAAAATATAGAATGGACAAAATATCGAATGGACACAATATAGTGGTTAAAAATATCGAATTTAAGGTAAGTAATATCGATTTTCAAAATATAGAAGTCAAAATATCGAAGTATACAATGTAGGCATTAAATATATCGATTTTTTAATAATATAATTTTTTTTAAGTGTTTTGTATGTTAGTATATGTGTGAAAAGTGTATATTAATTTTTATAATGTATGTTTAATGTATTTTAAGTAATTAATTTTATGGTATTTAATTTTTGCGTAATTTAATTCTGTAGCGGGTTGTGGGTTTATAGGGGAATAGGGTGGGAAGTAATTTAATTGTAATTAATTAAATATTTCTATTTATTTATTGGTATTCATTTTGAATTTATTGTTATTTTTTAATTGGTAATTAATTTTTATTAATTGCCAATTAATTTGTATTAATTGATTAATTGTTAATTATGTTAATTTTCTAAATTTATTTTCTGTAGCTGGTTGTTGGTTTATAGGGGAATAGGGTGGGAAGTAATTTAATTGTAATTAGGTAAATAATGTTTTTCATTTATTGGTATTGATTTTAAATTTATTGTTAATTAATTTTAAATTGGTAATTAATTTCTATTAATTGGCAATTAATTTTTATTAATTGGTAATTATTTTGTATTAATTAAATATTTGATAATTATGATAATTGTATTAATGTATTTTCTGTAGTGGGATGTGAGTTTAAAGGAGAATAGGGTGGGAAATAATGTAATTGTAATTAATTACATATTAAAAATACTTTTTGTGTATTGATAATTAATTTACTGTTAATTTTTAATTGGTATTCATTTTTAATATTAATTAGTTTTTGTTATTGAAAATTAATTAGTTGTTAAATAATTATGAATAGGTTAATATTTTTAATAACTAATATGTAGTTGTATGTCTAATTAATTATTACATAATATTAAATTGGTTATTAATTTCAATTAATGTTTTATTGGTATTGATATTTAATTTATTTTTAATAATATATTAAATCATTACTTTCCCTACTGTTAAACTCACTGGAGTGGGAATAGTAATTTTCACCCTCCCGCTATCCAACGCTTTTCCTACTGTTGCACTCTCTGGAGTGGGAATAGTATTTTTTACCCCTACGCTATCCAACGCTTTCCCTACTGTTGCACTCTCTGGAGTGGGAAAAGTAATTTTTACCCCAACGCTATCCAAAGCTTTCCCTACTGTTGCACTATCTGGAGTGGGAATAGTAATTTTCACACTCCCGCTATCCAACGCTTTCCCTACTGTTGCACTCTCTGGAGTGGGAATAGTATTTTTTACCCCTACGCTATCCAATGCTTTCCCTACTGTTGCACTCTCTGGAGTGGGAATAGTAATTCTTACCCCTACGCTATCCAACGCTTTCCCTACTGTTGCACGCTCTGGAGTTAGAATAGTAATTTTTACCCTCCCGCTATCCAACGCTTTCCCTACTGTTGCACTCTCTGGAGTGGGAATAGTAATTTTTACCCTTATGCTATCCAACGCTTTCCCTACTGTTGCACTCTCTGGAGTGGGAATAGTAATTTTTACCCCTACGCTATCCAACGCTTTCCCTACTGTTGCACTCTCTGGAGTGGGAATAGTATTTTTAACCCCTACGCTATCCAACGCTTTCCCTACTGTTGCACTCACTGGAGTGGGAATAGTATTTTTTACCCTCCCGCTATCCAACGCTTTCCCTACTGTTGCACTCTCTGGAGTGGGAATAGTAATTTTTACCCTTACGCTATCCAACGCTTTCCCTACTGTTGCACTCACTGGAGTCGGAATAGTATTTTTTACCCCTACGCTATCCAACGCTTTCCCTACTGTTGCACTCTCTGGAGTGGGAATAGTAATTTTTACCCCTACGCTACCCAACGCTTTCCCTACTCTTGCACTCTGGAGTGGGAATAGTATTTTTTACCCCTACGCTATCCAACGCTTTCCCTACTGTTGCACTCACTGGAGTGGGAATAGTATTTTTTACCCCTACGCTATCCAACGCTTTCCCTACTGTTGCACTCACTGGAGTGGTAATATTAAATGTTACCCTCCTGCTATCCTACGGTAAAATTTTGTAATTTTTTTTATTATTAACTTAAATTAATTATATCTTAATTTTAAGGTTATTTGAGTATTTTTAAGTATGTTTAAGTTAATTATATTTATTAGTTCATTAATTTTAAATTACTTTTAAAACATTTAAAAAAATTCGATATTTTGACTGACTATATTTTTTACAGACTACATTTTGGATTCGATATTTTTGTACTTACCTGTTTGTAGATAGGAATTCGATATTTTGGCATTCTATATTTTGTTGACTATATTTTGGTAAGTCTATATTTTGTCATTCTATATTATGTCAGTGATCCATTGAGGGGCACAGAGGAGATACAGAAGTGGAAGTGAGGCAGATTGTGGCGGCTACAGAGGCAGTAGAGAGATTAACCAGGAGCAATGACGCGTGCCGCTCAATGTAAACCAGCTGAAAGACAAGCAGTTCAGAAGTGAACAGGCAGCATCTGTTTTCAAGCACACTCGCGTTGACATTAAATAACTTCCATGCCAACAATCGTCGTAGAACAGAAAAAGTGGGAGCATTAAAAAACAGGAGTGAATGGATTTTCCTTGTACACTTTGTTTGAAGTAAAGACAAATTCAGGCGTGAGGGAAATAAAATCAAGACATTTTTGGCTTAAAAAGTCTTCTGCATGAATCTGGTATTTTGCAATGCATTATGTAAAAATATAATATTTTATAACTGCTTTATTTGGTTTTTAAGATGGCAGCCTTTTACCTTCCCAAAGATGAGACTTAAGTGTAATAAACGACATGTGGGACATTCCAGACGTGACACTGTGCACTACAGAGATGTTTGGCTCTTTATACCTTCGTGTATATGCCATCTTTTTAGTTTAAGATAAGCGGGAGACAGTCCGTCATTTATATCTTTAATCAAGTTATTGAGCAACTCGGTCGCTCTCGCTCTTCGTCCAATCCACGGTTGCAGGCGTTTTATCACGTGACCACATGAGGCTCACGCCACTCACCTTCAGTAGTGGCGCTGGCGACTATCAGGCTGAGCAGGTCCACATCCACCGTAGACCCTGGACCAATCTGCTTCTTCATCTTGACAGCACCAGCCTTCTGGAAGCCGCGACTCCTTTCTCCGGGTTCCGCCTCCTTTCCTATTGTCAGTGACACAGCCTTTACGTGCCAGCATTACGTCATCACACAAGGAATTCCTAGAGACATCCGTTTCTGTTACTGGCGGACATTTTAGGTCTATATGATGCATTCACCTAATAAAAACAAGTGAGGGAAGCCCCGCGCGAATGAGCCTGTAGCCCGGTGAGTGGGGCGGGTGAGGCTTAATTGTAGGGGTGTGTGTGTGTGTGCATGTGCGTGGGTGTGTATGCAGTGTGTGTGTGTGTGTGTGTGTGTGTGTGTGTGCGTGCATGCGTGTTTGTGTGTGTGTCTGCCTGCGTGTGTGTGTGTGTGTTTTTGCGCACTTCAGGGAATGTGTGGCAGGTGATGTGCACGGCACAGGCCTGGACGTGCGCGTCCACAGACTCCAATCGCCGCGTGTGCCCGACCCCTGTCTCAGATTCCCAGAAAGTGGGCAACAATAGATACTTCGCTGGACGCAATGCGAAGCATTGCTTTTACCAGCTCGACCTAAAAAATGGACACGTATACATAAAAGAATATACTACTCAGAGTGAAAGGTAGGGTGTGAATGACAAGACTCATAAAATGGGATAAATGAATAATGACATAAACCGAATGAGAGGGACTAAGCAATCTTCTATTGAAATATAAGGAAAACAGAAAAATAAAGAGGTGCTTAAAAATAACATGAACTGTGTAAATATTCACCAGGAGGGGCGGAGGGGTATCAGAACGTGACTTCAGGTGGATGAGGAAAGCATCCAAATGCGGGCAGAAAGAAATGGCAAAACGCCGCCGGGAGGTCTTTGGGACTCCTCCGGTCACCGAGGCTCTATGGCATCCAATCTAAAAAGGATTAAAGAAAACAAAATTCTAAGGGCAGGGGCAAAAGACGGCCCAGAACGGGTAAGGCTCAAGGGGGGCCGAGTGATAAAAAGTTGGGCGTCTGGGCTGCAAGCATGTGATGCAGCAATGCGAACATCCGGAAAAATCAGGTAATATAAAGGCCACCTCATTAGAAGGATCCAATCAGGAAAAGGGATCCCGGGGCTAGACGTATTGACGTGCACAGAGCAGAAGAGCGGGAAGTAAGGGATCCTCTAAAAACTCCAGGTAGTAAATAAAACAGTAAGCACCAGGAGGCAAAAGGGGGAATAAACGTAAATGACCAGAACTAAGTTACAAAGCAACAAGAGCGGAAAGCATGAAAAATTCCTGTTGGTGCCAAGGACACAATATCAGGGTCAACATAAAATATACATAACCTACGTGAATAAAATGGTAAAAAGAAAAGTAGAATATAAGAAAAAAGGGGAAATATATTTGTTCCCTAACTTACCGGACCGAGAAATAGTTCTTTTGGGTGCCGGGCGGGAAATTGTCGAAAGAAACAAGTCAAATGGAGTAGAAAACATAATTAACACCAGAATGGAGCAACAAAACAGGGAATCAGGTACGGGAAGAAAAAAAGAAAGCTATTCAAATGAAAAGAACACATATCAAGTACTGACTGATGGAGCCCCATCAAAGGCAGAACCAAAAATAAAGGATAAATATCAAATAATGGCATCCTCCCATGGGAGATGCTCATTGAGGCCCTCAGTTTTAGTGTTTAGGGTATCGATCCAAAAGTCCTCTCTTTTTTTGTGAATGGCTTGTATGGCAGTCCCCTTGTGGGCATGGACTCTTTCCAGTATGGTCCATTGAAGATCGAATTCACTGTGTTTAGTTTCTATCCAGTGGGTAACTAGAGGGGCTGTTCGTTTGCCAGTCCTGATGTTTGAATTGTGTTCACACATGCAAAATGTGACTTCCCTGCCAGTTTCTCCAATGTATGCCAAACCGCAAGGACAAAGGAAGGCATAGATAACTTTGGTCGCTCTGCAGTTTTTTATTTCTTTAAGAGTTATGGTGCGATTATTGACAATAACCTGGTCAAAGTTATTTGGTGGCCATATTATCCATCCCTATAAATATTTATTTATCTATCAGAGTGAAGTTATGGTTTGGGTAACCAGAAATTGGAATTGCTCTGATTTTGTCCTTAATAAGTTGGCACCCGTTTGACAAATCTATGGCACACTTTGAACACTTATTGCACCTGTTACATTGGTGAAGGATAGAAAGTGTGGCGGTGTTTGGTCAAGTGGGTGCAAAGAAAAAAGTTGGTTCCCAAAACACACTTACACTCCAATTGAGTTTACATAGACATGTGTATTATGTTCAACAAAGGTGTAAGGCAAGGCTGTGTCCTTGCCTTCACCTTATTTCTGCTATTCATATATGGATGTGTAGATTTTCTTTTGGGCTGTGAATCTGCTTCTCCAGAACTAGGTGGCTTTAAAACTTCATCCTTATTGTTTGCTGACAACACCCTACTGGTATAGAAAACTCCAATCAAGACCCTTCTCACCAGGATTAGTCTTTTTGGTATTAGTCATGGCCTGGCAATGAATGCAAATAAAACAACATTTATGACAACAAATCCCCATAGACAATTTAGAGGGTCTCTGTGATTGGGGGGGGGGTAAACTTGGAGAGGGTACTGTATTTGTTTACCTATTTGTCAGTGTTTCAAGTAGCAAAGCTTGGGCTAACCAGGTAACAAGTAGTATGCTTTTGCCTAACCACGTGTGGAATCAATGTTAAACTTTGCCAAGAACACCTCTTTTCATCCTATATACCTCTTAATGGAAATTAGAGCCCAAGCTGTGGCGGCTGCTGTTCACAGCTCTGAAGAGCATAGCAATGTAGAGCCCTTGGGGGCTGCAGAGAACAAATTCCTGGGAACCACAATAAAACTCCCACAAAGTACTCCATTTATTTCTTCACAATGGATCTGGCCATGCAACCAATAAATGCCAAACTCAGGCTTAATCCAATCCTATATTAGCTGTGGATTTGGCTAATCAGGGAGGTAGAACCCTATGGAACTGGACTGAAGAACATCCTGAATTACGGTGTTCAGTTTCACTCCCCTTTTTGAAATATGTTAGGCAGACCCTTTTTAACCTGGGCTTGCCAGATCTGTGGAAATATCCCTTATCTATTGCCAACTCTTACATCAAACTGGAGAAACTGACCTTTTGGGAGAATTAAAAGTAGAAAATAATCCGATTATTGCACCATGTAGATTGATTGATCGGCTCTGATAAATTAAGATTACACCAGCGTTTGAGAATTTGCTTGATGAACAAGGACCTCAGTTTACTAGGCTGGGGACTTTACCATTGCCAGCCCACACCAGCAAATGGTTGCGACACTCAGAGGTATGTTCCCTCTGTCCTGTGTGTAGGGAGGCAAATAAGTCTGAGGTACATCTTTATTCCCTTATGCTACACAACGCAAGAATTGGATTGTGCTGCTCTGCACATTCCTGTGAGTTTGTCAGCACAAAAAGAATATACACGATATGGAGTAAGACCTACATATTTGTATTTGAATTTGTAGGTCTTACTCCAATACATGTATATTCTTTTGGATTGTGAAAAACCTTGATTCTATATGGCCCATCAGAATTAAGATTTTGAAGCAGCTTGCATTTTATTCTGATTCAGCCTAGTAGCACTAAAGGCTGTTATATTGCCTATGGGATCTCTGATATGTACATATTTGTTAATTGCACTTTATTCCCCAGACATTTCCCATATTGTTTTTATTCCTATAGTCTTTTTTCTGATGCTAGTGATTTTAATTTACCAGAATACTGTTGCACTTAATTTTCTAGTCCTGATAATTTTTACATTATTCTTATACTGTATTTTATGGTTGGGTTTACTGTTTATATCTCAAAATTGTGTTTTAGACGTATTTTTGGCTGCAATCCTTGAGCCCATGTTGCTTTCTGGTAAACTGAATGAACCATGTAATGTTTTATCAATATCCTGATTTTATAGTCTTTGACCAAAATGAAGTGTTTTAAATACTGAATACTGAATGACCCACTAATGGTCACATGCTAATGGAAACCTATAAACAAATACATAATAAATAGAGTATATCTTCATCCACATGAGTTATTCTTTGCATGCACTCATGTCACACAATAAAACTGCACAATCTAAAATCTACATCCTTAAGTACCCCTACGCAACAAAATGAAAAGTGACCTAACAGTGAGTTACACAAACTACTATTTGGAGGACATCTTTATTGGCCACTAAGGAAAAAAATTATAATCTTGAATATTGGTTTTATCTTTGGGCTTATGTATAGCACAATCCTACAAAAAGTAGCAAGGATGCACAAAAAATAGACTAAATATATAAAGTTTAAGTATTACTACATGAATAACTAAGACACATTTATGGTCATATGATTATGTAAACCAATGAAAAAATGCATAAGAAATAAAACAGAGAAAAATAAAATCACATTAAATCTGATTGCCACACTTTAGTTATAGGTAGTATTTCCAGAGATAGAATTCCTCTGATTTTCGCTCTGTAATAACTTTGCACTCATTTGACGAAGCACCCTAAAACTTTCCAGACCTACAGCATTTTCTGCATTTTGAGATGATGCAAATTTTTGTAATGAGTTGTTAAGGGGGTGCAAAGATAGAAGGGGAGCCCCAAATGCCTTTTTCCACTAATTCATTTTTCATAGACTATTGTGATTGACATGGCTTGAAATTATTGAAAAGATTGATATGAAATGTGGCAGGATTATACCTTATGGTGCACAAAAAATACTTTGTTGGTACTGCAGTTTAGTAGGGTAAGTAATTTTTAAGATATAAGGCATTTAAAATTAGCTATATATGTACCCCCAATGACACAACATACAAGAGACGTCACTCACATATGACAAATGCCCTACATTTTTTAAATGTGAGAGGAATGCTTCTGAAAAAACTAGAGATCATATTTGAGCAGCATTCTTTTACTTTTTTAAGCTGATCTAATTATTATGAAAGATAATAATTCAATTAGTTATTAATAAGCAAGTCACATAAATAAGTTCCTGAAACCATGCGTTTAAAGGTACAAAAGTCTTGAACTGTTTGGCTCGTTTCACTCTGCATGATGTAACAAGAAACGCCAAATGAATTACAATTGCAAATCTTGTTTACAATGTAGATAGTTGAAAACACTTGCTGTGTATTTTGTAAATGCAAAAACGTAAAATGATCAATGTAAATAAGTCTATATTCATATTTAAATCAGTATCAAGAAACAGTTTGTCAGAATACTTGCTGCAAAAGTGTTAACATTCTTGTCAAAGTGTTGGTTTCTTTCAGTTCCGAGATGAACCATACCTGCTTAAGATCATCGTATGTAAGCAAAAGAAAATTATTTTGGCCACACATTTTCATCCATCCATTGACGTGATCGAACCAGGAACCATAAGGAACTAAATGAAAAAAGAAAAACACAAGAAAGTGGTGCTGCTGTTTATATGTAACATGAAATACTCTGAACTGAAGAGAAACATTTAACTGAACCGTCGGGAGCCATCCAACGCTACAGTGCTCCAGGCAGTCCGCACACATGGCACAAGACCTTCCTCTGATGCGGCACCAGAGGGATTTCCTTTCAATCAAAACAGTCTCGGGAGCTGGGCAAGAGAATCCCGAGCTCCTGAGGCTGTCCAGATTCTTTCACATAAATGACAATAAGCGCACATGTTGGGCTGACGACATTGCAGTGAAACCAAAACTGAAATTAGCTGATCGGCTAATTTCAGTTTCACTGCATCGGTGCTTAGGGGGCTATCTCAGCCCACTGAGCCCAGAGGCAGATGGGAAAGGTGTCACTGAAAAGGGGAGAAGCACCCCTAGTGGATGCCTGCTTGGGGATTGCCGCTGGAGGGTGACACCTAAGCAGGGATCCACCCACTAGGCACAAGGGACTTGGGCAAGGGCCTTTGCTCCACCCACATTTTTTGGCCATATTCAGTCTTTCTGCCCCTGGGGGTGCAGATAGGGGCAATAGCCCCTGACCTGCCCCTTTGGGGAGACAGAAAGCACAGTGGACATGCACATGTAAATATAGGGGTGGGGGCTGCCCAAAATGGGCATGTCTATGCCCCCACCCTCCCCTAAGTCTTTTCACCCTTCTAGGGGGCATATGGGGGATGTTAAACCTTATCTGCCCCCTCCCAGAAAGCCCACTAGGCATGAGGGATTTATTTATTTTATGTATATAGGGTTGGGGGCTACTCAAAATAGGCATGCAAATGCCCCCCAAAAAAATTCTGCAGTTGCTATGCCCCTCAAGAGACCGATGGAGGCATTGGCCCCCGATCTGCACCCCATGGGGGTAGAAAGCATATTAGGCACCAGCGATTTATTTATTTTATGTATATAGGGTTGGGGGCTGCCCAAAATAGGCATGCCAATGACCCTACACCCTTCCCCAAATTCCATAGTCTTTCTGCCCCCCTTCCCGGCAGGCAGATGGTTAGCCCCCGATCAGCCCTGCGGGGTGGTAAAAACCACACCAGACACCATGGACTTATTTATTGTATATATGTATATAGGGGTGTGGCCTGCCCAATAAGGGCATGCCAATGTCCCAACCACTCAAAAAAATTGGTGCAGTCTTTCTTCCTCCCCCAGGAGGCAAATGGGTGCAATAGCCCCTGAACTTCCTCCCTAGGCACAAGAAATTATTGTTTTTTTTTTTTTTGAAAAATCTTTATTGTCAGGATGGCAAGAGATATAAGTACATAGACATATGTATATCACATTTGCATACCATTAGTATTTGTCATCGACAGAGATGGATAAAACATTTTGCGTTGCAACCTATGGCATTCGTTTCCTTAATTTGGACATGTAACAGTGAGGAGCAATTATCATACATAGATTGTGTCACCTTCTTATAACATTCCCACTTGTTACCTCGTGATCAGCTCCCTTTTGGTATACTTAGTACTTCGTAATAAATTCAAGTTTCAAAAACAGGTAAACAATAAAACCCAACTAGTGTCATAGAAATTATTGTTTTTTTTTAAACGTAGGGTGGGAAGCAGCCCAAAATGGGCATGCCAATGCTCCCATCCATCTCAAAAAATATTGCCACAGTCTTTCTGCAACAGGCAAATGTTGTGGGTTCAACGTAAGCCACAGCACTCTGGACTTCCACAGGGGTCTAGTTTTCAGAAATGTCCGGGTTTTTTAGGATCTCCTAGATGTCTGCTAACCTGGGACCAAAAACACAGGTGCCCACCTATCTACCACAAAACAACCTGGTTTTTCAAGGGGGTCACCAGTGTTTTTAGTACCGGGCTCGACAGCCATCTTGGGAAACCTGCCAAACATAGACACCCGGGGGGAGTTGTGGTTTGGATTGTGTTGATCCCCCTATATTTTCCTACCCAGAATCCCCTGCAAACCGCAAATTGTGCTTAAAAAACAATTGTTCTCACTTTTCTGCGAGGGACAGTTGTCTGATTACCAGGCCACCCAGCGTTTCCCCAGATCTCCTGATAAAAATGGTACTTCAATGTTGTGGGTAGGCCTTATGCCCACAATAGGAAATGGCCCAAAACCTACTGTGGGGACTTCAAAATGATCGATCCCAAAACTACCTGGTTTTGCAAGGGAGTCACCTACACTTTTGGTCATGTCTGAACTGGGGTGGTGTGGAGTGCCATTAAAAACGATGGATTTAGGCCCAGATCTCTGTACTGGAGTGAATGTATGACATTGTTCTGCATTCTGTCCATCAACTGTTTTGCATTTGTCACCCCGAGTGGGAAGGGTATCCTCAGACGTGAGTCCCGTGCTCTCCACACCACTGGAGTCAATCTATCCTGGCTGAAGACGGCCGATAGCCAGAAACCAGTCCTAAGATGCTTGATTTCGGTCCAGGGAAGACATGGCTTGGCAGTTCGAGCTGGACTGTTCCCATGAGGCACAGGGTCAAGGCTGATTTGCATATGGCCATGTCTGAACTGGGGTGGTGTGGAGTGCAAAAAAACTATGGATTTAGGCCCAGATCTCTGTACTGGCGTGAATGTATGACATTGTTCTGCATTCTGTCCATCAACTGTTGGTTTTGCATTTGTCACCCCGAGTGGGAAGGGTATACTCAGACGTGATTCCCTTTCCTTTCCACACCACTGGAGTCAAGCTATCCTGGCTGAAGACGGCAGATAGCCAGAAACCGGTCCTAGGATGCTTGATTCTGGTCCAGGGAAGACATGCCTTGGCAGTTCGGGCTGGACTGTTCCCATGATGTAGAGGGTCAAGGCCGATTTGCATATGGCCATTTCTGAACTGGTGTGGTGTGGAGTGCAAAAAAACGATGGATTTAGGCCCAGATCTCTGTACTGGGGTGAATGTATGACATTGTTCTGCATTCTGTCCATCAACTGTTGCTTTTGCTTTTGTCACCCCGAATGGGAAGGGTATGCTCAGACGCGAGTCCCGTGCTCTCCACACCACTGGAGTCAAGCTATCCTGGCTGAAGACAGCTGATAGCCAGAAACCGGTCCTAGGATGCTTGATTCCGGTCCAGGGAAGACATGGCTTGGTAGTTCGGGCTGGACTGTTCCCATGAGGCACAGGGTCAAGGCTGATTTGCATATGGCCATGTCTGAACTGGGGTGGTGTGGAGTGCAAAAAACAATGGATTTAGGCCCAGATCTCTGTACTGGGGGGAATGTATGACATTGTTCTGCATTCTGTCCATCAACTGTTGGTTTTGCATTTGTCACCCCAAGTGGGAAGGGTATGCTCAGACGTGAGTCCTGTGCTCTCCACACCACTGGAGGCAAGCTATCCTGGCTGAAGACGGCTGATAGCCAGAAACCGGTCCACAGTAGGTTTTGGGGTGTTTCATTTTGTGGGCACAAGGCCTACCTACACAAGTGAGGTACTAATTTTTATCAGGAGACTTCAGGAAATGCTTGGTGGGCAGAGGTTTGTGGCTCCATGCAGATTCCAGAAATTTGCATCACTGAAATGTGATGAAAGTGTGTTTTTGGGCCAAGGTTTGAGGTTTGCAAGGGATTCCTGGTACCAGATCATGGTGAGAGCTACACAAATCACCCCATTCTGGTTTCCCTTGGGTGTCCTGTTTTAAAAAAATTACAATATTGTTATGTTTCCCTAAATGCCAATTGAGCTAGGGTCCAGAATCCACTGCTGGGCACATTGTGAAAAAAAGGTCAGTTTTCACTGGAAAAATGTGATGTGCCCACATTGCGTTTTGGGATGTTTCCTGCCACAGGCTCTAGGCCCTCCCACACAAGTGACAGTATACAAGCATTGGTTCTGACAAGAAAGAAACCGTTAGGTATAGTACTTTGTCCTCAAAGTGGTAGGACCATCAATTAATGATTCAACAAAGCACAACAATGATTAAACTGACAAAAAAATCAACTAAATTGAAAAAGTGCTACTAGATATATTAAAAAAAATAATATAATCTTAAGAAATTAGTGATAAACGACAGAACTGATGCACAATGAATATAACTACAGTAAACAGATCTTAACAACACCAAAAAAATGAAAGTGGCTGATATTTCACAGTAGTATCAACA
This sequence comes from Lissotriton vulgaris, assembly GCF_964263255.1. Classification (NCBI taxonomy): domain Eukaryota; kingdom Metazoa; phylum Chordata; class Amphibia; order Caudata; family Salamandridae; genus Lissotriton; species Lissotriton vulgaris. The sequence continues at coordinate 412,575,279 of NC_141695.1, forward strand.
GTACATAATAAACATAAACATAACAAATATAACACATCCAACATAAATTAATTGAAGAGCATTGAATTAACAATGAAACAAGCTTTAAAGAGACCTAGGATTTACATTCCTCATTGTTTTGGTCTAATTGACCAATAAAGCTTGTATTGTGAATATCGACGTTTTGATCCCCTGAATACGTGTGTGTTTTGAAATACATCACCATTGGGTATTCATCAGGACTATCAATCAATTGCGTACAGCCTGTGTAAGAGAGAGGGAAGTTTGTTTAGATGTCAGTGTGTGGAAGATTTCGTAAGGTGTAAGTACACCTTTTGAATAGAATTTTCACTGGAAAATGGAGAAACAGCAAGCCTCTGTATCAATCAGTGTCGATGACCTGCCCATAAAACCTGTGTAAATATATAGACAATCCATTTTCCTTGAGGAGTTTTATACACTGGATAATTCAAGGTTCTTATCTCAATATCCAGATAAGTTAGACCCAAATGTTTGATCGTAAAAGAAGCATTAAAAGGCATTAAATTGTGTTGGCAGCGAAGTTAAACGGAACACTCTTCCTCCTACCATGAAAAATAGGGACAGGTTTAATAAGTTATTTATGTATATAATGTTAATAAGTAGTGCATTGAAGGACTACAATTCATACCTCACATCCAGAATTTTCGGTGGAGGTGTAAGAAGCCGCTGCAGCTTTCTGTAATATTTGGTGAAATCAAAAACGAAGAACCAGGAAAAGCCCGTACTTCCTTGGATCCTATTGTAAGACACAGGGGGGAGGGGGGGGGGGGGGGGAGAACAATCATTGTTCAAATATACCCGGTCAAGAGCCTGTTCAGATATCCAAGACATGTCAGGGATAAAAACTCTCCATCTAGTCATCGAAAGAGAAGACAATCTCATTTCAATAAAAAATTGCTATCACTGGCATTATGAAAAAAGGGGGGAAGGAATCACACAAATGTTAAAGGCTCGCTCAAGAGGCTCAAATTATAATTCCATTGGGTATTTCAATTTGCTGAAATCTTACGAAATCTTCCACACACCGACGTCTATATAAACTTCTCTCTCTCTTACACAGGCTGTACACAATTGATTTATAGTCCTGATAAAGACCCAACGGTGATGTCTTTCAAAACACACACGTACTCAAGGGGTCGAAACATCGACCTTCACATTACAAGAGTTATTGCCCATTAGATCTAAACAATGAAGATGATAAGTCATAGGTCTCTTTGGGGCTTTTTCATTGTGTGTTATATTTGTTATGTTTATTTTGTACTGCTACATGTGAAATATCACCTCAGCATTTTCCTATGAAGGAGGCTATTTTACGGATTCGGTAAATAACAAATTGGTATTTACTGATTCGGTATTTACCAAATCATCATTTACCGATTCAGTATTTACCGAATCGATAAATGAGATGTAGGAAGCACTATAAACAGTGCTTCTGGGCTTTAAGAATTCGTTATTTAGGAATTCCTATGTAAATGCATAAATGTGCATGTACACCTGTGCCATGTGACAGCCATACATGGGGCATGTATGTATGCCACATGTGCACACCAGCACTAATCAGGGGTGCAACAGGGTGTCAAAGTGACACCCTGCCACCCTTGACTTTTTCCCAATTTTACCAAATCTGTAATTACCGATTCGGTATTTGACATTCATTCCCATGGGCCTCCAGGCCCATAGGAATGAATGGCAAATACCGAATCGGTAATTACCGATTCGGTAAATACCGAATCTTAACGATTCAGTATTTTTTACCGATCAATTACCTACATAGGATTTACCGATACTAAAATACTGAATCTGTAAAATTTGGTATTTTAGAATCGGTAAAACCTATTTACCTACATCTAGCCCATAGTATTTTCTTTATTTTATATATTAACACTTTTTCAAATTAGGTGAGGCTTTTGTCAGTGTAATCTTTGTTGAGCTTTGTTGAATCATTAATTGATTGTCCTACCACTGTGAGGACAAAGTACAGGGTTTCTTTTGTGGCAGAATCACTGCTCGTATACCGTATCTTTCTACAGGTTCTTCACGTGAGTGAGGCACAAATATTATTGGGTGACTTATGGGATTGCTCGGTGGGCGGAAGTTGGTGGCTCCCTACAGATTCTAGAACTTTCCATCACAGAAAAGGGAGGAAAATGTGTTTTTGTTTACAAAGTTTAAGATTGCAGGGGATTCGGGGTAACAGAACCACACAAGCCACCCCATCCTGGATTTCCTTGGATGTCTAGTTTTTGAAAAGGTAACGTTTTTCTAGGTTTCCCGAGGGTCGAAAATCCACAGCTAGGCACGTTGCAAAAAAAGGGATTGTTTTCACTGGAAACATGTGATGTCCCGAAGTTGTGTTGTGGGCCTTTTCTTGTTGCGGGCACTAGGCCTATCGACACAAGTGAGGTACCATTTTTATTGGGAGACTTGGAAGAGTGCTGGGTGCATGGAAGTTTGGGGCTTCCTATAGATTCCAGAACTTTCCATCACAGAAAATGAGGAAATTTGTTTTTTGACAAAGTTGGGGGTTTGCAAGTAATTCTGAGGTACAGAGCCTGATGAGATCCACACATGTCACCCCATCCTATATTCCACTAGATGGCTAATGTTTACAAATGTACAGGTTTGCTAATTTTCCCTATGTGCCAGCTGAGCGAAGGTGCATAATCTACAGCTAGTCACATTGTGAAAAAAGGATCAGTTTTCACTGTGAAAATAAGATGGGTCCATGTTGCATTCTGGGCCATTTTCTGTTGCGGGCACTAGGCCTACCAACCAAGTGAGGAACCGTTTTTATCAAGCTACTTGCGGTAACATACAACAGTAGAACAAGTGTTATTACCAATTTAAGTTCTATGCATTTCGGTCTTCCAAATGTAAGACAAGGTGTAAAAAAGAAGTCCTTTTGAAAACTGTCCTCTAATACTCACGCTAGTATGGGTAACACAATTACAGAGATTGCCAAATAACCACTGCTTCTAAACTCTATATTTTGTTCCTATTCAGGAAATGCATAGGTTTTCTTGATACCTATATTACACTATTTATATTCTACCAAATAAATTGCTATATACCCAGTACACAATGAAAAAACATTGCAAGGCATAGCTCAGTTATTGGCCGTGGGTATCTTGGATTCTTATATAATTCCTATATATCCCCACAAACAGAAGAATTTGTTGGACTTAACGGTAAATTGCTTTAAAAAATCCGCCATACTTGCAAGAAATTACAGGTGAAAAGGTTGGCACAATTAGTTGTTTTTTCAACTAAATTTTAATATTTTTTTATTTTAACTGTTAGTTTCTATAGGACAACCTTGAATGTGCTACAAAAAAAGACCTCTTGTTCAATTAAGATTGTTATCTTCTTTTTGGAAATGAATAGCTATCTGGGATCCATTATTGCTTTCACACTCATTTCTACCACTAACTGGAAGGAGGTTGAAAGCACAAAAAATACAAAACATAGGGTAGGTCCCAGTAAAATGCCACAACTGTGTAGAAAATGTTGGCTTTCTGAGAAAAATCTGCCTGTACCTGAACGCTGGGAAGATGGACACTTTAGCACTACAAACCGTTTGTTGATACCATTTGCAGGGAGGAAAAACAGAGGCTTTCATCTGAAGCACTTTTTCTCCATTTTTTCCCCAAAACACCACATTTAGCTGTACTTTGGCTTATTTCTCAGTCACCTCCAGGGGAATCCATAAACCCAGGATACCCTTAGAATCCTCAGGATGTTTAAAAAAAGGGACACAAATTTGGTGTGAATACCTTGGGCTCCATTATGATGTCGGGTACATCGCCAATCCGCCCGACAGAAATGCCCGCCCGCCACCCTTTCCCCCCCCGCCACATTACAATGGCGGGGGGGACCGCAGCGGTGGCAAACACCGCCCGCCACTTTTCCACCCCGGTCGCCTTGCGGCCGGGGCGGAAAAAGGTTCATATGGTGGCGGCCAGCCATATTTGCATGTGTGGCTATAGGTGCCTTTCCGCGGCGGCGATCCCGCCACGGAAAGGCAGGCGGTCATTGCCATTGGGGGCCCCTGCGGGCCCCCATGTTGAAGGCCGAGGTGGGGGTGCACAGGGGAGGTAGCTATGGTACCCCCCTTCATTTGCATATACAAAGCGGCAGGCACCGCGCGGTGCCTGCCGCTTTGCATATGCAAATGTGAAAATGCATTTTTTGCATTGTGGCGGGCGGTGCAGAGAGCACCGCCCGCCACAATGCTACAACTACAGGAAGTGCCCGCCACTGTGCCGGGCACATCCTAATAGCCTCCACGCAACCCCCGCCCTTATGGCGGGCGGTCCCAATCACCGGTAGGATGACGGGCGGACAAAGTCCGTCCGTCATCCTAATGGGCCCCCTTATATGGACAAAGGTTCAAGGGGGCCTAAGCACAAACAACTCCAATTAGCCAAAATAATGCTTAGCACGGGGGAAGGCCTATCAGCAAAGGGGTTAAGGGTGATATTATTTTTATTTTGAACATCCATCTTCTATACTAATGAAGTGTCAGCCTATCGTTGCTGTCATCATCACTGCAAATCATGGCTGTTCATGGTGGTGCTCTTTCCTTCGTTCTAACTGGCAACAAATAAGGGATGAAGTGTTTACATTTCATCTTATTTAAATGTTTCTTAGTTCTAAACTAGAAAAGCACATCTGCAGACTACCAAGCGGTAAAAAATGATTAAAATTAAACTGCACAAGCCAACATGTTTTGTCTTCCGTGTGTTGCAGGATTATAGCATGAACGTGGCCTAACAACATTAGAGAACTTCACATGAGCACCAGATTACATTACACAATGTCCAATCCATTTGGTGGTTAGGCCACATCTCCTTCTCCATTGTAAATATCCTTCTTCACAATGGGTACTCATTTCCTTGGTAGCATAGAACCATCTTCTCCAAGATGGAATTCTGTGATCAATCCATTGATCTTGATCTACTTCAAATGTAATCCCTTTCCTTTCTTGTCCTTCTACTGTTTTGCCCTTCTGTCTTTTCTTTCCTTTAGTCCATTACCCATGAAAACAGAATGTCTTGAATTTTTCTTTTCAGTTTAATTTTCTCCTTATTTCCATTCAAGTTTTCCTAGTGCAGATGCAGGCCATCCTTTTAGTCCCTGTGTCCCATTAGGAATGAAGTTTGCATTCACTAACGTACCCACACCTTATCAGTGTTCCACAACACCATTTATGTATCTGATTGGTTCAGGTGGGGTTTATTTGAAGTAATGTGCACACCTACCTGTGTGTCTGGTCCTCTAGTGTGGTCTTGCATGGTCTCATTTTGCAATGCTCCCACATCTGCCTTAGCCTAATTTTGCCTTTATGGGGATTATTTTGCAGCACTCACAGTCTTTTTCAACCTTGTTTAATGCACTTATGAATTATAACACATTGGTACACCTAGATGTTTTCTATTGCAAGATAAAATTAACATGGCTGCCCCATTACATTCAATGAATAACTGAATTTACATGACAAATTATCTCCTAATAAAATTACCTGCTGCACAGGAATCTCATTCTCATGAAAACTGCCTCCCAGATACTTTTTAAAGTTATTTCTTCAGCGAAGTGTATATTAGAATAAAGGAAGAAGTACTAGTTGAAATTTTTTAATAGAATCATATTCTTATTACAATATGTTAGACCTGTCAGCTTTAGGATGGTCTTCCCCAAACCTTTTTACTTCACCCCTTCTATTTCTGCTGATCTTGTTTTTGCTGGCCTTAGGACTCTGCACACTTTACCACTGCTACCCAGTGCTAAAGTGCAGGTGCTTGTGCTCTCTCTTTAAAACAGAGTTGAATTGGCTCAAATCAAATTGGCGCATTTAATTTACTTATACGCCTGTAGTAGAGTGATACCACACATACCAGGGGCCTGTAAATTAAATACTACTAGTGGTTCTGCAGCACAGATTGTGCCACTTATTCAAGTAGCCTTAATAATCATATCCAAGGACTGCTATTGTAGCCTTGACAGGCAGTTTTAAACGTCCATTTCGATCTGGCAGGATAGACACCTTGTCAGGCTCAAACCTTTCTTTTTAAAACATATATGTCACCACTAAGGTAGGCCCTACACAGCCCAGAGGGCAGGGTGCATTGTATGTAAAATGTTGTCTGTGTACCAATCAGAATTACACACCCTGATAATAAAATAAGAGCTACCTTTATCTACCTAATCAAGCTAAATCTCTCAGTGTGCTTAGCGCCATACTCAGTAGGTCGGACTATTGCAATGTCCAATTACTTGGAGATTCTGACTATTTGATCAACAGACCGCATAGAGTCTAAGTGGCAAATGCAAAAACAACAGTTGATGGACAGAATGCAGAACAATGTCATACATTCACCCCAGTACAGAGATCTGGGCCTAAATCCATCGTTGTTTTGCACTCCACATCACCCCAGTTCAGACATGGCCATATGCAAATCAACCTTGACCCCCTGCCTCATGGGAACAGTCCAGCCCGAACTGCCAAGCCATGTCTTTCCTGGACCGGAATCAAGCATCCTAGGACCGGTTTCTAACTATCAGCCGTCTTCAGCCAGGATAGCTTGACTCCAGTGGTGTGGAGAGAATGGGACTCACGTCTGAGCATACCCTTCCCACTCGGGGTGACAAATGCAAAAACAACAATTGATTAATTTTTGATCAACTGGAAGGTGGTGGCATTATTACTGTCATGTATAATCTCTCAGTTTTATAATGTGAATGAAGTTCAAAGTGGTCATTAGGGAGGTGGTGCCTGGTGTTAAATAAAGGAAAGAAGATGTTATTTTCAGGGACATTCCGTTAGCAACTGATTTTAGATGCAAAGATTCAAGTGTAGTGAAAGGGTGAACGTGTGAAGTGGGAGGGCAACACAATGGTGACTGTGAATAATCTTGATAAGGGCTTCTTCGGAGTCGCACACGAGTTCAGATGGCTAGGGTTGGAAAGGTACAAAAAGCTTTGGTAGTAAGAAAAAGTGGTTGGGGAGATTGAATGCAAAAGTATGAGGAAGGCATTTTATGTGGGGATCATAATTTTAGGAAGCAGAAATGAGCTATGTGGCAGTAATAGGACTTAGGCAGAAAACTAAGATATATGGATCGGAGGAGTAGGTAATGTTTGGTTAGGCTGCAAATCCCTTGTAGGAAAGGGTATGGGAAAGCATGGGTGTTTGGTGTGTATGGAGTTAGTGTACTTTTGAGCATGAACAGTTGGGCAATTTTATGAGATGTGTGTGAGGGGGGATCAGGATGCACCAACAGTGAGCCATATTTTGGAGACAGGTACTACTGCCTTGACGTCTATGGGCTATGCCTTGAAGTCTATGGACTAACACAACAAATGTAGCTCTCTAAATGTCACACTCAATTGATGAAGTTGTGCCTTTTTGGTGTACTGAGATTAAGGGAATAGTGGTTGACCGAGGCTCATTGAGGAAATGAGTGACCCATACTGAAATTTTCACTGCTCTTTCAAACTGTCTGAATGTGGTGAAGTATCATACAGTGAGTGGGGGTTCAAAGACATAGCATTTTCTAGCTCCTCATCAGTGCCACTGGGGTATTTGGGTATTTGAGCAAAGATCACTGAAAACATAGGATCACCAAGGTCATAAAACACAAACCACAGAAAGATAGAAGGGGCAAAGAAGCAAGGGTGCTTGAAAAGCAAATACAACAAAGTGGGGTAGGTATATATGTACCTTCTTGAAACAAAACCTGGCAAAAATATTCACAACAAATGTAATCTCATCAGTAGGGTGTTCCAAGGCCTAATGGAAAGTAAGTAAAAGAGGAAAAAATAAATGGATCTTTTACTCAGTGCTTTCCCCCATGAATTCTTAGTTGATTCTAGTAGTGGAGATAAAAACCAATCTACTTTTTAACAAAAACAAAAAAATCATCTGAGGTATTATAACTCTTAGAATTCACAATTGGTTTATATTTTGCCGGATGAGGAGTTTTATGTGGTTATGCAGACTTATAAATCCCAATGTGTAGGGCAAAATAGTGCAAATGCGATCATTTCTTATCGTAAGCTCTGGCTAGACCATTGTTAGACCACTGGTAGACCATTGGTAGATCTTAAATGTGTCATGCATAACTGTAAACAAGTGAATGTAATACTTCTACGGCGATCTATATTGGATAAGCCATGACATCTGGACGCAAACGAGGTACAGGTGAAAAGTGGATAAAAGTACATTTGAGCCCCCCAAAAATAAATTTGTACACTTCCACTACAAATGAAAACAAGATTATGTTTCCCAATTTTGCCCATCTATCTTTGCATGATAAACAATGTGATCACATGAGAGGCCACCCGCGTTCACTCAAGGTAAGAGCGGTGGGGCCAGGTGAGGGGGGATTTTTAGAGACGACGATGAGGGAAAATTAATAATTTATTCACTTTTCCCTTGTGGTCATCTCTCATAATGGCCCCTCACTTGGCTTCATCGACCCACCGCTCTTACCTGCAGCGGTCGCTGCTGTGAGAGGTGAAGCAGTCTCTGAGTTGGTTCCTACTGGTACCATGCAAAAAAATCCATTAAATTCAGTTACATGCAATATCAAGGTGCTAGAAGATTAAAAAAAAAAAGTGGAGGCAGCCATACAGTAAACATGCTACCTTTTATAAAATAAAATAGAATATTGGAGAGTAGCCAGAAGTTCTAGTTAGAACAGCTTCTACTGTATAAGTCATTGATATCTTACAATTATCAATATATTTTCTTGAAGATGGAGAAGGAGACAGGACATGATGTAAACAATTTGATGCACTGCGTTGAGGTGATTCTACTAAAATAGACTTGAACAAGACCTTTGAAAAAGGGAGTCACTGAGAAAATATATGATTCATAATGTACTGAACTGAAAAGCTATCAATAATTCTAATGGAGACTAGTCTGGTTGAGATTATTTTTGTTGCCAATTGCAGAGAGGCAAAGCTCTGCTATCTCCTTTTCTTGGTTAGCACGTTGGAATGTTTACTAGCATCCCTGCAGGCACTGACGTAGGTGCCAGGACGTTTTGCCATGCATTTTTTCTAAAGCAACCGAAAAAAGCAATCCTGAAAATATAGGTTGCTTATAAACATACATCAGATACTTACCTTCCCCTTTAAGGAATAGCTCAAAAAACTGTTCAAAGGTCCCAGGGTCTTTGTAGACGAGAGCCATTTTGGAAAAGTAGTAGAGAGAGACCAGGGCATCTCTTGGGTCTCTCACAGTGTAAATAACCTAAACATAAGACATGATAACAGTTATGAGGACAAAAGGAACACCAATAGCTTTAAAAACATAGCAATTTACATGTCAGACTTTCACATTAGAAGTAAAGTATATTTCACGTTTGCATTGTAGCTTGTTTTGAAAGAGGGTTCAACAATGGTTTATATGAATCATTTAAAATGACAGGCACTGGGCTCCAACTTCCCACTGCACATATGACCTTTTTTTATATTTATTTTTTAGGACCTTTTGTTTAATTCACATGGAATTTTCCGTATCATCAAATTGCAATTTCATGACCTACCATACCACAAGAAATCGGACAGCCAAACCGTCATGCACACTAAGACCACTTCAACCTGAGCTCTGCTGGATTATGTGGGGGGCGTGGCCAAGCAGCATGGCCGGCAGGACGTGAGCTCTACCAGCTCCCGTCTGGCGGACCCGCAAAATCCTTCAATTACATCCTGCCCGGGCTCTGCAGTCCTAAAACGAGTGTGCCGAGGCTTTGTGGTGGCCGGGGGACCCTCCGGCACGAAAAACGGCCGACGTACTCGGCGGATCCGCGGGTGTGAGGTCCCGGTGTCCGGAGAGCGGCTGCTGTGTCAGGCAAGCCTGCGGTCTGGGCCTAGGTGCGGGAGAACGGACCTCTCCTGGGGAGGCCCGGAGCGCCACCGGGAAGAAGAAGCGGGGAGGTAGAGGCCCCCTATAGCTGGCTGATTGTCCCCCGGCATGGGGCTGTGGACTGAGGACCCAGGGGGCGGCGCCGGACGCCCGGAGCCACGGCGTGGGGTGCCGCAGATCGGAGCTTCAACAAGCCTCGGTGAGAGGGTAGGGGCCTGTACGGCCGCGTGGGCGCTCCGGGGCTGGACTCCTTTGGCCCCCGGCCCGGACACATTGCCCCTGGAGTGGATGCGGGGTTGCCCGTGTCCAGAGGAGGAGAGGCGGGGTGCCCGGTTTCTGAGTGCGCCCCTCCCCCACGGGGCCACCATCTTGAGGCCTGAATTCCGGCGGGGGAAGGCCGGGCCTGCGGGACGGCGTGGGGAGGCCCTGGAGCTGCGGTGGCAGGAGCCAAATAGCACACACGCCGACAGTCCGGAGTGGTGGCCCTGGGGGGCTCTGGCGGTTAAAACCTGGTCATCGGGCCCTGGGCTGCGGATGCGGGGCCGGCCCTTGTGAGACCCGGGCCTTTCCACAGCTGGCAGCACAGAGAGTTGGACCGACTCACCTGGGGGCCCTGGACCTGTGGCCACGGAGTGGGACACGGCGCCCTTGTGGATCCTTTTGTATTCAGAGACAGGTGGGTGCTCCCCGCGGTCCTGGGACCCCCCGCCGCACCACAGCTGAGGTTGGTGATCAGTCTGGAGTGATTACTCACGGGGAAGGGCCGAGTACCTTCTTGAGGCCGACGACCCGGGGCGGAGGGGCCCCGCAACTGCCCGGAGGGGTCCTGAAGGAGTGGCTGACGGCCTTGGGGACCTGAGGGTGTTCTGCGGCACGACTGATAGCGTGGGGGAGCCGGCCTACTTCATTGGTCCAAGACACTTCCTTGGGCCAGATGCCGGGCGGCTGCCTGGCGGACGAGTTGACGGAACCAGAGGGACCGAACGCCCACAGGTGGGGGACGGAGTGAAGGTGCTGCACGGAACTGCCTGAGACCGGGGTCCAGTCGGGGTCTGCCTGCCGCTGCGCCATTGGCGGACTGTCGAATTGCTGGGGGCACACTGGCGATGCGTAAGGATAGGATGTCCCGTTCGACCCAGCCCAACACGATCACGCAATATACCACTCAAAGGCTACCGTCCCAGAGGATTACCCGCCAAATGGGCCACGACGGGGAGCCGGAGGACACTGGTGAACCCTCGTGGGCGGAGTTGCTGAAGGCAATCCAGGGCTCCCACTCAGCACTGGAAAGACAAATAGAGACGGTCTCCATTGACGTTAACCTCCTGCGGACGGACCTCCAGAAGGTGGCGGACAAGGTCACGGATGCGGAGGGGAATATTGAACAACTACAGGGGGAGGTGGCCTCCCTCAAGAAGACAGTCACACACCTTACGGCTGCGACGAGTGCCCTGGAATGGAGAGCGGAGGATGCAAAAGGGAGGGCGCGTCGCAGTAACATCAGGGTCCTGGGGGTTCCGGAGAGGCTGGAGGCTGGCAACCCTGAGCGCTTCCTAGAAACGTGGATCAAAACGAAGCTGTGCCCACGAGATCTCTCGGAGGTCTTTGTCATTGAACGAGCGCACCGAGCCCTGGTCCCTCCGCCGCGCCCGGGGGCTCCCCCACGAGCACTGATCGCCAAAATTTTGAATTATAGGGACCGAGACTGCATCCTTCGGGCGGCTAGGGAAACACCGAACCTAATCATTGAGAACAGTCGGATATCTATATACCCAGACTATACGCATCAAGTTCAGGAGCAGAGGAAGTTCTTTCTGGGGGTTAAGCAGAAACTCCGTGCGATGGAACTGCAATACATGCTGCTGTATCCTGCCAAACTCAAGGTGCTCGCACAGGGGAAGGCGCACTTCTTCGAATCTCCCGAGGAGGTGTGGGAATGGCTGGAGGTCCGAGGAGACGGCGTCCCGCCGGGAGAACGTGGAGGGCCCAAGGAGATGTGGGGGACCCGGTCCCGGAGGCGGCACCAGAGTAGGCGGAGACGCAGATCTGCGACGGACAGTACGGAGGAACCTAGAGTCACTGTGGGGGCGGATGGCACCATGCTCCTGGAACCTTTGCAGTTGGGGGCTGGGTTGGACGCCCCGAGCCCTCTGGGACCAGGGGAAATCCTGGTCCCGGACACGATCCAGCAGGTGGAGCACGACGTGACGCCGTCGACCCCAGTGGTGCCGGAGACGGGCGGAGCAACGGCCCTGGAGGAGTGAGTCTCATCCTGAGGTGATATGGAAACTGTTTTCTCTACATGTATGTTATCGTCTGTCCTACCAGAGCGGCCCCTGGGCAGGCACTTGAGACTGGATGTACTTTGAATGACTTTGTGACCCGAAGTACCTGTCTGCGCATTGCTGGGGGGGGGGGGGCGGGGAGTCTCTCGCCCTGGGGGATCCAGAGTTTGGGATGGGGCGTTTGGGATCGACATTAGACTTGTTTTGTTGTTGAGACTTTTCATGCAGAGCCGGGTGTATTTTTCATTCGCATTGGGTCACGCGGGGAGCTGGGGGGGGGGGTTGTGTATTGTAGTTTGTGAGGGGGTGTGATGTGTTGTGTGGGATGTGTGGGGTGGCTGTGCACGTCCTGGCACCAGCAGGGGAAGGGCGGGGTGACATGTTGGGTTGTTCTCGTTATCCTGCTCGTGGGTGGGGGTGGGGGGATGGGTTCCTTGAAGGTTAAGAAACAAAGTTTTGTTATGAGCATCAGGTGTACAATTGTTCGGGTCCTTAGGAGGCGGTATATTGGCAGTGGACTTCTTGGCCCGGCAGGGCGACCACAGAGAACATGGGATACAAATTCCTGACATGGAACGTGCATGGGTTGGGCACTTGCACCAAAAGGCACAGGGTATTGTCCTTCCTCCGGAGGCATGGCGTTTCTATTGCATGTTTACAAGAGATGCACCTGAACGAGGACGGGGCGCAAAAGCTGGCTAAAAAATGGAGGGGTCAGATGTTTCACTCCTCTTTTTCTACGTATGCTCGGGGGGTTTTGATCTGGGTGGCCCCTGGTGTCCCCCTAGCAGTGCAGTATGTTGAGGCTGACATTGAGGGCAGGTACCTGTTGTTGAGGGTGAAACTGGATGGAAGAGACCTTACGCTGCTTAATTCATATGCGCCCAATGTTGATGAGGCGGCCTTCTATTCCCAAATTCAGGAGGTCCTAGTGTCAGATATAGATGACCCTCTCCTCTAGTTCGGAGATTTTAATTGTGTCTTAGACCCCGTCCTGGACAGGCACCCCCCCCGGGTGGGTACGAAGCCTCGCATGACGGCGAAGCTGCGCGAGGTAATGTCAAATTTAGGAGCTATAGATGTTTGGCGAAGGGGCCACCCCTCACAGAAACTATATATCTGCTACACTCCAACGCACAACACCTATAGCAGACTAGATAGAGTCCTGGCGGCGAACATTGACGCATCGTTTTCATTAACAATCACACACCTGGCCCGTTTCTTGTCCGACCACTCTCCTGTGCTGTGGGCTACGCAGTGGGCTGACCGGGCTTGCCGCCCCCGCACTTGGCGGATGCCAACGGACCTTTTACAGGACCAAGTGGGACGGGATCGTGTACAGACGGCCCTCACGGACTATATTGGGTTGAACTGGGAAGGGGATGATGCGCCCCTCGCTATGAGGTGGGATGCATTGAAAGCCGTGGTGCTGGGTGTATGCATGGGCCTCACTTACGGGGTCCGGCGACAGTTAACCCATGAATTGCGGGAAGCGGAAGACACCCTGCTGCTTCGTCAGGCCTCTCCAGACCCTGGGGAACCAGAACTGGCGTCGGAGCGTGAGGCCCGGGAGCGCGTGCACAACATACTTACGAGACTGGATAGGTTTACCTTGGGCCAATTTAGGCAGCGTCTCCACCGGGAAGGGGACAAGTCGGGCCGATTGTTGGCCTGGATTTTGAGGAGGGAATCGACCCCGGAATGGATAGTTGCTCTGAGGGGTCCGGACGGAGTGATGGTACACTCGGAGACGGATATTCTCCATGTCCTACAGACCCACTTGCAGCAGGTATATGCGGCGGATCCCATGGTCACGGAAGCCGAGTACCAACCGTATCTTCAGGGACTGCCTCTCCAGACCCTATCGAGGGAGGAGGCGAAGGAACTAGATGAGGCCCTGACTTTGCATGAGTTGAAAGTGGCCATGGCTGGCCTGTCGGGGGCCAAGTCTCCGGGTAGGGATGGATTCCCCTCCGAATTCTACCAGACGTTCGTGGATGTACTCGCCCCCCTCCTCCTGCAGGTCTTTCTTAAGGCATTGGAGGATGGCTCCCTCCCGCCCACAATGTATGATGGGGAGATTTGCATGCTCCTAAAACTGGGTGGAGACGGTTGTGATCCATCGGCGTTCCGCCCTATAACAATGATCAACACGGACGTGAAAATCCTGACCAAACTCTTGGCTGCTCGCCTGGCACCACGCATGGCACAACTGGTTCACCAGGATCAGTGTGGGTTTATCCCCGGCCGCAACACCGCGATGAACCTGCGGCGGTTAAATCATATCCTACACGAAGCGTGTGACAGGGAGGACCCCCAGGTCCTGGTCTCGATAGACTTGGCTAAAGCTTTTGACACGGTCAGTTGGGGGTACTTGCAGGAGGTGCTCCGGGGAGTTGGATTGGGGCCCGTATTTTGCAAATGGATCGAGTTACTGTATAAGTCGCCTCGAGCTAGGGTTAAACTGGGGGCCGCACGCTCGGCCGATTGGGCATTGGGGAGGGGCACCCGCCAGGGGTGTCCCCTCTCGCCACTCCTGTTTGCCTTGGCGATTGAACCGCTGGCGGTTGCCGTCCGTACCACGATGTCTCAGTGGGGGATCAAAGTGGGGGACACTGTACACACGGTCTCCCTGTACGCCGACGATGCGTTATTTTATTTGACTTCCCCGCAGGACTCGCTGCCGGTGTTACTACAGTTGCTGGACCGCTTTGGCTCGGCCTCAGGCCTGCACATTAACGCAGAGAAGTCCCTGATCTTCCCATTGGCGGGATTTGGGGTGGAAACACATGGGGACCTCCCACACCTGGGACTAAGATGGGAACTAGAGGCTTTCAGCTACTTGGGGATCCAAGTGGCACCATCTGATGAGCAATTACTGGCCCGTAATGCGGACCGGGTGGTTAACGCCATACGACAGTCTGTGTCTTTTTGGAACACATTGCCTCTCTCGTTGATGGGACGCCTAGCGGTAGCTAAAATGGTGATGCTACCGAGGATGCTCTACGTCCTGCAAAATTCCCTATGTCCGCTTCCACCACGGATCTTTCGCACCCTTAATATGCTCCTTACGTCCTTATTGTGGGCGGGCAGGCGTAGTAGAGTTGCCCTACACACGGTTGTCCGGAGCTGGGAGGAAGGGGGGCTGGAGGCGCCGAGATTCGACCTATACTACTACGCGGCCCAATTATTGCCAGCGGCCAGGTGGTTCGCCGACTCGGACAATTGGGAGATGCAACTCCTGGCGGGTAGAGCCGACGAGAGGACGGTACAATTGGCCCTGATGCATGGGAGGGGGGCGTATGGGGCACTGCCGTATATAGTGCGCCACACCACAGCCATATGGCAGCGATTTGTGGAAAGAATCTTACGGAGGGCCCCCTTTCATAGGTAGCTGCCACTATGGATTCTGGCCCCAGTGGTGGCCATGGAGGAACACATGTCATTCCGTGAATGGAGAGCGAGTGGCTGTGAGTTGTTGGCGGACCTCTACCCGGATGACGTTTTTTTATCCGTGGAACGGGCTACGGAGACCTTTGGGCTAAGTGGGGGCCAGTATTTACAGTATGGGGGCCTTCATGAAATGGCACGAGATAATTGGCCACAATTTCCCGAGGCACCACCGACGTCCCGCACACTCAATATCATCCTCTCCTGCGGTAGGGGTAAGAGGCTGATAACTTTATTGTACTCCGCCATGCGGCAGGACTCCATTCCACCAGTCCCACCGGCCTGGGCGGCATGGGAGGCTGACCTGGGGATGGCATTAGAACCAGAAAAGCGCAAACGAGTGGGCACCCTTACCCGGAAAGTATCGTGTAATGCGCGATTTAAATTAACTCATTTCAACTTTATGCATCGTACGTATATGACCCCGGTTTCTCTGAGGCGTATTTCCCCGGAAAAGAGGGACGACTGTCCTCGGTGTGGTGCGGGAGGTGCAACCTTCCTCCATCTGGCCTGGGACTGCCCATTAGTTCAGGCCTTCTGGCGATCGGTGGTGGAGCACATTTGCACTATTACCGAGATCCGGATGGAGCTGACTCCCCTCCACTGTTTGTTGGCCTTGGTCCCCAAACCCAGGAAGTGTAAGCTCCCGTATAAAATGTTGCAACTGTTGTTGGTGTTGGCACGGAGAAGGGTCGCAATCACATGGATGGGGCAGAGGGCTCCGGAGGTTACACAATGGATTCTGGGTGTGGGAGAATGGTCCCTGGCAGAGGAAACTTTCATGCAGAGTGTGCGTAGGGATGAGAAACTGCAGGACGACCTCCTTGCGTGGAGAATGATGAGAGTGCTGGGGGCGTCTGCCGTGGACTCAGATGGCACGAGTGCGGAGCTATTTACCCCTGAGGACTCTGGGTCTGACAGCGAGGGTGGGGGGGAGGGGGGAGGGGCCCTGATCTGGGGTAGGGCCTAGCCTGACACACACATAAATGTTCCACCATGATAGTCATTGAGATATGTTGCCTAGTAGTTTCTCTCTTTTTCAGTATTGTCGCGTATTACTGTCGTATCTGTCCCTGGGAGTGCCATAATGAGGTGAACGGACTGTGTACACGTGTTCTTATTTCATGATGCCAAGTTGGGGGGGGAGGTCTATCGGGGAGTTGGGGGGAAATAATTGGGGGAGAAAAGCCAAAAGCAGATCAGGACATCCTGCCGTACAGAAGCCTGAGGATATCCTCCCTCAGATTGGATACGATGCCACCTTCTGCCGCTCGGCCCTCGCGATGTGGGCTGATGGGCAGTGTAAAGGATGCTTATAGAACTGTTGAGTATAAGGATCAATAATGGAACTGTCGGCACAATTGTATGTTTACTATATGAATCTGCGACAAAAAGCAGAAGCTCCCAGGTCCTGACTGAGTGTTAAACCAGCCCGCTCATACCAATAATAATTCTGCTCCCATGCTTTACCAGCATGAGAGCAGCACCATGATTGACATAGCAGACTGGGAACCTTACATGGACTGCCGGGAGTCGAGAGGAGAGGTGCAGATGAGCACCAAGTTGGCAGCGAGCAGGTAAGTTCTTCTTTATTTATTTATTTTTTATTTACCCTCTACGCTGCCCCTTCCTTTCTCCTGCGCTACCCCACTACTTTTATTTCACAGAACCGCCCCTTTCTCCTTTCCTGATACCTCCATTCTTTCTTACCAGTCTCCATCATCCTGTGACACCCTGCATTTATTAATTAAAGCCATACCTCCAGTCATCACTTTTCCCCAGGCCCGAGCTTTGCTCATCAATGGTGGTACATTGTTAAACCCATTCCTACCTTGCTTAACTCATGTTAGTGAAGCAATTTGTCAGGTTTTAGTGTTATCAATGCTAGAATTACAGATGTTCTGACTGAAATGATGAGCACCGTTTGTTTGTTGACTGTAAGTTCAATTAACATACAGCAATAAGGAAAGCAAAAGGAAAATCTAAAGAGCTGCCCAGAAGGAGCAGGTGCATACGGAATAAGGGCTCTTAATTGCTGTAAAGCAGTAGGAGCCCAATAGACTCCACTTAGAATGATATAAACTTGCAGCCCCAAGATTTGCACTCCGCTTCCTGAGTATGTTCCTCGGAAACCGAGAGGCCGGTGTGCTGCAAAGAGATCAAAGAGTAGCTATTATAGTGGTGATCCACAAGGACAGCAAAACACCTGAGGAATGTGCCTCATACATGCCCATTTCGTTACTGAACAAAAACGATATAATACTTGCCAAACTTCTGGCTAAGTGTTTGATTCTAGTGTTTAGCCCAGTGTAACCATCCAAATCAGTTTGGCTTTATGCGGTGTATGAGCACAGTGCTTAGCCGGAGTTGCTTACATGATGTCTTGGGTTGAGCAGAGCTGATCTGAGAGGACACAATTACACTGTCCCTGAATGCATGTATGGCTTTCGACACAATAGAGTGGTCCATTATATATATGTATATATGCAGTGTTGGAAAAGTTTGGATTCACCCCTTATTTCCAGTCCTGGATTCGGATCCTGTATTTTGATCCACTGGTCCAGGTGGCAGTGAATGGGGGTACGTCGGCTTTGTTTTCACTGCAACGAGGCAAAAGGCGGGTTTAAACTCTTTCTCCCTTGATTTGTGCCCTGTTGCTAGAGCCACTGACGGTGTGGGACAGAATCAATGCTATGATTAGAGGACTGGTATGGACCGCAGAGGGGGAAGATAGAATGTCCCTCTACGCAGATAAAATTCTGCTGACACCACGGACTCCCTGGACAAAAATCATACAGTTGCTTACCATATATTAGAGATACTCAGGCTATTGGCACAAGTCACTAACATATATACTCAGTGGTAGGACTCAATTGTTGCTGAATACTTGTGAGGACCAAATGGTAATGGAGGCTTCATATATTTGTGGATTTTTATCACACGCGATCGTGGGGTTTTCTACGCCCATAACCTTGAGCCGCCCCTATGTAGGCTGATAAAGGATATCTGGCACTGGAGAGCCCTGCCTTTGTCTCTTTTGAGGATGGAGGCCATCTTCAACATGATGACCCTGCCTTGATTCTTGTATGTGCTCCTAAACACACTGGTCCCAGCGACTTATTTCCAGACCATCAATGGTCATGTGCACGGTCATCGCTAAGATGGTGGTCCCCAATGAATTACTTTCCATAAACTGAGTTGGGGTTGGTTTGGGGGGGGGGGGAAGGGTATAGCCCAACCTGACAAAAAAGTACTTTTGGATGGCACAGCTGATATCTGTAACCCACTGAGTCCCTTTCCCAGTGGGGAAGCCGGCAAATAGGATGGATAAGTAGAATATGAAGTCAGGTGGCCGTCATAGAGCCCTTTAAGGAGGTCCTGGGCTGTACCTAACCTTAACCCTACTGCTAACATAGTGACTCTGTGGAATAACGCACTTCACATCATGGGGTAGAGAGACTAAATTACACAGGCCACCCCTTGTGGAATAAAGTGGTTAGGCACCCTAGCTACACATAGAGGGTTTGATAAACGGGATTTGAAAGATCTGTTAAGATGATCTTTGGTGATAGGGATATGTGATTTAATTCCCAAGCTGCAGAGGGAGTACCAGTTGGCCCCAACCAAGACCTTCCACCTTGAGGATGAAAACTTGCAGGGGCAGGCAATCTTGCTCACCTACTGCAAATTAATTAATATCTCTCCTGAGCCCCTGACCAGTCTGCAAACGGGTTGAGGGTGAGATCTGGGAGATCCGGACGAGAATGAGTGGTTTGAAACCTGGGCCTCCCCTAGAGAGCAGGCCATATGCTCCAGATTTCCACTGGTGCACAGAAAATATGCCATCGCAGCTTTTATGCATGTATTACCCGGCTAAAATGGGCAGATCAGATCATGCAGGATGCCTTAGGGAGTGTGGTCAGGATGGTTCTTTTTTCCATATGGTGTGGAGTTGTCCCATGCTTTAACATTATTGGAAGAGGGTTCTGACCTGCCTCAATGAAGTGGTGGGAAGTGATCTGATACTATCTGCCAAGTGGTGCCTTCTCAATGTGTGGGCTGAAACAGACCTCGTCTTATGGATTGTCTTTGCGTCACCTTGGAAATGATGATGGCCAAGCGGAATATAGCTCAAATGTGGAGATCTGAATTGAGCCCAAGTCTAGGGGACTGAAAAAAAGACATGGATTGATGCATGCTGGCAGAGATGTTGGTATATGTAGGAAGGGGGCGCCCAAATAAATGGACTAGAATCTGGGGTAAGTGGAATGAGTATAGGGGAGGTATCTATGTACCTCTGGATGAGACTGAAGATGATGCCTAGTAATGTTGATGTTGCCGCTTTAACTATCGACCTGTGAAAGACTGCTGTAATGGTCCAATTTTTGAATGTTTCTGACTTTTTTGGTCTTTGTAGATGGCTGTTATTGTGTTTCTTTACTAGCTACAGTGTCTAATGTCACCATAGTTTTTTTTGCTTGATAGTTCAATAAATAGAACTTCAAAAAAAGTGCTGCCCATTTCTTGAAATACAAAATGTAGAGCAGCTATCAATCAATCAATCAATCAAAGCATTTATATAGCGCACTACTCACCCAGAGGGTCTCAAGGCGCTGGGGGAGGGGGGTCCGCTACTGCTCGAACAGCCAGGTCTTGAGCTGCTTCCTGAAGGCGAGGTGGTCCTGGGTCAGGCGAGGTGCGTCGGGAGGGAGTTCCATGTCTTGGCGGCGAGGTAGGAGAAGGACCGTCCCCCTGTGGTGGCTCTTCGGATGCGGGGGACAGCGGCGAGGGCGTGGCCGGTCGATCGAAGCTGGCGTTTGGGAGCGTAGAAGTTGAGGCAGCTGTTGAGGTATCCTGGGCCTTGGTTGTGTAGGGCTTTGTGTGCGTGGGAGAGGAGTCGGAAGGTGATTCTCTTGTTGACCGGGAGCCAGTGCAGGTCTCTCAGGTGTCCGGATATGTGGCTGCGACGGGGGATGTCCAGGATGAGTCGTGCTGAGGCGTTCTGGATCCGCTGGAGTCTCTTCTGGAGTTTGGCGTTGGTTCCGGCATAGAGGGAGTTGCCGTAGTCCAGCCGGCTGGTGACGAGGGCCTGGGTGACCGTCTTCCTGGTCTCGGTGGGGATCCACCGGAAGATCTTACATAGCATGCGCAGGATGTTGAAGCACGACGAGGAGACGTCGTTGACTTGTCTGGTCATGGGGAGCGAGGAGTCCAGGATGAAGCCCGGGTTGCGTGCGTGGTCTGTTGGTTTGGATGCGCTGCCTAGGGTGGGGGGCCACCAGGAGTCGTCCCAGGCGGAGGGTGAGGATCCCAGGATGAGGACTTCCGTCTTGTCCGAGTTCAGTTTCAGGCGGTTGTTCTTCATCCATTCGGCTACCTCTTTCATCCCTTCGTGAAGGTTGGCTCTGGCGGTGGCGGGGTCGTTGGTGAGGGAGAGAATCAGCTGGGTGTCGTCGGCGTAGGAGATGATGTTGAGGTTGTGCTGGCATGCGATGTCTGCGAGGGGGCTCATGTAGACGTTGAAGAGGGTTGGACTGAGCGAGAAACCTTGAGGAACGCCGCAGATGACTTCAGTGGCTTCTGATCTGAACGGGGGGAGGTGGACTCTTTGTGTCCTTCCGGCGAGAAAGGAGATGATCCACTCCAGTGCCTTCTCCTGGATTCCGACGTTGCTGAGTCGCTGCACTAGAGTACGGTGGCAGACAGTGTCGAAGGCCGCGGAGAGGTCTAGGAGGATGAGGGCTGCTGTTTCTCCGTTGTCAAGCAGTGCTCGGATGTCATCGGTGGCTGCGATCAGGGCGGTCTCGGTGCTGTGGTTGGCCCGGAAGCCGGACTACGAGAGGTCGAGGGATCCGTTCGTCTCGAGGAAGGCGGCCAGCTGCTTGTTGACGGTCTTCTCGATGACTTTAGCAGGAAACGGGAGCAGCGAGATGGGGCGGTAGTTCTTGAGGTCGGCTGATGGCTTCTTTAGTAGAGTGCTGAGTTCGGCGTGCTTCCAGCTCTCCGGGAAGGTAGCGGTGTCGAAGGAGGTGTTGATGATGTCCTGCAGGTGGGGTGCGATGACAGCGTCGGCCTTGTTGAAGACGTGGTGAGGGCAGGGGTCGGTAGGAGATCCGGGGTGGAATGAGTTCATCGTGCGGACGGTGTCTTCGGTGCTGATCGGGGTCCAGGCGCGGAGGGTGGTGGTGGGGGGCGGTGGTTCGGTCGTGGCATGCGTTGGTTGAGTGCTGAAGCTGTTGTGTATGTCCGCGATCTTGTTGTGGAAGTAGGAGGCGAGGGAGTTGCAGAGGTCTTGGGAAGGGGTGATGTCGTTGTTTCCGGCGTTGGGGTTGGAGAGCTCTTTAACGATGTTGAAGAGTTCCTTGCTGTTGTGTGCGTTGTTGTCCAGTCGTTCCTTGAATGCGGTTTTCTTGGTGGCGTGGATGAGTTGGTGGTGTTTTCGGGTGGCGAGCTTGAGGGCAGTCATGTTGTCCGGTGTTGGGTCTCTGCGCCATGTTCTCTCGAGGGCTCGGCAGTTCTTCTTGGAGCTCTTGAGTTTGTCGGTGAACCTTGGGGCTTTCTTGCTACCGGGTCTGCTAGACGGGGTCTTCAGAGGGGCGAGGTCTTCTGCGCAGTCGCTGATCCACTTTGTGAGGTTGGTGGCCGCCTGGCTTGGGTTCGTTGCGCTGGTGGGAGGGTTCATGCTCAGGGAGGTCGCGAGCTGGTCTGCTGTGATCTTGTTCCAGCTTCTGCGTGCAACCTGATGCTGGTGGTGGTGGATCGTGGTCCTTCTGAAGCTGAATTGGACCCAACTGTGATCCGTCCTGTGGAGTCCGGTGGCATGGCTACAAACCAATCAGTTGAGCAAGTAAAGAAGCACATAAATGAAGAAAATTATTGCTTTCTCTATTTCGGTATTTGTTTTCTCTTTCAGAGTTGGATCAAAACCTTTTTTACTCGTGCTACTTGATGTGTTTGGTGATAAATTAATGTAATACTATATTATGAAAACAGGATTTTAGAAGTAGTAACATAAGACAAGAAAATGTGTTCATATTTGTTGTGAGCGCCTTTTTCCTCTGGTGGCGATGCGTCACTCTGTTGTTTGTGCTGCTGTGTTTTTTGTGCTGCATTCTTACAATGTGATGATGTTGTGCTCAGTTTTGACTATTGTGATGTGCCCTGTACTGTTTAATACCCTTAACTGCTGAGCCCGCTTCATTGTTGAGCTTTTTTTGTTTGTTTGAAGTCCTTTTCTCACAACATCATGTGAGTTGTTTAGCTATACAGGGTTTGTGGATTCCCCTGGAAAGGACCGAGAAATAGCCAAACTATAGCCTAATGTTTGTTTTTTGGGGAAAACAGTGCTCCACAAAAATGTGTCTGCTTTTTTTCCTAAACATGTCATCAGCAAAAATGGTGTTACTGTGCTGAAAACACCTCGTTTGTGTGGCTCGGCATAGTGCTCATAAAAAGAAAGTGCTCAAAATTCAATGTGGAGTGATCAAACATTTCTAACAAAACATCCTACCTTTTTCTCCAGTGTTGACGGCTGTGGAATTTGGGCTCTAACTCAGCCGGCATCCAGGGAAACCTACCAAACTCGCACATTTTTTAAAGCTAAACACCGGGTGTGTCCAGGGTGGTTAGACTCATGTGATCATGATTAGATCCACACCTGTTGGGGGCACTAGGCCCAGCCACACAAGTGAGGTATTGTTTATATCAGAACAAGTGGGTGAAAGCTTAGTGGTAGGAATTGTTTAGATCCTGGCAGATTCAGCAAGTTTACATCACAGAAATGAAAGGAAGTTAAACGATTTTAGGCAAAGTTGAGATTTACTGGACATTGTGGGTAAGAAACCTTTGTAAGATCCACCACCACCTTGGACTTTACCGGGTGTCTAGTTTTTCAGAAATGTCTAAGCTTGGTAGATTTTCCTAGGTAGCAGTCCAACCTGAACCCAAATACTGCTGCGACTCCTATTGTCGATTTCTCCTTGTTACATTCTGGGTCCTTTTGTGCTGCGAGGGTTAGGGTAAGCCACACATGTGGGGGCAGTGTTTTTATCGGGACAAGTGGGTGAACTCTGGGTGATAGGAATTTGTGATTCCACACAAATTTTGGAACTTTCTTTCAAAATAATGTGAGGAAAATGTGTGCCTATTTGTTGTGTGCGCCTTTCTCTTCTAGTGGTGATGCATTCTTACAATATGATGGTGTGGTCCAAAACACTACCTTGGAATTAGTGATCTCTGTCCTGATGATGACCTGAAATCGATCCGGTTGAAACGCCATTGATTACCCAGCATAGAACTTTGGAACAGTTGTGGGCAATCTGTTTATCCCAAATCAAAAATACTGACACTGTATATATTTGCATTGTATTATTGACCACATTATCAATTGTTCTTACCT
The DNA here is from genome assembly GCF_964263255.1 of Lissotriton vulgaris. NCBI lineage: Eukaryota > Metazoa > Chordata > Amphibia > Caudata > Salamandridae > Lissotriton > Lissotriton vulgaris. Next base: position 412,599,304 of record NC_141695.1, read on the forward strand.
TTCACCGTTCACGCTGTGTTCTTCACCTCATTGTGTTTTGTTGCCAAACTTCACCCGGTCTCACCTGGGTTAACAGGTTTACTCCTGTAATTCTTTCTTTTTCCAGAGTGGGAATTGTATGGGCCTATACCCCGGGGGGGGGGCAGTTGATCTCCCCAAAGAAATACTGTAGTTCCCCGCTTGTATCAGACTGGGGTGAATACCCCCATCGAGTCCCACCCCCTCATCCCCTAGGTAGCAGAACATGCAATGGGTCCTGGGGTGGTAGGAGCACAGGCCCAGAGGTCCTCCCATAAATACTGTAAAACTGCAGTCCCTAGTGTCTAGTGGGCAGTCTGTCCCCTTAGAAGGGCAGATTGGTGTAAATGCCCAATTTATCCACTCCCCCGGGAGGAAGAAAGACTAATGAGCCTCTGGTCGGAGGACATCAGGCCCATGCCCAGTGGGACTGCCCACCCTCAATCCTATCAGTGGTGTCTAGTGGACAGATTGCTGCTTGGGGTTTGCCCTCCTGCAGTAAAATTCTCAAGTAGGAATCCACTAAAGAGAGATGTAATTGGAAAGGAGAGGTGTCCCCTGTTTCTAATGACACCTCCTCCATGCAAATAGGTGCTCAGGGTTGAGATATTCCCCTCAGCATCTGTCTGGAGAAAGTGAAATGAGCTGATCTGATCAGAACTCCATGCATGTGAATCACCATTTCACAAAAAAACAAGCATTAGTGTAACCAATAGGTCTCGCCCATGGGACCTTATAAATGATTAGGCATGCAGCATATTTGCCTGGGTGCTGGGCCACTAGGGATTCAAGAGCTTTACACTTGCTACACACTGGGTCATGCGTTGCGATTCAGGAATACGTGTTGTATCCCATGTTAAAAGTAGCTTTGTTCTCAAATGTCTAATTTGGCAGATTCCAGACAGGCTGTTTTGGGCTCCAAGATCTGGCATAAGAAGAAATGCAGATATGCAGATACGTATTAGGACAAGAAGTGCATCCATGATAATTCGAAGTGTCACAGACTACATATGTTTAGCACGTACAATTGGAGGTAATTTGTAAAAGATATAAAAAAAATATTATGCAAAATATTACCTTGGGAGTTTTACTCTTCCCCAAAAATTTGACATCATTAAAATTGGATACATAACTAAATACATATATAGAAAACCAGGGCAGGAAAAGGTAAGGAAAACAGAAGTTACCAATGAACAAGAACTATTGATTCCAAGACTAAGTCCAGGCAATTGAAATATATTCTTTTGGGATGATGGGGATGCATTTGAAATAAATGATCTTGTATAACTATGTGAATGCCATTATAGGGACTGTTGTCTGTGGACATCAGCCATGTCTGCACGTTTTGTTTTTGTCTACAAAATAGCAAATAAAAATACATTAAAAATGATGAGCAAGAACCACCCAAATCTATAAGATCTAGCGAAAACATGTATCTTTAGTCACTTGTGAATTTAGGCCCTCATAAAACACATCATACATGACCTCATTAATCCTTGCATAATGCCTTCGACACGGTCTGTCACCACACACTATGAAAACGACTCCACCCTCTCCATGACTAAACAGGTCAACGCCGTCTCCTCCTCCTGCCTCAACAGCCTCCGCATGCTCCGTAGGATCTACAAGTGGATCCCCATTGAAACTAGAAGAACAGTCACACAGGCCCTAATCAGCAGTAGGTTGGACTATGGAAATGCCCTTTACGCAGGCCAAACTCATGAGACGGCTCCAACGCATCCAGAACGCCTCTGCACGCCTGATTCTCGACATCCCTCGCCGCAGCCACATCACACCCCACCTGAGAGACCTGCACTGGCTCCTGGTCAACCTGAGGATAACCTTCAAGCTCCTCACCCACGCACACAAGGCACTCCACAACACCGGACCAACGTACCTCAACAGACGACTCAGCTTCTACACCCCCACCGCCAGCTCCGCTCTACCGACCTCACCCTCGCTACAGCCCCCGCTTCTGAAGAGCAACCTTAGGTGGCAGATCGTTCTCCCACCTCGCCGCAAAGACCTGGAACACCCTCCCCATCCACCTATGGCATACCCAAGACCTGCTGACCTTCAGAAAACTACTCAAGACCTGTCTATTCAAGCAGTAGCAGCATTCCCCACCCCAGCGCCTTGAGACCCTAACGGGTGAGTAGTGCGCTTTACAAATGATATGATATGAATGATTGATTGATTGAATGCATCCATTCATTGATAAACTGACACATGTGCATTCCTCTATCCACAAAAAACACACAAATACAAACATATGCATGATAAATAGTTGTGGCTCACTGGTTAGAGGCGGCAGACCCGGAAACAGAGAATGGCCCAGGACGAGGGTTCAATTCCCGACGTGGCAGGGTTGTGGACCAGGGTCAACAGACTTGATAATTCTCGCCTCGGTGCCTAATCTAGCCAGGGATCACACTCGGCAACGCTGGGCATTAAGCTTGCCTCATCTCTACAACGGCCCCCCACAGACGCCGGGGATGCCTGGTTTCACCTTGGAGATACCCAGAAGGGACCATCTCACAGGGAAAGCCAGGACGGGTTCCCCAGCGGTCTTCAGCGCCAGGACACCCCGAGATGGGGTAACAGTGCGCTTTACAAGTATCATCATTTCAAATAGTTAAAGTTAGCAGTGGGCAGTAACCTTGAAATGGTATTGAGCAATGTTTATCATTCTTGTACTTCTAGGAGATGACTGATGTGTTTACTATAAATGTGGTGGCTACATTGGAACAGTAAAACAATGATGCATTCTGGAGAATACCATTCCAAGCTGAAAGCTCTGTTTAGGAGCAGTCACTGTGTAGGATAAGCACACTGTGGATCAGATAAGCTGCACCTGACAGCCCAGTGGCACTGTCAGGGGAACTTCAAGGTGCTTTAAATTAATGCAATGGGGGTGGTATGGTGAGCAAAAGAATGATGGATTTAACCCAGATTCTTGTGACTGGGGTGAATGTTTGCATTGTCCAGCATTCCGTCCATCAATTGTTTCTTTTGCATATGTCACCCTAAGTGGGAAGGGTATGCCCAGATGTGGGTCCTGTGCTCACTACACCACTGGATTCAAGCTAGCCTGGCTGATGAAGAGTGATGCCCTGAAACCGGTCCCAGGATGCTTGTTTACGGTCCAGGGAGGACCTGGCTTGGAAGTTCAGGCTGGACTGTTCCCACAAGGAACGGGTTTTTGTTAAAAAATCATTCGGATATATACAAAGTTCTTCACTAATAAAACGCGACAATGTGTATTTTTTCCAAATAAAAATAATTCTTTAACATCTAAGTTCCATTTACATATTGTCTCCTTTACAAATCCGCCTTTATATAACCATCAAAATCGTTTTTTTCCGCATAATAGCTGTATTTGACAGTTATTTGAACGTTTAAATAGCTTACACGGGAAAGAGTCGTTTGCTTCACTTCTATCCTGAAACAAATTCGCTTCTTGTGTGCCGCCCCTGGTCTGCAACATATTAACAAAAAATACGGTGAGTGCGGGCTGGTCTTGGGAGAATTTTGTATACTACCAACTTGCGGCTAACAGATCTTTAAACACAATACCTTACCATGCCGCAATTTTATTTATCTTTCAGTGGGAGCATCGAACACGAGCCCCATACCTTGAGATATCCTATCAGAGGTATCCTGTTATCAAACTTAAAATAAAGGTAAATTATAGATAAATCTTAATTAAACACCTTGTTTTCGGAGGTTTTTAAATCTCTAGATGACCATTAAAAACGCATCGTGGTTTGGCTTTTAAATACTTACTTTGTTTCCCTTACCAGTTTACTATTCACCTATTTTGGCAACCAGGAGGCGAAGTATATTATGTTATATTCCAGGTAATATTCTTTTAGAGTTAAGAATTCTTATTTAATATACACTATCTTGATTTGGTATAGTGACTGCAATTATTCTATTTGCAGTTTGCAGCTCGGAGATGGTAACTTTCATTCTACTACCATCGTCACTGCTTCTAGAATCTGAATTATCTCGCACATTATCTCAAAGGTAATTCTGCGAACCTATTATATCCTTCGATCTTTCTATGTAATCCCTAGATAGGTCCTCTAGCTGATTTAGCACGCAATCCTTTTATCTAACAATGTAATCCGTAGATAGGTCCCTCTAGCTGATTTAGCACGTACAGTTTAAAATCAAGGATATTCAATTCTTGACCTGCTTGGAGACATCGGTCTTTTTTAAGAATTCATTATTGAATAGATCATAAGCTGCTGGAGTAGATAGATCCGCTATACAGCTATCTCAATGCCATAGATAGATCCGATATACAGATATCTCAATGCCATATAACAGCAATTACTAAAAGTACGAATAAATAATAAGCTGCTGGAATGGATAGATCTGCTATACAGCTATCTCAATGCCATAGATAGATCCACCATACAGCTATTTCAATGCCATATAAGAGCAATTAATGAAAGCACGAAGGCAAACACTTTAAATAATTATGTTATTAACTAGAATAGACTGCATATAGGGAAGAAATATAAGGAATAATAATGCTTGACAAGGAAGTAAATATGGTTCACCTTCCCTTTATCTCCTCAAATTTTTTTATCTAAAGTGAACACTATCAACCTGATTAAACAGGAGCTCATGATCAAAACAGGGCATACGGATTTATTTAGAATCAAGAATCTTTTTTTCTTTTTAAACGTAAGTTCTATATTTATTGCATTCCTCTCCGCATGTATTAGGTTAACAAGAATTTATTAATCACTACGACCTGTATTAATTTGTGTGGTTTTTAACAGTAATCCATTCGTCACCCTTCAGCTTCGAATTCTTTAATCATCAGCTTTAAATTCTTTAATCATAGAATTTTATAACAACTACACCTTTACATCAATAAAATGATACTTTTTTCAAAATGTGTTTACAAATACTTAAAACATTTGAGTGCGCCGTTTACTATTTATTGTTTAGTAAAAGCCGGCCAATACCTTTTTTCCCCCCTTTTCCCATATAATGGTTCCTCATTCATGAACTTCCTATAGGTTAACGAGCAATGACTTAAAATGATCTTTAATGTCCGCTGATTATGAAAATCTGTCCTGTATATTATGTGTTGTAGGCCTGTTCGAGACACAAAGAGAAATTTATATAATATAAGTCTTTTGATACCTTTGATTCTATGTGCTGTAGATTACCTAGAATGTTGTCAATTTCATAAAAATAGTATATATTTTATATCATCATTTCTTTTAAGTATTACGTGGCTACTCCAGAAGAAGGCGCTGGTCACCAAAACGCACGTCGAGAACCTATTTATGCCACTTTTTGTACTGTATTTGTTTTTTGTTTATTGTATTTTAGAGTGTTGATTTAAGTGTATATATTTTCATTGATTGTAATAGGATTTTTCCTTTTTTTAAATGTATTAATAAATGTCTAGCCTTTGAATTTACTGATATTACAGTTTTTTCCTTCTTTGTGTCTCTTACTTCACAATTGTTAAGAATTTGTTGCCTAGGTTGTTACATTTCATGTGCTGTTCCCACAAGGAACAGGGTCGAGACTGATTGTCAGTAATGACCGGTTGTATCTCTCTGTGTGGCTTTGGCAAATCGTCCAATTGCCATTGGTTCTTTCTTGTGCCATTCCGAAATGATGGCTTTCTATTGGTCCATTCGCTGCGATTCTCCCTCCTTCCAGTGCTTGTTTCAACTGAGGCGATTTCACTAAGTTACTGCTTTTGTTGGCCATCACAGCTTCCTCCTGCACACCGTGTGTTCTGGGCCCTCCTCCTCTGTGGGCATCGCAGTCTCTTACAGCCTGAAAATGTCGGGGTTGACTTTTGGTTGGCACATGGATTATCGCAGCACACAGGATTTACTTTAATAAATGCATTTTTGCATGCTGTTAATAGCGCTAACTCGACCGTAAGCTATCAAATCCCATGAAGTGAGCACCAGTTGCTTTACAAGAGGACACATTCATTTTTAGGCACAAGGAGATACCTGATTTGCCCAGAATGACAGGATGTTTGAGCGTCAGTGCCGAGACTCAAACTGGGTTTCCCAGCTTTGAAGTCCGACGCTTTAGCGGTTCTCCTACGTTGCTGTACAGCCATGTACATGTATAATCTGGAAAGGGTGTGTGGAAATACTGTGCCTAACTGTAGGAAAGGGTGCAGCACCAGTGAGAGATGGTGTAAGGAAATTAGTTAAACCCAGGCCTCGGAAAGGCGCAAAGGGACTTAAAAATGAGAGCCTGTGTATGAAGAGGCGTCTGTCCATGGGGCAGGGGAGAATGCAGCTACAGATGGCCGGTTAATTATCGGGTAAAGATCATGACTGCTTCCTGGAGGTGTCCTTTGGTATAGTGGGAAATCTAGTTTGTAGCGGGGTCGGGACGTGTCATAATAAAGAGGGCAAACTACATAAGCAGTACGGATCAAGATAAGGAGAGACCGGTGGGCCTGATCTCCTTGAGGAGAGGAATGCATATGTGCAGGACACACAACCAGGCGCGAAAAGAAAATACGAGTACTGTGAGGACCCATATATTAAGTACAAAAAAGAGACCAAGGGCCAGATGTATGACCCTTTTTGTGGCCACAAACAGGAGATCCTCCAGTTTGCGGCCACAAAAAAGGGTAATAGCATGTACAAATGCTATTCTTCGATTCACCAACTCGCTAAATAGCATTTGCGACTCTCACTATCAGGAAGGGGCATCCCTTCCTAATAGTGAGTCAACCATCCCTTTCTAATAGCAAGTCAACATGCTATGTACTAATGTTTTGCGACCGCATTTGTGGCCGCAAAACACTCGCAGTTTACCACCTACTTCAAGTAGGTGGTAAACCACTTGTAAAGGGGAAGGGGTCCATTGGTTCCCTTCCCCTTTGTGAGTATATGAGAAAATATTTTTTAAGAGCAGGAAGTGGTCACAGAGACCACTTCTTGTCCTTAAAAAAATGAAACTGAAAAGTTTCATTTTTCTTTTTTAAACGCATCCCGTTTTCCTTTAAGGAAAATGGGATGCATTTAAAAAAAAAAACTATTTATTTAAAAGAGGTCCCAGACATGGTGGTCTGCTGAGCCCAGCAGGTCACCAACCCTGGGAGGGTCTGTCATTCACAATGGGCTGGCATATTGCAAGAGGCTCATTAATATTAAGGCGACTCGCAATTTGCGACTCCGTTGGGAATCGCAAACAGTGTTAAACACACTGTTGTACGTTTGATTTTGCGCCTTGCAATTTGTCGCAAATTGCAAGACGTAAAATCAAATAGTCATACTTATGGCCCCTTGAGACTATCAATACACTGCGGTTCTCCTGGGAGCTCAACAGAGAATGGTGGAAGATGTAGTTCTCCATCATTACCAAGAGTGAAATTGCATTTGAGCTAACTGTAGAAATTGTCATGCAAGTACTGCCTTAATTACAGAGTAGAAAATGCAGTGGTAATGGGTGTAAATGTGGTCATGCAAGTACTATCTTAGTGACAAGGAGCATGAGTGTCCACTAGAGTAATGGCCCCGATCTAAACAGGGAACACATGGAGCCTGATCTCAATGGCATGGGGCAGAAAGTCTCCCATATGTTAGCATAATGTAGACATTGTAGTCAGGGAGGTAAAGGGATAACAGATATGTATGCATATAAATATGTGTCCTAATCTGGTTAAAGGGCTGTCTCTGTGTAGGTGTTGACTAAACTAATGATAGCAAAGGTATATTGTCGTTAAGCCCTTTCTGGGAGGTGCCCAGTCTAAACACCCATCTCTGCTGAATTTGCAGCAGTCTCTTTGTTAAGTTAGGTGTTGTCATGTAAAGATGGGGTTTGTCCAGTATCTGCCTGGTGATTCAATTCAAAGAAATGATTGGTTAATTTAGTAGTTTGTTTGGCACATCTGATCATGCTCATGTGTTCAAGAATGTGAGTCCTTACTTTCCGGGAGGTCATCCCTATGTATCTCAAGCGGCATGAGCAGGTGATAAGGCATATCACCCTTTTGCTGTTGCAGTTGGGATGGTGTCTAATGGCCAGATGTATCAAGGCTTTTGCGACTCGCAAACGGCCTTTTTGCATTTTTTCATATGTATGATAAAAATCGCAATTTAAGAAATCGCAATAATTTGCGATTCCTTATTTTGCCATAGCATTTAAGGAATCACACATTTTGCGATTCCTTAAATGATATGTGTGTAACATTTTAAATTGCGATTTTGTGTTAAGAAATCGCAAATTACCACCAACTTGTAGTTGGTGGTAATTTGTGATTTGTTCTAAAAATGCCCTATTTGGCATTTGTAAGGGTGGCATGTGAGTCACATACATGGTGCCTTCGCAATCCTGGTTGCTGGACTGGGGGCTGCTGTTGAGTAGGAGTCTCGCTGCCCTACACCGTCTGTTTGGCGTTTCTGCTCACCACGCTACTTCTCGCGGCCCCCGCTTCGCGGGAGCCGCTCGCTGTCAAAGGAACTTTGTCCCTCACTTTTGCCTGGGCCCCTGTGGACTTGCCTGCTAATACCTTGCCAGGATACGGACTGAGGCGGGACTGCGAGGACCAGCCTGCTTAGCCGCGCTGACCGCCCCCTCCTGCACATAAAGACTGTTACATTCTGTATAGTACAATTTAATACGTTTTATCACCATGTATCTTTAAGTGCATGAGCCATGTTATGTTTCCTAAGATGTTCCATGTTCTTAACAGAGTTTTCCTCATGCAGCATTCTGCTGCTATTGTCAGTTGTAACCTGGACATCTATGTGCCTAGACCAGATGCTGTGCTGTTAATAAATCTACCTTAAAGATCAACCTCTCCTTGGATTATTACAAATTTTGGCGACGAGGATGGGATACTCCAGCCATCTTCAGCACAGGAGCGGAGTTTGAACCCATTTTCTTCAATTTTCGAAATATTGGTAACTATTTGCATTTTTTTTACTTCAAGAAAGCTCTGAACGCTCTCTATTTCATCTACCATTTTGGAATAACTTCTGCCTTTATTCCGCTTTTCTGGAAACATTTGGAACTATTGTTTTTGTGTACTTTCATCATTTGCATCTTTTGGATTCACTCTACCTTCGTTGATGTACTTGCTCGCGTTGGCACTGGTGCTGTTCCCTAGCAACCTCCTGTTGTTGTTCTACCTCGCCTGTCATCGCTGTTACGAGTCGTTCTGCGTGTTGCTTCTGCTTCGTGTTCTTCTAACACGTCACTGCCTCTGTTTCCTTCCCACGCACTACGTAGACAGACACTGCTACGTTATCTAATACTTCCACTACGTAGACAGACACTGCCACGTTAACGCCCGGAACCAAAAATAAACACTGCAGAAGCCATTGAACGTCACCACGCAACGTATTGCGTCATCGCGCAACTGTAGAAAACGTCGTTGCGCAACTCACGCAACGTGACTCCATTTTGTATATTATTGTTACCAGTTACCTAGCAACCATCATACGCGAAGCCGTCTTTATTCTTCGTTTGGAAATATTTTTACAGCGCTTCATTTTATTAACAAAATTACTCTTTTTATGGCAAAATCTTCACAGCGCTTGGATTATTTACAATTTTCTACATCCTGAGGATTTATTCATCGCCTAGCCAACAGTTTTCAACCACTTTTCCTGCTACTTCAGATGTACATTTTCATCTCGTTGTCCTCCCTATTTCAAGTACTGTGTTATTTGATTTTCATTTATTAGCATTTTGCTTATTTTAACTTATTCATTTGTTCTTTCATTTTATTGTGCATTTTACATTTTCTTAACATGCAGTTTGATCCTCCAGCTAAATTTTTACAGGTCAAGGGTGACCCTCCTATTCCCTGGTCAATGTGGAAGGAGGAATTTTTTAACTACATGCGTGCCATTGATGGAGAGCGTATGGGTGCTGAGAGGAAGAAGAGTATTTTATTACATTGTTTAGGATCTGAAGGACAGGAAATCTTTAGAACTTTACCTCACTTACCTGTTGCTTCTGGTAGTGGTGATACTATGAATGTTTACACAGAAGCTCTTACTAGATTAGAAAAAAGGTTTAAACCTACGGCCAACATTGCTTTAAATCGTTTTAAATTTTATACTAGGGCACAAAAGCAAGAAGAATCATTTGATGATTTTCTCACTTCCTTGAGAGCATTAAGCATTCATTGTAATTTTGGAGCCATGTGTGACGAAATGATTCGTGACCAAATTATAGTACATGTTAAGAACAAAAAGGTACAGGACAAATTGTGGTGTATAGGTGATCCTAATTTAGAAGAAACCATAGCTATTGCCAAATCAACTGAAATGTCAGAGAAGTGGATGGACATAGTTGATAAACAGGGTTCTCATCCCAGTAAAAATAATACTGATGAAGAAGTGTGCATAGTTAAACCTAAGTTTGATACTAAGAATTCGATATCTACTCAATTTAGATATAAAAATTTTAGGAGAACAGATACCCCCAATTCTAATACCTCTCCTTCATGTTATAGATGTGGCAGCAAGTTACACATTGCATCTTTCCAAGGTTGCCCTGCTATAGGGAAAACTTGTAATATTTGTAATAAAGTAGGACATTTTAGTAATGTCTGTAGGGAAAGACGTTTTAATTCTCAGTCTCGTTCAGGGCAACAAATGTTTTCTAACAATAGTACTGCCACTAAAATATCTGCACTCAATGTGGTTAATGAGAATAAGCAAGATTTGGATCGTGGGTATGTTGTTTCCATTATTCAAACTGGTTTTATACTATTTACGTGCAAAGAATCTCCAAAATGTTTATTTCAAGTCTTTACTACTGATATTGAGCTTATGGTAGACTCTGGGTCCCCATGGACTATTATCACCAAAGCATATTTCGATGAAAAACTACAGTCAGTATGTGATATTACTACTCTACAACCTTCAGATATTTTTGCGGAAGGTTTCAATGGGAATAAGATTGATATTGAGGGATTTTTGAATGTTCCATTGAATTTTAGAGGAAGATCTGCTTTCATTAAGTTATATATTGCTATTAAAGGAGTTAATGTACTAGGCTGGCATGACCAATGGGAGCTTGGGATCACTTTAAATCCTAGAGCCAAAGATCCCATTTCTCTATGCAGCGAACATGATATGATTAACTCTGTTTGTTCCAATGATGGAAAGGAAGATGTTGTTTCCTTTTGGAGCAATAAGTTTAGTAATGTCTTTTGTGAACGTTTAGGGAAATTAGAAGGTTTTTCACATAAGATCGTTTTAAAAGAGGGTGCTGTACCTGTTGAGCAAAAGTTAAGAGGAGTTCCCCTAAATGTCAGAGAAGAATTAAAAGAAATGTTGAATGATTTACTAAAGGACAATATCATAGAGCCCATTGAATCATCTGAATGGGTTTCGCCCATTGTTTTGGTGCGCAAACCTGACCAGAAATTGAGAGTTTGCATTGATTTAAGAGCACTCAATTCCAACATTATCATTGATTGCCATCCTTTACCTAATATCAATGAACTTGTGTCTCTTTTTGATGGTGCGCAGATTTTTTCCACTTTAGACCTGAGATCTGCGTACCAACAAATTGAACTTACTGAGGACTCTAAAAAGTATACAGCATTTATCACTCCCAAGGGCTTGTTTCAATACAGAAGAATGCCTTTTGGCTTGGCATCGGCTGCTTCCGTTTTTCAACGTGTCATGTTTCAAATTTTCAGGGATCTTGACGTGTTCGTTAAGTGTTTTCAAGATGATATATTCATTTTTTCCAAAAATGAAGTTGAACATTCTACACATTTGAATGAAGTGTGTTGCAGGTTAGAAAAATATGGTCTTACGCTAAAAGCAAACAAATGCAAACTTTTCAGAAAATCTGTAGAATACTTGGGACATACATTATCTGGGGAAGGTTTAATTCCTAAAAAGTCAAACGTTGAAGCCATTCTCAATGCCCCTGACCCGAGCAATAAGGAACAATTATTATCATTCTCGGGCATGTGTGAGTACTACAGTAAGTTTGTAGTTAATTTTGCCACCAAGATTGAACCTTTGAGGAGGTTATTGAGACAGAGTAATGAGTTTGTTTGGGAATCTGAACAAGAAAAAGCATTTGCTGACATTAAGTGTGATATTGTTAATTCACCAACTATAAAACCCTTTAGAATAGGTAAAAAATGCATCATTACCACTGATTCTAGCTTGTATGGTCTTGGTTGTGTATTATCTCAAACTGATGGTGCAATAGAATGGAATGTGGCTTTCTCATCCAGGACATTAAATGAGACAGAACGTAGATATGCCGTGATTGAACGGGAACTACTTTCCTGTGTGTGGGCAATTGAGCACTACAGAATTTACATTTGGGGCAGTGAGTTTGTATTGAGAACCGACCACAAGCCTCTGGTACATATCTTATCGGTTGGTGGAGGTTGGAACTCTACTGCTAGGATTGCACGTTTGGCATCCAAGTTACAAGAATATCACTTTACTGTGGAGTACATTCCGGGAAAAAAAAATGTCACGGCTGACTGTCTTTCACGTCTTCCTTGCAAAGATCAGGAAGACAAAGTTAATAAGGTCAGTGAGGTTGATTTTGTTTTAAATTTGTCTGATGTTGTTACTTCCCAATATCAGGATATTACAGAACAGTTGTGGTTAAAGTGTCAAGAGGAAGATGAGAAATTTGGGATGCTTAAGAATTATATTTTCAAGGGCTGGCCTAATAAGACGAAAGTCAGAGATGATTTGCTTCCGTTCTATAATGTTTCTGAGGAGCTATTTTGTGAAGGGGATTTAGTTTTCAAAACTGGAAAGTGCATTCCACCTGTAGGTATACAGGAGATCATTCTCAAACTGGCACATAAAACACATCCTGGAATTTCGGCTATGAAGCGTTTAATAAGGTTAAATTTTTGGTGGCCAGGGATGGACAGGTATATTGATCGTACTGTCAGGGAATGTAGTGAGTGTTTTACTAAGGACAAAATGTTAAAGTTGCATGTTCCCCCACTTAAACCTGTCAAGTGGCCTGAACTTCCTTGGAGTAAAATAGCTTTTGACATCTCAGGTCCGTTTCAGATATTACCTGAAGCCTCACGTTATGCGCTGGTCATGATTGACTACCACTCTAAATGGCCTGAAGTGAAATTTGTAGCCAGAGTTACTTCTGAGGTTGGTATTACGATTTTTAAGGAAGTTTTTGCAAGAGAAGGTTGCCCATCTGTATTAGTGTCTGATAACGGCGTACAGTTAGTGTCGTCTGAGATGCAATCTTTCTTGCAAAGTTGTAACATCAAGCACTTACGTACATCTCTTTATGAACCACATGAGAATGGGCAGGTTGAACGCTTCAACCGAGTTTTGAAGAGTTTTGTTGTTGATGCCATTAAAGAAAGGAGTAATTGGTTGAATGTGATTAGGGAAAAACTGTGGACCTATCACATAACTCCTCATACCACGACAGAAGTTAGTCCTTTTAAGCTACTCAAAGGCAGGAATCCTGCGTCCAACATTTGTCCTTGGTGGTTTAAGGAGAAATGTAAAGAGTTAGGAGAAGATGAGGTGGATATCCAGAGTGTGGCTAATAGAGTTGATTGTAAACAGAGTAAGTCTGCCCTGTGGTACAATAAAAAATGGAAGGCAATGAAATCTAATTTTTGTGTTGGGGATTGGGTTAGGATTCTGAAACCTTTTATGGTCAACAAAGGTTCCAGCAAGTATAGTAGACCCATTCAAATTAAAAGAGTTTTTGATAATTCAGTAATCACTCAAGATGGCAAAGTTTGGAACTTAAGTAAAGTTGCTAAATGTCCTACACATTCTGTTTTCCAACCAGACCAACGTGACAATTCTGACAGCAGTTCCCTTCCAGGTCCTTCTCCTGATTCTGTGGCTTTTAGAGTCAAGGATGATGTGCGTATCAGAAGAAAACCAACTTCTTTACATGATTTCGTTTAAATATACTTTTCTTCTTTCTTTTAATAGGGGAGATGTGTTACATTCTGTATAGTACAATTTAATATGTTTTATCACCATGTATCTTTAAGTGCACGAGCCATGTTATGTTTCCTAAGATGTTCCATGTTCTTAACAGAGTTTTCCTCATGCAGCATTCTGCTGCTATTGTCAGTTGTAACCTGGACATCTATGTGCCTAGACCAGATGCTGTGCTGTTAATAAATCTACCTTAAAGATCAACCTCTCCTTGGATTATTACAAAGACCTTGCTGGGAGAGAATCCGGTGGGTGCCTTCGCTTTCCTGGGTGCTGGACTGAGGGCTGCTGTTGAGTAGGAGTCTCACTGCCCTACACCGTCTGTTTGGCTTTTCTGCTCACCACGCTACTTCTCGCGGCCCCCGCTTTGCGGGAGCCGCTCGCTGTCAAAGGAACTTTGTCCCGCACTTTTGCCTGGGCCCCTGTGGACTTGCCTGCCAATACCTTACCAGGATACGGACTGAGGCGGGACTGCGAGGACCAGCCTGCTTAGCGGCTCTGACCGGCCACAGCTGGTCCTCTTCCCGCCCCCTCCTGCACATAAAGACCTTGCTGGGAAAGAATCCAGTGGGTGCCTTCGCTTTCCTGGTTGCTGGACTGAGGCCTGCTGTTGAGTAGGAGTCTTGCTGCCCTACACCGTCTGTTTGGCTTTTCTGCTCACCACGCTACTTCTCGCGGCCCCCGCTTCACGGGTGCCGCTCGCTGTCAAAGGAACTTTGTCCCGCACTTTTGCCTGGGCCCCTGTGGACTTGCCTGCTAATACCTTGCCAGGATACGGACTGAGGCGGGACTGCGAGGACCAGCCTGCTTAGCGGCACTGACCGGCCGCAGCTGGTTCTCTTCCCGCCCCCTCCTGCACATAAAGACCTTGCTGGGAGAGAATCCGGTGGGTGCCTTCGCTTTCCTGGTTGCTGGACTGAGGGCTTCTGTTGAGTAGGAGTCTCGCTGCCCTACACCGTCTGTTTGGCTTTTCTGCTCATCATGCTACTTCTCGCGGCCCCCGCTTCGCGGGAGCCGCTCGCTGTCAAAGGAACTTTGACCCACACTTTTGCCTGGGCCCCTGTGGACTTGCCTGCTAATACCTTGCCGGGATACGGACTGAGGTGGGACTGCGAGGACCAGCCTGCTTAGCGGCGCTGACCGGCCGCAGCTGGTCCTCTTCCCGCCCCCTCCTGCACATAAAGACCTTGCTGGGAGAGAATCCGGTGGGTGCCTTCGCTTTCCTGGTTGCTGGACTGAGGGCTGCTGTTGAGTAGGAGTCTCGCTGCCCTACACCGTCTGTTAGGCTTTTCTGCTCACCACGCTACTTCTCGTGGCCCCTGCTTCGCGGGTGCCGCTCGCTGTCAAAGGACCTTTGTCCCACACTGTTGCCTGGGCCCCTGTGGACTTGCCTGCTAATACCTTGCCAGGATACGGACTGAGGCGGGACTGCGAGGACCAGCCTGCTTAGCGGCGCTGACCAGCCGCAGCTGGTCCTCTTCCCACCCCTTCCTGTGTCTCTTCCCCAAAAAGGAGTATTAACAACTCGCACGCGGGACGCGCGCGGGACTGAGCCCGGGGCTAAGCCCGGGCAAAGGCCGGGCCGTTGTGTGGCTGTTAGGTGGCTGTAGGAGGCTGGGCTCGGGTCCTTCTCTTTCATACCTCCTGCCTACTATACTGGGGCGTTCACTTGCTGCAAGTAAGATAAACGCTCACCTATAGTATCCATTTGCATTCTCTAATGATTAGTTTATAGTCTCTCCCGTTTCGGGATGTTTTTATTATAAGTGGTATTTGTGATTAGACTTTTGCTCCCACTATAAACTACAATATCCATTCCCGTGTTGCGGTGGTGCCACTTGGGGGTTTCCGAACTAGGGGTGTCCCCCCTTCCAGCGGCCGAAGTTAAAAATCTGGGGGTCTGGCTGGATTCTAATCTATCTTTTACCAGCCACACGAAGAAGACAGCAGCTACCTGTTATGGTATTCTGCGAGGACTGAGACCAGTCCTCAAATTCTTCGACCCTCCCACTCGGCAACTGGTGGTTCAGGCCTCTATCCTTTCCCGGATTGACTACGGGAGCGCCTTGCTGCTTGGAGTCAACCAGGCTGAGGCCACTAGGCTTCAGAGGGTGCAGAACGCTGCTGCACGGGCCATTGTTGGCCTTCCGAGACGTTGTTCGGTCTCGACTGTTCTGACCTCTCTTCACTGGCTTCCGGTCAGACAGAGAATCAAATTCAAGGCTCTCTGTCTGACATTCAAGATTCTGAAGCTTTCTTCTCCCCCCGCCTTGGCGGGCCTCATTTCTTCGTACGTCCCCACGCGGTCCCTCAGATCTGAATCACTCCATCTGGCGAGTAAGCCTAGGTTCAGGCTGAGTAGGATGGGTGGACGTTCCTTCCGTGTTCTGGCGGCTGATTTGTGGAATTCCCTTCCTGTGCACATTCGCGCCCTCAATAGCCTGACTCGTTTTAGACGCGCCATCAACACCCACTTGTTTTCCCCTGTTATCTGATCTCTCTTCTTTTCAGCTTTGATCTGTTGTCTTGTGTACATGATCTGGCGCCAGGACGCCCCTTTGCTGGGGCAGCTGTTGCGCCTAATAAATGTTATTAACATAACATAACATAACATAATTCACCACTAGTGCAGACACTCTGTGCGGGTCTCGGGTTATTGTAAAGAAAAAAATGTTGGCCCACTACAAAGGCATTATCTAACAACATCTGGTGGGTTCCTTCCCATGGCTACCACCACTGATCCACCCACGTTGAGTATTGCAGGGGGAAATAATAGTAAAGGCACTCTAGATAATTACTTTAAAGAACCAATCCCTGATATAGATAGGAAAAATGCACTGGCTGAACGGAGGGCTGAGCGACGTCGCTCCATTGAAGGTAATAAAGCCAGACCCTCTCCAGCCTCAGCACCACAGACCCCCACTCCCGGTATAGGTGTGGTCCTAGAAAACGAGGATCCACTAGCCATTCAGGGTATTCCAGAACTTCTTCGAGATACACACCCCACACACTAGTTGATTCGAACAGCACGGCCACAAATATCACACTAATTTCCAGCGACTTTAGTATGGAGTTAGAAGTTTCATCTGATACCCCACGAGTTGCAAAAGTGACCACTTAAAATAAACCTAGGAAATTGGAGGTGCCCAAAGTATATGGCCCGCCGCCAAATAAAAGACGGAGAAGGGGTGATGCACAACAAAGAGGTAGGGTCAGCCACTCTGACTTTGGCAAGGGCAGAGAGGCTAACGCTGCTTCTGCACCCAAACCAAAGGACACTCTAACATCTGAAGAAATCCAAATGGCCCCTCAAGAAATACTATCACCTCCTAAACCGACTGTCCAGACACTTGGCCCGGAAACCTCTAGGGACAGTTCGCTGGATCTTCAGTCGTCTGTCCTTTCTCTTGACACTCCTGAACACCTATTCAGGACATACACATTGCCAATTCTAGAAAGATTAATGGGGGTAGAGCAACGGTTGGGGCAGTTGGAAATGGTTATTTCCAACAAAGTGGGCCCACCAAAAGATCCTGTTATCCTAGTCCCAACCCCTGCTGTCGCAGTTACATCTTCTATTCCTGCCTCTCACAAGGACTCAAATGTATGTAGCAAAATAGTGAGCCGTAACCAACAGGGGGTGAATTCTTTCAAATCTGCCCACCAACCTGTCCCGCATGCTTCTGGCGCAATCCCGAAGGGGAGAAATATTATTGCTGCAAGAAGCACACGGGAGGCAAGAGGGAGGGCGTCCCCTAATAGAGCAGAACACCGTAGGGGCCGCCAGGTTGAACTAACCCCAGAAGCGGTTCCTTACGTGGTGGTGCTCACGGGTGTCCCTACACTTGAGGCTGATAGGAGAGAAGGCCCCGTCCAGCTTAAAAATAAAACTATGCATTGGCTCACCCAGAATAGACCGCTATCTGGCAACATCAACGGGGAGATTGTGCATGTACGTCGACTCCCCTGGTTGGGGAGCCTAGAAAAAGATATTAAGGGCGATCTTATAGTGGTAAACTTTAGAGATCCAGGGGCGGTCAGGTACATCCTTAATTGGATACCAGGGAACGTAGGTAAAACAATCGTTCCCTGTGATCTTACATATTTCTATCCAAGAGCCCTAGTGGCTCCCATGTTGTGTCCTTGGGCACCCCCTGCCCTATTCAATAATCCATGCACAAAATTCAGTAATCAGTATTTGCCGCCGTTGCCCAATCCTATGGCCCCAAAGAATGCATTTGGGTGGGACACCATTCCTCATAGGGGTTATGGTAGTAACTTTGGGAGGGTGGACCACTCGTCAGAAAAATGGGGGATGGAACACTGGCTCCCTTTTACCCCTTTGGAAGTCACCAACAGATGCAAAGTCTTTTCAGGCCTCGAAGATTGCGAATGACGGTTGGGGTCCCCTATTAATATATCGCCGCCCCGAGGACTAATAGCACAAAAGTGAACCCAAGCCACTGCAAACAGATTCGGCCAACCATTAGTGAATCTACAGGGCTGGGGATCGTGGGAGGTAATGCTAGTACCACCATTCTAGGATGTGATATATTCCATTCAGACAATCTAACTCCTCTTAGGACGCGGGGCAAAGAAATTTTTTTACCTGGTAGTCCACCCGCCCACATTCTAACACTCACTGACCTGCCTGACCCGAACTCAATACCTCTTGCTCCATCTAACCCGGAAATAACACAACTGCAAGGGTCTGTTGTTCCTTCAGGGGTCACTGTACACAAGAAAACTGGGGGACCGGGCTCTAAATCTCTACCCGAAACTTTGAAGGTCCTGTCCTGGAATGTGGCGGGTATTGCCAACAAATTATATACTGATGACTGGGACTCCTTAGTAGGTAACAGTGATGTTTGTCTCTTTCAAGAGACTTGGGCCAGGGATCCTTTGTCTAGAACGGGTTATGCTGTTTTTGAAATTAAAGCCAGCTGGAGTGGTAATGGGAGTCCTTCAGGTGGTTTGGCGGTGTGGGTAGCCTGTCACATTGGATGTAATGCGGAGAATGTAGTTACGTTCTCGCAGGACATACGGTGTGTTTTACTAAAGTGGCCTAATGCTTTCAAGATGGCAATTATTAACGTGTACTCTCGCCCAGTTGGTGCAACCATGGAATCACCCACACTTGATGATCTTTCGTCCTTTTTGGGCCAACTCCATAAAGACTGTAAGATAGTGATGGGTGGAGACTTTAATTGTGACTTGGAACCTCTGGAAGGGTTGAGGGAAGGTGCACTCACTGCAGAAGATGACTTATGGGGTGTTCAACCATGTCAATTCCCCCACCCGAAATCTTGGTCTCCTCTTGCGGTGCAAATGATGTCCTTGACACTAAATTTTGCGTTAAGGGCTTATAATGTTCGCACAACTTCAGACACCCCCTCACTATCTACCTTTAATAGGAAGGATCACGAATTGCGGCTGGTCTACATCTTTGTAGATATCAGCTTGTGGTCCAAGGTCCAGGATTTTAGAGTAGTTGTAAGAACGGACAGCGATCATAACACACTTCTACTAGAATGGTGTACCCTGTAGCTGTTGCTGGATCGCAGCCCGCTGAGCCCAGCGATGATTTGGGGAACCTGGTTCTCAGCTCCAACAGGCGTAGGGTAAAATGGGAGAAACTGGTAAATTCACAAGAGAGTATCAGGAAAATCTATGAACTAGCACTCCCTAGGCTAAAGGACTTGGACGATTTAATCAATCAACCCAGACCCCAAGACTTTAACAAGAGATTAGCCCAAATCCATGAAGAGTTAGTGGGAGCTCTAGGTGAGGTCCTCTTCCCGGTGGTAGTGCAGCGCAAGCAAAAGACCCGAACCTCAACCTGGTAAAACTCTGCCTGTAAAAAGGCTAAGACAGAACTAATAGCAACAATAAAAGAAGGTTCGGATAGGGGCAAGGTAGCTGAGCTTAGGCGGGAATACAGGGAAACAATGGCACTGGCAAGGTCGGAATGGGATTGGAACAGATGGCAGGACCTCTCCCTAGCTTTAGAAACGAGGGACTCCAGGAGATTTTGGTCCTTGGTAAACAATGGCACAGGTGAACCCAAAGCTGCAGTGGAGTCTAACATTGCAGCTCCTGTTTGGGAAGCCCACTTTGGCAAACTATATGAAGATACCTTTGAATTTGCCAATGATGTGGCTGCTGATGTTTTATCCCACCCTGATGACGGATTGGAATTTAGCCTTGGGGAGGTGGTCAGTGCAATAGAGAGGCTGGCGACGGGGAAAGCCCTGGGACTCGATAGACTGCCTGGTGACCTTTTTAGGTTCCACCCTGAGATCTGGGCCTCGTACCTCCTTATTCTCTTTAATTCCATTGCGGGAGGCATGGAGATCCACTGTACTTGGCTGGGGGCGGAGATTGCACCAATCTTCAAGAAGGGCTGTCCCCTTCTCCCAGCCAACTATAGGCCAATCAGCCTTATAGATGTCCCTCAAAAACTTTTTTCCCGCCTCCTCCTGGACCATCTTTTAGACTGGATGGAGGACAATGAAATTCTGAGCCCCCTCCAGGCTGGCTTCAGGAAAAATATGTCCACCATGGACCAGATTTTCCGCCTCGTTCTCCTCTATTGGAATACTGTGAGGTTCGAGGGGGGAGGCTGTATATGGTGTTCGTGGACCTGAGGTCAGCATTCGATTTGGTCCCTCGAAAGAAACTCTGGGAGGTTTTAAAAGAGCTGGGTGTCCCTATCCACCTTTTATGGGCCATAATTAGGCTCCACAATAGTAATTTTGGTCAGGTCAGGTGCGGGAGGGACGGAGTATTGTCAAAAAGGTTCCCAGTCCTTTGGGGGGTAAGGCAGGGTTGCGTCTTGGCGCCAACCCTGTTTTGCCTTTATGATAATAATGTTATATCCCACCTTGGTAATGTGGGGGACAATGACGCTCCAGTTTTGGCAGGCAGGAGGGTGCCGGCCATCATGTTGGCTGACGATACCCTCCTGCTTTCCAAATCCCCGATGGGGATTAAACGGATCCTGGATGGATTTGGTCTTTTCTGCAGACAACATGGTCTAGAGATCAATACAGGGAAGACCAAGTTCATGATATTTAACCCCTCACCCAAGACTAGACCTAATCCACTACTGAGCTCAGTAAGACTGGAGAGGGTAAAAACATTTCAGTATTTGGGGGTAACCCTACATGAGAATTTATCTTGGGAACCACAAATAGCAAGATCTCGGATAAAGCTGTCTCAACTGTCAGGGGTAATTTTGAAGGTTGCGAATACTTCTACTTTTAAACCCATCACCCCGGCAGTAGAAATGTATAAAACACAAGCTAAATCGGCTGCATCGTATGGTAGTTAAGCATGAGCGGATTTTGCGGATTGGCAATCCGCGAATTTTGCGGATTTGCGGATTCGCAATCCGCAAAATCCGCGAATTCCCGCGAATTTGCGGTTTTTTTTTTTTTTTGTGTTCGCCCGTGTTTCTGCCAGTTCGCGAGGGTTTTTACAATTTCGCAATTTGCGAACTTACCTGTCGGGTCGCAAGTTTTGCGAACTTGTTGTTTCTACGTGTCCAGCCTGTTTGGGACACTCTTCTTCATCACTGCTACTCTCTGTCACCACTGCCACTCTCTGACTACTCATGCCACCCTCTGGCCCACCCATGCCACCCTCTGTTTCATCACTACACCCTCTGGTTGTCCAGTGTACATTATTTTCGGCAAAGCAAAGCACACCTTCCCTGCCTCAAGTGACCTGAATTAATTTGGGGCTGATTAATGTGTCACAGAATATTTTTTTAGCTGCCACCTGCTTCCTTAGTGCGCCCTGATTAGTGATCTTTTGCACTTGCTAAGTGCTTTCATTGTTGCAAAATGAGTTACAACACCTGCCCTGCCCCAACTGACAATAATGAATTAGGGGCTGATTAATGGATTTTAACTTCCAGCCTGGCTCCTGCTTGTCTCCCTTAGCTGTAATTCAGGACCTTTGTGGCATATGTGTAACTATTCTGAGGTTCAGAGCAGGGTCACATAATAGTTTCAACTGGCAACTGAACTCTGGAGGGGCCCCTCAGGAAGCACTACAGGAAATGGCTACTAATGATGTGCCTGAACTTTTGAACCTGGTAAGTAGTTACTTTCAGTTTTGCCAAGATCGTATTTCTGCAATTTTGCACTTATTCGCGGGGCGCGAACTCACGCGAACAGTGCGAGCAGTGCGAGCAAAATCCGCTGCTCGCGGATTTGCGGATTTTGCGGGAAATTCGCAAATCTCGCGGATTGCGGATTTCCCGAAAATCCGCAAAATCCGCGAGCGGAACGGATTTTCCGCCCACACCTAATGGTAGTGAGCTATGGGGGTATAAAGCAGGGACAGCGCTGGCCAGTGTAGAAAACAACTTTTTAAGACGTCTCCTGGACCTTCCCCGTGGCACACCTTTGCTTCCCTTAAGATTAGATGTGGGTCTCCCCCCCCATAGGCGAGGATTTGGAATCAAAGCCACTAAGATTTTGGCATAGGCTCTGGTCCACCAGTGAGCTTGCATACTATAGGCAAGACCTCATCCAGGTAATGAATTTGAATCAGTGTGATAGAATTCCGTGGCTGGCTTTTGTAAAGAAAGAACTCCATCGCCTGAGTCTCCATGAGCTATGGGAGGCCCCTGAGCTAGGCTGCCAAAAAGTCTCTCGAAAAAGACTGGTGGAGATTCATAAGGAGAGAAGTCTTGCTTCCCTTGTTTCTGCACCCCACAATGGGATTTTAACTGAACGATTCCTGGACTCCAAGAATTCTTATCACTTTGAAAGTTTTATGGATATCATTTTCCCGATCTTGGCAAGAAAACTGTTCAACCAATGGAGGCTAGGTACTTTGCCCATCAATTCTTTTAAATGTAAATGGGCAAAGGGGGATGATAAAACTTGCCCTGGGTGTAGCAACTATGATGAGTAGGAAATTCATGTCCTGTTCTTTTGCCCAGCATACAATAGACCAAGGAAATACTGGCTAGTGCCTCTATGTAGGAATGTGGGCGTAAGGAGCCTTTTGACTTCATACATAATATTGAAAACAAATACTTCCCCTCATATAGTATTTGCAGTTGCCAAATTCTTAATGGCCATGTGGCAGATCAGGAGAAAACTATTAAAAGCCTGACCATTAAAGGACGGAACTTTGATATGACTGTAATGATAATCCGCCTCCTGATTACCGAAGGGAACTGATTATTTTACTTTTTTCTCTTTTTTCTTTCAAAGTAATGTTTTAATACAATGTGGATGTTTTAATACAATGTGGATGTTTTTATGATGTATGTTTTTATATGTATCTTT
The DNA here is from genome assembly GCF_964263255.1 of Lissotriton vulgaris. Classification (NCBI taxonomy): domain Eukaryota; kingdom Metazoa; phylum Chordata; class Amphibia; order Caudata; family Salamandridae; genus Lissotriton; species Lissotriton vulgaris. The sequence continues at coordinate 412,622,582 of NC_141695.1, forward strand.
TATGGTCAAAATGGCCGAAATAAAGAATTTTTGGATTGGATTGGATTGGACATACATGCCCATAGGGCATGTATGTGCGCCACATACACACACATGTAAATTTCAGGGATGCAGCAGGGTGTCTTGTTTTGCGCTCCAAGAGACTCTCCTTCCAAGATGGATGCCCCAGTAACGCAGAACACACACTTATAGATAGGGCAGCAACAGGGTGCATCCATGAACCCCGGAATGGAATGAACCTGCCCCTGTTTGATTTTAAATGTCGAGACACTCATGCAATATATAAACCATGCCTGCGAACTTATACGCAATAAAACGGAGCACGAAACAATTCCCGAAACTTTTTCCACAAGAACAGGTTTTTTGACGTTGAATATAGAATACCGCCGGGCACAGTCAAATCCCGTTCATAAAACAAAACTATACCACTATAACAAGAGTAGTAAATAAAAAAGCGATTGATAACGCTGGCCGAGGAACAATGAATGAGACATCTTAAGATGGCCGCCGTCTGTTCCACGTAACTGAACAACAACAGACAGACACCTAGAAGGCGGCACATCACCAAAACCACGTAAAAATTCTTACCGAACGCGGCAGAAACTTGAAAAACCAGCCCCGGTTCATCTAAATTGCAGAAACCATAACCACGAATTTACACTTAATAAAACAGGGCATGAAACATTTTTCGAAAGATTCTCCCCCCCAAAAATTTTTTTGCCAATAATATATAAAACCGCGGGGCACAGGCAAATCCCCTTTATAAAACAGAACCAGACCATCACTACATGAGGAGTAAATAACAGAGCGATGGATCAGGCTGGCCCAGTAACAATAAAGGAGAAACTTTAAGATGGCCGCCGTTTTTTCTGCATAATTGAACAGTGACAAACAGACACCCACAGGTGGAGATCATTAAAACCAATTAACACAATTAAGAACGGTATTTAAACAGAGAGCGAATGAGCAAAGCCACTTCAGTCCGGTGAGACGGTCGGTGCAGGTGCCCACTCGAGACGCCAGACAAAGCCTTCAAAACAAGTAAGTAAGCAAAGGGACCCCTTTTAAAACCATTCCTAAGGATAGAGGTAGGCTCTATTCACCCATTGCCCTAAGCAAGTTAAAATGGGTATAAGAACCAGAAGGAATTAAAATATCTTTTATTTTTAAATCCTTCCCACCAGAAATAATTGAAAAAAAAACAGGCTTTGAACAAAAAACTGCCACCCAAGAAAAAAAGGGAGGATATACAGATTCACACCTGATTTCTAAATTAAGGTAAGAAAATACAACAAAATAAGGAAGCTACACCAAACAGCCCTAAAATGATGTGTAATAGCTCCCCCATATACTTTCAGGGAAATTTCCCCGTTCGGCTGGGCAAGGAGTAAATACCGCCGTCCACCATAGGATTGTAACGAAACCAATCCAGGTAATATAACACTCCTAAAACGCTCTTAATAAATGAACTGTAGATATGTGGGATATTTAAGTTAAAATAAATGATGCCCCATCAAGTCCCCATCTGAGAATGTAACTTTTATGCTTTGGGAATCCAGTAGTAATGCATTTTCAATTAGAGGCCAAAAAATCTGGAATGCAAAACTATGTTGCATATAGACAGTCAAAGCCCAGTAAAAACGTATGGTGCACTATGTCTTTGAAATTTTTTTTACATGTTGCTAAAAATAATGGAACAAACCTTCCTCTGTTAATATAGAGAAATACCTTGAGCAGATCCAACAATCACATCGAGAATTGAAAACTCTATCCTCAAGGGAAAGACCACAGAACTAAGGTAGAGAAAATTTGTTAACAAACCATATGTCTATTTAACTACTTAAAAAAAAGTCTTAGAAACTTATGCCTTTTATGTTTTTCCATACATAGTAACAGTGCCAAATGAACAATTAACCCAGTAATCGCGAATTGATAAAAGCGATCAATGAACTCCCAAGTAGGTAAGATCTACGAATAGTTGTCCCGAATGAGTAAACGTGAATATATGACAAATAAAGAAGAAGCATGCCACTTCTTTAGGGCAGGATGGTAAAGTTTAAAATTCCAAAATAAAAACCCCCATAGCCACCAATTGATATAGGTGCCCAACACTGTCACAATAAGACAGTATAATTTCCCTTTAAATCTAAACCCAGGACCATGGTAGGTAAACTACGGTCCAATGAGGGACACCTGAGTAAGGTTAGACCATAGAAGGTTGCGAGAGTGACAAATGTCTGTTTTATGCTTGTTAAGTACCAGTAAATGTTTTTTTGTGACCAAAAACATTGTGATGTATAAATAAAGGCCAATAGATAAGAGGGAAGACCATGTAGAATATGCACAAAGGGTTTTTTTAAATAGATATGCATAACGGTCAATGCATTCCGACACAGGACTTTACCGTACCATTAAATGTGTGAAAAACTGAACTTGCTTTAGAGAATGGAAATAATTGTAACCTTTGTATTTTTTAATAGTGATTTTAATATGTGAAATATTGTCCTGAAGAAGGTGACAACTGACATCACCGAAACGCCGCGTCGACACTTTTTCAGCCTTTTTAAGATTTTAATGTTTTTGATAAATAAATGTGAATGATTTTGTTTTTAACCAATTGGTCGGTAAAATCACCTAATAAAGACCCTTTAACGAAATTTTTCTGGTATTGTGCATATTCTCATTAGAACACAGGTGTTATATAATGTTCCTTGTGTAAATTTGTCGTTTTCTATGCAACCGTAAATATACCATATGGTCCATCCTTAACTTGTTGAGTGAAAATCCCTCAGAGGGAGCCATCCCTCTCCAAAAATACTTACGAAAAGGGAACTCTTGTTGTTTTTTAGCATCCAATGACCCTATCCCTTTTCTCTGAAAGGGTTACTCCTTGATATTTCTTTACTGTCTCTGAGACACCCCTGCACCCTTGAAATAAATCTCAAATTGCGATTCGCTAATTGCGAATTCGCAATTTGAGAATTATTGCACTATCATTCCTATGGGCCTGCTGGCCCATAGGAATGCATTGGAAATTATTCTTTATTTGCGAATTCGCAAAATGCGACTTCGCAAATAAAGATTAATATGGAATCGCTAAAAAATTGCGAATTTGTACATACATTCCGTTTTGCGATTTCTAAATCGCTATTTAGAAATCGCAAATCGGATTCTTGATGCATCTGGCCCTGTGTTCCCTTGGTTTTGCCAAACTCCTACAGGCTACAGGTGGTAGATCCCCCAGGGTGTTCTGCCTGATGGCTGTTGTCAGAGGGGGTCTGGTGTGCACTAGAGTGTCTCTAAGATTGCCTCCTCCATTTAAATGCAAATAGCGGTTTCACTACGGTCAGTGATCCTTTGTTCAAAATGTTCCCGTTTCTGTTGATTGATTTCTTCACCTCATTGGAGAGGGAACTGAACGTGTTGACACAGACCAATCTAGTTTGTGTCTGTCTGTTGGATGGAGTGTCTAAAAGAGCCTCCCTGTTGTTGAGTTCTCATTTGTCAGATTTCTTTATGAGCGATGTCGGGCAACGTCTAAACAGGAGGTTGGATCACAGTTTCAAGGCATGTTCCTTTTACTTCTCTGTGCTGGAGCAATTGTGTCTCAGCTTCAGGAGCTGGTTAAAGGGAAGATGTTCTCTCATAGAGTATGCCACTGGAAATAAAACAAGAACCAGAAGTTTGGCAGTAGTAATTGCCAGCTTCAGGAGTATCACAGCCCTAAACTATGGTGTGGGCCAGTCTCAGAAGCAGGCCGATGCCGTTTTCAGTTCCCTACTTCGAGAGCAGAAAAGCTTTCCCAGCAGAAAAAATACAAATGCTACAGTGCAATTGAAACTGAAATGTTACTGTATGAGAAATAATAAAATATCAGTAAAACTAAATATTAAGATAAAAATAAATTAAAACAGTTCATAATCCTAATCTATCATTTGAGTAGCGGCCTGTTTGAACAAGAATGAAGTCCATGTGAGAAAGATGAACTGAACCGGCATCTTTCAGAACTCCTGGGCATCGTAAGTCTGGCAGTGCTGATGACCCCTGTAAAGTGACCAGTGGAGAAGTGTGGCTCACGGTGTAGAGCAGGCAGACCCGGAAGCTGAGGTCAGAACCGGGACCAGGGCTCAATTCCCGACGCGGCAGGGTCTTGAGCTCAAATGTCCACGGACTCGATAATTCTCGCTTCGGTGCCTGCTCTAATCATGGGTTCTCACTCTGCAACTCTGGGCATTAAGCTTGCTTAATCTCCACAACGGCCCCCCTGCGGCGGGATGCCTGGCTTTCACCTTGGGGATGCCCTGTAGGGGCTATCTCACAGGGAAAAGCCAGGACGGGTTCCCAAGGCAAGCGCCGGGAAACCTCCGGGTAGCTGTGCGCTCAATAAATGCAATAATAATAATAATAATAATATCGCCCGAGTGCAGTGGAGCCAGTGCCCGACTGAAGCTACGTGCCCTAAGGAGAGTTCTGGGCAAAGCTGGAAGTAGCAGACCTGACCACTAGGAGCAGGGAAATGTGATCGGCAGCACTGTGCAGAGGAGATAAAACCGGGTCGGAGCACTGGCATACACAGAGTTCTTACTGGGCTAGAAGCAACTGTGCTGTCTGCCCAAACAGTGTAAGAAACAAGCCCTGTGCTGGAAGGGAAGAACTTGGCTGAAGCACAGTGATGTGCGGAGCTGGAAGGGGGAGCAGGCCTGGCTGCCAGGGCCGAGACAGTTTGAGCAGCAGCCCTGTGCAGAGGCAGGGGTCTAACACAAAATGATGGACCCTTGTGCTTAAAAGCAAATAGTAGCCCTAGAGTCTTACATCTACAGATAATAATTGGAATTGAGCTATATGGGGCTCCTAGAGGGCTAGGGGGGCATTAGACTGCAGGTGCTGCATTGACCTGCATTATGCCCCCGTGCTGGGGAGATAAAGCCGGGCTGGAGCACTGGCCTGCAGAGGGGTTCTCTGCTGGGCTAGAAGCAACAGTGTCTGTCAGCCAGTGCCCATGAGGTGTAGGCAACATCCCTGTGCAGTAAGGGAAGAGCTTGGCAGAAGCACTGCGACCTGCAGAGAGGTGCATGCAGAGCTAGATGGGGCAATACTATCTGACAAAGGGGACTGTAGGGTCAGCAGAGGTGCTGTGCAGTGGAGGTAGAGCCAGGCTGAAGTACCGTCGTACAAAAAGGTTCTCTGTTGGGATAGAAGCAGCAGTGTCTGTCTGCCAGGGCCTGCGCTGAGTAAGCGGCAGCTTTGTGCATTAAAAGCAGAACTCGACTGAAGTAATGTGGCCTGCAGGAAAGTGCAAGCAGAGCTAGAAGAAGGGGTAGAGCTATCTTCGAAGGGCTCTCTAGCATCAGCAGTGGAGGTAGAGCCAGGCTGAAACATTGCTCTACAGGATGGTTCTGGGCAGTGCCCAGTGGTGTGTCATTAGAATGAGCAAGTTGTGGTGGTACGTACGAACTGATGTGTTGAAACACAGATTGATAGTGTTTCTTTCCCTGTAGTGAGTTGTCTTCTTTCCCAAAATCCTCTGCAGGAAATGATGGGTTACCATCCCAGTGGAAAAAGGTCAGGAGACAGCACTAGATCATCTCCTACTAGTTTTTCCCCTCCCCAACACCCATCATTACACCCAATGCCAACCGCCCTAACAACGGGAACGCTGCTGTGCTCACTGCCTGAAAAAAGTGTGCAAAGCGTCAGGGTGCACACCTGTGCCTCATCTCCTGCACAGCATATGCATGTGTGACGGGAGATTCATTTCATCAGTCGAAATGAAGCGGGGTTTTCCAGGTTGGAACCTGGTGAGTTGGTGCTAAAAACTGGGCACCAGCCAGCTGGCACAGGTCAGAAAGCACATCCTCACAGTGATTAGAAACATATTCAACAGATGCAATGTGTTGGAAATGGCAGTTTTTGCAATGTTATCCCCAAATCTTTTGCTTCTTCCTCCTAGTTTTTTGCTGACCTGTTGTGGTTGGCTATAGTTCTCTGGGCACTTTACCACTGCTGATCAGTGCTAAAGTGCCTATACTCTCTGTGTGAGTTGATATTGTACTTGGTTACACTGATTGGCATATTTGTTTTACCAGTAGGTCCATAGTAAAGTGCACTGAATGTGCCAGGATTGTTAAATCAAATGCTACTAGTGGGCTTGCAGCACAGATTGTGCCACCCACATGAGAACCCTGAAAAGAGGTCTCAGGCCTGCCACTGCAGTGCCTATGCGCAGTTCACTACCATGTCGACCTGGCAAGTGCACTCACTTGCCGAGCGGCAAGTGCACTCACTTGCCGAGCCCTACCCTTCCCTTTCCCTGTGCATAGGACACCCCTATGGTAAGCCCAAGGTACCCCCCTGAGTAAGGTGCAGTGTATGTGAAAGGTAGGACGTGTACTAGTGTGTGTAAAATGTCCTGATAGTGAAATACTGCCAATTTTGGTTTTCAATATTGAAAGGCTATCTTGCCCATAGGACAGAATGGGGAATACTTTGTAACATTTTACTAGCATTATTTCCCATAGGTATAAGATGGAAAATTGAAGTCTAGTATCCCTGAACTCAGAATTTAATAACACATCTTTTAGTAAAGATGTTTTTTAAATTACGTGTTTGAAAATAGCACTTTTAGAAAGTGGCTGTTATATTTGGGGGTCTCTAGTTGGCACAGGTAGTTACTTGTGACAAATAGGGACCCTTGCTTTTAGTCTGAGTAAGGGGGCACACTGCTAACAAAACCCCTGCTGACCCCTTGGTCGCTTGGCTTGAGCAGACAGGCTTATCTCAGAGGCAGTGTGTAAAGCATTTGTGACCACATACAGTAACCCAGTGACAACACTACAAATGGACACCACACTAGGCTTATCAAAAATAGGTATTCTTTATATAGACTTAACACAAGACCACAAACAACAAAAATCCACAATACTATATTTAAGGTGGTAGTTTTAGCTTATTTCTGTTTAGTTCTTAAGATGCTACACCTTGCGCCAATGTACCTTACGATGCATTGCGCTTCCACAACAGAAATGTTGCAGCGATGGAAGTGTGTCAAAAGTTCCGGTGCAAAGAAATAAAGATGGCGCTCTCTCCTTGATGCAACATGCTTCCCAGTGATGTGGCGGTGTCTGCTGCGGCATCGGTCCTCTTCTCCGGCGATGCAAGATACTTTACATGATGCGAGCCATGACAGGCATTGTGACAGGCTTCCCAGTGATGCGGTGGCGTCTGCGGCGACGTCAATCCTCTCTCCTGCCGATGCGAGTTGCTTCCACAATAATGCGAGACATGACAGGCCCTGTAACACTCTTCCCGGTGATGTGGCGGCATCTGCTGCGATGTCGATCCTCTTCTCCGGCGATGAGCCACGACAGGCCCTGCGACACGTTTCTCAGAGAAGCGTCGGCGTCTGATGAGACATTGATCCTTCTCTCCAGCTACATGCTTCCCGGTTATGTGTCGGTGTCTGCTGCGACATCGATTCTCATCTCCAGTGATGCGGGTTGCTTCATGTTGTGAAGCGGCAGCGGCAGTTCGGTGACACGCTTCTTGATCTTGAGTCGCGCTTCCAGCTCCTTGCGACACGCAAATTCCCCACAAAGTCCAGCACAGCTGCAGGCACTTCAGGAAGACTCTTGGGGAGCTGGTGGGTGAAGTCTGTTGTTCCTGAGACTTCAGCAGGAGACCAGCTCTGTTCCAAGCCCTTGGAGATCCTTCAAAAGTTGAAAATAAAGCACACAAAGTTCTTTCTTCTTTCTTTGGCAGTCAGGCAACCACTGCCAGCAAATCCCCCAAGCAGCACTTCATCTTAGGGATAGTCTCTCCTTAGTTTCATCAGGTTTCCTCCTCTTCAGAGGTTTCTTCTTGTAGTCCAAAAGTGATCTAATTTCATGGGATCAGGGTCCCATTATTTATACCCCAGAATCATTTGTTCTCTGAGGGGAGAGGGGCCTTTGCCCAGTACAAACCAGTTCTGGAGCACTCTGTTTTCAAGACTCCTTTTTTCCTTTCACAGTGCAGGGCAGAAACATAAGACGCCCCACAGGAGTTGGAGCCAGCATTGTGGAAGGCAGGGTAAGCCCTATTCAAGGTTCAGGTGCAATTCCTTTCACCCATCTAGATGCAGATATTTCCATTCACCACTGGGCTGACTCATCGTGTCTCTTGGAATCCCCAACCCTGTCACTCACAAACTTCAGACAAAGGAATACACAACCTAGCAGAGGCAGACTTGAAAGGTTAGGGAAGAAAATACCTACTCTCTAAAAGTGGTATTTTCAAACACAGAATGTTAAACCAACTTCACTAGAAGATGTATTTTATCATTCTGAGTTCAGGCATACTTAACTCGAATTGCTACCATGTTCTCTCTGTTAGGATTATAGAATGTAATAACCTAACAGCCCATTCTAGCCTATGGAGAACAGATAGCCTTGCAATAGTGAAAAACAAAACTGGCTTTAATTCACTATTAGGACATGCCACACACCAGGGCATGTCCTACCTTATACTTACAATGCATCCTGCCCTTCGGCCTACCATAGGGATGTCTGATATGAAGAAAAGGGAAGGTTTAGGGACTGGCAAGTGGGTGCACTTGCCCAGTCAGCATGGCAGTACCAGACTGCATACAGGCTCTGCAATGGCAGACCGTAGACAGATTTTACAAAGCTGCTTCTGTGGGTGGCACAGCCAGTGCTGCAAGCCCACCAGCATCATTTGGATTTATAAGCCCCGGGCAAATTCAGTGCACTGTACTAGGGTCTGACAAGTAAACGGAACAAGCCAATCATTGAATCACTAATCCATAAAACAATTTACAGTAGGGAGCACTTGCACTGTGGCACTGAACAGCAGTGTCACAGTGCCCAAAGCATCTAACACCAGCAAAAACACATGAGGCAACAGTAAAAATGGAAGGGAGACCCACGCCAATGGTGCCAGGACTAACAGTGGCTATTTTCTTGTTCAACCTTTATGTATGCCTCGGCCTGTTTGTGGATTGACTGTCTGGCTTTGGAGTGGCAGGGACTGGGGAGGCGCAGTGGCTCCAGGAGTCTGGATGAGTTAGCACTAGGCTGAATAGGCCTGATCTGCATTTAGTGTGGTAGGAGGAGTAGCAACTGTAGCTGAATAGGGATGTGCTTGCCTTCCAGAATGCTAGCTCCGTCCCCCTGCAGTGTGTCTGGAGCCAGGGCTCACACTGACAACAGATGTTGTTGTGCACTTTCAGAGTACCCCCCAGAACTGCTTTGAACTGGGCTCAGAGCCCCTTGCACAAAGAGAACAAAGACATTTTAGGGTATAAGTTTCAGACCTATATCCCCTGAACTTTAGATCATTCCTGGAAGTCAAGAGGAACCTTTGCCAAGGAGAAGAGCTGGAGAAAATGAGGAGAAGTACTGCCCTTGTTGTGTGTCTGGGGTTGGCCTGCAGTCTCTGTTTCTGCCAAGGAAAGGAGAAGGACTTACTGTGTGCTGTATCCCCTGCTTGAAAGAGATCTCCAAGGGCCTAAAGTATGTTGGCCTCCTGTTCAGAAGTTTCAGGAACACAAACACCTCACCCCAGCTCCCCTGAACTCTGCTGTTGTGAGTTCTGACCTGCCTTGAGGTGCCTGTGCTAATACTGGGCCTCTGGAGGTTATTTCTGCTGGTGGGAGCCGGTAGAAACCCAAGTGAAGCAAGAAAACCTGCTCCAAAGTCGTTAACGGTGCCACTGTGTTGCTACAACCTGCACCAGGGCCTGGGGAGCCACTTGTGAAGTTAAGGATGCATCGCTCGGACTGCTGCGCAGCTCCGACGCCCTACGATGCCCGCTGACGCCGGCAGTGATTGGCCGTGCCGATGCCAGCGCTCTCATCGACTCTGTCATTGCCAGCATCTATGTCCTGTTATCGCAGCGTCAATAACCGCTGATGGCGACTCTACAAACTTGCTGCGTTGCGGCATCAATGGAGCAGAAATTGGCCATCTTCGATGCCGTGCATCATCACAGGCTTCGTTTCCAAGGTACTGTTTGTTTGGGGGTCTGTGTGACTCCATACCCAACATCGCAATCCTTGTGGCTGGTGACATGCTTTGGATTTCTTGCTATCACGACTTTGCAATAGCCCTGTTGATACTATTTGATTTCTTCAAGCTTATTTTTGCAATATCCTTTTGAAAGTCATTTTACTGCATATCTGTATGTTGGTTTCTTGTCGTTTTGGTTTTGTTTATTTTAGATAAAGCTTTTTTTCCTAAACTGGTGTGTTGCCTATTTGTGGTGTTTTCACTGTGTTACTGGGAGTGTTAATACAAATATTTACACATTGCCTTTGAGATAAGCCTGTCTGCTTGTGCCAAGTTACCAAGGGGGGTGAGCAGGGGTAATCTAGAGTGTGTTTACCCCTACCCTGACTAGAAGCAAGGGTCCCTATTTGGACAAAGGTACCTACCTTTGCCAACTAGAGATCCCCATTTCGAAAACTGGTGGTCAGCGGTGGGGATTTGAACCTGTATTTGTACGTGAACCACAGTGATTGGTGTAGATCAATAGTTTAGTGCAGACCACTATGCAACCACATACTGTGTGTGCTTTTTGGTTCTATTTTTGAGTGACCCTCTAAAGTATCCACGCATCATGTCTAGAAAGGTAAACCAGCAAGTGAGGCTGTAGAATTGGAGTTTGATATTGAAATGTTGCATTGCCTTTGAGATAAGCCTGTCTGCTCGTGCCAAGTTACCAAGGGGGGTGAGCAGGGGTAATCTAGAGTGTGTTTACCCCTACCCTGACTAGAAGCAAGGGTCCCTATTTGGACAAAGGTACCTACCTTTGCCACCTAGAGATCCCCATTTCTAAAACTGGTGGTCAGCGGTGGGGATTTGAACCTGTATTTGTACGTGAACCACAGTGATTGGTGTAGATCAATAGTTTAGTGCAGACCACTATGCAACCACATACTGTGTGTGGTTTTTGGTTCTATTTTTGAGTGACCCTCTACAGTATCCACGCATCATGTCTTAGAAAGGTAAACCAGCAAGTGAGGCTGTAGAATTGGAGTTTGATATTGAAATGTTGCATAGCTACTGAGTAAATCAACTCAAGCAATTTTGCAAAGATTTTGGATGTTCTATGAAGAGCAGCTCCAGGAAGGAGGAGCTACAGAAGGCCTTAAGGGCCATGTTGAGAGGCCAAAGAGACTGTGGAGGTGATGCAAGTGATGCAGAGGTGGATAAGGATGTTCAAGGGAATGGTTTCAGATCACAGGATCTACCTGTGTCAAGAGCACCCTCCAGGGCTGGCAAAAACCATTCCACTGGAAGACTTTCCCCAGAGGAGCGGGAGGAGAACTGTTTGGGATAAGTCTGTCTGCTCGTGCCAAGCTACCAAGGGGGTGTGCAGGGGTAAGCTAGAGTGTGTTTCTTCCTTATCCTGACTAGAAGCAACGGTCCCTATTTGGACAAAGGTGCCTACCTCTGCAAACTAGAGACCCCCCATTTCAAACACCATGTAGTTAGGGAGACACAACCATTGATCACTGAAGTGTAAGAAGCACAGCTCTAACACCGACAGAGGCTGCCAAGAAATAGCCGTCTGAAGAGGTGTGTGTAATCAAAGACCAGCTGCTTTTTCTGAGAATGCCTTATCTGAGAGTGTGCTCCGTGTACATTTTGCCAACTACAGATCCCCATTTCTAAAACTGGTGGTCAGAGGTGGGGATTTGAACCTGTTTTTGTACTTTAACCGCATTGACTGGTGTACATCACTAGTTTAGTGCATCTCACTACGCAAGGATGCTCAAGGGAATGGTTTTAGGTCACAGGATCTGCCTGTGTCAAGAGCACCCTCCAGGGCTGGCAAAAACAATTCCACTGGAAGTCTTTCCCCAGAGGAGCAGGAGGAGAACCAGAGGGTCATGGAGTTTGTGCTGGAGGCAGACCTTTTGGGGGGATTCCAGAGGGCCTGAAGAAGCTTTTGGGAGTGATCCTAAAGGGGGTGGCTCAGGTTTTCTCCAAACAAGTAAGGTAGGGGAGGGTTATTGTAGCCCAGATAGGCCCCAGTGTAGTGGGAGGGGTGTAGGGTCTCACGTCCTGTCTCAGAGGAGAAGGAGTGGGAGTGGGTTGTGTCCCAAGGTGCCCAAAACCCAGTCTCAGGACCTGGTTGGTTCCATTTGGGTATTGGTGTACTCCCTCGGAAGTTCTGGGTTGCCAGTCAAAGGTCAAGTCTTAGGGTATAGACCCTAATTTGGAAGGGGCGACTGCTAACAGTGCCCCTACCAAGTTGTCTTCTGGAGGTACCGCTTCAGGTGGGAGGGTGCAGAGCCCTAGGGACGAAGACAGGGTGTGGGAGAGCCCACCCCAGTCTCTTGTCCAGCTGCAGGTTACAGACTGGGCTGGTGGGACAGTGTCAGGATGCCATACCTGACTTGGTAGTAGGGAAAGTGGAGAAAAGGTGACAGGTACCTGAGGCTACTGCCCCTCACATTCTGATGCCACAGAGGTTAGAGAGGCCTGAAAGGCATGAGGCCTGGCTCTCATCAGTGACAGCTGTCAGTGGCCACTGCGACTGGCTGTCCTGGTGGGCAGAGTTGTCCCTGAGAGTTGTCCCTGGGAGTGGGACAGGAGTTGCATCCTGTGGGTGGACTGGGCCACACCACTGTGTTGGCCAAGGGGGGTACTGTCTGCCTGTTGGGACATCTCTGTGAGCAAAGTAAGTTTAGGCACTGCACAGATGGAGTACCCAGGTGAGGAGAAGGGTCCCCCCATGGCTAGCCTCATAGACCCTTGGAGTATGGATAGAGGGATCCAACTGGGTCCAGTAAAGCGTACAACAGGAATAGACCCATGCTGTTTGGGCCAAGTTCCATTTTCATTCGCCCCAAGCAAGGAAGCCCGTCAAGGTATTGATTGGTCTACCAGGGCTTTAGGCTGGAATGGGGGTTGTGTTGGAAAAGTCCATTTTTGCAGGGTTATCGGCAAAACCTTTGCTTCTTCTTCCTATTTTTTCTGACCTGTTGTAGTTGGCTACAGGACTCTGGGCAATTTGCCACTGTTGATCAGTGCTAAAGTGCATATGCTTCCTTTGTGACTTGATATTGTAATTGGTTCTCCCTGATTGGCATATTTGTTTTACCAGTAGATCCCTGGTAAAGTGAACTGAGTGTGCCAGGTCTGGTAAATCAAATGCTACTAGTGGGCTTGTAGCACTGATTGTGCCATCTACATGAGTAGCCCTGAAAAGAGATCTCAGGCCTGCCACTGCAGTGTCTGTGCACAGTTTGTACCTGCCATGTCAACCTAGCAAGTGCACTCACTTGCCAGGCCCTACCCTTCCCTTTTCTTGCACATAGGACACCCTATGGTAGGCCCAAGGTACCCCACTGGGCATGGTGCAGTGTATGTGAAAGGTAGGCATGTACTGGTGTGTGTAACATGTCCTGAAATACTGCCGATTTCGTTTTTCTCTATTGAAAGGCTATCTTGCACATAGGACAGAATGGGGAATGCTTTGTAACATTTTACAAGCATATCTTCCCACAGGGATAAGATAGAAATTCGGAGTTTGGTATCCCTGAACTCAGAAATTAATAATACATCTTTTAAGTAAAGATAGTTTTTAAATTATGTGTTTGAAAATAGCACTTTTAGAAAGTGGCTATTTTCTTGTTCAACCTTTCTGTGTGCCTCTGCCTGTTTGTGGAATGAATGTCTGGCTATGGGGTGACAGGGGCTTGGGAGGTGCAGTGGCTCTAGGAATCTGAATGAGTCAGCACTGGGCTGAATAGGCCAGATCTGCATTTGGAGTGGTAGGAGGAGGAGCAACTGTACCTGAATAAGGCTGTGCCTGCCTTCCACAATGCTGGCTTCACCCCTGTGGTGTGTTGGGAGCCAAGGCTCACACTGACAATGGATGTTATTGTGCACTTTCACAATGCCCCCCAGAACTGGTTTGAACTGGACTCTGATCCACTTGCACGAAGAGAACAAAGACATTTTGGGGTGTAAGTATTAGACCTAAAACACCTAAACTTTAGATCATTCCTGGAATTCAAGAGGAATCTTTGCCAAGAAGAAGAGCTGGAGCCACTGAAGTGAAGTACTGCCCTGCTGTGTGTCTGGGGTTGGCCTGCAGTTGCTGTTTCTGCCAAGGAAATGAGAAGGACTTTGCTGTGTGCTGTTTCCCTTGCTTCACTGAGATCTCCAAGGGCCTGAAGTGTGCTGGCGTCCTCTTCAGAAGTCTCAGGGACACAAAGACTTCAGCCCAAGCTTCCCTGAACACTGCTGTTGTGAGTTCTGACCTTCTTTGAGGTGCCTCTGCCAGTTCTGGGCCTCTGGAGATTGTTACTGAGGTTGGGAGCTGGAAGAAACCCAAGAGAAACAGGAAAACCTGTTTCCGACGCAGTCAATGATGCCGCTGTGACCTGCACCGAGGCCTGGGGAGCCGCTTGCGAAGTGAACGACGTATCGCCCGGCCTGCTCCGCAGCTCCAACGCCCTATGACGCCCACCGACACCAGCAGTGATCGGCTGTGCCGAAGCCAGCACTCGCATCAAATCCGTCATCTCCAGCGCCTACGTCCTGTTATTGCAGCGCCGATAACCGCCGAGGGCGACTCTACGAACTTGCCGATGTTGCATCATCAACGGAGCCAACATCGGCCATCTTCGACCTTGTGCATTGTCACGGACTTCGTTTCCAAGGTACTGTGGGTTTGGGGGTGTGTGTGACTCCACGGCAGACGTTGCGCTCCTTGTGGTTAGCGCCGTGCTTTGGATTTCTTGCTATCACGACGATGCAATAGCCCAGGTGGTGCTATTTGAGTTCAACAAGCTTATTTTTGCAATATCCTTTTACAAGTAATTTTTCTGAATATCTGTATGTTGGAGTCTTGTCGTTTTGGTCTTGTTTAGATAATGATACATTATTTTTGTAAACTAGTGTGGTGTCCAATTACGGTATTTTCACTGTGTTATTGTGGGTGTTGGTACAAATACTTTCAACATTCTGTTTGGGATAAGCCTGTCTGCTCGTGCTAAGCTACCAGGGGGTGTGCAGGGGTTAGCTAGAGCATGTTTCTCCCTTACCCTGACTAGAAGCAAGGGTCCTTATTTGGACAAAGATGCCTACCTCTGCCAACTAGAAACCCCCATTTCTAACACCATGTAAATAGGGAGGCACAACCATTGATCACGGAAGTGTCATAAGCACAGCTCTAACGCCGACAGAGGCTGCCAAGAAATAGCTGTCTGAAGAGGTGTGTGTAATCAAAGGCCATCTGCTTTTTCTGAGAATGCCTTATCTGAGAGTGTGCTCCGTGTACATTATGTTTGGAGCTTCCCAGAAAGCGTGAAGAGTAGAAAGCAGAGAGGAAATAATCAATATAATGGACTTTGCAGTGATTAAAAGCAGGGCGTTGAGTTGCAAAGGGCTCTCATTTTAATAATATTTGTGTTGTGATATACAGGGCCTTCTATAATTGTCAATGTGAAGAGTGTGCGAATATTTCAGTACAGCAGGCAAAAGCCCCCACCTTGATTTTTCACAGGAGCTCGAGGACTCCTGGTTGAAAGTCTACTTCGGTGTCATACAAATACATTGCTTGTTATATTAAATATTTTAATAGGGGAAACATCATTAACATCGCGGACAGTACACAGCAATGTTGTTACATTGCGGTTGTTTTAATGACCGTGATGTAACCACGCTATGCCATTAAAAAGCAAGGGGCAGATTTATGTTAACTGGCGCATCCCCAGGGATGCGCCAGTTAATATGCGCCACAGTACGCCACAGCTCCGCCAGCCATGGTGCGCCGCATTTATAATGCGATTTACAAAAAGGGGGTGGTGATGAACAGAGTGTCTGAGTTAAACAGACCACTCTTACCCAGTCCAAAGATCAGGGCTTGATCCATCACCGTTATTTATCTCACTGCCCCATCCCAGCTCAGAACCTGGCTATATGCAAATCAGTCTGTCCCTGGCCCAGTGCATCATGGGAACAGGGCAGACTAAACTACCAAGCCAATTCTTCACCAGAAAGGAGACAAGCTACCGGGGACCGGTTTCTGGCATTTCAGCCTTCTTCGGCCCGGCTTGCTTGAATCCTGATGGAGCAGTGAGAAAGGGACTCATGTCTGAGTATACCCTGCCACACCTATAGTGGCCAAAAATGATTTACAAAAAGGGGGTGGTGATGAACAGAGTGTCTGAGTTAAACAGACCACTCTTACCCAGTCCAAAGATCAGGGCTTGATCCATCACCGTTATTTATCTCACTGCCCCATCCCAGCTCAGAACCTGGCTATATGCAAATCAGTCTGTCCCTGGCCCAGTGCATCATGGGAACAGGGCAGACTAAACTACCAAGCCAATTCTTCACCAGAAAGGAGACAAGCTACCGGGGACCGGTTTCTGGCATTTCAGCCTTCTTCGGCCCGGCTTGCTTGAATCCTGATGGAGCAGTGAGAAAGGGACTCATGTCTGAGTATACCCTGCCACACCTATAGTGGCCAAAAACGATTTACAAAAAGGGGGTGGTGATGAACAGAGTGTCTGAGTTAAACAGACCACTCTTACCCAGTCCAAAGATCAGGGCTTGATCCATCACCGTTATTTATCTCACTGCCCCATCCCAGCTCAGAACCTGGCTATATGCAAATCAGCCTGTCCCTGGCCCATTTGCATACAGCCAGGTTCTGAAACTGGGATGGTGCAGTGAGCTAAAAAACGGTGTTGGATCTAGCCCTGATCTCTTGACTGGGTGAGAGTATTCTGTTTAATTCAGAGACTCTGTCCCTCACCACCCCTTGTGTAAATATTTTTGTCCACCCTAAGCGTGGAAGGGTATACTCAGATGTGAGTCCCTTGCTCATTGCACCATCAGGATTCAAGCAAGCCGGGCCGAAGACGGCTGAAATGCCAGAAACCGGTCCCCGGTAGCTTGTTTCCTTCCCAGTGTAAGAATTGGCTTTTGTAGTTTGGTTTGCCCTGTTCCCATCATGCACTGGGACAGGAACAGACTAATTTGCATACAGCCAGGTTCTGAAACTGGGATGGTGCAGTGAGCTAAAAAACGGTGTTGGATCTAGCCCTGATCTCTTGACTGGGTGAGAGTATTCTGTTTAATTCAGAGACTCTGTCCCTCACCACCCCTTGTGTAAATATTTTTGTCCACCCTAAGCGTGGAAGGGTATACTCGGATGTGAGTCCCTTGCTCATTGCACCATCAGGATTCAAGCAAGCCGGGCCGAAGACGGCTGAAATGCCAGAAACCGGTCCCCGGTAGCTTGTTTCCTTCCCAGTGTAAGAATTGGCTTTTGTAGTTTGGTTTGCCCTGTTCCCATCATGCACTGGGACAGGAACAGACTAATTTGCATACAGCCAGGTTCTGAAACTGGGATGGTGCAGTGAGCTAAAAAACGGTGTTGGATCTAGCCCTGATTTCTTGACTGGGTGAGAGTATTCTGTTTAATTCAGAGACTCTGTCCCTCACCACCCCTTGTGTAAATATTTTTGTCCACCCTAAGCGTGGAAGGGTATACTCAGATGTGAGTCCTTTGCTCATTGCACCATCAGGATTCAAGCAAGCCGGGCCGAAGACGGCTGAAATGCCAGAAACCGGTCCCCGGTAGCTTGTTTCCTTCCCAGTGTAAGAATTGGCTTTTGTAGTTTGGTTTGCCCTGTTCCCATCATGCACTGGGACAGGAACAGACTAATTTGCATACAGCCAGGTTCTGAAACTGGGATGGTGCAGTGAGCTAAAAAACGGTGTTGGATCTAGCCCTGATCTCTTGACTGGGTGAGAGTATTCTGTTTAATTCAGAGACTCTGTCCCTCACCACCCCTTGTGTAAATATTTTTGTCCACCCTAAGCGTGGAAGGGTATACTCAGATGTGAGTCCCTTGCTCATTGCACCATCAGGATTCAAGCAAGCCGGGCCGAAGACGGCTGAAATGCCAGAAACCGGTCCCC
The DNA here is from genome assembly GCF_964263255.1 of Lissotriton vulgaris. Classification (NCBI taxonomy): domain Eukaryota; kingdom Metazoa; phylum Chordata; class Amphibia; order Caudata; family Salamandridae; genus Lissotriton; species Lissotriton vulgaris. The sequence continues at coordinate 412,640,530 of NC_141695.1, forward strand.
GGTAGCTTGTTTCCTTCCCAGTGTAAGAATTGGCTTTTGTAGTTTGGTTTGCCCTGTTCCCATCATGCACTGGGACAGGAACAGACTAATTTGCATACAGCCAGGTTCTGAAACTGGGATGGTGCAGTGAGCTAAAAAACGGTGTTGGATCTAGCCCTGATCTCTTGACTGGGTGAGAGTATTCTGTTTAATTCAGAGACTCTGTCCCTCACCACCCCTTGTGTAAATATTTTTGTCCACCCTAAGCGTGGAAGGGTATACTCAGATGTGAGTCCCTTGCTCATTGCACCATCAGGATTCAAGCAAGCCGGGCCGAAGACGGCTGAAATGCCAGAAACCGGTCCCCGGTAGCTTGTTTCCTTCCCAGTGTAAGAATTGGCTTTTGTAGTTTGGTTTGCCCTGTTCCCATCATGCACTGGGACAGGAACAGACTAATTTGCATACAGCCAGGTTCTGAAACTGGGATGGTGCAGTGAGCTAAAAAACGGTGTTGGATCTAGCCCTGATCTCTTGACTGGGTGAGAGTATTCTGTTTAATTCAGAGACTCTGTCCCTCACCACCCCTTGTGTAAATATGCATTTATAATGCGGCGCACCATGGTGCAAAAACGGCACAGATGCGTGACGCATCTGTGCCGGAAATGTGGCGCATTGCTGGAGTTGCGTCGCAAGCGCGACGCAGCTCCAGCAAGGCTCGGGGGTGCCCCATTTTCACAATGCTGCGTCAAGACCTACGCCTGCTTCAAGCAGGCGCAGGCTTTTGACGCAGCATTGGCTTAAAAGTGACTGAGTGAAATCTCATAGATTTCACACAGCCACTTTTGCGAGGCGCACCTGCCCCGGAACGCCCACCCTGCGCCGGAACGTCCACAAGCGGCGCAGGGCTTTACAACGTGACGCATCTACCTAGATGCGTCATGTTGTAAATCGTTCGTAGGGATGCGCCGCGTTTACGCCGCCTTGCGTGACGCAACTGCGGCGTAAACGTGGCGCAAGGGCCTCATAAATCTGCCCCATAGTCTTTACATCAACTTGCGCTAGATGACGTGCTAACATTAAAAATAGTGCAGTTTACTATCCCAACACCTTCCCGACTGATAAGTTGGAAGTTGGAATAGTAAATTACATTTTTCTAATGTTTGCACGCCATCTAGTGCAAGTTGTTGGAACGACCGCGATGTAACATCACGCGTTGTACTAACTAACACACATTGTAACATCATACATTCTTTTAATAGTGTGTTTTATGCAGGGGTCCATACGGTATCTCTTTTCCTTAGCTCAGTAAATAGCCTCAGAAGGATGAACGGCTGCACTAGCCTTGCAAAGATTTGATGTACCGATGTCTATAGGAGGCAGTGATAAGTATCTAACTCACTGAACGATCTTGAGGAACTAACAGCATGGAGATATATGAACACAGATGCAAAATCCAATCAAGCAGATGATAAGGGTCATTCCGAGGAAGCACATTTAAGAACAGGTGGTTTAGCTGTTAGATAGTTATAGACTGTAGAAAAAAAACACTTGATTCACACTCCTTTCTTCCTGGGCAAATCTACTGGCATTTACCACTGTTTCCTTCCCTATAAATTGTTTTATCATTTTGACAAATGCTGAGAGCATTAAAGGATTTAGTTGATAGTCTCCAGGTATGGACACACAATAAAATTGGTAGTCTGCTAGATTTATATAATAATTTTATGACGTTTATGGGGACCAGAGGACGGAAATTAATGGAAAATGTTGCTGGGTCTGGTCAAGTCTTGTTCGTGTGATTGAATGATTCTAAATGTTTATCATGGGAGATTGGGCAAGTGGTGCTGTAAATGGAAGTGCCAAGATACCAGAGTTCTAATCTGGCTTCCTCACTCATTACTTTGGTGTGATTCTTGGAAAATCACATTACCTCCTAGACTGGGCATAACTTTGTTCAGCTACAATGTTGAATACTTAGGAAAACTGTAAGCAGTTCAAAGCAGTTCATGTTGTTTTGTGGCTGTAGTGTTATATAGGGCAATGCCTGATCTTCAATCCATATAGGAAAGGTTACTAGGACACATGATACAGGGAATCGATGGCTACTTCTTTAGCACAGATGCTTCATCATGCTAATAAGTGTAGTAAGTGCAGGAGAACTGGAGCCAGTTCCAAAGCCTAGTGAGACTGGCTTATGATGGTAGAGACTAGGATCGGCGGAAATGTGTGCTACGCTAGCATAATAAAGAGTAATTTCAGGAATTTTGAATTATTCTGGTTATGCAAAATTACCCAAATTAGGCTATTACTCCATTTTACAAAGTAATGCTACAGAAGCCCAGTAACAATGCATATGACCAGAATGGGCGTGACTCTCGTTTGAGCTATTCAAATAGTTGCTTCCAAAATAGATACAAGATTGCATTTTGCATCAGATTTAAATTTCACTTAATTACACACACCCGTAGTGAAGTCCAGGTGATAGGAATGGTATCAACTGGCCAGAAAATTGTATTAAAGTGGCAACTCTCCCCAGCTCTTCAGAACACATCTGACCCTGAGGATGAACAGAAGAGGAAGACAACTAATGTCTATGGCGTGAAGGGGAGGGGAGGAGGACAAGAAGGGCTAAACCTGCTCCCACCTTTGCCCTGCATGTTAGTCACAGCAACCTCAGGCCCTGAAGGTTCGAACAGCAGGGTGCATTGTATTTACACAGTAGGACATGTGTACTCACATTCTACCTGTACTTGCACTAAAGGTTTTCACTGTTGTGAAGCTTATCTGTCCCATTGATTAACACTGGGTTATCTTATTACATTTAATAAGTGATAACAGATAGCAATACAGTTTTCACACTGAAATGACTTGTAGTTTAAAATCCCTTTTGGTGGTAAAGTCGGTTAACAAGACAAAATTCTGAAAATTCCACTTTTAGAAAGGTAGCATTTTCTTTTCCTAACCATTTGTGCCTTCTGCCAGTGCCCTAAGTCGCATGATTATGAAGGACTCTGCTGTTGGGGTCTGTGTATTCTTTCCAGAATGTGAAACAAAAGAGAACTGAATGTCTGGGGGTGGAGCAGTTGCCTTCCCCACTTGCACTACAAAGGGCTTACCTCCAGCAAACACAAAGCCCCTAGCACCATCCTATTGTCACCCAAAACAGTTTGTAGGCTTGACAGGGGAAGGGAAGATTATTCCAGAACCAGACATGCTGGTAGGGCAGGGTGTTTATCCCAACACAAAGGGTGGGACCATGTATAAATATTAGATCTCCTAAGCCACTCATCATTTCACTCCTGAACCCTTGGACATTACAGAAGAAGCACTTCCTTTGCCCCACTGAGGACTGCCCTGCTCCCACTGAGGAATGAACTGCTGGCTTGCTCTCTGAGAAGGAAGACTGGAAATGCTCCCTTCATCTCAGACTAACCTGGGTGGCTCCAAGGTTCAGTTGGATGATGTCCTGTCTTCTCTATAGGGCCACAATAAGCTCCTGAGTCCTCCATGTAACTAGCTGACCTGCTGCATTGCACCTGCAAGTGGTCCACCTTGAGCCCTACAGGCCATTGCTAGGATGAGTTCCTGATGTCCAAGATGTGCCTCCCTACTTCCTGGACCCTTTGCTGCCATCAGTTGAATACCTCCTAATAGGAAAAGTGAAATCCTGAAACATTGGCGTCTTTGTGAACTGGACTCTTCATGCAACAGCCACTGGAAGCAACAGTCATTAATAGGAGAACTGACCATCGCGTTACAGCAACGACAGCTCGTGACTGCAAGTGTGAAGCTCCAACAACAACTGTCCTCGTAGCCCGACTGGAATTTCACTCTACAGTGATGACTATCTGGAATACTTGACCTGCTCTTCACAATTTACTGAAGACCATCTGTGACATGCTTCCTGCTCATTGGGGCCTCATCCTCAGCAAACAAAACTCTTCACACCAGACTTTGAGAAGGTAACTTTTTCAGAGGGACTAACCAGATCCCTGAATCTGTTCTATGCTTGACTGTGGTCATCCTGAACTTCTGACGCCCCCTTGTCAAGCAAGTGCTTTCTGCTTTAAGGCTGTCTACAACTTTGACACTGCATATCTACAGTTCTACTGATTAATCGTTTGTCATTCTGGTATCATTTTATTTATAAAAATCTCTTTATTGCTTTTGGATTTTTCTTTTAGTTGTGCTTTCGTACTGTTGTGCGCTGCATAAAAACTTTACACTTTGCCTCTAAGTTAAGGTTGACTGCTTTGTGCCAAGCTACCATAGGATTAAGCAGAGGTTAATATAGTGACTTTTACGGTTTACCCTTACAAGCATAGTCGTTGTTGCTTGAGTGTGGCTTCCACCCCCCTCAGCCATTAACTCAAGTTTTGCATGCTTCTTTCCTCTAATGACCAAGGTAACTGGACCCTAACTCAATCAAGCTGGTGTCATCTGCTGAAATGAATCCTGACTCCTAAGTACTGTTCTCGAGGTCCTGGAATCCTTCAGAGTGACCAAGATGAACTGTCCCAAACAAATGAAAAAGAGTGGGCTTTCCAAATTGTCAACCTCTGGAGGACAAAGGACTAACTAAACAAGTCTAAAATACCTCGATCTGCAAGAATATTAGGGTGGATCTACTTGGAAGGTTTCAGTGGCCTGTCTCAGCTAAGGTATTGGGCTTTAGTGGGAGATGCCTAGCTACAGGTTCCAGGCTTGTTCCACTGAGGTATTTCAAGCTCCAAAGAAGAGACTAAGGCCCACATGCATCAATCTCAGCTTTTGCGATTTCTAAATTGCGATAAAAAGCGATTCGCAATTTAGAAATCACAAAAGCCTATGCATGATTATTTTTTAAATATTTATGCAATTCGGTAGAAATCGCTATTTCTACCGAATCGCATAAAAAATGCGATTTTGAAATTGCGAATTCGCAATTCCCATTCATTCCTATGGGCCAAAAGGCCCATAGGAATGAATAGGAATTGCGAATTCGCAATTTCAAAATCGCAAATCCTGATTGCATTTCAAGGGTGGTGGGGGGGGTTCAAATGAACCCCCCCTGCACCCCTGAAATGTTTTTTTCGCATCATGTTGCACACACACATGTCCTAATATGGCTGAGATACCCGCCACCCCCTCTCAACACAATCCCCAAAAGGAAGGAAACCGGAAACAGTTCTTGAAGTTTTTGGATGTGGGGAGGGAGTGACCCTCCCCCGGCCGTATTTATTAAAACAAAAAATTAAAACATTAAACGTTTCATTTTATGTACAATTTCATTATCACATTGCGATGTTTGGCTCACCTTAACATATTCTCTAATACAGAGTTTCTCCTAGCCGAACTAGCATCCAACAAAACATTCTCTAGAAACACTGAAATTGTACATCCTAACGTTTAAGGGCCAACGGCAAGGTCATAACCGGAGTCAAGATCCCTAACCAGACTTACCCCTCCCACTTGTGAGGGGCGACAGCACAGAGGCTTACCTCAAGTGCAACTACTAACAATTTCCCTTGACTTGACGGGGGCACTTAAGACTCGACGCCATTTAAAGGTCGTTCGAAGACTTGTGTGTGGTATCTAGAAGGTATCGTGGACCTCCCCCCATCCCACACAACTTACCGCATCTGCCGTCGCAGATGACCCTGGCCCCGGGAAATTCCCCAGGAGGGGGCTGTAACCCCTCCTACAAAGGAAGGGGCCTTGACCGCCTTTCCTTTACTTCCGGCGACCCGCCCTTAGACGGGACCGCCTCCCCACTGAGGGGCCAATGGCCACCTCTCCCGAGCGCTCCCATCCGTGTTGGGTGACGCCCACTCATAGGGATCTACCAATTAGTGCTCACCGATCATGACCTTACCGCCTACCAAAAATAAATACGACAATTTTATTCAAACCTATAAAAAACATTGGTCGCTACGACCGAAGGAACATGCTAAAATTGCAACACTACATCAAATCGTTTTAATCGAAAACAACCTACACAATATTCACCATACTTTATTATGATCAACAACAAACTGATACTTTCACAGCCTGTAAACGGAATGGAAAACAAACTCATCAATTCACTTTATTGCACAACAACTTGCTGTCCTCAGGGGCTGGTGGGTGGGTCAAAATTGGCTCTTCGTTCTGTCCCGAGCTCACGTGTAGCGAGGAGGTGCAGCTTCGGAGCACAAGAACAAGAGGACGTCTTCTGGTCTTGCGTCACTTTTATCCGTCTTCAGGGCGGGCGAGAACCCGCCCCTGCCTGCCCCTAGGGCGGGGCTGGCTACGTCGGTGTCTAGGCCAGCCCACTCTAGGGCGGGAAAAAGCGCGCTCCGGCTACGCCGCTTCGGGCATACCAGCCGAGACACGCCTCCCGCCCAAAAATGGCTTCCCGGGGGGATCGAGGCACTCCACCATACGTTCGGGGGGACCGAGTGGTCGCCCCTTTCCATATGGCTGAGATACCCGCCACCCCCTCTCAACACAATCCCCAAAAGGAAGGAAACCGGAAACAGTTCTTGAAGTTTTTGGATGTGGGGAGGGAGTGACCCTCCCCCGGCCGTATTTATTAAAACAAAAAATTAAAACATTAAACGTTTCATTTTATGTACAATTTCATTATCACATTGCGATGTTTGGCTCACCTTAACATATTCTCTAATACAGAGTTTCTCCTAGCCGAACTAGCATCCAACAAAACATTCTCTAGAAACACTGAAATTGTACATCCTAACGTTTAAGGGCCAACGGCAAGGTCATAACCGGAGTCAAGATCCCTAACCAGACTTACCCCTCCCACTTGTGAGGGGCGACAGCACAGAGGCTTACCTCAAGTGCAACTACTAACAATTTCCCTTGACTTGACGGGGGCACTTAAGACTCGACGCCATTTAAAGGTCGTTCGAAGACTTGTGTGTGGTATCTAGAAGGTATCGTGGACCTCCCCCCATCCCACACAACTTACCGCATCTGCCGTCGCAGATGACCCTGGCCCCGGGAAATTCCCCAGGAGGGGGCTGTAACCCCTCCTACAAAGGAAGGGGCCTTGACCGCCTTTCCTTTACTTCCGGCGACCCGCCCTTAGACGGGACCGCCTCCCCACTGAGGGGCCAATGGCCACCTCTCCCGAGCGCTCCCATCCGTGTTGGGTGACGCCCACTCATAGGGATCTACCAATTAGTGCTCACCGATCATGACCTTACCGCCACAGGTCCGGATAGTTGACCGGCTATCCGGACCCCCCACAAAACTCCTACCTAAAGGTCATGTTTCAACGATTTTAACCAAGCTAAGAAGTCTCCTATGAGTAACTCATTACCCACCCTCGACAAATGCACACCATCCCCTAAATACATACTGTTATCATTAATACAACTATGCGAGATCGAATGCAATGTCTTGGAACGGAACAACCTACTCACTTTGTTATTCAATTTTTTAACGGAATGATTCAAAGCAGGGATCGAGATAGCCCCCCGCCACACCTTTCGTGGGATCATATGAGACCACGCAATTATACACCCCGGAACTCTCCTTGCTAACCAACTTACCGTGGAAAGCATAGCTTCCAGGAGAAGTCGTCTACCGGTGGTGACTAAATCATTGCCCCCCAAATGTACTATGACTATGGACGGCGGTGACCTTATCCGCTCTAACAAACCCTCAAAGAATGCCTGAAACTGGTCAATACAGAGACCGCCCCTTCCGTAGAAGGACACTCTGTACCCGTATTCCCCAGGTACGTGAATCATATCACCTGCTTTGAATACGTCTGCGGCCCGTCTCACGTATGAGTGGCCCACGACCCACACCTCCTTTCTCACAGCCGGTGATGTGCGACCGCTGGCCTGGTGTTGGGTCGACTGCACAGTCCGCCCTGCCGCGTAGGCTTGCGCAACTGAAAACAAACAAAAGACAAGAAGCGTGAGTACATGTTTACAGCTTCACAACATGTGCAATCGCACGTACCTCTTATAACAATTGGAGGACCAGCGCCCCACACGTTTCACTTGCTCTACATTAAGACCCCTGGCTGTAGCTTCAGTGGCAGCCCCTATCCGAAAGGAATGGGTCCCAAACTCGCCCGGGTCCAAGCCCGCTGTGGCGATGGCCATTGCCAGCACCCGCTGAAACTGAAACCTCGTCAGCGGGGTGGCGTCTATATGCCTCAACAATGTCCCCCCCCATGATGCCACCCTTCGTGCTAGGTAATCTTCTAAGCACCGTACCGGACACATGGAGGACTCGGGGATCCTGCGAATGATCGTGCAGTCCCCCTTCCCATCCTGGTCAGTCTTGGACCTGAGAAAGGAGACAACCATCGCATCACCCCTGATCTGAACATGCTCCCTGCACAGGCCCCCCGTCACATCCTGCTTGTTCCTTGCAACCAGCTCACTAACTCTCATAGCCCCGTGAAATGCCAGCGTAAATGCAGACCGGAACAAACAGGTCTCGAAAGGGGACGAGCATGTGCTAGGGAGTGTGGCGAGTAACTGGGACAACCTATCCAAACCTATCGGTCGTCTTACGTCCACCCTACGACCCTCTAGGCGTTGCCACCCCCGCAGCGCTTTTCGTACTGTAAAAGACGCTGTTGGGTCCAGGATGCCATGGGCCCTGGCAACAAAGGAAATGGCGGCACGATGCCTTTGGGCCGTAGCCACCGATTTCCCAGCCCTACGTAAGGACATCAGAAAAAGTACTACCCACTCTTCCTGACCCCAAAGTCCCCCTCTCTCTGCCCCTAAAAAGGCTAAATAGGCCTGAAACGCCCCTTCATATGCCTTCCTTGTCCTGGGTGCTAGGCTCTCTCCCACGAGGTGACGAAGTTCGGGGCACCGAGAGACCAGAGAGCTTCGGGGAAGGGTGCCGGCTCTGGGTCCGCTGACGGAAGGAAACCCGAGAAAGCCTGCATGTGAAAACGAGACAGTGCATCAGCAGCTTGATTCATTACTCCTGGGACATGTTTTGCTCTGAATACCACGTTCAGTTGCATACACAGTAGGACAATTTCTTTGAGCAGCCTTAAAATCAATTTACAATGGGCTGCCTGGCTGTTGATGCATTCTACTACGGTCATATTGTCGGACCAAAACACGACAGAATGATCTCTGAACCCTTCTGGCCAGGTTCTCAGGGCCACCAAAATGGGAAATAATTCAAGGAAAGCAATATTACTCGTTAGCCCCTTCTCGTGCCACCATAAGGGCCATCTTTGAGCAGACCATCTTGTGCCGAAGATGGCGCCAAAACCTATGCTTCCTGCTGAATCTGTCCATAGCCCCAGCTCCTCTGAGGACACGGCTGGTTTGTTCCAGACGACTCGGCCATTGAAATCCGCCAGAAATGCTAACCAAATCCGCACGTCCTGGCGGACCTCGGCCGATAACCTCGTGCGATGATGACCCTCCTTTAGGCCAACCATCGCTTGGGCAATCGAGCGGGAAAAAGGGCGAGCCATCGGGATCACCCTCAAGGCAAAGTTCAACTTACCCACTAATTGTTGCAACTGATGCAGTGTGACTTTAGATGCATTTAAACATACTTGGAGGGCTGCCCTGAATTTCAACACCTTGCTAGCTGGCAAACGGAAACACCCCTCCCTTGAGTCCAACTCGATCCCCAAAAACTCGAGGCAAGTCGTGGGACCCACAGTTTTACCCGGTGCTAATGGCACGCCAAAATGACCCATCAACCCACAGAATTCAGCTAAGGCCTGGGCACATTCGGGATTTCCGGCCGGGCCAAGGAACAAAAAGTCATCAAGGTAGTGCATTACATTTCGGAAACCCGATTTCCTAGTGAACACCCATTGCAGGAAAGTACTGAATTGCTCAAAATAGGCACATGATATAGAGCATCCCATTGGCATACACCTATCCATATAAAATGACCCCTGGAACCCGAATCCCAGAAGACGCTGATCGTCTGGGTGTACCGGGAGCAACCGGAACGCTGACTCGATATCAGATTTCGCCATCAACGTCCCGTGCCCCAGGCGATTCAAGATGGCTACTGCCTCATCAAACGATGCATATCGCACCGAACAAACTTCTGGATCAATTGCGTCGTTCACCGAAAGACCATGTGGAGCAGACAGATTATGGATCAATCGAAACTCACCTGGGTCCTTCTTGGGGACCACCCCTAACGGAGAACAAACGAAATCCGGTACCGGGGGTACCCTAAACGGGCCGGCGACCCGTCCCCGGCTAACCTCTTTCTGAATTTTTTCTTGCACTACAGATGTATGTTGTAAAACGGAAAGTTGATTTTTGCACATCCCTACACCCTGAAAGTCCCCTACCGGGATGCGGAAACCATGTGTAAAACCGTTCCGCAGCACCCCGGCAGAAGTACGATCCGGGTATTCGCTGAGCCAAGGAATCATTGCCAAGGTATCAATCGGGGTTGGTAAAGGCGCCCCTCGGCCTAGCTTAGACCTGTTTGGCGCCTCCCTTACCACCATTCTCACTCGTTCTGGCTCTGCACGATGACTCAGGATGGGATGACCCACACGTACTACATTCGTGTTTGAATTTACACGATCCCGGAGGCCTAGTACATTTCCCCTTGTTGAAATTAAAACAGAAACCCTTTCTCCCTGTATTGCCTGCGGGCCTCGACTGATCGTCGGTGCTCGTACTTGGTCGAAAGGGCGTCCCCACATTTTGGCGGGAGTAATCAACAACATTGCTCCCGACCAATGGCATTCTTAACATTCCCGATTCTTTCATTTTATCCCATGTTAGAGAATCGTAACAATCCCAAGTCAAACTCTTGTTATGTTCCTTTTCTTTCCTGAACAGATTGTCGTAACAAAACCAATGGTTACCTTGATACGTTGTCGAGTAACCCATAATCCGTGATTGATAAACGGGAAACTCAGGAAGCAACTCGGGCCTGCGTTCCCCCAAAATCGATGTATAAATACCCCATGCATTGCCCCAATTGCCAATGTTCTCATTTACCTTAAAGGCGGCCATTTTTGCGCGCCAAACACTCGGATGCATTAAGTCCTTCTGACTTTTCACATGCTCCACATCATAATGATCAACAAGCAAGGAAAAAATATTCACGTATTCCCCCGCCCAGATCTTTTCTTTTATAGCTAAAGGCACATGTTGTCTCAATCTCTCTCTACGAGAAGGTGCTGACTCGTCCCTTGCAATCGGCAATGGCCGCTTACCTGCACTGGACGCAGCTTCTGCCGCTTGCGGCTTGTCTATCCCCGCCAACGGCGCAGCCACTCTAGCTGCCTCTCTCTTCTCACGAAGCCCTTTTATCAGCGCCTGTGCCTCGGCAGCCGTGGCGCCATCCCTACTATCCCCCAACCAAGCTGCTAGCTGTGCTGCCAGCTCGGGGGGCATGTCATCCTTGGGTGTCGGGGTGACGACAACGGGGATTGGATTCTCCTCCGTTGGAACTGGGATCGGCGCCTCGAGCGGTGCGGAGGGAACCGGGACGTCTCCACCGGCTGGAACCCTTTTCGGCCTCTTAGGTCTACCCCCAGCCGGCGCAGGGCCCGAACCCTCCTCCCCGTCTCGCTCGGCCAATCGTTTCTGTATCTTGGCCACTTCTTTGCAAAGGTTCCGCACCATCTGGTCGGTCGTCAGTTTATTTACGACTTTCTTTGGCATCTCTCCGAGGAAGTATCTAGAAGACAAAGAAAAAGATCAAAACGCTCAAAATTGGCTCTTCGTTCTGTCCCGAGCTCACGTGTAGCGAGGAGGTGCAGCTTCGGAGCACAAGAACAAGAGGACGTCTTCTGGTCTTGCGTCACTTTTATCCGTCTTCAGGGCGGGCGAGAACCCGCCCCTGCCTGCCCCTAGGGCGGGGCTGGCTACGTCGGTGTCTAGGCCAGCCCACTCTAGGGCGGGAAAAAGCGCGCTCCGGCTACGCCGCTTCGGGCATACCAGCCGAGACACGCCTCCCGCCCAAAAATGGCTTCCCGGGGGGATCGAGGCACTCCACCATACGTTCGGGGGGACCGAGTGGTCGCCCCTTTCCAGGACATGTGTGTCCGTAACATGAATGCTTTTAAAATGCGTTTTCTGGGTTAATTACACTTTTTGCAAATTTACCGAGTAATTCAACTACTCAGTAAATTTGTCCCTCTAATTGCGAATTCTCAATTTCAAAAGTATTCATGCATTGCTTTTAAGAAATCGCAAATTTGCGATTTCTTAAAAGCAATCGCATTTTTGGAAATCGCAAAAATGTTGCGATTTCAAACAAATGCTTGATGCATTCCAAAAAGCATTTTTGGAATCGCAAACGGCCGATTTTAAGGAATCGCACCGTTTTCGACTCCAAAAATGCTTGATGCATGTGGGCCTAAGTTTCAACAAAGAAATCTTGGAAAGGTGAAGGCATGAAATCTATCTGGGCGAGAGGACGTTAGCGACACAACATTTACATTGTTCTCATTTTGAGCTATTTCCTCCAAAACCAACAGACTCAGCAGGGTCTCTACCAAAGGCTATTTGACCTTGAAAGGGCTTAATAGAATACAGCCTGTAACCTTGCCCTGTTGGGGGACTTTGGCTCCCAGAAAGACAAAGTCAGAAAATAATGTTTTTGACTGGGTACTTCCATTAGGTTTAGCTGGCTACAGCTGCATCGCTGCTGGCCTCAACTTATGCCTAGGGCCCAGTGTACCACACCAATAGGTGGCAGAGTTTTATTTCAAGCAAGGCTCACCAACGTTAAGCTGGTGAGAGTGAGCAAAATGTCGGTCACCTAGTGCAATTTTCAGATGCTATAACACCTCCTCGCAAGATTTTCTGACCCTGGCAGTTGCTGCAGGTCGCAACCGTTCACAATGAGAATGCTGCCACTCAAGTAGAAAATCTACTTGAGCAGCAGAAGGAAGTAGCACCATCTAGCATACAGCATGGTGCCAGTCATGTGACTTTACAGCATGAAACAAACTCCTGCCACTAAAAATCCACACAAAAGGCGCACTGTGCTGAATTTTGTCCTCTTGCTCAACTCTGCAGAATCAATCAATCACTCAATCATTGAATCATAGCATCTCACAAGTTTTTGTGTAACTCAGCGGAATTTTGTGGAGTGAAACTCCACAAGTTCCTCCCACCCCTAGTTTTAGCATTTTTATATATGATTTATCAATCCCTTCCATAGCCTTGCACTTTCTCCCTCAGCATACCTTTCTTTTCCACACTTTTTTAGGGTCTTGCAAGGCAGCGCGAATGTGCTGTCTCTCCGAGACTTCTCAAGTAATCAGTATCAGGGCTGAAACTCCGCCTCTTACCGGGGAATTTCTCCTGCCACTTGCCATTCGTAAAATCTGGCATTGCTTTTCTTAGCAGTCTTATCATTTGCTGTAGATCCGATGTGTCACTTCCGTTAATTTTGGAAGCAGCGCCGCTCAACTACAGTATGCATCTGCTGGCATGGTTGATGTGTTGCTGTGGAGAACTCTTTTATAGTATTGTTGCAGCCATGCATGCTAATTGTTATGTGTGGTTTTGGTGTGCAGCAGCTGGGTCCCTCCACTGCACTGACCTGATCCAAGCGTGCCATGACTCTGTCTGGAGCCGCTGATTTTCAGCTTTCAGTGATTTAGCTTCAGGTGCTAGGGTGATCGAGGCGAATTTACATACTGCCAGACAGAGCTGCGTTCGGCCCGGCTAAAGCTACAGTAGATGGCATCTGGAGGTTTATGCATACACGTAGCAGTAGGCTCAGCGTTACCCATTCAGACCTGTCTTTAAAGCTTAACAATTATTACATGTGCAGGCGACAGTGTATTTACATGGTGGGGAAATGTACGCAGGCCAGGCTCTAGGAATTTTTATTTGGGTGGGCCAAGGGTGCATTTGGGTGGGCCACTGCGGGCTCGATTTGTTGCATATATTTCTGGGCAGGCCTCCTTCAGGGCCCTCCTTTGTCTCTTCTTAGTCTTGCAAGGCCCAGTAAAACGCACTCTTTTCCAAATCTCTTTCTAAATATTATCACTCTCAAAAAGTGTTTTTTCCATGTAATGTTCCTTTGATGGGAAGAGGAGGTTTCTGAGGTGGGAGTATCAAGCAAGTGACACTTCTCGGGCTCCCCCTGTGCGAGCCTTCAGGGAGAATCCCTCTTCGTTACTACCTCCACCTGTCCCAAGACTCTGCAACACACTCCCTTACAGGCTTGAATATCCACTACTCCTCTCCAGTGCACATTATGTCACAGCTGACCTCAGGCACCAGCCCCATATCAGGCACCATTGGGCTCCACTTTCATTTTGCCCGGTAAAAACATTAGAAAAATCGCCTTCAAACTTAAAACATTGAATATAGCAGTAAATGTAATTAGCACACTCTTTAAAGTATGTTCCACAGTAGCCCTTATGACCTGACTGCTAATTAAATAAACAAAAACAGAAAGGCCATGACAGGCCCGCCTTTATCGCTGATGCAAAAGTCTTATTTGGCGCCACACCAATAACCTCTTTCTCCTTAAATACCTTTACTACCACCTTCCGAAAGTGCCCCTCATCCCTCAATGACCCCCCTATTGACCTCCTCATCAGATTTCCTCACTGCCTCACGCCACAAGTGCCCCTCATAGCCCCATAGCCCCGCCCCCTCATGACCGCCTCCTTGGAGACCAGTACCCCTTATCTCTCTGTAGCCCCTCAGTAGCCCCTCCCACTCATGACCTCATCGTCTGACTCCCTCACTACCACTCTCCACCAGTGCCCCTCATCTCTCCCCCTCCACCCCATGACCTCTTCCTCGGATTCCCTCACTGCCACCCTCCACAAGTGCCCCTCATCTCTCCGTAGCAACTCCCCCTCATGACCTCCTCACTGCCATCCTCCAACAGTGCCCCTTATCGCTCCATAGCCCCTCCCACTACCCTCCAACAGCGCCCCTCATCGCTCCATAGCCCCTCCCACTACCTCCTCCTCGGATTCCCTCACTGCCACCCTCCAACTGTGCCACTCATCTTTACGTAGCCCCTCTCTCATATGCATTTCATTTGTTGTATAGTGCTACTCATATCAGTGTAGTGTGTGCCAGTATTTTGCATCACACACACATTATACAGAGACAATGAATCATACAAGTATGTAAATCAGTCTATAGGGAATGTCACATAAACCAATGAGGATTACAAGTTGTATGAATCATATGTCATCCATACTGGTGGGTGGGATATTTTAAGAGGGTTTGGTCTGGGGAAACAAAACCTTAGGATTTAAAGAGTATTCTATGGGGGTCAGCTTTACTGATAAAAATGTATATCTGTCCAAACATACTCATTTTAGCAACATTAGAATAACGAAAGACTGGGGAAGTTCTAACTATATCACAAAACAAAAAATGTGAAGTACTAACTATACCATTCATGTTTGTAGGCAGCTCTTAGATGACAGTTCATAGGTCACTGTCCTATGATACGATTGTAACTTCTGAACTGTAAGTAACACATGGGTCTCTGTGACAAACGCTGTAACACACTGAGCTATCAAGATACAATACAGTTCATCTGCATTTAAAAACTACTAACAGACAATTGATTGCTCTCCAGAATGTTCATTAATCACCAGCGTTATCTGGGCATTTTATAATGTCTTATTGTTGTCCTGCACCGGCCATGATCAAGATAAAAACCATTGAAATGAAGCACACACGAAGTATGTGTCCTGCTGGGCCTGTGCAGATTTCAAAAAGAAAAAAATGTAGCAACACATTCTCCTACCTACTACTCCATTAGTCAAACTTTGTGTCACAGCCTGATGTGATAAGCCACTGCAGGGGTTAGGAAAGGTGACTAAGAATAAACAAATTTCTTTTCGCCTGAGCTGCGTAGAAAAAGAACGCAGCAGGACAGTAGGCAAAGGTTACCAGTGTCAAAGAAAGGATTCGTCACCTTTCCCCATGCCGAGATGAAGGGGTGAAAAAAGTAAACAGAGCCTCGTTAACATGTTAATGGTCTTCAAAGACCTGTGAAGTACTCGGGTGCAGGGCTGCGATAACCTCTAAAACTGTCTGTGTGTGTGCGCCCGAAAAGCTGTCTCGGCTCGGGCTGACACACACGACTTGCACGTTGCGCGCCTGCCTTCAGCCCTCACTACAGAGGGCCAAGGCTACTGTTTGGGTGGGCCAGGCCCACCTTGGGTGGGCCAGGCTTATATTTGGGTGGGCCTGGCCCACCCGGCCCACCCGCTAGAACCGGGCCTGAATGTACGTAACTGCTCCCTCACGATGCTGGGCTATGGCTCGGTATTCATTTAAGAATCAAAGTCTTGTTGGAGAAACTGTGACCAGCACCTTCTGGGTTGGGCATCATTAAAAGAAGCAACTTTTGCCGTGTCCTCTCCCATGCGCTTTCTTTCCCCAGCATTGGTTTCGGAGCATTGTATGCTCCAGTCCCCCAGCACATTGCGCGCACACACACACTGTGAGCAGCACTGCTGGCGCCTCTACTTTCCCCGTAATCCAGACATGTGCTTTTTGTGTGTGGGGCAATATTCCGACTCAGGCTTGCAGTGCACGAGCAGCTGCCACCCCTCCTCCACTGCTCTCCCACTAGGCACGCATTTCTTTCCCACAGATTAAGAGATAACTCGCAGCTACCACACACCTCCCCCTTCCTAGCAAAAGCAACCTTTTCTTAATCTCTCCTCCCCGCCCCCTCCACTCTTTCATGATTTCCCTGTTTTATTTTAATTAATTCCAAACGCTTAAGTTGGCTTGCCCTGGATATATATGTCTTCTGCACGGTACTCCACTGAGCAATGATAGAGGTTAGTGCTTTAATGCTTCATTTACTTGTTTATTTTAGCCCGTCGATGTACCCTTCCACACAAACACAGCATTTCCCTGTTTGCCGAAAGGTCAGTCCCTGCATTCTGCACCGCTTGTATCCTGCTCTATTTTGAATGATAAATTCCCCTACATTCTCAGGTAATTCTGGATTCACAAACATGGTCGGAGAAAGCTTTCCTTTGTTTCTCCAGTGTGAGTGCCTCGCACCATGATGCCAGTATGTTTATGATTTTGGCCCATCACTGGCCGTTTTGATTCCCCTTCTGCTTTATTGTAAGCCCTCCACCCACCATCCGAGCACACACAGCCCCTGATTAATGTTAGCCCTTCGATGCGCCCTTTCACATAAACGCAGCATTTCCCTATTTGCTGAGAGGTCCCGGAACATGCTGAATTGCTTTGATATCCTGCTCTTTTTTGAATAACAGCTTCCACTACGTGCTCAAGGAATTCTTTATTTACAAATAGGGTTCATTTGTAGGGCAATTTGTTAGCTCTTCTTAGCATCGCCAGTGACTGGCATTGGTGTTTAAAAGATTGTGGGGCATATTACCAAGGGGGGCGATAGGCAATTATCGCCGGTTTAGCGGCCGTTTTCGGCCACTAAGCGGTGATAATTCTATCGCTATATTAGCAAGCTGTCGCTAACTAATGTTAGCGACAGCTTTTAGGCCATAGAGAGCAGTTTGGGGCCCGCTTTGCATGTCAGCAATATTTATCGCTAATTACAAGCAAAGTGGGCGTACCCAACCTGTTAGCGACTGAAAGCAGTCGCTAACATCGCTATCGCCTATTAGCAAGGCGGGCGTAGCGATGGAAATATTCCTGCTATCTCCAAAAACTAACGCTTGCTCAGACCAGTTCTTAGCCATGTTATCCAATGGGTGGTGGATAGCATGGCTAGGAGCATTTCGTCGTTAATGCGTGAATATCACTGTATTCTCAGTGATATTGACGCTATCGCCGGAAAAATGATCGCTTTGGAGATAAACGTTGCTAATAGCACGTTATCTCAGCGATAATTTCCGGCGAGGCTTAGCGATGAAAAAAAATCGTTGCTAAGCCTAGTTAGCGATAAATATCGCTACTCGTTGGTAATATGCCCCTCTGTTTTCCTCCGTGTGTGCTGGCTGGAGATAAACCATACCATACCCACTACAGCGTGAAATATTTTGAAAGGTGCACAATTTCTTCAAAATATCAGCTGCATACCTCAACTTAATCTCCCACTTCCTCTCGTGTATGTAAAATGTCTTTCCCGTTGATTTAAACTTCCGGTCTGTGGGCCCTTCTCTGTGCTTAAGAGATTTTTGTGCTCCTTGTAATAAAACATTCACGATATTTCCAAGCTCTAATTGAAAAGTAAGCCCGAAATATTATTTGCTTCTAGTTATTAGTTACTTAGATCTCATAATTTAACTGCAGGAATGCAAATGGCACTGATGGGAAATGTCACACTAAAGATAGATAAAGCAGAACAAACCATATAACCCCTGATATCCATCTTACATTTTTCTGTTTTCTCATGTTCAAGGCTGCATAACTCAAGACTCTTTCAGTGTTGTTAGTGATGAGCCATAATAAAGCTGTGCAATTATTTAAAAAGTGCTCGCAGTCGTCTTCAGCTCCTAATGACTTACTAGGTGTTAGTTCAAACATTCAAGGAAGAAACCTGCAAAGTCCATTTTAGTGTAGCCATTAAAGTTACCTGTCATCAATCTTGGGACAGAAAAGTGGCAGGAAATTGGGCAAATGTGGATATCTATTAAACGCAGAAATCAAGAAACACAAATAGTTGTTCACATTTTAAAAAGTACACCTGTCTGGAAAGCTTTAAAAGTAATCTGCTGAAACTGTGTGCATTCCTATAATGGATCACATGGTGCACAGTGGAGCATTAAGAGGGCAGGCAATTAGATCTGACATTCGTGGTCTGGTATTTCCCAAATGTTTTACTTTCATACCCTCTGTTTTGGTGAATTTGTTTTTGTTGGCTTTAGGACTGTGCACACTTTACCAATGATAACCACTACTAAAGGCTTATGCTCTTTCCTTCAAACATCGAAACATTGCCTTACACTGAATTAGCACATTTAATTACTTGTAAGTCCTTAGAAAACTGGCACTACCTTTACCCATGCCCTGCAGTACTCATTGTAAAACCCACAAAAGTAGCTCTCACCGAGGCCTGCTGCTGCATTCTTTATTGTAATTTTAAACTGCCAATTCAACCTGACAAACTAAACCTTTTGCCAGCCCTAAACCTATCCTTTTTAATGCATATTAGTCACACTAATGCATGCCCTATAGTCACATAAAGCAGGTTGCATAGTATTTAACAAGCATTTTCAAAGCAATAGGTCTTGCATTTGCAAGAGTGTGAACTATTGCCATTGTAAATGACAATGCCTTTTATTTGTGTTTTCAAAACCTGCAAGAGGTGCGTAAACACACACTTTGGCCCACATGCATCAATATCGGCTTTTTCGATTTCTAAATTGCGAAAAATAGCGATTCGCAATTTAGAAATCGCAAAAGCCTATGCATGATTATTTTTTCATTTTTTATGCAATTCGGTAAAAATTGCTATTTTTACCGAATCGCATAAAAAATGCGATTTTCAAATTGCGAATTCGCAATTCCCATTCATTCTTATGGGCCAAAATGCCCATAGGAATGAATGGGAATTGCGAATTCGCAATTTGAAATCGCAATTCATCAATCCATTTCAAGGGTGGAGAGGGGGGTCTAAATGACCCCCCCCCCAGCACCCATGAAATGTACTTTTCAATAGAAGTTACATACACACATGTCCTAAGGACATGTGTGTCTGTAACTTAACAGTTTAAAAAATGCATTTTTGTGCATTTTTAAACAATTTCGCAAATTACCACGAGGTTGAACTTCGTGGTAATTTGCACGTCCAATTAAAAAATCGCACATTTTTTGGAAATAATGCATAGTATTTAAGAAATCGCAAAATTGCGATTTCTTATATGCTATCGCAATTTTAGAAATCGCAAAAAAGTTGCGATTTCTAAAATAGCATGATGCATCCCAAACAGCACTTTTGGAATCGCAAACTGCCAATTTTAAGGAATCGCACAGTTTGCGACTCCAAAAATGCTTGATGCATGTGGGCCTTTGTACTTGTGCTTATGAGAAGCAAAGTTGGTCTTTTTGACTGTTAGCCTTGCTTCCTCATTTATATTTACGTTCGGTTTTAATGGCTGCTAGGGTTGCTTTGGGTTTACACTGAAGAGCTCAGTGCTGGCATGGAGCAGTAAGGTCAGTCAACTACCAGGTTAAGTTTGGCCAAAGACTATCTCAGGCTGTTAGACCTGGGAAGAGCCAGTGACGTCAGGCTTGAGCTCCTTTTCGTGTTCATCACCACCTATAATTCTCTGGCAGTCAGCGCCCACCCGAACCTTGTACACATCTGGTATTGTTTGTTACTGCTAACTCTTTCACATGCATACACACACACACACATACACACACACACATACATTCACAGCAAGATTTTTCTGGGTTTTAAACGCTCGCTGCTGGCATCTGCAGCTATGTAGTAGTTCCTTTTAATTGTGTTGTGAGTGTGCGTGGTGGCCAAAATAGACAGGCACAGCCAGACGCTGAACTCACCCATACCAGCGTGCCAAACGCTGAACAGTATCAAACCGCAGAAAAAAACATGACGCACTCTCAGATTTTGGCACACCTTCCTCGCTGTGCTGGAGTGCTATCTAATATTTATTAATGTTAATGATTCTGCATGATATCTTTTAGCACCCCCTTTAAGGCAATTCCTGAAAGTAAATATTTCACAAATGTTAACAATAAATATAATTGTATGGCCACGTTTACTGCTGAGAGGACCAACAATGCAAGGAACAATGAACCCTTGTGAGCCTTTGCTGCGCCAAATTCAGGCATTCATTGCTTGATAGACGTCACATGTCACGCGGTATTTGAAACACGTGAAAAAATGCACTGAGGGTGACGTGGACAACAGGGCTTTTAGAACCTTTGTCAATAACAGCCTGATTGAGAGAGTTGGCCGGCTGATGGAAAATCACAGGTATTCCTCAACTATACGTCGACCTATTGAAAGCCTACTTTAAGAATCAGTCTATTGTTCGCCCTCTCGCAGGCGTGCTATTTAGTGCTAATTCTTTCACACACTCACCGCAAGATTATTCTGTGTTTTAAACGCTCGCTGCTGACATCTGCAGTTATGTAATAAAGGTCATCAGTTCACATCCTGGCAGGACCAACTCACACTTGTGCTATTTAGTGCTAATTCTTTCACACACATGCCCGCACGCACACTCAAACACACACACACACATACATTCACAGCAAGATTTTTCTGTGTTTTAAACACTTGCTGCAGACATCTGCAGTTATGCAATAAAGGTCATTATTTCACATCCTGGCAGGACCAACTCACACTTCCAGTTTCTAAGGTGGATGAATTGAGTACCGTTACATTGGGTAATAGTAGTTCATTTTTATTGTGTTGTGAGTGCGCCTGCTGGCCAAAATAGACTGCCACGTTAACGCATGCATGCAACACATAGAGCCAGTGGTTTAACGGCTAGGGCTAAGGGGGATACATTTATCACTTTGTGTGCATACTAATTACTGAGATTCATGCGCATCAGCAAAAATGGAGGCCTGCGGGTCGGCAATTCTCATCACATTCTCTGCCTCTCTCGTAATCCCGTCACTGTAAATTGCCTGGTATGCGGCTCGCACAAAGCCTCCCTTTACCTGGGGAATGCTTCTGAGGAGCACGCTGCCCACAGCAGAAAATTATTAACTCACTCTATCTGTCTATCTATCGCACTCACTCTGTCGCCAACACTCTATCTATCACCCTTGATTGATCTATCTATCTATCTATCTATCTATCTATCTATCTATCTATCTATCTATCTATCTATCTATCTATCTATCTATCTATCTATCTATCTATCTATCTATCTATCCATCTATCTATCTATCGCCCTCAATCTATCTATCACCCTCCCTCTATCTATCGCCCTCACTCTATCTATCTATTGCCCTCACTCTTTCTGTCTATCGCATCACCACAGCATCACTCAGCACCACCAAAGCATCACTCAGGGGCACCACAACATCACTATGCGCTACCACAGCATCACTGAAAGCCACAGCATCACTCGTCGCAACCACAACATCACTTAGCGCCACCACAGCATCAATCTGTGCAACCATTCAACAACAAGTGGTTCAAATATGTTCTCTCAATGTTTCAAGCTTTATTACAAATGTCACAAAAAGATGTTAATATTTCACTTCTTTTCTTGGATTTTCGTCACAATAAAATACACTGAACATAATCTTCACAAAAGTTATTTACCAAAGTTTAAGCTATTACCATTATAAATTACAATAACTTTTATTTAATTATTAATTATTAAAAATAAATAAAAGCCCTTGGTATTTGTAATATCAATACATCGAAGTCACATAAATACGACACATATTGCATTACAAATGCTTTAGGTGTCACATTTTTGAAAGTTAAAACTATTGGCATTGTACATGACAACGCTATTAATTTAGCTATTTTCAAAACCAACACATAAATAACAAATTTGTCATTTACAATACCAATGGCTCAAACTTTCCAAATGCGAGACCTATTGCTTTGCAAATGCTTGTTGTACCCTTCCTATCTGCTTGCATCACTGTTCTCCATCTTACTCACTTTCCCTTAGAAGTCTCCCAACTTATACATCTTTTTCCATCATCTCCCCAAGTCTACCTATCCCTTATTAACAATCTACAGGTACACCATTCACTTCAGTGCTGGTTTCTTGGCAATATCATTGGCTGTAAAGTTGCATTGTATAACAACAAGATGAATGATGTAATGCTTGAATTAAGTACAGCCACTGACAATTGCTCAGAGCCTCAGTCCAGTCCAGCATTTTTCACCCACCATGCTGCTCTAGTCAGAGGCCCACTTTTTGGAAGTAAGTACTATACCTGCTCTTCATGGGAACACTCCCTCCTGAATTGCAAGTATCATCTCGTTCTTGTTGCAATTTATGCCCTAAGTTCGACTGGTATGCATTGGTCCCATGCTCACTGTGACATAAGACTCAAGCTATGCCTGACTAGTAATACCTAAAAAGTCTGAAACCAGTCTGGGGTCTTTTGCAGTCCCTTCTGGAGGGGGCAGGGGCGGCCTCAGGCATGTGCAAGCTGTGCACCTGCACAGGGCCACCAAACCCCAGAGGCCACCATGCCAATATATATCCTTAATATAATAATCCTCTGAGGATGGATACATATTTGCGTGGCGGCCCCTGGCAGGGATTTGGCGGCCTCCGCTCTGTTCCACTTCCAAACACCCTAACCCCCACACCCTTCTTCACTGGCCTCCGCGCCTGCGTTCCTCCTGGTTCCTGAACGGCTTCTGTTTTTCCCTACCCACTGCTGGCCACATCGTGTGTCACAATACCCTCCTCCTCCTAAATGTTATCGTTCTTAGACGAATTTGGAAGGGTAGAAGCAGCCGCAGTTACTGGTCATCTCACACCTTTTCTGGACGTTTTTTTAAAACACCTTCCTGAGCTCCGGGGGGCTCCGCCCCGCCCGGACCCCCTCTACCGGGGCCCCTTACCTACGCTCCCTGCCCAGGGCCGCCATGAGCCTAGAGCCGCCCCTGGAGGGGGCCTCACCTAGCAGGTTGGGATGGACTGTTCTGAGGAGGAGCCAGACTGGTACTGGGAGGCTGTCCGGCCACTGCTTTTCCAGTGTTTTCTAGAAACGCACCCTGAGATGTTTTTTTTTTCATATTTTCTTTCATACCTTGGCTCCCATGTTTCCTCTTTTACTCCCTATTTCACAATAGATTTAAAGGCAATGAGACATGCTACAATCAATCAATCAATCAATCAATTACTGGGACACTGAATTGTTTAGTTTATTGGACATGCCCTGGGTGGGGCCCCAGTAGAAAGCGTTGGGAGGCAAGATTTGAGTAATGCATTTGTATTGGGACCCTTTTTTATGCTCCACCCGAGGAACAACTAGGTTGTTTATTAATTTTCCTGACCCAAATGGGGATTGGAATAAAAATTATGTTTTTATATTGTTTTACATAAGTTAGACATTCGTGGCACCATTTTGTGGTAACAGGTGCCATTTTGTATCATGTTCGATACGAATTCTTCGCCAATTCTGAGAAATAGCCTTCTCTAGGTTATGTTTCTTCAGAACTTAGTTTTGCCACACTAATGAACACACTGTTCTTATTAGCACATACCTTTCTTCTGAGATGTTAGCCTTCTCTCACTTGGCTGGTGGCGGGCACGGGAGAGTAACCTTGAAAGATAGATAATGTGTGCCCGGCCTCAGAATGGAAACTTACTCCTTTGTAATTTACTGTCCAGCTGCATCTTTCTGTAAAATTCCATGATGGGCCTGTTTACTTTGGGTTTGAAAATGTGCATAATGTATTGTTTTGCTTGCTGATGTCAGTCCCCCTGCAGCACTCCTTAGCAGCTGGGTAGACTGGGCTCCGCTCTGAGTGTACTTTGAATAAACAATTATTGGTTTGTATTTTCTACTGTCCGTCAGACTCTTCATTTTAATGGAATGCTGATAGGTGGTCATTAGTGACATTAGTGACCGATTTGGGTCATTTCCTTCAATGGGCCCGGTTCATAAAGGTAAACAAATATCTAACTTTCCAACTTTTAGTATTCACAAAGGATATTTATGAGCACCCCCAACCTCTCATCGTTGAGTTTGGCGGCATGGCTCCTGAGAGTGCAATATGGACACCTGAATTTACCTGATAATTGCATGGAGATACTAAAGGAGGCAAAGCGACCTTCCACAAGGACTTCCTATGCCTACAAATGGAAAAGATTCTGCATCTGGTGCAAGTCCAAGAACTATGATCCTACCACCTGCAAGGAAGATGTCATCCTTCCATACCTCTTGCATTTGGCTCAATCTGGCCTTAAATTTAATTCTATTAAGTTTCACCTCGCAGCATTAACTGTGTATAGGAAATGCCCTTCACAAACATCCTTCTTCCAGATTCCTGTGATTAAAGATTTTTTGGAGGGATTGAAGAAAGTGTTTCCCCCTGTTCGGCGTCCTTCACCTTTATGGGAGCTGAATGTGGTGCTGTCTCGCTTGATGAAGGAACCTTTTGAACCTATTCATAAGGCTTCTCTACAGCATCTGTCCCGGAAGGCAGCCTTCCTGGTGGCTATTACATGGGCCTGCAGGGTGAGTGAAATCCAGGCCTTGTGTTGCCAAGAACCTTACACTGTTTTTCATGCTTCTAAGGTAGTGATGCGAACTCACCCTAATTTTCTTCCAAAAGTGATTTCTGATTTCCATGTCAATCAGACTATAACCTTACCTACGTTTTTTCAACATCCTTCCACTCCAGCGGAGAGGTCTCTTCATTCCCTGGATGTCAGAAGAGTGTTGAAATTCTATTTGGATAAGACCAAAGACATTTGTAGGTCAGACCAATTGTTTGTCAATTAAGGATCGGCCAGGACTAGCCTTGCCACTTCCAAACAGTCCATCTCTAGGTGGATTGTGTCCTGTATCCAGTTATGTTTCCAAAAGGCTAAAAAAACCTTAGGGGGTAGGCCTAAGACTCATTCAACCAGGGGCAAAGCAGCTACAATGGCTTTGCTATGTAATGTTACCGTTGCAGATATCAGTAGGGCTGCCACTTGAAAGTCGGTCCATACCTATGCTAAACACTACTGTCTGGACTCTGATGCCAGGGCAGATGCTCAGGTTGGGCAGGCTTTGTTGAGAAATCTGTTTGCGCAGTAGGGGCGTTGTCTGTTTCCTCCACCGCTGGTTTGGTTGTTGGGATGGGCTTGACATTCTATTCAAAAGATTATGACTATACACAGAGATCCCCTACTACAGAATGAGTAGTTTCTTACCTGTAACTCCAGTTCTGTAGTAGGGGTATCTCTGTTATAGTCATAAGCGCCCGCCCTCGTCCCCGGTGGAGAAATTGATAATTGTACTGTATGCTACAGGCCTGGCTTTATACACCTTCAAAAAGAACTGAAGGGTAAAAGGCCTTTGGCTGTGCATCCTGGGATGCCAAGGCTCTCTGGAGAGTTCCTTAAAGGCACGGTATCCCTTTTCCAGACACATAATGGAAGCCTATGGGGGCTTGTCTGTCCAACCCTTCGTCTCTATCATTTTAAAGGATTTTTGTGAAGGGAAGTTTCTCTATGTATGAAACTTAACAAAATGTGTAAATTTTGACATTATTTGGCTATCCTTTTTCACTTCCAGGCGAAGTGCTGGCCAATGTAGCCTTGTACTTTTAGGCTGCCATATTTGTCTTTGATTTTCTCTTAAGTGTCTATGCAGGACTGCAGAGGAAGGCAACTTAAGAGACTATTTCGATTGCTCCGGGGTCCCCGCACATGGGCGGGACTATTCACAAGATTTGACTATACACAGGGATCCCCTACTAGACAAAGGAGTGTTAGAGAGGGATGCATTTTATTACTCGATCTATGTAATTTCCATGCAGAATAAGGAATGAGAAACGCAGGCCTGGAAAACGAGCTTAGATTCAAAATATAACTCCCATCAAATATCAACAACCTTCTCTATGCCAATAACAAACCTCTTAACAGAAAGTCAACACGAACTGAAACCTCTCATATCACAAAAGATCGGCATAGTGAACGAATGGACAAAGACAAATTAAAAAAAGACCAGAATATCCCTTTACTGACCTGGTGAGCCATGGGCCATCCACTATACACTAAGGCCCTTAGCATTTATGCTGATGATTCAAATTCAGAGGCCCTCTTAAGTGATCAGGCAACAGATACAATAGGGCAAATGAACGATTGGTTGTCTTTGAAGCCAAGTATAAGTAACATTACTTGCAATGCTACATTTTGCAAATAAAAGCCAGAAATTTAGGAAACAGCGTTTTTAGATATTGATTTCTTCGCCAATCGTCATTCCATATCAACTTCCCACATGTACCACTAAACTCTGTGGTCAAGTTTTATTCTTACCTTTGCTTTTGAGCTGAAGAAGGAGCGACAGAAGATCTTCTTGGGCAAATGAGTGGTGATGTACCGAGGTCTTAGGGACATGGGATCTAGCTTCTTTGAGGCTTCATTGCCCTCTACCCATGGGACCCGATCCCAATTCGGGACAGTTTTGGTCCATGTTGGGTCCCCTTTAGAGCGTATGAGACTTAAAATCTCTATCATCCATGTTGTTCCTTTTAATGGAGAAAGAAATGTAAAATTATTTGCAAATCAGATTTTATCATAAACATCACTTTGTTAGTAACAAATGGAAGACTAAATACATATAATAACCATAAACAAAGGTCTTGTGTGGCAAGCAGTAACGTTTTAAAACCAATTTCGAAGTGTTATTGTGAAGGAAAAAATAATGGCAGAAAGAACAGTTGTGTGTTAAAACATAAGAATGTATTGCCACGTGAGTCTCCAGGCAGCTTGGATTGCCAATTTTAGAAAGCCTTAGCTACAGCTAGTCTGTAGTTCGCCATCAACATTTAGGCTTTTTTTTTTTTTTTAATTGTTTTTTCTTTGGTTTTTGCAAAACTTTTTTATTCGGGATGCTGCCAAAAAATGGCAAAAAAGAAAATAAGCATGTATTCTCAAAAAGTGATCATTGCCATAGAAGCCCCTAGCGCTAAGAGAAGCACGTTGTATCTGGTTGTGCCCCTTGTAAATGGGCAGGCTGCGCCATCGTTCACAGTGAAGTTAGCCAGTGGATGAAGACTGCTGACTGACTGCCTCATACTGTAAAAGCTATGTCTGAAGGTTTTTTAGTAACTCAGGAATCCATCAGGGGTTTAACACCTGGTTCACTTGTGCGCCAGACTTCTGTTGTATTGCCTCATACTGTAAGCCATAGTGGGGATGGACATAAAATGAAAATGGCATGATAATGGACTAATCTTAGAAGAGGGCTGGTAAAAGGCCCCATTAGTTAAGTACATCATATATTAACATTTTTTGTAAATCAAAAGGTCTTGACTAACGTCTGACCTAAAGATTATCTGGATCTATCCCACAGTCTGAAAAGTCTAAATTCTTCAGAGAAGTCACAGTCGGTTGCCTAAAATAACACATATTTGGATATTGGATGCCTCAAGGAAGGAGTCCTGAAGATTGAACTTTTGGACTTCAAAGCACTACAAATCCTGCAGGACAAACTGAGTTTATAGTGGCCATATTTGAATGCTTTGTTTAATTAGAAACGTAGCAACGTAGAACTGACCTTTCTGCCACAGACTACTCCAGGCTACTACGGTCCTCCTTATTTCAGATGTGGGGCAACCGTATTAGAGATCCCACAATCAAACAAGCATTTGCAATGCCATTGGTCTCGCCTTTAGGACCTTATATGTATTTAGCTATGCAGCACATTAGCCTGCGTGAAGAAACATTTACTGTCCCTAAGAGAAAGCAGACAAGTCCTAGGGCTGACCTTCAGAGCCCACAAATTACATAAACATATAAGTACATACTTTATATACTAAAGTATATACAAAAGGGTCTGAATGCTCAAGCTAATAAAGTATATATACTAAAGTATATACAAGAGGTCTTGAATGCTCGACCTAAAAAAGGAAACAGAAAATATGTGCATGGGGAGTTGTCCACCCCTTCCCGGGGAAGATAAAATGAATAGGGGTTGCCCACACTACACATAGGTCACAGTGGCGCTTGCACCACCCTGACAGCCTTTGGCAGGCAGGCAGGTAGGCCAGCCATCGAGTCAATGGATTTGGCCATCAGAGGTAGCTGAGGCTTTGCTGGTGTACATCCAACACTTCCACCGAAGGTAAATAGAGCAGGAGAACTGCATTTTTGGAAGGCCAGGAGCTCTGCCGCTCCTGCTCTGTCAAACTTTAAATGACGCCAACAGTGCAGGTCACATGTCCTTCAGATTAAATGTAAGGGAAGATAGAATAGACCAAGCACTGGCAAAGCCAATAGGTTTTGCCTATGTGAGATCTATTGGCACTGTTAAAGGTTTTTTAGACATGTGGCTCAGCAGCGCAGGCTGCTATCCAACTAGACTTCACATAAAGAAAAATAGTGCTGTGACATGGCTCTACTTTTTAGCCATGCTGCACAGCAGAGACCGCAACCTGTCGACCTTGGAACAGGGCAACTGGGTTGGTGCCCCGGTAAAATGGAGAGAATCTGAGCAGAGTTGAGTGGGCAGAGTGTAGTGACACAGAGTAGATTGTTTTAGAGTGGAGTGGTGCACAGTAAAGTACAGTGGTGGAGAGTAGCGTAGCGCAGAGTAGATTTGAGTGGCATAGAGTGCATTTCTGTAGAATAGAATGGTACAGAGTAGAGTGCATTGGTGCAGTGGCATAGAGTACAGTGTTGCAGAGTAGAGTGGCTAAGAGTGAAGTGGTGCGCAGTGGAGGGGTGTAAAGTGCAGTGGTGCATAGTGGAACTGTGTTTGTAGAGTTCATTGGCGTGTAGAATGAAGTAGAGTGGAGGGATGCAGAGTATAGTGCAGAATTGCAGTGTTGAGTGGAAGGTAGTGGTGAGTGGCAGAGCGTGGAGTGGTGCAGAGTGGAGTATAGTGGAGTGTTGTAAAGTGAAGTATGCATGGTGTTGTGTGTAATGGTAGTACACTACCACATCTTCAATTTAAATGACAATTACATTTGCACTGACATAGGGGTCCATTAGGATGGCGGATGGATGGCCAGGCCATGCAGGCGGTGGCGATCCGTCCGCCATCCCTCACCGTCTGCCAGAAATTTACCCCCCGCCATATTACAATGGTGGGGGAAACTGCGGCGGACGGAAATGGAATGGAATGGTCTATCAGACACCGCCAGCCATATTCGGATGGGCTTCGGGGTATGCCTTTCTGCCACGGAAAGGCATACGGTCTTTGCTTTGGGGGCCCGTTGCAGACCCCCAGGGTGAAGGTGGGGTGGGGGGTGAACATGGGGGTACCTATGGTACCCCCCAGCATTTCAATGTACAACAAGACAGGCACCGCGCAGTGCTTGTCATGTTGTGCTTTGAAATGAACAACATGCATTTTTAGCATTGCGGCGGGCGTGCTGGGAGCACCACCCGCCACAATGTTATAAATGCTGGATGCGCCTGCCACTGTGGCGGGCGCATCATAATTGCTATGGCGGGACCGCCACACAAGTAGCGGACGGACAAAGTCCGTCCGCCATCCTAATGGACCCCATAGTTTGGTCTTACTCTTAAAAGTATAAAGCTAACGATAATGTATGGAAATGTGATCACCTAATGTATTGATTTGCTTTGACCGTAAAAATATATTTGTTCCCATCACACATCAGAATTTCCAAAAAATGAGCTTCATTATGCTCTGTCACTTAGAAGTCAGAGAAAGAAAAATAACACCAAGCTCCCTTTGAAGACAGAGCCTTACATGTGACCTCTGTCTTTAAATGCACAGCAAATGTGACAAGATGAGAACAAGATTTAAAGGCCTGTTTACAGTAAGCACGCACTGGTGGGCGAAAACATTAAATAGGTTTTGCAGATGGGATGGAACAAACTCAAGCTGGATAGCCAAAAACAAATAGAGAACAAGCAAAATGTGAGTGACAAACCACAAATGAAAGGGCAAAATTCCTTCCAAGGTAAGCTTTCCACATGTCCCAAAGATGTCGTTATCAAACCAGACAGCTGTGCGTCTGGTAGTCTTTGGCCAAAAAAGAAGTACCAATACAGGAGTTTGACGTGGTCACATGTTCACTCACAT
Organism: Lissotriton vulgaris; assembly: GCF_964263255.1. NCBI lineage: Eukaryota > Metazoa > Chordata > Amphibia > Caudata > Salamandridae > Lissotriton > Lissotriton vulgaris. The sequence goes on from NC_141695.1 coordinate 412,671,096, forward strand.
AAGTATACCCATGCACTTTGTTATGCTGAAATCACTGTCCATTCGACCTGTACTGTAGGTTTGACCTAGAGCTTTCCGCAACTAATACCATCCCCTCATCGCACTTGCCAAAATGGTACAGAAAAAGAGGTCTGATTTTTCCAGGTTTTCAAAACACTGCTTATTTTATTGATCCTGTCACTCAAAAAGACCACAAGAACCTCTTGGCTGTGAACCAGTATGATCTCAGGTACAGCCCGTGCCTCCCCTGTTTAACTGAGTACCTGCACCATGGCCAACAACTACATTCTTAAGGCTGTCTCAGAGGTCACTGGACTAGCGGGATTCCAGGAGATATGCCTAGGCAGTAGGGTAAATTACAGTCACCAGACCCACGTATGGATTGACTATTTTTTGTTTGACATTATTCCATCAGGGAAATGAGCACTACTTATGACCATGTAACAGTATTTAATACAGATATTAAAATACTGTTCTAATATGTTCATTTACCGATGGATCGGCACTACATCACATACAGAGTCCCACACTCCACACAAGTTAATGGGGAGATTGAAGGTAAAACCTTTCTAAAGTTTAACACTTTTATCCTGGTTACTAGTAGTTAGATATTTGTTTGATCTAGATACTAAGAGGGTATATTAATGTTTCAGATATCCGATGGGGTTTTTAGAACTTTGGTCAAATCTACAGAATTGTAGCAAACCCACCAACGATACTGATGCGGAACATTGTGAGCTATACCTCTGGACGTCTAGCATTTGTTTCAGAAGATTACATCTGAACTAAGGACACCTAATGTCCATGAAACTGGGGGACTGCAATATAGTGAATGCACTATGATACCTAGTGGCAATATTCTCACATCTGTTGACTAACATTACAGGACAAGGCTTTTTCTACCTGGCATCATTGTGTCTTTATCACTACTTGGAAAGGACAATGCCTAATAAGTAATGGTCAAAACATCACTGTTCATGTACACTCCGTGCCTTAAGGGTCACTGAACCTGATGACTGGTTCTTAAACACTGTAGATGCTCCTCCTGAAATAAGAATGATTATCTTTAGGTCTGTAACCCTGACTCAGTCTGCTGTCAGAGTATCAGCTACAGACGAAAAACGTGTTGGCATCATTAAAAGCAAGGGCGAATTGGAGTGATAGACACCCAATAAAGAACTGTTAAAACCACGACCTCAACTCTGGACTTGTGTGTGTCCAGAGAACAGTAAACTGTTGTGTTAGTTTTGTCACTCATTGGCTACAAATCACATTTTTCACAAATGCTGACACTGGCACTGCTCATGGCGTCCAAGAAAATATTTTCTAAGAATTATTTTTACCTTTGTATCTCAGTAATCTGCATTTTGCGTTTTTCAGAAATGCACAATATTCAGCAACAAAGTTTAAAGTAAAAATCACTGGATTTATTTATTTTATTTTGAAGGTTTTAACTGTGCAGTAGTGCAAACAATGGTCTTGTTTGCACAGTGTGACCACCCGAAGGTGGAGACCTCCCAGAGCCAGGGGGATGATGGACCTAATCAGTACTAGGTATCCCAAAGGCTTTACTGAACCTCTCCAGTGACGCCTTGTCCGCTGCTCGTTGGAGGGGCACCTTGAGGGAAGCAGTAGAGAGGCAGACGATTTATGGGTAGAGAAGAGTCAGTAGTTTGGCTTGGCCCCAAGAGCCCAAATTTGAGGTGATCCCCCCCAAAAAACAAGTTCCATAGGAGTGGAGAGATGTGGTGCAGCGGCCAGAGCTGCAGATTTGAGAGCGATCGCAGTTCGAGTCTTGGCGTCGCAACATGTTGGGATTCTTTGCAAATAACGGAATATCTCCAGGACATAAATTGAGCGATATAAACCTGCTTTACAAGGGCACTACTTATGTTACACAAGAGCACATTTACTTTTTATTTTTTTAAGGCACTCGGAGATTAAGTGATTTACACAGGTGCATGGAATGTTGAGATGACGTGGGCTCTTGATCCTCCTTCCCTGGTTCCAAAGTTGGAATCTCTGGACATTAAGCCACATCCTCTCAATTAGCTTCTGCAGAGCGACACCGAATGAATGAATGAAAACAAAAGTATGCGAGTAAAGTAGGGGGTCGAGGTTTGTGCATACAGTCTGAAGAACAACCAAATCACGCATTAAAGGTACAGCTGATAAACAATTTCAAGACTAGGGACACAGAGCATGCAGAATTACTGTCCCTGCGCTACAGTCAAAAGAGGTCCATGCACCAGAAGTAAACAAAATTCTAACAGTTTTAGCGGGGTATCTCAGGAAGTCTTCGAAACTTTCTGTCAGATTGCAATAAGCGTCTTGGCACTTCCTATTGGAATACTTTGTGGTACTCTAGACCCCGAATCCCCATTACGAGACGTAACCTTACCCGTTTACCCAGCTCCAGCAGATTAGCTGGTTGTTGTTCGGCTCCTCCAACAGAGCCCAGAGATTGACAATGAAGGCAGGCTCTGCAGCTGTCTGTGGGGTGCCGCTGACCTCTGGGTAGACCTCCATGGCTTTGGTGTGAGGGCCGGTCTCGGGATTCCTCCCCAGCACTTGTACAGCGTCACACGCTCACTCCTGCAGGACGGCCGGTGACAACAATAATAACAACACTTGTTGCCGAGACGCACAGGATCTATTCTGCGCTCCACACTGTGACTGCGCGTGCAGACACACGGCCATCTTTGAGTAGTCTTGCTTGTCCTTTGGTGCTGACCAGTAATAGCAAAATAAACAAGGAGGAAATCTAGCCATGGGTGGAGACCTCCGATAGATGAGCAACTGTGCGCTCTTGGGCCAATAAATCGGTGAAAAGCGAGTTACACAAATACCTAGATATATAATGTAAAGATTTTTCTTAACACTTTAATAACGCCCAATAACTTCCTTGCTGTTTATTAACTACTTTGGTTGTAATATTAATACCCAGCCTGTTGCCCACGCATCTCTCCAACCCTGTGTCCCTGGTCAATGGCACTTCAACCTCCCATTTACGCGAGACCGACCTATTGCATTGCAAATAGCAATGCCTGCAGGCAATGAGGCGCGAGGAGGCACGAGGGGGGGAGGACGTGGTGGCGAGAAGGCATCGGACTGCAGGAGGGGGCGGGGGAAGCGAGAAAGCATGAACTGTGGGAGAGGGGGCGGGGGCGGTGAGAAGGCATGGACTGTGGGAGGGAGGGGCAGGGGAAGAAAGTAGTCTATGCTGTGAAGGGGCCAGTAGCCGTGGAAGGATACAAATGATTGTTATGGCTGTCATGGGTTGGGACTAACAAGCTTAAAACCAATCAGAAGGCAGCATTTATAACCTAAGCCAATGAGGAAGATGGGCTGGAGAGTGGGCAGAGCTTCCACAAAGCTTCCACACTATAGTGTGTACTGCATGCCTCGCAAAGGGAGTGTAGCGCTTTTGCGCTGCAACGCTAGGCGAGACCTAAAAAGTACAAGCCTAGAGGATCAGTGTTTATGAGGTGTGGGATTAAACTAAATCAGTTTTGCCTGAAGAAAAGTGCAATAATAATCCAAAGCAGGATTGCCCGAAGAAAAGTGGGATAACCGCAGGAAGAGGGCGTCCGCAGTGAATTCTACAGACCAGTCCTCCTTACCTCGCACTTTTCCTTAAAATCATATTGACTGCTTTAACCTGCTGAAATTTTCAGGAGATAAGAAAAATGGCAGTATGTTTTTAAACACTCAGGGGGAGTCAAACAATGCAGCGCAGCCCCCGCAAGGCTGTGCTGCATTGCGTGACCTTGAGGGAGCAGGAGAGCACCGGTATACACCTGTTACAACGCAACTTTTACAACTACCTACTATTACAACGCAACTTTTACAACGCATACCATTACAACGCATTGCGCTGGGGGGCGCTCTAGGATAGGGAATAAGTATAATTTACTATCCAACACCTTCCCTAGTGTCCACGGGGACTGGAGTTAGAATAGTAAATTATACTTACCACTATCCAGCACCTCAAAGCGCTATGCGTTGTAATGGTATGCGTTGTAATGGTCGCGTTGTAATAGTAGGTAGTTGTAATGGTATGCGTTGTAACATGGTACATCCGAGAGCACCATATGGCTCTCTCCTCCTCTTTCCTTTGCGCCAGCGCTGATTTCAGCTGCCAGACGCCATTCACACACCGTAGCGCCTCAGCGCTAGGTTGTGTGCTTGAGTGTAGCATAGGTTTTGTACAGGAAGGGTTCTGCTATGCTGGGCATGATGCAAAGCTTTTACCACTTTGCATACGTGCTGCACACTGCAGCACGCATGGAAAGTTTGAAAAGAACAGAGAAATGTAAGCATTTCTCCTGTTAGCGCCTCCTTTGAAGAGGCGTTACCTTTTGGAGCAAAACCATGTTTACAAATCTTTGAAATTATGGTTTGGTGTTAAAAGGCATGGGTAGTTGCATGGGAACACCCATGTATCTCCCATGTAACACCCCCTCGGCGCAATGTAATGCAAAGCAGTACTTTGCGTTTGTTTGCACTACTTACATGGGGCATATTATCAAGAACGACGTTAAAATGATCACAGTTTTAGCGTCAAGACACTGCCACAAAAGCGGCAATAATGGGCTTGATAATATGCCCTTGTGAATTCTCATAGAAGACTATGTTCACACCAGAAAATGGGCTTCTATGGGAATTCATAAGGGCATATTATCAAGCCCATTATCGCCACTTTAGCGTCAGTTTCCTGCTGCTAAAACTGCGATAATTTTAACACCTTTCTTGATAATATGCCCCATGGTACTTTCCAGCACACAAGTTTTGCTCTGGAAAGAAAATAGGGAAAAAAATTGCCCTACTTTGCGTCACTTTTGTGGTGCTAAACCAGTGCAAAAGATATGAAAATCTCCCCCTCAGTTTGTATTTCCGATGCACCCTCATTGGTAATATAATGAGGAGCTTAGTTCCAAATGTACTTAAACAGTTTACAGGATCACGATTATTGGAATTTTAACGGGTGAATGTACAAACACAACAATTCACTAGATTAGTGACACTGCTCCATTTGCACATTTAGGATGGGATTGTGGCCGTCTCTCCGCGAGGAACCCTGTAAAACCGAGAATCCAAATACTCATACTTTTGTTGTCGTTAAACATCTTGTACATGTTATTTCTGGCCCTAGAAAAGCATGCAGAACCATGCTTATCAAGGTAGAAGTAAAAGCAGTCAAGTTTGAAATCGGAAGCGGAGCAACTCCATATTTAATGTGGAAATGCTTTTTTAATCCTTTGAGAGAACAATGACCAGTGCTATTGCACATTTGAATGGATCATTGATCGATAAATAAGTACTTTATTGAGACCATGGATACGTATAATGTTATTGGGTTCGTAAATAAATAAATGGTTGAAACAACTAGCGAATTGATGGATAGATTCAAGAAATGCATGGATTAATGAGCTAGTGCATTATTCGAAATATGGCCAGCTCTAGTGTCAATGGCACCTGGCGAGACAATATTTGTTGCCATCCACCCCAGTACTGCCTTCTTCACGGATTTCCTCACTACAACCCTCCATTGATGCCCCAACCTCTCCTTAGCGCTACTCATCCCAATGTAGACTGTCAAGGAACTTAACAGAACACACCTTATACAGAAGCAGTGAGTGATACAAGTGTTTAAATCAATCTATAGGAAAATGAGAGAGCACAACAGCACTCTATCTACTAAGATATGGTGCTGTTTTTGTCTCTTCCTCGTGCTAGCATATATTAGGCTGCCTATGTTAATGCACAGACCCTTTCACAATAGTGCTAGCATATTTGCTTGATGTAAGACTTATGGGCTTATTTATGAAAACTATCGCAACATAGCTATGCACGTTTTCATTGTGCCCACCTTGCGACATGATGGATGTGTCGTATTTATTGTATGGCGCTCCATGTCACAAGTTAAATAACAGAATCTTCCTCCATAGGATTATACTATTGTGGGTGATTCATCCACACTATACAATTAGTTGTCACGCAGAATATGAAACATCACAGCTATATATCTTATTATTATCAAAATTAAATAAGATAATCACATAAAAACACATTTAAAAATAGTTTTCTTTTCTTTTAACAAAGTGAACAATAAATAGACAGAGGCTCATTATTTCAGTACGAGGCTAAATACACAGCTCTACGTCTACAACACTGACATGGAGAGAGTAACAATAATTAAAGTGTGACAAAACGCATAATGCATTAATACAATAAACAAAAATACAAGATAAAAGACTAAACTGTAAAATGCATACACGTGTTTCGAAACAAAACAAACATATACACAGTTCCTTCTTCAGGGTGAGAATGTATTAGCCGGTTTTGGGGGGGCCATCGGTATTCAATTGGAGCAACCACCGGATATGTGGTATAGCAAGCTCACAGGCCGTAAATCTGCGGGAACAACAAGGCAGATGAGAACGCTAAAAGGTCTGGTTGAAAGAACATTAAAAACAACCCAGGTTGAGCTTGAAAGACACATGTATCTAAGAGGACTAACATGCGTCATGGCGGAATTACCAGTTCTTGAACATATGGTGTAAATGAAGAAAAAGGTGCCAACACCGAAATACGAAGCACACAATGTAGATGGATTGCCAAACAAAAGTGCAGGAGAAGTGAACTTTGACGTCATGCGTGCATAAGGTCCATAGGGCACCTACTTGGAGTATATGAGGAGAAAAGTGTGCCAATGTTATCCTGAGGTCCGAGAGTGTTATGTGTGCCCTATGGTGCTCACCCTCTCCTAAGATCTGACTCTTGATAATTAAGTTGCCCTGGAGGAGTGTGGTGCCAACACCAAGGTGGGTCTTACAGGCAGCTTTAGTCTCTATTCCCTTAGAACTCTGCACTGAAGCACTCCTGAAATTCCTCTTCTGGGAACTTGCCCTTTCAGCCCTGTAAACGCTACAGGGTTCCGTAACTGGCTTTGAGGACTACGTACCCCCACCCTAACCAGGGGTTACTAGTGTTAAAAATAATTTTAAAATACTGGGTACAGATTCCTTCGAGAGTAGAGAGGAACCGAGTTTATAAAGAGGTACAATCACTAAATGCACCACGGGTCATGGGAGGTGGTGGTGGCGATTCGGCACACCGCCCTCGACGCCAGGCAACCACTAGGAACCTGTGAGCTCCCTCTATTGTCTGGACCCCGACTCGGAGTGCAGCTGTAATAGCCAGCTTCGAGGCACCCCATAGCACCATGCAAATCAATACAACAATGTGCACAATAATCCTAGGACAAAAGAATTTACAAAAAAAAGAACAACACCAATCAATATAATCTGGTAAAATAATAATCCACTGGGTCCGAAATAACAATAATACCTTAAAGCAAAGACAAAGTCAATCATTTCTCTATAATTGGACATCCTCTACAGTACAAAGTAACTATAATAAATGTGACATGACTCACCTAAAAGCAGAGTACCTCTGGTCATTGCATATCAAATCTTTGTGTGTTGGCGTTCTACTCAGGTTTTGAAAACTTAAGGTCAACAAAATTATATTTCACACTGCAGTGGATCCACGGGCTGACAGATCTGATTGTCTGCCCACAGATCAACAAAGATGTGGCAGCAGGAATGTTCTGGCTCAGAGACTCAGTCACCTGTTCTGTCAAAAAAGTAAAAAAAACAGATGGGAGCAGGGTAGGGTGACCTGGCCCTAGGCCTGACTGGGGGGTTCTGGAAGTACCCCCACTGGGTCCATTAAGGTAATTTTTCTTTTCTCCACGCAGCGGATCTGCAGACGATCAGTGGTGCCAATAAAAAAGGGCTCTCACCTGTGTACAACTTTGTCCCCTGGGGTGGGCCAGAGCCCAGGGCTCCCTTTTTTTTTCTTTTTTTTTAGGAGCGCTGTATGGCCTTCTCCAAGACCTCTACCAGGCCCTTGAGACCCCATGTCAAATCTGCTTTTATAATTATCTGGCACCACAGGCACCCTCCCAGTAACTCTATGAGTCCCTGGGGACCCAATCCCTAAAACTGTTTTTTGTAATTAGAGCAGAGGGGCGCAGGCCCCCCACAAAGAATTGTATAAGGCTCCAGGTCCGCCTCCTCTGTCCCATATTCAACTTTAGTGGAGAGGGGTCATAGGGCCCACACCCTGAGACTCTTTGAGAACCTGGTGTTGTATCCCTGTGGTAAATCTTCAACAGGGAAAGGGGGCATCAGTCCCACCTCCACAAGCTGTAAATTGGACATAGAGACCACAATCCCTGGGGCTTCATCCAAGCAGTATCCTGGAGACCCCATCTCCTGAGACACTGCTGTTTCCTGCCTGGAAGGTATGGTTGCACTCTCCTGGTAGAAATCACAAATTTGCTCCCACCCAGGCAGAAACGAAGGGGCTGATTCACAGAACTATTCTGAGACAAAATCCTAAACTTACTACTTTTGGTATTTACAGAAGACACCTACAGTTTTTGGAATTCACAGAAATCACTTACGACTCCTAACTTTACGTCTGTACACAGGCTGGAAATTTCCCACTCAAGCCAGAATTTCCATACCCGGAGCGGAATTTCTGCACCAGGTGCGGAAATCTCACACTTTGTGCTGGAGTTTCCGCTCGCGGGCCGGAATATGAGTACTCTGGCCGGTTGATAATATTCTTCAATGCTAAACACCTGTTGCTCTAGCCCTTGCCATGGAGCAAGAAGACTTAAGGAGGAGGAGAATGAGAGTAGAGAGGATCTTCAGACAAAGGATCAACCTATTATGGATGTCCAGCCAAGATTTCAGGGCCATATACTGTTTCCCTCCAGAAATCCGAGTGGGAGCAGGAACTTGACTCTGTGACCAGTAGCTCCCATTCCTTTGCAGCATGTCTCAAGATACTTTCTGCTCTCCATTTCTTTGTGACCCGGTCATTCCAAAGGGTCTCCAGTGACCTTGGGGGCATCTGTCAAGAAAGCCAGTCGCTGTGCTTGCATTAGGTACTGAGTTGCATCAATGCAAGAACCACCACCAGATGGGAATGCTCTATACACTGGACATAAGACAAAAGGCAGCTAGAGATTTCTTTCTCATTTCTTGCTTCCCACGTGTGCTGGGTTTATTGATTGTATAGATAAACAACAAGACAGAAGCTGGAAGATAAATGGAGCCACTCTTGTTCCCCCTGGACAATATCAATTCAACAACGAAAGATTGCAACCAACAAAAAAAGGAGCGAGCTAGAGAAGACACTTTTGTTTTATTAAAAAGAACCCTCACTCACCATCCTAGTCGGTGACATGCTTCATCATTGGGTTCCCACCAGAGAGGCCGAGTGCATCTCTTGTGTGCTACGACGCCTGGTTACAGCGAAGCAGGTTTTTTAGGGCAAGGTGTGAGTGCAATAGGTGAGTGAAAAAAGTGATTTAAAAGGTGCCTTTGCTTTATCCCCAAAAACTTTTAATGGTGGAAAACTAGACACCAATAAAAACAAGTGCGTTGGATGATTTTGATAACTGGCTAAACTGACCAGATACATCCTACTGTGAAAAAGAGGAAAATTGGTCAACATGTTTCTGCTTCAGAATGCTATTGGCAAAGCATTCTTCAGGACCAGCATACCACAGCGGTATGGCACCCCAAGGCGCACCCTAACCTGTGGTGGAATTAACTGAATAAACTCACGGTTGTTAATTGAATCTTCAGAATTTCTGAAAGACAAAATATCTGTGAAAAGAAAGAGACAAACAGACAAACAAAACAAGTCATATGGCAAGTAATACATAATAGCTCAAGTGCTTGATAGTGATCTAGAGTGCCTAACAACACTGCTTGGTGCTCCTCAAAGTGCAGCAATGTCGCTAGCAATGCTCTAGTGATATAACGGTGCCAGTGAAAGTGACCTTTTAGACACTATATACAGGTGTTCTGTAGGCGTGTTCATTAACTGTATAGCATCTGAGCAAGAAAACGAGGAACGAGCTTAAGTTTCTGCATGCTTACACAGGTATTACTGGTAGTGACTTGAAAAAGCAATGAACATGACTACACAACTGAGGCAAGAGAAATGATAGGATTCTTGCCGTCAGTAGTTAGGGCAGTTTTATGAGCATGGGTTAAAAACTTGGTTTAAAAGCAAGGCTTACGTGAAGTATTATGTAATGTTGTGTGGCGTTTTAGGCTCCGAGTGAATTTTCCCGATTTATGCCCTTATATTGGTACAATGCACATTGCCCTAATATAGGCATAGAAATCATTCCCTTATTTAGACATAGCACATGCAGACCAAATACAGGCATGGCTACTTCCACCCGTGCCAAACGTCACAACAATTTCTAGGAAAATCGGCTTGAATATTGATTTGTCGTAGAACTCATGTACTTTTCAAAGAACTACTATTCCCTAGGGGTTCTTTCCTGACGTTATCATTCCCGACTTTACATCAAACTAAACACCTTCAAGGTATAAATATGCCTTTACTTGCTCTAGCAAGACACGGTGGTTCGGAGCAGTTCGACTATCTACTTGCCCAACGCAGCTCGCTACAGCAAGTGCGGAAGGAAGCCGACCCTCCAGCTGACGCACTGATCGAGAAGCTGTCCTTGCTCTTGCTGAGAATCCAGCTCCAGTGTTTCCAAGCTCCCCTTGCGGGGTGTTGGGAAATCGAGTCCCGAGACAGAGATACCAGACCTCCTTCATTCTAAACATGGTATGGAGCTGATTAGAACCTAAGAGAAATCTTGGATAGATTCTTGGGAAAGAACACTAAACCTATGCTACACAATACTTAATTCCTCCGGCATACTAGACTTAGGTTAGGTACATTGGGGTAGGTGTATTTAAGAAGCAACAGTCGAGTACTTTTAGTCATTGTTATTTATGTATGTATTTTTATATGGCTTAGAAACCCTACAATGCTCTTACGGTATCATTTCATAATATTGTTCTTGCTTTACGCATTATACTTTGCAGCCAGCATTATGATTATAGCAGTTCATTTCTTTTGCATGAGAAAGTAGACTGTTCAATAAACCGTTTTATTGAAAACACCTCTCTCTATTTCTCTGCACCTCTGTAGAAACGAAGCATGCACAAATGACTGAGTGAAATACTTATCTATTGTTTTCGTGATTCTAGAGATACATTTTTTATTCTTGGGAAACAAAGTTGTCATGTTTATGCGGTTGTCAGAAGCGTATCCCTTCTTGTGAATTTGAGATAGTTTCTAGTGACCTCTGAGCTAGCTGGCACTCACTATTAAGTTTAATATACTCGATAGAGACCTAGTCGACCTCAGTCCTACGTCTAATCTATAGGATATATTATTCCAATGCGCAGAGCCTATTGGGAATATAGGAACTACACTACAGTAAACTCATGACATGGGTACCGGTAGGGGGCGGTGGCTTATATTCGCACTCTGTAAGCTTTATAAAATAAGTAACACTAGGTCCGGTAAATGACAAAAGTGTTACCTCCGATCGTTATAAATGCTCGTAAGACCACTCCATCAAAGTCACACGCCCGTAAGATACCTGCGTACTCCTATCCGTGAACCCCGAGGATACCATGGTGTCTGCTGGGCGTGTATTTGAAGAAAGTAACCAGCCGACTGGCTGGGCCATTGTGCGTGCCATACACTGCGTGGCATGGTGACGGTTGTGCTTACATATACATGCAAAGGCTGCAACGCTAACCTTGGTGTTGGCGGGTGGTGAATTCAACATCCAAAACTTTATTTTGAAACCAGTTAGCTCAGAAACTAGTAACGGTAATGTCGAGCATATCGCACAAGTTTTCCTAATCTGTATATTTAAACACTAGACAAGGAGTGACATTTTATTCGATAATCTCGAGCATGTTAGTAAAGTATTTATAGTATGTATGTATGTTTTAGCACTGGACACAGGGGATACATATGATGACTCATAATGGTATAATACAAGGCATACTATCTGAAATGGCACAAATTACAGAGTTATGTGCACAATCTTACTAGTATGTTTCAAAGTGGCAATTGTCTATCTCATGCAAAAAAATGATATTATCAGGAGATCAAGAGAGTGGCCTTGCACACTAAAAATTGCACATATTACAGCTTTACTTGCAAGGTCTTAATAGTGTGTTTTATTTTGAAAGGTGTCTATCTCATGCAATTATATCACATCATTAGTAAATAAGCATGGACAATATACACTACAGGAGGTAATGGATGTATCAGACCAGTAGTCAAGATGTTTTATTTAATTGAATATCAGCGCCTCATCACCAAACCCCAGGGTATATTGTCATTGAGTCCATGCACATGTGTAGAAAGGGGATAATTCCATCATTGTTCCTTCTCGAACAATGTTTGGGAAGACTTATTTACAGGTTTTATTTGTTCTATCACAGTCCATCGCAAGTCGTTAGCAGTGTGGTTTGACTGTAAGACATGTTCAGTCAGCTTGGTGGTAGTCTTTCTACAACGGATGTTGCGACTGTGTTCACACACCCATTGTTTTATTTTTCCTGTGGTCATACCCACGTATCTTGAACCACAAGGGCAAGTAATCAGGTAGACCACATTCGTCAAATTACAATTTGTGTGTGATAGTTGTGTCCATGTCTTACCACTCTCCAGATCCAGTGTTTTTGTAGGTGTGGTCAGGTAGCAAACACTACATGATCCACAGGGGAAATGACCTGAAATCCTGGGTAAACCCTAAGCGCTGAGTACTGATGGTTCGTCGTCAGTGTCAGTTTTCCTGGGGCGTGTATACACTAAAGTATCCTTGATACTTCTTGCCTTCTTGAAAGAAAAAAGAGGTGTTTCCCATTTTAAATTGTTACTTTCAAGAATCCACCAGGGTTTTCTTGATGGATTTCATAATAGCGTTGGATGCAACACTATAGGTGGTGACACAAGTTAGTGGAATTTCTTCAGTGTTTCATGGTGTGTCTTCAAGGAGGGCCTCCCTGGGTTGATTCCTCACTCTTTTGCAGCTTTTATTCAGGATTCTTTCTGGGTAACCACATTTATGGAGTTGCTTTGTAGGTTTCCCGGATTGAGAGCTATAGTCCTCCACCTTACTGCAATTAAGCCTTAACCGAAGGTATTGCCCATAAGAGAGATTTTCTTGCAACGGTCTTGGGTGAAAACTAGAAAACGACAACAAGTTGTTCTTACCTGTCAGTTTGTAATGAGTTTTCGTGAGCAATCTCCCTTCTGACTTTGTTCTGAATACATCTAGGAAGATTATCTCTTCTTTATGGAAGGTATGCATGAACCTTATATTGGGATCCCAAGAATTGATCAAATCAAAGAATTCCAACAATGAGGTTTGAGGACCTTGCCAGATGACAAATACGTCATCTATATATCTTCCAGAAGGATATATAGGACATGTAAGGGTTATCTATGGTCAGAATGTACTTGCACTCAAATTTGTGGACATTTCGATCAGCCACGCTCGGGGCGAAAGTGCTGCCCACTGAAGTTCCTGTGGACTGCAGGTACAGGTCCTCCCTGTACTCCCAAAAACTTTTCTGCAGTGCTAGAGTAGCACAAACAATGTAAAACCTGTCTGAGTGTCTGGAAATTCCAAGGGGCTGCATTTAAAGCATCACTCTGGACCGGGATAGTATCATCCTGGGGAATGCTGGTATAAAGACTCTTGATATCCATAGAGACCAGGATAGATGAATCATTGTCCTCTCTGAGATCTTGCAAAAGAGCCAGGAGGCTTCTCGCATCTCTCATATAAGTCGAGACCTTTTGAATGAGAGGTTTTTGAAAATAATCGCAGTACAGTGACAGTGGCCCCAACAAGGAATCAATGCCTGCAATGATAGGACGTCCAGTTCTTATGGGTTTTTGGCAGGATAAAAAAATAAGGGATGATTCCATCACCTGTTAAGAAATCAGCCTCCTGCTTAGTAATATACCCATTGGCTTCAGCATGATCCACTAGGTTTTTGGTAGTGCCTCTAATATGGGGAAAAGGGTCTGTAGGTAGCGGAGTGTAATTCCAACAGTCATCTAACAGGTGCCTACATTCCTTAACATAGTTCGTAGTGTCCTGGATAACCACTCTACCCCCCTTGTCAGCTGTTTTTATGACAATGGTAGTGTTAGACTGTAGAGATTATACAGCATGAAATTTAGCCGCACTAATATTTTTGAAAGCTCCTGTTTCTTGAAATGCCTCCACATCGTTGAACACTGCCTGTTCAAAGGCAGTTATTTTAGCTGGAACAGTGTGTGGAGGAGGGGTAAATGTAGATTTTAGTCGTATCCTAGTGTCACTCAGGGGGTAAGAGGCCTCAGTAGGTTTTTGCTACTCAAAAAAGGATATTTCAGTTTTACGTTTCTAAAAAACTCGGCCAGTTCACAATGCAATCGAAAGAGATCGTGGCGTGCCGTCAGCACAAACCCGAGTCCATATTCCAGGACTATTCATTCTATGTGTGTGAGATTCACAGAAGAGAGGTTGGTGACTAAACTCTCTGATTGCTGGTTCCTGCTTGTTGGTTCCGGGATATGCTTTGTGTGTTGTTTCCCACCACCTCCTCCTGTTCCCAGTGGACCTGATGTGTCCCGCTTTTCCTGCGACCTCTCCGGCCTCTTTCTAAAGAAAGGCAGATGGTATGTGTTCTGTGGGTAAGGTGGGTTTGGCATAAAGCTTGAGTTCCAGCTCATCATTGGAAACTGAGGATGTTGGAACTGATTTTGGAAGTTACCGCCCTCACCGGTGTTTGGAAAGCTGGCCAATTCTGTTGGTATTGGTGTTGTCTATTTCTTCCCCTGCCCGCTGTCTAGGTCTATAACTCCTCCCAATTGACACATTTGCTTTCGATGCATCATCCTCTGATACATCAGAGTTGTTTGTGTTCCGTGGGGGGGGGGTGGAGGGGGGGGGGTGTAATCAGGGTTGGCATTTGGGATAGACTTTTGTGAAGGAGAAGCGTTTCAGATCCATTTGAAATCTTTGGGCTTTGGACTGGGTGAGGTTATCTTTATATTCATTGACCTCTGTTCAATTCTTCTCATTTCTTTTTGTACCCTGTTAGTGTTGTTTTAAAGTGGTTCTCAGTGACTTGGATTTCCACCATCCTTCCCTCAGATAGTCTTAAGGCCGTTTTTATAATGAGCACTAACTAGTCGCGGGTACAGTGCCACGCAATCTGAAACTACTCTTCCCTGAACACTGGATCTTCTAAAAAAATGTGAGGAGCATTGGTAACCAGCAAACCTTTAGGTGCCACATTATTTCTAAGATATTCTGTTTGTATTGTACCATGCAGAATGGTTCAGATGCGGTTACGTTTTTGCTCCGTTAACTTGTCCCATTGTGTGGTTTGGGAAATTGTCTGTGCTATAGATGGGTCAGAAAAAAGAGTACACAGTAATTGTGTCATTTTTTTTTCTTATTGGAAAAGCTTCTACCCATTTTGAAAATAAATAAATGATGACTAGGACATATCTCAGTTTGTTATGTTGGGGCATTTCAAAGAAATCTATTTGAATACTTGTAGATGAACCACCCTCCCGGCCTATGGTGCCCAAACTCTCAATTGCCTTTTGACCTGGATTGTATTTCTGGCATGTCAGACATCTTTGACAAAGTGACTCCGCAACTAATCTGAACTTCGGATTGTACCATGTCTTTCTGAACAGTCGAATCATTGTGTCTCTTCCTAAATGACCTGGACCATGGTACATCGTGCCATGTCAACAATCATGCAATTGGGCATAACAGGTCTGCCATCTTTGTAAACCCAAATTCCATCTTCCTCTTGCTGTATGCAACCTGCTTTGAGCCATGTGTTTTTTTTCCTCATCTTGTAATAGTTTTAATTTTTGCCATGTCTGAATCACAAAGATTAATATGAGAATGCTTGAAACATGTTCAATACATTTTTCCCAATTGATTGCAACCCTCTCCTGAGCACAGAACTTAGCAATGGTACCTGCATACGCATTGCCTTTTGAGACATAATTATTTTTCTCTCCATTTGCAACATATTTTATCACTGCTATTTGGTCAAGAAGCTCAATTTTTTTGTCGAAGTCTGGCATGCCTAGAACAGGAGCTTCACACAAACTCTTTTTAAATTGCTCAAAGGCTTCAAGTTCAATTTCTGTCAGGACAATTGGGTCTTTTCCATCTGCTTTTGTCAATCTTTGCAATGGCTTCGCAATTACTGAGAAACCATTAATCCATTGGCGACAGTATCCAACCATGCCTAGGAACATTCTTACCTGTTTTTGTTTCTTTGGGAATTCCATTGCCTGAATCATTTTATTTCTCTTAATAGTTACCTGTCCGGTTCCTTTTGCAATTCTATGTTCAAGGTATTTAACCTCTTTTTTTACAAAACTGCAATTTCGCAGGTGACACTTTGTGACCCTCTTCTGCCAAATGATTCAAAAGAGTTATGGTGTCTGTTACACCGTTGTTTCTTGCTTTTGCTGCTACAAGCAAATTATCTATACACTGGACCAATGTTGATTTACCAAGTAATTCTAAATCTTCTAAGGTCAATTCATTAAAAATAGAAGTACTCTCAGTGAACTCTTGAGGAAGGCAACACCATGCTAAAACTCTCTCTTGGAACCTTAAAGCAAAAATTGGTTGGCTCTCTGGGTCTGGTTTCATTTTGTACTGCAGAACATTAGGAAATTCTATTCCCTGCTTGATTGCAATTTTAACTAGATATGATCTGGTTTCCTGGTCTCCACTGAATCCTGTATATGTATTGTATTTTTGCTCATTAACATAATTTGGAAAGGGCGGCTAAGATATCTCATTCTGCTGAATCACCACTTGTTGCTGTATTTGTAGCTGTTGATTCAGCTCATTTATCTCATTTTGTATCTGTGGACACCATGATTCATTCTCAATGATATTTCTGGGCGAATTTTTACACTTCCTTACAAGAGCTAAATTTGCTTTTTCCTTCTCCTTTTTCTTCATCCATTTTGTTTTCCATATATTCAGATTACCCCATTTTCACAAAGTCCAAATTAAATCTTTTATATGAGCAATTTTACCTGTATTGTTCAAGCTTTCAATGTCCTTTTCAGAGAAATCCATTCTGTAATTTTTCTGAAACAGCTTTTGTTTTTTCAAATCAATTTCAAAATCAAAAGACATTTCTACAACAGCATCATCCAGTAATTTGTACTCATCAGGCTGTGTCAGGTCAATCAGGTCAATGTCAGAGTCCTCACTAGCTGAAGCTAAAGTCATCACTCTCTCTTGCTGAGTTGGAATCATTACTAGCTGACTTTCAGATACATTAGAATAAAGTTTTTCATCAAACTTTTGAATTTCAGAATTCAATGGGACCATTAAAGCTGCGGGACTAGTTTCATCTTTTCTAAGCACTGGGAGAACAGGTCCAATTATCACAGGATCTGTCACTGCTTCCATGTTTCTGGTTAACTGCTCAGTTAAATCATTTGTAAAATTTACATAATCAGGAATATTAATTCCAGAAGTACTAGACATCTCATCATACCTTTCTGTTTTAGGTATCTGGGCTGGGACTCTATTAATGTGAACTAGGACTCTTGGCGTTACATTAACCTGTTCTGGGGGGCTGCTTGAATTTCTGTCCTGATCTATACTTACAACATCATTTCTACACTGATCAATAAACTCTACTCGGACAGGTTTATTATTTAGATTTGCTAATTTGGGAATCAAATTTTCTTTAAAAACGATTTCTTTTTGGGGAGGTGCTTTATTCATTATTTTGCTCTCACATATAGAAACAACCTTTTCAACATGTTTAAATACATTTTTCATTTTCTGATAGGAGAAAAACATTTCTCTTTCTCTTGTTAATAAATATCCATGTTTTAAAAAAAAAATATTTACCTTTATTAAATTGACCACAACAAAATCTATTTACTTTATTGACCCCGCTACACTAATTAATCAACATGCAAAGATTACTAATAAGTCCACAAAGCCAAGCAATGTTAAACTTTTTTTTTTATTTGGGCAGCAAAAAAAAATTAAACCAATTAAAAGCACCAACTGAAACAATTAGGAGGTAGAACCACCTAAAAACAGAATAAAGAACTGGCCACACCTCAATCAAATCACACTTCTGCTATACAGATCAAACTACTGTGAACCAACAATCAACAGGTTCTAACCCAACACTCAAGAAAAATTCTCCGCACCGCTCAGTCAACCAGCCACCAGTTGTAATCTTCATTCAAACCTTGACAGAAAAAGCACATCAGCTCACAACAACGTAATCCAAGTGTAGTCGTCAGCCTAAACATAATGCATGACCACTTCAAACACAGCGCGATCTCCCCAGTGCACCTCGTCCATACAATGCTGCTGTCAACAAATCACACGCTGCCCTCGTGGGACACCACAAACAGTGACCTTCAAATCAATTTCGCCTGTGACACAACATTCATCAGCCGCCAAAACACTCATCAGCTGTGACACGCAAGGCGCTGTTATAGCAAGAAGGAAAATCTCGTCAAAACACTCGTAAAAGTAAAGAATTACTCGGCAGTGGTAACGCGCATTAGCCAATAGCAGCGCGACCACTCAGAGTATCTCAGCCAATCACAGCACTGTTTGCGCCGCTTCAGACAATTACAGCGCGGTGGCCATAACGCTCCAGCCAATCACAGCGCACCTTTGCTGTGAGGTATACCGCTACTGCAGTCTCTCTTTCTCCCCTCACGCTCAGCCCCTCCTTTAGAAAATGTGATTTCAATACTGCGCGCAACGCTCGCCACACGCATCAGCAATGACACGCTTCCCTTTAAATCAACAGCACGATTGTAGCGAGGGAAACCAAAGCAGGGGCTTATTTCTATATTCGAGCTGTTCTACTGCTCTTTAATATGGAATAAACTTGGGGACACTTGCAAATGCAATATATAAATATCTCGGCAGACAGTGGTGACGTGCATCAGCCAATCACTGCGCAACCACTTCTAAACATTGAAACGCTGTCAGCGAATCATAGCGCTGCTTTGCTATGACGCTACGGACGCCTCAGCCAATCAGAGCGCGGCGGCTCTGACGCACACAGCCGCTGCGGCTTCAAGCTCTCCCCACATGCTCTCGCTCACAAAACAGCCCCTCCCTTACAATTTTCGATCGGGACCCTTAAAATGCTTATAAAATAGCGCAGAACATTTTTAAATACATCTAAATAGAGCAGACTTTACCCGAAGGCTCCAAAGTGCTTTAAAATTAATTTTTGAACAATTTAGTGACTACACAAAACAATTCATTTGCCTGCTTCCCTAAAAAGGACAGTAGCTTTTCAGACACACAGATTTTACTCTTTCACTTGAAATAGACGACGCTACTTCTTCAGAATATTTTCTACCACATTTACAAAAGCATTCATACAGAGGAAATCCCTATTCATGCATACTTGTTTCTTCCTCAGGACTTTAACCTTAGGAGTAACCTCTTTCGCCAGTAAGAAAACAACGCTTATCTTTCTTCCTTAGGACTTTAACCTTAGGAGAGAAAACAACGCTTACCCTTCACACAAGCTCAGATATATCCTATTACTCTTTTCACAGAGAGTTTTAAAACAGGCGCACCAAGTCCCTATACTCAATGCTACGATTTCATAGACAATTCTCACTATCATACATACAATTTACTCAACACACCTAGAACCCAAAACTTGTGTTGTACGTCCACAACACAGTGATATGCGGCGATATCACCTTTTGAAGCAGAACAAATGAACTGTGTAACCTGAAACCAGCGTCCTGATAACAGCGTCACACTACTCTCCCCATGGCAAACCAGGAATTTTTCTCACTGCTGGAAAAACCCTTACAACTACATAGAACAGTATGACAAAATCAAAAACTCAACATATGTTAAACATTAATCCTATGACTTATACTGACATGTATGTAGCATGCATATGTCACGTATGCCAAAAACAACATACAACTGTACGAATGCTACCAAACTGCCATAGCTGCCTCCTAAACCTCACGGAGAGGAAGCTTGTATAGTGCTCATAAAGCTCCTCAAGATCACAGTAGCAGTCAGCCAATAGAATCTCCTCCATGCATATGCACTTGCAGGGCAGAGGCACTCTCAACACAGCACTTACACAAAAGTGCTCTTTCTCCATCCCAAGCAGAATAACTACACAAAATAAAGTTACTGTTTTACGATGAAAAGATCAATTCTATACATACTGAATTATGATTCTAATCAGCAAACACTGGCAATTCGAACAAGCCTCCAAAGGACCCTGCTAAGTATGCAAAACAGGAAAACGGATCATTAATAATAACAAAAACATAAACCTCTGAATATCAACTTTATCATCAATCCTTTCCTCTCCAGTTGACCTACACATCTTTTAGTGGCCATTGCTGTTCGCCAGCATCTTGTGAGCTTATCGGTTCGCACCTCACCAGCCTCTACAACACTGGTTTGAATATGGTTTGAGTTTCAAAGGCTGTGGTTTACATGATTGTTAACAATCAAATTAGCCCACACAATCTCCATTCTATAAGTCTCTAATTTACAAAACAATGGTTAATGCATCATAAAATAGGTGAATACAGAAGAGTCACAATAAAGTTGCGTTGTATCTTCTTCCCTTTTTACACTGTTGTGAGACTACCATCTACGCACCAAAAAAGATGTGTACAGATGTGAATACACTGACTATTTGTTTACGAAACAGGTTTCTAAAGTGAAATTCAAGGGGGACAGCACATTAAGGAGATATGGTGTTTTAGGTAATTTACGGCTTAAGAATGATGAGATCTTGTTACTCTCTACTGTAAATAGGCTCAGTCTAGTGTAGTCATAGCTATTTATGAAATAAAGCATAGTTCACCACCAAGTACCTGGGAGATTCCCATCACAAAACAAATGGTGACCTCATACATTCGAATCATTAAAGCCATTTAATCTAACTTTCCTCCTCTGTTGATTGAGTCAAATATGAACTTGGAACAAACTATTTTTTAAGTTCTCTCAAAAGATAAGTCGTCTGGAAATTATTGTAGTTCTGAAACTATATAGTAGTTTATTCAGTTTTACTCATGCCAACACAAATGCCACAACTTGAGAAGTAATTTAAGCAAAAAAAGAATTTCCAAAGGATATAATACAAGTTCAGACATACCTGTCTTCGGGTATGTTATATTGAAGACGTCGTCATCCAATACCTGGAACTCATTTTCTGTAAAGTTGAGACTTGTTGCGTTGCTTGACAAGGGGTGAAAAAAGAAGCCTTTGTAGGAAATATATTCATCCGACATGATGTAGCTACAGAAAAATGGCAAACCAGAGTACACAAGGACAATTATTATGGATTCAATGTATAATTTCTGTAGCACAGCACATTGTCAATGAATATTCTCCTATGGAGATATATGTGAATACTTTTTCACATAGCACAGAATAATAATTGCAACATAATCCCAAAACGATATAATTTTGATGCTGAGTTGGAAAATAGTCGAATGTTAATTTCCTCAATAGTTAGAACATTTTTGGTCATTAGTCTGCATCATTTTTTTTACAAAGTCAAAATATTATGTAGCCTAGAACTTTTTTTATCCTAAAGAGAATGATAGAAGAAGCTCCTTTGCACTTCACAGTTGAAGAAGTTGAGAAGGGGATTCGTGGCCTATCCAGTAATAAGGTCCCGGGTCCAGACGGCCTTCCGCCAGATTTATTTAAATCAAACATCTCACTTTGGGCCCCAATTCTTGCTGCGGTTGTCAATGCTGGAGTCGCAACCGGGAGCCCAAAGTCCTGGGGGGCCTCAATCATAATACCCGTTTACAAGAAGGGTGACAGAAACAATGCAGCATGTTATAGGCTCATCTCCCGGATAAATTCAGTTGCAAAGGTAGTGGGAGGAATAATTTTAAATAGGCTGACCATGTGGGCTAAAATCAACAATGTAATGTCCCCCGTTCAATATGGGTTCAGACCAGGGCACTCAACAATAACTCATTGCCTGAACCTATACTTAATCAGTGGCAAGTATACTATGGCCAGAAAAGGAACTGTGTATATGGCCTTTATGGACTTATCATCGGCCTTTGATTGTGTCGATAGAGGCAGGCTCTGGGACGTCCTACTCAAAATGGGGGTTGAGAAGAATTTGATTAATTTTTTAGCCGACCTCCATAGCGACACTCGAGCTAATGTTCGCTATACAAAAGACTTGAAAGTTACCAGAGATTTTAAGATAAATCGGGTGGTTAGGCAGGGCTGTATTTTAGCGCCATTTCTTTTTAATCTATATATTAATGGTCTTGAGGTGCATCTTTTAAAAACACATACTGACTATCCACACATAGGGAGAAAGGGCGTACCTGTTCTGCTTTTCGCAGACGACGCCGTCCTTATCTCCAGAACTGCACTAGGCCTTCAAATATTACTTGATTCTTTTTTTTCATTTATGAAATCACGGGGCCTGAGCATCAACAACACAAAATCATTTGTCATGAAGATAGGTTCTGGTTTAAAAAAAGTCTTATCCCTTTTTCGTTAATGGGGAAAAAATACCGATAACAAAGACTTTCTCATACCTTGGCGTATTGTTTGACCATAAACTCACTTGGGGTCCTGCGGTAAGGAAAAATACTCGAGAAACAGCAAGGACTAATGCTGCAATAACAGACTTCGCACGTAAAATGGGAAATACGCCAGCGGTTGCTCTGATGAAACAGTATCAAGCCAAAAGCACCGCTGTGGCCTGTTACGGGAGTGAAATTTGAGGCTTTGTTCCTGTGGGTGACCTTGTAACAACTGAAAACAATTTCCTAAAACAAGTGCTAAGTCTACCTAAAGGCACAGCTAATTTCTCCATTCATGAAGAATTAGGTATGCCCTACCTAGGAGATAAAATAGCTGTTAACCCTTTGCTGTGTTGGTTAAACTGCTGGACGAATGATGATATACCATTTACCCAAAACATCCTTCTCGAAGCACTCAATTGGGAAGGGAAATACAAGATACCTTGGTTAAAAGATATCAGAAACTGTCTTCATGAATTGGGTCGGCTGGAACTTTTCCTAGCACCACAGCAAGTATCCAAACAAGATGTAACCTATGTGAAGGATACCTTTATGTTGAATCGGCAGCTAGCTAGGGAAGAGTTGGAGCTTAAAAAAGGTAGCGTGAGGAAGCATGTTTTAACAAAATCTTGCGTGCAAATTGAACCCTATCTATCTTGGCCCATTTCCAGATACGAACGTTTTCTGTTGTCTAGATTTCGCTTTGACTTGTATCATTTGTTGCTAGCTGTGCCCAGTGGGGCCCACAGGGGACAAGTGTTGCCAGCTTGCGGCTGCGACAGTAAGTCTCCGCAAGACCTGGCTCACTTTTTATTTATATGCTCCTATTACACGATACCACGAAAACTGTTTTTAAAACCCCTTTTTAAACAATTGAATTTTGTACAAATAAGGCCTGCTTTACTTTATCTTCAAATGCTACATTGTGAAAGTACCTTGTTTTTATGTAATTTTCTAAAAACAGCCCTGAAATTTAGAAAAAGCATGGAAGGTTAAATGTTATTCGAATTATTCCTCCCCGGTAATATGTTTTTTAGATAAACAGCATATTTATATTTTTAGAACTTGTATGTTTTCTTGTGACTTCTCGTTCTTGATAAAATGTCTTTTTTACACTGTTTTGCATGTATATGCTTTTTATTGTACTTTTATGACTGCATTGTATACAGTTGAATAAAGGAATTTTGAAAAAAATTTGAATGATAGAAGAGTAGAATCATTCAACACTGGTAGGATTATTAACAGCAGTCTCGTTTTTAGAGATGGCTACAGGGAGCTTTGGGTGTTGCCCTAGCCCATATCATCAGCATTAAAAAAAAAAAGTACACAGAGCATGGCTTTTTGGTCAGCCGCCATAAAATAATTGCTTTGCTTTGCTCAGAGTCATTCAACCATTGCTTTAATATAGTGTCAATAACAGTTTGCATCAACCCAGATAAAAAGTTTATTCTCACCACCAAGTTTCTAGCTATTGATTGAGTTAATATGCCTAGAGAGTACCTCCATTAAATTACATGAATGACCAAGTGTCCATGCACTGCAATAGAGATTCACTGCTTAATGGCTGCTTGGGGCTGTGAGCAGCTTTTACATTTGTTGAGCTGTTGAGCATTTGACAAGTGCGCTCCACACATTTGAGCTGACCCATGCTCGTCTATTGCACCATAAACCAGTGCTCTCGAGGAGGTGGCTTCACCTAATGCTACCCCGTAACAGCAGCCATTCATGGCCTGCAACCAGAAAAAGTTTTAAAAAGGGCAACCAACATTCTCAGTGACTTAAGGGGTTATTTAAATGACAGATATCCACCAATTGTCATCAACCATCCAGCCTGACTATTTAGATTGTATACATGGATATATACACTAAATAGGGAAGACAGGCTATCTGTCAACTATAAATGACCCGGTTAGCCTTGCACCGCAAGTCAGTGTGCTTATTGAGGTCGCATGATCTGGCACTACTCCATACTCCACGCAAGTAACCACCGATCCATATTTCCAGGCAACAGCTTCAAGAAAGCAAAACAGCTTGCTCATGACCTCAGTCTTATTATCCAAGTCAGTGCTCTCCCAGACGTCACAGGACTTACCGCTACTGTCCAGCATCAGTTAGTCACTTGCCATGCAAGTTTTTTTCCACAAGAAACAGGCTATAGAAAAACAAACTATGGGGCATATTATCAAGCACATGCGATAATTATCGCAAATCGTGCATAGTGCGATTTTTATTTTTGCCTTCTATTGTTGGATTTCAGTGCCGGGTTAGCGACGTATTATTAACGCTTTTCACCCAGGCTATGTGAAATCCAGCGATAGAGGGTGATTACATACGTTAGCGTGGAAAAAGCAGCGAAAAATGACCTGCGATAATGTAAACATTAATAATAGGCCGGTGTGGATTTAGCCCTGAGATCCACCTACCATGTTACAGTTGGCTAAGTCGGATTAATAGCAGGATTTAAAATCCTGCAATAAAGGGGCCTTAGCACGACTTTGATCATCGATTTGCGTATCTGGGGCATCCTTGTAAATATCGCTATGCAGTTTTAGCGATGTTTACCCATGTTGTTCTGTGAGGAACAACCACTTTGCATGTTATTCGCGATGATAATCGCTGACATGCAAAGTGGAGAAAAGGCATCCGCTAACTCAAAGAAACACGCGTTAGCCTGTCCTTGATAATTGAGCAATATTTAAATCGCAGCTTTTTGGCCGAAAACGGCTGCTAAAGTAGCAAAATTCGGCTTGATAATATGCCCCCACGTGCCTCATAATCAATCCACAGATTAAGGACTTGTGATGTGCTATGTACCCATATCTTTTGAGAAATTAAGGCATGAGTGATTGTTTCTTTTGTAGTCCTCTATTTATCCAGTTTCTCAGAATGCCCATATTTTTACCTGCAACTTTGCATAACGGAGTATCCAGAACATTCTTCTCCAGCCTCATACATTTTGCTGCTCCTCTAACATAATGGGAAACTACAATCTATGTGTCTGTAGCCCAACCCCCCTCTTCTCTAGGGAACTATAAATCAATAAAACATATATGAAGTTCAATTTGGTTGTGTGAGAGTGGGAATCATATTTAAACTTTCAAAGACAGGAGGAACTGCATCATTACATTTCTGAGGGTAAAATAATAAACGTGTACCAACTCACGTTCAAGAAAATAGACAAGACAAGATAAATGTAGTTACTGCATTGTAAAAGCATGTAGAGAACACTGTAGGTTAGACAATACAATTTGTGTAAATAATATAGACTGTGATTGATTAATTGAAAGTACTATTTTACCTTAACGTGTGCTGGAAATGTGTAAATAGTGAACCCTCACATTATGGAGTTTTATCTCTAATATTTCCTTATTATTTTATATGTGTGTGTGTAACTAATAGTAACCACTTAATTATCAATGTTTAACCTGAATATGATGGTGCCTTTTATGTGTAAACATGCGCACTGAAATGACAAAATAAGAAAAGGTGTTATTCATTCCTAATTAATGGAATATTCGTGAAACTTTCAGAGAATGTATGTTACATATCTATTAATGGTATACGCCTAAAATACGTTTTTAATACTTTGATTTAAAACATGTTTATACATTAGTACATTCAAAATACCAATAAATCATACTGACAAGCATTATTTGTAACCACACTAAATTATTTTTAAATGCATCAGAGTTAATTTAGAATCATAAGATCCTTATATTCTCTATCAACATATGTCGAATGATCAAATATGTTTTACATTAAATTAGCTTCATTTAATGTGGGCCTGACTGATAATGTAAACTCCCTTGAATTACTGAGTTTGCTGCTCCTTTGGCTTACGCTGATAGGATGCCTTCATCTGCATCCCCCAACAGGCTGAATAAGTCAGTACTGTCCCTTCTAATAATGGGGAGCATTATTGCCCAAAAATGCACTAAACATCAACAATTGATAGATAGCAGATCCTCTCGGACAGGCTGGTTTTGTGTTCCGATAAAGAACCGGGAGAAAAGAAAACTAACAGCCAATGAAAAGAATCAGACGATCTAGTGTCATGTGCTTTGTCTTTTGCTGCTATTTGAATAATTTTTGCATTTCTTTATTTGCACAATATGTGTAGGTCCAAACAATCGTTTTAGAACGTTTTATGGGTTGATATGCATTAGTAGTTTAAATGATATCTTTGTACAATATATGTAGGACGAAACAAAAGTTTTAACCAAATGTGGAAGAATATTCTCATGTTTCTTTTCGAACTTTACATCAGACTTCACAATGCTTGCTTTTCTCGAAACATTGGGCTTGATTATCATCGCGGAGTCCGTCCGTGACCCCTGAGGAGGAGGGAACGTCCACAGGGGCTGCGGCGTTCCCTCCGAGCAGATTAGGATGTGACCGCCAGGGTGGCGGTCACATCCTCTATCTTTAACATTGCGGCGGGTGCAGCTTCAAGCTGCACCCGCCGCAAGGCTAAAAATGCATGCATCGCATTTGCATGCACAAAGCGGCAGGCACCGCTCAGTGCTTGCTGCTTTGTGCACGCAAATGCAGGGGGGTACCAAAGGTAGCCCCCATGTGCACCCCTCAACCCCCCTTCACCCAGGTGGCCCGCAACGGGCCCCCGAAGTGAAAGTCTGTATTATTTTCCACGGCGGAAAAGGCGCCGCGGAAAAGCATGTCTTTCCCACCATCCTAATATGGCTGGCGGTGTCTGTTAGACACCGCCACCATATTAGGGCTTTTCCACCGCACTCGTAATGCGACCACAGCGGAAAAGCGGCAGACAGAATTCAATACCCTCCAGCCATCCTAATATGGCGGTGGGTATTTGGAGGCTCTGCAGCGGTTTTTCCGCATCCTCCGGGCCGGTGGTGGCTTCCGCCGGCCGGAGGATGCAGAAAAAACGCAATCATAATCGGCCCCATTGTTAGGAAACAGTATATAAAATCTGTGAGCATCAGATACGTGGAGCTTCTGCACTTTGAGGGAGCATCGAAGTCACAGTCGTTTGAAGGTCAAACACTGGTGCAGGCTGGTTGTGTATCTTTCTTAGGGCATACGGCATAATAATACCAAATCAATGCTGTAGACTGCAAATAATACCCACAAACTATGAGTAAAAGGAATGTAAGTTAAAGGTTGTCAAATTAACGTGTGAATATGGGATTTTGATGCTAATGTAGATCTGAATCAAGTGGCTCGAAAGGAAGAGACTCCAACATAGATTGGTGTTATGTAAACATTGCTGTCTACCATGGTGTTCATTTTATCATTTGTTCATATATTGTATTATTCAATTCACCATCTTTTTAAAATTGCAATCACATGTATTCGGATACCCGGCATTATAATAGGGCTTACATGGTCAAAATGATAGTGTGGACTTCTAGTGTGTGTCCAACTTTTGGGGCAGGGTGCCCCAGAACCATTACATCACATACAATCTAACAACTATTTCGATAGGACCAGTTCATCAACTGCAGCAACCAGATACTAAACAGCTTATGTTTCCTGTTAGCCAAATCAGTGACAATCATGTCAATGCTCTCTGAAGGATGAAATGCTGAGTGGATCCAAAAGGATTTGAATGAATATAGCATGTTTCAACGCATGCTATTACATTGCTTTCCTTCGGCTAAAACGCTTGGAGTCATTGTGGACAGTGATCTTTCACTAAAAACACAAGTGGGACAAGTGGTCTCCAAATGCTTCTACCAACTAAAAAAAATCAGGAAGGTCAGGCGTTTACTAACGCCTGGAGCGATTACCCAGGTTGTGATCGCCACTGTCCTGTCCCACCTGGATTACGCAAATGCCATTTACCTAGGTCTCCCCAACTATTTACTTAAGCGCCTCCAGATGGTGCAGAACTACGCTGCTAGGCTGATTTTAAAGCAACCTAGATGGCAGGCGGCGACTCCTCTTCTCATCAAGCTGCATTGGCTTCCAGTCATACAACACTGCTATTTTAAAGCAGGCTGTATGGTCTTCAAGTCATTACATGGCAAAAGCCCTAAATTTATCAATCAACTGATCACCAGACACGTCCCCTCCCGTAACCTCCGTTCACTCCATCTAGCCCTGCTCCAGACCCCCCCCTTTAAACTCAAACGCTCTGGTGGACGTAGATTTGCAACCCTTGCCCCCTGTCTATGGAACACCTTTCCCCTGGAGATCCGATCTTGCCAAGACCTTCTACCTTTTCGGAAAGCTCTGAAGACCTGGCTCTTTAGACAAGCTTTTTAATCCACCTCCGCCACCTTGGGTTGTGTTACTGTCAATTTTAGCGCCAAGAAACTAATCAGTGTTAGCGCGCTCTGTAAGTGACTTAATAACATAACATAACATAATAACATAACATAACAAAGCGGTCTTTACAACGACCACGTTGTTAGAACGTGATACCTTTGCAACGCAGGTCATTAGATCGACTTGCTGTATGGGTGGCGATGGACTTAGGAATAGTATAATTTATTTACTATTCCAACTCCAGACTGCGCAACAGTAGGGAAGAGGTTGGAATGGTAAATTATACTTATTATTCCTTAGCTTAGAGCACCCCCTACAGCAAGTGACTTGCAATGTAAATGAATCGTGTTCTAACAACATGGTTGGTGTAACGACCTCGTTTTAAAGGAACGCAATGTAATGACAGTGCTGTAAACGCTGTTTCCCACTTGAAAATGTGACCACTTAGCCACCAGGCCCAGCTCCAGACATGCCACATCCTTCCTTCGGAATTGGCCTGAAGGTGTCACCCACCAGCTAAAATCAATTCAGCTTAAAAGAATGGTAACTGGTTCTGAATATAATCACAATGAGAATGTAATGAATGGATTCCTAGGTCAGGTACCCTTACCATTTTCCATCCCACTTTAAAGGTTAAGTCACTGCCTTTCACAGTTAAAATCCCTCATCTAAATATTGTAGGCTATTTCAGTTAGTCGTGCAGTAAGAATGTAAATGCTATCCATCATGCTAGATCTCAAGCAAAGTCACTCAAAAATAGAATCATCCAATCTCTCAATTTCCTAATGATCATAGGTCTTTATGGATCTCTTTACTCTGATCTAAGCTTCAGCTGTACTTAACCTTGGCTATTGACTTTTACCTGCCCAGTCAATGGAGCGATGGCACTGATATAAGCCATAAACAGGAAATGTACCTAAGAAGACATTTGTGAAGTAGATAGGAGCAACAGGAAAACCTACATAGATGATCGATTGCAAGACATCATGAATTTATTGGAATATGAATTCTTTCCATCTAACAGACTCTGACTCCCTCCCAGCTCATGATTATACCACAGTTCTTCAGCTTTAGCTAGTTATGGAAACTGATCATCTCCAACAAGACATCCCAACACATGGCTCTTGTATAATTTCAGTTTCAATTTACTTGCCCTAAGACTTATATCATTATAAAATAAACAGAGGGGGCAACATTTGTCTATGAGTGGAGGATTCTCCACAACTGTTCTTATATCTAACAATTGTATGGTGTCTTCATAGATCTACATATCATCTTCCTTATATTTCTGCACAAAAGGCGGCACGTTTAGTAGACATTTGTCCCTCTAACCCTTGCACTCATTGGAGTGGGAATAGTAATTTTTACCAACACTTTCTCTACTGTTGCACTGACTAGAGTGGGAAAAATAAGTTTAAAGATTTTTAAATAATGACATTTCTTAATTCATAATCAAATCAAATGTATTTAATTAGATTTTATGGCATATATATATATATATATATATATATATATATATATATATATATATATATATATATATATATATATATATATATATATATATATATATATAACCTACTGGCAGTCGCCAGTAGGTAGTTATAGTTAGGATTATTTGCAATGCAAAATCTCAATATTCTATTGGGAATAACTTTGGCGCTGGTTGAGGAATCTGCCTGTAAATGTCCTCAAATTTGCCTCGCGGCGCTCCGGTCCTTCCCACAAAGTTTGGGGGTGATTCGTCAAGCGGGGGCCGAGATAAAAGGGGGTCCCAAAACGTGTTTTCCCCATGTTAATTTCCATAGGGCGGTCGACCTCACTTTTAGCCTGAACGGCTGAATGGATTTCCACCAAACTTGGCAAAATTGTAGGGACTGGTAGCCCGATGTGCCTTTGCTATGTCTCAAGATATGTGCTCCAGTGGTTTTTGAGTAATTTAGGTTCCAAAAAATATATATATCTATAAGCGCGCCCCGGTACGCGCACCGGGCGCGCTACGCGACTTGCGCGCGGAAAGCTGATTGGCTCTCGGGTGTCTGTAAACATTCGAAACACTCCGGAGCAACCACCATCTTGTGTCTCGGTAAGATCGAGACACAAGAGGTGGCAAAAACAAAGGGGGAAATGACCATAAGGGGGCAGAGTAGACCCCCCTGACCCCATAGGTTTGATGTGGGGGCTATAAAAGGGCTCCGCGGGAGAAAAAAAAAATTGATTTTCGCAGATTTTGAATTTCGCAGGGGGAGCGCCCTGTACGCGCACCGGGGAGCGTACCGGGGAGTGTACCATGGGGAAAAAACAATGACAGTTTAAAAACAAAGTAGCTGTTTTTAAAAAAAAATCTTTTTGTTGTTTTTTTTTTATTTAAGTACCTACATGTAGGTACCAATGTAGAGACTTAAATTTAATGTACACCGTTTCCTCTGTAGATATCTTGCATGTTGTTATAGAAGTTATTGTGGTATATGGAATCCATAACATAGTCTGTCAGGAAAGCAGAAACAGATCCTTTCCCTGAGAAGTCCTAGGGGATCATGGGTAGTCTATCCTGCTCCCTTATGATGAAAAAGAGATGTAACATACACATTGGAGATAATATAGTGGGAGAAAGGTAGTAACTATGAGTAAACTTACTATGTAACACAAAAAAGTTGCACAGTATACTATAAGTCTCATTTTATAATATAATCATTTTGGTACTACTTCATGAATTACATATAAAAATGAATAATGTCTCAAACAATTTTTAATTATTAAATATAAATTTATTCTTCTGATTCTTTTTCAAAATTTAATAAAACTTCTAACATAATATTGTCCGGAATTTCCTCATAATTATTAGTACATGATTCTATTTGTTCCAAACATTCTATTAACTGTTAGTCCAAAGATTCATCTATGAAATCGAGTTCATCTTTTTGTTCTTCTGGATTTTCCACCTTTATTTTGAAAGAAATAACAGTTGATTGTTTTTCTCCTTCCATTTTCTTTCTGAAAATTGCATAACAATTGACTATATTAGTAGAGTTAGGGTGCTGTTGGGTTTAAGTTCAGACAGGTACTTCTGAGTTTTTAACAGTGAAGTAATTTTTGGGCAGTGTATGGTTTCAGGCAGGAAGTAGAACTATTAAAAAGTGCATGTGGTGAAGCCTAAGTAAATTCATAATTATACCAGAGAAGCCTAACTCAATCCATAATTATAACAGAGAAGTCTATCTCAATCTCTAACTCTTACAAAGGGATAGTATATAACTATCAGAAAAAGTTTTCCCAAATTAACTTAAAGTGCACAACATAGTTCCCCTTCCAAATTAACAACTTACCTTTTTCAAAGAAGTTGAAGTTTTCTGTCAAAATTCTTTCAAAATGTACCTCAGGTAGTATTAGTCAAAATGGCTGTGTTTCCCTCTCATGTTTCATATATATTCATGTACTTAACCAATCAAATGTCAGCACATAAAAGTACAAAATGTAAGTAACTTATTCTCCATGTTTACTTCTCTTTTCCTTACTTTCCTACCACATTCAACTTCTTTCAGTCCCACTGCTCACCCATACTCCCTCACTTTCCTTTCTTTTTTGGTTCACTCGGTCCTTTTCTGTCACTCCTTCCTTTTCTCTCTCTGTCCTTTCTCTCTGTCACTCCCCATGTCTTTCCTTTTCTCAGTTACTTCCTCTAACACCTTTTCTCCGTCTTACTATCTATTACACAGTCCCTCTGTGTTCCTCCCTCTATCTCTCTTTCTCTTTACACCACTCTTTCTGCCGCCTTTCTTTATGCTCACTTCTTCATTATTATTTTTTTCTTTTTTTTGGGGTGCGCTAAAAGGACGCGCCCCGGTACGCGCACCTCGGCGCGCCGTAATACTGCGCTTACTGGTGCGCTCACCGGTACGCGCATCGGGAGTGCTCCAGGGCAAAAAAAAATATATATATGAATATACATAAAAAAAATTGTATTACACAAATATACTATGTAGGATTCATTTTAAAAAAATTACATTACATAGCTATAGAAATTTTCTATTAAAAAACCTTTGAAATTCACTGAAAAAACCATAGGTTTCACACTAGTTATAGTTAGGAATTAGCATTTAAAAAACCTATGACATTCACTGAAAAAACCATAGGTTTCAGACCAGTTATAGTTAGGAATTAGCATTTAAAAAACCTATTAAATTCACTGAAAAAAACAGAGGTTTCACACCAGTTATAGTTAGCTGGAAATTTTACTGACCTAAAACGATTGAAATTCCCACGTTATAGTTAGTTGGACTCACTATAACTTGCGCGCCTGCAATGCACTGCTGATGACGTCACATATTACATCACTCATGACATGGTCAGTGACATCACTCATGACATCACTGATGAAACCTCTGTTTTTTTTAGTGAATATATATATATATATATATATATATATATATATATATATATATACATACACATTGGGCGGCATGTATTCACATTGCTGCCCCCGCCGAGAATCTTCCTGTACTTTGGGGCTGAAGCGTAGCGGGGACATAAGGAGGCGCTAAGTTCTGATGTCAAGCAGAAATATTGGGGTGCCTACGAATCCTGCATTTTGCCCGACCAGCTGGTTTTACAGTTTCTCCACACACCACCTACCTGGAAGCAGGGTGAAGCATTCTGGGCGCTGCAGTCACGACAACATAGTGAGCTGCAACAGGTGGGAGTACATTGTTTGGGACGGAGCCTACTTCAACTGAAAACTAAAGGCTGCAGGACTGAAACATTATCACCATGGGAGCCTCCTGAATACTTGGGTGCTGAGGAAGGCAATATCTTGCCGAAATGCATTCGCCATTATTGTTGGAATAAAGGTGCTTCCATACTGTCCCCCGTTGTGGCCTCTTCTCTTTCGGAAGGAGGAGGGTGTTTTGATATATAATAAAGATGAGGAATTGTGGGTACACCTGGGATAATTGTAAAAGTGAATCTTTTTAGTTTGAAGCTATGTTTGTTTTTAACATTTTTAATACAGTGATGGCACTTTATCATTATTTTGTAGGAGACAATGTTGTCTGCAACTCATGTTGAAGAATTGGCATCCTAAACATACCTACATCGACAATATGAATCTAGAGTGACTGAAATACCATCATGAGTGATTGACATAAGATTTACACAGTGGAGTAGGGCATATTGTAATATGCTCCAGCCCCACATGGGCTTTATTGGATATGTTTTTGTCGCGTTTTATGAATTAATAAGCCCACTTGGAAATAATTGGTAGACATGCATGCTAATGGACCTGGTTCATTATATTTATGTTGACTTAGAAGGTGGCGATCGCGTGCGCGGCACCAGCAGAGCAGGACTACAGAACAGAACAGAAGCTGAGCTGGGGCTGAAAGTTGCATCGGAGGCGGCATGCAGCGTATAGCGAGCGGGCACCTAGGTCTAGGTCTAGGGGGAGTCTGCTTGCCACCCGACCCCCGCCCCATCTTCAACCTAAGGTCGAGGTGCCGAGGTGCCGAGCCAGGTGGCCATACAGCAAAAGGTTGGCTCCGGCGCGACCCGTTCCACTCACGGTCCTGCCCGCCTGCCTCCCTGTTTGCTAGCTTGGAGCCACTTGCAGCCACAAAAGAGTGGTGAGGAGAGGCTTTGCCTGAGGAGGGCGCAGAGGGCGTTTCATTACTGGTGTCTGGTGTCTGGTGTCTGGTGTCTGGTGTCTGGTGTCTGGTGTCCGCGCCCAGCTCTGGGCAGGCAAGCCACGGGCAACGGGTAAGCAATTGTATAACCCGGCGTTATCTCCTCATCCTTGTTGCCTCTGCCATACAGCCCCAGGATCCAAGGGGCCTAAGGGAGTGAGGCCAGCCGAGGCCAGCCGAGCTTAGGGCGGGGGCCAGGGTCAAAGCACGAGCGCAGCTGCCGTTAGAAGCAGCTGCCAAGTAAGAGCCCGGGGGGCAGCTTAGACCAATCTGACTAGGTACGATTTGGCGGGAGGCACCCCCTGAGCGCTCTGCTCGTTTGCAGACCAGTCCTGTCGTACTTCCTTTTCCGCTTCTCGCCTCTCCCATTGATCCTACTAGCCATCCAGTTGCCATC
The DNA here is from genome assembly GCF_964263255.1 of Lissotriton vulgaris. Lineage (NCBI taxonomy): Eukaryota > Metazoa > Chordata > Amphibia > Caudata > Salamandridae > Lissotriton > Lissotriton vulgaris. The sequence goes on from NC_141695.1 coordinate 412,705,938, forward strand.
TCATCATCTCATCATCTCATCACCTCATCCCATGGAGAGGATCACAGGCTAAAGGAGAAAGTGAAGGAGAAAGGGGGAGAGCCAGTGGTCCACTGGGACGGCAGGAGAAACCCACCCCCTCAACCCCTGCCAGAGAGAGCCCAACCTATCCACCCCCAAATCAGAGCTGGCCCCCCAACTCATCACCACTTCATAACTACTAACCAACTACATACTTTTACCACCCATCATCTTTATTCAAGAGCGCAAAAGCCTCCCGCCCCTGTCAGCTCAAGGGTGAGGTACGGAAGGCGGAAGGCGGAGTGGCCGAAGGGAGCAAAGTAAAAAAAGGGAGGAAGCAGGCTCCCAAAAAAAAAAAAAAATCTACTATCATGAGATCCGGAAAAATTAGAATAAACCCCACAATTAAGAAAAGAAACCAATCACACACCAGAAAAATGAAAGAAGGAACCCACGATTCCTCCGATGAAGACCTAGCAGAAGCGCAAGACACAATTGCCAACACCCCCACAGAATTAACATCACAACCAACCCCACATCTAAAAAATTCCAAGATCAAAGACTTTTTAATCCTTCCCTCATCACCATCCATGCTGCAGAAGCTCACACTCACCAATAGCAATAAGAGAACATCTCAGTCAGTGGGTTCGATGTCGTCAGTTTTGCAGCCTCTGAGCAATACCCCACGAAAGAACAGTTATAACCCTTGGGAAACACCCAACAAACTCACAGTTGAAGCACAAATAAACTTAACGGAAGCAGCAATCCACGCAAACGCCCACGCAGAGGTATCAACGGTAAAAACACCAAACTTCCCAACGAAGCGTCGCTCATTAAGTCTGGGTTCATACTTGGGAGCCTGACCCTGGGACCGCAAACCTAGCATCAAGAACGGACATTAGTAACATACTAGACAAGGGCGTAACCGGCACAGGAATGGTCGAAAGGCACCAACACGACCAGGACCATCGGGACGAACACAGAAAAGTCAAGGTTCCCCCCAAACTGGAAGGAGTCAAGGCACAGAAGGGTCAACAATGCACAGACGGCCCCGATGGCCAACCCAAGGAACAAATAACACCTAAACCTCAATCCCTCTCATGTCCAGAAACTCTGGAAGCTAACAATTGCATTTGCTCTGGCAGTTTAATGATTCACCATGAGACAAACTGTCAAACACCGAACGGTCCGTCGGAGCTATTCCCCCTTCATTACTCTATTTGTTCACCAACCAAAACAACCCCTCCTAAAGGAACTGAGCCCAGAAAAACAAGGGAACAAGGAACACTTACCCCAGGCACAGGTCATGGTGGAGATCCCAGAGTGCTGGCGTGGAATAAGCCAGGGGCCAAAGTCAGGACCAGTTTACCATCCTCTAGCAATCAAACAGACAACATGCCACCAGTGCAGGCACCGTTGTGGCCACCATTTATTAGTATTATGGAAACCATTTCCTTAGAATTACTCCGACACTCTGAAAAATTAGAGCTACAGATAGACCTTCTACAAATCTTGGCATCTCACGTGGTTGGTATAGACTGCAAGATACTAGAGCTTAATTCTCTCATAGAGCGTGTTCAGAAAGACCCACACACCACGTTCCACGAATTCCAATGTTCGGAAACAATGAACCAAGTAAAAGTTTTACCAACCATCTTAACAGACATTCTATGGGAAGTCCAAAACAAAACAAAAGAGCACCAAGACATCATGGAAACTCACTCCACCGATACTCCATCCGATAACTTAACCAGTATAACCAGCAGTGACATCTCAATTGGCGAGGACCTTGGGCCAGACGCAATGGAAGGACTCCCAATGACAGTTCATTTACCAACAGTACACATTGCACTTCTAGAAGACCTCACTCCCCAAGACAACCGCACTCAGGACCCAGCTAACCTAGGGAGCGAGGATCCTGGCCCTCTACCCTACAGGCATAAAAAACAATTGACCTCTTTAACAAAACGAGAACGCAAGAGATTAAGGAAATCCAGGTAAAAGAAGCTGCAAAGAAAACAAAAAACACAACAGCCCAACAGGCTCCAGGGCCAAGATCCTTTGGGAGCCTGCTGTCAAAAAACGAACCTGATTCCAGAAACAATCCCCCAAGAACCAAAGTTTAAAGATGCAAGCACTAAGGTTCAGGAGGAGCAAGGGGAAACCTGGCAGGGATCCCTACCTCCAAGTTTGCCCCACACAGTCACATCAATAGAATCAGCCAGCTGCCAAAGTGTACACACTCCCACACAAGAACATCCAAAAATGCAACCGGAGTGCGGCCCTACAGTGCAGAATCCCCAGGCAGAACAAAAAAGCATTATGCACTACTTCCGGAAAAGGACAAAGGCACAAAACTGAACTCCTCGCCCAAAGGTGCAGCATCAAAGACCCTCCACTGTAAGCTGCGACCTCCCCATATCCCCTCAGTATGAACTAGCAGCCCAGTCTACTATCCCATTCCAGGGCAACTCAGACAAGATAGCCAAATCAATCACCGAACCAAGGAACAAGGAGCAAGAAGAAGATCCTGACTTAATGTACCCAGCTGTCTCACTTATACACAAAATTATTCCGCACTTTAGTTCAAGGGGGAAGCACGATATTCTCAATCGGAGTGCCATCCTAAAACTAACCAATCTGATAGAACCTCTGAGTCATTTGAACACCAACCATATTGAAAGCATCGAATTTCACCCAATTGCAAATACCAACGGGAGAGAAATGACAGTGGCACCATGGAAGGATTCCATGATAGCAAAGGAATTTTGGCAAAACAAACATATTTGCAAAATGTTGTTTTAATTTGAATACATTTCGACATTTCGATATGGGTTATTGAAGCAAATGTGATGCGAAGTATTCAGGTGCAAAATGTTTCTAATAGTAAGAGGTTTCATGTCCACCCTTGAAGCAGACACAATGAGGGGTTCCAGCCCCATCATATCGATACATGTGCAGTTGTTTCACTACAAACTTCCCATATTTCTAATAGGTCACCTTGTAAACCTCAAAATAGTGGACAAATTTATATCAGAAGCATCTCTACAAGAGATGCACGATCGCCATGGCACAGGAGCAGCCCTACTCCTGCTGGGACTGTACATCTACAGAGTCCGTGCAAACTGGCATTCTCAAGGCCGCAGCCAGAGCTGTCTCTTGGGAGTCCTGCGCTCTTACATCCACTACTAGACCCACGTTGTCTCTGAGACAGCCACGCGCACTGACTCTCATACGGTCGAGTTCAGCTAAGGAATCCCTGTGTAAGGAGGGACACTAGTCCCATGCGGCAGCCCCTGCTGTGAAAGATGTATGTGTGTGGGAGGTGGGCGAGGTAGGAATCTTTTCAGTTGCCCCATTCATGCCAAGGCAAATAAAGTTATGTGAGACACGTGACACTAACTCCTGCTGCACAACTTGTGGGCGCAAACACAAAAGCAGTGAAGGGCACCATACTTGATGTACCAACAGTCATGTATCTATGTGTTTTGGGTGATGTAAACGACATTGGATGTGAACATTACGTACCATTTGCCTGTTGATAATTTGATTAAACACTTTTTAAAAACTGACAATCAAGGTTAATTTACTTAGAAGCATCAAACAAGCCTTGTAAGTTTTCTATATTTAGTATAGTTCTATATAGTATTTCTATATCACATATGTCTTATCTTGAAAAGTAAATATTGGCAATGTGGTCCCGTTGCTATCTCCCCTTCACAGCTCTACTCTCATCCGTTAGCTGATGGGTGGCTCAGGAGCTTCTTCTTCTGAATCATAATGCGGCACAGTGATTTGTAGCCGACACAGTGATATGTAGCCCTCTCCTGCTAGAGATTTTAATGTAGGCAACAGAAACAAGTTTTCAGCTACCCAAATGTCTGTCAATCACACTGCTGGTGCGACGATGTGCTGTGTAGTTTTGCCTTTCATTTTGGGTTGTAGGGGGAAGGTATTGAGTCAAAATCCATGGACGTAGTGCCTTCACACCTGTCACTCTTCCTCCTGTATTGCACCGTTTGCTACCTCCTGTATTCCGCTCGCTCACAACTTGTCACCCTTGCCTCATGTAACTCAACGCCTCCTTTTGCAATTTGTACACTTGTAATTCTCTCCTCATGTATCATTACTGTTCCTATTCCGAAGCACTCTGACACCTTCGGCTAAAGTCCTCGCTATATAAAAGCGCCCAGGCTCGTCCCCCCCCTGGGTTTGCAGCCCCCCCCAACTACAAACACAGTCCACTCACTTCTGATAACTGTGACGCGGTGTGGACTGTTATCGGACGTCTGCTGCTGGGCTCAGGCTGCTGCTGGCTCTAGTCTCTCTCTACTCTGGTGCACGTGGCGACGACGAGTTCTGTTCTGTGAGAATAGAAACAGAAACAGAACAGTAACTTTCAGAACGTCACGGTGAGCGCGTCCCAATGAATGGCCAATCACTGCATGGCTTCATGCTGAAGTCACACAGTGATTAGCCAGATATATGTAGTGCTGAGCACTCTGCCCCCACCCACGCGCGGCATCCAATAATGGATGCTGCGCGGTGGACAAGCCAATCCTGGCGCTGCATGCAGCACCAGGATTGGCTAGGGGGGCACACTGTGTCCTTGCCCTGGCGGCCTTTTTAAAACCTGGGGCCCGGCTGAAGCAGCACCCCCGGCCCTTCGGACCCTCTCACAATGCCTGAACCGTGTGTGGCACATCGGCACATGCTCAGGCAAGTCACAGCCCGGTAACCATCATGTGCACAGTGCTGCTGGCCTGCTGCAGACTGTCACTCAAGCTGCAGCAGACCAGCAGCCCCGCCCCACCCCCTGCGCACTCCGAGACCGCACCGCCACCTGACCGCATATTTATTAGCATGATGATAGCATCGCCCGCCTGTCCCCGTGTCCCGCGCTGCGCTGTAGAATGTTAGTTCATGTTCATTAGCTTCACTTGCAAGTTGCCACGGTGCATCCCAGGCTTAGTGGGGCTACGCCCCTATGCCCCAATGGACGCACCGGAGCTGCTTTACTCAAACATTTATATGTCCGTGCAAAACCTCCCATACAGGTTCATTCAGCACTGAGATGGATTACTCATGATTACTCTGCATCTAAAAATCATTATGCAGGTCACTTGCTGATATTCCCAGGGTTCCCTTACATTAATTGCTGTATATAAACAGTATAAGGCGGTTACTGCAAAGAGATGGAAGGAGGTCATCACACAGCAGTGCGATACATTAGACCAAGCAGCATCTATGAAGGACAGTAAGGCCTTCTGGACTGCTGTTACTGCTATGAGAACTGTTAATCACACTGTGACTCTGATTGGCTGTCACATTTCTAGTGAGGCATGGGAGGCATGGGAGGCCCACATCTCTAAAATATATTCGACCACAACAATGATAACTCAGCCTAGTATAAACTGTAGCAACTATCGGGGTATTCGAGTTACCCTTAGTGAGGTCACTGACTCTAGCCAACAAAGTGGTAAAGGAAGGGCTCCCGGCCCGGATGGAGTTCCTATTGATTTGATAAAGTGTAACATTGAACTTTGGTCCCCTTTGCTGACCAATGTTTTTCATAATCTTGAACACTCGACGGGACTAAGCTCTTGGGCTACGTCTACTATTGTTCCAATATTTGAAAAGGGTAATTGGTCTTTGCCAAATTGCTCCCATCCGATTTCACTCATGGATGCAACTATTAAGATACTAGGCAGAGTTTTATATAATAGGATCCACCATTCAACTTAATTCATGCCTTAAGGCGGTCACAAATTGGATGTCCGCAAGTAATCTGAGACTTAATGGCAGCAAAATCGAAGTACTTGTGGTTGGTATCAACAGATCATGATGGTCGGAAGTGTCATGTCCAAAACAAGTAGGCAGAATACCTGAGCCGGCCCAAGTTGCAAAATTCTGGGTTTCTGGATAGAACACACTAGCTCTTGATTGAAACACAGGCCTGGTAACATTCTGAGATCCTTCAGAAAATTCTTACATATGTCTTTTTTGAGGAGGGTAGTGGTACAGGATCCAATAAATTCATGTCCAGAATATAGTAACTCCCTTTATCTTAGGGAGTCCAAAGTACTTGACAAAAAGACTTCAAGTGGTCCATAGTACCGCAGCTAGATTTCTTTACCAAATTCCAAAGCAGCAATCAGCCAGCCCAGCCGTAGTAGCCCTTCTCTGGCTTCCAGTTCAAAAGATAATTAATTTCAAGGCACTTTGCATCACTATTCAGGTCATTGATAGGAAGGACCCACTCATCATTCAGAAACTAAGTGCCTCTTATGCGCCAGGGAGATCACTTCGATCAAGTAGGCTTGGGCTTTGCCAGTGCCCACGGTCAAGAGAGCGAAAAGCGGCAGCCCCTCCTTTGGTTGTCTTGCTCTCAAGCTGTGGAACACCCTTTCAGCTACCCTCAGATGTCAACAGTCGGTAGTCTGCTTTAGAAATCTTCTTATAACTCACCTCTTCTGAAGCCTGGGTTTAGCCAAAAGGTTCATAGAGGTATTTCGGATGGTGTTGTTGCTATCAGTATGCTGGAAGGCCTGGTAGGGTAGCTCTGCGCTGTACAAAAAAAACAGAATTGAAAAAGAGCTGTGTCCCCCTCACCACACTGAGGGTTGCATAGTTCCCTGTCGTGAGTCTGAAGTCAGGGCAGGAAAGGCATGGTCTTGTGCACTTCTTTAGGTATTTATATTTAAATAATTTTTATTAAGATTGTCTCTAGTTTATTTCACAAGAGGAGAGTACATAAATATAAAAATCAAAGTATGTTTGTCAGCCTACTAATACATTGAATTTAGAATGAGGTTAGTATAATCACATGATACAGATAATAGTTGTTACAGAGACATATCCTAAAGGTTAAAATGCAAATAGTGCATCAAGTATAGACCAGTGCCAAACAGGTAAATGCAAATAGAACTTTCACCTATCCACGTATAGAGGGTGCCTACCCCACAGGCAGCTTTTGAGAGCCAAGAGTTTTGCAGTTATCGCCCGGGGAGGTTCTGGCAGGTTTCTGCGGCCTGCTGACATTGAGGCCTTCTACCGTCACCTGCTCTTGCAGAGCTGCCAACCGTTGCCTGTGCCCACAATATCTGACCTGGTTGCAGACGGCGGCTCTTTGGGACTATGGCAGCCAACAAAAACAAGAAGGAGCGGTCAGTCAGAGACCTTCTCATGAAGACTGGGGAAGGCGGGGCTGAGGTGGCACCTGCCTGGGGGGACACCCTGCGGAGTGTGATTGGAGCGATGCGGAGGGCCCCCTCACCCAGAGCATCCTCGAGACCCTCAATTCTATGCTTACTGGAGAATTCCACGTGATGAAAAAGGAAATCTCCTCTGAGCGCCGTGAAATTCAAAGGGACATTGATTCAGTGGGCAAAAGACTGGACACCCTGCAGACACATGTGTCTGCGAGGGACGAAGAGCTTGCCCAGCTTAAGCAGGAGGTTCGCCGACTTAACGACCTTCATTTGGACCCCGAAGCCCATGCGGAAGACCTCGAAAGCTGCTCCTGGCGGAACAAAATCAGGATATGGGTGGTTCCTCTCGGCCTTGAGGGACAGGATATCAAATTCTTCATCGAGGAGCTTTTTCGTCACATCTTGGTTGCCCCCGGATTGGATCAAGCTTAACCGGACTCATCGGGACGGTCCCTGGTAGCCGGTGACTGATCCCCCCCTCACCCTCCCTGGGCATTTTAACGTGCGTCCATGATTTCCAACTCAAAGAAAAGATCTTTCAGGAAGCACAGGCCAATAACCCTATAGAGTTTTGTGCAGAAAAAACTCTCCTGTTCCAAGACGTAGCCGCCTCCACCCTGCAGAAAATGCTAGGATTTAGACCTGTCATGGCTTTCCTGCTCTCCAAGGATATTCCAAAGTCCTGGGGGCAACCCCTTTAGGATTGTCTTTAAATAGAAGGGCAAGTTACGCCAGTTACGCTCCCTGCAGCAGGCTTCTCGCTCCTTAAATAGACTGACGAGGAAACGGCAGGGCCGATGCGCGAGGACACTGGAGGGCGGCGTTGAGGAGCCGACAGGTGGCAGCAGGTGGGGAATGCCTCTCTGCCACTTCACCCAGACCCTGACACCATGGCCAAAGAACATAAGGAAATTATTGCAACTCTGGCGGAGGACTTAACTGCAGTGGACTCATCATGATATGGATCTGATATCCCTGGGGCGAGAGGTTAGCGGTGTCGTGCGGAGCTTTTGAGACAGGGTTTCGGGTGGGATTGGGGCAGCGGGGGGTCCTGCTGGACATCTCACTTCACATCAAGGGTTTTTTCAAGATCCAGTTTCGTTTGGTTTATTTTCTTGTTAGGGAAATGGTTCTTCTCCTCCTCCATCTATGCTTGACACAACTGATTTATGGGAAGTGGTAGGTTGAAGGGTTTATTGGCAGGTCTCGTCATGGTGTGGATACAGGTGGAATGGGTCCCCTCTTCCCCCGCCTATTCCTGGGCATCTTGACAATTACTCTGGTGATGGCTACCGTTAAAATCCTGTCGCTCAACATGAAGGGCCTTAATAGCCCCACTAAGTTACAAGCAATACTGTCCTTTCTGGAAAACTCAGATGCCCACATCTGTCTTCTCCAAGAAACGCACCTTTTGCCTCATGACCCACATAATCAATCAATCAATCATCGTATTGATATAGCGCACTACTTACCCAGAGGGTCTCAAGGCGCTGGGGGGGGGGGGGAGATCCGCTACTGCTCGAACAACCAGGTCTTGAGTTGCTTCCTGAAGGCGAGTGGTCCTGGGTCAGGCGGAGGTGGGTGGGGAGGGAGTTTTATGTCTTGGCCGCGAGGTAGGAGAAGGACCGTCCCCCTGTGGTGGCTCTGCGGATGCAGGGGACGGCGGTGAGGGCGTGGCTGGTCGAACAAAGCTGGCGTTTGGGAGCGTAGAAGTTGAGGCGGCTGTTGAGGTATCTTGGGCCTTGGCTGTGTAGGGCTTTGTGTGCGTGGGTGAGGAGACGGAAGGTGATTCTCTTGTTGACCGGGAGCCAATGCAGATCTCTCAGGTGTCCGGAGATGTGGCTGCAACGGGGGATGTCCAGGATGAGTCGTGCTGAGGCGTTCTGGATCCGCTGGAGTCTCTTCTGGAATTTGGCGGTTGTTCCGGTGTAGAGGGTGTTGCCGTAGTCCAGACGGCTGGTGACGAGGGCCTGGGTGACCGTCTTCCTGGTCTCGGTGGGGATCCACCGGAAGATCTTACGTAGCATGCGCAGGATATTGAAGCACGACGAGGAGACGGCGTTGAATTGTCTGGTCATGGAGAGGGAGGAGTCCAGGATGAAGCCCAGGTTGCGTGCGTGGTCTGTTGGTTTGGGTGTGCTGCCTAGGGCGAGGGGCCACCAGGAGTCATCCCAGGCGGAGGGTGAGGATCCCAGGATGAGGACTTCCGTCTTGTCCGAGTTCAGTTTCAGGCGGCTGTTCTTCATCCATTCGGCTACCTCTTTCATCCCTTCGTGAAGGTTGGCTCTGGCGGTGGCGGGGTCGTTGGTAAGGGAGAGGATCAGCTGGGTGTCGTCGGCGTAGGAGATGATGTTGAGGTTGTGCTGGGGTGCGATGTCTGCAAGGGGGCTCATGTAGATGTTGAAGAGGGTTGGACTGAGCGAGGAGCCTTGAGGTACGCCGCAGACGACTTCGGTGGCTTCGGATCTGAACGGGGGGAGGCGGACTCTCTGTGTCCTTCCGGCGAGGAAGGAGATGATCCACTCCAGTGCCTTCTCCTGGACTCCGACGTTGCTGAGGCGTTGTACTAGGGTACGATGGCAAACAGTGTCGAAGGCCGCGAAGAGGTCGAGGAGGATGAGGGCCGCTGTTTCTCCGTTGTCGAGCAGCGCTCGGATGTCATCGGTGACTGCGATCAGGGCGGTCTCGGTGCTGTCGTTGGCCCGGAAGCCAGACTGCAAGGGGTCGAGGGATCCGTTCGTCTCGAGGAAGGCGGCCAGCTGCTTGTTGACCGTCTTCTCGATGACTTTTGCAGGAAATGGGAGCAGAGAGATGGGGCGGTAGTTCTTGAGGTCGGTGGGGTCAGCCGATGGCTTCTTGAGTAGAGCGCTGAGTTCGGCATGCTTCCAGCTCTCCGGGAAGGTAGCGGTGTCGAAGGAGGTGTTGATGATGTCCCGCAGGTGGGGTGTGATGATAGCGTCGGCCTTGTTGAAGACGTGGTGAGGGCAGGGGTCGGTCGGAGATCCGGAGTGGATGGAGTTCATCGTGCGGACGGTGTCTTCGGTGCTGATCGGAGTCCAGGCGCGTAGGGTGGTGGTGGGGGGCGGTGGTTCGGTCGTGGTGCTTGTCGGTTGAGTGCTGAAGCTGTTGTGTATGTCCGCGATCTTGTTGTGGAAGTAGGAGGCGAGGGAATTGCAGAGGTCTTGGGAAGGGGTGATGTTGTTTCCGGCGTTGGGGTTGGAGAGCTCTTTGACAATGTTGAAGAGTTCTTTGCTGTTGTGTGCGTTGTTGTCCAGTCGTTCCTTGAATGCAGTGTTCTTGGTGGCGCGGATGAGTTGGTGGTGTTTCCGAGTGGCGAGCTTGAGGGCAGTCATGTTGTCCGGTGTTGGGTCTCTGCGCCAGGTTCTCTCGAGGGCTCGGCAGTTCTTCTTGGAGCTCTTGAGTTCGTCGGTGAACCATGGGGCTTTCTTGCTGCCGGGTCTGCTGGGCGGAGTCCTCAGGGGGCGAGCTCGGCTGCGCAGTCGTTGATCCACTTCGTGAGGTTGCTGGCCGCCTGGCTGGTGTTCGTTGTGCTGGTGGGAGGGTTCGTGCTCAGGGAGGACGCGAGCTGGTCGGCTGTGATCTTGTTCCAGTTCCTGCATGCAGCCTGTTGCTGGTGGTGGTGGATCGTGGTCCTTGCGAAGCTGAAGTGGACGCAGCTGTGGTCCGTCCAGTGGAGTCCGGTGGCGTGGCTGAAGGCGATGTCCTTGCTGGATGAGAAGACGGGGTCGAGTGTGGGTCCGGTGGTCACCAGTTGCTTGAGTCCCAGGTTGGCGAGGTTGTCCAGCAGGGTGGTGGTGTTGCGGTCGTTGTTGTTCTCCAGGTGGAAGTTGAGGTCCCCTAGGAGGATGTAGTCAGCGGAGCAGAGGGCGTGCGGGCTGATGAAGTCGGCGATGTCTTTGCTGAATTGTGTGCGTTGTCCAGGGGGTCTGTAGATGAAGGTGCCTCTGAGGGTGGTCTTGGGGTTGATGTGGACTTGGAAGTGCTGGTGCTCGGTGGTAGCGAGGGTGTCATCGGTGTTGGTCGTGATGCGGATGGTGTTCCTGTGGACGATGGCAATGCCTCCTCCGGTGTGGTTGATGCGGTCCCTTCGGATGATCTTGTAGCCGTCTGGGATGGTGATGGCGATGTCAGGCGCGGAGGAGGCGTTCATCCAGGTTTCCGTGAAGAAGGCGACGTCTAGGGCTGTGGTGTCGAGCAGGTTCCAGATCTTGATGGCGTGCCTGTGGACGGAGCTGGCGTTGAGCAGGATGCATCTCAAGTGGCTGCTGCTGTTGCTCGTCGAGGTCTTGGGCACTGCTGGAGTGGTGCAGGTTCGGATGCAGGTGAACTTGCAGGCGTTGCAGCAGAAGGGTCCGTGGGTGCGTCTCGGGGTGGCTCGGTAGCAGCCCGGGACTTGGCCGGCATTGAGTGCGTTGAGGGTGGCGGCGTCGTACGTCCGGCGGGTGGGCAGGGATCTGCGGGGGCCAAGGGTACTGGCACTGGGCGCGGTCCAGGCGCGGACGGGCGCAGACGGGCTTACCTTTGGCGCGCCCACGGTGCACAATCGGCGCTCCCGCTGCGCGTGACCGCTGCGCGTTCGCACGGTCGCCATATATGGCCAAGTGCGAGGGAGGGCGGAGCAGCTGGGAGGCGGGAGTGGGGAGGGCACAGAAAGAAAGGGGCGTGGCTAACAACGGAGGCGGGAAGCGGGGAGCGGGGCGGGAGGAAACCGGGGGAGCGAGTACAGGGGGACAGGCGATGACAAATACAATCCAAACAAAAACAAAAGACAATCTCAGTTACAGCAAAGGGGCACACAGCAAGGAAAAACGGGGCACAGGAGCCTAAAAAGGCAACAACAGCGAACACAGCACTAGACCGCAGGAGACCACGCCGCTCGGTGGCAGGGGGCGTGGTCAGACGGCGGCGGCAGGGTCAGCGAGGCAGGCGGGTGGCGGGAGGCACACTCAGCAGCTGGTGGCCGTGCGGCGCGGGGGTGTCCTAAGCTATGTCACACTCACCTGCGTCGCACGGTCGCCATATATGGCCAAGTGCGAGGGAGGGCGGAGCAGCTGGGAGGCGGGAGCAGGGAGGGCACAGAAAGAAAGGGGGGTGGCTAACAACGGAGGCGGGAAGCGGGGAGCGGGACGGGAGGAAACCGGGGGAGCGAGTACAGGGGGACAGGCCATGACAAATACAATCCAAACAAAAACAAAAGACAATCTCAGTTACAGCAGAGGGGCACACAGCAAGGAAAAACGGGGCACAGGAACCTAAAAAGGCAACAACAGCGAACACAGCTCTAGACCGCAGGAGACCACGCCGCTCGGTGGCAGGGGGCGTAGTCAGACGGCGGCGGCAGGGTCAGCGAGGCAAGCGGGTGGCGGGAGGCACACGCAGCAGCTGGTGGCCGTGCGGCGCGGGGGTGTCCTAAGCTAGGTCACATAGGTTGTGGTCTAGAGAATTCCGTTACCAGCTGTTTTCTTCTCGGCCCACAAAGACGTGGTTGTGGCAATCCTAGTTGCTGCTGAGTTTCAAGGCACTATAGGTCACAAGCGGACCGAACTCAGGGGTCAACGGCTAGCTTCTTCCTTCACAATAGGGCAACACTCCTTCACAGTGGCCTCAGTATATGTTCTCAAAGAGAGGTGGGAGGGGTTCCTGCGGGAGGTGGTTGTGGAGCTGAGGAATCTCCCTGACAGGTCCCTACTCCTTGGGGGGACTTTAATTTGGTTCTCGACAAAAAGTTGGATAGGTTGGCCCAGCGTACAGGACGATCCTGGGCCATTTCTAGTAAAAGGAACAACTTGCTCACGGACTCAGGGCGTACAGACGTACGGAGGTCCCATCCTTCGACATCCAGGGAATATACATTCTACTCACATTCTCACAAAACGTATGCTAGGATCGACTATTTCTTAACATCTGACAGGCTTACGCAACAAACTCAGAATGCCAAGATTTTCCCGTGCCCCTTATCCGACCACTCTGCTTTTCGGGTGGCACTGTACCTGCTGCATAGCCAGCCCCCGCCATTTTTGGCGTCTCTGAAAACAATGGTGCAGTGCTCCGCCGTGGTTCAGCAGATTACCGACACCATAATGAGCTACTTGGTGACCAACGACTACCCTAATGTCTCGACCGCGATCCTGTAGGATGCCTTAAAGGCAGTCATCAGGGGGGAGTTCTTGGAGATCTCTGCAGCAGACAATAGACTTAGGAGGGAGAAGCAGGAATAACTTTTGAGCACAATAACCGAGCAAGAGCGCATTCACCAGAGAACGGGTGCTCCGAGGGTCTGGAAACCGCTTAAAGAGGCAAGGGCTCAGTTAGCTGGCCTGGATGTAGACATGGCTGAATATGCCGCCCTTTGGACTGCTTTTTTCGTAGGGGGTGACAGGTGTGGGAGACTACTAGCCAATAGGCTGCGCACACAGAGACAGGCATCCCTCATCTCTGGAGACATGGACACACTGGGACAGGCAAAATCTACAGACTAGGGGATAGCAGCAACGTTTAGACAGTTTTTTTGAGACACTGTACCATGCTCAGAGTCTCCCAGAGGATGGTCCAGCCCAATATCTGGATGTGGTCGCTACTGCCAGGTTGATCCATAGTCAGGTTCAGGAACTTGAGGGCCCTATCCATCTGGAAGAGGTGGTCTCTGCCTTCTCTAAATTAAAGCAAGATAAATCCCCGGGTCCTTATGACTTTTCTTCCACATTTTATAAAACCTTTTGTTCGGTCTTGGCCCCCTACTTGTCAGAGTGTATAATTCCCTCGGGGCTTCCAGCCCTCTCCCATCCTCGATGCTGGAAGCGCTTATTATTGTGATTCCCAAACCCGCTAAGGATACGCAACTGGGTGCTTCCTACCGCCCAATTTCCCTTCTTAAAGTTGACTTACAGATTTTTACTGGGATCCATGCACAGCGTCTTTTTCCCCACTTGCCCGGTTTGATAGACCCGGACCAGTCCCGCTTTGTCCCTGGGCGCCAATGCTCCGGCAATACGAAGCGTCTCTTACACTTAATATTACAGATCCAAACTCTTTCCTGCTGAACACATAGTTTTCTCGGTCGACGCTGAGAAGGCGTTTGATAGGGCCCATTGTCCCTACCTTTCAGAAACCTTGGCCCACTTTGGCCTGCCACAGCGTAACATAGCCTGGGTGTTTAGTACCTACTCTAGCCCGGTTGCCCTTGTGAGGGTGAATGGGCTTTTGTCGAGAGCCTTTCCCATTCGGCGGGGAACATGACAGGGGTGCCCTCTGTCTCCCCTTCTGTTTACTTTGTATATGGTGCCCATAGCCCAATGGGTCAGGGACGACCATTCCATTGTTGGGGTTCAATTTGGGGGGATGAGGCATAAAATCAGCCTCTATGCCGATAATGTCGTGGCCACGTTGGAGAGGCCTGCGGAATCCCTCCCTGCCCTGCTGGTGGAGCTTGACTGGTTCACCTCGGAGTCTGGCTTCAAGATTAATGTGCACAAATCTCAGGCCCTTAACCTATCTCTAAGCCATGACACTCTGGCATTGCTGCAGCGGTCCTATAGGATTCAGTGGGCATCGGGTATTATTCCATGCCTGGGTTTGCAGCTTTCTGCCAATATTAGCATAAATTATATGAAGATGCTACAACATGTATGGGAGGGCCTTTGGAAATGGCGGCCTTTCTCACTCTCATGGCTGGGTCGCATTGCGGCCATAAAAATGACCAACAGGTCAAGTTGGTATACCTATTTCAAATGCTTCCACTGGCTCCCGGATTGGGAGTCGTCCTCTCCCTCCCACGAGAAATAGAGCGCTTAATGTGGCACGACCAGCGACCCCGGATGCGCAGGGAACTGAGCTATAGAGACCCTGTTGACGGTGGCTTGGGTGTTCACAACTTGCGGGCCTATTGGTGAGCGATGTAGCTCAGAGCGTTGGTTGAATGGTCACACCCAGAATCCGAGAAGCACCGGTTGTTCATAGACAGGTATCTAGCCAGGCAGCCCTTATGAGGTGTGCCGTTCCTCTCCCGCACAGCCAGGACCTGGAATTTGTACCTCTCTAAGGTACAAATGCCTGCCCGCATGGGATAGGGTGGCCATATCCCGGCAGCTCACAAAACTTTCCATCACCGTTTACGCCCATAGTGCATTATCAGACTTCACCCCGGAGCTGGACTCTGTGGGATTTTCACAATGGAAGCCCAACAATCCATAGGATATTTTTTCGACACTACAGGACCCCTGACTTTCTCTGACCTTTGACAGGATTGGGCCATTCCTGAAATGGAGCGGTTCCGATTCTTACAGATACTGCATTGGGTGAATCACCCAGAGGTGCTGGAAGGAGCTGGTAAGCATCTCACCTCCTTTGAGAAGTGGTTCCTTACGAGACACACTGACGCCCATTTTGACAACAGACTTATATAAATTTGTTTGGGACGTCCCTGATGATGGGAAGTCGCCTAGTCAGCTGCACTGGGAGAGTGAGCTGGGGCGTACAACGTCACTGAAAGAGTGGTCCGCTATCTACCATAGGGCTAGGTGCACTGCCCATAATGCAGCATCCACCGGCCACAAAAATCGTCACCTACTGGTACTTGACCCCTCCTCCGCTTCACCAAGGTAATCCTACCCGCAGTCCTCATTGTTGGAGGGCTTGTGGCTCCCTGGGCACTCTCACTCACCTCTTATGGGACTGTCCCTTGCTTGGGATACTGAACACAAATCCTAGATGATATTGATTCCTATTTTGACACTGAGATCCCTCGATTCCCAGCCTATAGTCTCCTGGACCTTCCTAACCTGTTCACTTTGCCACTCAGGGACCGGAAGGGTCGGCAGAGGGCCCTAGCCTTGCGGGCTCCCCTGAAAAATATCTTTTCCTGCTGAGGTACTCCAAAGGTCCTAACTCACAGGCTTTGGGGAATCATCGGGATGTAAAAAGTTCACTTTCCCTAACGCACCCATGTGCCGCTTTCCATGACCTGTGGAAGCCTTTCCTCTCTCTGCTGACTGCAGAATTTACAGAGCTTACTTGTCCTGAGTATCTGAGGCTTCTACGGCTAGCTGATCCACCCACACATGTAGAATCGGACACTCACGCACACCCCTAGGTCCCCACCAGTTGGGATGTCTTGTAGTGTTTATTATGATTACTTACTCTTTTGTCTTGTTTTTCTTGAAGTTTGGAGGAGGGGGGGAGGGTGGGTAGATATTTTGTTAGGGTTAATCGCCCACCGAGATGGTCCTGCATGTGGGCCACATTATGATGAACACTGTTTTTGCTGGGCCTGTATGTTGATTCATGTTCTTGCAATCAATAAAAGAAATCTAAACATAAAAAGCTGCTTTTAGCGTCCTCCCCAAGAAGCAATAGGGGGGATATTTACCCCTGAGCCACTACTTACTTCATTCCCACCTATAAGAGAGATGTCATATATTGTAGGGCAGCACCCCACTGACAGAGTTTGAGATTGGTAACGGCACAGCTACCTCCTTCCATGGATAACATCATAAATGTAAGATCCCTACAAGCCTTGGCATACTACTAGATGAAGCTCCTGACCATATCTTCCCACATCTAAACTATCGGCTTTCGAATTCAGGAGGGATCGTCTGAAACAAATACAGTACTTTGGGTAGGAATAATATCTTTATGAAATTACAGCGTCCAACAATAGAAATATACAAATTATCCATCCTCCAAAAATCTCTTTGTGTTTCACAGAGAATCGGGGATAAACTAGCTTCCACAATCTGCTCTGGGTCCGCTGCAATGCTAATTCCCAGGCAGACTGCTCCTCTAACAGTGTGGTCTTCAGCAGTTTGTACAATACTGGGAGTAAACCAGCATTAATCGCCCAAAGGGAACTACAAATAGGGCCTACCTAATGCGAGGACCTCCTATCACCCACAAAATTCATACCAAAGCCATCTGACCAGTGCAACCACATGGGCCCCTCAACATGCAGCCCGATCATTAAAAATCCACTTGACTTGTTTTATTTCAATGACGACCACAATAGGCCTCCTGACACTGAGGGCTGTTACTTGAACAACAAGAACATTCTATGGTCTCAACTCTTGCAAACACTCCAATCAACAGTTTCAGCCTTAAACTATCATTCTGATAAATTGGACTTGCAGGTGGACCTCTTAAACACACTTACCATGTTCACAGATGGGATTAACCACAATCTAGAGAGCCTTAACACACTGATCACAAAAGCACAATCTAAAGTCCACTTGGTGCAGGCGGTATGTTGTTCACTAATAATCAACAGCCTCTCTTCGTTACCTGAGTTCCTTGCATCAGTTTTAACTGAAGTCAAGAATCTCCCGTTATCAGGGCAGACCTGTATTCTATCCCAGGATTATTGTTCTCTCATGGTATTCGACCTAGGTGTTCAGAAACCAAACAACAGGAATCAAGGCCCCAATAACAATAAAACCTTACTAGAAAGTTCGAGAACTGTCAAACTAACAACCCCTGTCACTACCAACCCCATTTTTTAACTTCAAAACGTGGACAAAACAAACCGCATAATCTGTCAATCTTCAACAACTAACTCAACCTCCTTAAAATGATATCAAGTGACTCCTTTAAAGAGCATATGTTCAATCAGCAACATGGCTCCCGAGAGCTCCGGCTTGGTTGCCGGCAAAGAAGGGACTGCAGCTCACATCCACAAGACGAGTAAGCGATAGAAAAAAGACTCTGGAAAAACCGCAACAGACAAATAATTGAAAGGCGAAACACAATGAACCACTACCTTAAAAAAAAACACCTCTACCTTATAACCGGATAGAAGCATAACTAGTTCCATCACCAGCCCGTCCTCGGCCCAACAATCAAATTTGTACAAAAAAACTACATCAACAAACCCACAACCTGCATTATACACTTGGTCAGAGCAAATTGAAGTTCTTACTTTTACTCTCTAAACATCACCAAAAGGAGGCCTACCTCCAACCAACAAGGAGCCCGAAACAGATCAGGCCGACCCGTCACCCACAAACGACATCTGAATGGCTACCCCCGGTGCTAGTACATCTATTCTGTCGACAGCAGGCAAGACAAGACTATGGAAGAACTCAGAGGGTCTAGCACACCTCGCAGGTCATCCCAGCCATGACGTAGAGGAAAGGCGTTGAATGATTCCAACTACGACCCAGAGACCTGCCACCAAGTGTATAATCATTCTTAACAAAGCAAGTCTTAAATCTTTAGCAGTAAAACCATCTCTAACAAAGTGTCCCCAAATCTTTCCAGCAAAAAGACAGGCTCCCTGCAAAAATCTTTTGGAACCCAATGGGGACCAGACAACACTGTAAAATCCCCAGCTCTCACCATCGTCCCAACAGAGAGCCAACTGCGCAAAAAAGGGACCCAGACCAAACTGTTGTTTGTTCCAGAGTATATTTCCCAAGGCCCCCATGACATTCTGAATTGTGGCAATAGTCTCAGACTTTTTAAATCAATTCCAGAATTAAGCAAACTGGTATCTAGTGACATAATAACTATTGGATTCAAACCTAGCAACAGCAACCGATCAATTGAAACTACCTTGATAAACTTGGCAGCCGAAGCAATAAAGGACCTGGTACTAGCACAGATAGAGCAATTTAACAGCTGGGGTATACATCTAGTAACACCTACCAATCTTTGGTACCGCTCAATTTTGACTAGTGCCTTGGTTCCTGCTATCCAATCAGTGAATCCACCATTTTTGATATTAAGGACAGCTTGAAGCAGCTCTCTAACAGAGAGCCAATCCATTGTAAAGCCGGATTGGGCTTGGCTGCCAGGGGCCCTGTTCCGAGGCCATAAAGATTGTAATATTATCCGTTCCCGCTTTTCGATATGCTCCTGGAACATGTATGGCCTTTGTACAAATCTTCAATCCCCTGACAGTCTGGAATTCCTGAAAAAAAATAACATCATACTTCTCCAGGAAACCTGGTCTGTAACAAGTTCCCCTATTGAAGGTTATCTGGAATTTAGGTTACCAGTAATAAGAGTGCACAAGCATGGCCGGCCATGAAGCGGCCTTTCGATCTACATCGCTTGGAAATTTCCCTTGAATATCAAAGCATTGGAATTTAATGAAGACTGGATTACTGGCATCAGAATTAGCAGTCCAAACCCAGCCAGACAACTTTTTTTGCTCAACTTTTATGTTGCACCTCACTCTAGCAAGAAAAAGGCTAAATTCGACCGACTGATTGACATCTTGTCCAACCTGATAAAAGACCATGGTGCAGTCCCATGCTTAATCTCTGGAGATTTTAATACCAATTTATACTTAAGCACTCAAGAGGAATATAATGAAATACTCCCTGCCGCACCGTCGTACCTAGTGCCCCCTCTCAAACCATCAGGCATCAGGCCAAGCAAGCTGGGTGAATATGCTGTTTTACAACTTAACAGCCTGGTTTTCACTGTATTGAATGGGAGATTTTCTACAGATTCACCACCAGCCTGGACTCGAACAAATGGCCTCTCACACTCATTTCTTAATTACACACTTTGAAGCTCCGAAATGCTCCCCTTAATATAGAACTTTTATATTGCAGTCAGTGATCATCGCCCTCAAATAATAGGGCTATCCCTCCATGTTGTTCATCACTCGGCAATAGCTCACTCTACAACTGGCATATGAACAGAGAACCTTAAAAGTTTGGATTGGACGGATCATCTGATCCCCGCAATAATAGACAAATGCAGATCTCTCCTAGGAGAATGGAGCACAGGAGAGATTGTCCCAATTTAAAAAATAGGAGGTCCTTGTCCAGCAATTGCTGAGCCAATTTCCGCCTTCAGTGCGTACATTTTCAAACCCTGTACAACCTCTCATCACAGCTGAGACAAAAACATTAAAGACCAAACGCAATGCTGCATTACGTCTCGCCAGGAAACGTCAGGGAGATGTTCATGCATTTGCTATCTACAAGCAAGCCCAGAAAGCATTGAGAATATCCATTAACAGGGACAAACATAAAGCTGCTGACCAGTTCTGGTTGAAACTAGTCCACGCCAGTAAAAACTCCAATCCTAAACCCTTTTGGTCACTGGTGAATTGGAGGACACTGGGCGTAACTGGCCCATGCAGCGCCAACATAAGTGTAGCTAAATGGGAATTTTTCTAACAGAGCACTTCCAAGATCATAATGAAGGAAGGGATACATTGAACATCACTTCACCATGGAAAACAACAGAAAATAGCACACCAACCATGCATGATAAACCCAATGCTTTTACTTCATTTATTAATACAGTGGAAAGAAAGTTTCAGCAAGACCCTTTACTTTCAAACTTCTGGTTCTCCTATGAAGGCATGAGACAAAATATTACTCGCTGTATTAGCAACGCCCAATCGGACAGGGCCCCGGGCCCTAACGGGCTCCCACAGGAGCTGTTTAAAGCTGATCCCAAGCTTTGGTCCGAACATCTGGCCCCACTATTTTTGCATTGCTGACACACTTAAGGTAAACCAGAATCATGGAAAGGAGCAATAATTCACCCAATTTTTAAAGGAGGCAGAAGAGCCGACCTTAAAAACTACAGGATGATAGCACTCCTAGATGTAGACTGGGCGCTAAAAACTCAGCAGATGGCATTGAACCAGACTGGCTTCGTGGCCAAATCGGGCACTACTAGCAACCTACTGGCCCTATCCATACTTATGGAGAAAGCAGCATCCTAAAAAATGTCATTGCACTGTTGCTTTGTTGACTTTAAAGCGGCCATCGACCGGGTGCCTAGGGACCTGTTATGGCACAAATTACAAAAATGGGGAATCCTGAGTGACCTGTTAAAATTAATAATCCAACTTCATTCAAACACCTGGATTCACATCAAATTGGGAGACGGTGGCAAGAAATATCAGCAGGTCAACCCAGTCAAAAACACCAACATTTCCTTGAACGCTCTTTGAAACTGCTGGATGCTGTGGACTATTGGGGAACCAACCCGCCCCAGCATGCACTAAAACTGTCCATTAAAAGAAGTGTTCGCCTCTGGTCTTTCCATCGGGTTCTGAAATTAAGGCCTTCTGGTGCTTGTAGTGTGCCAAAATTCTTCCCCCGTTGGTATGCTCCAATACTTCATGAAAATAAAAGTTCAAATAAATGCCCAAGTGGGTTTGTGCTCTGTTCTGTAAAACTGCCTGCCCCACTTTGAAGAGTTCAATAGGAACACCAGCTGACAGGGGAAGAACTTCGGCGCACTACAAGCACCAGAAGGCCTTGCGAAAGGCCACGCCTATTGGAGCAGGTGCTATGAATATATGAGGTGCACGATAAACATTGCTCTTTGCTGTTGTGCCTGCCACTGATGAAAGGAACATTGTGGATTCCTGAAACGTGTTTGGCAATTCAAAGACATTGATGCCTGTATCCTGTTTATTGCCTGCTTGCAAGTTTTCAATTAAACATTTGGAACTACGTGACCTTCTGGGGGTTAAATCAATTTGCGCTTGATGGATAATGGATCCTGCCAGGGGAGGATTATTGGAGAAAACATCTGTCTATATAGACTATTTCTTACAGGGGGCAGTCAAGTCTCTGGAGTCCTATGTTCAGGATACTGGGGACTTCTTGTTCAAATTACAAGCTATTGAATGGAAGGATGACTATTGGATGCTTGCCCTAGATGTATCAGCATTGTACACCAGCATTTTACATGAGGATGGCATGGCGGCGATAAAGTACTATTTGTCCCAAAGGGAGGAACATTATAAAGAACATACTGATCTTGGAAATGCTACAAATATGCTTACATAATAATGTTTTTATGTGCAATAACCTGATATATCGTCAGTTGCAAGGAGTTGCTATGGGGACCAGTTTCTCTCCAAGCTACGCCTGTTTACACATGGGTGCTTGGGAGGAACTGGTCCTCAAAACGCAATTCAAGAAGGAGATGGATTCCAACATTATTGTTTGGTTGCGTTATATTGATGAATTGTTCATGGTATGGCAAGGCGATAAAGAATCAGCTTAGGAATGTGTCAATGCTATTAACATTAACAACCTTAACCTTGAATTCACAGTCACCATCAGTCAGACGAGTGTCACGTTTTTAGACACTGAAGTATATATTGAAAGGGCAAGATTGAAACCAGGCTATATAGAAAAAAGACTGGCGGTAATACCATACTCCATGCGGCTAGCGGACACCCTCATCATCTCATAGCCAGTATCCCCTATGGGGAGATGTTAAGACTACGCAGAGTGTGCAGCACTGAATTAGAACTAGTGGAGGCACAAAAATCCAGCAAGATTAGATTCTTGCAGCGTGGGTACTCTGAGGTAATGATTGACAATGCTATAGTTAAGTCACGCTTGAGGATGAGACAGGATCTTTTGGCCAAATATGACCAGTCAATCTCAAGCGTTGACATTCCCAATGAAGCCTCTGAAACCAATGATTTCAGAATCATAACTGGCTTTAACAAGCAACATCGCGATCTATATCGGATCTTTAATCGCAATTGGGCGATCTTGACTAGTGACCCTATCATAGATCCAACTTTACCACGCAGAGTTACCTTAACCTACAACAGAGCACCTTCAATGAGGGACCGACTAGTAGATACCAACCCTGATGTTATGGCTAAAACCACCTGGTTCCAAAGCAATGGTGATTTTTTTAAATGTAAAGTCTGTAAATCTTGCACACATGGGGTCAATACCAAAACATACAAGGATGGCTTTAGTGACAGGAAACACAAAATAGACAATGTCCTAACATGCAAGTCAGAGTACGCTATATATGCACTCCAGTGCCCTTGCGCCCTCAGGTACGTTGGCAGCACAAAGTTAGAAGTGCACAAACGTATTTTACAGCACCTGAGGGCAAAATCAAATCAAGACAATACCTACCCGGTGGCGCGTCATTTCAAGGAGGCACATCAAAGCAATAACAAACATCTAACATTTTTTGTGATTGATACTGTCCCTGCAAGCAGGAGAGGGGGCAATAGAGAGGCTGCGCTCCGTAAATTGGAAACAAAATACATACTCCGCTTAGACTCTAAGGCCCCGGTAGGGTTAAATATCACTGAGGACTTGCATACAGTGTTGGGATGATCAGTTAAATAAATGCTTGCATTTACATGATAGTTCTATTCAGACAATAGATGGCTATATGCGAACTCCTGTACATATATGAAGTTGGTTTTTACTGTCATTTTTAAATGGTTTTTATCATTTGGAAACTATGGTTTTAATCGATGTATGTACTATTTATTATCTTAGGATGTTTTATTCAATACCATCATGACTTCTGAATACTGTGATGTAATGCATTTTTAGAACTAGTAGGTTGTGACCTATATTCTCTTATAACCTGTGAAGTTTTCTTACATGCACTGAATACTTTTCTATACCTGTTGCTCATATCATTTTACATGACTATTTAAAGAAACTAAGGACTTTTTTAATGGACGAGACTGGGCTCAGTCCGACCATGCTGACCCCCTATGTATTGACTCCTGCTGCTTATCTGATATATCTCAAATATTTGATTATGTATTGCACTACTTATTACTCAGCACTTTACTGCACATTTTTGCACTCCCTTTATGTATTTTCAACTGCAGGGACCTGCAGTTGACATTAGACATGCCATTAGTGATTATTCAGGGATTCATCCCAATATTTTACATTCTAACAGACATCCTATATGTAGTCTATATATAGTCAGCACTACATAAGTTCAGTTAATGACAATAATGCACTTTACATTGGTTTATATGTATTGACGTATGTTTTCATCTATAAATATGAATTCAAACTCATGAAATTAGACATTCAATAGCATCTAGAACTTATTTTGTATTAGATGACTGTTAAGATGAAATCTAAGCCCTATTTACAATGAATATGCAGGGCTTATTGTCTTAAATCAAGTATGGTTTTCTTAAATGCAATTATTCAGTTATTTATTGGACATTTCGATTTTTAACCTGTATTGTAAACCAATTGCTTTGCTTTGATTTTATTACCAATGTACTATCGTTGCTGTATTGTCTGTTTTCTATGGCTATGAAGCCCCCTGTCACATGTAAGGGGCTTTGTGACGTACATAACCTCATAGATGCTATTAAACATTCCTCCTCAGTGCTGCGCTGTCCATTGGAACTAGTGCTGAATGGACGTCCAATGGTCGTGCGCAGCACTGGGGAGGTAGTGCTGCCGTCGGCCAATGCACCGAGGCAGCACTTAAGGGGATAAGGGAGCAATATGCACTTTCACTTTGTCATGTGAACAAGGCTCCGGGCGAGCTGAAACGTTATGGCGACTTGCACGCAAATTCTACAATAAAGAACAGCACTTAATCTATGGTCAGTGTCTGTGCTGCTTGGGAGGGCGCTTTTGAGCGAGTGAGCCTTGAGGCGGAAACGGAACTTGTTATATATATATATATATATATATATATATATATATATATATATATATATATATATATATATATATTCACTGAAAAAACCATAGGTTTCACACCAGTTATAGTTACCTGGAAATTTTACTGACATAAAACCATTGAAATTCCCACGTTATAGTTAGTTGGACTCACTATAACTTGCGCGCCTGCAATGCACTGCTGAGGATGTCACATATTACATCACTCATGACATGGTCAGTGACATCACTCATGACATCACTGATGACACCATCCAGTGAATGTGTGTCTTACTGAAAAATAAATATGTTTTATATATGTATATGTAAAGGTCGATGGAAGAATAAATGTTTAAATAAGTGTTTAAATGGATGTTTAAAAAAATGATTGATTAACTGGCTTATTAAGTGTATCTTAGTGAATACATATATTAGCGAGTAATGTCTAAATATTTAAATGTTTGTATCAGTGTTTCACTTTGTGTTTAAGTGGCTGCATGGGTTAGTGAGTAGCTACATGTGTGTGTATATGGGTTATTAGATGTTTTTTTAGTATCAGTAAGAGTGTCTGTGTGGTTTGGTGGGGGTATTACTTAGCACATAGATGCATCAATGACTTACTCACTGTTGTATGTGTTTTGAAGACAGCTTATGTGCAGGACTGTATGGGTGGATGAGTGTGTATATGTGTGTGTTAGTGAGTGAATGACTGTCTCACTAGTGTCTTTATCAGTAACTACAGTGAGTAAATGTGAGAGTGAGAGATTGTAAGAGTTCCTGTTTAAATAAGTATGTGTTTCTATAAGTGATTGTTTAAGAGAGTAAGTGTGTAAGTTTCCTTAGAAGTAAGGTGGTAGTGGGTGTATAGCTGTATATGCAAATACATGGATGTTCAATAGTTTATTTGCATGTGTGAGTATGTGTGTGAGTAACTTTTGGATGACTGTCGGTGTGTAACAGGATGTATAGGTGTATCACTACATATGATGAGTGAGTATATGTATGAGTGACTATATAGAACTTTTGGTGAATGAGTGTATATAGATGGCGGAATTACTGAATTGGTTGTTGTAACTGGTAGGGAAATCTCTATATTTTTGAAAATGTTAGTTTCTATTTTTGAATATGTGTTTCAAGGGTTACATCACACTGAAAGGAGGTCTGTCACTGTGTCAAAATGATGGTGTCATCAGTGATGTCATGAGTGATGTCACTGACCATGTCATGAGTGATGTAATATGTGAAATCACCAGCAGTGCTTTGCAGGCGCGCAAGTTATAGTGAGTCCAACTAACTATAACGTGGGAATTTCAATGGTTTTATGTCAGTAAAATTTCCAGGTAAATATAACTGGTGTGAAACCTATGGTTTTTTCAGTGAATTTAATAGGTTTTTTAAATGCTAATTCCTAACTATAACTGGTGTGAAACCTATGGTTTTTTCAGTGAATTTCATAGGTTTTTTAAATGCTAATTCCTTTCTATATCGAGTTTGTAACCTATGATTTTTTTTTAATTTGCTGTTTTGTGTGAGTATTAATTAGTATTATTTTTTTTTATAATAATATTTTTAATTCTTTTTTTTTTTTTACTAGTTTTTCTTGGGGCGCTCTGGGTCCGCGCACCAGTAAGCTCCCCGGAGAGCACACCCAGAGCGCTACTTGCGTTCGTGTAAAAAAATATGAATGAAAAGTAAATAATAACGCAAGAAAGTCTGTACCATACATATAAAAGCAGTTTTTTTGAATAAGGAAATGAAAATAATTTTGCATTTCCATGAAACTATCAAAACGTCACTTCGGCGTGCCGCGTAAGCGCCCCCGGAAGCGCCTACGTTCGCGCCTCGTATGCGCCTCCGGAAGCGCCTATGTTCACGCCGCGTATGCGCCCTCGCAATCGCTCCGGTGCGCGCAGCGTCAGCGCGTCAAGTCATGTGACCTTAAAATAACACTTTTCATTGGTTGCTAACAGCTTTTTTTTACAAAGAATGAAATCCCAACCCATTTGCTTCACTTCTTCTTTCACTTTTGTGACTGAAAGACCTGCCTTATTTCTCGTCGAACTTGCTTGGTTAATCATGGCTGCCAGACCATCCAGCAGTGAAGATGAGCCTGAATTACAATGATGAAGAGCCTCCTCAGCCAAAGGTGAAAGAGCATTTCATCTGGATTTTTTTTTCCATACTAGATGACCAGAAAAAGGTGAATGCTCCAAAAGTGGAGTGCAGGATCTGCCATACTGTCCTGTCACGGGGTGACCCCACTAAGAAATATTCATTTGGGAACTCCACAATGCTTCGCCATGTGGAGAGGAAGCACCCCCAGAATTTTGCCCGGGAAAGTGTCAGGGCTCTGGCACAAGAGGTTCCCTGTGATGGGGCCTCTACATCACCGGAGGAGCAACTACTTCTGTGAGGGGGCGATCGCAGGAGCTGGTTCCAAACATTCAGCCTGCATTCAACAAAGGTGTCCTGAAATGCAGATAATGCGATCAACTACTTACCTTTGGGGAGCAAAGTGTCCTGCTCAAGGTTCGAGCATTGGAGAACCATCGCTGCCGTTCCCAGCCCTAATTTTTTTTTGTTTTTTTGCTCCTGTTGAGCAGTTTCCATTCCCTGTTTTTGTTTCTGTTCTAAAAAAAGAAGAAAAAAAAAGTTCTTTTCAGAACTACCTCCAATTCTCATCAAAGAGATATATTCTTAAAAAAATGAAAAAGAGTAAGTGAAGTGGAGTGCATTGATAATGGAAAGGAAAATGAGTAAGAAAGAACAGAAAGGTATGAGAGAAGAAAGGAAGTGAAGTAGGGGGACTGAAAGAAGGTGAGTCTTGGGAAGGAAAGTAAGGAGAAGGAGAGTGAACATGGGGAATGTGGATATTCAAAGAAAATGTTGAAAAGGAATGGGGGTGTGGAAGGGTAAGAAAATATGCATTGCTGGAGTTGCATCATTTTTGTGACACACTCCAGCAATACATCACTTTTGCGCTTACAGAGATGTCTGAAATACTGACGTATCTGTAAGTACTTCCCACATAATATGTCATATATTTAATATGACGCATGACTAGAAGACTGAAGGCCTCATTTATGAGGCCATGCGTCACTTTAACGCCACCGGTGCGTCACTTTTTGTGACGCACCACTGCTGTAAATAATGCACCTTATTCAGTCATATTTACAAAGTGATGCATCTAGGTAGATGTGTTACTTTTTAAGCCCCTGCGCCACATTATACCTACGTCAAGTGTTATGTATGCAAAAGGGACGTATTGACGCAAGAAAGGGTCGTAGAGGTGACGCAGTGAAATCTATGCGATATCACTGCGTCACTTTTATGACGCTGTTGTGTCCAAATCTTACGCCTGTTTCACAGCAGGCGTGCAGGCCCTTTCACATGGGGCCTGGCCCCATGTGAAAGGATGCATTGCTAAAGTTGCATCATTTTTGTGATACACTCCAGCAATGCATCACTTTTGCGCTTACAGATACGTCTGAAATACTGACGTATCTGTAAGTACTTCCGACATAATACGTCATATATTTAATATGACGCATGACTAGAAGACTGAAGGCCTCATTTATGAGGCCATGCGTTACTTTAACGCCACCGCTGCGTCACTTTTTGTGACGCACCAGTCCTGTAAAAAATGCACCTTATTCAGTCATATTTACAAAGTGACGCTTCTAGGTAGATGTGTCACTTTGTAAGCCCCTGCGCCACATTATACCTCAGGTGCAATGTACGCAAAAGGGACGTATTGACGCAAGAAAGGGTCATAGAGGTGACGTAGTGAAATCTATGAGATATCACTGCGTCACTTTTATGACGCTGTTGCGTCCAAATCTTGTGCCTGTATCACAACAGGCGTAAGACTGATGCAATTCTTTCACATGGGGCCTGGCCCCATGTGAAATGATACATTGCAAGAGTTGCATCATTTTTGTGACACACTCTAGCAATGCATCCCTTTTGCGCTTACAGATACGTCTGAAATACTGACGTATCTGTAAGTACTTCCGACATAATATGTCATATATTTAATATGACCCATGACTAGAAGACTGAATGCCTCATTTATGAGGCCATGCGTCACTTTAACGCCACCGGTGCGTCACTTTTTGTGACGCACCAGTACTGTTAAAAAATGCACCTTATTCAGTCTTATTTACAAAGTGACGCATCTAGGTAGATGTGTCACTTTGTAAGCCCCTGCGCCACATTATACCTCAGGTGTAATGTATGCAAAAGGGACGTATTGACGCAAGAAAGGGTCGTAGAGGTGACGCAGTGAAATCTATGAGATATCACTGCGTCACTTTTATGACGCTGTTGCGTCTAAATCTTACGCCTGTTCCACAGCAGGCATGCAGGCCCTTTCACATGGGGCCTGGCCCCAAGTGAAAGAATGCATTGCTGGAGTTGCATCCTTTTTGTGACACACTCCAGCAATGCATCACTTTTGCGCTTACAGATACGTCTGAAATACTGACGTATCTGTAAGTACTTCCGACATAATATGTCATATATTTAATATGACGCATGACTAGAAGACTGAAGGCCTCATTTATGAGGCCATGCGTCACTTTAACGCCACCGGTGCGTCACTTTTTGTGACGCACCAGTACTGTTAAAAAATGCACCTTATTCAGTCTTATTTACAAAGTGACGCATCTAGGTAGATGTGTCACTTTGTAAGCCCCTGCGCCACATTATACCTCAGGTGCAATGTACGCAAAAGGGACGTATTGACGCAAGAAAGGGTCATAGAGGTGACGTAGTGAAATCTATGAGATATCACTGCGTCACTTTTATGACGCTGTTGCGTCCAAATCTTGTGCCTGTATCACAACAGGCGTAAGACTGATGCAATTCTTTCACATGGGGCCTGGCCCCATGTGAAATGATACATTGCAAGAGTTGCATCATTTTTGTGACACACTCTAGCAATGCATCCCTTTTGCGCTTACAGATACGTCTGAAATACTGACGTATCTGTAAGTACTTCCGACATAATATGTCATATATTTAATATGACCCATGACTAGAAGACTGAATGCCTCATTTATGAGGCCATGCGTCACTTTAACGCCACCGGTGCGTCACTTTTTGTGACGCACCAGTACTGTAAAAAATGCACCTTATTCAGTCATATCTACAAAGTGATGCATCTAGGTAGATGTGTCACTTTGTAAGCCCCTGCGCCACATTATACCTACGTCAAGTGTAATGTATGCAAAAGGGACGTATTGACGCAAGAAAGGGTCATAGAGGTGACGCAGTGAAATCTATGAGATATCACTGCGTCACTTTTATGACACTGTTGCGTGCAAATCTTACGCCTGTTTCACAGCAGGCGTGCAGGCCCTTTCTCATGGGGCCTGGCCCCATGTGAAAGGATGCATTGCTGGAGTTGCATCATTTTTGTGACACACTCCAGCAATACATCACTTTTGCGCTTACAGATACGTCTGAAATACTGACGTATCTGTAAGTACTTCCGACATAATATGTCATATATTTAATATGACGCATGACTAGAAGACTGAATGCCTCATTTATGAGGCCATGCGTCAATTTAACACCACCGGTGCATCACTTTTTGTGACGCACCAGTCCTGTAAAAAATGCACCTTATTCAGTCATATTTACAAAGTGACGCTTCTAGGTAGATGTGTCACTTTGTAAGCCCCTGCGCCACATTATACCTCAGGTGTAATGTATGCAAAAGGGACGTATTGACGCAAGAAAGGGTCGTAGAGGTGACGCAGTGAAATCTATGAGATATCACTGCGTCACTTTTATGACGCTGTTGCGTCTAAATCTTATGCCTTTTTCACAGCAGGCATGCAGGCCCTTTCACATGGGGCCTGGCCCCAAGTGAAAGAATGCATTGCTGGAGTTGCATCCTTTTTGTGACACACTCCAGCAATGCATCACTTTTGCGCTTACAGATACGTCTGAAATACTGACGTATCTGTAAGTACTTCCGACATAATATGTCATATATTTAATATGACGCATGACTAGAAGACTGAAGGCCTCATTTATGAGGCCATGTGTCACTTTAACGCCACTGGTGCGTCACTTTTTGTGACGCACCAGTGCTGTAAAAAATGCACCTTATTCAGTCATATTTACAAAGTGACGCATCTAGGTAGATGTGTCACTTTGTAAGCCCCATTCCACATTATACCTCAGGTGTAATGTATGCAAAAGGGACGTATTGACGCAAGAAAGGGTCGTAGAGGTGACGCAGTGAAATCTATGAGATATCACTGCGTCACTTTTATGACGCTGTTGCGTCCAAATCTTGTGACTGTATCAAAACAGGCGTAAGACTGATGCAAGCCTTTTCACATGGGGCCTGGCCCCATGTGAAAGGATGCATTGCTGGAGTTGCATCATTTTTGTGACACACTCCAGCAATGCATCACTTTTACGCTCACAGATACGTCAGAAATACTAACGTGTCTATAGTACTTCCGACATAATACGTCATATATTTAACTTTTTATCACGCACCAGTGCTGTAAAAAATGCACCTTATTCAGTCATATTTGCTCCACATTATACCTACGTCAGGTGTATGTATACAAAAGGGACGTATTGATGCAAGAAAGGGTCATAGAGGTGACACAGTGAATTAACTGGGTTTTCCCCATGTTACGCTCCCCGGTCCGCTCCCCGGAGCGCATACCGGGTGCACCCCCCGCGCAAAATATATATTTTTTTTTGCCCTGCGGGACCCTATTATAGCCCCCACATCAAACCTAGGGGGTCAGGGGGGGTCTACCCTGCCCCCTTATGGTCATTTCCCCCTTTTGTTTTTGCCACCACTTGTGTCTCGATCCTACCGAGACACAAGATGGCGGCCGCTCCGGACTGTTTCGAATGTTTACAGACACCCGTGAGCCAATCAGCTTTCCGTGCGCAAGTCGCGTAGCACGCCCGGTGCGCTCCCCGGTGCGCGTACCTGGGCGCGCCTATAGATATATATATTTTTTTTAACCTAAATTACTCAAAATCCACTGGAGCACATATCTTGAGACATAGCAAAAGCACATCGGACTACCAGTCCCTACAATTTTGCCAAGTTTGGTGGAAATCCATTCAGCCGTTCAGGCTAAAAGTGAGTTCGGCCGCCCTATGGAAATTAACATTGGGAAAACACGTTTTGGGACCCCCCTTTTATCTCGGCCCTGCTTGACGAATACCCCCCAAACTTTCAGGGAAGGACCGGAGCTCCGCGAGGCAAATTTGAGGGTATTTTCAGGCAGATTCGTCAACCGGCGCCAAAGTTATTTACAATAGAATTTTGAGATTTTGCATTGAAAAAAATCCTAACTATAACTACCTACTGGTGACCGCCAGTAGGTAATATATATATATATATATATATATATATATATATATATATATATATATATATATATATATATATATATATATATATATATATATATATATATATATATATATATATATATATATATATATATTTTTTATTTATTTTTCCACCAAGTTGCCTTTGTGGAATGGTCACACAGGTAAGGGTTACCGCTCAGCACGCCACAAGCAGCAGGAAGTCAGCAAACTGTAATCCCTCTTGAAGCCATACGCGTTTCGAGCTTGAGAGCTCTTGTTCACTGGCAATGACGGAGGAAGCAAGCGTGTGTTTGAAGATCTGATTTATTTCAATAGAAGTCCCGCCCCAGTGGGCGTTACCGCACAGGAATTCTGGTCTTGTTAGTTCCTGGGTAGAAAGACTCCGTAGTTTGTGTACGCAAGTGCCTTGCTGCCTCCATCATTAA
Source organism: Lissotriton vulgaris (assembly GCF_964263255.1). Taxonomy (NCBI): domain Eukaryota; kingdom Metazoa; phylum Chordata; class Amphibia; order Caudata; family Salamandridae; genus Lissotriton; species Lissotriton vulgaris. The sequence continues at coordinate 412,738,359 of NC_141695.1, forward strand.
ATGTTCATCCCGGTTGGGAAAAGGTGATATCAGCTTTGCCAGCCGCCTGCCAATATCTCCTCGTGGCTCAGGCCCCCCACCTTCCTATTAGTGTCAAAATGCCAAACACCCAGGATCCGCACTTCCGCGGTGGGACCATTCCGCGACCGGACCGGCCGCAATTAATTCTTTCCACCAAGTTGCCTTTGTGGAATGGTCACACAGGTAAGGGTTACCGCTCAGCACGCCACAATCAGCAGGAAGTCAGCAAACTGTAATCCATTTTGAAGCCATACGCGTTTCGAGCTTGAGAGCTCTTGTTCACTGGCAATGACGGAGGAAGCAAGCGTGTGTTTGAACATCTGATTTATTTCAATAGAAGTCCCGCCCCAGTGGGCGTTACCGCACAGGAATTCTGGTCTTATTAGTTCCTGGGTAGAAAGACTCTGTAGTTCTTTCTTGGCTGATTGTCGGATATAATTAGAGGCACTGGCTTGTGCCAGAACAAGTTCTGTCTCATATATATATATATATATATATATATATATATATATATATATATATATAGGTATATATATATATATATATATAGGTATATATATATATATATATAGGTATATATATATATATATATAGGTCCTGAGTCTTCGTAATCTCAACACGATCCAGGTACAGACCACAATAGTGCGCAATTAGATTTTCAAGTGCTTTATTCTTATTTCCTCCTTGCCAGCAATATATATTACCTACTGGTGGTCGCCAGAAGGTAGTTATAGTTAGGACCTAGTTTCCATAGGAAATCTACAACATTCTATTTGAAATAACTATGGTGCCGGTGGACGAATCTTCGCAAATTTCTCCAAGAAAATGGCCTGCTCCGCTCCGCTCCTTCCCTGAAAGTTTGGGGGTGATTTGTCAAGTGGGGGCCGAGAAAAAAGGGGGTCCCAAAACGTGTTTTTCCCATGCAATTTTCCATAGGGACCTTTAGCCAGGGCTACACCCCGAATGGCTGAACAGAATTACACCAAATTTGGCAGAGAGGTGAGTTTGGTTTGCAGATTGTGCTTTTTGTTAAATGGTGTAAATCCGTTCAGTAGTTCCTGAGAAAATCAAAAGTAAAATCATAGCGATATCTAGAGACGAAGTACAGCACGCGCACCGAAATTCGTACAATTACGAGCAGGAGCTGCATGCTGATTGGATGTCAACTATATGTCAACACTCCAAACCAGGAAGTGTTGGCGGCCATCTTGTGCCTCGGTAGAACCGAGTCACAAGGAAACAGTACAACAAAGTTTAAAAAAAAAAGGAAATGGGGCAGTGTAGAAAGATCCCACATGGATGTTTAGGCCCCCAATTAAAAAAAAAAAAGAAATCGCGTGGTACGGGTATAGGTAAAGAAAAACTAGAAATATGTTTTATTCTTGATTAGCCTACCGGGGGGCCAAATCTTGGGGGCAATTTTTATCTATAAAGGGGGGCTTGTAAGGTCACCCACAGCCCCACGGACTGCCACCCCCCTTGGGGTTTTTTCAGCTCCCCCTCCTCCATACATGTCCCAGGGACAGCCACCTTCCTGGGTCAGTAATATGTAAAATTACCTTTCAGCTCCGGGGACCTGGACCCCCCAGGGCTTTTTAATGTTGGGAGGGGGTCGCGCGGTCCCCCTCCTGGAGCCCTTGATGGCCATGGGGACCACCGCCTCCCAGGGCCGGCTGCTGCAGTGTCTCATGCTGCCTACCCCCGGGACACTGCTGTTTGCTATGGTAGGGCGGGAGCGTCGCTGTTCCCACTTTACCACAGCAAACTGCTTTCCTATTTGAAAGAGAGAGCAAGTTAATCTGCTCTCTCTTTCAAGTAGGAAAGAAGATTGGTTTTCGATAGAGAGAGCAGCATGTAAGCTGCTCTCTCTGACAAAGCAATGCCGGCTCTCGAAGGACGCGGGGAGGATCGTGGGGGCATTGGTGCTAAAAAAACAGGGCCATATTATCAAGCCTGGGCGATAAAATTATCGCCGCTTTATCGGCAGGAAACTGCAGATAAAGTGGCGAGGACATCTCAAGGAAATCTAATATGAGCTTTAATTGGAATTCCATAGAGCATATTATCAAGCCCATTAATGCCACTTTATCGGCAGTTTCCTGCCGATAAACCGGCAATTATTTTATCGCCCAGGCGTGATAATATACCCCACAATTCTTTTTGAGAACTAACTTTACTGGTGAAAAAAATAGCTATATTTCTATGATAGTATGTGAAAAATTCCGTTTTTTTGTGCACCAGTTGTACTCTCTATGCATGAGCAGCCTTGTTTCCAAGCCCATGTTTCTTTCTTTTTCTTTAAGTTCGCCAAGCAAAGCTGTCCTCATTTCAGGTATTAAATTTGCCGCTTTCTTTTCCTGAGCCGTGTGTGTCACCTGTTGCTATACTTTTGTAATATATTAATAGTCATATTGCCGAGGCGCCAAACTTGGATTACATACTCTGTCCTCCGCCATTTTAGTAGTTTTCCTCCGTTTTTTTATTATACCTGCTACTTTCATGTTACCCTCCGCCTATCTTGTCTGTGATCAATGAGATGTCCTGTGTTTGTCCTTGGCCTCCGATGTTATCAGACTTGGTCACACGTATACCTAAAAAGTCATTTGAAGCACGTAAGCCACAGCCATTACAACGCGTGTCCGTCACCAGAAAGCCATTATTATGTTTATGCCTTTATCATGGGTGTTGAATGTATATGGCTAACGACATACTCGTGCTCCCATCATTATCATCGCATGTTGTTCACCCGCTCAGTGCTTTGGGCACCACTAACTCAGTGACCAAAGAGGCCGCACATGTAGTAGTGGGCCCCCTTGTTTGGTAGTTTGGGAACAACTCTAAAATGGCGTAGAACATGTGCACTCAGTCTTTTTTATACATAGGGTCACGTGTGTAGTGACGGATGTGCTTGATAGGTGTGGTGTGGTTGTATACCAGCCATGAGAGAATGTGTGTCAATTTGATAACTAGACCTGCAACTAAGAAATCACTACAATGGAAATCTGGGCTTTGTACTGTTGTTGTGTTTTTCTGGTAGCGTAAGCACAGTAGGCTGTACTAACGTATTCAGTCTCGATTAATTTACCACCTCCCCCAGGGGCTTTTAAATGTTGGGAGAGAGGTCAATAATTGTGTTTACTTTTCTTCCTAAGTGTGCAGTAGTATATCGTTTTATAAAATGTATAAGTCTTCAAACTATCTTTACTCTTACGACGTACGTGCAATATTTCCGTAATTGATTTTAAAAGTAATATACGCTTTTTTAAAGTTTTAAAAAACTATTTTCATGATTATCCCAGATAATGTCTTCTCTTAATTTGTACAGTAAAGATATAAATATATGTTTTTGAACAATTTGAATCTTTCGGCGAGTACGTGTACGGGGCGCCGTATATGAGTCACGTGGGATATATATATATATTTTTTTAACGCAGGGGCGGTGTTTTGGGAGAAAAAGAAAAAAAACCACGAAGCCCGCTTTATTTTTAATTAGCCTCCAGGGGGGCCAAATCTATGGGGCAATTTTTTTTCATAATGTGGGGCCTAGAGGGTCTCCCCTGCGCGGGGATCTCTACCCCCCGGGTTTTTAACTATATGTATGTTGGGGGCTCATAGCCCCCCGGAGTTCTGGGGACCGGCTTCTCCTCCACTCAATCCCCCCCACCCCGGGGTCTCTTTTTATGAAAATAAACTGTACAAAGGGGTTGCAAATGTGATATTTGGGTTTCGTTTCTGTCTTATAGAGGATCCAAGGTAAATCTAACGTTTTTTTGTACAGACACTACCTTTCTGCCTGTTACCATAGTAACAGTTCATGGATCACTTGCGTGAGTACAGAGGTTAGAAGTTCATCACAATATGTTGCCAATTGAAATAGTTACTGTGCTGAAGATTTATATTTATTGTATCATAGGAACCGTTAGTCGTAGAAGAAGTCAGTGGAAAAGTTTTATTAAGTATTTCTTCCTGTTCTGGGAATATTAGGGTAACGTGCTCCAAGCAGGACTTTACGAAGTTTAATGTTCATTGGCTGTAAAGTATTACAAGTAGAAGGCTTAGCAGTCATTCCTTGCTCGTCTTTGGAACAACATGGACATTTTATTGGCTAAAATGTTCTGAACACAAGTTTGCTCCTTATTGGGTGGGAACGGTTCACTGTTGTCAGTGATATTGTAATGCATTATCCATAGGAGTATAGGGAAAGAAAGTAGTAGAGGGCAGGTTAGGAACATTGTTAACTGTGTACAGTGCCCATAAGGTGGTGGAGGGGAATTATGAGGTAAACAATTTTTTATATATGTTTCAAGGGCCATTTATATAATTGTCGTGTGGTGTATAAATCACGGCGGAAAAATGACAGTGTCTTGCGCTGTTTTCTTTTATCAAGTTTGTAGGTGACATACTTCTTAGTAGTACTATTTACTTATAATGTGGTGTTTACTTTCCTGATGGGGAGGTGTGGTTGCGCTGCAAAAAACTTCAGTCTTGGTTTGAAACAGTTTTTACTAAGCAAATAGAAATAAACTTTCTTCAGAAACTGTCGCAGTATATATGAAAGGGGTGACAATTAAAAATGGAATTTCATAAAATATCAGTTAAGCGTGGCTGTATACTTCTTTTTTGTGCTACAGTTTGTAAAAGTGTTGCCCCACATTCTTGTTGATGTAAGAGGGCATCAGTTACTTTTAGATAAAGTAGAATAGGAGTGCTACAACAAACACTCCTGCACTACATTATCTCAGATTAAGATAACAAGAGAACAGTAAAATATAAATTGTTTCATATTACATAGAAATGCATGCATTATTATTTTTAAAATTTGTATTCTGTACAATTCAGAAACGTGCTGCGTAGTGTTTACAATTTGCAGACTGTTCCGCTAATAAATCACAAACTCACCAAAGAATATATAGAATGTTACTCTTATAATATATAGTACAGGTCCTATATATTCTTTAGGGAGAAGGTGAATAGGAATCACAAATAAGAATAGAAATTAGAAAATAACATTCAGAAATGTAGGGTTTATTAAATATTTAAAGTAACAAAGTATGCATGATAGCTTTATTGTAATACATATAAAAATATCTGATCAAGTACTTATAAATATTTGATAATTATATAACAGATGGCACTGAAAAATCTCCCATTCTTCTTCTGTAGCAATAGGACAATCTATTATAATATACCGATTGATACCATTGTTACAGTAAAAAGAAAAGGAAAATAAAGTTATATATTTAACAGAACTTCCATAATGAAATAGTTTCAAGCGGTAATTATTTACTGAACTTCGAGGCAACGGGTCATAAACTCCTCTGAGATCATGACGATGAGAATAATAATATGTATATATTCTCACAGCATATGATCACAAGGGAAAAATAGACTGAAAGCCGCAAGCCGGTAACGTTGCTTACTTATCGTTACTGTTTGTGACGACGGATTGTGAATTCCGCTAGGATCACTAAGACTGTTAATGTTATAATACACATTTTAACAGTATGTGATCTCTAGGGGAAAACATAATAACATGTGCATCATTGTGACGTTGATTGTAAATGTTTAGGGTTTGCGTCGACGGGTTAGCAGCACCTCTCGACCGAAGTACAGTATCAATATTATAATATAAAAAGTCACTATATATAAGGTTAAAGGAGCCAGAAAAGGAGTAATATTTGTTATAATATATCTATTTCAAAGAACAAGCTGCTGACGTTACAGAGAAAAAGCTAAAAATGTGCAATAAAATGTTTTTCTACATATAAATGTTTAAATATTGACAAATAGTCACAATTTATAACTAAGTACTATGCCTATGCCATCTTGAAACAACTTACAACTCCGGAATATGTTTGTTGACGCAAAAAGAGAATCCAATGCTAGAGAACGGAACCTGCAACAGAGATTGGCGATTCAGAAATAACTCGGGAAAATTAAACTAATTGCACAGTAGGGGTGGTTTATATAGTTTTTTGTTGTTTGGTAGTCTATGGAAGGAAGATGTGATATTTACAATGTGATGGACGGAGTGTTTGAGCCAATCAAACACTCACCCCCAGTCAACTGATCTGGGTCTAATCCATCACCATTCTTTAGCTCACTCAGCCTCACCAGTTCAGACATGGCCACATGCAAATCAGTCTGACCCTGTGCCTCATGAGAACAGTCCAGCCCGAACTTTTCTCATGTGCTCACGTTTTAACTGTTTTTCGTCTGCACATGTTCGGAAAAGTTACAAACTGTGAAGCTGTAAAGGTTTCGATTTTGATAGTAACACATATAAGGTATTATTATCTACATACGTTGGAGAGTTTAAAAAGTGTTACTCGGTAAAATGTGTTCTTTGCATTTTCATGATTAAAAGCATCTAAAATGAAGACGTATAAATCATTAGAAGAAAAAAAAAGGTTTAATATTTGTTATTTTTATGGTTCTTAATTTAAAAAAATGTCAGCATTTTTAAATCATAATCCCACCCTCCGAAAGGTGTGCTGGCGCTTGGGGCTTTGGGGAGGTTATTAAATAATAAATGCCCTTTTCTATGCACCTGTAGACTTGGATTTAAACTTTCAATTGCCTAGTCTGTATCTTTAAACTTCCTCCAAACATTTTGGTACTGCTATTTTAGTATTGTATTGAGCCATTCAGCAGTATGTGTTTATGTATACACTGTTCTAAAAGTGAAGCTGATGTACATTTTGCCAGACACTCTCCTTGCAGTATTGTAATAATTCAGCCAGTAACCATGTCATGAGTGATGTAGTATGTGATGTCATCAGCAGTGCATTGCAGGCGCTCGAGTTATAGTTAGCTGAACTAACTATAACGGGGGAATTTCAATGGTTTTGTATGAGTGAAATCTGCAGCTAAATATAACATGTGTGAATAACTTTGGCGCAGATTGAGGGATCTGCCTGTAATTTTCCTTAAATATGCCTCGCTGCGCTCCGCTTCTTCCCTGAAAGTTTTGGGGGGATTCATCAAGCGGGGGCCGAGAAAAACGGGGGTCCCAAAATGTGTTTTCCCCATGTTAATTCCTATAGGGACATTCTGACAAGGCTACAGCTCGAACGGCTGAACGGAATTATACCAGATTTGGCAAAATGGTAGGGACTGGTGTGCAGCAGTGCCTTTTGTATGTTTGGTGTAAATCCCTCCAGTAGCTCTTGAGAAAATTGAATTTGAAATTTTTCAAATGGCATTTTCTGTGGTACCTTTAGACACGGCTACAGCCCGAACGGCTGAACAGAATTACCCTAAACTTGGCAAAATGGTAGGGACAGGTATGCAGTAGTGCCTTTTCTATATTTGGTGAAAATCCCTCCAGTAGATTATATATCTATATGCGCTCACCGTATGTGCACCGTACGTGTATGGTACACGTACCGTACGCGTACGTGCGCGTACCCTTACGTGCGCGAGCGAGTTTCTGATTGGCTGGCAGTCGACTGTCAACATTACAAACTGTCCAAACCAGGAAGTGTTGGCCACCATCTTGTTTTTCAGGAGAACTGAGGCACAAGAGAGCCCAAAACAAGAGTGGAAAACACAAAAAGGTGGCAGGGTAGAGACTCCCCAACCCTCTAGCCCTTCTCAGGGGGTCCCAAAAGGACCCCCAAGGGCAAAAAAAAAAAAAAGCAAAAAAAAAATTGCGGGGTACGCACACCGTACGCGTAGGGTACACGCCCCGTGTGCGTACCCTGAGATTTATTTTAAAAAAGGGCTAGGGGGCCAGGGGGTCTCAACCCTGCCCCCTTTTCGCGTTTTCCACTCTTGTTTTGGGCCCTCTTGTGCCTCACTTCTCCTGAGAAACAAGATGGCTGCTCAGGTGGTCCCAGAAGGATAATAACATATATAAACATTATCAACTAATAGAATTAGCATTTACAAAACCTTTGAAATTTATTGAAAAAAATATAGGTTTCACGCCTGATATAGTTAGGAATTAGCATTTAAAAAACCTTGAAAATTCACTGAAAAAACCATAGATTTCAAGCCTTATTTAGTTAGGAATTAGCATTTAAAAAACCTTGCAAATTCACTTAAAAAACCATAGGTTTCAGGACTCATATAGTTAGGAATAAGCATTTAAAAAACCTTGCAAAATCACTCAAACAACCATAGGTTTCAGGCCTTATATAGTTAGGAATTAGCATTTAAAAAACCATTGAAATTGCTCCTATATAGTTAGTTGTACTAACTATATTTCGCGCACCCGCAATCCACTGCTGATGATGTCACATATTACATCATTCATGACATGGTCAGTGACATCACTGATGACATCACTGATGACATCTCATTTGACATCACTGATCACATCACTGATTATATCATTCATGTGATAATACGATGCACATCCTCACGCTCTAATATAACCTTTGATACACCCAGTGTTAAATACAGACTACCATTCTTGAAACCATTGACACACCAATACCAGTTACTACATACGCACTCACTGATTCCTAGGTCTACACACACATTCACTCATTCACCCATAGAATCACCCATACATACAATCACTCATCAATACAACACTATCATATGCACTCATACACCTATACAGACACTCACACACTGCCACTCATCCATACAGTTACCCTCACACCTAGTCAGTCATGCAAAGAATCAATCACACTTCCATTTCCTTAACTATACAGTTATACACACAACACCTTACTTATTCAAACATATACTAACACATACTTACTCTCTTATACAATCACTGATACAAGTACACAATGATCCCTACAGCCACTCACACATTCACTGTCTCTTATGTATAGTCATTTATATATACCAATAATCACATGCACTGTGTTTTACATATGTACTTACTTGGACATGTAGCACTGAGATATCCATTCACTCACCAACACACCCATGCACACAGTCAACCGCCCATATAGCTGTTTCCACATGCACTCTTGAACTCATACAGCTAGTGAATCATCTGCTCACACATCTATGCACAGAGTCACACACCTCCCAGCCACCCACACACACACTCAGTCTCCCATTCAAATACTTGGGCAACCAATCAATAACCCATATAGCCACTCATATAGCTACTGATCAACACATGCAGCAGCTTACACAATAACAGACATACTGATGCACACATTCATACAGTTTAGTCACTAACTTATGCATTTAGTAAAACACATTTAATCACTCACTCATACAGTCAATCACGCACCTACTAAATCCTTCATCCAGACACTTATACATCCACTCATTCTTCAATATGTAAAACATATTTAAACTTTACAGAAACACACAGTCACTGGATGATGTCATCAGTGATGTCATCAGTGATGTCAAATGAGATGTCATCAGTGATGTCATTTGAGATGTCATCAGTGATGTCACTGACCATGTCATGAATGATGTAATATGTGACATCATCAGCAGTGGATTGCGGGTGCGCGAAACATAGTTAGTACAACTAACTATATAGGAGCAATTTCAATAGTTTTTTAAATGCTAATTCCTAACTATATAAGGCCTGAAACCTATGGTTTTTTAAGTGAATATATATATATATATATATATATATATATATATATATATATATATATATATATATATATATATATATATATATATATATATATATATATATATATATATATATATATATATATATCCAACGCAAAGGTTAACCCCAAAAGAAGACGCTGCCAGTTAAATTCCATCACTCCATGTTTAGTTCGAAGCAACTGCATAAAGGGAAACGCCAGCCAACATTCATCCCATTATCTTCTGCCAGATTGGTTTCGGGAGTCTATCCCTTCTTCAATGGCATTCTGCTGCTTTTCGACAGTGATTCTCGAGTGCACTGATATTCTAAGGACCTGCCCCAGTGGGCGTGGCTGTACTCGCAGCCTGCTGGTACTTGTAGTGCCGCTAGGAGTTTAACTCCAGTGGCCCGTTTTACACTCACAGCAGAAATTAAAGTTATATTAAAACACCCATGTGGATTGATGAAATGTCCTGGTGTAAACACCTTAAGTCTCTCTCAGTTGTTTCAAAGAGATTAACTCATGTATGCACATGACACCTTCTGGCGTCAAGTCAGGTCCGCTCTCAAGCAGCGGGCCTGAAACCTATGGTTTTTTAAGTGAATATATATATATATATCCAACGCAAAGGTTAACCCCAAAGGAAGACGCTGCCAGTTAAATTCAATCACTCCATGTTTATTTCGAGGCAACTGCATGAAGAGAAACGCCAGCCAACAGTCAACCCGGTATCTTCTGCTAGACAGGTTTCAGGAGTCTATCCCTTCTTCAATGGCATTCTGCTACTTTTCAACAGTGATTCTCACGTGCACTGATATTCTAAGGACCTGCCTCAGTGGGCGTGGCGGTACTCGCAGCCTGCTGGTACTTGAAGTGCCGCTATGAGTTTAACTCCAGTGAGCCTGTCTTACACTCACAGCAGAAATTAAAATTATATTAAAACACCCATGTGGATTGATGAAATGTCCTGGTGTAAACATCTTAAGTCTCTCTCAGTTGTCTCAAGGAGATTAACTCTCGTATGCACATGACCCCTTCTGGCATCAAGTCGAGTCTGCTCTCAAGCAGCGGGCGTCTTCCGCGGCTGGGCTCAGCCGCTAATATCCAATGCAAAGGTTAACCCCAAAGGAAGACGCCGCCAGTTAAATTCCATCACTCCATGTTTATTTCGAGGCAACTGCATAAAGGGAAACGCCAGCCAACAGTCATCCCAGTATCTTCTGCCAGGCCGGTTTCGGGAGTCTATCCCTTCTTCAATGGCATTCTGCTGCTTTACAACAGTGATTCTCGCGTGCACTGATATTCTAAGGACCTGCCCCAGTGGGCGTGGCTGTTCTCGCAGCCTGCTGGTTCTTGTAGTGCCGCTGTGAGTTTAACTCCAGTGAGCCCGTCTTACACTCACAGTAGAAATTAAAGTTATATTAAAACACCCATGTGGATTGATGAAATGTCCTGGTGTAAACACCTTCAGTCTCTCTCAGTTATATATATATATTTCACACCACTGTATTTTTTAACAATTTTTACTTTTTGTTTCTTAAGATGAAACTTATTTTTTGGTCTGTTTTTAAATTGTCATGATTTTAAGTAATCGAACAATTAAATTACTAACTGCCAGTAGTTTGTACAAATTTATTGACCACTACCAGTGTCTTGAACTGATTTAGAAAATGTTCTGGCACTTTCCCCAATTTCGAGCCTTATTTTCCTACCGTTTTCATTGATATCACTGGGTCAAATGTCAATACTACTATATCATCGGCCTTTGCCAAAACTCAATGCTCACTGCTCCTGCCATGAAATCGCTTAGGCTCAATTAAAGCATTAGACTCTAACCTTATGATCAGCCGATCTATATAAAGGGATAAGAGTAAAGGGGAACAAGGACACCCCTGTTTTGCTCTGCTTATAATTCTGATAGGATCAGGCTGTTCCCTAATTATATGAAGCCTAGCAGTGGGGTTATGATAGACAGATTGAATGGCCTTGATATAGCCTTGCTCTATTCTATACCACTTCATCACTGCCCAAATATAGTTCCCCCCACAATGTCACATGTTGCTCTGCATTTAACAAGGCCAAGACCTAGGCTTTTTCATAGACTGCTGATGCATTAAAGAGTGCAATAAATCAATGGACATGATCTGTGGTTCCCCGCCCTCAGATGAAGCTGTGTTGCCAAGGAGAAACGAACTTGGTGATGACATTACACAGCCTTGTTGCTAAGACTTTGGAATATATCTTAAAATCGCTGTTAACTAATGTAATGGGTTTATATGACCCGGGTTGTTGCGGAGGCGTTCCTTTTTTTCAAAACACCACTATGTTAATCAGAGTCCAAGAGTCATCTATTTGTAGCCCTTTTTGTGCCTTAAAACATAAATCAATCAGATTATCACATAGTGCCGAATAAAACACTTAGTAAAATTCTATTGGTATTCCATTTGCCCCTACTATTTTACCAAAGGAGAATTCCTAAAGGGCCACGTACCGTTGTCCCTACTGACATGGGCATCTAAAGAAAACCCAAACCTCTGGAGTGTCTTTAGTTCCCGAAACTAATCCGAGGTATTCTGCTATCATGTTGTCGCCAGTTACCCCCTCTGCTCGATACAATACCTCATAAAAACTTGAAACACTTCACAAATTCACAAGGAATTAGTGACCAGGTGAATCCCTTAATGATGGTGATCTCTCCCTGTGTCATTTTCTGAAAAGTGCGTACCACAAGCACATGTCCAACCCACTCACAAAATTCATAGCACTCCTTTTTTGTGAGATAAATATTTTTCAGCCACTTTATTGGACTAAATGCTATTGGTGGTCGATCTAGTCAGGGAAAGAATCTGTTCAGTCACTCCTAAATCATCTCCTCTTTTGGCAGTAATTATAATTCTAGTCTCTGCTGCTGCTAATTTCCCATATAGTCTCTCAGTAACTTTGCTTGAGTCTTCTGACAGCAAAGGGTAAAGCTCAGAGTCTCTGCCATCCCCCTTGAAAGCATCTGAAACTGCCCCAGAATGAGCTCTACCCTCATTACGATCTAGAAATTCTGAATCCACCGATTTATATGGGCAATATATCCCTCATCCCTTAGTAAGCCTCCTTCAAATTTAGCAGGCTTGGGCTTACCCTGAACCAACCAATAAAATTCGGTATGTCAATGACCAGGGAGTTATGGTCGGACATGACTCTTGGGTACTTCTCAATTAATATCCTTTGAATCAGACTGATGGACGTAAAAAGATAGTTGAGGCAAACGTGTTTCCTGAGGGGGGGGGGGTTTGAAAAAAAGTATACCTGGAACTGGATGGATTATTTTTATAACAGATTTCCACCAGCCTGTGGTTTCTCTTGAGAGGATTTAGCACCGGAAGGACTCTAGGCTTACGCCTTGTATAGCAATGGTCTCCCATTTCAAGTGACTCATCAGGCTAGTTGATGTTCAGATCCCTACACTTTATGATTAATCGTCTGAATTACAGTCATAGAGAGAACAGAGTGCAATTGAGCTCCTTATGAATAGGCATTCAGCGATCACCTATCTGCCTAACATGTCAGAAGAGGGTTGTCTAACCCTGTAGTTATTTTGCCAAATTAGAGCAGTCACCCTCCGAGGGTTTGTGCTTTGTGTTGTGCTTACTCCTAGCATAAACCCTAGCTTTTCAAGAAACTTTTTCCTCAAGCTCTCAATGTGCATTTCTTACAGACGCACAATATCCGCTCTAAAAACGTGAAGATCTTCTGTGAAATGTCGTCTTTGAGCATTATCATTCAACTCACAAACGTTAACAAAGGCAATGGGTATCTCAGTAGTACCGGTCATGTAAGGGACCTAGATTGTCTAGCAGCTTCTTTCAGTTTCCTTTACTATCCCTCCAAACTGGACCACCCTGCAGACAAAAAAATACCAAATGGACTCATTCACCTTTACTTCCTCCTCTTCTGGAGTACACCCCACCACCATAGGAACTAAACTCCCCAGCCCTTGTCCCTCGCTCCTCTCTATCCCTATTCCACAACCTATACAGTGAGTCAATCAGACCACTGCTGGTTTAAATAATGGCTCCTGTGCTACCCCTCTTCCCAAACTCTAAGCCACCAATACCCACACTTTTTTATACAAACAAATGGAAACCATGGGACAGAAAGAAAAAGAAAAAGGCACTTGTAACTTGCCTTCCCCATATCCCATAACTGTGTATCAGTCTCTTATTGGAATACCAATATATAAACTAGGAGCTGGGAAAACAGACAGCACCCCAGATACTGTTTCATACATACATATAAGGCAGAGAGAAATAACACTGCAGAGCAATTACAGATCAGGTCCCATCTGTCAGTTTGCCAATTTACTCATTGGCCATGATCGCTGAAGTTAATACCAGGGTTCTTTTGTTGAAGACAATCTTATGGTGAGCAGGCTTCAACAAATATGCTTATGCCCCAATTGTCTGACACAGTTTGATAAGCTGACTCAGCCTCCACTGTCAAGTGACAGAGTTCCGGGTGCAAAAAAAGTGACTATCAAAATTAAGCTTGGCATCAGGCTGGGCCAAGACATTCAACTTGTATGTTTTTTAACTCCTTCGGCATTATGAGAAATCAATTATCTCTGGATTTACATCTCCAAATTCCAGGAGATCATTTTAGGGAAAGCCCTTTTAATAGGTTAACCATAAACGCCCTGGACCTTATTTATGAAGGACTTGCGCCACTTTTACGTGACTTTTAAAATGGGAAAAAGTCACGCACCGGTGGCGCAAGGCCTTCATAAATAAGGCCCCCTGAATTTATTGCCTTCAGCCCCTTCTTTGATGCCAACACATCACAAATTATTGCATCTCTGTCTTTTCTTATAGTGCAATGTCTTTACTTTGAGTGCTCTGAGCATCTGATTATGCTTTTGTCACCCCACATCTGACTTTAATTCTGCAGTCTGGTTTTCAACCAAGGCAATCCTCTCTATGATTTCAACACAAGCTATAACCTAGCCTTATAGCCATCAGAGCGAATCTTTTCCTGATGTTGTGTGATGAAAGTATATATTAACTTTGGGAGGGTTCCATTGTAATGTCTACAGTAACCAGAGAGTCCCTACCCCCCAAGACAGTCTGCCTTTGGCCCAGTATTACCGTATATACCTGCTGTGTTGCGGAGTAATCCCATTCTACTGTAGAGACCGACCCATTCTTTTTGGTCATTTAATGAATTTTGGGATTGGCTTTGATATTCCTATGTTGCCTCGCTCACCTAATACCAAGCCTGTCTGACAAGCTGCTTTGACTAGTACCAGAGATTGATGATCACCTTTCTGCTTCTGTCTCCCCTGGGATTGTGATATCAGAGCCATCAGTAAGTGAAAATAATTTATCTCCCAGGTCCAGAGATCCAGGGAATTATCAAATTGGGTTTCTGTGGCCCGGCCCCCTCTACAAGAGCCCTGACATCTTTTTCATTAGATTTATCTGCAGTTAGGTCTGTGTTTGCCTCCTTTCCACCACTCAGTCCTAGCACATTAGGCGGAGGGAGCTCCTTCCTCCAAGAAGACAGCATTGTCAGTTTTTTGGGCTCTCTTGTTACAATCGGACTTGCCCATTCCACAAACTCAGCATTAAAATCAATACCTGTTGCATATCAATTAAAGGTTGCAAAGATCCAATAGGTAGGGGCAGCACTACTGAGCACCTATGTTGATCTGCACCCCAGCATTGATTCCCCTAATCTGCGTATCCTCCTTGGTGTCTTTTATTAAAACAGGGCTCCCCCCATCATGGCACCCCTGAACCTGTCACTGACCTGGTAATTGGCTTTCACTGCCAGTCCACCACACTGCCACATAGCTCTATTCTCCTAAGCTGAGCCAGCCCCTTCTAACGTGATGATGACCCTCGATTCGGTGAAGGCAGCCATTCAACTCTAAATCCACTGTGAGACTTCCATTCTGAGCTGACCTGCAGTGACCGTTTCTTTGCCACAGCTCATCTCTGAGGATGGTCCACACTGGGCTGAAACAGCACCATTGCTGAAGAAGAGAAGAGCTCTGTAACGGGGAGTAAGGCCCATATATCAGCGTGCCGCTGCTTATGCTAATCCGCTCTGCTGCAGAGTGTATCTAGGCTCTTTTAGTGTTTCTGAGCCTGGTTATCATTCCCCCTCCATTTGCACAGTCACTCCGATCTAGCTTGGAAGGGCTTGGGCCAGATGGAAGCTGTGCTGCCACTGCCATCTCAAGAATTTAGTCCTGAGTCGACCTTACAGATATAAGTGCCATTTTATGCTCTGGGAACGCTTGAGCAGTGAACCACCCAGGTCTCGTCGAACTAAGGTGCACTCTGGGCTCATTGGACTGCGGCTCTCTCACAGTGTGGTTGACCGCTTGGGCTTCTGACTCCATAGGCCCAGCCTCCAACTTCCCTAGGTATGACATTGGTAAGAAGTATACAACCTTAAATCAGAATATTTGGTAGAGCAGAAAAGCATGTGTCTTGGCATTGAAATTGCAATATATCAAGTCCTGCAATCTGTCCCCCAATTTTGTACACATCGTCAGCCAGTCACATTACTACTCTGCATTACACCAACAGAAGCACAATTGCAGCGTATTTCAGATTGATATTCACCAGTTCCTTACTGTAACCATTGAGAACTCAGGGGCAGATTTATGAAGGGAGATGCATCACGCTTGTACCACATAAAAATTGGTACAAGTGCGAAGCAAGTTCAAAATGCCATTTATGAAGCCACATAGGACTACCTTGCGTCAATTTGAAGTAACGGAACACAGCTCAAACCACTTCATTGCATAATGCGTAGGCATTCCATGGGCATTAGTTAGTGTTCCCATGCAACTCCCGTGCTTTTTATGCATTCCAATATTTATCAAAAGTGTTAGACTTGGGAATGCGCCAAACAGATATGGCTTCCCAGTGGAAGCGTAATGAGAAGGAATATCTTCATTTTGTCTCATCATTTACTCTTTCTATGTACAAAAAAAGAGTAATATGACTCCCAGGAATGTTTTTGTGGCGGAAGGTAACAATAATGCATGCAACACAGGCACAAGAGTGCCTGCATTAGCGATAGGCAGCCAAAACGGCACCATCGTAGGGACCAATGCAAGAATGTGCCATATTCTTTTAAATACGGTGCATTCCTCATTCTTCCCTGTAACGCAGCACCGCGCAGTAGGGTGACTTGCTGCACTGCGTTGCATTGCTTAAGCAATGAATATGTACCTAACTGTGGAGATTGAGCCACTTCCTTATCCACTGAATCACACATTTTAAAAAAACATCTCAAATAAGTAAGCCAGCAACAAAGGAAGCATTCATGTCAGTTGAATTAAATCCCTGTCTGGATATCCACAGTCAATTTACCTCATATCTACATCTAACCCAAAGGATTTAAGTATAGCTGGTGTGTTGTACTGTCTATGCAAGAATTGAAAATGTAGGGTCAGATTTACAAGAAACTAACGCAGTGCGGTGCCGCCAGTCATTTTTCTGTGCTGTGTTAGTTTCGAAGCACAGGGATGCAACATATTTACAACAATATGCCGCATGTCTGTGCTTCCTACCGATGCTAGTGCACAAACTGCCCTTAGGGTGGAGCAGCATTCTGACTAATTTACGATTGCTTGTAAATCTGGAAATGCATCAGTGGATTTGGGTGTTGCGTGGGAACACCTACAGCAACACCCATGTCACGCCCCTAATACACAATGGGTTGCGTGAAAAGGGGCGATATTTGCAAGCACTGGTAAAGTCATGCAGGGTGGCTTTACGTGTGCTTGTAAATATCATGCAGCAGGACGCACTAGCTGTGCAAGGGGCTTGTAAATCTGCACCATAGAGTTTTTTGCCATTATACAGGATTTTTTTATTTTGCGCACAGCAATTTTAACACATTTTTTCTTATATGATCTCTACCAGCTATGTTTACAGCCAGAACCTGGAATTATTGTTTTCAGGATTTCCTAAGAGAAGCATATGATAAGCTGTATGGGCTAGTGATTAGTTGCATGAGCACTATGAAATCTGAAATGTCTAACAAGTGGACAGGAATACTGATTATATTTGACCCTGGAGTCTAAAATATAGAAAATAATCAGGGGGGATATGAGTGGGTGTCATCGAGTGTTTTGAATTCTGAGTGATATAAATGTGTTCTCTCTGTACAAAATTCTTATGTGAGTAAGGCCCGAGGTTGGATGTTGGCATTCAGACTTGGACTGCGATGGAAGACTATGGTGCTCGGTCAACCTTAGCTTGGACTAATGCAATATTCCCAAACCAACCACCCTGGACAACCAATGTCAGGCCCAGTTGAACCAAGCCAGCAAACCCATGCATGTTGTAGGCCTTGGGATAACGTCTACCAATACCATAGCCAAGAGGCATAGAACCTCCATTTCTTTCTCAATTACGAAGTGCGGTGAAGTGACACAGGACAAAACCAATAATAATCAAACTGTGCTTACTTGACATAGTAATAAACGTCTACATCTGGTTCTGGAAAAATTCACAGCTTGTTGGCAGTGTCAACACTTCCCACAGTGAACTTAGCTGTTTCCCCGTCCACAATAGCTTGGTTACCAGTGCGTGGGTCAACAGTGTGTGGGTCAACAGCTTGCGGAGAAAAACCTTGGACAAAGGTTTAGGTATGTTAAGAAAGAGAAATAAATTTTGTGGGAATCCTTGGAAAGAGTGCAATCCAGCCTGACATTATTAATGGAGAGAAGTGTTGTCCTAAGAAACAGACTAATGCCTCAATCGCAATGTCAAATAATAATGGCAACATGAAGCTAGGTGTCCCCAAAATTATAATAAACTGCTTTGAAAGCTGGTCATTCACCCTCAGCTGAGCCCTAGGATCAGAATATAGCAGTGTAATCATCCCACAATGCTCTCGGCCATATAGTGTTTTCATAGCACCGAGAATACGAAGCTCTATTTCAGGGAATTGAGTGTTTTTTAAAAATTTTAAATCCGAACCACTGCACTGAGAACTGGTTGAGTGCAGTAGGGCAAACAGAGTGTATAGGATATGAGCCATTGATTAATCTGGCACAAAATTGAGCTGGCAAGTTCAATCCAGACATCAACGAAAGGAGTCTGGCAACTACTTTCATGGGTATCCTAATATCGCAATTAATAAAATCTTATCCTATAGGTGCATTTTGTAACCCGCTTTCAGGTTTTAAGGAGATTGATAATGACAGCCTTGAAGTAAAGACAATGATAGTGTGCCTATTTCCCACATCTCTTCAAACATTGCCAGTAGTTGGTGCACTAATCACCCTCCATATTTCATATAAAAGCCCATCACCACCCAATGTCATCGAGTGGGATAGGGACTTGATTTTCTCTATTATTTAGTTGGCTTTGATAGGTCACACCAGGATTTCCCTCTCTACAGCCACCAGTCAAGCCAATGTAATCCTATCAAATAACCTCATCAAAATTGCCCCTGGCCTGGCACACATACAAGTCCTTATGATACCTCAAAATCAACTCAAGGACATCTGTGAAGGCCTTTTGAATATCTGCTTCCTGTCTTTAGTCTCATTGACATCACCAGATGATCACTGTAAGTGAGTCATTTCATTTCATTTTATAAGTCTTTATTTCAATTGTTGAAATCATAAAAGACAACAGGTTAAAAAAGAAATATCAAGATTTTTTAATTTTTTTTTAAAAACCAACAAGGTAACATGATATACAATTAAATTCAAGACACAGAACTGGTGTAAACTTCAGAGCAATGAGGCAGATCCTAATCGATCCCACCTTTACTTTAAAAAAAATAATTTAAGTCTGTTTTTTAAAAACAAGTTATACAAAGAGTGGGTAGACAGTGTTCTATATACAATACATGTCCCTATACAGGTTTTAGGTGGCAGATAATAAAAATACTCAGTTAAAACGTAATTTGCGAGCTCGGATGATCCACATCCAATGGAGAAATTTTGCTACAGCAGTAACCACGGGTTGAGTGCTATTTGTTTTAAGAATCCTGAGTGCCTCAACCCCTGTATTGAGTCCCAACTGCAAGCAAATGGGTTTTTAGCCACATTTGCCTTGGGGCTGTGTATTCAGGACAGATAAATAAAATATGCCCAATACTTTCTCGTTGGGTATGGCAAAAAGGGCAGCTAAGGTCATTGCCATTTCTCCATTTGGCAGTAAAGGAATTAATTGGTAATGTACCCACCCTGAATTGGTGGAATCGCTTCCTATCCTCAGGTACAGTAATACAATCCCAATATTCCTCTAAAGCTGTCGAGTTTTTAAGTTCCAGAAAGTCCGCGGTCAAAGACGGATCAACACAGCTGCCAAATCTTTTCAAGGAAACCATACTCCAATAAAGTTCTCTAAATGTTTTCTTAGGTGGGAAGGTATGGGCTGTTGGATCTTCCCACAAGCTGGCTAGGCCCATTGCAATGTAGGTTGCCTTTGCCTCCCTCATATAGGGGATTTGATGTGCTCTGTCCGCGTCTCTAACTTCGAGAAATGCCCGAGCATACTGGGAGACATCTGGCATGAACCACAATCTCCTCCAGTATGCCACTGGTCTTTAGCGGGCCATGTCCTCCCAGCATTGGGAACCCAAGTCATAAAAAAGAGGGGTCAGAGGGGTAGATACGGTAAAGACCTGTGATACCTCGTAAAAATGTATTTTGTGCCCTAGTTAGGGGTTCAAGATTACTATAACTCCATAATTCCGCCCCGTAAAGAACTGCAGCTCCAATCTTAGCATCGTAAATTTTCAATGCAGTGGTAATTGGTCTGGTGTGTGAGAGAAGTAGCTCTTTTGTTAAAGCTCCAGCTAGCTGCACATGCTTAGTTACCAGCTGGGTTGTGTGGGATTTCCAGGGTTATGCCCAAATATGAGAAAACCTGGGTCTGTTCCAGTTGTGCCCCGTTCATGACCACCTTCCCTCTTACGTATTTGGACTTGTGGAGGACCATGAACTTGGTCTTACTCACATTTATTAAAAGTCCATGGTCATTGCAGAAGACCTCAAACACATCTATAGCTTTTTGTAAGCCCATTGAGTTTTTGAAATCAACAGGGTGTCGTCCGAAAACATCAGCAGGGGGATCAACCTACCATCCAGTTTAGGGGCATCAGTAGGCTGGTGCTCGTAGTAGGAGATCACCCTGTTGATGTATAATGAAAAGAGGGTCGGGGCAGGTACGCACCCTTGGCGAACACCTCTGGCAATCCTGAACTTGTCAGTTAGTTCCATCTAACTTGGGCAAAATTGTCCTTATGCAATATTTTTAAAAAGGACAAAATATTTAGTGGCATACCCTGCTCTTCAAAAACGTCCCACATATTAGCACGCGGCACCAAGTCAAACGCTGATTTGAGGTCGACAAATGCCACGTAGATCGTGCCCCCCCCCTAACACAACTACCCGCCAATAAATTAAAACAAATCTAAAAACCTGGGGGCAGATTTATGAAGGACTTGCGCCGCCGGTGCGTCACTTTTTCCCATGTTAAAAATGACGCACCGGCGGCGCAAGGCCTTCATAAATCTGCCCCCTGATCTATAGTGCTGTATGGCTTCGGTATCCTGCCTGGAGAGGTGAAAGAACTTCTTCCTCCTCAATCCATCCTTGGATTCTCTTGCTACCACCTTCTGAATACAGTCTATAAGACTTATGAGCCTATAATTCCATGGATCTGAGCGCTCCCCCTTTTTGTACATCGGAATGATCTCAGTGCCCTTCCCACTGTAAGTGAGTCAAAACATCTACACCAGCATCCTATCTGGTTTATTGCCCTCTCGTGCTGCCTGGTGTAGTATACTTATTCATGCCAAATGCTGAATTGATACAGTTTCTCATGTATACAAAGGGCCACTGCAATTATGCAATTGTGGGGCTGCAGTGTTTCTCACATAATTAGAAGATGTGCCATATTTGCCACATAATCCATCATCTGCTGCATAATCTTCAGATTTAAACCAAAAAAAATTCTGGCTCAAATGGTCCAAAAGTTACTAAAAATGCAGCAAAACATGGGGTCGGTTCTGCACCCGTTTTGATCATATTTCCCTAGGTGCAAATCTGGTTCCCTGCTAGATGTGGTCCACCATCGATTGTACTGCAATATTTATGTTTTTAAAATCTGATGCTGGGTTTCATCTGTGTCATATCCACCTATCACTCCCACCCTTCACACTGAAACCACAACTCTGCAGTGATACCCCTTCTCTTAATCCACCCAACATATGTAGAAACTGAAGAACCTCAAGACCTGTCATAGTCAACCTCAAGGAAGACACTTGATGCATACATGCCATGCTATAGACAACCAGATTCAGCCACTTGCGTCCGCTCCCTGATCCCAGGTCCACCATCATCAACCATCCAGCATTAATGCTGTCTATACTAACAGATAGCTCTGGTAGGATTTGTGCGCAAAAAACTTAAGTTCAGAGCAGAATTTCAATCAAACGTACAGTATTTCCAGCCTCCTGGTGTCAAAATGTACCAATCAATGTCCCGAAGAAGGCTCTTCATACTTGATGCAATCTAACAGAGAGGATGACCCACACATGCCCATCCACTGACGGTAACTGCATTCTGGCTCCACTCTCATTCCACTGCTAGTTTGCATCTCCTACAAGCCTTGACAATTGTTTTACACTAAAGAATCAGGTCCATGCAGTGTATCTAAAAAGCATGTTTTTAAAGTTTGTATTCCCACTTCAATCAAATTAAATGTGCACAATAAAAAACTTAACAAGCTCACACTTTCATTAGTGCTACTGAAGACCTCCCAAAGTAGAAACACTTAAATGCCTCTGGTTTTCACGTTGTGCTCCACTTACATTTAACACTTAACAATTACTCTCTCCGTTTCTACAAACAATCACCGGGAAGCGGGAGGGGAGGAGGGCATGGAGGGGTCAGGGGGTCTGGGAAAAGTGAGGAAAAATAATAAATGAGGAACACACGCATTGTTCGTACTCTCGTTAAATATTACACTGCTTACCTATCTGTTTTCCTCTTCAGGCTGTGATTCCAAACCTCAGTATCTGGAGTCTGGCTCAGTCAGTGCTTCCTCTGTTGACACTGACTGTTCTGCACTGATGCTTTGCCGACAGCCCTAAGAGTCTGTGGATCTTGTAGTTGGTTGGATCGCACACTCTCTTCCAGTAATCCTAAGGAGCTGTAACTAGTAAGCACGCCCCGCGGTGTCTCTCACTAACAGGTCAGACGAGTCGGAACAAAAAGCCATTTCTAATTCAGCGAGCAGACACTGTGTCTGCTGCATACCTTTTAAACATGCTTGCTAAGTTCTACAAATAGAGCTTAAACTGCTGATTAGCCATTGGATGGCACTCCCAAATTCAGAGGAACTGAGGTTCAAGGAAACATAAACTTGACAAGTTAGTGATTTACAGTGGAATCAATACAAACGTATGTAAGGTTGATAAAGGGGTGCTAAAATAGTTACTGCAGTTTATGAGAATTTCAGAAGATCTCTTTATAATAGCATAACATGTAGGTCATGTTGCATTACCGAGTGGAGTTGTTTAGCAGTTCGAATCATGCCAGAGGTTAGTAAGGATAGGGGTGTAAAGGGTTCAACAATCAGAGACATAATGCCATATGTACAAAACTCAGGATGTGCAATTTCCAAATAATGAATACGTACAAATCACTATTAGGGAATCGCAAAATAATATGGACATAACCATGGATTCCACTAATAATGATTCCTACGAATTTGCAGAATACAGTCTTAATACAGGGACATCTTAAGGATTTCTGGGGGCCTGAGCAAGATATATTTTGAGCCCCCCTCTTTGGAGCAACCTTGACTTTTTACCACTTTAGGGTCATTCAAGCTCTTTTTTTAGGGTAAACAATATTGAAATACATGGTAAACCTTCAGAAACAGGGCTGTAGAAAAATAGATAAAAGCTCAATCTGCCTGGTGTCCTCCAGCTCATTGGAACCAAAAGAAAGCCTGAACAAGAGCTGATAAAGCCTTTTCTTTCTGAGTTTGGATCCAGATTTCTACACTCGCAACAACAGCCTTTTATATGAAATTCAGTGCCTAACTTGCTTAAAACTCCCATTGTAGGAAAAACACTCCAAGGGTAATTTGTTAGATGTTTATTGAAATAGGGCATAATGTACAGTAAGACATTTGGAGAAAGCTCTTGAAATTGTGACTTTAATCGGTGACTATTTGTAATCACAAATATATTCTCCTTTAGGACTGATGTTCTTATGGTTGCAGTCAAAATCAAAGAGCAGCTCATGAGGAATTTTACCATTTCATTGGTAAATATCTAATCTTTTCTCTTAAATTCTCTTCCCCTGCCTTGTGCATCTCCTCTTCAATATATTTTGGCATGTAAGAGAAATGTGGCCAGCCACGATCCAAGAGATGCACAGAGAGATCAAGATAATAAAATAGCAAAAGACGTGAAGTAGAGGGTTAAGGGTGGGCAACTCATCAGAACCACTGCTTTGCAATGCATCTTCAAAACAGACCTCACTTTGCTCTGCAACCAGGATGTAAGGTACATTTACCAGTGGAACTAATTTGGTCCCTATATCCGGCCTGCGCTCCTTCATGGTCAGTGATAGCATGTGTCTTTGTCCTAGTCTGGCACCACCAGATGACCACAGTTGGTGCTTTGTGCTTTTAAGCATCATTTTTACCTAAATGTTTAAAAATTGGATATCTCCGGTTCTACTAATTGGATTTTCATTATGGTTGTGTATGATTACTGTTTTACACTTTACTCTATTTTTCTAAAGCGGTGTGGAATTTTCTTGTATTGTGATTTCATGTTATTACTGTTTGTGTGCTTCATGAATCTTTAAACATTTTCTTGATGCTGAGATGTGTGGAGGAGTTATGATATTTACAAGTGCTTCTCAGCATGTAAGGTAGCCCAATGGACACACAGGGTCTCAGAGGAGTACTGGGGGCCAGTCTCTAGAAGCATATGCCCAGAGTAGGTAGTGACACCTTGCTCACACTAGAAATAGGAGACCTCTTGAAGTACGCCCCCATGACATTCATCCTGGTCGCCAAGTCTGGACTCACTCAAGAAAATACTGCATGAGATTAAGTAACAGTCAGAAACTGCCACTGTCTTCGGTAGATTTCCTTGATTTTTCCATTAGGGCACTGCATGGTTTGGTCTGAGGAAGAAAAGTTTAGAATGTACGGGTTGTACAATCTTGTTTTGAGAGAGCACATACTCAGTACTCATATTATGGAGTGGTGGCAGCATCACTGGCCCCATCGAACTTGCAAAGGAGGCAGGCCTCTGGATCAGTATCATAGTGTCCAATTAGGTACCTGGAAGTGACCACAAAAAGGGTGGTTTAGGTTCGCCTCAGGAGAGTGAGGGGGAGGTCAAAGGTGACCCAGATAAACCCCAGAGGAAGGTGAGGAAAAGGGTTCCCAAGCCTCTTTTGAGAAACAGAGGGAGGTTGGGATGAGTGGTGGCCAGCTGGCCCTATTTTCCCATCTCCAATTCGTTACTTTCAGTGTTCCCAGTTTGCACACAAGCAGGGAGACATTGTTTGTCCTAAGAACCCTCCACCCTGGTGGAAATTCTACAGGAGAGGCCAATGTGGCCTTAGGGAGTTTTGGAGAAGTAGCGCCCAGAGGCAGATCATAGACCATGTCATGATCTCTCTTAGTTGTTGACAGATTAGGAGGGTACACTGGTGATTCACCAGGGGAAAGTGAATGGGATCCCTATCACTGCCTTGAGGGACACTGGGGTTAGCCCGACCATGGTAGTGAAAAGGCTGGAGTCTGCAGAGATGTACACCGGACGGGTGTGTAGGGTAACTCAGGTTCAGGAGCTGTACTTTTTCCACTTCAAGGCCCAGGTATCCATGGAGTGGGGTATGGAGGTGACCTAGTGGAGACTCATAGTTTGTCCCCAGATTCTGGGGAATGAGTTGCCTCTGTTGTCAGGAGAACTGGGAGGGGCGGCCGACCTGGCTACCCTGACAGTTCCGTTCTCTGGGGGTTTCACTCAAGCAGAGGGTATGGGAGCCGAGATGGAGGGGCACGGAGAAGGAGGACTCACCCCTGTCCCATGTTCAGCCTCATGGTATAGACCTTGGACTGAAAAACCAGTCTAAGGATACCACCCATGGACTGGTGGTGTTGCAGGCATGCTGCACAATCACAGCACTATACGTGGGATTATGGGGCCTTAGTATATAGGGACTGAGTCATCCTACTACCTTATTACCCATGAGCCCAGGACTGACTTGCTATAGTGTCTCACTTGCCCTCCTAATCACTTACAAAGGAGCAAGTGATTAGACTCCCCAAAACACAACACTCCCGACTCTCTCAGGAGTCATGGTTACAAAGCACACCCTTTCACTCACACTCTTGTACTTGTTCACAATAAGATCTGACAGAGGCAAGAACATGTTTAAAATATGTATTTTAACTAACGTGCTCTAATATGCATACCACAATAAGCAGCAAAAAGCATATTACAAATTCGGTCAGTAGATTATAAAAGGAGCTATCATAGTGAGGTACAAAGTAGCCTAACCTCCCTCCCCTTGCACAGACGCAGGATGATTATATATTAGAAGATCCCTGGGTGGTATCTGCAGACCTCATACCTCAGTCTATAAATGGTAGTTCTTCATCATAAATGATCTCATATTCTGCTCCCTGGAAAGATCCCTCTCCAAGTGTGTGCTACCTATCTGTGTATTCCAATAAGACCAAAGTACGTATTCCCAAATAACAGATGCATCTGTATGTTTTGTCTAGGTGCTTGGGCCCGACCAGAACAGAACAACATTGGGCATTGTTGTTAGACCTTGCTGGCAATGTTCAGACTAAATCCCAGGAACCTGCAAAGCTTCAACACAACCGTAGGTTCTTTTTTATTTTTTATTTTTCTTTTATTGGTTCAGTTCAAAGCCAAATATAAAAAACATTAAATCATAGCAGGACATCATATATACAGACTTATGGTGAAAATAAACACGAAAACAAAACCAAAGAAAAAACAATACAGGGAACAATACCATCAAATACAGTTAAACAGAGGTCATTCTAACAGGCCTAAATGGTCTATCATTGCCTGCCAAATTTTATACCCCCTTTGCATTTCCCTAAATGATTTAATGTGATAAAGGTTATATTCTAAATTAAAAACATTATAGAACTTTGCCCGCCACATTTCATTTACAGGTGCGTCTGGTTTCCACCCATAGAAGAAATAAATAGGCGAGCTACGGCCATAGCCATGAATAAAAGATATCTATTTTCATGATATCCTAAAAAAAAGATCGGTGACATTAGATAGACCAAAGATAATCAACTCTCTGGAGATAACCACATCACAGTGTATAATATGTGACAAAAATCTTTCAATAGATGTAAAAAAGGGTTTTAGCACTGAACAATCAGAAAAAATATGCCCAATATCCGCCAGATCCGATTGACACCTATAACATTTCCCATTATAAGCATTACCCCATTTCAACATTTTAAAAGGTGTATGATAAAGATTAAATAAAGTTTTATAATGCTGTGAACATAAATTGGCAGATAAAATAATTTTAGCAGCCGTGTAGATTGAATCTTGAAAGGGTACTACAGAAGTACCCAATCTAATACACCATTTAGACTCCTGTGACCCCATATCGTCCTGCTGTATATTCAACAGATAATTATATAAAGTCCCTATTCGTGATGGCTTTTTAAGTATTTCAATAAAGTCATTTGGATATAGCTGTAAGATACTTGGATGTTTAAGAATAAAGTCACGTAATTGTAAATACTTAAAAAATCATGCTGGGAAACAGTATATATATCTTTCAACTCCTGAAATGAAGCAATTGTACCATCTTTAACCATAGAGCCAAGAAACACCATGCCTTTTTCCCCCCATGTACGCATCGTACGATCCCAAAATATTAGAGGAAACAATCATGTAGAGTTACATGGAGTATAAAAATTAATGCGTCCTGAAGAGATAATCTTTCGAATTGATCGCCATCCTTTAGAGGCTGATAATACTAATTTGAATCTGGTCATTTTACAATAACTAGGTTCTAAAAAGCGAAGCAACATTTGTCGTGATTGAGGGCCAAGTAAAAGAGAAAAAATATCTGGGCTCTCAAATATGGGTGGAGTCCCCTCGATCACAGAATATTTAATATTCTGCAGAAGACAAGCCAAATAATATAATGCAAAATTTGGAACCCCCCATCCACCGCGTAGAAGTGGGAGTGTCATAAATTTAGAAGCCCTACGCGGAATGGTTCTGACCAGAAATAGTACAACACTTTAGGCAGAATAGACATCTTTAAGACATTGCGTCTCCCAACCAGCAACAGATGTAAGCATTCAAGTTTTTCCAACTGATTTTTAACAGATTGTAATATATCTGTCCAGTTCACCATAACCAGCTCTTGAAGCGATAGCCTAATTTTAATGCCAAGGTATTTAGCCTCGAGGGTAACACGACAGTCATTAAGGCAGAGTCCTGTTGAGCAAATAACCTGCGTTTTCTGAATATTAAGTTTATACCCCAACACATTACCAAATTTGCAAGTTAAATCTTCAATCTCACGTAGTGCTGATTCTGGAACAGATGTTATGACGGCAACGTGATCAGCATAAGCTAATACACGTATACTGCCCCCGGGTAGCACCATAGATTGTATGTGTTGAGATGACACCAGCATCTGTAAAAGTGGTTCGACGTACATAGCAAACAATAACGGCACCCCTGCTGTGTACCCCGAGTGATATTAACAGCTGCTGATTCCTGGCCTGACAAACAAATCTTGGCCCTGGGACGTCTGTACATAACCTGTATAGCATATATAAATCGGGGTCCAAATCCCATTTTTCCAAAAATTTCAACGCGATCAAATGCTTTTTCGGAGTCTAAAAACACCAAACCAACATTCATACGAGTTACAGCAGCATATTCCAAAGCTGCAATAACGCGCTGTATATGATTAATCGTGCCACAGCCTGTAAGGAAACCATGTTGTTGTTCAGAGACTAATGCCGGTACAACTTGAATCAGCCGGTTCGCAAGGATTTTAGAATATAGTTTCGCATCCACATTAATAAGTGAAATAGGTCGGTATGACCCAGGAAGATGCGAAGGCTTATCTTTTTTTTTAATACAATTATACTTGCATCATCCCATGATGGGGGGGTGTCCCGCTTGAGCGGCAATAAATGTCGACAACATATCAGCTTTAATGATGGGAAATAGGACATGATATACCTCTAGAGGAAGTTTATCAGGGCCAGTAGCTTTCCCCAAAGCCAATTCTTTAAGTGTGGTCTCAAGCTCTTGCATTGTAATTGGCGCCGCTAGCTCTTCTTTATGTATAGGATCTAGCTGAGATAAATCAAATCTATCAACAAACTGACCAATTAAATCAAGAGAAGGGTCTTCTTGGGTATGAAGGTCCATAGGTTCTCATGTAAAAAGATCAAAAGAAGCATTTGCAAAATAAACTCATGTAGTAAGGTGTGCAAAGCAGTGGACAGTCTGCAGGGCGCTCATCAGGTGCGACTGATGTTATTGGGCAAAAGGAGAGTTGCCCTGCCATCCTGAGGCTGAGGGGAGAGGCAAGAAATTAATTTAAAAAATCAAGCAGCCGAAAAGAAAATTCTACTTGCTGGCTGCTCTTTTACATTTTATGGGGCAGCTGTAATAAACTGCAGACGTCCTGCTGCACATGTGCCTGCCAGGGCAAGGTCATCTTTCGACCTGCAGGCAAAAGCTACAACAGTGACATGACAGGGAGTGTGCTTAGTTAGAATGCAGTGGATCAGGCTGCTTATCAGGTATTTAAAAAATGGCCCTGAGAGGAGATGGCAGAACTCTGTTAATTTCAATGGCAAATGAGCAGGACAGGCTGAGAGGGAGAAGGAGGTAGTGGGTGGCAAAATTTACCAGTCATCACGAGAGAGGGCGTGCTGTAGAGGGTGCCGCTCACCACTCTCCTTTCCATTCCTAGTGTGTAGTGTGTTTTCACTTTTGAAAGCGTTATGCAGCTGAGAGAGCGCAATTTGAATATAAAGTATATGTAGCCATATTTAGACGTATATGTTATAAACGTAGGAATGAAATGCATATCGTAATGTGAAGTTGATGACTATAGCATAAAGTCAATTAAAGTGATATTATGGTATAGGAAACGTAAATGTATTTACACGTTAAACATGCATTAGATTTAGAAGGCTCGTATACGTAGTGGGCTAATGTAGAAATGCCTACGAACAGTAGAACGTGCAGAGTAGAATTCATGTACGTGTGTAGCTTTAAATGCAGAAACGGCGAGAAATGTAACATGGAGAAACGTGCAGAGAGCATACATAACGAAGCAACCAATGAGAATAAAGTTGTATTCTATGAAATTTATATTCTATGTATTAAGGTTTATATTCTACGAAATTGTATTTTTGCTAAGATCTATTCACATATGAACGAAGTATTTGGTAGATACGATTGTATATAAATGTATGTTAAAGGTTATATTGTGGAGAAGAAGTTTGTAGGAATGCTAGAAGAATTTAGGCCATTTGTGATTATAACCTGAATGACCAAGGGTTCGCAAGAGTGTAGTCCAATGTATGTAATTTAGTGGGCTCACAGGAGTCGTGAATAGTCTTCACATGGAGGTGCGAGCCGAAGAGTCTAGCATTTGTTAGATTTAAGGTGACAAATGTCGAACGAAGTTTATTGCCTAAACATGAGAGGAGGCGATTGGAATTTGAGCTTTGTTTTGAATGACCATTCACAGGATCTAGTAAGGTCAGAGAAAGAGTTGTAATGTTAAGGTCTTGTTTAAGGTTATCTGACTTTGGATGAAAGTGTCAACTAAAAGTCGCCAACGAGAAGATGAAGATGACATCTAAGGAGAAGGGTCAACCTAACGGACGACGCGAGGAGATGAAGCAATGGAAAGAGCCAGAAACTGACATCATCGGGGAAAGTCCGTTGTGGGCGTCAAGGGGCGTTTCACCCACACTGTGATTGTGTATTTTAGGGACAGCACCCCGGGGAGGAGGTAGCAATGAGCAATTGGAGATTAGGAACAACGAGGTGAATTGCTCAGAGCGAAGGCAAGGGTAGATGCCTTGAGCAGATGCGCTGAGAGAGATCAGAGCGCAAGGGAGCAGTAGGCCGAGGACCCTTAGAAGAGCGGATGGGTAGGCAGAGAGGGTACTGCTTCTTAAACTTAAGTTACCTTTAGAGGCTAAGAGAGTTTGAACTTCTTTGGAAGTCAAACTGCTGACACCTTTTTAGGGAAGAAACTTGCGAAGTAGGGATGTCACCTAGTATAGAGTAGGGACAGATTAACTTGATTATTTTCTCTTTCTGTAGATGACGCAAAGGAACCACTTTACATCGAAGCTTTAATTGATTTTGTATTCTTTGTATACTTTGAGATTTATCCTGAGAGGATTGTAATTTGCATTCAAATTTGATTTTATATAAACCTTTTAAAACTTTATCAAGTTGTAAGTGGTTCTTCAGAGTGGCGTCATTTAATGGGGTTTAACTAAACCTATGTGGGAGTTGTCTTTTACTCAACGACAGATATTAGCGGTCCAAAATTAACGAATGAAATAGATTATTAATTTGATCATAAATTGATACCAAAATCTCATTCCCCGCAGTTGGTAGCAGAGTATGATGGTTATCTTCTTGAGGAAGACAACCTAGGCCAGGTTTAGTTTACCCCAAGGTCCCTAGTCATCGACGACCAGAAGACGAATCCCTGCCGAAGAAGGTGCTGACGGTGCGTCGAGAGAAAAGCAGCAGAATCGGTCGAGAGTGAGTATAAGGGTCATGCGTTGTAAGATTGCGGTGTTTTATGTTGTTCCTGTGTTGTAATGTCAAGCGGAGTTGAATGCCTGTAGTGTGATTGAGGGAAGGTTGTGAGCGCGCGCAACCGGATAAAATCTTATGTCCAGAGGGCTTAAGTGGTTCGGGTGTATCGAACACCCAGAGTAATTTGTCTACCATTTAATGGGGGTCATGAGGTACCATTGATCGCCCGCAGACCGATGATAGGGGGAGCGTTTGAGTGAGTGTATGAGTAAACGCATGCTGGTCGTACGTTTACTGTGTGAAAGTAACCTATCAGTTGAGGTGAATGTCTGACCGTACGAGGAAAGACGTCTCGCCAGTTGAGGTGGCAATTACAGTTAGACTGTGGCCGTACAGTCAGAGAAAAGTGATCGCTTGGACGGAAGTAGTCATTTTTCGGCGTATGAATGAAACGCATGTGAGATCGCGAGACGAGTTGAGAAACGAAGGAAATTGCTGCAGAGGGAACAAGTGACGTCAGCGTAGAGTCGCGCTGAGATTGGTCAGTCGGCGTAGAACAGCGTTGGGATAGGCTGATTAGCGAGAGTCGCACGGGGATTGGTGGTTGTCATCGGGACGTAAATAAGGAAGAGAATTAATAAGAGGAAAATCGTAGATCATCAAAAATGAAGTGCTTTAACGGTTTAAGAAAGATCTTTAGGAAGAATAGAAGGAACTTATATGCCGGAGAAGAAGCTCCACCAGAAGGCACACCAGCTTATCATATGGCAGTAAATGTAGGCTTACACTCGATATTATGGATTTCCGAGTGGAATAGGCTAACAGAAGGAGAAAAGGAATTGACGTTTCCGAGATTCGGAACGTTTAAGCTAGACGTGTTGAACCAATTGAAAGCGGTAATGCTTGCAACAAGACCTCTACCGAGGCCAACACAATTCGAAGCTCTTAGTGCATGGTTTAGAGCAGCACACGCAAAAGGCGTAAAGAGGCGTCAAGAAAGAGTGAGACGATCAGTAAAGGCATTACAGGATGCTAAATGGGATGAGGAAGCTAAGAAGTGGAGAGTGCAAAAGATAGAAGCAGACAAACTGTTCACCATGATAGAAGCTACGGGAGAAAAGAAACCCCTAGAAGAGGAAGACGAGGATAGCGAAACGGAAGAAGAACTGTTAGAGAGGCTGTTAACAGAGAGACCACCTCCGTATAGCGGTGAATCCGCAAGTCCCATATTACAGCAAGGGGAAGGAGCTAGATGGGGAGAATATAAATCGATCCCAGTAACAGAGTGGGACTCCAACAAGAGTGAGGAAATACCCCAAACTAGTTCCGAACAGAAAGTAGTGGGAAGATTCGTGGTCCAGAAGGTGCCAGAGACGCAATGTGCAAGGTCGTACCAAATGCCAGACGCTTTACAAGTACCTGTTACCATAGGCCCTATTGTGTCAATCTACAACCCAGAGGGGGTCCAGCAGGAGGAACAGGCACGATGGGACAGGGAAAGGGCAGAGATGGAGAATAGGAATAACACGATGAATCCTCAAAGACAGAGATTAGCACCAGTGAGTCGGAGTACCCCATTAGATTCCGCAACGGGTCCCTGGATAGAACAAGGGGGTCAAAGAGGATCGATGGATTTGAGGGGACCAAAACCGAAATCCTATAAGGAATTAAGGGAATATCTGAAAGAATGGGACACTGCTGAGGAGGCTAGGAATAAAAGTTTAGAAACAGGAGCTGAGTGGAGAGACCAAGATAATAAGATTCTCTCTCATTGTGGAGCTGGCGAAAGCAGCCCAGAGTGGGAGAGAGGGAGTCAAGGAAGCAGAAGAGATAATTGCCCTACTACTAGTGGCAATAGGCAAATGTGCGATGATAGGAGTGCAGGGTGTGGCGAAGTGCCTCGCGTCACCTTTAGTGAAGGAGAACGAAGGACGCAGGAATACCGGAACACTTTCAGATGCACACACCATACTCCGGATGAAAATGTGCAACATTGGAATCACGGAAACATGGAGAGTCGCGAAGTGTCTCGACATGCATCCGGTGATAGTGGACGAAGTCATGAGAATTTAGGGAGTCGCGAAACGTCTCGCCATACATCCGGTGATCACGAACGAGATCGCGGGAGCATGGAGAGCCATGAAGGACCTTATCGTCTGTTAAGTGATACCAGACAGCAAGCGAGTTACAGTGGTTTAGAACAGCACGGAGGATCTTATCTTGTATCCGGAGAAACCGAACCGAAAAGACGGAGTGTAGGATTAAGGGATGGAGTATTGTTCCACCACACCCCAAGGGAAGATGGAAAGGCTTGGGATTTAGAGAGGTGGGAACAAAGAGATGGAAGAAAGATTCCTCATAACTCACCTGTGCTCAGGCGTAGGGCGCATAGTGGAGGAGAGAGGGATGCAAGAGAACAACCTAGGACTGACGTACTGAAAGCCGAAATAAAAGCAAGACGCATAGATGTAATGAGTTTAAAATCAGACTTAGATGAAATAATTGACGGCACAGTGGCAATCGAGAGGTTAGAGCTGTACGCTCCAGATGAGATACTGTTTTTATCCAAGGATGTTACTCGAAAGGCAAGAGCAGCTCATGAAAAGTTATCTGAACTGGCTGACAAGTACATGATAGACATATCACGAACTAAGGCTTTGCAGGCCAATCATAGGCTGAATTGCACGGATCTAGACTTAGATGAGCGCAGAACGATTGGGCTGAGAGTACACATAAGGGAATTGGTCATGTGTATTAGAATTTGGAGAGATCTGGATAGATGGGAGGAAAGATGGTCCAAGAAGGGATCTGTCAGACGGAGTACACTTGTGAAGTCTCAGGATACAGACCTAATGCGAATGGAAGCTTTTCCTTTGCGAGAAATCACGAACGGAAACTACGTGCATGTACCATGGAGTAGGGGGGATTTAGCGGCATTCACTAATTCCTTCCCGAAACTTAGAGAAAATCCCGTTGAGTGGTACAAGCAGGTAGAGAGATTCGTGAAGATCTCTAAGGTTCTCTGGATCGATTTGAACACATTGTTCGATATCGTGGTACCCGGAGATTTGTGGACGGCATGCAAACTTAGTATTGAATGGCCCACTTGTGAGCCTCAGAGAGATACCCAGACAGGTGGTCCATCAGACAGAGTC
Organism: Lissotriton vulgaris; assembly: GCF_964263255.1. Classification (NCBI taxonomy): domain Eukaryota; kingdom Metazoa; phylum Chordata; class Amphibia; order Caudata; family Salamandridae; genus Lissotriton; species Lissotriton vulgaris. The sequence continues at coordinate 412,772,914 of NC_141695.1, forward strand.
ATGGAAAAATACGAAAGGGTAATAACATGGCTGAAAGAGAAAGTGCCGGTGCAAGACATAGACTGGGTTAAGATAGATCGAACAACTCAGGAGCCTAAAGAGACAGTTCACGAGTTCTATGAGAGGTTACTGAAAGCATTCAAACAGTATAGTGGGTTGGACGTAATGGATCCTAAGGACATAGGACAGTTTGTGTCGAAGTTTGTTCTCGGACTGAGACCAGACATAAGCCTAATGATTCAACAGCACTTGATCTGTTGGCAGAACAAACCTTTAGACGAAATTCTGAGGTATGCAAGATACTGTAGCGATGAGATAGACTCGAAGGCGAAGAAGCTCAAGGAAAAGTTAATGTTAGTACAGATGCAAGCAGCTGGAAAGGGTGGACAGCGACAGCAGGGAACAGGAGCGCAAGCAAAGAAACAGAATAATCAGAGCAGAGAAGAGGAAGAAAGACCGAGACCGAGAATGGATATCGCAACACTGAAAAGGACAACCAGGTGTCATCAGTGTAACGAGGTGGGACATTGGAGACGCGAGTGTCCTTACAATATTGAGATAGGGGAATTAGAACAGGAGGAGGAAGAGGTACAGAACAACGTGGTTAAGGGAGCAACAGTCCCGAAGGGAAAGTTTATCAAAGGGGGGACTCAGACTCCTCGAGCCCCGTTTCCTCAACCGCCTCGAATTGCGAATGGAGGGAAAACTTACAGACAAATGCCATTATTCGTAGGAGGAGAAGAATGCTACTACGTTGATCCTCTTACAGGGCAACGAGTGAATAGGGAAGAAGACTGTACTTTAGGAGCAGCCCTGGAAGTAGATCAGAGAGGACCATACGTAGAAGCTGAAGTAGCTGGATGTCCTACAACCTTTTTGGTGGATACGGGAGCCACTCGATCCACGTTGAGATCAGCGGTAGTCCCAGGTCTGCCGATATCAGGAGAAATGATTCAGGTGGTAGGAGTCGCAAACAAGAGGATGACGAATCCTCTGACAGAACCAGTGTCAGTAAAGATAGGGAATTACAGTGACGAACATCAGTTCGTGATCTGTGATTCTAGCCCGGTGTGTTTGTTAGGAAGAGACCTGTTGTGTAAACTGAATTGCACAATACATTGCACACCAGAAGGAGTAGAAGTACAGACCAACGATGAAGATGCCGATTTCAAAGTTGTAAATTCGCAGGAATGTGTGGAATTATATCCTACCCTGACAGTGAAGGAGCTTCCACAGGACTTGAGGGAGAAAGTGTCAGCTGAGGTGTGGGATTTTACTGGAGAAGAAATAGGCTTGATCAAAGGAGTAGAACCAGTAAAGATCTTGGTAAGACTCAATGCTGAGTACCCAAGAACACCACAATACAAGTTGACACCAGAGACGATTGCAGGAATAAAGCCTGTGATCGAATCCATGATTAAACAGGGAATACTGAAGGAGATCGTGGGTAGTCCATGTAACTCACCGATTATGGGTTTACAGAAGCCTAGTGGAAAATACCGAATAGTGCAGGATCTTCGAAAGATTAATAATATCGTTGTCTCATGTTGTCCAGTGGTACCGAATCCATCAGTGATATTATTTCAGATACCGTTCCAAGCTGAATGGTTTACTGTGATAGATTTGTGTCAGGCTTTCTTTTCGATTCCTTTAGATGAAGATAGCCAGTATCTTTTCGCTTTTAAGCTGGAAGATCGCGTTTTAACATGGTGTCGTATCCCTCAGGGGTATACAGAAAGCCCATCGATTTTTAACCAGCTTTTAAAGAGAAATCTTGAAAGTCTAGTACTGCCCAAGAACTCAGTTCTAGTCCAGTACGTAGACGACCTCCTAGTTGCGTCAGAAACAGAGGAAGCTTGCAGAGAAGACACCATCACCTTGTTAAATCACTTGGCCGAGAACGGGCACAAGGTGTCACCAAGTAAATTGCAATATTGTAAGACTGAAGTGCAATACTTGGGCCACAGGATTGAAAAGGGGAAACGGAAGGTGTCTCCAGACAGAATAGAGGCGATTATGAAAATGAACGCGCCTACCACACAAAGAGAGGTCAGGATGTTTCTAGGCATGGTCGGTTATTGTCGACAGTGGATAGCCAACTTCTCACTGAAGGCAAAGCCGTTATTACAACTGACGCACAAAGGAGTGAGTGATCCGGTACCATGGGACAAAGACTGCTTGATGGCGTTTTTGCAGCTGAGGGAGGACTTATGTCGCGCCCCGGCTTTAGGAATGCCTGACTATACAAAACCATTTTTGCTTTACTGCTGCGAAAGAGAGGGATGCGCTTTAGCAGTTTTAGCTCAGATCCACGGAGATGCGCGTAGGCCAGTGGCGTACTTTTCGGCTACATTAGATCCAGTAGCCGCAGCGTTGCCCGGATGTCTCAAATCCGTAGCTGCAACGGGTGTCAGCATTGAGAGATCGGAAAGCGTGGTGATGGGACATCAGTTAGTGGTGTATGTACCGCATTCTGTGGAATTGTTAATGACCAGGACGAAGACTCAGCATCTGACGAATAGTAGGCTCACACGCTACGAGCAGGTCATACTGGCTGCCGAGAATGTGACCCTAAAAAGATGCTCCGTCTTGAATCCTGCTACCTTGATGCCACTTCCGAATGAAGTGGAAGATAAAAATTGTACAGATCATGACTGCCTTGATGTGACTGAACTATGCACCAAACCGAGACCCGATATCGTAGATGAGCCATTGACTGACCCTGATGAAATTTTCTTTGTTGATGGTTCATGCGTAAGAGACGATATCGGTCAGCTGAGAGCAGCTTATGCAGTTTGCACGATTACCAGAGTTGTAGAAGCCGCTTGCCTGGAAGGAGTACACTCCGCACAGGTAGCTGAACTTGTTGCTTTGACTCGTGCTTGCTTAGCAGGCGACAAACTTCGAGTCACCATATACACCGATAGCCAGTATGGTTTCGGGGTAGTTCACGATTATGGGCAGTTATGGTCTCAAAGAGGTTACATGACCTCCTCGGGTTCTCCCATTAGGAATGGAGAATTCGTGAGACTTTTGTTAGAAGCATTGCAAGGTCCGTCAGCCATAGCCGTTGTCAAATGTGCCGCGCACACGAAGAACGTAGACTTTGTGTCGCAGGGCAATCGCTATGCTGATGAAGTAGCACGTTATTGTGCAGAACAAGGATATTCTCACACTGATGTGAAAGTGGGGGGAATTCAAGAAAGAACTGAATTGACAATGTTGTTAGACACTGTGGATACGTGGGATGAATTAAGGAGTGTTCAGGAGAATGCACCAGATGATGAGAAAAAGGGCTGGGAAACAGCGGGTTGTGAGAAAAGCGAGATGAATTTTTGGGTTTCTGCCGATGGGAGAGCAGTTTTACCAAATGAGCTTGTTAGTCCAATGGCAAGGAAATTGCATGGATCAGCACACATAGGAAGAGATGCAATGGTGAGAGTATTCAGACAAACGTGGTTTAATCCTAAGTTTAGAGTAGCGGCAGAAGCAGTATGTCAGCGATGCGCGATTTGTCAGCAACTAAACGTGGGAAAAAGAACACCAGTTACATTGAGTCACATAGGAAGGTCTGGGGGGCCTTTCAATAGAATGCAGCTTGATTTTATAGAAATGCCTCCATGTAACAGACTCAGATACGTTTTAGTGATTGTCTGCATATTTTCTAGATGGGTTGAGGCTTACCCTACACGTAGATGCGATACACTTACAGTAGCGAAACTGTTACTTAGAGAGTTAATACCGAGGTTTGGGGTGCCATCCTCTTTGGAATCGGACAGAGGAACTCATTTCAACAGCGAAATAGTGAAGATGTTGTGCTCAGCTTTGAATATTGATCAGAAGTTACACTGCAGCTATCGACCCGAAGCTTCAGGGATTGTAGAACAAATCAACAGTACAATCAAGTCCAGACTGGCTAAAGTTTGTTCATCGACATCCCTGAGTTGGCCAGACGCACTTCCAGTGGTTCTTATGAGCATACGTAGCACACCTGATAGGAAAACAGGCCTCTCTCCACATGAAGTGCTAATGGGGAGAGCTATGAGATTGCCATCGGTTCCAACTGCAGCGCTAGTGAACATCACAGACGACTTGATTTTGGACTACTGCAAGGGACTATCTGATGCCATTAATTCTGTGTCCCTCCAGGTCCAGGCTGCAGAGGTTCCATCAGCACAAGACTTGTGCCATGACCTGAGTCCTGGAGACTGGGTCCTGGTGAAAAAGCATGTCAGGAAGAACTGCTTAGACGTGCGCTGGAGAGGACCGTTTCAAGTCATACTTGTCACGAACACAGCGGTGAAGTGTGGAGGCCTGCCAAATTGGATACATGCCTCACACACTCGAAGAGTGCCAACACCTCTAGAAGAAACAGCTCCTCTAAGCGGAGAAGCCATAGAGGGGGAAAGCCAAGCTGTGGAGGTGATCGAAGAGGCTGAACCTGTGTTGGAACAAGTCGACGAAGGTCAAGACACTAGCGAGACCGAAGTCGCCTCAGGAGAAGAAAGTAACTGGGAGACTGAATCGGATACCGAACAAGCTGAGAGTGACCAAGAGACTGGTCCAAGAACAAGGAGCAGAAGAACAAGGAGTGAAGAAGCCAGTTGGCAGGAGAGAAAGAAAAGGCCAAGCTCGGAAGAAAAGCAAGAAAGAACTCTTGTCCCGATCGCTGAAGAATCGGATCAGGAGGAAGAAACGACTGACTCAGGAACTGAGAGTCCACGAAGGTCGAGAAGGGTACGTGTGCCCTGCAGAAGGTACGCCACCCCAGAGTGGACTTATCTAGCAGATGTCTTGGGGACAGAAATCTGGGAGAGTGAAGAGTGTGAAAGTAATCGATCTCGATCCATTTGTGGCAGTGGAGATATGGATGTTGACGCCTGGACTCGAGACTGAGGGGTTACTGACTTTCACACTTCCCATACCCCCATACTTGAGTCGGATTAAGGATTTAGTGTTGAACAGATTACAATTTCCAACATTTGGTCATCAAATATCAGAGGAAGAAGACAAAGTCATTCGTTTTGAATTATTGGAACTTGTTGCAAGAGCTGCAGGTACGAGAATAATTGTTGATGTATAAAGACTTTTGTATATAAGTTATAAAGAAGAAGATAACCTAGCGCCGAGTGGAAAGAAGAATAAAATTAGGGTTTACATTTAGAGAACGGAGAAGGGTTAGGGTTGTCTGTTGTTAAAAATAAAGAGACACTGTTGCGAAAAAGAGACTTTTGTTGGTAAAAGAACTTTACAAACCGAGAAGAAAACAAGGCAAGCTAAGGACTGAACTGATAAACTTTTTCGCAAAAGAAAGAGTCACGCTGTTTTGACAACATGGAGAACGGCAACCCAAACAGAAAAGCTCGATGTATAGTAGGTACACTTATAGCGATAGTGATATTTCTCATAATTACAGTAGTGACAATATCATACATAGTAGGACATGAAACCGATAAAGAAATAGCAGATGTAAAAATTGTAACGACTTTGAAACCTGCTCTTGTGGGAAAGAAGGAGGAGAGCAATGTTATACGTGAAAAGGCGTTACTAGCAGATGAAACTCGTAGATTACACGTAGATGAGTCACAGGGAAACTTTAGGTCAAACGCATATGCTAAACTATTATACGAATATATCGATGCCATGGAGGCCAAAGATTGCTACGTTTGTATGCAATTGCCGGCTTCTGTAGACGAGGGCATCCGATATCATCATCTCCCATTGACTTATGGGATAACATGTAGCTTACTGCTTAGTATATTTTATGGTAGAGAAGGATTCGAGTACTACTTTTCAAATTATGATTCGGTACTGCCAGAAGTTCCGAATTATAAGCAAATGAATAAGTGGGACTATTACAAAAAGGAGGATAGACTAGCCAAATTCTTTCTTCCTTGGGATACGTTAGATACATCATATGCACGCAGAAATAATCTGACTTGCAAAGTGTCAGAGGTAGAAAAGAAGTTTATAGGACAAGTAGATGATCGATACAGAAGGCAGAAAATTCTAAAAATGTCAGGACAGTGGAAAACTGATTGGACCGAAGAAGAGAAGGCACATAAAAAGAAAGGTAGCAATGGTCCAATAGCACTGGATAGAACGCAGAAAGGAAAGTTATGTTTAACTCGAAGCAAGACATATTATGAGAGTGAATTCGTAGGTGAAGTGAATTGTGAGCATGCTTTTAAGTTAGAGTATTATACGAAAGATTTTATGAAAGGGATGCAGGCTATTCCTAATGTATATTTTGTATGTGGGAGAAATGCCTATGTAAAACTGCCTGACAATTGGTATGGTTCATGTTACTTGGCAATTGTCTTCCCCAAAATATACCATGCAAAGGATTTAGCGATAATAGAAAGAAGGGCTTCGACAAGAATGAAAAGGGAAGTAGGAGATGCAGAAGTAGTAGGAGACGTATTTGGAGCGATGTTTCCTATGTTAGGTTTAATACTTAACGATGTTAAGATCAGGAGACTAGCTACAGTCGTAGATAGATTATCTGCAAGTACTGCAAGATCATTAATGCTAATAGAAGGTGAGATGCAATCGATTAGAGCAATGGTTCTTCAGAATCGACTTGCTCTTGATGTAATATTAGCAAAAGAAGGCGGAGTTTGTAAATCTTTGAAGGTTCAGGAATGTTGTACTTATATTCCTGATAATTCAAAACCACTTGAGAAGGTTATAAGAAACATTACACAGATTCACCAAGAAATCGAAGATTTGACAAAAATAAATGTTTGGGAAAAAGTAGGTAATGGAGTAGGAGAAGTTGGGAGTTGGTTTGCTAACCTTGGCAAAAGTATTATATGGTATATATTAAAACCTGTATTAATAGTATTAATTTGCATAATCTCATTGTTAGGATTTGTGAAACTATATAAATGGTATAAGACGAACCGGTTACAAAGATCGATGAAAGAACAAGAAAGGAGATTAGCTGCTTTACAAGATCAACAGTATAAAAGTTTGAGAGCACTTGAAATGATGAAAAGAGGAAATGATGTAACTAGTTCTGTATAAAGGGTTGTATTCAAATTGCTTTTAGTGATGACTCCTAAAAGTCATCAAAGGGGGGACCTGAGAGAGCGCAATTTGAATATAAAGTATATCGTAGCCATATTTAGACGTATATGTTATAAACGTAGGAATGAAATGCATATCGTAATGTGAAGTTGATGACTATAGCATAAAGTCAATTAAAGTGATATTATGGTATAGGAAACGTAAATGTATTTACACGTTAAACATGCATTAGATTTAGAAGGCTCGTATACGTAGTGGGCTAATGTAGAAATGCCTACGAACAGTAGAACGTGCAGAGTAGAATTCATGTACGTGTGTAGCTTTAAATGCAGAAACGGCGAGAAATGTAACATGGAGAAACGTGCAGAGAGCATACATAACGAAGCAACCAATGAGAATAAAGTTGTATTCTATGAAATTTATATTCTATGTATTAAGGTTTATATTCTACGAAATTGTATTTTTGCTAAGATCTATTCACATATGAACGAAGTATTTGGTAGATACGATTGTATATAAATGTATGTTAAAGGTTATATTGTGGAGAAGAAGTTTGTAGGAATGCTAGAAGAATTTAGGTCATTTGTGATTATAACCTGAATGACCAAGGGTTCGCAAGAGTGTAGTCCAATGTATGTAATTTAGTGGGCTCACAGGAGTCGTGAATAGTCTTCACATGAAGGTGCGAGCCGAAGAGTCTAGCATTTGTTAGATTTAAGGTGACAAATGTCGAACGAAGTTTATTGCCTAAACATGAGAGGAGGCGATTGGAATTTGAGCTTTGTTTTGAATGACCATTCACAGGATCTAGTAAGGTCAGAGAAAGAATTGTAATGTTAAGGTCTTGTTTAAGGTTATCTGACTTTGGATGAAAGTGTCAACTAAAAGTCGCCAACGAGAAGATGAAGATGACATCTAAGGAGAAGGGTCAACCTAACGGACGACGCGAGGAGATGAAGCAATGGAAAGAGCCAGAAACTGACATCATCGGGGAAAGTCCGTTGTGGGCGTCAAGGGGCGTTTCACCCACACTGTGATTGTGTATTTTAGGGACAGCACCCCGGGGAGGAGGTAGCAATGAGCAATTGGAGATTAGGAACAACGAGGTGAATTGCTCAGAGCGAAGGCAAGGGTAGATGCCTTGAGCAGATGCGCTGAGAGAGATCAGAGCGCAAGGGAGCAGTAGGCCGAGGACCCTTAGAAGAGCGGATGGGTAGGCAGAGAGGGTACTGCTTCTTAAACTTAAGTTACCTTTAGAGGCTAAGAGAGTTTGAACTTCTTTGGAAGTCAAACTGCTGACACCTTTTTAGGGAAGAAACTTGCGAAGTAGGGATGTCACCTAGTATAGAGTAGGGACAGATTAACTTGATTATTTTCTCTTTCTGTAGATGACGCAAAGGAACCACTTTACATCGAAGCTTTAATTGATTTTGTATTCTTTGTATACTTTGAGATTTATCCTGAGAGGATTGTAATTTGCATTCAAATTTGATTTTATATAAACCTTTTAAAACTTTATCAAGTTGTAAGTGGTTCTTCAGAGTGGCGTCATTTAATGGGGTTTAACTAAACCTATGTGGGAGTTGTCTTTTACTCAACGACAGATATTAGCGGTCCAAAATTAACGAATGAGATAGATTATTAATTTGATCATAAATTGATACCAAAATCTCATTCCCCGCACAGCTGAAGCTGAGCCATGTCTCATTTTGTTTGTTACAGCGTAGTCTCAAAAGAATATAGGCTGGTAGGTGCCAATTTTTTTACTTTAAGCTGTAATTAATATACTCACTTTTTGTGGATTTGTTATTTGTGTGTAGTTGAGCAGCCATGGGGTGGTCACGCAGGAGAGTCTGTAGTTAAACACAACCCAAAGGTATTGGCGCGCATTACAGGAGCGCCCGGGCTCCATTACACAATGTCAGATTTTTTAGGTCAACAGAAGGCTGAGTGGTTTGCCTAGAATCACAGGATATACTTGGGCCGAGCGCTGAGACTCGAACATTATTTTGTGTATTTTTTCCTGGAACTCCTGGCTCAGCTCCGCTCATGCAGGATGTTTGTCTGTGCCGAACATGTTCCTTTATTTTAACGATTCGAGCAATTAAGCAATTAAGCTCCTGGGTCTCTTTTGCTGAAGGCGCAAAAATCGCTCCAAAGGAACCTTCATTAATCAAACACAATAAGAGCTTTGAAATGAGAGTACAGTATTTGCTTGAATGGCATTTTCAGTTGTCAGGACCTCGATCTGTTTGTGTGCACACGAATGAAAGGGTCAGCGACCAACAGCAATTTAAATGAGCAGCCTGTACATGACGCTTTGTTTGTCCTGAGCATGTTAGTATATTTTGACAATACGAGTCTCCTTTGCTACAATCTATTATCAAATACAAAAGAGCTTTGGAAAATGAGGCAAAAATAGTACTATATACATGGGGGGGCAGATTTACAAGCCTCTTGCACCACTTTTGCATCACCTTTCACATGTTAAAAGTGACGCAAAAGTGGCGCAAGGGGCTTGTAAATCTGCCCCATCGTGTATTCAGTAAACAATGTTATTGTATCATCATTTGATCTGCATATCATTTTTCAACACCCGTACATGCTTTCGAAAAATGTTTAAAAATTGCGAGTAGAATAGTTGTACGCACATGTGCCTGTGCACAGCGGGCCTCAATTGGCGATGGTAACTAAAGGGACGAAAACATACTTCCTTTCACATCTCCAAGCTCTTCTACCAGGACGTTAGTGACATAAACTGAGACACACCTGATCTACTCCACATGTTTCGGAAAGGCTAGAGGGACCACTTGCAATCAGAGACCTGTGTGCGACTGCGAACACCAGGCACAGTTCAAGTTTCAGCAGAGTCCCTTAGTCAGTCATAGCCTTTCATCCTTCAGTTGCTGATAAAGAATACTGTTGAATTCGGTAATAATAATGACATAATTATCCGTGTTTGAACAGAGTAAACTCACCAGGCTGTAATACCTTATATTGAAACAACTAAAAATTATTTTCTCCGATGGTCCAATGAGCCAAACACTCCTCCAGATGACAGCACTAGTATTTTTAGGTACCTGGAAAACTCCATTCTGCATTTACAAAATAAAGTGTTAGATTGTACTTCTCAACCAGCAGTCAATAGGCGGTCCTGACTGCCTTTTATGTCTGCATTGTACAGGCCAGACATTGAAGTGCTTGCCCAAGTGATTTGTATGATACTCCGTGCAGAGTGTGTGGTGCTTGGAAAGTTGGATCACCACCGTGCATAGTAAGGTTACAACAGTGAAATAAAAACTGAAATTTTTGAAAACACAAACTTGTTTCTGACAAGACAGATGAATGGTGTAATGTTAGACCCATTTTTGTCAGATGGGTGTGAAATATAGCATTCAATGATGTTGCTTTGCCAATTTAAATGCAGCTACAGCAGCAATAGTCAATTCATAAACTTATGGCATCGCTATAAGAATTCACTTTCCAGGCCAGAGTGACACTTTTCGGATCAGCTTTTGTTTGGTAGAGCCATGTGGAAGATGCATTTTTTAAAATTATTTGTGTAGATTAATGCATCTTAGAATGTCCCCGAACATCAAACCTCTGCCATTTAAAGAATGGCACTCAGGATCGCGATCTATCCGCCCGTTACATGGACAACCCAAACATTTATAAGCAGCACCGCTTGTGCAGGATGTTTTGTTTGTGCTGAACAACTTAATTTGGAAAAGTGACAAATATCACCCCTAACCGGTACCAATTGCAGCAGCAGGTCACATAGATGTCTCTTACCATAGGAGGCTTGATAAAACTGTACAAATGCTTGCAGACTCGCATGTAAATAAATCTCGTTTTACTTTTCACAGTGGGCTCGGCTCTCCTGTTCTCGAGTTCCATTGCCAGCAAAACTGTTGACAGCCCCTCTGACTCCTCCTGAACCCTCAATCCTGCTGTGTGCTGTCCTTATGGCCTGACAAATGGCTTGCATGCAGCCTACATAAACAGGTTTGCTGAAAGTAGGCAGTTTCAAATGCAAGAAATACATTTCAAGTAATTTGTCTGGAAATAAAAAAACACAGGGCCTGGTGGTAACATATTCCATGGGCTGGCACAGACATGTTGCAATAGGTTATACTCCATTCTAGTGTTATCTAATCTTTGAGAAAGGAGCTCCCTGGAGACCTGGTGAACAGGTATGTTAAGAATGGAATCTCAATGGAATTGGGAGTGTGAAGAAACAAGCAAGGGTTTTTAAAGAATTCAGAGGCATCAGTCTGTTTCCCACAAGAAACCCATTTAGAGGCAAAGCTGTGTAAACAAGTTTTTAGTAAACTAGGCTGGGTAGAAGAGGTACTCTGTTCAAGGCAGATGGGAGCATCAAGGGGGGTAGCTATCATCACAAGAGCTAATAAGGGAATAAAAGTCCGGAAATGGGACACGGATCAGTCCGGCAGATGGTTAGTGGCGGATATGCTAATAGATAATTCCCCATATACCTGCGCGGTCTATTATTGCCCTAACGAGGATAACTCCAACTTCCTCCTGAAGCTGGGGGGAAGTCTACTTCAGTATAATGCGCCAGTTATAATAGGAGGGGACTTCAATTTGGTTTTTGACAACCTGCTCGATCGTACTTCTAGAGCGAAATATTTTAGCCCAAAAAACTCTCTCCTAGTTTTAAGAAATATCATGAAAGATTTTAATATTCAAGATGCATGGAGTGTTAAGTATGGTACTGCTAAAGAGTACACGTTCTATAGCAAGAAATATAAACATTATTCAAGAATCGATTATTTCTTGATAGACCGCACTTTATTCCCTGACTTAGTGTCGGTAACTCATATACCGGTAGGCCTCTCTGATCATTCAGTGATAGAGCTTATATTAAACTTCAGGATTAAGCCTATTGTGCTCAGATGGACCTTAGATAGAATTCTTATGCTGGAAAATCAGACTAAATCCAAGGTCAAAGAAAGTATATCTGAGTTCTTTTTATTTAACAAAGGCCCAGGCACGGAACAACTCGTTTGGGACTCTTTGAAGGCTTACTTAAGGGGTATTTTGATGTCTTTTAAAAGAAAATCATTAAAGAGAAGAGAAATTTAGGACCTTGAAGGGATTAAAAAGAAGGAACTAGAGTTGCAGTTTGCAGTCCAGTCAGATAGGGAAAGCATACCAAGGCTAGAAAAAGACCTCTTGAATCTCCAATCTCAATTCCAAGCAAGAAGCGATAAAATCATTAACCACATGGCTGCTGGGCGTTTTCCCCCCCTGTGCTGGAAAATGCCATTTTAGTGGCACTATGACGAGCTCAGCTCGTCATCAGCACACGACACCTTTTGGTGATGACGAGCTGAGCTCGTCATCAGCATCGAAAGGGTTAAGGACAGATGGGAGGTCAGTAAAATTAAGAACTTCGAGTATGGGGAGAAATGTGGAGCCCTTCTTGCGTGGAAAGCGAGGACAGAGAAGAGTAGGAACAACATAGACTCGCTAATCCAGCGAACATCCGGGACCATGTTAACAGGAGAAGACCTGATCAGGGAGGAAGCGAGGGATTTCTTTAAGGACCTATATCAAGAGGAGGGGAATATAGGACTAGAGGCGGCCGATTCTTGGTTGGGGCAGATAGACCTGCCCCAACTACCCGAGGAGGCAAAGAGTTTACTGGCCAGTGAGATCACTGAAGGGAAGTGAGGGCACAAGTGAAGAAGATGAGTCGGGGGTAAGCGGCTGGCCCAGATGGCCTACCAACAGAAGTTTACGAAGATAATCTAGAATTAATTCTGCCCAACGTCGTATAACTTTTTAACATAATTCTTCTTCAGGGGGAGAGTAAACCTTCCTCCTGGCTTGAAGCTACTATCGTATTAATTGCAAAACCAAATAAGGATCCCCAGAGGATGGAATCTTACAGGCCGATTTCTCTTTTGAATTCTGATCTGAAAATCTTCTCGGGGCTACTAGCTTCCAGGTTAGCAAAAGTAATAAAATCAATAATCGATCAAGATCAGAGAGGCTTCATACTTGGTCGACAGCTCAACAAGCTTACCTTTCAGGTGTTGGGGGCTACAGACATCGTAGAAGAAGGACGCCTCCCTCTTACAATAGTAGCGATAGATGCCTCTAAGGCGTTCGACCAGGTTAACTGGGTCTTTCTCTGGGAGACAATGGCTAGGTTGAGGTTCCCACCCATATTTGTTGAGGGAATAACATTTTTATATAAGAACCCCCGAGCCAGAGTCTTGATCAACGGGGTATGACGGATTGGTTCAACATCTCCAGAGGCACAAGGCAGGGTTGTCCCCTGTCTCCCCTACTGTTTGATGTCTACATCAAGCCCTTTGTATGTTCTCTGAGATCAAATCCCAATATCCTGCCCTTTAAAATGGGGGAAGTTGAACTTAAGACTGCACTATATGCAGACGATCTTCTCCTTTACACCACTAACCCCACAGAATCGATCCCCTTATTATTTAAATTGTCTGAAGAATTTGGGAGGGTGTTGGGTTATAAAATAAATAGGGAGAAGACTGAAATTATGAGTTGGAACAGTACCCCCCCAGTACAGGGTGCTAAACTAATAATGAGGTACTTGGGAATACAGCTTACACAAAAACTAGCAGACACCGCCAAAACCAGCTGGCAGATGGTAGTAAAGGAAGTCAGTAAGATACTATTAAGGTGGGTGACTCTCCCTTTGAACATTTATGGTAGAGTGAACCTTATAAAAATGACCATTCTCACCAAAATAACTCTCTTGTTTAACAATATACCATTACTATTCGACCACAAAGATATCGCCAACCTACAAGGGAAAATAGGTTCATTTATTTGGGCCACAAAATCTCCCAGAATTGCCTGGAGGAAGTTGAGAAGGGGGCTGAAGTTGTGTGTCCTTGCACTACCTGACCTTTTGATGTACTGCTATGCCTTCCAGCTTCAGAACTTTAGAATTTTGGCGAATAGGCTTGACTCCTCCTCGCATGGTCGCCTATTTCAGGCAATGCTATCAGACCAGTCACTCAGCTCAGAATTCTTTCTTTATAAATTTGGCCACCAAAAATTTTATAAAAAGGTCCGCCTAAAGATTTTTCAGGCTGCATTAAGAACCTGGCTGTATCTCTGGAAAGTCTTGCAAATTCCCTACTATAATATGCACACTCCCATTTGGGACTCACCCGGTACCCCCGATTGTCTGTTAGACAGACTGGCAACTCCATTGAGAGAGGCGGGTCTTGTAAAGTGGGCAGACCTTAGCAACAATTCTCAATTGCTTGACTGGGAATCACTAGTAAATATAACTGGGGGTCCTTAACAAGATTTAAGTTTTATCAACTGTCCTCATGGTGGGGAAGACAAGACTGGGGGTCGCAGGAGGAGCCCCAATTTCTAGATCTAATCGAAAGAGGCAATGTCTGGAGATGGTAGTTGCCTTCTGGAATAATACTCTGATTGGGGCAAAGGACACTTTAGCATCTGAAATATCCCACCTTTGGAGTGGAGATCTAGTAGAAAACCTGCAGGAGATCAGGAAAATTTGGACAGATGCATTCGCAATATCACAAAAGACAATTAAACCAGCTAACCTCAGAAGGAATCACCAATTCACAACTTATAGGGTGTATTGGACTCCAGCCAAGCCCTCCAGGTTATCAGCAGAGAGATACTGTTGCCCAAAGTGTAAGCTGGTAGCAGCTGATGATCTGCATATGTTCTTCGAGTGCCCACAAATCACTAGCTACTGGAGACAGGCGTGTGGTTTTTTGGAGGAGGTTTTGCTAACATCGATCACCTGTTGCCTTCGATTCATTTTTTTTGGGCTACCACTCGGGTACTCGCTTAATAACCCGGCCACTCAATTAATCTTCTATGTAATTGTAATCGCAAGGAGAGAAATATGTAAAGAGTGGAAGTCGGTGGCACCCCCTAAATTTGCAGAATGCCTGAGGAATGTCATGATGATAAGAAAGTCGGACATGGTGTGTGGCGGCGAAACTGCTAGCAAAGTCTGATCAGCCTTAAGAACTTGGGCCGAAAAATAAACAAAGTCCAATGATTATGCCAGAGGCTAAAGGCCTGGTCCTCCCAGGTAACGTGTCGAAGGGGAGTTGGACTAAGAATTAGCCTGCCTCTGGGCGATCTCTGTATGTGTTGCGCATTGCATCAAGGGCAGAATCGAAGAAAATTAAGTGTGCAAGTGGTACGGAGCGATCCCACTTAGAGGTTACATTTGCTGGTGGCATGTATGAGGACAAAGTAAAAAAATGTTTTAAAAAAAGGAATGGTTATACTGAATAAGCAGCTACCTTCGTCAGTATCATACTAAATCTGTTAATTGATGTTGTAACTACACTTTCACAATTGATTAATTAACCTTCTTGATTTCTCAAATTTGCTTGAAAATGCACCATTTTCCCACTCTTTAAAAAAAAATCCCTGGGGTAGACCCCCCCCCCCAGGTCTCTCTAAGGGCACATGGGCTTGGCCCCATCCCTTGCTCTCAACATGGCACTCCTCACAAACCTTTAAGCCCCACCACTTTCGGATGTCACCTGCCGCCACTGATACACACGTGTACACACACCCATCATGTGCACCCTTCAACATACAATATATTTAGACTCACAAATGAACACACACAAGCTATTTCACTCGGACACAGATACGCGAAACACCTGTACAATGAATAAGAACGCATGCAGAATGTACACGCACACACATACAGAAAGGAGCACAGTACCCTGTCCAGGTGCTCTCCTGTAACGCCTCCCTCCCCCTCACCCCACCCCCCCCAGGTGTAAGCCACAGTCAGTGGGCAGAGGACCCTCTATGCAATATCTCAGGGAGTTTCATAAAACACTTGTACAAATGTTTTCGCAAGACTGGATACAGACCAGTCTGCTTTTAACTACACGCCCATCTTATCACAGCTCTCAAACTTTCTTTGGTGCATTTCTTCCCTCCCCAGGATGCGGCACTCTTCTCGCTCATGCTTCCCATGCGGTCCGTGCCCTTTGTCCTGCCGTGACCTCTCTCAAAAATGTATTCGGGCGGCCAGTGTTTTAACCGCAGCCGTGCCATCACCCTGCATGGACAATACCCTGCTAGTGTCGGTTTATTTTATTTTAAAAGTCTGTGCTGCACCAGTGCCCTAGCCCTGTACTGAAAGCTATGCTCCTAGTACCTGGTCTTCAGCAAGGCACACAGTACTACCCCCTTCCTGGGCAGTGTGTGAGCTGCAGCGGTGCCTTCGCCCAAGGTTTACCCAGTGAATGTAGCACCTGGCTGCAGCCACCAGGCTGCTAGTGACCTCACTCAGTAGTGACCCTTGGATGTCAGTGTCATGGCTGCGGCAGGGGCGGCACTGGAAGAGGTCCCTAAGCTATCAGTGCCTAGTAAGAAGAAGCGCCCTCATCCAGTACCTACCATTGGCTGCCAGTGTCATGATGGCAGCAGAGCACTCACTCAGCACTGACCATGGCTGTCAGTGTCACGGTGGCAGCGGTGCCGCACTCAATACTGACCATAGGTTGTTAGTGTCATGATGACAGCAGTGCCCCCACTCAGGACTGCCCGCAGGCTGGCCGTGCCTGTTTCGCGGCTGTGCCCTCCCCCAATACTGACCATAGGCTGTCAGTGTCATGATGGCAGTGGTCACCACACCCAGTCGTGCCCACAGGCTGCCAGTGCCAGTTTTGAAACTGTGCCCCTCACCCAATACTGACCATAGGCTGTCAGTGTCATGATTGCATGGTGCCCTCACCAAGTACTGCCCTCAGGCTTCCAGTGCATGTTTTGCAGCCTTCTCCATGCCTAGGCCGACAGTGCCACTATTGCATCAGTGTTTTTAACCAGTACGGCTGCCAGTGCCCACACTGCAGTAGTGCGCTCGCCCACGAGTGGCCTCTATGCTGCAGTAGTGTTCTCACACAGCACTGGCAGCTGCAGTGACCTCACACACTAGGGCACGCCTATATTACTTCACAGTCCTATCTTGACTGTCAGCTTGGTGGTCAAAGATGCATATTCACACTGTAATACACCCATATTCTGCCATCTTCTTACTCAGTAGTAACCCTGGGCAGCAGATATGCCCGCCCTTTTCTTGCCCCAAGGCTGCAGCAGTGTCTTTGCTCACCAGTGGCCCTAGGCTGCAGCAAAGTGTTCGCTCACCAGTAGCCCCAGGCTGCAGCAGTGTCCTACCTTACCAGTGGCCCTAGGTTGCAACAGAGTCCTAGCTCACCAGTGGCCTTAGGCTGCAGTAAACTTCTCTCACACCGATGGCCCCAGGCAGCAACAGAGACCTCTTATACCAGTGGTCTTGGGCTGCAGCAAAGTGTTTGCTCACCAGTGGCCCCAGGCTGCAGCAGCGTCCTAGCTTACCAGTGGCCTTAGGCTCCAGCGGAGATCTCACCTATCAGTGGCCCTAGGCTGCAGCAGTGTACCGACTCACCAGTGGCCTCAGGCTGCACCAGAGTCCTAGCTCACCAGTGTTCCTAAGCTGCAGCAGTGTACGGGCTCACCAAAGGCCCTAGGCTGCAGCAGAGTCCTTGTACACCAGTGGCCTTAGTCTACATCAGATTTATCCCTAAGCAGTGGCCCTAGGCTGCAGCAGTGTCCTAGCTCACCTCTAGCCATAGGGTGCAGCAGTCTCCTCACTCTCCACTGGCCGTAGGCTGCAACAATGTTCTTCCTCGCTAAGGGCCTAGGCTGTATCAGTGTCCTCAATCCCCAGTGGCCCTAGGCTACAGCAGTTTCCTCGCTTACTAGTGGCCATAAACTGCATCTGGCATCCTCACCCGTCAGTGGCCCTAGGCCACAGAAGTGTCCTCGCTCACCAGTGACACGAGGTCGCAGAAGTGTCCTCACTCACCAGTGGCCCTAGATTGCAGCAGTGTCCTGAATCACCAGAGGCCCAAGGCAGCAAGAGTATCCACCCTCACTAGTGGCCTAGGCTGTATCAGCGTCCTCACTCACCAGTGGACGTAGGCTGCTTCACTGTTCTCATTCACCAGTGGCCCAAGGCTGCAGCACTGTTCTCGCTCACCAGGAGCCCTCAGCTCCTGCAGCGTCCTTACTCACCCACGGCCCTAGGCTGCTACAGTGTCCTCACCCGCCAGTGGCTCTGAGCTGCAGAACTGCCTTCACTCACCAGTGGCCCTAGGCAGCAACAATACCCTCACTCACCAGTCGCCCTAGGCTGCAGCAGAGTTCCAATCCATTAACCCATTAGTAACAACTGGGCTGAAAAAGCACCTGCACCTACTATTGTCCCCATGCTGTCACAGGATGTGCTGCCACAAGTGCCTCCTGGCCTCCAGCAATGGCTCTTTCCAGCACTGCTCCCCTAGCCTGCTGCAATACCTACATCAGCTGTATCCCCCCAAGCACTAGCCCCTGTACTGTAGCCGTACCCCCTACCCTTCCACCAGTGGCCCTTAGGTTACGGTAGGCAGTGTCATCAGTCAGAGTGCCCCGAAGCTGCCTCAGTGACACTCCCGGCCAGTGGCCTCAAGGATGCACCATTTACTCTTCCCATCCTGCACAGGGCCGCTAGGATGCTAGTGCCTAGATATATGTGTTTTGCAGCTGTTTGTCTGCAAGCACTATCACCTGTTCTGCCAGTAGCAGTTGTGCAGCAATGCCCCACAGCCCTCTAATGGCCTTTGGGGTGCAGCAGTGTCCTCACCCTGGGTGGTCCTAGAATGTAACAGTAACTTCCCCGGGCAGTGCCCCCTAGTTTGCACTAGTACGTGTTCCCAATCCAGCTCGATCCCCTAGACTGCTAGTGCCTAGATACTTTTGGTTTCAGCTGTATCTCCGCAAGCACTATCCCCTGTGCCTCTGGATCCCGCGTGGCAGCTCTGTCCGCAGTCACTGTTCCCCCAAATTTCAAAAGCCCCTTTCTCCATATTTACCACCTCTAGACTACAAAACCCTGTTCATGTGGCAAAATCCAGCCAGGGCCATTAAAGACAGTTACTGCCCGGCCAGAGTCTGTGCTGGCACTTACCAGATAGAGAGTGGGCTGCAGCAGGAGCACGGCATACCAGTGCACAGCCTGCATCCTCCCAGCACCAGGGGAGGCTGGGCTTCGAGGCAGGGGCCGAGAGGATCCTGGTGGGAGATCAAAATATTACAATCCAGCTAATTCAGCAGAGGCGAGAGGGCTTGCTGGGCTGTAGGGGGTGCAAGGTCAGGACGACCACCAGAGAGTGAGGATAGAGCACTGTGCCACAGGCTGCAGGAGCTGCCTGTCTGCTCCACTCCTAGCAGCAGAGGTGGCAGCAGCAGCAGCAGAAAGAGGGGCAGACGGGCTGTCAGGTGGAGGCTGGGATTAGGGACCAAGTGGCTCCATGTGCTCGCGACGTGCTGGTAGATGAATTTGCATACAGTGGATGTGTGTGGGTCTGCGCATGGTGTGGGTGGGAGGGAGGGACACACGTCCTGTGTGCTTCCACAACACACGCACCCTCCCCTCCTGTGTGCCAGAGAGCACCCAGCACTTCCCCTCTGCACTCAGCGTTGCACCTGCTCCCGTGGGTTTATACAGAACGAAGCGTGGAAGCTTACGCCTGGTTGAAAAAAAAAAACAATTTCGGTCGGATTCACGAACCCATCACAAATTCGGTTGCTTTTATTTTTAAAACAATGTTTTTTTGGGCCCTGGGTGTCCTTGTGGGACCCCCAGAGCAGGCCTAGTGGGCCAGGGTGTTTCTACCCTGCCCCCTTTTCTTGATTTTGTAATGTTTTTTCCAGTGTTTTCTTGTGACTTGGTTAACGAGTCACAAGATGCCTGCCAGCACATTCTGGTTTGGAGTGTTGAGAGCAAATCAGAATTAAGCTCGTGCTCAGAAGGATTCGCAAATCCTCCTCGGTGCTCAGATAAAAATAATTTTATTTTTTTAATTTCTCTGGAATTACTGAAAAGATTTACACCATTTAAAAAAAGCGCACGCTTTCTGGACCAAAATCTACCCTTTTGCCAAATTTGGTGTAATTCCATTCAGCAGTTCGGGCTGCAGCTTTGTCTAAAGTTTTCTATGGAAATTACCATAGGGAAACTAGGTCCTAATTATAACTACCTACTGGTAACAAGCGGCTAGTAGGTAGTTATATATCTATATATATATATATATATATTACCTACTGGCAGTCGCCAGTAGGTAGTTATAGTTAGGACCTAGTTTCCATAGGAAACTAATTTTTTATTTTCCCAATAACATTGGCGCTGGTTGAAGAATCTTCATGACATTTTTAAAACTTATGGCCCGCTCGGGTCAGCTCCTATCCTGAAAGTTTCGGGGTGATTCACCAAGGAGGGGCCGAAAACTTTAGACATGACTACAGCCCGAACTGCTGAACGAAATTACACCAAGTTTGGCAAAAAGGTAGCTCTTGGTTCAGAAAAAGACCTTTTTTAAAATGGTGTAAATCCATTCAGTTGTTACTAAGAAATTAAAAAAAAAGAGGTGAAAAAATCAAATCCCCATAGGAAACTTTAGACATGACTACAGCCCGAACTGCTGAACCGAATTACACCAGATTTGGCAAAAAGGTAGCCCTTGGTTCAGAAAGATATCTTTTTTTTAAATGGTGTAAATAGTTGCTGAGAAAATCCCAAAATAAACATTTCGATATATAGAGGCGCGGTGGATCCGCACACCGTCCTGACTATGAGCTGCATTCTAATTGGCTGTCAACACTCCAAACCAGGAAGTGCTATCAGCCATTTTGTGACTTTGTAGCACCGAGTTAGAAGAAAACAGGGAAACAAAGGTGATAAAGAAGAAAAGGGGGCAGGGTAGAAACACCGTGACCCCCTAGGCCTGCTTAGGGGATCCCACAAGGACCCACAGGGCCCAAAAAAAGCATTTTTTTTAAAAAACCACAGTGGAATGCGTGCTCGGATCCAGACTAATTTGTTTTTTAAAAAAGAAGCGAGGGCTTCCTTGCTTCATTACTTTTAAACCCTCGGGGACCAGGTCCCGGGAGGATTTGTACAATGTAAGGGAGGGCCCGCAGAGCCCCCCGCAGCCCCGGGGATCGCCACCTCCCCGGGGCTCTATTTCTCAAATAAAAAAATAAAAAAATTGTGTGAGGTTGCTGCAGCCCCCACATGCCCCAGGGACCAACATCTCCCCAGGGCCCTAACTGTTAAAATGCGAGGGTCCTCTTTGGAACCCCATGCCCCTGGGATCACCACTCCTTGGGGCTTTGGAATTGTTGGGGGCGGGGCTGCTCTGCCCCCTCCTGGAGCCTGTAATAAGAGGAAGGGGTCCCAGTACTAGAGAGTCAATTTGCAAGGCAAACCAATAAGCAAAAATTAATCAAGAGACAAATAAGTTCACATTGTTTTAATCACAATGTGAGTATTAACAAATATCTGAATTTCATCACATAAAAACAATTTGTGTAGTGCCCCAAATTGGTAAAAGGAGGAGGGGGGGAGTGATCCTGTGAGGAAGTGGTGAGGGAAAAGAGGAATTCTGTAGTGACAATTAAATCAGTCAATATACATTATCTGTACATGCTACACAATGTGTGTAGGAATTTAGACCACATGGTTCAATTCATCATTCCTACATGACATCATACTCCACAAATTTCAATTAATGAAGGCGTTTAGGGCGTGGAGTTGGATTCTAATGGTAGTCGTCGACGTTTCGACCCTCTATTGTGCAGGTAGAGTTGCTATCCTTGCTGTGGGGTCTTCATCAGGACAGGGGTGGGGACATCCTATTTATATAAATATAAGAATTAATATTGGTGAATGAATCCCTATATTATTCCAAAGGGAAAAGCACATCATAACTAACATAAGTTGGCACGGAGCATACTCACTATAATGCCCAACAACTAAGGCAAAAAAGATCAGGTATAACACAAATAAGGTTGACTCATTTAAATAACCGATGGTCAAAAGTAAACAGCACGTCTCGACTGGGAGACAATGAATTGCTCTAAACACGTTGAATAAATCTAGCGGTTTAAAAAGAAAGAAATGGGAGTAAAGCCGGTCCAGAATAAGCAGCAAAAGGACATTTCACTGGTAAAAGACCAAGGGCAAGGCGTGGTAGTTAGTTAAAAGGAAACTCACCACGACGTGATATGCGGTGGACCGGTTAGTGGCTGGGTCCAACGGAATCGTCAAAGCTGGGGTAACTGTTGATAAACAGTAATTGCGGGTGATTTAGATAGATAGAATTATCTGCAATTACGTGGTCAATTCAAGGTTATAAATGGCGAACTCACCACGGAATGTATCAAAGCGACCCCGGTTCAATGGAGAGATGTGGTCAAACGTACCAGCAATTTAAAACGATGCTGGGGAAAACACAAATAACACCAGGGTTTAGCACAGAGGAGGGGACCTGTGCCGCATCAGACACAATAAACAAATTGGGAGTTGACACTTACCAAAAATGCGTAATATTGAGCCCAAACATTAGGGGGTCTGGTCAACTCACACGGGTGCCTCGTGGGTATTACTAAAAATAGAGGAGGGTCAGGGTTTTAGTGGAGGTGAAGTCAGCTCTATACTGATCAGACAGAAACGATTAAGCGACTGCACTCACCCGACAGGAGCAGTCAGCTGATGACCGTGTGAGGTCCGGGTCAGTCAGGAAAATGATTTCTTGGACGATACTGGGGGAAGGAAAGCAGGAACCACTGTTAGGGAGTGCCCGCATAGAAGGTAATCACTTCCAAAATGCAGCCGTAGGAGAGGACGCTTACCGAAACAGGGATGAATCGCGTCCCGCAAGGAGCCGAGTTCGCAATGGCGATTCTCGGTTCCGGCTTGGGAGATATCCCCATGGTAACGGGATCACGTGGTGCAGGACACCCGTGTAGGCATAAAGAAAAGACTGCAAAAAGCGGCCAGAGTTCGATGTTGTCACAAGTGAAACTCGTAAATGACTTTGATAATTCCGAAAAGTTAATGGCTTCAAAAATAAACATATTGAGATCGGAAACAAGAATAAGGGTAATATTTAGATGTGTTTTCTAGCTATTGAGCACATCTTAACTCAGGACCGGTTTCCTAGGCAACAATAAGGTCATAACATATACACATCATTTATAACAACCTAAGAGAGGCGTCCTGTGCCATATACAAGATTGTTTAACGGCTGGATCATTCAGGAGTAAAAACCTAAGCAACAGCAGTACAGCCAATTCTAGAGTAGATGGTATGGTAATAGATTGTTTAACGGCTAAATCATTCAGGAATAAAAACCTAAGCAACAACAGTACAGCCAATTCTAGAGTAGATGGTATGGTAATGGATATGATTACATTCATTAATTATAGCTGTAAGCACAAGCGTGGCGTACCTCTCACACGAGGGTAAAGCCACAGGGCATGACATATGAATACAACCAGAATGATATCAAACATATGTATGTAGGAGTCACCGCGATGTCATATACATATATGGAGCCATGATGAATATAATTAATTATGATAATTCGAGACGTGGCGTACCTCTCACAAGAGGGTAAAGGCCACCAATCAGGTCATATAAATCCACCATGAATAATTTCAGACATATGTATTTAAAAACCACAGAGAAGGTATACATGTCTTATTTGGTTAGATTAGTTTACATGAAGTTCAGGTAGTTGATAGGGTAGCCAATTGGGAGAAAGAGCTGTCTTGCTCATTAAGCCCGTTCTCAATGGAATCAAATTTTAGCATCCATTTTAATTCCCGAATATTCAGAATATTCGTGATATTACCACCCCGGGGCCCCAAGGTGGCTTTCTCAAGGATAACCCATTTCAGACTTTCCGGTGTATGACCGGCTGTAGAGAAATGTTCGACCAGAGGTGCCCCTGGTGTTTGGCACCTGATCCTACTCATGTGCTGAAGGATCCTAGCCTTTGCTTTCTGCTGTGTTTGCCAAACATATATCATTGAGCATGGGCATAGGATGGCATATATAATGTTTGATGAGTTACAGTTGGTGTGTGTCCTCAGTGGAATTTTATGATCTTGATAAATGAATTCCTTGGTTTGGATGACACTGTCGCATGCCTTGCATTGGCCGCATCTGAAATGGCCCACGATAGCAGGTAAGTTCCAAAGGGTCGTGACTGTAGGGTCATCTCTGGTTTTTAAGAAGGAGCGAACCACTTGATCCTTTACACTGCGTGCCTTCCTAAAGGCATGTAAGGGCGGGTTGGATTGTCTGGTGTCATCAGATATCAAATTCCAGTGGCGGTTGACAATGCGTTTAATCTTGTTACTCTGGGTGTTGAAAGTGGTAACGCATACAATCCTTCCTTTTTGATCGTCTTTATCCATTTTGGGAGTAAGTAACTCCTCTCGAGGGTAAAACCAAGCTCTTTTCCTTGCTCTTTTGAGGAGTTGGGTTGGATAACCCCTACTCAGTAATCGTTGTTTGAGTTCTTCCGATTCACTGAAGTAATGATCTTTATTGGAACAATTCCTGCGAATGCGCAGGAATTGCCCAAATGGTAAATTGTCTCGCAACGCTCTGGGATGGTGACTGTTGTAGTGCAATAATGAATTCTTTTCGGTTGGTTTGCGGTAAAGTGTGGTAAGTAAGTGACCTGAACATTCGAAGATGGTGAGATCAAGGAAATTGATTCTATGGTTATCCGATTCAATCGTAAATTTGAGATGTTCCGATTGATTATTGAGCCAACCAAAGAAGAGCGATAGTTATTCCAAATCCCCGTTCCAGATTAGCAAAATATCATCTATATAACGCATCCAGAGACCAAGCTGGTCTCTGAATGGGTTAACCGGATTGAGAATAGTATCCTGTTCGAAAGCTGCCATATACAGAATGGCTACATCCGGGGCGAAAGGTGCCCCCATTGCAACTCCGGAAGTTTGAATATAAAATTTGTCCCTGAATATGAAGAAGTTCTTTGTCATGGCTATGCGTAGCAACCCTACAATAAACTCAGTTGGTACTTGAGCTGGTGCCGGGCGTTGGTTAAGGCAGCGTGCGATGACCGTCAATGCCTCATGTTGTGGAATCGATGTGTAAAGAGATTCAACATCACAGGTGGCAAGTCGTTGTTTTGAGGGATCAAAAGTGGAATTTTCAATAATGGTGATAGTGTGCATAGTGTCACGGAGATAGGCCGGGGTGTCCTCCGCCAGTGGTTTGAGAAAGAAATCGATATATTTCCCAAGTGGCTCAAGCATGGAGCCACAACCCGAGACAATGGGACGACCCGGGGGGGCCACCATGGACTTGTGAATCTTTGGTAGAGTATATATGGTCGCAAGGCGTGGACACTTCTTATTCAGAAAGTTGAATTCTAGTTCCGATAAAAAACCTTGTTCAAGACCGGCTTGGGTTAGCTCCAGGATCTCATTTGCGATAGTCCTTGAGGGATCTGACCTCAGTTGCTGATAGCTGGTCCCATCATTCAATTGTCTGAAAATTTCGGACTCATAGGCGGTGACATCCTGCACCACGATTGCTCCGCCTTTGTCAGCAGGTTTAATGACAAGTAGTTCATTGTTGGCCAGTGATTGTAATGCCATCTTTTCATTCCTACTGGTGTTGTATTTAACAAATGGTTTAGTGCCCAATAGTTGTAACACATCCCTGATGACAACGGATTCGTAGGCAAGAATCCTGTGCGACATAGTGCTGTTGAATGGAACAAACGTGGATGGTGGTCTAAGCCCAGTGATGGATGATGGTATCGAGGGTTCAGAATTACGGAAGAAGTATCTTAACCTGATTTTACGAAAAAATTGGAAAAGTTCAGTGCGAATCATAAATGCGTCAGGGTTGTTGGTTGGAACAAAAGATAGTCCTTTACCTAGTACCTTGATCTCATCGTCGTTGAGAGACTGATTAGATATGTTGACCACCGGGCTGGTTGCCACCGGTGGTGCTCCTCCAAGGAGTCTGAGTTTAGGGTGAATCTCACAACTGTTCACCATCTGTAGGTTTTGTTGCGGGTCACTCGTTCTCCATGCTGAGGTTCTGTCTGAAATTGAACCTGTTTTTGCGGTTGGCCACGACCTCCATTCCAAGTGTTGGTGCCCTGCTGCGATCCACGTTGTTGGCCGCGCTGCCAGTTGTTGCTTCTGCCGCGCGGTGGACGCCATGACCATTGGCGCTGCCCTAAAAAAGGGTTGTATTGATGCTGCTGAAACTGTGTGGGATCAGGGTAGTATTGCTGAAAACTAGGGCCAGGTTGTTCCTGTTCACCTTCCGAGCTAAAGGAAGAATCTGAGAATGTTTGGTAGTTCCTTCTACCTCTGTATCCACCTCTTCCTCGATTAGTGAATCTGCCTTGTTGGTCTTGGCGAAAATAATCTTCCTGTAGATAAGGATAGGTTTTCTTCTTATCATACAGTCTGATGTCTCGTGCCAATTTCTCGAGTTTCCGATTCTGCGTTGTCAAATCAAAATCTTTAAGGGTGGCTTCAAGGTTGGTCAGGGTTTCTTTGGCGCTGGCAAAGTTGGCGTCTGCCGCTATTTCAGCTTTTAAGGTCTTTATTTCAGCCGTAATCACCTGTATCTGGTCCGCAGCAGTTTCCACACCCAGGACCATCCAGTGACGGGAACAGTTATTTGCCACGTAACTGAACCCCTCTCTGAACTTAGGTACCTCGACAAAGATTGCCGGTTCAATCTTAATTTGCAGCCCAACGGGGATTATGTTTTCTTTAAGATATTTGGTTAGGAGATGCCCATGCCACCGGGTACGGACCAGCTTTTTCTCCAGTCTTTCTAGACGGGTAATTTTATCCTTCAGTGTAAAGTCAATAGTGGGGATGTCAGAAGAGATAAATATATTATTTGGATCTTCAAGGAGTTTCTCAATATAGTCTTCAGAAAAAGATAAAAGCTCCCTTTCTACCATGATGTGCTGCGGTCAAAATTAATTAGACATAGAATGAAACCTCGCAGACCAGCGACTGCACGAAGTAGGGTATTGATACGGGGTTGTACCCAAATATGTCGCTGGGACCTGGGTGATCAATGTAATAAGAGGAAGGGGTCCCAGTACTAGAGAGTCAATTTGCAAGGCAAACCAATAAGCAAAATTTAATCAAGAGACAAATAAGTTCACATTGTTTTAATCACAATGTGAGTATTAACAAATATCAGAATTTCATCATATAAAAACAATTTGCGTAGTGCCCCAAATTGGTAAAAGGAGGAGGGGGGGAGTGATCCTGTGAGGAAGTGGTGAGGGAAAAGAGGAATTCTGTAGTGACAATTAAATCAGTCAATATACATTATCTGTACATGCTACACAATGTGTGTAGGAATTTAGACCACATGGTTCAATTCATCATTCCTACATGACATCATACTCCACAAATTTCAATTAATGAAGGCGTTTAGGGCGTGGAGTTGGATTCTAATGGTAGTCGTCGACGTTTCGACCCTCTATTGTGCAGGTAGAGTTGCTATCCTTGCTGTGGGGTCTTCATCAGGAATGGGGTGGGGACACACCTATTTATATAAATATAAGAATTAATATTGGGGAATGAATCCCTATATTATTCCAAAGGGAAAAGCACATCATAACTAACGTAAGTTGGCAGGGAGCATACTCACTATAATGCCCAACAACTAAGGCAAAAAAGATCGGGTATTACACAAATAAGGTTGACTCATTTAAATAACCGATGGTCAAAAGTAAACAGCACGTCTCGACTGGGAGACAATGAATTGCTCTAAACACGTTGAATAAATCTAGCGGTTTAAAAAGAAAGAAAAGGGAGTAAAGCCGGTCCAGAATAGGCAGCAAAAGGACATTTCACTGGTAAAAGACCAAGGGCAAGGCGTGGTAGTTAGTTAAAAGGAAACTCACCACGACGTGATATGCGGTGGACCGGTTAGTGGCTGGGTCCAACGGAATCGTCAAAGCTGGGGTAACTGTTAATAAACAGTAATTGCGGGTGATTTAGATAGATAGAATTATCTGCAATTACGTGGTCAATTCAAGGTTATAAATGGCGAACTCACCACGGAATGTATCAAAGCGACCCCGGTTCAATGGAGAGATGTGGTCAAACGTACCAGCAATTTAAAACGATGCTGGGGAAAACACAAATAACACCAGGGTTTAGCACAGAGGAGGGGACCTGTGCCGCATCAGACACAATAAACAAATTGGGAGTTGACACTTACCAAAAATGCGTAATATTGAGCCCAAACATTAGGGGGTCTGGTCAACTCACACGGGTGCCTCGTGGGTATTACTAAAAATAGAGGAGGGTCAGGGTTTTAGTGGAGGTGAAGTCAGCTCTATACTGATCAGACAGAAACGATTAAGCGACTGCACTCACCCGACAGGTTCAATTTCAGACAGAACCTCAGCATGGAGAACGAGTGACCCGCAACAAAACCTACAGATGGTGAACAGTTGCGAGATTCACCCTAAACTCAGACTCCTTGGAGGAGCACCACCGGTGGCAACCAGCCCGGTGGTCAACATATCTAATCAGTCTCTCAACGACGATGAGATCAAGGTACTAGGTAAAGGACTATCTTTTGTTCCAACCAACAACCCTGACGCATTTATGATTTGCACTGAACTTTTCCAATTTTTTCGTAAAATCAGGTTAAGATACTTCTTCCGTAATTCTGAACCCTCGATACCATCATCCATCACTGGGCTTAGACCACCATCCACGTTTGTTCCATTCAACAGCACTATGTCGCACAGGATTCTTGCCTACGAATCCGTTGTCATCAGGGATGTGTTACAACTATTGGGCACTAAACCATTTGTTAAATACAACACCAGTAGGAATGAAAAGATGGCATTACAATCACTGGCCAACAATGAACTACTTGTCATTAAACCTGCCGACAAAGGCGGAGCAATCGTGGTGCAGGATGTCACCGCCTATGAGTCCGAAATTTTCAGACAATTGAATGATGGGACCAGCTATCAGCAACTGAGGTCAGATCCCTCAAGGACTATCGCAAATGAGATCCTGGAGCTAACCCAAGCCGGTCTTGAACAAGGTTTTTTATCGGAACTAGAATTCAACTTTCTGAATAAGAAGTGTCCACTCTTGCGACCATATATACTCTACCAAAGATTCACAAGTCCATGGTGGCCCCCCCGGGTCGTCCCATTGTCTCGGGTTGTGGCTCCATGCTTGAGCCACTTGGGAAATATATCGATTTCTTTCTCAAACCACTGGCGGAGGACACCCCGGCCTATCTCCGTGACACTATGCACACTATCACCATTATTGAAAATTCCACTTTTGATCCCTCGAAACAACGACTTGCCACCTGTGATGTTGTATCTCTTTACACATCGATTCCACAACATGAGGCATTGACGGTCATCGCACGCTGCCTTAACCAACGCCCGGCACCAGCTCAAGTACCAACTGAGTTTATTGTAGGGTTGCTACGCATAGCCATGACAAAGAACTTCTTCATATTCAGGGACAAATTTTATATTCAAACTTCCGGAGTTGCAATGGGGGCACCTTTCGCCCCGGATGTAGCCATTCTGTATATGGCAGCTTTCGAACAGGATACTATTCTCAATCCGGTTAACCCATTCAGAGACCAGCTTGGTCTCTGGATGCGTTATATAGATGATATTTTGCTAATCTGGAACGGGGATTTGGAAGAACTATCGCTCTTCTTTGGTTGGCTCAATAATCAATCGGAACATCTCAAATTTACGATTGAATCGGATAACCATAGAATCAATTTCCTTGATCTCACCATCTACGAATGTTCAGGTCACTTACTTACCACACTTTACCGCAAACCAACCGAAAAGAATTCATTATTGCACTACAACAGTCACCATCCCAGAGCGTTGCGAGACAATTTACCATTTGGGCAATTCCTGCGCATTCGCAGGAATTGTTCCAATAAAGATCATTACTTCAGTGAATCGGAAGAACTCAAACAACGATTACTGAGTAGGGGTTATCCAACCCAACTCCTCAAAAGAGCAAGGAAAAGAGCTTGGTTTTACCCTCGAGAGGAGTTACTTACTCCCAAAATGGATAAAGACGATCAAAAAGGAAGGATTGTATGCGTTACCACTTTCAACACCCAGAGTAACAAGATTAAACGCATTGTCAACCGCCACTGGAATTTGATATCTGATGACATCAGACAATCCAACCCGCCCTTACATGCCTTTAGGAAGGCACGCAGTGTAAAGGATCAAGTGGTTGGCTCCTTCTTAAAAACCAGAGATGACCCTACAGTCACGACCCTTTGGAACTTACCTGCTATCGTGGGCCATTTCAGATGCGGCCAATGCAAGGCATGCGACAGTGTCATCCAAACCAAGGAATTCATTTATCAAGATCATAAAATTCCACTGAGGACACACACCAACTGTAACTCATCAAACATTATATATGCCATCCTATGCCCATGCTCAATGATATATGTTTGGCAAACACAGCAGAAAGCAAAGGCTAGGATCCTTCAGCACATGAGTAGGATCAGGTGCCAAACACCAGGGGCACCTCTGGTCGAACATTTCTCTACAGCCGGTCATACACCGGAAAGTCTGAAATGGGTTATCCTTGAGAAAGCCACCTTTTGGCCCCGGGGTGGTAATATCGCGAATATTCTGAATATTCGGGAATTAAAATGGATGCTAAAATTTGATTCCATTGAGAACGGGCTTAATGAGCAAGACAGCTCTTTCTCCCAATTGGCTACCCTATCAACTACCTGAACTTCATGTAAACTAATCTAACCAAATAAGACATGTATACCTTCTCTGTGGTTTTTAAATACATATGTCTGAAATTATTCATGGTGGATTTATATGACCTGATTGGTGGCCTTTACCCTCTTGTGAGAGGTACGCCACGTCTCGAATTATCATAATTAATTATATTCATCATGGCTCCATATATGTATATGACATCGCGGTGACTCCTACATACATATGTTTGATATCATTCTGGTTGTATTCATATGTCATGCCCTGTGGCTTTACCCTCGTGTGAGAGGTACGCCACGCTTGTGCTTACAGCTATAATTAATGAATGTAATCATATCCATTACCATACCATCTACTCTAGAATTGGCTGTACTGTTGTTGCTTAGGTTTTTATTCCTGAATGATTTAGCCGTTAAACAATCTATTACCATACCATCTACTCTAGAATTGGCTGTACTGCTGTTGCTTAGGTTTTTACTCCTGAATGATCCAGCCGTTAAACAATCTTGTATATGGCACAGGACGCCTCTCTTAGGTTGTTATAAATGATGTGTATATGTTATGACCTTATTGTTGCCTAGGAAACCGGTCCTGAGTTAAGATGTGCTCAATAGCTAGACAACACATCTAAATATTACCCTTATTCTTGTTTCCGATTTCATTATGTTTATTTTTGAAGCCATTAACTTTTCGGAATTATCAAAGTCATTTACGAGTTTCACTTGTGACAACATCGAACTCTGGCCGCTTTTTGCAGTCTTTTCTTTATGCCTACACGGGTGTCCTGCACCACGTGATCCCGTTACCATACGGATATCTCCCAAGCCGGAACCGAGAATCGCCATTGCGAACTCGGCTCCTTGCGGGACGCGATTCATCGCTGTTTCGGTAAGCGTCCTCTCCTACGGCTGCATTTTGGAAGTAATTACCTTCTATGCGGGCACTCCCTAACAGTGGTTCCTGCTTTCCTTCCCCCAGTATCGTCCAAGAAATCATTTTCCTGACTGACCCGGACCTCGCACGGTCATCAGCTGACTGCTCCTGTCGGGTGAGTGCAGTCGCTTAATCGTTTCTGTCTGATCAGTATAGAGCTGACTTCACCTCCACTAAAACCCTGACCCTCCTCTATTTTTAGTAATACCCACGAGGCACCCGTGTGAGTTGACCAGACCCCCTAATGTTTGGGCTCAATATTACGCATTTTTGGTAAGTGTCAACTCCCAATTTGTTTATTGTGTCTGATGCGGCACAGGTCCCCTCCTCTGTGCTAAACCCTGGTGTTATTTGTGTTTTCCCCAGCATCGTTTTAAATTGCTGGTACGTTTGACCACATCTCTCCATTGAACCGGGGTCGCTTTGATACATTCCGTGGTGAGTTCGCCATTTATAACCTTGAATTGACCACGTAATTGCAGATAATTCTATCTATCTAAATCACCCGCAATTACTGTTTATTAACAGTTACCCCAGCTTTGACGATTCCGTTGGACCCAGCCACTAACCGGTCCACCGCATATCACGTCGTGGTGAGTTTCCTTTTAACTAACTACCACGCCTTGCCCTTGGTCTTTTACCAGTGAAATGTCCTTTTGCTGCCTATTCTGGACCGGCTTTACTCCCATTTCTTTCTTTTTAAACCGCTAGATTTATTCAACGTGTTTAGAGCAATTCATTGTCTCCCAGTCGAGACGTGCTGTTTACTTTTGACCATCGGTTATTTAAATGAGTCAACCTTATTTGTGTAATACCCGATCTTTTTTGCCTTAGTTGTTGGGCATTATAGTGAGTATGCTCCCTGCCAACTTATGTTAGTTATGATGTGCTTTTCCCTTTGGAATAATATAGGGATTCATTCCCCAATATTAATTCTTATATTTATATTAATAGGTGTGTCCCCACCCCTGTCCTGATGAAGACCCCACAGCAAGGATAGCAACTCTACCTGCACAATAGAGGGTCGAAACGTCGACGACTACCATTAGAATCCAACTCCACGCCCTAAACGCCTTCATTAATTGAAATTTGTGGAGTATGATGTCATGTAGGAATGATGAATTGAACCATGTGGTCTAAATTCCTACACACATTGTGTAGCATGTACAGATAATGTATATTGACTGATTTAATTGTCACTACAGAATTCCTCTTTTCCCTCACCACTTCCTCACAGGATCACTCCCCCCCCTCCTCCTTTTACCAATTTGGGGCACTACGCAAATTGTTTTTATGTGATGAAATTCAGATATTTGTTAATACTCACATTGTGATTAAAACAATGTGAACTTATTTGTCTCTTGATTAATTTTTGCTTATTGGTTTGCCTTGCAAATTGACTCTCTAGTACTGGGACCCCTTCCTCTTATTACATTGATCACCCAGGTCCCAGCGACATATTTGGGTACAACCCCGTATCAATACCCTCCTGGAGCCTGTGATGGCCCTGGGGACCGCCATCCCCCAGGGCCAGCTACTAGAGTGTCCTGGGGTGCCCACCCCTGGGACACTGTTGTTTGCTACGGTAGGTTAGGAGAATGGTCTCCCGCCCTATTGTAGCAAATTCCGGTTTGGATTTTGCAAGAGTGAGCAGGGAAACCTGCTTTTTCTTCTTAAATTCAAAGCAGAATTTCTTTTCCACACGGGGAGCTGCATGTCAGCAGCACCCCATGAGGAAAAGCAATGCCAGCTCCTGCAGGACACGGGGAACCGGCGGGACAATTGGGGCATTGGGGCTCCCCCCACGGTCTCCAACGAAGCGCATAGGCTTGGGTGATGAGGTCCCCGGGGCGATTATAAATCACTGGTAAGAGCCTGTTTTTTTTCAAAAAATTTGGAGTCACAACCCTAGCCTGGTGCTCAGCATGGCCCCCTGGTGTGAACACGAGGGGTGCGTGACTCCCAGTGTGCACCCGCTGGTGTGAACGCGAGAGGTGCGGAACTCCCATTGCGGTCCCCAGAAGTGAACGCGAGGGGTGAGCAACTCCCAGTACTGCCCCCTGGTGTGAACGCAAGGGGTGCGTCACTCCCAGCACTGCCCCCTGGTGTGAACGCAAGAGGTGCGTGACTCCCAGCGTGGCCCCCTGGTGTTAACACAAGGGGTGCGCAACTCCCAGCATGGCCCTCCGGTGTGAACGCGAGGGGTGCGCGACTCCCAGGAAAAACATGTACTATTTTTTTATGATACATCTAGGTTGTATGTTTGGATCTTGGGTGGCTCTAAAACGAGCCCTTGTGTTTATTGTGTGAAGATGGTAGCTACATGTAAGTGCTGATGCAGAGTCTGAAGTTGTTGAGACTGTGTTTCTCTCATTTGTGAAATATACACCATCTCTCCTGTATATGCAATCCATATTAAAATGCAGATTGTTGTTGTATATGGACCCCATACTAAGGTCTCTGAGATAAGCAGAAACAGCTTTATTGACATTTTTTCTAGCTTTCTCAATCTGTGGACCACCAGCCCCAAGAGTTTATACTCGATGTTCAATGAACAGGAACTACTTAACCAATGGAGGATACAAATTTAACAATAACAGAAAACCACCGGCGAAGCAAATGCAACACCCGCGATCCAGAACAACTCCAGGCCCTTGTGAAAAAAAGATGGGAGGAAAGCAAGCAGTTAAGCACCAGCCATTTAATGGCATGGGAGAACTTCATGGAAAGCTTCAACCTATTGAAGGCAAAAAAAAGTCAACAGAAGGATTAGTAAGACCAAAAAATGCCGGGGCCACCTCATGCAAGCAGGTACGAAGCGAAAGAATCCACCTCTCACGACAGCAGGACACCGAACTAAGGGAGTTAAAAACCAACATCAACAGGGCATTGCGCAGTCTTCGTATGCACAGCCCAGTTAATAACATCCAGTCTGAATTAAGGAGGTTTACGGCACGCAGGAAAAAAATAATCTGGCTCGCCAAAAAAGAAAGGGATGAATCAATATGGGCTAAACTGACATACGACGCAAAAAACAACAACAGTGCCAGGTTTTTGGCAGACCATCCCAATCCTAGAGAATCCATCCGCTCTAGGAATCAAATAACATATTACTGAGGACATCTGGGCAAAGTTCCTACTGAATCACTTCAACACAGAAGCTGGCAAATCGGCAGAAGTCTCACTGGAGCTCCAAAGTGACCAACAACAATCCAGATTTGAAGGACCGGATCTTCCCATCATCTTTACAACTAAGCAGCTTGGGGGCAGAATCAAGAAAGGTCGCAAAGACAGAGCTCCAGGCCCCAACGGTCATCCGACAATCGTATTTAAACAGGATTCGAACTACTGGGTTGAAGCACTCTTTCCCCTTTACAATAACATCCTGGAAAGTGAGAGAATCCCTGACTCCTGGAAAGGATCAATTATTTCACCGATCCACAAAAAGGGCGCCATGACAGACCCAAAAAACGATAGGCTTTTTGCTTTAATCGACATTGAAGCCAAATTCTATGCAGGGCTCTTATTAAATGAACTTACAGTTTGGGCTCAGGAAAAAACCCTAATTCCCATCAATCAAACTGGCTTTCAGGAAGGTCTGGGGACTTCAAGAAATATTCTCGCCCTTTCTCTTCTGTCTGACGCCTTCCAAAAAATCCACAAACTCAAAAAGATTAAAGTCGGAGCGGGAGATACCCTGTCTAGGAAAATACCAACTACCAAAGGGTTGAAGCAGGGTTGTGTCTTGGCCCCAACCCTGTTCAACCTTTTTATCTCAGACCTCTCTACCGAGCTGGACAAGTGCAACCATCACGCCTCGAATCTGGGGGGCTTAACTCTATTGAACCTCTTGTACGCAGATGACCTGCTACTAATCAGCTGTACCCCAATCGGCCTCCAGCATCTGATAAACACCACAAGTACCTTCGCTGATAAAAATGGGCTGACAATAAACCTGGAAAATTCTAAAGTAATGGTATTAAACCAAGGACTCAACAAACCCTACCTGCGATGGTCAATGAACAATCGGCTGCTAGTGCCAACAGAGGAGTACAAGTATTTGGGAATCATATTTGAGAGAAATGGCTCATTTTCCAAACAGAAGGCATCCATCAAAGGCAGAGGGACCGTACTGGCAGTTGCTTTAAATAACATCAAGCAAAAAATAACCGGCCCTAGCCTTCTCCCTTTGCTACAAGTGCTTCGAGCGCAGCTGCTACCCTTTATAACTTACGGAAGTGAAGCAATGAGAGGAAGAGACAAGGCTACCTTGGACACAGTGGTCGCCAAGGCCCTAAGAATAATATTAAATCTTCCGCAATTCACCTCACCACCTCAAATAAGATTAGAGTTTGGACTGCAAAAGCAGCAAATCTCACGGAAAGGGGCCTACGCCCAATGCTGGTTTAAAATAAAGGGGGCTGAGCCGGGCACATTAAATTCACACCTGTGGTTGGAAATCTCAAGGAGAAATGATAGCCCAGCAATGAGTTACCTTCATTCAGCAATCAAGCTGCTAGCTTTACCGGACCTATGGGACTCCTCTCATCCCAGAAAAGCTTCAAGGTCCAGGTAAACAAATCAGTAAAGATTGTATCTCTCACAGAAGATATAGCTGCCCTCAGCAGGAGGGCCCACGGCTGGTTCGTAATCCAGAGCTACATGTCAACAAAGCCCCAATTATACTTAGGAACAGGTTTTTCAAGAATTACGAAAGAACGGTTTCTAAAACAGCTCCTGATTGCAAGTCAGGTTCGATCATGCACGGAGGCGGTAAAGGTCTCTTTTGAGGGCAGTAATATTCGCCTGTCTTGCAGCCTTGTTCGGTTTAGGAGGGAAGCAAATGCAAAGTTAAGTCTGGAAAGTCCACAAGTTACCGGTCTTTATGCTATGCCAGCTGGCTTATGAGACAAGCATAACAGCCCCGACCAGTAGGGCTTTGATTAGGTCCACAAATACATCCTTTGTCGCTAAGCTGTCGGCTTCGAGCTCATCGACGTTTATATTCTCCATAAACATTTCTTCTTGGGGTGCAACCATCCACGAGAACAAGCTTTATGATGAACTATCTTACCTACCAGTTTTTATTCCCCCGCAATGTTATAGAATTACAACACATTTGTAATCTTTTAGCATTATTTAATAGTGAAGCTACATTGTTTGGATTTATGTTGTACTTGTTTGCGAAGGTTTTAATTAATCATGCAATAAAGTCATTATTATTACTGAATCTGTGGATAAAATTGATTGGACCACTTCCATTTCTGTCTCTGGCATATGTTAGAGTAGACAAAGGCAGTTTGGGGGAAAAGCAACATCAATCCTTCAAATGTGTCCTTCATTAGCATTTCCAGACCTACCCCAGTCAATGTGCCTAGGTCATTGCTGCCACAGTGCGCAATCATGAGGTCAGGAGGTTGGAGGTGAATAAGGTTTTAACCAATGACATCAATTGGTGCCACTTCAATCCTCTCTGCCCAATCCATTTAATATCTACATTTTGCAAA
Source organism: Lissotriton vulgaris (assembly GCF_964263255.1). Taxonomy (NCBI): domain Eukaryota; kingdom Metazoa; phylum Chordata; class Amphibia; order Caudata; family Salamandridae; genus Lissotriton; species Lissotriton vulgaris. Next base: position 412,810,073 of record NC_141695.1, read on the forward strand.
GCTAGGTCTTTGTCAAAACCTTTGCTTTCAGCATACCTTTTGCACCAGAAAACATAGATGTGCCCAACAATCCACACTGAAAGCATCATGAAGGGATCTCTGCAGGTAATCAGAAGATGTCTGTAGCTGAGGATGGCAAGTGGTAGAATGAAATCTATTTAAAATGGTGGACAAAATGCTGTTTTTAAGAAAGTAGAGATTTGATTGGCTGTTTGAGAACGCTCTACTTTCAAATATAGGGTGCATTTTACTTGGTTTAGAAAGCAAGTTTCTTATTGGTTATTAAGAAAAGTTTGAAAGGTACAGCAGAAAGGATAAGGGCATGCTTTGCAAAGCTAACCACAATTGCTGTTGTCATTTGCATCATTGTGTGGTGAACTTGTGACCTGGCAGCTAAGTTGAATGTTGCATGACCTATTGCTCTGGAAACTAATATTAAGGACAAGGGGTGAAGATATCAGTTAAAGGGCGGCCGCGCATGCGCATTGGGATCGAAGACGCGGCAGTGAAAGAGAAGAGGGAGCCCCGGGACGCCGCTGACCAGGTAAGTGGTATTAATTTACTTTTGTATAATATTAAGCTTCAATGAGGTATTTAGGAGAGGGCAGGAGGGAGGCGGGCAGCGCGTAGTGGGGCTACGCGGAGTGCGTGGGTGGGCGTAGTTTTATGCCCACTTCGCATAGTTCCGCGTAGCCCCACTACGCATACTACACCCACCCTTAGATTTTAAAGTGCATGAGAACTGTATTTGTGGTTCTATAATGTCTAATTTCATAGTTAGTATGTAGGTAAATGTGCACAATCTATACAGTCCCATAACCACGTGCAGTCTACTGATTCACTCCTGCAAAAATCCAAGTAGAAGCAATGCACTTCAGTAATCACAGTGTCAGTCTCTGCCCACTCCTGCTAAGCGTGGAAGGGTATACTCAGACGTGAGTCCCTTGCTCATCGCACCATCAGGATTCAAGCAAGCCGGGCCGAAGACGGCTGTAATGCCATAAACCGGTCCCCGGAAGCTTGTTTCCTTCCCAGTGAAAGAATTGGCTTGGTAGTTTGGTTTGCCCTGTTCCCATGATGCACTGGGCCAGGGACAGACTAATTTGTATATAGCCAGGTTCTGAGCTGGGATGGTGCAGCGAGCTAAAAAACGGTGTTGGATTAAGCCCTGCTCTCTTGACTGGGTGAGAGTATTCTGCTTAAATCAGAAACTCTGTCCATCACTACCCCCTGTTGTTTAATTATTTTGTCCACCAAAAGCGTGGAAGGGTATACTCAGACGTGAGTCCCTTGCTCATTGCACCATCAGGATTCAAGCAAGCCGGGCCGAAGACGGCTGTAATGCCAGAAACCGTTCCCAGTAAGCTTGTTTCTTTCCCAGTGAAATAATTGGCTTGGTAGTTTGGTTTGCCCTCTTCCCATGATGCACTGGGCCAGGGACAGACTAATTTGCATATAGCCAGGTTCTGAGCTGGGATTGTGCAGTGAGCTAAAAAACGGTGTTGGATTAAGCCCTGATCTCTTGACTGGGTGAGAGTATTCTGCTTAATTCAGAAACTCTGTCCATCACCACCCCCTGTTGTTTAATTATCATCCTGACAGAAACATATCCTTATGTAATCTCTGTGCCAAAACAAAAGTACTTAGAAACTCACCCTGCTGTCAACTACCAGCGCTCTATCTACCCAGTCACTGCCGATGCACTTGTACAATGACTCAGGCATTAAGACACAAAGCGCTACAGCCAAATGTGCACAATCTTTGCAGGTCCCTAACCCTCTGCAGACTACTGGTTCACTCTTGCAATAATCCAGATAGTACTCATGCAGTGCCTCACTCACACTGTCACTCTCTGTCCACTCTTGCAATCATTCTGACAGAACCATGGGGCATATTATCAACAACTAGCAATATTTATCTCTAAATGGGCTTAGCGATATTTGTTTTATCGCCCGCATCGCCGGATTTTATCGCAGAGATAACGTGCTATTAGCAACAATTATCTCAAATGCAATAAAATATCCGGCGATATCGGCTCAATGCGTGAATATCGCTGGAAATCCAGCGAAATTAAGCATTAATGCCAATAGGGTCTTAAGCAGAATATCCAACTCCCTTTGGAAATACAGGTTAAGAAGTGTTCTGAGCAGGCGTTAGTTTTTGGCGATATTCGCGCTTAGAGCAAATTTTTTCATCGCTGTGCCTGCATTGAGAATAGGCGATAGCAATGTTAGTGACTGCTTTCAGTCGCTAACAGGTTGGGTACGCCCACTTTGCTTGTCATTAGAGATAAATATCGCTGACATGCAAAGTGGGCCCCAAACCACTCGCTATCACCTACAAACTGTCGCTAACTACTCTTAGCAACAGCATGCTAATAGGCCGATGAAATTATCGCCACTTTAGCAGGAACAAGTCCCTCTAAAGCGGCAATAAGGCCCTTGATAATATGCCCCCATGTACTTATCTAATCTCTGTGCTGAAACACAAGCACTTATAAACATACCCTTCTGTCAACTACCAGCACTCTATCTACTCAGTCACTGTCCATGCACTTGTACAATGAATCAGGCATTAACACACGCAGTGCTACAGTCAAATGTGCACAATCTATGCAGGTCCCTAACACTATGTAGTGTGGACCACTGATTCACTCCTGTATTAATCTAGGTACTACTCCTGCAGTGCCCCAATCACAATGTCACTCTATGACCACTCTTGCAGTCATCCTGACAGTACCATTTCCTTATCTAATCGCTGTGCTGAAACACAAGCACTTATAAACTCACCCTGCTGTCAACTAGCAGCACTCTACCTACCCAGTCATTGTCAATGCATTTGTAGAATGACTCAGGCATGAAGAGACATTGTGCTACAGCCAAATGTGCACAATCTATGCAGGCCCCTAATCCTCTGCAGTATACTGATTCACTCCTGCAATAATCCAGATAGTACGCATGCAGTGCCCCAATCACACTGTCACTCTCTTTCCACTCTTGCAATCATCCTCACAGAACCATGTCCTTATCTAATTTCTGTGCCGAAACACAAGCACTTAAAACTTACCCTGCTGTCATCTACCAGCACTCTACCTACCCAGTCACTGTCCATTGACTTGTACAATGACTCATTCATTAACACACGCAGTACTACAGTCAAATGTGCACAATCTATGCAGACCCCTAACCCCATGTAGACTACTGATTCACTCCTGTATTAATCTAGGTAGTATTCCTGCAGGGTCCCAATAACACTGTCACTCTCTATCCACTCTTGCAATCATCCTCACAGAACCATGTCCGTATCTAATTTCTGTGCTGAAACACAAGCACTTATAAACAAACCTTGCTGTCAACTACCAGCACTCTATCTACTCAGTCACTGTCCATGCAGTTGTACAATGAATCAGGCATTAACACACGCAGTGCTACAGTCAAATGTGCACAATCTATGCAGGACCCTAACCCCATGTAGAGTAGACCACTGATTCACTCCTGTATTAATCTAGGTACTACTCCTGCAGTGCCCCAATCACACTGTCACTCTATGTCCACTCTTGCAGTCATCCTGAGAGTACCATGACCTTATCTAATTTCTGTGCTGAAACACAAGCACTTATAAACATACCTTGCTGTCAACTACCAGCACTCTATCTACTCAGTCACTGTCCATGCACTTGTACAATGAATCAGGCATTAACACATGCAGTGCTACAGTCAAATGTGCACAATCTATGCAGGTCCCTAAATCCATGTAGAGTAGACCACTGATTCACTCCTGTATTAATCTAGGTACTACTCCTAAAGTGCCCCAATCACACCGGCACTCTATGTCCACTCTTGCAGTCATCCTGACAGTACCATTTCCTTATCTAATCTCTGTGCTGAAACACAAGCACTTATAAACTCACCATGCTGTCAACTAGTAGCACTCCATCTACTCAGTCACTGTCCATGCACTTGTACAATGAATCAGGCATTTTCACACGAAGTGCTACAGTAAATTGTGCACAATCTATGCAGGTCCATAACCCCATGTAGAGTAGACCACTGACATGCAAAGCGGGCCCCAACCAATCGCTATCGCCTACAAACTGCCGCTAACTTCTGTTAGCGACAGCTTGCTAATAGGGCGATGAAATTATTGCCGCTTTGCATCCGAAAACGGCTGCTAAAGCGACAATAATTCCATATCGCCCACCTTGATAATATGCCCCCATATCCTTATCTAATGTCTGTACTGAAACACAAGCACTTATAAACTCACCCTATTGTCAACTTCCAGCACTCTGCCTACCCAGTCACGGACCATGCACTTGTACAGTGACTCAGGCATTAACACACGCAGTGTTACAGTCAAATGTGCACAATCTATGCAGGTCCCTAACCCCATGTAGAGTAGACCACTGATTCACTCCTGTATTAATCTAGGTACTACTCCTGCAGTGCCCCAATCACACTGTCACTCTATGTCCACTCTTGCAGTCATCCTGACAGTACCATGTCCTTATCTAATTTCTGTGCTGAAACACAAGCACTTATAAACATACCTTGCTGTCAACTACCAGCACTCTATCTACTCTGTCACTGTCCATGCACTTTTACAATGAATCAGGCATTAACACACGCAGTGCTACAGTCAAATGTGCACAAGCTATGCAGGTCCCTAACCCCATGTAGAGTAGACCACTGACATGCAAAGCGGGCCCCAACCAATCGCTATCGCCTACAAACTGCCACTAACTACTGTTAGCGACAGCTTGCTAATAGGGCGATGAAATTATTGCCGCTTTGCATCCGAAACAGTCGCTAAAGTGACAATAATTTCATATCGCCCACCTTGATAATATGCCCCCCTATCCTTATCTAATGTCTGTACTGAAACACAAGCACTTATAAACTCACCCTACTGTCAACTTCCAGCACTCTACCTACCCAGTCACGGACCATGCACTTGCACAGTGACTCAGGCATTAACACATGCAGTGCTACAGCCAAATGTGCACACTCTATGCAGGCCCCTAACCCCCTGCAGACTACTGATTCACTCCTGCAAAAATCCAGGTAGTAGCCATGCAGATCAGCAATCACAGTGTCACTCTTTGTCCACTCCTCCTATCATCCTGACAGAACCATGACTTTATCTAATCACTATGCAGAAACACAAGCAGTTATAAACTCAACCTGCTGTCAACTACCAGCACTCTAACTATCCAGTCACTGTCCATGCACTTGTAGAATACCTCAGGCATTAAGACTCGCAGTGATATAGTCAAATGTGCACAATCTATGCAGGCCCGTAATCCCATGTAGACTACTGATTCGCTCCTGTAATAATCTAGGTAGTACTCATGCAGTGCCATAATCACACTGTCACTCTCTGTTCTCTCTCTGTTCACTCTTGCAATCATTCTGACTGAACCATGTCCTTATCTAATCTCTGTGCTGAAACACAAGCACTTATAAACTCACCCTAGTGGCAACTACCAGCACTCTAACTGTGCAGTCTAGGTATCGTTCTGTCTATCCCATGCACTTCTCTATGCACTTATCCACCACTCTCTACTTATCCTATTAGTCTGCCAATACCAGCACTATCTTCTTATCCTATCACTCTGCCAATACCTAAGCACTCACAAATTGACCATGTACTCTATTTTCAGCACTGTAATCATTCCAATTACTAGTAATATACTTATGGAGTGGCCTAGCCACTAACACAAGTACACCTCCAATATTCTGTACAGTATGCATGCAGGCCTCCAACCAGGTATATGCTATTCATACACTCATGCAAATTCCCACTTACCACCCATGCAGCCTAGCAATCTTCCTGTTACTCCCATGCACTTCCTCAATCACCCATCCCGCACTATCTTCTTATCCTATCAATCCGCCAATAGCTAAGCACTAATAAATTGATCATGCACTCTCTTTGCAGCACTGTGATCATTCAAATTACTAGTCATGTACTTATGGAGTGACCTAGTCACTAACACAAGTACAATATTCTCTGCACAATGCATGCAGACCTCTAACCCAGATACATACAATTGGTACACTCTTCTAAATACTAGGGTACTACCCATGCAGTCAAGGAATCCTCCTGTCAGTCCTATGCACTTCTCCAATCACCCATCCGGTATTATCTACTTATTCTATCAGTCCGCCAATACATAGCCTATTATAAATTCACCAGACACTCTGTTTACTGCACTGTCATGATAGTAGTTACTAGTCATGTATTTATAGAATGGCCTAGCCACTAACACAAGTACACCTACAATATTCTGTGCACTATGCATGCAGGCCTTCAATCACATAGATACTATTGGAACACTCTTGAAAATACTAAGGTACTACCCATTCAGCCTGTCACTCCCATCCACTTCCTCAACCACCCATCCAGCACTATCTACTTATCCTATCTCTCTGCCAATACCTAAGCATTTATAAGTTGACCATGCACTCTATTTGCATCACTGTGATAATTCCAATTACTAGTGATGTTCTTATTGAATGGCCTAGGCACTAACACAACTACACATACAATATTCTGTACACATTCCCTACAAACCATCTAAGCACACACATACTATTGGGACACTCCACTAAATAATAAAGTAGTACTCATACAGCCTAGGATTCCTCCTGTCAGTCGCATGCACTTCCTCAATTACCCATCCAGCACTTTGTTTTTATCGTATCACTCCGTCAAGACCTAAGCACTTATGGGGCAGATTTAGAAGCTCCCTGCGCCACCAGTAAATCACTCTTTGTGATGTAGTGGCGGTACTGGGGGCACCTCCATATTTACAAGGAGAGATAAAGCTACCGTGCATGGCTTTTCCTCTCTTTGTAAATATGGCCCCTTCACACGCAGCACTTTGTGTTGAAGGTGCGATCCATGGGTGTTGCTGTGTATGTTACCACACAACACCCATGGAACAAGACACAACTCAAGATTTATGAGAAATCGTAAATCTGGAGGTGCTTGTGAATGCTGCACCACCGTAGAGGTGGCGTAGCAAGGTGCAACGAGAGCAAATGTTTTACTTTCTCCTCATTTTTCCTCTTTCAATGCATGCTGCATTCCACAGCATGCATCGAAGGAGGAAAATGCCTTTAGTGATTGTTTTTGTGCGGAAAGGTGTCCCTTCCTGTACAAAAACAATCTCCCCACAACGCAGGCATCCTTGCACCATGGTGCAAGGGTGCCTGTGCCAGCGCATGGCTACAGTTTGTGCGCCACTGCAGAGGGAAGCACAGAGACACAACATATTCATGGAATATGTTGCACCCCTATGCTTTGGAAGTGTCGCAGCACGGTAAAGCCAAAGGGCTTGCAGTGCCACGCTGCAGTACTTCCTCATAGATCTGCCCCAATAAATTCACCATACAGTAATAATGCATTCTATTTCTTTCAGTCAATCGTGCTCTACACATATATTCAACCAAACCTGCAGACATTACCATGCAATTATAGTTCTTTTTATTAATCAGATAAGATAGTTCTGACAAGAATTTTTTTATGTTTTGTATTTTTTTGTAGATTTTGAACAATTTTGTAGTTTTTTTGTGTTTTTCTTAAAATTGACCAAAAAAGGAACAAAGTAAACAGGTAGCTTTTGGAATTAAACATCATTTCAAAAACAAAAAAAGAAACAAGAATTAGCATTTAAGGTTGCACTGTGCTGCGCAAACAGCATCCACTGATTGTTCACCGTAGCAGAGGATGGCTTTGCACTTAGTGCAGTGCTGCTGGAGAAATGCAAATTCTGGACGAATGTCTATTGGAGCTGTTGATGTAGATGGTCCAGAGGTGCTAGCAATGCCTGTTGGTGGATTTTTTGGTGCACGTCTCATCTCTTCTCACGTCTGATTCCGGGGGTAAATGGTACTTAAATGTTTGTACATATTTGCAGTTTCACAGGAGTATTTTTTTTCACTGCCTCGTGACAGGACCCTGTCATACAGCAAGCATGTGACTTTTGTTGCATTTACCTTTTTTTGTCCGGCAGGAAAAGTAAAAAAATTCGAGACCACTGATTCAGGCCTCTGCTTGGGTGGATCTTTTTTAAATATATCTTTATCTGAAGAATGATGAGGAGCTTGTGAACCAGATGCTATTGCTCCAAAGCAATATTTTAAAAACACCAAAAGAAATTGCAAAACCAGCTGTTGATGGAGAAGAGATGTCTCTCATCAATTGCTCCAAACAGAATGACTAAAATGGGTGGGGTCCTTCAACTGTTGCAATGAGAAATGGTATAAACCAACCAAATCCCTTTTTTTAAGGTCACATGGGATTCGCCCACCCCGCGCTCACGATGAACGCACCTGACGCGACTTCGCGAAAATATATTTAACAATAATATAAGTTTATTACAAGTACAAATATATTATTTTTTATGAATACTTCAAATAATTTATTGTCCTAATATGTACATTAAAGACACATATATATTATTTTAGAATATAAAAACTTTTACAGGAGTCGCGTACCCAGCACGCCCCAGCATGTATATGAATCATGCAGGGCCCGCCACCGCGCAAACGTCATGTACAGTAATGCGAATGTGTCGCAAATAAGCGGGAAAAGGAGTCGCACAGCAGTCACATAGCTATCGACCATACCACTTGATATTATATGTATATGACGTAACTGGAAGCCACGCACTCATTGCAGACCGTACGCGATCCTTCACGACTTTTCCAAAATGGCAGCTAGTACACACGCACCAGCAATGTTAGGTGCGCTTTGGGTGCGCGACTTCCCCCGAAAATTGAAAAAAAAGATATAATTTTTTAAAAAGGACATTACATAATTATATTAAAATGAATTATAAAAAATTACATTATAACACTTTTATACATTTTTTAAAAAAAGCATTGCAATTTTCAGAAAAGTATATAATATTGTTTAATAAACATTAATAAAAATATTAGAGGTAGTTTTAAGTTCTTCCTCTTTCAGCACATGTCCTACTTCTGTAGGCATCGTTAGAAATTAGCATTTAAAAAACCTTTGAAATTCACTGAAATAACCACAGGTTTCAGGCAAGTTATAGTTAGAAATTAGCACTTAAAAAAACCTTAGAAATTCACTGAAAAAACCATAGATTTCAGGGGCGTTATATTTAGTTGGACATTTCGCTCATACAAAACCAGTGAAATTTCCCCGTTGTAGTTAGTTAAGTTAAAGCACATTTTTTACTTAAAACAGACGTTACAGGACTACAAGTTTGGCTGCAGATTATATTTGCCTATAGAAATCCCTCTGTGACGCAATTTATGGCATGTGTGTGATTTTCTCTATCTATCTTAATGGGATTTTTTCATTAGCTGATTTTACATAAATCATGAAATTCATTTTTGCGTTAGGTTTAAACTGCTTTATCTAGAGACTTTAGGCTGCATTTTACAGACACACACATCTATTATCAGGGCCATAGAAAGAACGGTTACACATCAATGTGTTTTCTATGTCTATGATGAGGTCCAGGGGGAAGGGCTATTTAATGTGTTTTAATGTTTGGCGCCAAACTAGATCGACAAAGGCCTCTGTGCAGGCCGAAACGCGTCTCTTGTACCTGGGATTGAGGGCGACATGATTGATTAAACTGATGCCTAATCCTGCAACCACTTTGTGCCTGCGCCTTCTTCCATGGAGTTCATCTTTTTGGGAGCTGGATGTTTTGTTCATATATATATATATATATATATATATATATATATATATATATATATATATATATATATATATATAATCACACAAGTTTTGCCTCAAGGAAAAGCCACACAGTAAGTAAGGCGGAGTATTATACTTACTGTGCGGCTTTTCCTTGAGGCAAAACTTGTGTGATGGTATTTAGAGCGGCTGGCCTAGCCGTAGGAAAGCTGCCACCACAGTAGCGGGCCCGTTTAGATATCAACAGGTGTCTCCAACTAAACGGGAGCAAGTTCCACGTGTGGATGGCATAAGAAATACAGCTTGTTATGGTATGGGACTAAACATCACCCTACAGAGGGTTTTAATTTTCATTATTTGTACTCTGTTTGGCACATAGGCGGCCTCACTGGAGGAACACTTAAAGCAACTACAGGAACCAAGATGCTGTGCAATAGCCACGCCCACTGGGGCGGTTTCCAACAGATTTAAGTGTGGTGCTTCTTTCCGGCTCTTTCCTGACGAACTTGCCAATGATTAAGGGACATCAAGCCCCGAAACGCGTCTGGCTGTGATAATCTGATGTGCAGTTTCTACGTAACCAGTCTGCAGTCTTCACAATAAAAGGCGGAGTTTTATACTTACTGTGCGGCTTTTCCTTGAGGCAAAACTCATGTGATATATATATATATATATATATATATATATATATATATATATATATATATATATATATATATATATATATATATATATACACACATCATCCCACTCCAACAAAGAAGAAGGCATGTACTCGAGGAAGTAGGTTATGGTATTCTTTATTGCCGTGGGTCTCACTCGACCTGGCAGTAAAAGAGATGCGTTTTGGCTTCACATAAGCCTTTGTCAATCTAATTGACGCCTAGACCTGAGAGTATATATAGCGTTTCCCCCCTTAACAGCCCTAATGGACATCAAAGAAATACTACTGCATTATATTTTGAATAAACATGCTGATGGTACTTATAGCAAAGCAACAGATAGAACTAAAGCCAATGATAACACAACATTATACTGAAAGTATTAAACGCTGAATGCAGTTGCATATAAAGTTGCATATAAAAAGACTCATTAGCGCAGTGCATTAACAGTTTTGTGTTAATCAATTCAATGGGCCATATTATATTTCTGAACTTCTGTGCAAATTGATTCTATCAACAGCCAGTAGGGGGAACACCTCTAACATTCATAACATAAAGGGACAACAATTTCTCTTAATAAGATGCCCATAGCATAAAAACAATATAAGACAAATGTAAAAGCTGTGCTGTAACTGTTACATGTTGAAATAGAGACTTGTAGAATTGCTACAACTGATGACGCTCAACCAGCATAAATCCAGAAGACTGAATTATAATCAGCAGTCTCAAAGTGCCCAAGAATGATCACTGCAGTGTAATTCTTCAAACCCGCACATATATATATATATATTCGCTGAAAAAACCATAGGTTTCACACCAGTTATAGTTAGCTGGAAATTTTACTGACATAAAACCATTGAAATTCCACGTTATAGTTAGTTGGACTCACTATAACTTGCGCGTGTAATGCACTGCTGATGATGTCACATATTACATCACTCATGACATGGTCAGTGACATCACTCATGACATCACTGATGACACCATCTTTGTGACAGAGTGACAGACCTCCTTTCAGTGTAATGTAACCCTTAAAACACATATTCGAAAATAGAAATTAACATTTTCAAAAAAATTGAGATATCCATACCAGTTACAACAACCAATTCAGTAATACCACCATCTATATACACATCCACTCATTCACCAACAGTTCTATATAGTCACTCATACATATACTCACTCATCATATGTAGTGATACACCTATACATCCTGTTACACACCGACAGTCATCCAAAAGTTACTCACACACATACTCACACATGCAAATAAACTATTGAACATCCATTTATTTGCATATACAACTATACACACACTACCACCTTACTTCTAAGGAAACTTACACATGCTTACTCTCTTAAACAATCACTTATAGAAACACATACTTATTTAAACAGGAACTCTTACAATCTCACATATACTCACTTATAAACATCAATACTCACATATACTAGATTAAAACATATGTCGTTACTGAAAAATACACTAGTGAGACAGTCATTCACTCACTAACACACACATATACACACTCATACACCCATACAGTCCTGCACATATGCTGTCTTCAAAACACATACAAATAGTGAGTCAGTCATTGATGCATCTATGTGCTAAGTAATACCCCCACCAAACCATACAGACACTCATACTGATACTAAAAATCTAATAACCCATATACACACACATGTAGCTACTCACCAACCCATGCAGCCAATTATACACACAGTGACACACTGATACATATATTTAAATATTTAAACATTACTCACTAATATATGTATTCACTAAGATACACTTAATAAGCCAGTTAACCAATCAATTTAAAAAAAAACATTCATTAAAACACTTATTTAAACATTTATTCTTCAATCGACCTTTACTTATACATATATAAAACATATTTATTTATCAAAAAGACACACATTCACTGGATGGTGTCATCAGTGATGTCATGAGTGATGTCACTGACCATGTCATGAGTGATGTAATATGTGACGTCATCAGCAGTGCATTACACGCGCAAGTTATAGTGAGTCCAACTAAATATAACGTGGAATTTCAATGGTTTTATGTCAGTAAAATTTCCAGCTAACTATAACTGGTGTGAAACCTGTGGTTATTTCAGTGAATTTCAAAGGTTTTTTAAATGCTAATTCCTAACTATAAGTCTCACTTTATAAGTAAGACTGTTAACGCTCTAGTTGTTCTTTAGAACACTCTAGTACATTCTATCATTGGGCTATAGTTGGGCTACATATGGCTGATATTTGGGCTACATTTGTTTGTTTTTTTTGTCTCTGGTGGCCATCTTTGGGCTACATTGGGCTACATTTGGGCTCTAACATATATATAGCCCAATGTAGCACAATATATATTTTTTTGAAAGTTAATTTCCGTAAAAACCACTTGAGTATTGCAAAGGCACATCGGGCTACCAGTCCCTACAATTCTTCCCATTTTAAAATTTTATTTTTTTTTGCCTTGGAGCGCGCCCCGGTGAGCGCCCCGGAGAGCGTACTCGTTTGAAGCGCCCCGGTGCGCGAACCGGGAAGCGTCCCATTAGCGCCAATGTCGCGAATGAAAACATGATCGTGACGTATCACGTAGCCGCTTCCGCGTGATACGCACGGCGTAAACGCACCCGGAAGCATTCGACGCGCTTACAGGACGCGCCCCTGGGCGTGCCCCGGGGCGCGTAGCGTAAGCGCGTCGGGTCATGTGACCTGAAAATAACACTTTTGATTGGTTCACAACAGTTTTGTTTTCCAAATGATGAAAGACCCCACCTTTTTTCCTCATTTCACTTTGTTCTTTGAGTGAAGAAGACTGTGAGAAATGGCTTGAGTAGTAGCAGCTGCAGGTGCATCTGGACCACCACCACCTCCACCACCACCACAAAGACCACCACAAGACCACATTGTTGGTCATGAAGAAGAGGAGGACGAAGAGGAGCAGGAGGAGAGGCAATATCTGCCTGAGGACACTCCCCCATACAAACCCAAAGAACATTTTGTTTGGGAGTTTTTTCAAAATGCCAAGGGGTGCCAAAAAAGTTAATGCAGCAAAGGTGACTTGCCTCATCTGTGACCAAGAACTGTCTAGAGGGAACCCAAACAGGAAATATTTGTTTGGGAACCACACGATGATAAAGCACATGCAGAGGAAGCACCCTAACAATTATTCCATAGCAGAAGTCAGGCAACTGAGCAAGAACCCTCCCCATCCTTCAACTTCAGGCACCTCCAACCAACCCACTCCATCGGGTGCAGAAGCTAGGGAGATGGTCCCTAATGTTCAAACGAAGTTTTAGAAATTTAAATTTGTTTGCATATATTGCAACAAAACTTTACTTAATCGAGCTGCAGACAACCATCACTGCAGCAAGCAACCTTAATTTTTTTCTAATTTTTGCTCCAGTTGAGCTGTTTGCAATTCCCTGTCTTTTGTTTCACCCCAGAAAAACTACAAAAAAATATAAAATTGTTCTGAAAATCCCCCCCAAAAAAATGTTCCAAAAAATAAAACAACAAAAAGAAAAAAACAGTTCTTTTCAGAACTACCTCCCATTTATATAAAATGACTTACATTTTTAAACTCTGCCATTCTCTTTTTTCCCTGGTGCGCTATCTGGTGCGCGTACCGGGCGCTCCCCCCGTGCAAATCGAAAAAAAATCCTTTTATAGTCCCCACATCAAGCCTAGAGGGTCAGGGGGGTCTACCCTGCCCCCTTATGGTCAATTCCCCCTTTGTTTTGGCCACCTCTTGTGTCTCGATCCTACCGAAATATTTACAACAAGGGGTGGTGAGGGACAGAATCTCTGAATTAAACAGAATACTCTCACCCAGTCAAGAGATCAGGGCTAGATCCAACACCGTTTTTTAGCTCACTGCACCATCCCAGTTTCAGAACCTGGCTGTATGCAAATTAGTCTGTTCCTGTCCCAGTGCATGATGGGAACAGGGCAAACCAAACTACATAAGCCAATTCTTACACTGATCCTACCGAGACACAAGATGGCGGCCGCTCCGGACTGTTTCGAATGTTTACAGACACCCAAGAACCAATCAGCTTTCTGCGCGCAAGTCGCGTGTCGCGCCCGGAGCGCTCCCCGGAGCGAGTACTGGGGCGCGCTTATAGATATATATATTTTTTTGAACCTAAATTACTCAAAATCATCCACTGTAGCACATATCTTGAGACATAGCAAAGGCACATTGGGCTACCTGTCCCTACAGTTTTGCCAAATTTGGTGTAAATCCATTCAGCCGTTCGGGCTAAAAGTGAGGTCGACCGCCCTATGGAAATTAACATGGGAAAAACGCGTTTTGGGACCCCCCTTTTATCTCGGCCCCCGTTGACGCATCCCCCCAAACTTTCAGGGAAGGACCGGAGCTTTACGAGGCCATTTTGAGGAAATTTTCAGGCAGATTCGTCAACCGGCGCCAAAGTTATTCCAAATAGAATTTTGAGATTTAACATTGAAAAAAATCCTAACTATAACTACCTACTGGCGACCGCCAATTCAAGTGATCTTCCTTTTAGAAAGTACCGAACTGCCTGTAGTCCCTTTTGATGGTCAATCACTGTGTACAGACTAGTTATGTCCAGTACAATCATCCACATGTCTTGCTCCCATGGTATATCCATAATGCTTTTAATGAAATGTGTGGAATCTTGTATATACGAAAGTAGTGTTCTGACAAAGTCTGAAAGAAAATAGTCAATGTATTGGGACATGGATTGTGCGAAGCAGCCAATTGAAAAGACAATAGGTCTACCAGGTGGCCATTTAGTGTCCTTATGTATTTTTAGGTAAATGATAAAAGGTAGACGTTACAGGATAGGGGCATGAAAGAAATTTATGTTCGTTATCTTTAATCATGCTCCTCTCTACCCATTTCATAATCAGTTGATGATATTGGTTAATACTTCTGATGTAATCTTCTTTACTGATTTTCAAATAGCAATTTATATATATATATATATATATTGATTGAAAAGCTTTTATTCGATATGCAAGATATCTTGTAAGCGTACACACAATACAGCCATTCACAAATCTACAAAAACATCATTTAAGAAGGCTATATTAAATGCACATTAAAAAGATAAAAGGACATGAAGTGCCCAGAATAAATTAGCTAAAAAAAAGAATTAAACCGCTACTGACAGTTTCTTACAACGAATCAACCAAAACTGTTTTAAGAATTTGGCTATGCCACATACAATAGGAGGAGAAGTATCCGTCATTAGGATACGCAGGGCTACTAGGTAACACAATAGGTCTACCAGGTGGCCATTTAGTGTCCTTATGTATTTTTAAGTAAATGATAAAAGGTAGACGTTACAGGATAGGGGCATGAAAGAAATTTATGTTCGCTATCGTTAATCATGCTCCTCTCTACCCATTTCATGATCAGTTGATGATATTGGTTAATACTTCTCATGTAATCTTCTTTACTGATTTTCAAATAGCAATTTATATATATATATATATATATATATATATATATATATATATATATATATATATCTATATTACCTACTGGCGTTCGCCAGTAGGTATATATAGTTAGGATTATTTGTCTATGGAACTTTTGAAAATTCTATGTCTAATAACTTTGGCGTTTGTGGACGGAATCGGCTGAAAATTTCAGGAAAATAGCACATTTTGTTTCTGAGCAGCCCCTGAAAATTTGGGGGGGTTTCGACAAGGGGGGCCGAGAAAAAAGGGGGGTCCCAAAACGCGTTTTTTCCCATGTTAATTTCCATAGGGCGGTTGGCCTCACTTTTAGCTCGAACGGCTGAATGGATTTGCACGAAACTTGGCAAAATTGTAGGGACTGTTAGCCCGATGTGTCTTTGCTAGGTCTCAATATATGTGCTCCAGTGGATTTTGAGAAATTAACGTTCAAAACAAGATATATATCTGTAACAGCGCTCCGGGCTGCGCTCCGGTCCGCTTACTTTTCGCGAAACGGAACTTTGCGATGCGAAGCTGATTGGCTCCCCGGTGTCTGTCAACATTCTAAACAGTCCGGAGCGGCCGCCATCTTATCTCTCGGTAGGATCGAGAGAGAAGAAGAGGTGAAAAACGAAGGGGGAATTTAATGAAAGGGGGCAAGGTATACCCCTCTTGACCCCCTAGGAATGTTGTTGGGGTTATTAAAGGGTCCCGTGGGGAAAATAAAAAAAAAATGTTTTTTCACGGTAGAAGCACTTCCCGGGCCGCGAACTGGGCCGCAAACTGGTAGCGAAACGGGAATTCGCCATTTTGTGCTTCGTTTTAATTAAATTACTAGGTATAAGGGGGTGCGGGAGACGTATCCTAATCCCTTATGTTTTCTGAGGGTGGCTGAGGAGGCTCATATATGTTGATATATGTCTTCCAGCGGCTGTGCGTGCGCCATCTTGTCTCTCGGTAGGATCGAGAGAGAAGAAGAGGTGAAAAACGAAGGGGGAATTTAATGAAAGGGGGCAAGGTATTCCCCTCTTGACCCCCTAGGAATGATGTTGGGGTTATTAAAGGGTCCCGTGGGTAAAAAAAATTTGATTTTTCACGGTAGAAGCGCTTCCCGGGCCGCAAACTGGTAGCGAAACGGGAATTCGCCATTTTGTGTTTTGTTTTAATTAAATTACTAGGTATAAGGGGGTGCGGGAGACGTATCCTGATCCCTTATGTTTTCTGAGGGTGGCTGAGGAGGCTCATATATGTTGATACATGTCTTCCAGCGGCTGTGCGTGAGCTTTTTTTTTTTTTGCTGCGTGACGTCTGTTAACGTTCGATTCGATGGAAATCAGGAAGTGTTGACCGCCAATTTGTCAGTGCGATAAAATATTTTGTTATAAATGAATCCTTATTGATAAACATTGTCTGCGCCATCTTGCCTTTTTTCCAATGCCACAATTTTGTCGTGCACGGCAGCCATTTTAGATGCCAGGCCGGTCCCAGGCTATCACCTAGCCCTGCGGATGTAGTTTATGGCCCCAGCTGTAGAGAATCCAGACATGCCAACCCTCCCGATTCAGGCGTGAGACTACTGATTTCAGTGCTAGTCTCCCGCCTCCCAATTTCTGCAAGCAAAAACCCGGGGGCATATTACCAACAACTAGCGATAATTTTTGTCTCTAACTTGTTTAGAGACAAAAATTATCGCCGCACATCGGCGATTTTTATCGCAGATAAACCTTGCTATTACCAAGGTTTATCGCAAATGCGATAAAAAACGGCCGCAATGCATGAATATCGCTGAAAAGTCAGCGATATTCATGCATTATCGAGCAAATGCTCTTAGCCATGTTATCCACCTCCCATTGGATAACATGGCTAAGAACTGCTCAGGGCAGGTGTTAGCTTTTGGAGATATTCGCGCTTAGCGCGAATATCTCCAAAAGTTGGTAATAGGAGATAACGATGTTAGGGACTGTTTCCAGTCGCTAACATCTTGGCACGCCCACTTTGCATGTCATTAGTGATAAATATCACTGACATGCAAAGCGGGGCCCAAGATGGTCGCTATCTCCTTTTAGCTGTCACTAACTGGTGTTAGCGACAGCTTGGTAATAGGGAGATAATTTTATCTCCGCTTTCTTGGCTTTTAAAGTCAAAAAAGCGGAGATAAACCCCCTTGATAATATGCTCCCCGATTCCTCGGGGGTTTCAGCTGACAGGGCTTGGTATTGTGTTACGTGCTAATTCTTCCAGGAAACGTCAGAGGGTCGATGCAGGGGTTCTAGAAGGGGTGATAAACCATTTAAGCCTCATGAACAAGCGCATGGTCTTTTAAAGATCTGTGAAGTACTCGGGGCGGCGGTGTGTGTGTGTCCTTTTTCAGGAGCGGGCGGGGGGGGCACTGCCAGCAACTTGCCAGGCCAGGCAGTGTTCAACACTTGCATCACCCTTTCTCTGCCTACTACTCTATGCTTCGGAAAGGTAAGAAAAAGGATGTGCATTTGAGTTTGATATGTCCGATCCTGTAGCAGTACACTTGCAAAGCCCACACATGACAATAACCCGATTCAAGGCCCCATTCACCCGATTTTTAAAAATATATAGCACTCCAACAAAGTAGGATTATAAAACTTTATTAACTTTTAAATATAACGAACGCAACAAAAACTGTAAATACATTTAAACATTTTTTAACAAAAAAACAACAATGGTCAGAAGCTGTCTTTTGTGCGAATAGTCCCAAGGCAGCACAACGTGCTGAGTTCTGGACGGCACCCAGGTGATGTCACCTGGGTGCCGCACTGGTTTTTGGTTTCCTACAATGCAGCTCAGAAAAACAGCGTGGGGCGTCCCGGGTGGTGCGGGTGGAGGCCTCGTCAGTAGCGGTCTGTTGTGCGAATAGTCCCAAGGCAGCAGAACGCGCTGAGATGTGGATGGCACCCAGGTGATGTCCAGTAAACTGCCGCACTGGTTTTGGTATCCTACAATGCTGCTCCGAAAATTGGCGTGGGGCGGCCCGGGGGGGGGGCGTGGGGGAGGCGACGTGAACGGGCCTCCCCAGGTGGCGGCCATCCAGCTGAGTTGCTCCCGCTCTTGCAGCTACAGCGTCTCGCTCACCATGTAGTTGACTTCCGCCCACTCTTGCAGTGCAGCGATAGGCAGCTGCCACAGGACTCTTAAAATGGCGGACGGCTCTTCGGTTTTGGGCCTGGTCCACTAAAATGGCCCTGGGACATCTTGGAACTCGGACGCTTGCCTGATAGGGCTTGGGCTCCATTCTCGAAAGCGTCCCCTCAGCCGTGAAGATTCTACAAAAGTCTTGGGGGCCCTCGACTCCTGCAGGCTTCCGGTGGGGAGCGGCTGCCATGATTGCTCGCGGAATGACCACGACGGAGCCACGAGATGGTGGTGTTCTCATGCTGACGACAGCTTCAGTCTGAATCATCCAGAAACAAGGTGGGGCTTTCATCGTTTAGGAAAAAAAAATGTTCTAAACCAATGAAAAGTGTTATTTTTAGGTCATATGACCAAGCCTTCCATCTTTAGGAAACCAAAAGTAAAATGAACCAATGAAAAGTTTTATAAACAAGTCACATGACCTGTTATGCGGCATAGGGCTACAAAAAGCGTAGAAAATCCGTTGGCACGTGAGGCGGCGTCAGTAGCGGACCGATGTGCGAATAGGCCGAAGGCAGCACAACGTGCCGAGATCCGGATGGCACCGAGTTAGTGTCCAGCAAGTTGCTGCACTGGTGTGGCTATCCTACAATGCTGCGCCGAAAGTCGGCGTGGGGCGCCCCATTGGCCTGTGAGGTCGCATCAGTCAGTGGGGGCTGTGCGTCTCCCCCAAGATGGAGGCTCCTCGGCTGCAGTGGAGCGCCCCTTAGCGTTTCACTCGCCGTCCAACTGAGTTGCGTCCGCACTTGCGGCTACAGTAGGCCGAAGGCAGCACAACGCGCCGAGATCCGGATGGCATTGAGGTGGTGTCCAGCAAGTTGCCGCACTGGTGTGGCCATCCTACAATGCTGCGCCGAAAGACGGCGTGTCCAGCTGAGTTGCGGTCACTCTTGCGGTACAGTGACTCGAACGCGCAGAGATCCGGATGGCACCGAGGTGGTGTCCAGCAAATTGCCGCACTGGTGTGGCCATCCTACAATGCTGCGCCGAAAGACGGCGTGTCCAGCTGAGTTCCGGTCACTTTTGCGGTACAGTGACTAGAACGCGCTGAGATCCGGATGGCACCGAGGTGGTGTCCAGCAAGTTGCCGTACTGGTGTGGCCATCCTACAATGCTGCGCCGAAAGTCGGCGTGGGGTGCCCCGTTGGCTTATGAGGTGATGTCAGTAGTGGACCGATGTGTGAATAGGTCGGAACCAGCACAAGGCGCCAAGATCCGAATGGCAAGTCCTGGATGTTGAGTGCCATAGTTGAGAGTTCTGAGCAGTGCTTGTAAGACTGTCTGAAGCTTATTTGCACCTCCTGCAGCTTCACTATTGCCCTGGTGTGGCCAAAGATCGCACATGACGTAGGCGGCCGGCTCCCGAGGTCCGGCGGAACTTTTTTCCTTTTCCTTTTTGCTTCTTGTCCCACAATCCGTTTCACCTGAAGACACGACCAGGTCCCTGAATGTGTGCAGGGGGACGTTATTGATTGAATCAAAATGGCGGCTTCACACAAAGCTGACTCAAGCGTTGCTGTTGATGCTATACAGACAAAAATTGGTTTTCAGTTTGTACATTCTTCAGGATTTTTTTTCCATCCAAGGCTGATTGAGAGTTTGTAGAAAAATGGCTTCAGATTTTCCACATACTACTCTTCAACATTCTTCCTAAATGTAACAATGTGAGACTCACTAGGAGAACGGCTGTTTATCTTTCCTTTCAAAATGCTGCAAACAATATTTTCTGAATGGAAGACACCATCTTGTAGCATAAAGGGCCGAGATGGGTTCTGGTCCAACCGCTGGTTGGTGGAGACATTTTGACTATATCTTGGACCTGCCCGGCCTCGCCCAAAATAGCGCCGGTATAAATGGGACTCGTAACTCCTTGTTGTGTACTGGTTGAACAACCTTGATATCACGAGATATGAATGCAGTTTTGATGCTCATGGGGGGCGGGGACGAGAATTGATTGAATATTTTGACATCCCTATTGATATTAAGTTCTGATGTGTTATTGATTACTGTAGTATTGAAAGTTAGAATTAACGTCACCCATGGTACTTGCCCGCAAATGTATATCTAGAAATTTTTTTTGTAACTGGCCCTGTCGTAATTTAATTACAAAATGTACGTCCACCGATTCCGCAACTGTTAGACACCTTAGTTCTTGCAACCTAATGGCCCGCTCGTTACGTTCCTCTATAATGTAAATGTCTCCTCATCATATACGATTTCAGTTTGCTCCGTGGCCGGCCCACGTGGTTATAGGCCCGTATTTGTATACTGACATTTTCACAATAAAGGTTTTTAAAACAAAACATGGTAGTAGTATTTACATTGGTAAAGTTTTTACTTTTAGTCACTGTTTTCGAATCAGTAAAAGGCAAGTGAAATAAAGCAGTCCAATTACATGACGGATAAAAGGTATAATACGTAGGAACGCAGTAAAGATAAATGGTCAAGGGCAGTTGTGTTTTCCACTCCTGCAACATAAAGTGATCGATAAGAATCTGATAATCAGGCGTATCGGCGAGTAAGACAGCAGGCCGAGTCTCTTTTACTCAACGGCTCCGTCATGGACCGAAGAAACGTCCTTTTTCTCGAAAAAGGAATATATTTTACTTGCAGGACAGTGTAAATTTTTCGGGAAAGTACATTAGCCTGGAATATTATAACATATATGTTTAAAAAAAAAAGTTCGAAATCAATAAAAAGCGTATTTTTTAGGTCATATGACCAAGCTTTTCATTATTAAAATAACAAAAGTAAAATGAACCAATAAAAAGTTTTATTAACAAGTCACATGACCTGTTATGCTTACGTTACGCGCTGCGCGCCGCGCCCCGGATCACTTCCGGGTGCGCTAACGCGGCGTGTCATATAACGCATTACGCGACAACTTAGGTCAAGAATATAGTCAAAATGTCTCCACCAACCAGCGTTCGGAACACAACCCCTTTCAGCAGTCCAAAAAGTTCTGTTAAATGACAACAGAGGGGACAGGCAACAAGAACCATCAGTCAAAGAGGGGAGGGCAAGTTCTTCTCTACCGGGTCATGTTGGGGTGCTACCGGAACTGATCGAATTGGTAGTCTACAGTGTTTCTGGATGTTTCAGACTAAAGCTGGCGTCAGCATGAGAGCACTACCATCTCGTAGGTCCGTCGTGGCCATTCCACGAGCAAACATGGCAGCCGCTCCCCACCAGAAGCCTGCGGGAGTTGGGGGCCCACAAGACTTTTGTAGAATCTTCACGGCTGAGGGGACGCTTTCGAGAATGGGACCCAAGCCCTATCAGGGAAGCGTCCGAGTTCCAAGGTGTCCCAGGGCCATTTTAGTGGACCACGCCCAAATCTGAAGAGCCGGCCGCCATTTTGAGAGTCCTGTGGCAGTCGCTTATCGTTGCATTGCAAGAGCGGGAGCAACTCAACTACATGGTGAGCGAGACGCTGTAGTCGCAAGAGCGGGCGGTAAACAGCTGAATGGCGGAAGAGGCACAGTGTAGCAAAAGCGGGCGGAATGGCAACTAAAACGGTAAAGGGGCGCCCCACTACAGCGTGTCTTCAGGTCAAACGGATTGTGGGACAAGATCCAGAATAGAAGAGTCATCAAAAGGCAAAAAGTTCCGCCGGACCCCGGGA
Organism: Lissotriton vulgaris; assembly: GCF_964263255.1. NCBI lineage: Eukaryota > Metazoa > Chordata > Amphibia > Caudata > Salamandridae > Lissotriton > Lissotriton vulgaris. Next base: position 412,832,681 of record NC_141695.1, read on the forward strand.
GCCGGCCGCCTATGTCGGGGGCGATCTCAGGCTAAACCGGTGCTATAAGACTTGGGGAGGGGGTCGGAGCCAAGCGTCTTCTCCGAGTCCGTGCCATCACACCGCCCCTCGGGGGCCTCCGTCAAGCGGTTCAGGGAGGCACCATATCACATTGTTTTCAAATGCAGTCAGGTCCACAAACGACCCTCACTTACTTTGAGAATAGTGAAGCTGCAGTAGGTGGAAATAAGCTTCAGACAGTGTTACAAGCGCTGCTCAGAACTCTGAACTATGGCACCCAACATCCAGAACTTATGCCATTTGAGAATCAGAGTGCATGAGTTTCATGCTCGATCGATTGAGCTAGCCGGATCGGGCAATAAAAAGTATAAAATAGTTATGCAAATAGTTATTTAATAAAATGTTTTACCCTGTTTCTTTGCTGGTGTGTTGTGTATATATTTTTAATATTTGCATAGGGTTTGTCGTTATTTTGGGCGGGGTGGGTGACGGAGCCGAGCTGTCTTGCAGCCCTCATGGTGTGGAGCTCAGTTCATCTCACTATTTTCGTATTTCTCATGAAGGGTTGTTCCTAATATTTCTATTTTAGCGAGGTCAAAAAGAGATCCAATTAGTGGCCTACTGATTTTGCTCGATTAATTTTATTTTTTTACACGATTTTTCACGATTTTTCACTATCTGCAAAGACTAAACAGAGTATTGCGACTTTGTGCTTGTTTGTAAATAGAGAATGAACCAAAGAGAATCAATTGTAAAACAGTAAATGCTTGGATAACAATCAATCAAATGGAGAGACAAGCAGGCACGACGGATTACAACGGGGGTAAAGGCCTGCGTTAACTACCCTTCACTATCTGCAAAGAGAGAGTACTACTAAGAGAAAAGAGGGGAGGGGGGGCAGTGTTCAAAGCACATCAGCGTGCATAAACACGAAAAAGTTTTTACCTATCACGTACTTGACATTTGACAGCTTTTGATATTTGCTATTAAAAAACCATTGAAATTCACAGAAAAAACCATAGGTTATAGACGATATATAGTTAGGAATTTGCATTTACAAAACCTTATTTTACTCACACAAAACCATTGAAATTCCATATATAGTTAGATGCTCTAACTATATATCGCGCACCCGCAATCCACTGCTGATGATGTCACATATTACATCATTCATGACATGGTTAGTGACATCACTGATGACATCACTGATGACATCTCAAATGACATCACTGATAAAATCACTGATAACATCTCATTTGACATTACTGATCACATCACGGATGATATCATTCATGTGATAATACCATGAACCTCTTCAGACTCTAATATAACCTTAGATACAATCAGTGTAAACAGACAGTCACAGACTGCCACTCATCCATGGAGTTACTCACACACCTAGTCAGTTATTCAAAAAATCAATCACACCTCCATTTTCTCAACTATACAGTTATACACACCTTACTTATTCAAACATATACTAACACATATTTACTCTCTTATACAATCCCTGATACATGTTCACAATGATCCATACAGCCACTCACACATTCACTGGCTCTTATGCACAGTTATTTATATATGTCAACTCTCACATGTACTGTGTTTTACATATGTACTTACTTTGACATGTAGCACTGAGATATCCATTCACTCACCAATACACTCATGCACAGTCAACCGCCCATACAGCTGTTTCCACATGCAGTTTTGAACCCATACATATAGTGAATCAACTACTCACACATCTAGGTACAGAGTCACACACCTCCCAGCCACCCATACACACACACTCAGTGTCCCATACAAATACTTGGACAACCAATCAATAACTCATACAGTTACTCATATAGCTACTGATCAACACATGCAGCAGTTTGTAGAACAACAGATATAATGATGCACAAATTAAGATAGTTTAGTTACTAACCCATGCACTCATTAAGACACATTTAATCATTCTCTCATACAGTCAGTCATGCACCTACTAAATCCTTCTTCCAGACACTTATACATCCACTCATTCTTCAATATGTAAGACATATTTTAACTTTACAGAAACATACAGTCACTGGATGTTGTCATCAGTGATGTCATTTGAGATGTCATCAGTGATGTCATCAGTGATGTCACTAACCATGTCATGAATGATGTAATATGTGACATCATCAGCAGTGGATTGCGGGTGCGCGATATATAGTTAGCGCATCTAACTATATATGGAATTTCAATGGTTTTGTGTGAGTAAAATAAGGTTTTGTAAATGCAAATTCCTAACTATATATCGTCTATAACCTATGGTTTTTTCTGTGAATATATATATACATATATATATATTACCTACTGGCGGTCGCCTGTAGGTAGTTCTAGTTAGGACCTAGTTTCCATAGGAAATCCACAACATTCTATTTGGAATAACTTTGGCGCCGGTGGACTTCCTTCCCTGAAAGTTTGGGGGTGATTCATCAAGCAGGGGCCAAGAAAAAAGGGGTCCCAAAATGTGTTTTCCCCATGCAATTTTTCATAGAGACATTTAGCCAGGGCTACAGCCCGAACGGATTACACAAAATTTGGCAGAGAGGTAGAGTTCGCAGATTGTGATTATTGTTAAATGGTGTAAATCTGTTCAGTAGGTTCTGAGAAATTGCAAGTAAAATCATAGCGATATCTAGAGAACAAGTTCAGCACGCGTACTGAAATCTGTTCAATTACTTGCACGAGCTGCATGCTGATTGGCTGTGAACTGTCTGTCAACACTCGAAACCAGGAAGTGTTGGCGGCCATCTTGTGCCTTCGCTAGAACCGAGTCACAAGAAAACAGTAAAACAAAGTTGAGAAATGAGGGAAGGGGGTAGGGTAGAGACATTCTGACCCTCTAGTCTTGCTCAGGGGTCGTACATGGATGTTTAGGCTCTATTTTTTTTAATTTTTATTTTTTAAAGATAAATACCGGCATACGTCTATGGAAATACGTACAATTACGAACAGGAGCTGCATGCTGATTGGCTGTTAATACTCCAAACCCGGAAGTGTTGGCAGCCATGTTGTTTGTCGGGAGAGCAGAGTCAGAAGAAAACAGTAAAACAAAGTTGAGAAATAAGAAAACTGGGCAGGGTAGAAACATTCTGAGCCTATAGTCTTGGTCAGGGGGTGGTACAGGGATCTTTAGGCTCAATTTTTTTTTAAATAAAAAATGGCGGTGTACTCGTGCAGTAGTTGTACGCGGTGGAAAAGTTGAAAAAAAGGTAGAAGTCTGTTTTATTTATTAGGTCCCGGGGGGAAATTACGGGGGCAATTTTTCTGCATAATGGGGGCTTGTAAGGTGCCCCGCGCACTGGGGAACGGAACTCCTTTGGTTTTTTTTTAAAGTATGTGGGGGGTTACGGTCGTACTCCCCGCAGTCTCGGTCCCCTCGGTCTTTTAAAAAAAACTAATATATTTTGAGGTCTCTGTCTCTCTCTCTTCGTACACTTCGCGGGGAACACCACATCATTTGAGATGTCATCAGTGATGTCATGAGTGATGTCACTGTCCACGTCATGAGTGATGTAATATGTGATGTCATCAGCAGTGCATTGCGGGCATGCAAGTTTTAGTTAGCTGAGCTAACTATAAAGGAAGAATTTCAAAGGTTTTGTATGATAGAAATGTTCAGCTAACTATAACGTGTGAAACCTATGGTTATATATATATATATATATATATATATATATTCACAGAAAAAACCATAGGTTATAGACGATATATAGTTAGGAATTTGCATTTACAAAACCTTATTTTACTCACACAAAACCATTGAAATTCCATATATAGTTAGATGCGCTAACTATATATCGCGCACCCGCAATCCACTGCTGATGATGTCACATATTACATCATTCATGACATGGTTAGTGACATCACTGATGACATCACTGATGACATCTCAAATGACATCACTGATGACAACATCCAGTGACTGTATGTTTCTGTAAAGTTAAAATATGTCTTACATATTGAAGAATGAGTGGATGTATAAGTGTCTGGAAGAAGGATTTAGTAGGTGCATGACTGACTGTATGAGAGAATGATTAAATGTGTCTTAATGAGTGCATGGGTTAGTGACTAAACTATCTTAATTTGTGCATCATTATATCTGTTGTTCTACAAACTGCTGCATGTGTTGATCAGTAGCTATATGAGTAACTGTATGGGTTATTGATTGGTTGTCCAAGTATTTGTATGGGACACTGAGTGTGTGTGTATGGGTGGCTGGAAGGTGTGTGACTCTGTACCTAGATGTGTGAGTAGTTGATTCACTATATGTATGGGTTCAAAACTGCATGTGGAAACAGCTGTATGGGCGGTTGACTGTGCATGAGTGTATTGGTGAGTGAATGGATATCTCAGTGCTACATGTCAAAGTAAGTACATATGTAAAACACAGTACATGTGAGAGTTGACATATATAAATAACTGTGCATAAGAGCCAGTGAATGTGTGAGTGGCTGTATGGATCATTGTGAGCATGTATCAGGGATTGTATAAGAGAGTAAATATGTGTTAGTATATGTTTGAATAAGTAAGGTGTGTATAACTGTATAGTTGAGAAAATGGAGGTGTGATTGATTTTTTGAATAACTGACTAGGTGTGTGAGTAACTCCATGGATGAGTGACAGTCTGTGACTGTCTGTTTACACTGATTGTATCTAAGGTTATATTAGAGTCTGAAGAGGTTCATGGTATTATCACATGAATGATATCATCAGTGATGTGATCAGTAATGTCAAATGAGATGTTATCAGTGATTTTATCAGTGATGTCATTTGAGATGTCATCAGTGATGTCATCAGTGATGTCACTAACCATGTCATGAATGATGTAATATGTGACATCATCAGCAGTGGATTGCGGGTGCGCGATATATAGTTAGCGCATCTAACTATATATGGAATTTCAATGGTTTTGTGTGAGTAAAATAAGGTTTTGTAAATGCAAATTCCTAACTATATATCGTCTATAACCTATGGTTTTTTCTGTGAATTTCAATGGTTTTTTAATAGCAAATATCAAAAGCTGTCAAATGTCAAGTACGTGATAGGTAAAAACGTTTTCGTGTTTATGCACGCTGATTCACTTTGAACGCTGCCCCCCCCCCTCCCCTCTTTTCTCTTAGTAGTACTCTCTCTTTGCAGATAGTGAAGGGTAGTTAACGCAGGCCTTTACCCCCGTTGTAATCCGTCGTGCCTGCTTGTCTCTCCATTTGATTGATTGTTATCCAAGCATTTACTGTTTTACAATTGATTCTCTTTGGTTCATTCTCTATTTACAAACAAGCACAAAGTCGCAATACTCTGTTTAGTCTTTGCAGATAGTGAAAAATCGTGAAAAATCGTGTAAAAAAATAAAATTAATCGAGCAAAATCAGTAGGCCACTAATTGGATCTCTTTTTGACCTCGCTAAAATAGAAATATTAGGAACAACCCTTCATGAGAAATACGAAAATAGTGAGATGAACTGAGCTCCACACCATGAGGGCTGCAAGACAGCTCGGCTCCGTCACCCACCCCGCCCAAAATAACGACAAACCCTATGCAAATATTAAAAATATATACACAACACAACAGCAAAGACACAGGGTAAAACATTTTATTAAATAACTATTTACATAACAATTTTATACTTTTTATTGCCCGATCCGGCTAGCTCAATCGATCGAGCATGAAACTCATGCACTCTGATTCTCAAATGGCATAAGTTCTGGATGTTGGGTGCCATAGTTCAGAGTTCTGAGCAGCGCTTGTAACACTGTCTGAAGCTTATTTCCACCTACTGCAGCTTCACTATTCTCAAAGTAAGTGAGGGTCGTTTGTGGACCTGACTGCATTTGAAAACAATGTGATATGGTGCCTCCCTGAACCGCTTGACGGAGGCCACCGAGGGGCGGTGTGATGGCACGGACTCGGAGAAGACGCTTGGCTCCGACCCCCTCCCCAAGTCTTATAGCACCGGTTTAGCCTGAGATCGCCCCCGACATAGGCGGCCGGCTCCCGGGGTCCGGCGGAACTTTTTGCCTTTTGATGACTCTTCTATTCTGGACCTTGTCCCACAATCCATTTGACCTGAAGACACGCTGTAGTGGGGCGCCCCTTTACCGTTTTAGTTGCCATTCCGCCCGCTTTTGCTACACTGTGCTTCTTCCGCCATTCAGCCGTTTACCGCCCGCTCTTGCGACTACAGCGTCTCGCTCACCATGTAGTTGAGTTGCTCCCGCTCTTGCGATGCAACGATAAGCGACTGCCACAGGACTCTCAAAATGGCGGCCGGCTCTTCAGATTTGGGCGTGGTCCACTAAAATGGCCCTGGGACACCTTGGAACTCGGACGCTTCCCTGATAGGGCTTGGGTCCCATTCTCGAAAGCGTCCCCTCAGCCGTGAAGATTCTACAAAAGTCTTGGGGGCCCCCAACTCCCGCAGGCTTCTGGTGGGGAGCGGCTGCCATGTTTGCTCGTGGAATGGCCACGACGGACCTACGAGATGGTAGTGCTCTCATGCTGACGCCAGCTTTAGTCTGAAACATCCAGAAACACTGTAGACTACCAATTCGATCAGTTCTGGTAGCGCCCCAACATGACCCGGTAGAGAAGAACTTGCCCTCTCCTCTTTGACTGATGGTTCTTGTTGCCTGTCCCCTCTGTTGTCATTTAACAGAACTTTTTGGACTGCTGAAAGGGGTTGTGTTCCGAACGCTGGTTGGTGGAGACATTTTGACTATATTCTTGACCTACGTTGTCGCGTAATGCGTTATATGACACGCCGCGTTAGCGCACCCGGAAGTGATCCGGGGCGCGGCGCGCAGCGCGTAACGTAAGCATAACAGGTCATGTGACTTGTTAATAAAACTTTTTATTGGTTCATTTTACTTTTGTTATTTTAATAATGAAAAGCTTGGTCATATGACCTAAAAAATACGCTTTTTATTGATTTCGAACTTTTTTTTTTAAACATATATGTTATAATATTCCAGGCTAATGTACTTTCCCGAAAAATTTACAACTGTCCTGCAAGTAAAATATATTCCTTTTTCGAGAAAAAGGACGTTTCTTCGTTCCATGACGGAGCCGTTGAGTAAAAGAGACTCGGCCTGCTGTCTTAGTCGCCGATACGCCTGATTATCAGATTCTTATCGATCACTTTATGTTGCAGGAGTGGAAAACACAACTGCCCTTGACCATTTATCTTTACTGCGTTCCTACGTATTATACCTTTTATCCGTCATGTAATTGGACTGCTTTATTTCACTTGCCTTTTACTGATTCGAAAACAGTGACTAAAAGTAAAAACTTTACCAATGTAAATACTACTACCATGTTTTGTTTTAAAAACCTTTATTGTGAAAATGTCAGTATACAAATACGGGCCTATAACCACGTGGGCCGGCCACGGAGCAAACTGAAATCGTATATGATGAGGAGACATTTACATTATAGAGGAACGTAACGAGCGGGCCATTAGGTTGCAAGAACTAAGGTGTCTAACAGTTGCGGAATCGGTGGACGTACATTTTGTAATTAAATTACGACAGGGCCAGTTACAAAAAGATTTTCTAGATATACATTTGCGGGCAAGTACCATGGGTGACGTTAATTCGAACTTTCAATACTACAGTAATCAATAACACATCAGAACTTAATATCAATAGGGATGTCAAATTATTCAATCAATTCTCGTCCCCGCCCGCCATGAGCATCAAAACTGCATTCATATCTCGTGATATCAAGGTTGTTCAACCAGTACACAACAAGGAGTTACGAGTCCCATTTATACCGGCGCCATTTTGGGCGAGGCCGGGCAGGTCCAAGATATAGTCAAAATGTCTCCACCAACCAGCGGTCGGACCAGAACCCATTTCGGCCCTTTATGCTACAAGATGGTGTCTTCCATTCAGAAAATATTGTTGGCAGCATTTTGAAAGGAAAGATAAACAGCCGTTCTCCTAGTGAGTCTCACATTGTTACATTTAGGAAGAATGTTGAAGAGTAGTATGTGGAAAATCTGAAGCCATTTTTCTACAAACTCTCAATCAGCCTTGGATGGAAAAAAAATCCTGAAGAATGTACAAACTGAAAACCAATTTTTGTCTGTATAGCATCAACAGCAACGCTTGAGTCAGCTTTGTGTGAAGCTGCCATTTTGATTCAATCAATAACGTCCCCCTGCACACATTCAGGGACCTGGTCGTGTCTTCAGGTGAAACGGATTGTGGGACAAGAAGCAAAAAGGAAAAGGAAAAAAATTCCGCCGGACCTCGGGAGCCGGCCGCCTATGTCATGTGCGATCTTTGGCCACACCAGGGCAATAGTGAAGCTGCAGCAGGTGCAAATAAGCTTCAGACAGTCTTACAAGCACTGCTCAGAACTCTCAACTATGGCACTCAACATCCAGGACTTGCCATTCGGATCTTGGCGCCTTGTGCTGGTTCCGACCTATTCACACATCGGTCCACTACTGACATCACCTCATAAGCCAACGGGGCACCCCACGCCGACTTTCGGCGCAGCATTGTAGGATGGCCACACCAGTACGGCAACTTGCTGGACACCACCTCGGTGCCATCCGGATCTCGGCGCGTTCGAGTCACTGTACTGCAAAAGTGACCGGAACTCAGCTGGACACGCCGTCTTTCGGCGCAGCATTGTAGGATGGCCACACCAGTGCGGCAATTTGCTGGACACCACCTCGATGCCATCCGGATCTCGGCGCGTTGTGCTGCCTTCGGCCTACTGTAGCCGCAAGTGCGGACGCAACTCAGTTGGACGGCGAGTGAAACGCTAAGGGGCGCTCCACTGCAGCCGAGGAGCCTCCATCTTGGGGGAGACGCACAGCCCCCACTGACTGACGCGACCTCACAGGCCAATGGGGCGCCCCACGCCGACTTTCGGCGCAGCATTGTAGGATAGCCACACCAGTGCAGCAACTTGCTGGACACTAACTCGGTGCCATCCGGATCTCGGCGCGTTGTGCTGCCTTCGGCCTATTCGCACATCGGTCCGCTACTGACGCCGCCTCACGTGCCAACGGATTTTCTACGCTTTTTGTAGCCCTATGCCGCATAACAGGTCATGTGACTTGTTTATAAAACTTTTCATTGGTTCATTTTACTTTTGGTTTCCTAAAGATGGCAGGCTTGGTCATATGACCTAAAAATAACACTTTTCATTGGTTTAGAACATTTTTTTTTCCTAAACGATGAAAGCCCCACCTTGTTTCTGGATGATTCAGACTGAAGCTGGCGTCAGCATGAGAGCACCACCATCTCGTGGCTCCGTCGTGGTCATTCCGCGAGCAATCATGGCAGCCGCTCCCCACCGGAAGCAGGCAAGCGTCCGAGTTCCAAGATGTCCCAGGGCCATTTTAGTGGACCAGGCCCAAAACCGAAGTGCCGTCCGCCATTTTAAGAGTCCTGTGGCAGCCGCCTATCGCTGCACTTCAAGAGTGGGCGGAAGTCAACTACATGGTGAGCGAGACGCTGTAGCCGCAAGAGCGGGCGCAACTCAGCTGGATGGCCGCCACCTGGGGAGGCCCGTTCACGCCGCCTCCCCCACGCCCCCCCCGGGCCGCCCCACGCCAATTTTCGGAGCAGCATTGTAGGATACCAAAACCAGTGCGGCAGTTTACTGGACATCACCTGGGTGCCATCCACATCTCAGCGCGTTCTGCTGCCTTGGGACTATTCGCACAACAGACCGCTACTGACGAGGCCTCCACCCGCACCACCCGGGACGCCCCACGCTGTTTTTCTGAGCTGCATTGTAGGAAACCAAAAACCAGTGCGGCACCCAGGTGACATCACCTGGGTGCCGTCCAGAACTCAGCACGTTGTGCTGCCTTGGGACTATTCGCACAAAAGACAGCTTCTGACCATTGTTGTTTTTTTTTGTTAAAAAATGTTTAAATGTATTTACAGTTTTTGTTGCGTTCGTTATATTTAAAAGTTAATAAAGTTTTATAATCCTACTTTGTTGGAGTGCTATATATTTTTAAAAAATCGGGTGAATGGGGCCTTGAATCGGGTTATTGTCATGTGTGGGCTTTGCAAGTGTACTGCTACAGGATCGGACATTTCAAACTCAAATGCACGTTCTTTTTCTTACCTTTCCAAAGCATGGAGCGCAATAGCAGGCAGAGAAAGGGTGATGCAAGTGTTGAACACTGCCTGGCCTGGCAAGTTGCTGGCAGTGCCCCCCCCGCCCGCTCCTGAAAAAGGACACACACACACCGCCGCCCCGAGTACTTCACAGATCTTTAAAAGACCATGCGCTTGTTCATGAGGCTTAAATGGTTTATCACCCCTTCTAGAACCCCTGCATCGACCCTCTGACGTTTCCTGGAAGAATTAGCACGTAACACAATACCAAGCCCTGTCAGCTGAAACCCCCGAGGAATCGGGGAGCATATTATCAAGGGGGTTTATCTCCGCTTTTTTGGCTTTAAAAGCCAAGAAAGCGGAGATAAAATTATCTCCCTATTACCAAGCTGTCGCTAACACCAGTTAGTGACAGCTAAAAGGAGATAGCGACCATCTTGGGCCCCGCTTTGCATGTCAGTGATATTTATCACTAATGACATGCAAAGTGGGCGTGCCAAGATGTTAGCGACTGGAAACAGTCCCTAACATCGCTATCTCCTATTACCAACTTTTGGAGATATTCGCGCTAAGCGCGAATATCTCCAAAAGCTAACACCTGCCCTGAGCAGTTCTTAGCCATGTTATCCAATGGGAGGTGGATAACATGGCTAAGAGCATTTGCTCGATAATGCATGAATATTGCTGACTTTTCAGCGATATTCATGCATTGCGGCCGTTTTTTATCGCATTTGCGATAAACCTTGGTAATAGCAAGGTTTATCTGCGATAAAAATCGCCGATGTGCGGCGATAATTTTTGTCTCTAAACAAGTTAGAGACAAAAATTATCGCTAGTTGTTGGTTATATGCCCCCGGGTTTTTGCTTGCAGAAATCGGGAGGCGGGAGACTAGCACTGAAATCAGTAGTCTCACGCCTGAATCGGGAGGGTTGGCATGTCTGGATTCTCTACAGCTGGGGCCATAAACTACATCCGCAGGGCTAGGTGATAGCCTGGGACCGGCCTGGCATCTAAAATGGCTGCCGTGCACGACAAAATTGTGGCATTGGAAAAAAGGCAAGATGGGGCAGACAATGTTTATCAATAAGGATTCATTTATAACAAAATATTTTATCGCACTGACAAATTGGCGGTCAACACTTCCTGATTTCCATCGAATCGAACGTTAACAGACGTCACGCAGCAAAAAAAAAAAAAGCTCACGCACAGCCGCTGGAAGACATGTATCAACATATATGAGCCTCCTCAGCCACCCTCAGAAAACATAAGGGATCAGGATACGTCTCCCGCACCCCCTTATACCTAGTAATTTAATTAAAACAAAACACAAAATGGCGAATTCCCGTTTCGCTACCAGTTTGCGGCCCGGGAAGCGCTTCTACCGTGAAAAATCAATTTTTTTTCCCCACGGGACCCTTTAATAACCCCAACATCATTCCTAGGGGGTCAAGAGGGGAATACCTTGCCCCCTTTCATTAAATTCCCCCTTCGTTTTTCACCTCTTCTTCTCTCTCGATCCTACCGAGAGACAAGATGGTGCACGCACAGCCGCTGGAAGACATATATCAACATATATGAGCCTCCTCAGCCACCCTCAGAAAACATAAGGGATTAGGATACGTCTCCCGCACCCCCTTATACCTAGTAATTTAATTAAAACGAAGCACAAAAAGGCGAATTCCCGTTTCGCTACCAGTTTGCGGCCCAGTTCGCGGCCCGGGAAGCGCTTCTACCGTGAAAAATATATATATTTTTTTTTCCCCACGGGACCCTTTAATAACCCCAACAACATTCCTAGGGGGTCAAGAGGGGTATACCTTGCCCCCTTTCATTAAATTCCCCCTTCGTTTTTCACCTCTTCTTCTCTCTCAATCCTACCGAGAGATAAGATGGCGGCCGCTCCGGACTGTTTAGAATGTTGACAGACACCGGGGAGCCAATCAGCTTCGCATCGCAAAGTTCTGTTTCGCGAAAAGTAAGCGGACCGGAGCGCAGCCCGGAGCGCTGTTACAGATATATATCTTGTTTTGAACGTTAATTTCTCAAAACCCACTGGAGCACATATATTGAGACCTAGCAAAGGCACATCGGGCTAACAGTCCCTACAATTTTGCCAAGTTTCGTGCAAATCCATTCAGCCGTTCGAGCTAAAAGTGAGGCCAACCGCCCTATGGAAATTAACATGGGAAAAACGCGTTTTGGGACCCCCCTTTTTTCTCGGCCCCCCCTTGACGAAACCCCCCAGGTTGCTCAGAAACAAAATGTGCCATTTTCCTGAAAATTTCAGCCGATTCCGTCCACAAACGCCAAAGTTATTAGACATAGAATTTTCAAAAGTTCCATAGACAAATAATCCTAACTATATATACCTACTGGCGAACGCCAGTAGGTAATATATATATATATATATATATATATATATATATATATATATATATATATATATATATATATATCAGACCCCCCCAGGATATAGCGGCATGGATTAACAAATTTAGCAGCGCAAATATGGAAATTTAGCAGCACAAATATGGAAATTTACCGGCATTTTTGCAGCACTTTATTTTACTCATAGACATTCATTTTCAACTCTAAAACAATGGAAACTGTTTTAGCTGAGTATTCCCCTTTGAAATAGGCCCTAATGTTCTGGAGGACACTCCTAAAGCGCCATTTTCAGACTTTCTCATCCTTTTGTAAACACAATGTTGTCCAAAATTAATTTCCACATATTCCCAAGCAGCCCAGCTGTGATTAATGCTACTAAGATATATTGTTATGGGATAGTTCAGTTTTCACATGTAATTTCATGTGTGAATGCCACTCACATCCTCATCCTCTAGGGGGGCCACCAATAATTACTTATAAGGTGAAAAATGGTATGACACATTTAGGCATATGGACAATGTTATTGGAAGTACTAAACAAAGTCATGTTGGCTCACAGGTGAAAGTTAAATTAAAAAACTTAAAGAAATAAAAAAGACTAACTACAATTCAAGAAAATTTGAAAATGATTTTTCAGAAGTAACATGACAAAAAATAAAGACAGATCACATATAAATCAACTTTGCTTCTATTGTTTCTTTGCTTTGCCACCTGCTGTTTCCTCAGTGGGCTGTTGTGACTATAGACTCAATGTCACCACTCTTGCTCCTTCTTGACCTTCAAACTGCATCTTCTGCTACAGATGTGCTATTCTTACTTGATGCCTCCTCACTATCCCCTGGCTGGTAGTAGTGCTCCATGAATAATGACATTGGAGGTCCACTAGAACATGGGTGACCTGGACAAGGTTACTGGTTAAATCATCACCTTATCTATCAAGCTCCACCTATACAGGCTGCAGAGGGGGGTTGTAGAAGATAGAAGTCACTCTACAGACCTGCCGAATTCTTGTTGGTGGTGTCTCATGTTTCCTAGTCCTTGACCAGTCTGGGAAATCCCTAACTTAAGGACTGGGAGAGTGTTCTTACTGTCTGAGTCATTTTATATACACTTTGTTTCACTGCAGCAAAGTTTTCATGGATGACGTCTTTATCCCACCCACCTTTCAGCTGTTTTCACACAGTACTTTATGTGCTTTCCTTGCAGCCTATCAATCTTAGCTTTTATTTTTTTCAATTGTATTGGTGATGGTGTGCCAATAAAAACTCCTCTTCCTGTGGTGCTATTCTGATTGGCTTCTTGTAATCTTGCTGTTAAATGCGGACGCTGTCTTAAAAGGGCTAATGTGTTTCATTTACGAGTGGGTGGAATAGTAGGATTGCCTCAAGCGGTGACTCGCTTGTTTTTCGTTGACTGCACCACTTTCTCTGCTTGTGTCCTCAAACCTCATCAACAAATCTAATGGGAGTGTCTAGTTCCAGTGTTTTCTACTAGAATACACTTAGGATCGCGGAATTTTTACAAAAGTGCCGAATTCGCGGGCACTTTTGTAAAAATCGCGGTATTTTTACAAAAGTGCCGATTTTGCGGCAAACCTCAAAATCGCAAAATCGCTAAATCCTGGAGATTCTGATATATTAATCTATTTTGCCAGCAACAGAACCTTTCAATTGTCTGAAACATGGATTGCAGTGCTCTGTAACAGACACTTATAGCAGGGATTCTGCTCCTACACAGAACTCTGCAGAGAGACTTGGAACCTCAGCGAATTAGGGTGTACCAAAACTCACCTTAGTATCCAAAATCCTCTACCAGACTAGCAATCAGAGTCTCATTGCTTCTTCCATACCCCCAATGATTAGACAACCCAGAACATGAAACTTGGAACAGCTCAGGACAAGTGGAACACATGAACACTCTTTCGTTATACTCTCACAACAGTCCAAAACGGGGAGTAAATGAAGACTCGTGCAAGTGTGAAAATATTTATTGCTAATGACGTGTTCTCAGGCGCAGTATCTTAGCTAATACAAGTATACATATTATAAGCAACAAGGTTATCAGCATAGTTACTATTCCATAAAATACAAAGGGAGAAAGCATGTTAAAATGCTAAATGGAAAAAGGCTAGATTGCACCTTAATCTTACCCTCCCTTGCTAGTGTAATATTTTATTTCTATAGGAGGTCGCTTGGGATTACAAGGGCGGCCCATACCTCTGGTCCTAGCAGAAATGGATCACATAATTTTCCACACTAGCTCCTTAATGCGAATGTTCTCCAAAGTGTGTGTGAGCATGCCTGCTCAGTGAATTATTAAACGGGCCAAAAGCAGAGGTGGCCACAGCTGCATATATGTTATGTCTAGAACGTGCTCTGATCAGACCGAACAACAACCGCTGTGTTGAAATAACCTTGAAGGCCTCGGCACTCACAGTTCAGACATAGCTTACCAAGCAAGGCTGCTACTATAGGAAAACAAATTATTCTCGTGTGAAGCAAAATATTCTGCTAGACTCTAAATATTTATAATATTGTGTGCTGTGTGCAAAAGCAGCAGAAAGGAAAAATGGCATTTAAACTTTTAATAAGCTCATGCTAACTTAACACAGTGTAAAGGGATGGCCCATCTCCATGACACCCTCCCTTGATCCGAGCACGGATAAGATAAGATAAGATAAAAGGGCAAATTTGGAAAGCAGAGTTCAAGAACGACATTCAGAACCAGTCTCATATTGCCACAGGGAAAAATTTTATGAACAAAAAACCTTATAGTTCCAATATAGTTCAAAGTCAATAAATGTAGCCATGGACATAGTGAAGCCAATAGGTCTGGGCAGAAAAAAAATGAAGCTCAGTAAAAAATTCTTTTTTTTGTTGGTTTTTTTTTGTTTAAAAAAAAATGTCTGATTACCAACTTGTGACCTCGGTCATGGAAGAGAAAGAAGCGATGGCACGAGTCAATCCAATATTGTATATGCAAAATATGTAGCAACAGCCTCCAATAGGAAGTCACTGTTCTCATCCGAAATCTTGTCAGCCATCCATTTTAGCAAAGGGTGGGAACACACATGGTCGTCAAATACCGGAGCCTCTAACACCATCAGAGGGCAACTCAGTGGGTTTTCAATGAAGCTGTGTGCCAAAAAATCTTGCGCCGCTGCGAAAACATTCCAACGTCCCAGGACTCCATGCATCGCTGCAAAGGCCATAATCCCTTCACCAGAACAAAGCAATTCATGAGCAACTAAGGGGCTCATAAGCTGATCATAATCCGCATTGGGAGACACCGTATTGCAGAGACACAAATCCAGGGCCCAGTCAAAATCGCAACTCAGGCAATGAAAGACAGGCTGGATGCATGTACAGTAGGAAAATCGAAACGATAATCCATAAGCCGCACTCAATGTAACAAGAGGCAGCGCTCCATAGTACGCAAGCATTCGGTTGCGGAGCAGCAACAGTTGTAACACAGGGCGTGCATCCATTTTGAAATAAACTAAACAGCAGAAGAACGCCTGGAGCCAGAGATAGCATTAAAGGAAATCCACCAAACAGGCTGGAAAAAATCGAATGAAAAAATGCCGGGAACACACCAAATGTAGTTTGAAAAGCAGTCACAAGGCCACTGCTTACAACTTTAAAAAAGTGTGCCAGCCCTGTGGTGGAGGATGCATTAAAGATAGTGTGGATTAACTCACCGAAATGCAAGGGCAAATCAGTATTTAATAAACCTCTGTGCGAGTGTTTGCCACGTGAAGGACGAATGTCTCACGAGCAGATGTGAGGGCAACTTCCTTCTGGGAAAATAGAGCTCTTATGCGACTCATCTTGTTGAACTCTGCTTTCAAGGTCAGAAACGTCGTCCAGATGGAAACATCAAGCTTCCCTTGCAGAGGAGGGAACATTACATTTTTACAGCAAACTACGCGCTCACTGACGGTAACCACATAAGGAATTCCTGCAACTATCCCACAACAATCTTCATTATTTAAAAGTAAATAACTCCCGTTTGCCAGTAATTTGAATGTGGGTATGATAGCAGGTACTGGCGTACCTTTCAGAATACAGGCTAAATTTGTCTCGTTCTGGTTACAAGAGCCATGCAATAGGATATTTCTACACATTAATGAGTGATCTGGTGTTTCAGTGCAATCTTCACCATTTAAATAAACTTCCTTACCCTCCCTAAGGCATCTATAGGTAAATGGAAGCGACCAAGCTTCATGAAGATACGCAGTGCCCAGAGGCTCATATCTATCAAATCCATAGCACTTCATACATGCCTCGAATTTGAAAAGTGGAAAAGGGAGAGTTATTAACCCGTGGATAAGCCACGTTGCCGAGTTGGCCTCAGCTACTGAAAATGGTAAAGGTTGCAAGTTTTCAATGTGTAACATGGAAAAAGTTGCATCTTTCATTAACATAAAACCTTGCTTTTCAGTCAAATTAAACGGGGCAAATAATGACGACGTGTCCATGTAGTGCCATGGCACTTTTCCAGCTTTTAAGGTTTGCAAGGTCCATGCAAACTGCATAACGGAACGCAATTGACTCTGACCATGATACAAAACAGACACTTCATCCTGCACAATATCAACAACAGATGATACAATAATATCTAACGTGTAAATGCGGGAAGAAAGTGTGTTAATGCTATTATCTACAACTCCTGGCACTTTTTCTAAATTAGCTTGATCTATAGCTCTAATGCGGGAAGCCGCCTCTATCTGGGATAGTTCCAGACTTTGTTTTAAATAGCATATATCCATCTTTTAGATCTACCGGAAGCCAGGCCTTTCACAAAATCATTCAGATCAACATTGTCAGTCAATTTAGATAAATGCAGCTTAACTGACGCCAAAGTGGAATGCTTGAGCCAACTCTGACATAATCAGCCTACAGAATAGGTAGTCACAGAAAGGCCACTTTCAAAACTGGGATCCACCCTGACCTGCGTATAGCCAGGAGCTAAACCCAGAAAACGATGCTGGCAAGAATCAGCACTTTTGTGCCAGAGCAAACAACCCTATGGATCCAAACTGGATATGTTAACACCTTCGATGCTGATGACAAGCTGAGCTCGTCATCAGCTACGGAGCTCGTATGCTGATGACAAGCTGAGCTCGTCATGTAACGCAGGTTTTTGAAAAATCCAGCACACAGCGGGAAAACCGCTAGCGCGCAACGGGTTAAAGGAAGAATTCAGTAACAGAGTCTGTAATTCTCTGATCGAAAACTTTGTGTTATTATGCCAACCGGAATATTCTTCTAATTCAGGAAAAGAAGGAACATTTAATTTTTTAGTAGTAGCCGATCCAAAGCAAGTTGTCTGTGAAATTGTAGAATTCAAAAACAACATATGGTTCGGGATGAGGCATGCACAGTGCAAAGCCTCAGTGCCTTGCACTTGCCAACTTTTGGAACCCCAAACAGATTTAAGATCAATGGTATCCTTCCACAGCTCTTAACCCCCAATAGCCAATTGGTCTAAAAAGGACTGCGAATACAATATTTTGTGTAGGTAAGTCTAACCTTGGAAGTGGACTTTTCGGTCATTTTAAAATAAAACGCATTTGGATTAGACTGATTAAAATCAGTAAAATAAGTGAACCTCTTCAAAAAAGAAGTGGAACTGCCTTGTATAGGAGCTGGACAATGTTCCTATTGTGTATAATTAACAGTATTCCGCCTGGTATTAGCTTTATGCAGGTAGTGATTGCCAAAATGTTGATAACAAAACAAATCACCATAATTTGCTGAATCTAAATATAAGTCTTCAGCATCAAAGGCAGCATAATATTTCAAATCAGAAAACAAAGCTTCTACGGCCTGAACATCCCAATCATCAGAATGTATATTTTGTTTTATCACATCCCCCATAGAAACTCTAAAGACATTAGGGACATTTATAATCTCAGTGGGCCCATGAATATGAAATCTAATAGCATCCCACACAATCCCATCTAAGACGGGCCAAGCAGTGATATTAACAAAAGCCAGGTCCCTCTTCAATCGGTGTGATGAGGAATGGGGAGCCAATGTTCCATTAATATGTTGAATGCAAGTTCTTTCTGCAACATAGTGTCCGTTAACAAGACTACAAAAATACACCACAAAGCCAATTGACATGAACAGGCAAATCGAAAAAAGCACCAACCAAATGTAGGTCCAAGGAGGAATCAAAAAATGATTTTTAAACAGTGTTGTCAAAATAGAAATTCTTGAAGGGGTCTTCGATGTGTGAGAGTCAGTGCCAAATGAAAATCTGGATTCTGTAGCCAAACGAGTTTGCAAATCATGCATCAATAAGTCAGTGGGCTAAGTATAGTCAGTCTCATCAAGGTGAGCACCTGGCAGTGAACTCAATAAAGGACTTGAAACTGCAGGCATCTCGAGGGCATCATCAGGCCTGGTATCAGAAGCCGGGGCCAAAACAGAATTTCTCAAAATCGATGGACATGAGACTGCCAGGGTCATACTAAGAAGAATCGGGCACTCTGTGTAATTTGACATTGTCAATGGAGATGTACCTTTGTTCCTTACGACCTGGAAGTGGTGGTAAAATGACTGTTCTTGTACCCTTCACGCCAAGCACGGGAACCGGAGCTCGATATGGGGGACAAAATTCTTTCTTGTTTTTGATCTTCTCTCGAACCAGTTCCCCAACTTGGGGTAGCCAGCCAACTACCGGAATCTGCAATGCAGCCTCAGATGTGTAGGGCAAATGTTCCTTTGCAAGACTGTCTCTCCTCTTTTATAGATCCTGTAAAACATTGCAATGTTCATCTACGTCAAAGGAGGCAGCAACTGCTGCCCAGTCTAGACCTTCAAGGTCCGGGACAAACATCTTGATACCAAAGAGCATTTCGTATGGGGTCCAACCACCCAGAGACCTTCTAGGGAGATTATTAAGGGCAGGCTGCACGCTATTGAGGTGGGCCAGCCAGTTCCTGCCAGTGCCTATAACTCTAGCTGTCAAAGACTGCTTTAAATCTCGGTTCATTCGTTCCACAACACTATTACCCTCAGGTCTGTATGGAGAAGAAAACTTGACTTGGACCCCCAACGAAGCCATAGCATCCTTATACGCCTTAGAGGCAAAAGCAGGACCCTGATCCGAATGGAAGGTACAACAGGCAAAAATCCCTACAAAGACACGCAAGTCTCTTATGCGAATCAGTGCTGCGGTGTGGCCACACCCATACAAAGTGTGTGAATGAATCAACTGCTACTAAGATGTACTTATACGCAGTATCAGAAGAAAAAGGAAAGCAGTATTCTAAGTAAGCACAACCAAGTGGCTTATCAGAAATGTACAACTGTTTCTGGGGGGAACGCGCAGCAGTTGAAGGTATAATCTGCTGGCAAATGTCACATTGAATGACATGATCACGCGCCTGTTTGTACAGTCCCCGCCACCAGAAACATTGTTGTAACTGAGATACAGGAGCCAAAACGCCCGCATGCGCAGACGCAACACCTTCATGGGCAGCTGTAATCAGTGTGGACCTGCGGTCCGTGTTGGGAATTAACCTTTCACCAACCTCTGGTACTTTCACATAAGGAACTTTATCAGGACTTAAGTGGTATGAATACTTTGAAGGGAATCCCTTAGGATATTTACTTCCCTTCTCAGTTGCAGCTACAGCCAGCACAATTTGGTGAAAGTAGGTTGAATCAAAGCATACAAAGGCTTGATACGCTGGGCATATTCGGGAATATAAGTACGTCCAAAATTAAATAATTCCAGCAAGGACTGTAATTTTTTCAGCATTGTGGGAGCGGGCAGCTGTGCATATTTCTCTAAGAAGTGAGGAGACCATCTTCAACCTTCATTGTTGAGCTCATAGCCCAGGAACAACACTGTGTACTCTGCAATGTGAGACTTTGCAAAGTTGAATTTGTAACCGAAGTACAAATTATGGGGTCAACGTGACACAGATGCGCCCAAATTTCGTCGTCTGTGAGATAGATGTCATCCACATACGAACACACATCTGGATCAACTCTCTCTAAGAGGGAGACGATACGGGCAGCAACACACATCTGGACTATTCTTATAGCCCATAGCCAGGTGCTTAAATTGATGTTGTTTGCCGCCACAAGTAAAACTGGTCCATTGGGAACTTAGACCATCCAAATTGTAGGCAAAAAAAACGTTGGATATGTCAAGTGTGGTTTTAAACCATTTTCGCACAAGACCATCCACAAGAGCAGAGCCCTGGGTATTCTGTACTGGTATGGAAATGCGAGTTCAAATGCCGGTAATCCAATACCAAACGGTACGAACCGTCAGGCTTGGTCACTATAAAAAGCGGGTTATTCATCAGTGACACACAAGTTTCAATTCAATTACACCTTGATATTCCAATTTTTGAAGGATTTCCACAACGAAAGCCTTAGCTTCACGTGAAAGGGATATTGAGGTTGAGGCTGTGGCAGCGACCGCAAATGTATCTCGTGGTGTGGGGAAAATTTATCCCAACCACAGTGAGTAAGGTACAAAGCCGGCGCAAGGGTCTTAGCCCACTTTTCTGCAAAATTCAGCTCATGCTCCTTAGACACAGTATGCGCGAAACTATGGAGGATCACCTCCTCCCCCCTCGGAGCCATGAGAACAAAAGGTGGGGAATCTGTATATTGATGACTTGTTGAGTTGTAAGCGCACTCAAGGTTGAATACTGTTGTGGTATGTTTGTAAGTGTGGGTGGTGCTATTGAAGTACTGCCCACTGTGCTGTGGGCATGTAATGATTCGAAAAGCGGCAATTCCTTCAGGAGTGACGTCCCTTCGATGCACACTTAAGTCAAATGTTCATCTCATTCATTCAATAAAGTTTCTTCAAAAGTGTATTAAATGCGTGATTCTGTTTTATTTCATATTTCTTTGATGCGTGTTATTCCTTCATAAAGCTTTCAACGCGTTCATTGCGATTGTGCGCAATGCATTTCGAGCATGTGCCCTTCATCAGGGGTTTATTAGTGCTGTGAAATCATACAAGAGTGACATAAGTTCAATTAACTATCAAGGCACTATCGTTCTGATTACATGTCTTCACTTCATAATCATGATTAAATTAACATGCACAAGGGGGATTGGGAGGGCAGTGCTTTGAGTTACCTGCATTCTTACCATCACCTGTGGATTCTGGTAACTGTATTAGATAATGTTTACGAGTGCTTGCATACAGGTGGGTTGTGATAAATATTCACGTGTGTTAGCGAACAATTAACCAGTCTGAGAAACGTTATAGTTTTGTGCATTACTAGTGCCGTACACAAGACGCGTTCTGAGTGCAGTGATTAACCCTTTGGTGAGTACTAAGGCTAAGTGTGGCATGCTGTAGTCCCCGCAAGTGTCCGATAAGAAATCTGACCTGTGGCGTTCGCTTCGTATAACGCGTATTTCTGCTAATCTTAGTCGGTTCTCAATCTGAGTTTGGAGCGAAGATAACGGCGTTAGTTTAAGCTCATGTTCCATTGCTGGCATGCTCAGTAAGCTGAATATACTTTAAGTGATGGCTTACCGTTCAGTGCATTGAATGCAAGGGTGTTCGTTTTCATGTTCCGATCGTGGTGTTAGTCAAAATATGTGTGATTCCCTCTATATTACCGGAGGAGATTGGTGCCTGCAGGGTCATGTGACTGATGTCGGTTTGAGCCTCTTCCTGATGGGAGGCTGCTAAGCTACGGGACCACGTGTGCAACTCGTTTTTTTGTAAAAGACAGGGTAGTCTAACTTTATTCTTCTAGCGTGTTTAACACTCTAATGTATGCAAGTGTGGGTAACATCTACTTTAGGTTGGTTACTGAAATGAACTTCCATGCAGGTGAAGAGGTGTCTTACACTCTAATCTATGTAAGTGCGGGCAACGTCTATTATTGGTTGGTTACTGAATCAAACTTCCATGCAAGTGAAGATGCTAGTGATAAAGCATACGTGAAATACATTTACATGACAGTATGAATAAACGTATGGTAATGAAAAAATGATTAAAATGAGGAAAAATAAAATACAAATATAAAACCAAAGTGCTGTACTTGGTATCTGATTTCATGTATGGCTTAATACCCATGATTGACAGCTGTAATGAACGGTAATGACAGTTTAAAGGTAACAGCTGTAATCTAACCGTTCATTGAGTTCCTTAGGCTGTACCGTGGATAAGCGATGTATCCAATGTAATTGGCGTTTTAACAAATGTTGTGTATTGTCTCTCCCAGGTAATGAGGTCACCATCTCCAGGATACAAAACCTTAGTTGGCTGGGATTGTGGTTGAGATCATTAAAGTGTGCTGCGACTGTTGATTTGACTGCTTTCAAGCGTATGTTGCTTTTGTGCTCAACAAGTCTTGTTTTGATCTTTCTTGCTGTTTGCCCCACGTATGAGAGGCCACATGGCCAATTGTTATATTTTTTATACTGATTTACTACATTGTTTTGAAGTATTTATTTTTAGATTTTTTTTTTAAATGACATTACATATTTTTTATATAAATTGAAAAAATATGTTTTAAAAAATATTAAAATCGTTATATGTATATTTTTATATATTTTATATATTTTATTTTTTATATATTTTATATATTTTATTTTATATATTTTTTAATTGATACATATTTTATATAGCAGGCAATGATATCCTATGGAAGGAAATTCAAGTTTCTGGTAAGTACGGTTAAAATAGAGGAAGATTTTGCTCAATAGTGAAGGAAGGGTGCGGGACTGAGGTGACGTGTGCAAACACGCCCTGTGGCGCATTTTAAGTTGGGGAATTAATTCCTCTTCAATCCTTAGGTCCCCTGTGGGCCAACTAGCCCACCAGGTACCTCTAGTATGTGCCAGGGAGCTGTGTTGCAGAGAGGTGTTCAGAGGCCATGCCCCCTTTTTACAACACTCTGCAACGCAGCTCCGTGGCGCTTACTGGAGGTACCTGTTGGGCTAGTTGGCCTCTAGGGGACCTCTGGTTTGAAGAGGAATTTATTCCCCAACTTAAAACGCGCCACAGGGCATGTTTGCACACATATCACCTCAAGCCCCGCCCCCTACATTCACCACTGTGCAAATGTGCCCCGTAGAACGTTCTAAGTTGGGGGATTAAGTCCCCATGCATACTGGCGGTCCCTGGGGGCCAACTAGCCCACCAGGAACCCTCAGTATGCGCCAGGGGCTGCGTTGCAGAGAGGTGTAAAAAGGGGCGTGGCCTCATTACATCTCTCTGCAACGCAGCCCCCTGGCACATTTCCAGATGGGGAACTAAATTCCCTTGAATACTGTGGGTCCCTGGGGGCCAACTAGCCCACCAGGAACCACCAGGAACCTCCAGTATGCACCAGGGGGCTGCGTTGCAGAGAGGTGTAAAAAGGGGCATGGCCTCATTACACCTCTCTGCAACGCAGCCCCCTGGCGCGTTTTCAGAGTGGGAACTAAATCCCCTTAAATACTTGGGGTCTCTGGGGGCCAACTAGCCCACTAGGAACCTCCAGTACACGCCAGGGAGCTGCGTTGCAGAGAGGTGTAAAAAGGGGCATGGCCTCAACTGGAGGCCTCAACTGGAGGTTCCTGGTGGGCTACTTGGCCCCCAGGGGCCCCGGTATTCAAGGGGAATTACTTCCCCCTCTGCAAACGCGCCAGGGGGAGCGTTTGCAGAGTGGTGCAGGGAGGGGGCGTGCCTCCTCCCCATCCCGTTTTTTAAGAATGGAGGCTGTGTAGCCCCCCTTCCTTTTTCTTTTTGGGCCCTTGGGACCCCATCCCCCAGGGCCTGACCCCCAATATATATATATATATATATATATATATATATATATATATATATATATATATATATATATATATATATTTTTTTTTTTCACAGGAAGGGGGCCACCCTCCTGTGGCTAATTCCAGGCCCCAGGAACCTCATTCCCCGGGGCATGGCCACATTTTTCTTATTTTTTAAAGGAGGGGGGCTACATAGCCCCCCTCCTCAGGCCACTTAAGGCCCCGGGGACCCCATCCCCCAGGGCCAGCCTGCCTCTTTTTAAAATATTTTTTTTGATTATTTGGGGGTGGGGTCTGCGTGGCCCCCCTCCTGGGCCACTTCTGGCCCCGATGACCCCATCCCCCGGGGCCTGGCCCTCTCCGTTGGGGACTGTGGGGGGTCCCCAAGCCCCCCACGGTCCCTGCCGGCTCCGCGCATCGTGCGGGAGCCGGCATTGCTTTTCTACATGGGGAGCAGCTAACATGCTGCTCCCCATGCAGAAAAGCAATCGTCTTTGGTTTCCTGCTCTCTCTTTCAAAAACCATTGCAAACAGCAGTGGGCACCCCGGGACACTGCAGGAGCAGCCCCTGGGGGTGGCGTTCCCAGGGCGAACACAAGGCTCCTGGAAGGGAGCCGCGTGGCCCCCCTCCCAACATTTAAAAGCCCTGGGGGGTGGTGGTCCCCGGGGCATGTGAGGGGGCTTGATCCCCCCACACAGGTTTTTTTCTATTTAAAAAAAAAGAAGCCCCCGGGGTGGCGGTCCCCTGGGCTGCCATGAGCCCCTCGCATACATAATATTAAAAACCCCGGGGGATGGCAGTCCCCGGTCCTGGGGGGCCCCCCTTGGCCCCCCATTATTCTAACTAAAATAAGCCCCAGGGGGTGGCGGTCCCTGAGGCTGCGGGGGGGCCGTGAGCCCCCGTAAACATACATATATTGGGCTAATTACCAATAAAGCGGCTTCTGGGGTTTTTTTTTTGCGTATCCCGCGATTTTAGCAGGCCTAGGGGGTCAGGGTGTTTCTACCCTGCCCCCTTTTCTTGTTTTTCACGTTTCTTTTTCAGTTTTCTTGTGCCTCGATTCTACCGCGGAACAAGATGGCTGCCAACACTTCCTGGTTTGAAGTGTTGACAGACAATTAGCATAAAGCTCGTGCTCCGGATGGTACACGTACCATACGCGTACCGTACTTCGTCTATAGATATATCTATGATTTTACTTTTGATTTTCCTAGGAACTACTGAACGGATTTACACCATTTAAAAAAAAGTGTGATCTGCGAACCAAACTCTACCTTTTTGCCAAATTTGGTGTACTTCCGTTCAGCAGTTCGGGTTGTAGCCGTGTCTGAAGGTCCCTATGGAAAATTGCATGAGAAAAACACGTTTTGAGATCCCCTTTTTCCTAAGCCCCCGTTTGATGAATCACCCTGAAACTTTCAGGATAGGAGCGGAGCAGAACGCCCCATCTTCTTGGAGAATTTTGCGAAGATTTGTCGACCGACGCCAAAGTTAAATTTTTTATACATATATATTTAATTTTTTATACATGTACATGGAAATGTCACACATAAGCAAGCAGAAAACTTGCCAGTTATCCTCTTAAAGTGTCAGGTAGGGATCCGCAATAATCCGATAATTTCCATTTGCATTTACAGAAATGCAGATCCATCATTACATTGTTTATTTTAGCTTGAGACTTATCACAGAATCACTTTTTGACAGAAGGACGCATTTCACGTTAAAAAATCATATGAAAAACACATTTTCTGAGAATGACAGCATTTGCATTCTGGTTGCTAATATTGTTTCCATGCTCCTGCACTATAATTTTGCCATGAACTGCGGCATATTTAGATAACATGACATAATAGCCTACTTTAGGCAATTTCGCATAAGAAATCATAATGTGTTTCATTCTTGTTTGTCGGATGTGTTCCTTCAGACAAGTATCTTCATAAAAGGAAAAATGAAACGTATGTTGGAAATGCCTCATCTTCTTTTCTGCAGTTCAATTTATAGTCATCTATGTGTATTCACGCTGAATACCAGTGTTTGTCTGATAATACCCGGGGTGGGGGGGGTCATGAATCTCCATAATATATGCATGTTTGTGCAAGATGAATCATCTGGAATATGCATCTTCATTTGCAAGGACAAAATAAGGGAACAATGTACAATATGTTATTAGTCAGCTACAGGATTCCCAGATGAAGCTGTTTTTTGTGATTGCATACATGCATGGCCCATGTTCATTTATGTGTCAAAGAGCAAAACCTAATGTTATGCCTTAGATATAAAACGAATGGCTCTAACATTTGCACTGAAATCTCCCTAACTCATCTAGTATTGGCATATTTGATATATTGAAATACAGATATATACATTATGCGAGTCTACATTCTACAGCGGTGTACATCTTTATCGTCTCACTAGATCCGATGAATAACCTGTGGTATTCCACTTTAATATTGACTGCAAAATATTATGGTACCAGAATGTTGTGTCAAAAATTGTGAGCAGGTTGAAAGGGCACACTGACCTCCAGGACCCCCTCGAAACTGGGAGCAACCCCTGGGAAAATTATTGCTAGACTCTCTAATTTTAGGGCTTGAGACTGCATTGCGCCTTGCTCGAGACAAGGGGCAGTTTTACAATCAAGGTTCTACTGTTTCACTGTATCCAGACTCTACGTCAATGGTCCAGGAGGCCCAGAGCACGTTTACAGATGTCACACATTCTTTTCATAAACGTGGTCTGAAATATGGGATGCTTTATCCTACGTGGCTCCGGGTGGAGCCGAATGGCCGACATTATGTCTTCACTACTCATGAGGATGGTTGTGTTTTTGGGATTCGAGAGTTCGGACATACCTCCTCCTCTATGTTTACCCTCATCCGTGCCCGCAAATTGCAGCCTCACTCGTATCTTGTTATCTGTGTCATGTAAACTCGGGTGAGAAACAGGGGGGGTATATTCACAAGAAGGTGTGATAACTACCTCAAGAGTAGCACAACACAACTTTCAACACCGCAGCCCATCGTGGGAAAATAACCCCTTGTCAACGTGGAATTCACAAAAAGGAGGTAGCATGCGATAGACACCAGACAACGCAGCATATGTCCACGTGAAAAACAACGCCACACCGCAAAGGCCAACTGCTGTGCAAAAAGTAACAAAAAGCGGCCACAGGCCTGCAAATCCCACGCGTCTGGTGGGACAATGCACCATAAAACCCTGGTACAAGCCAAAGCACGTAGCAACATGGATGCACCCTGACCAAGCGCAGAGCCCTACTCGAACCCCACAACCCCCACAGACTACCAGCAAGGAAAAAAGGGGTCGGGGAAGACCAAGGAGTAGAGGGAGAGGAAGACGGGGTGCAGACCGCAGGAAAACAAGTCCAGCGTCACGGAGGTGACAGAACACTACCCGCAACTGACCCACAAGCAGATAAATCCAGCACCCCCCAAACAGACACAATGTACACCACCATACAGTCTGCATGCAAACTAGCACAATGTGCCAACATATATGCCAACACAAAGGCAACGGGCACCTCCCCTTCACATCGCAGAGGGGCACACAACACCTGCGCAGAGCACATAATACAACGCATCAGTGGTGTCGGAGAGGACGACCACACAGTTGACACCGACGCCTTACAACAGAGCATGGATATCCCACACAACCCCCCACCAGGACCTGGACAGTCAAGATACACTGTGGAGAACACCGAGCCTGCAACAGACCAACCAGCAGGAAGCACCCGCAAACACAACTTGGGCATGACACTTCACCAACCCACACATGGCACACCAATTGCATGTCAGCACGCCACAAGGAGGTGGCCCAACAGGTGTGGGAGGGGACCGAAACCATGGAATGTGAACCAGGACACATAAGTAGTGGTCTATCATCCTACAGGGTCCACCCACACCCACTAAGGAGACCCACGCTGCCATAGAGGCACATGCAGATGCATATGCACAGCACAGAACCATGCCCCGGTGTGTGCAATTAGCAGTCACACATCCATGTTGGCTGTGCGTACTATGGCCCTGCCACTTCCCTCACAAATGGAGTGGGTGATGACAAAGCTCCTTGGCCAAGCCCCAACTCGCTGCCTCCAGTGACATGTCTGCATCCATGGTACACTGCACAATGGAAAGTTGTATGGCCCAGGGACCACATGCATACTACTAGACCACAGGGATACACGTAGAGATCATGTTGAACTGGCTACGGGCACAGGCACCCAGCCCCTTTATTGGCAGGGCCACATGCACAGTGACACCTGTGCTGGATGGGTGTAGGGTGAGTGTAATCCAATCCGCACGGAATGTCTAGTGTTGGCAACCACTTGGACATTGGACACCAGTGCAACGCAAGCAGAAAACACATGCAATATTGAGACAACATTGGGTGATCCGGATAAAGTCCAGATGACAGCCAACAAGCAAACAAAAGTGTCCGTGAGTCGCAGTGCACTGGGCTGTGGACACAAGAGATGATAGCGCTCATATGCAGGAAAAAGTCTTGGTTTGTGTCCCTTCTATATATTCCTGATGCAGATGCAGTGGGGTGTGTCAGACCTGCATCATCTTCACCATCTATGTCTCAGGACCCCCACACTGTCTGAGGTGGGATACCTGCGCCACTGCTCCACAGCACAAAACACATTCAGTTACGGACAATGACCTGCGGTGCACTGAGTCACTGGAACTTGGAGTGTTGAGCAGGGTAACAGACCGATGATGGCATCCACGACAGGCCTGAGCACCCACAAAGTCTGTCTGGACCACCGCTTTTACGCTGGCAGATGGCATTTGGAGGTGGTCCTTGCGGTGGTGGCGTGTGCCTCCTGCGGTGCTGTGCCGTATGAGCCGGTCTGGACTTGCTTTGGCGTGTGAGCCCTGGTGGGACACATTTGGGCCCGGAGGCTACGTACAGCGCAAGGCCACATAGTCATGACTTTGATGAGCCTAGGCCAACACCTCAGGGCCAGCCTATGACCCCGGAGAAGGGGTCCCTGACTTGACCAGCACAGAGTGAGTGGCTCTGGATGTACTGCGGCCGTCACAGGCACCCAGCCACGGGAAGGTGACTTGCGGTGCAGTCAGATGGGCCACGCGACCTGAGCGGATAACCATCATTGTCTGAGGTGTATGCTTCTGAGTGTATCATGGGACAGTGGAAGGTGTCCTCCAGGGCAAGACACTGAATGGCTTAATTTTATCAGTAAGAAGCAAATGGAGGAGTGGAATGCGACAGCTCGTTGCCACCACCAAGTCCGTATCAGCCACATGGGGTGAAAACTTTCCCTAGCCCCTAGGCTCAGACGCCACCACTGTCTGGCCAGGGAGTGTCCATGAATGTTGGAGAACAGAATTAATGGCATCGTGGCTGAGTGGGCATGCTGACTGCGATGTTGCCGGTACTCTGATATGGACTCTGCCATTGCTGAATCATAACTCTGTGACCTACTCGACCGCAGTGTAGGCCGTAGGCAGCGGTCAGCAGTGGCCCACAGCCACGTGTCTTCGACTCGCGATGCACAGCGCTAGTGACACCAGGGCAGTTGTCAGTAGTGTACGAACATCTCCATAGCGATGATCCTCTTCTCTCTGCCAAGTAGCAAGGCAACATCCTCTTAGGCCTCTCCTTGCGTGCAATGATGTGTAATTTGCCTTTGCATCCTCGATGTTCAGTTCCAAATCTGTGGCCAACTCGAGCACAGCCTAGGCCGAGAGCAGTGTAGGCCGGAGGCAGCAGACAGCACGGGCTATTCACTGAGTGTCGCGGCATAGGTTGGTGGCCCCACCGACCTGCGTTGTTCAGGTTCAATAGCACCGCGTGATTGGTCACCTCCTTGACTGTGACCGGCTTTCGTCCGGACTGAGCCGCATCTTCCTCTTACTTCTTTCCTTGTGACCACTGGTGTGGACTTTGCCATTCGTGATTTGTGACTAGGTGCTGGATTTGAGACCTACTGGTCTGCAAGGTTGCCCTGGTCCCTCAGCCACAGTTCGCTGATGGCATTGGACAGGGTTTGTGGCAGCACGGTTTGCCGTATGGCATTGGACAGGGTTTATGGCAGTATGTGTCGTAAGATGCGCATATGGGACTATGCCTCACTGATCGAAGGGAGTTTGGTGCTGTGGCCGCTGTTCCGGATTTGGAGTCATGGCAACTCAGGAGACGGGACACAGTCTCACAAAAGGGACCCACTGGGCTGCAGAGGTCGCCGGTAGGATATATTACCAAGAAAGGAGTAATGTGGGCCAGCGTCAGGGGGACAGCAGTGGTCTGAAAAGCTGCCCGGGTCACGGGCCTTGGGATTGGAGCTTACACTGGCTCGTGGTGGGCCCTCCATGACACACATCGGTGTCGGATGATGATCAGTGTGGCCTGGCTGCATAGGGTTGGCCCTGACGGGTTTGTGGTCAAGCAGGCCGGGGTATGTTAGCACACGGGATCTCAGGCAACTCTCCTAACAAGAACGGTGTCAGCCTCGTGGCGGGGTGGGAGGCGCTGCCCTGGCAGAGACGTTGGGCTTTCCAGAAGAGGACAACGCCCAGGACTACGTGCCTTTTAATCACACCACTACACTAGCCTGGTGTAGGTCGGCCCATCCCACTCTGCACACGCTTACCGGTGGGGCGTAGCAGGCAACTTTCCTGCAAGGACCCCAACTGGCTGGGGTGACATGGTTGCGTCCACTGTCCACTGCACTCCATTCACCAGAGGTGTATGTCACTGTGGATATGGGTGTGCTCTGCATACTGCGGTTTGTTCTGCACTTCGCTGCTACTCTTGGCATTGTGTACTTTCCCAATCATGGTTCTACTGCATCCCTCACATATGCCTGGTTGGCAACTCTCTCAACATTTGTCTATTATGTGGTCGAGGTGCCCTGCCGTAGATTGGTCATGTTCACGGCTTGCCCAGGTTACCATTGTGAGTTGTTCTATTATGTCTGGTGGGTGGGCATGTTGTTGTGCATCTTTGTGGTGGACTTGTGATGTGTGCATTGCCAGAGTTGTGGATTGCATGGTTGCGGAGTTGAGGTGAGTGTGGTGTTAATTGGGGACAACTGGTTGCTGTTGGACTGTTGGATGGAGAAGGGATCACCCACACTGGCTATGTATGTGGAGGCGACATTGGTGAAGGTCCCATGGTGTTCGGATGTTGCCTGCACATTGATGTTTTACATGTGCTTCCTGTTGTGTGCTGTGTCACCAGGGGGCTCAGGTGGGACATGTGTGCAGTGGATTGCCCCCAACATGTGTGTGCATTTAGCTATGGCGTGTGGTCCTTGCTTGGTCTCCAGCAGTTCCTGCGCATTGTGTTGGCCGTATAGGGACTGGATGGGGGTTATGTCCAGGACAGGCATGAGGGCCAACAGGTGGTGCAAGGCCAGCAGCTTGGTGTGGGGTGGGACGTTGGTTGTAGGTCTGTTAGGCGATAATCACCAGATTGCGTAGGTTGGTTGTCCCTTTCAGCCTGTAGTGGACAGTGACATTGTCAGATGTTGTGCCTGTGAGGCAGGTGTGTTTCCTAGGGGGCCGCTGTAGTTGTCTGCTTGCACCTGTGGTGGTCCGGGTGGGGGTGCCGGGTGTCTGTACTGCATGTTCAATTGCTCCATGGCATCTGTTGCCCTTCCGATGACTAAGTATGAGCGGAAAATTAATTCCACTTAGGGAATTTGCGAATTTTTAGCAATTTCGCGATCCTCAAATCACGCAAAATTGCCCAAAAATCCGCAATTTGCAAGTTGGCGGATTTTTTTTTCTTGTTCGCGCTTCAAAAATACAAACTCGCGCGAGCGGCATTGACTTACCATAATTCTGCGTTCGCTATTGAGTTTTCCTACCTGTTCACGTGCGCTATGAGATTTTGGTAGCTGGCCGAGCGACGCCGCGATCGCGACCCTAAACAGGAAATTGCGAACGCAAACACGTCATTGCGCAAACACGTCATTGCGACCCGAAACAGGAAAAAGGCATCGCGAGCATGCTTGTTAAGTGGAAACAACATGTTCGTGACCGTTGCGACCGCATGCACAAATTCTCATTCCCGAACTGGTAAAAAAATCTCGCAAACTTGCAAAAAAAAATTTCAAAAGCTTTCGGAATTTGGCGAATTTTTGCGAATCGCGATTACGAATTTGTTCGAATTCACGTATTGCAAATTTGCAAATTCCGCCCATGCTTACCGATGACGCCCTGGGCAGGGCTCCTTATTGTCATGCAGGATGTCGTCGGACTTTACACCAGGTCAGAGCAGGTGTCAAATTCCAGCTGCTAACGTGCCTTATCGCATCTCATTAGCGAAAGTTGCGGAGGTCCTCTGTGGCGATGTTTTTGGTGGCTGCTATCGCTGGAAAAGTGGTGCTGTGGGCTGTTAGCACTAGCTTGTGAATGGTGGGATAAATTTATCACGGCTTTGGCTGCGATAAAGTGTAGGTAATTCCGGAATGGCTCCTTGTGAATATGCCCCGAGTGTAGAATGACCAGCACTGCGGGGTGGAGGTAGGAGGAAATACAGAACTAGGGCAAAAAAGTAATGTACAAACAAGGTCCAGCAAACAAAAGAGAACGATTATGAGGCCAGGAAGATCTAAAAATAAATGTAAGTAACAGGAGGTTTGGGGATTTCTGTGAGGATAAAGTAAAAAAAAATAGCAGCTAAAATGCATGATCCAACCGGAAAACTGTCTGGTAAATGTGCTTGACTGCTTATGTTCAATAAAACACATTGTAACTGACTGCACACAGCGGGGAATAAAACAAAACAACAGCAACATAACAGCAAGATGTCAGGAAGAATTCTATTATTGGCAACAACAAGGCAATATGTGGGTGACAGAACATGAGCACCCTATATATTTTTACACCTAAACAAATAAACAAAAGCAAGCACTAGTGCGAGCGATAATCATGTCATCACTAACATTGCATTCTCAACAACATACTACCGGAAAGAAAAAACTAGTCCAAAAAAATGACTCAAAATGTCCGCTGCGTTTGTTTAGGAGTAGTTGGTTGCTGCTCTCAGGGAAGTCTAAACCCTAGAAGAGGCATGAGGCATACATGCCTAGAGCAAATTGCGAGAATGAATAATTTAGCAATGAGGAAGCAAGTAAATGTGAAGCCTATGAGCAGGCTGAAGTCCATCAAGTAGATACAGCGTGTCTCTCGAGACAGAACATGCATGCTATCTAGAGCCGAGACCAAAAAAAGGTGTTTATAAATGCTTGTCCCATGGCTACTTCCTGCAGTAGTTAAATAGTTTTAGAAGGCCCAAGACTTTTCGGAACATCAAAAATGCACCATGAGGAGCAGGAAAGGAATGGGCAATAACTGATATGTTTGATCTTTGTTAGACCTGGCATCATTGGTGTGGGTCTCCCTTCCATTTTTCTGCTGTTGCCTCCTGTATTTTTGGTATGTTTTTGCTGGTCTAGATGCTTTGGGCACTTTGTCACTGCTATTCAGTGCCAAAGTGCAAGTGCTCCCTATTGTAAATTGTTGTAATGGATTCGTGACTCAATGATCGGCTTATTTGATTTACTTGTTTGCCCCTGCTATAGTGCACCATGTGTGCCCAGGGCCTATAAATTAAATGCTGCTGGTGGGCTTGCAGGACTGATTGTGCCACTCACAGAAGCAGCTTGTAAAATATGGCTCAGACCTGCCATTGCAGAGCCTGTTCAGTCCGGGCCTGCCATGTCGACTTGGCAAGTGCAAACACTTGCCAGTCCCTAAACCTTCCCTTTTCTATATATTAGTCACCCCTAAAGTAGGCCAAAGGGCAGGGTGAATTGTATGTAAAAGGTAGGACATGCCCTTATGCGTGTGGCATATCCTGATAGTGAATTACAGCCACTTTTGTTTTTCACTATTGCAAGGCTATCTGTGCGCCCTAAGAAGGCCCAGACGTGGGTCCCCTACTCACTTTGCCACTGGATTCAAGCTAGCCTGGCTGATGATGGCTGATTAGCCAGAACCCGGTCCCAGGATGCTTGTTTACGGTCCTGGGAAGACATGGCTTGGCAGTTTCGGCTAGACTGTTCCCATGAGGCGCAGGGTCAGACCTATTTGCATATGGCAATGTCTGAACTGGGGTGGCGTAGTGAGCTAAAGAATGATGATGGATTAAACCCAGATCAGTGGACTGGGGGTGAGGTTTGCAATGTTCAACACTCCTCCATTATCCCCTTTGGTTTTGCTTTGTTCGCCCTAAGTTGGCAAGGTATGCCCAGGTTGGTCCCTTCCTCACTTTGCCACTGGATTCAAGCTAGTCTGGCTGATGACGGCTTATTAGCCAGAAACCAGTACCAGGACGCTTGTTTCTGGTCCAGGGAAGACTTGGCTTGGCAGTTCGGGCTGGACTGTTCCCATGAGGTACAGGTTCAGACTGATTTGCATATGGCCATGTCTTAACTGGGGTGGCGGAGTGAGCTAAAGAATGATGATGGATTAAACCCAGATCAGTTGACTTGGGATGAGTGCTTGCAATGTTCAACACACCGTCCATCATTCCCTTTGGTTTCGCTTTATCTGTTCCCATAGGGCAGAATGGGCAGTTTGATTATAACATCTTATAATCCTAACTGACCCTAGGAACAAGATAGAAAAATAACGTTTCGAATGCCTGAACTCGGAATGTTAAAATACATCTTTTAGGCTGATTTTTACATTATGTGTTTGAAAATAACACTTTTAGAAAGTAGTTATTTTCTTGCCTAACAATCCAGCATGCCTCTACTAGGTTTGTGCATCCCATGTCTGGTTAGTGAGTGACAGGGGGCTGGAGAGGGCCTTGGCTCCAGCAGTCTGATGGGTCAGGGCTGGGCTGAATAGGACCTACATTGAATAGAGGGTAGGGGAGGAGATTTCTTTTCACTGACCTGAGCCTTCATATAATAGAGAGTAGGGGGAGGAGTTTTCCTTTCAGCTACCTGGGCCATGTCTGCTTTCAACAATGCTGTCTCCACCTCCTGCCAGGAAGCTGCACCAGGAAGGACAGAACTGGTTTTGGCTGGGCACAGACACTCTTTGCCTTCAGAGAACAAAGGATTTAACTGTATAAATATTGAGGCCCGGGCCCCAGAACTTTAGATTTCTTCTAAGAATCAAGACAAACACTTTGCCAATGATATGGACCAGAGAAGTTGAAGGACGATTACTGCCCCTGAGCTGTTTGCTGTTTGGGGTTGGCCTGCAATGGTTACTTTATTTCCAAAGAAAGGAGAAAATGCACATTGTGTGAACTTATACTATCTTTAGAAAGTTCTCCAAGGGCCTGAAGCTGAGCTTGCCTCCTGTTCTGAAGTCTTGGGGACACATAGACTTCACCACAAGCTCCACCTGAATTTCCTTGCTGGGAATTCTACCTGCAGTGAGGTGCCTGCTATTGTTTTGGGCCCTCTGGCGACTTCCCCTCTTCAGTTAAAGAATGTTTCTTCTAAAATCTCTAAACCATGGTACGACGGGATTCTAAATTATTGTAGACGAGCGATGAGACTGGTGGAACGCAACTGGAGATTTGTCCCATCAGCTTTACACCTCAAAACACTTAGGAAAAAAAGAAGCGCTTACTTTAGATAAATCAAACGCTCGAAAGCTGCTTTATTTAGCCACCAGCTTGACCAAGCAAGAAACCGACCAAAAAAACAGTTCGAGTTAATCAAAACTCAATCCAGAGATGGCCCTCAAAGTCTCTTAAACACCTCTAGTGCTCTACTGACCTGTGAAGAATTCTCCACTTTCTTTAACTTAAAGACAGACAACATCAGGAAAGATCTCCTCACTGATCTAAGTCTTTACTCTAACCCCCACAGCAAAACGCCCATTTATTTAAAAAACAATGCTTCGTGGTCATCCTTTGAAACGTACTCGGAAGAAAATATTGCCAAGATTCTAAGCACACTGAAGCCTTCCAATCACCTCACTGACCCTCTACCCGCAAACGCCGTAAAGGACTTTATCCGATTACTTCTCCCCCTCTGGACCAAAATCATTAATAGCTCACTTCAACAAGGTTGCATTCCGGACTCCCTCAAAGTGGGACAGGTTTCGCCCATTCTAAAGAAGACCACAGCGGACCCCAACTATCGCCCAATCACCTATATCCCTACCTTGGCCAACCTCCTAGAAAAATGTGTACACCTTCAACTAACAAAACACATCAAGCACTTTCACCACCTCAACTCACACAATCAGGTTTCCGAGCAGGCCACAGTACGGAATCAGCCATGACTCACATAATCGATGACGCACTTCAAATTCTTGATCAGAACGGTTCTTGTCTCCTCATACTACTCGATCTCTCATCAGCCTTTGATACGGTCAAACATGAGAACGTACTCGATTTGCTGAATCTCAGAATGGGTATTTCAGGGACAGTTCTCAAGTGGTTCACCTCCTTTCTGCATAACCGGACTCAAAAATTCAAGATTAACAATACTATGTCCACACCAGTTCCTGTTACACTTGGTGTCCCTCAACGATCCTCCCTCTCCACTACTCTGTTCAATCCAGTCATGGAACCACTTACCACACTACTCCAAGCATCTAATGTTCAATTTCACATGTACACAGACGATACCCAGCTCTACCTCAAAATTCACACCCTTGATGACATCAAAATACTCAACACAAAGCTTAGGAACACACAGACTTGGCTGGCAGAGAATCACCTCAAACTTAACACGCTAAAAAAGGAATTCCTCCTAATAGCGCCTCCCACCAAAGTCCCCATCACTCAGGCCTGGCTTAATCATCTCACTGCACTCAATGTTCAACCTACTATTGTGGACTCAGTGAAATCTTTAGGCATAACCCTTGACTGCAAGCTCAATATGCAACATCACATCAGCAATGCAATGAAGGGAGCTAATATCTGTTAGAACCGGGGTCTCTAGTTGGCAGGGGTATGTACCCTAGTCCAAGTAGGGACCACCGCTTCCGACCTGGTAGCTTGGCGCAGAGCAGCAAAGGCGTAACTTCAGAGGCAATGTGTAAAGTATTTGTGCAACACACAACGGCGATGACACAGTGAAAGCACTCACAAAAGGAACACCACACCAGTTTTGTATAAGAAAAAAAGTTTCTTTATCTAAAAGATATGCGAGAACCAAAAGCAGGTAAGTCCAGCTCGAGGCAAGATCAATAATAAAAAGGATTCGAGTTTCCAAGCAAGATCAATAATCAATAAGAATGAATGCAGTTCCCAGGCCTGATCAATAATAAAAAGGATTCCAGTTTCCAAGCAAGATCAATAACCAATAAGAATGAATCCAGTTCCCAGGCCTGATCAAATCACCAAAAGCTCAGGTGTGCCAAGGGCTCCTGCTGGTAATGTCTTTCTCACAGTGTCCTCGGATGGCAAAAGTTCCCTTGAGGTAGGTTCTTATGGTCAAAATTCACTGGAGGAAGGTTCTTAGGCCAAAGTTCCCTTGTAGCGTTATAAGTGTGCCTCTCATAGAAATGATGCTCACAGCGTAGGAAATGCGGCTACCCAGGCACTGCTGTTAATGGTAAAAAATGCCCCAGTGTCAATTACCAAGTAATTATGCCCCCGTAGGCCGGTAAGTGAAGGACGGTTCCCAGCCAAGCACAAAGCCCACACTCCAGGTACCCGGCCAACCCGCACCCTGCCCCCTCGCAGCAGCCTGGTTGCACTGAGGCGTTACCTGGGGTGGTGGTTGCGGGCGCGGGTGCGAGGCTCCTCTCCCCCTGGGGCCTCGGGCTTAGCAGGCGCTGCACGGGTGGGGGTCACGGCCACACAGCGCTCCTTTAGCACAGCGCTTAACAGTGCCTCCAAGTCTGGGGCAACAACGGAGCCTCCTGCCACACAGCGCTTCTCTTCTCAGCGCTACACAGCGCGCTCCGGTCTCAGTGGCGGTGACCTCAGGGCCAGTTTCAGTCGGCTTGCGCCAGAAGCAGAGGCAATCACAAAGCCCTCAGGAGGATCAAGGGGCCAGCAGTGCTGAGGGCAGGCACAGCGTTGCAGGGTAAATCTTGAGAGTGTTGTTGCTGTTCCAAAGGGCAGTGTTTAAAACTCTGTGGTCCAAGGACAGGTAGTTTCCTTTAGCTTAAAAAGGGTGCAGTCCCACAAAGGCAATCTTTAAAAGGTTGAAGACTCTTTAAAATGTGGTTCAAAGAAAAGTAGTTCCTTTGGGATGTTGTGGAGACATTCTGGTGGTGATGTTGCAGTCTCCCATGCAGGGCAGGATCAGCAGACAGTAGGGCAGCTCAGCAGGTTGTGGGGCAGCAGTTCCTTGGAGCAGTCAGCCTCTTTCCCAGTGGTAATCCTCTTGCGCAGCAGTCCTCACTCCAGCAGGGATTCTTCCAGCTCCAGCAGTGTAACAAGAATGTGAGGCCAGGACCCTCCCTCATATATTCTAAAGTCCAGGGGCTAGAAAGTGGTGGAAGTCTCTGGAAGGGTCTTGGGGCAGGGGCTTCTGGAAGAGTCCAGGGAGTTCTGGTATGTTCCCTGCCTTCCCTGACCTAGCTGTCACAGTGACGAGAGACAGGCCGTTAAGGCTACAGTGGGCAGCCCATCACAGCTCATCCCAGCGAAGAAGGTGTGAACCACCACTCCCACCTCCCAACCCAGGCAGGCTATCAGTATGCAGAGGGGAGAGGGGAGTCTGCTGAGCCTAATCTAAGTGTAGGCAGGAAAAGGTCCACTTTATAAAAGTGGGATCCCTAGCGTAGTAATGCCCAAAACCCATATATCATTGGAAAGGGTTCCCCGCCCAGAGTCCAACAAGACCAAACATGACAGACTTATTAGGTCCCTTTCAGAAGTTATCCCATAAGGGGAGTTTCCCAATATTAGCCTAGGGAGGATTAGCCTTACTGCGGTAGCAGTGGCTTGTGGCAGATATGCCAGCCTCACAAGGTTTTAGGGGAGAGCACCTGCACCTCAACACTGTTTAGCAGTGGAGAGGCGCTAAGGTCCTAAGTCCAACAAAAGGTATGGTAAAAATGGGAGGAAAAAAGAGCAAAAATGTAGGGGAGACCACCCTAAGGCTGACAGGTCTAACAATTTCCAAATCAACACATTGCTTAAATTGAAACCTTTCCTTCCTCCCAATGACTTCAGAACTGCAGTCCAAGCCCTAGTCATCCCTCGAGTGGATTATGGAAGTGTTGCCCTCTGTGGTCTCCCCATACAATTGTCTGAAATTAAACTCAGATAAAACTGAGGTCATCCTATTCGGCAATGACATCAGCATCTGGACTCCAAAATGCTGGCCAAACTCCCTGGGTCCTCTACCTGTTCCCTCTACACAGGTGAAGAACCTGGGAGTTTACCTGGATGACAGATTGGATATGAGGAAACAAATTAACACAGTGGTTTTTTCTACAATGTTCACTATCAGAACCACCAAGAAAATTCTCCCTTTTCTGGCCTAATGAGAGTCGGCAGATGGTGGTTACTGCACTTGTCATGTCTAGACTTGATTACTGCAACAGCCTCTATTTAAATACCCAAGAGAGGCTGTTGCAGAGGTTACAGCTGCTGCAGAATACAGCAGCCAGGCTGCTTTTGAGCTTACCCAAATTCTCCTCCATCTCTAGCGAAATTCGTAAACTTCATTGGTTACCAGTAAGACAAAGGGTACATTTTAAATCATTGTGCCTTGTCTTTAGATCACTTAAGAAGCAGGGTCCACTCTATCTTCAGGACCAACTCCAATGGTACTTACCTCCTAGATCTCTGTGCTCATCAGCGCAAAGATTGGTAAGAGTACCACAGGTAAAAAAAGCTCGCTGGGGTGGTAAGAGATTCGTGGTCGGGGCAGCAAAACTCTGGAATCAGCTCCCCGTCCACCTGAGATGCTGTACCAAATTACTCCCCTTCAGAAAAATGCTCAAAACCTGGTTATTCTAGACTCCTTTTCTGATTGTGCATCTTTCCTTTCCTTAAAGACAGCAGACAGCGCCAGTACACCTCCGGGTAACAGTCGCGCTATACACATTAATTAACATTACATAACATAACATATTGACAACTGCACCATTAAAAGCCTCTATTGATGCTGCAGCGAGACTTATCACGGGCTCAAAAAAACACTCACACATTTCTCCTGATCTAAAAGCTTTGAACTGGCTTACCTACGAAGCTAGAATACACCTGAAAATTGTCTGCATGACCCACAAGGTTATACACCACAACTCCCCCAACTACCTCGCTCAGAAACTAACAATCTCGGGTGGCTCAAGAGTGACAAGAAGAGCAGACAATCTCTTTTGAAACCTCAGAGATTTCACAAGAAAAAAACTTATAAACGCTCTGTTGTAATGTAACATGTCTTGTGCATCCTCCCTGTGCTTTCCCCCTGCTGTCCTGCTTGGCCCTTGATGATGTCATTGGAATGTTGGGTGGGTTGATCAGTAAGGAGTTGTCAGTTGGCTTGAAGGGCTGAACAGTGGAACTGCTCCTGGTGGGGTCTCTAGTCTATCTCTACAATATCTCAAGGATCTGAAGATTAAATAAAGTTATGATCCTGAATATACCTACAGACTATGGATCTTTCTTTATTGTAACACTGGCAACGATGTAAAAGAACCTGCATGCTACTTCTATGGATTTGGACTTTGGACTTTCAAGAAACTAATGGATTTGGATTTGAATTTGAATTGGCACCGCAAAGACCCCACCAGTGACCATGTCATCGGTCGCCCTTATTTATGTAAGTGCCATTTTAAAGACTTGAATATTTTTTTCTCTCTGCGCAGTGGTTTACGGCCCAACTGTTTTGCTATTTGGTTTTTCAAAAAGCTGTCACAGCAATATTAGAAAATATTCAGCTGAACTGTGTGAGTGAACTTCTTGGAAGGCAGAGGTTACACTCTTAAAGCATCGTGTGTTAAGTAAAAGTCAAGTAAAAGACTTAAATCCCGGATTAGTTGACTTATTCAAGGAACTGTCTCCACAATTGTTAAAGTGTTATTTTCTAAAGAATCTCTGAACAGCTGAAAGTTAATTTTGTTTAAACAGCGTTTTTATTTCAATGTGAAAGGCAGCGCGAAGGCAAGCTAGAGTCTTTTATCCTAAAGTAAACATGCTGCCTACAGTGAAGTGTCGAGTTAAATGATGACTAATTAGTGCGCTGTACATCAGCTGTTCAAC
This sequence comes from Lissotriton vulgaris, assembly GCF_964263255.1. Taxonomy (NCBI): domain Eukaryota; kingdom Metazoa; phylum Chordata; class Amphibia; order Caudata; family Salamandridae; genus Lissotriton; species Lissotriton vulgaris. The sequence goes on from NC_141695.1 coordinate 412,874,093, forward strand.
TGTTAAAGGAGCGACATGGACTTTGTGGATGAGCGTTTCAATTTTAATGTTTCACATGCTTCAGCACATCGTGAGCGTGAGGGAGTCCGAATGAACAACACGCAGCAAATGTATCTCGGAACAGTCTGAGCTGTCACATCGTGTGGTGGAAGGGTTGCACGCAGCGGATGTATTTAAAGGCTGAGCGGAGCCATGCGGAGAATTGGTTACTACTGGCACGTACTGTTGGGGTGTTTTTGAACAGTTATATTCTAGCTGCGCCATTTGGAAATGCGCCACAGACACTTTAACTGTCATTGCCATTTCGAAGATCGCAGGAAAACGCGTGAGGCTTACCTTCGCAGCACAGCCCTTTATGACGTATGGGAGTCTTGTTATGCCGCACTTCCACGTTTAAGGCAGCGACGTGCCCAGAGCCACCCAGCGCTTCACAGTATGCGTGCCTCCATTTTAACCCTGTCACTGTTTTGTTTAGGAGCAATACACCGAGCCTTCATTTGTGTTGTCACCATGGAAATGATCCTTGGGAGTTTTGCGAGACATTTGCCACACGATTGTAAGGTTGGAGTGAACTGTTTTGAAATAATTTTTGAAGCAGGATAATGTAAGAGCAATGGGAGGTGTGTTTTCCCAATAGGGAGGTGATTTGCCCTTTCAATCTGTTTTTGCGTTTTTGGGAGATGTTTTCCCAATTGGGAGGTGATATGCCCTTTACAATATGCTTCAAAGTTTACATTTTTATATTTTCCTATGGGAAGGAGGTGGGGTGAGGATGGTTTACCTCCGTTGTTGGGTGTGAAAAATCTAGTCCCTGACTTTATTTATTTATGTTTGGAGTGTTAGAAGATTTAGTACTTAGATGTTGAATCGTTGTGTTATTTGGCTCTTTGTTTCTTAATTTTCTTAACATTCTCTTTGTGCTTTTTCATCTTTGCACTTTTACTTTCTTGTGAATTGTTTTGCATGTTTGCTTATGATTCATTTGTTGATTTTGATAAAAGGGGGATGTGTTGTAATGTAACATGTCTTGTGCATCCTCCCTGTGTTTCCCCCCTGCTGTCCTGCTTGGCCCTTGATGATGTCATTGGAATGTTGGGTGGGTTGATCAGTAAGGAGTTGTCAGTTGGCTTGAAGGGCTGAGCAGTGGAACTGCTCCTGGTGGGGTCTCTAGTCTATCTCTACAATATCTCAAGGATCTGAAGATGAAATAAAGTCATGAACCTGAATATACCTACAGACTAAGGATCTTTCTTTATTGTAACACGCTCCTTCTCACAGATGGTGCCGAGGATATGGAATGCCCTCCCCCCAGAAATCAGACTCATCTCATCCACGGCATCCTTCAAAAAAGAAGTAAAAGCTCTCCTCTTAGCTAAATTTACCTGAACTTTGACTATTGTAATCTTGGAACTCAGTACTCCTGCTCCTATGACTATGTAAATTGACCTCCTATGCACGGTTGCTACCTTACCTTGTTTTCTTTTTGAAACCATTTGCTCATCTTTGCTCAAAATGTTTTCTTTAATCATTACCCCTTTGCCTTTTTATCCCATTCTGTTTGTAAAGCGCTCTGATATCTGTAAGGATCTTGTTCGCGCTCTATAAAACGTTCAAAATAAATAAATAAATAAATAAAGGTGCCGCAGCGGTTACATCACCAGAGAAGCGTGCCGCCGCCGCAGAGGTTACCTTTGCTTCACCGGAGAAGCATGTTGCAGGGCCTGTCGCGGCTCCAAAGTTCATCAATTTCGCCGCACTGCCGATGGGCGTGCACGCATCGCATCCACATTGTCACATCTCATCAAAGACGCCATTTTGTCGCATCGCACCGGATCATCGCATCTCATCGAGGTGCCTTCTTCTTGCATCGTAACCGGATGCATCACCTCCCCTGCGCTGCAGTAAGGAACAGACACATCACCTCCCCCGAAGCAAAGAACCGACGAATAACCTTCCCTGCGACCCTTTTGTTTGTATTGCGTTACACATCCAAGGTATTTTGAGAGTAAAGTGTCCCTCCCTTTTACCATCTACATTGAACTTAGCTATTTCTACCATTTAAATTTTATTCTTGATATTTTCTTGTGACTTTTGGTAGTTTGGTCTTGTGTTAAGTCTGGTTAAGAACTTTTCTAAACTGGTGTGGTGTCCATTTGTAGTGTTTTCACTGTATTACTGTACGTATTAATACATGCTTTACACACTGCCTCCTGACACACTGCCTGTCTGCTCATGCCCAAGCTACCAAGGGGGTGAGCAGGGGTTAGTAAGGAGTGTATCCTTTACCTGACTAGAAGCAAGGGTCCCAATTTTGACAAAGGCGCATACTGTTGCCAACTTAAGACCCCCATGTCTAACAATCATTTAGAAATAAATGCAATTATCACTGGTAGAGTAGAGAGAGTGGCACTGGCTGCACTCAGAGAATGAGACAGCACAGTGGTCAATACGCTGCTGCAGACATGTGTGCTGCTTGCATATCACACACCCAAATACCCAGCATAATAACTTTCAGAGTTTCAGTGTTATTTGATAGGCACGTTATTCCTACCGCTCGCAAGCAAAAACAAATTAGCGGCATCTTCTCCTGGATTTGTTGGGATATAACCATGTTGAAGAGGGGAGCAGAACACCATGGTGAACATTGTATGGTCAGTAAAAGGCAGCAAGCGCAATTCAAACAAGCATTGGCAAAGCCACTAGGTCTCGCCTTTGAGACCTTATAAATATTTAGCCAGAGCTATTGGCTAGTGCTGGTGCGAAGGTGATGCTGAGAGATAATTAGGTGGTACTGAATGATGCTGTAGTGGTGGTGCTGTGCTGGTGCTCAGGTAGTGCTGAGTGATGCTGAGTTGGTGCTTTGTTGAATTGATGCTGCGCTGATGCTGAGTCATGTGCCCGGAAGCAGATGGGGCAAAAAGTACTCAACTTCTGAATGGAGCTGTTGGACTTGGCACTTTTTGCAGGGTCATCCCTAAACTTTTTGCCTTTCTCCTAGCTTTTTTTCTAAGCTGGTGCTAGTGGTTTTTAGGCCTCTGGCCACTTTAGCACTGCTGTCCAGTGCAAAGTGTGTGTGCGCGCTGTGTTAAATATGGTAAGATTAGTCTACACCTGTTTGGCCTATTTAATTTACCTGTCAGTCCCTTGTAAAGTGATATCTCAGATACCCAGGACTGGTAAATTATATGCTACTGGTGGGCTTGCAGCACTGATTGTCCCACCCACCAAAGTAGCCTTTCAAACCTATCTCAGGCCTCTGCCATTGCAATGCCTGTGCATGCAGTGTTACTGCCGCTGTGATGTAGGCACCTAAAGTGTGTGCCATGTCTGTGACCCCCCTTTTACTACATGTCAGTCACCCCTAAGGTAGGCCCTAGCTAGCCCTATGGGCAGGGAGCATTGTAGGTAAAAGATAGGACATGTACCGTATCTGTGTGACATGTCCTGGTAGTGACAAACAGTCATTTTGGTTTCCCATTAATGTGGGTCTGCCCTCCCATAGGAATGCATTGGGGTTCCCTGATCAGTGTTTCAGTGGTAATCCCCGATATGAGAGGCTGTGATTTGTGTGATTTGATTTATGCACCCTATTTTTATGCCTCTAATGATGTCGATGCTCATGAGGTTATGGCCTAACGTGTTTATGCTGGGGAAGCCTAATGTGAAATGTGTTTATGCTTAGGAGGGTGTCTATGCTGGTGAGGTTTGGCCTAATGTGGGTTTATGCTAATGTGATAATGCTTAGGTCATTATTGTACCAGTAGGTACTGGTTGTGGTTTATATTTACTTACCTTTTCTGATGGTTTTGGCCAGGGCCCGATTGGCCTGGTCCTGTATATAATCCCCTGTGAATTTTTGCCCATGCCAGTTGGCACAGTGTAAATGTGTGATTATGTTTCTAATGCGTTTTTGACAATACAAAGGCCATTTTTTATATAACCTTGTGTGGAGTTCCTTTTGTAGTGTGCCTAGTATGTTGCTGCTGTGTGTGTGAGTTGCGCAAATTGTTTACACATTGCCTCTGAGATAATCCTCACTGCTCATGCCAAGCTACCAAGGGGGTGAACAGGGGTTATCTTCAGCATGTAACTCCCTTGCCCTGACTAGAGTGGTGGTTTCTGCCTGGCTATGGTGCAAGCCTTAGCCAGCCAGAAATCCCATTTCTAAAAGGAGCACTGTGTCAGACTGCATGAAAACTAATGGGAGATATCAGACAACGCATGTAACAGTGGCTTCATGGGAGACCTATGGGGTGCCACAGGAGATTGGAGAGCTGTACAATTACTTCACACTAGGTCATGCACTCTAGTCCAGGAATACATGCTGCCTCACTAAACATTTATGGACATTTTTCGAGGCTTTTTAGTGCACAGACAGAAATACAAGTCCCTTGATGCAAGTCAACAGCAGTATAACATTCTGTGTGCTACTGTATCAGTGGAGTATTGAACAAATTGAAGAATCAGCGTTAGGGGAAAGTTATGCTTGAAATAATAAGATGACAGATTGAAAACACCTCCCGCTGTAAACTTATCACTGAATTTACAAAAGCCCAATTATTTGAGCAGAGCTTGAACCTTGCTATCTGCAGTTCAGGCTGTCTCCAAAGCACCAGACCAGTAGAGATCTGTTCATGGATGGCAACCCTTTATTGCATTGTATTTAACAACGACTCCGGAACAACGATCACGCAAGCCAAACAATGACTTGCACAAACAACGACTTAGCCTGAACCATGCACGTGCGTGGTTCTTGCTAAGATGGTCTAGTGTTCGGGATGGGTAGTCCAGAGGAGCGTCGAGGAACAGGAGAGGTAAGAGGGGTTCTAGGGTCGGGAGGGGGTTGGGTGTTAGTTATAATGGGAGGGGTTCGGGGTAAATTTTAAGCAGAGGTGTCATGTTAGATTTTAGGGGGTGGGGGTTTTATATTTATTTTTAGGGGTTGGGGAGGTTGTGATTGTTTTTATGGGGTGGGAGGCGTTTGAGTTAGTTTTAAGGAGGTGGGACGGGTATGAAATAGTTTTAGGGATGGGGTTTCAGATCGTTTTTAGGGGTGGGAGTGGTTTGTGTAGGTTTTTCGGGGGTGAAACGGGTTGGAGTCAGTTTTAAGAGAGTAGGGGTTGTATTCCTTTTTAGGGAGTGGGGGGCTAAGTTAGATTTTAGGGAGTGGGAGGGGTTACTATTAGTTTTTAGGAGAGGGAGAGGTTAGTGTTAGTTATTAGGAGGCTGGGGATTTGTGTAAGTTTTTAGGGAGTGGGAGGTGGAGGCTTACAGGATAGATTTTAGGGAGTGGCAGGGGTTTGGAACAGATTTTAGGGGGTGGTTTACCAGGCATTCCTTTATCATGAAAATTTGTGGTAAAAGAATGTGTGGTAAAACAAATCGTTGTTTGGACGCGGTCGAATGACAGACCGTGTGGTTACGGAACTCATTGTTCCAACCTAAACCAGTCCGTTGGGGTTCGGCACATGCTTACTGTAAAGAAGGTGCTTGCTTCCAGTTGGACTAATAAACTATGTTAAGTTGTTGGCCAGCCACTATACAGCTTTAATATATGGGACAACAGTTTCACATACTGGCTTATTTGTTATGTTCAAAGGGCAGAGAATTTAATAATATGCAATATATATACACATGCGTGTACGGGTAGGGACTGTTAGTGACAGTCTAATGTGCACAAAAGGCACTTTTCCTTTGAAATAGATTGAATGTTCCCATATCAAGTAAAAGATTTAACTATTATCGACAATATACTGTGTTCTAGCATGGGTTCGAAAAAACTCATGATGGAATGCAGTTAAAACTCAGACATGTGTTCAATGATGCTAATCGTTATGCATATTTTTTGCTGCTTCCCTTAAGGTGAACGGGTTACATGAGATCATGACCAGCATATCATATTTTTAGAGTAACAGCATACATAAAAGTGTGTTCACAGCATGTGGTCTCAAATGCAGGTAGTATTGGCTTCCTTCCTAACACAACAAGGTTTTAAAAACAGAATAACGTTTATGAAATTCAGCATTCAACAAAGACTTACAGTGCTAAGTCAGCTTCACAAACCTCGCCAGAAGTAAAAAATTTCAATTTCAACCAAGCATCTTGTCGATGCCGTAATTTTAACATTCCCCACTTTGTTTTGTTTCACCAGTAATACATGTAAATCCCTTGCCATCCTTGTGCTTTTAAAGGAAAGAAATGAAGTCTAATTATTTTACTGTGGCTGCCGTTTCCAGAAAAAAGCCATGTCTATTGTGCCCTGCAGGCTGCATATATAAGATACAGTCCTGCATTGTGGATGAGCAGAGGAAGGAGGGAAACCTTGGCTCCGAGGAAGTTCCATGGAAGGGAGGGCGATGTCAGATGGCCCACCTTGCCAATCCGAGACTGGGTGGCACCCCTGTACAATAATCACCACCCCAACGACATGTCTGAGGGCTCAGTGCCGGCAGAGAGGCTTTGTGCTCAGAAAATCTCACTATGTGCCAAAATGTCCTGCAACCAGTGGTCGAAGTGGGCGGCAACGGCAGGGCACGGCGTGCCCCTACTTCTCTAATTCTGTAGATTCCGTTCCCCTACTTTTTTTATTATGAACATGCATCTCCGGACGTCAGAAATATTCTGTTCGTTGACGGGTGGGGAGCAGAGAAGGCAAAGGTCTCTGTCTCTTACTTCCTGCCCAGACAAGACAAGGAAGGTGTCCGCTTCTGCTTTGCCGCTGGCAGCTACCCCCTCTTTCTTACTCCTATTCCCTCTTGTTCTGTCTAACTCCTTCTCACTTTTCCGAAAATAATGAATCAAGAAATGGTTCTCACCATCTCTTCCTGTCGTCCATTAATATCCTTGGAAATTGATGCAAAAAACAGAAAACCACTTTTGCTGGAAATGCCATATTGACATTGTTCTATTCCAAAGTGCAGCCTCAGAAATAAAATGTTCAAACTCTGAAAAATAATTAAATAAAGCAAGAGGGAGTGTTCTTAAAGTGGCCAGATAATTTTTTTCGAACCCCAACACATTAGCGTCACTTTACAGAGTTTGCCAGTAAAGCGCTACTTTTTTTTTCTTGTTTTTCTCTGAACAGCATTGTTTTCCTCCAGTACCTCGTACCTGGAGGCAGGGCTGGCACTAGGCTTGGGCAGTGTGGGCAGCTGCCCAGGGCCTGGCACTCTGCCTGCCAGGATGGGGCCCCCACAATGGCAATTAACACCCCACTAGTCCTCGTGTATGTCTGCCCATCAGAGTGAAAGAAATGCTTCACAAACGGGCTCACGGGAGGGCTTCACAAACGTGCTCCTGGGACCCCCCCCCCACCCCCTCCTGGGGCCTCTAAGGGATGGTGTGGGAAGGCCTAGGGGAGGGTACACCTCTCAGGCAGGCAGTCCAGAGACTCGGCAGGGTGCCCATTGTCAGCACTTTAGCCCACACAGGTTTAAATCAGCCCCCAAGCAATTCTCACACCTTCAGTTCGAAATGGGCTGTACAAGAGTTGCTTGGGGTGGCTGAGAAGAGGAGCTGCGGCCCAAGTGGATTCTGCACAAAGCAGCTTCCCAGAACAGAAGGTGTCACTTACGTAGACTTCAGGGGGCCTCCCACATTCCCTTTTGCCCAGGGCCCCGAAAATCCTTGGACTGGCCCTCCCTGGAGGTACTGCAATACCTGGTTGATGGGTGGATTGGAAAATGAAATGTGTACAGCGGCTTTGTGTTATCAAATGTGGTCTTTTGAAACCATACTGCTTACGTTTTGAAGCATATAAGCAGTGGACATTGAAATGGGTCGTTTCTGGGCCCTGTAGTTATGTCCTTAATTTTTCAGGCAAAAATACTTGTTGATTTCTGAATAATGACTGTAAAAGCGTTAAGTTCACCATGTTCCTGCTTACATTTTACATGCTTTATTAAATCTTTCATTCCTTATGAGTGCTTGCTTTTTCCAGGATGTTGTTACCTTTTCTTTTAGGCAGCATATTGCTCTTGCCTAGTGTGTAATTTGAATTGAGTCGCATCCAGTTATTTATAGCAGGTCGAATTGGATTGTAGCTGAAGGCAGTATGAGTTTCTCTCAGTGGGGCAGTATGGTGTTCAGTGAGGGAGCAGATGTAGCACTGGGGGCAGAGCTGCTAAATTTAGAACTGGGGAACCAGGTTCAGCCTTCAAGAACAGTCCCCCAGACCACTCTCCTGAGGGAGCACATTCCCATGCCAGACCTTAGAAGGCACCAGAAAAGCACTGGTGTGTTAGCACCAGCAGGTGGACCCTAGCAGTGGCAAGTGTGGGTTCACCTTGAAGGCTTGCCCACCACAATCCATACTGAAGTTCACCTCCAGTCTTGCAGGCAGGCCTACGAAGTTGCAGACCCTAGAGCAACAGTGACTCTGTCACTGAGGTCACAGGACCCCTGAGAAGAGCTGGCTCTAGGGCGGTGCGACTGGTGTGACCGCACCGGGCGCTGACTTTGAGTGGGGGCGTCGTATATTATGGTTTTAAAAGCACTTGCTGCCTCCTTCCTGGCCACCAGCTATTTTCGGCAATAATAAAAATGTCATGATAAGCCTGATGAATAAACTTCTTCCTAGAGCGAGATCGGAGATTTGTCTAGTGGAAGTTTTGACTCATGGAAAGATAGAGCAGAGGGTTAATGTGCCTGCTGCAAAGAAAATGTACCAGGCCCATCACAAAGTGCACATATTGTAAATAGGTCAGCGGGTTAATGCTTTTGTCAGTGAGATCCTTTTGCTACTTGCAGTTTATAAGTTAAAATCCTAACAAAGAGCAGTGAGCTATTAACTTTCATCTAAGAGCTGCATACAAACTGCAAGGTATAAACTTGAGTGTTATGGTTTTTTCAATACAAAAATGGGAACACCATGTGGACAATATTTAACGGGGCCCAGTGTACATGTCCAGTCAACCATATATCACAAAAGTACAAAGTTTCCCGGGGGAAGATAACAACGTGTGTGTTTAAGGGAGGAGAGCATAGGCAGGGGACAGAATGTTCCCTTGTTGGAACTAGAAGACCTCACACACCCAGTGAGCAAGATGTCATGCTTCATCATTGGTCTCCTGCTCCTCGTCAGACTGGCGCTGCAATGTCCGACGGGCGCCGAAGAGGCGCTCTTTGTTGGAGTTCTTTTGTTCCAGCCAATGGTTGATTGTGTGTGAGGGGTCTGGTGAAGGTGTAGTCGTGAGGGGGTGGTGGTTTAAAAGAAGGTGGGTCAGTCAACAAACACTTTTATTCGCGTGGCTGACTCCCGTTGTTAAAAGGGTGGGAGGGGAGATAAGGACTGTAAGGGGCACAGCGGACTACCTCAACCCTCTAAATCGGTCGACATGTTTCTTGCCTGACTGGCAATTCTTCAGGACCTCAAGTGCTCGGTACTACACGGTGACTAAAAAACAACAAAAATAAGAGGAGAAAGATACAACCTCTCTGGGTCAGTAAGGAGGCAGGCCAGAAGGTCCTGCTCTAGCGGGGTGACCCAAGAAGTGTCCCTAGTGGGCCCCGCAGTCTGTTCCCGTGGGGCTGCCCAGTGAGGTATGATGCCTCTAGTGCGGGCAGCCTGGGTACGAAGACCTACCAACACGTCTAGCGCTCCAACGGTGGCGCGGAACAGTTATGGTTTTTTCCCTAAGCCTTTGGTTATCCTAAAGTTGCAAAAAGAGTTATTTTCGATCCAAATCAATAATGATTTTTAAAGAGAACCCCCAATCATGGTATTAAGTTTTAAATTCTGAGTTTGTGTTTCTCCAGGCCACTATTAAACTATACTGTCTACTAGTATGTTTATTATGTGACTCTTACACCTTGTAGTCCTTTGTCTTATGTAACATTTCCTATACAGTCATTTACACACGTAAAATTGATTGTCTCTGTGTATATTGCTGACGACAGAAACTCCATGGCTCGGAAACAAATGGCTCGTGCTTCCGCTTTTAAGCATTTTTGGGACATTCTGTGATTAAAATAAATTCACAAAGTGGAATATGTTTCTAATGTCAATAGCTCATATTAATCGTTAAATTATCATGTGTATCCATTTGTTGAATTACATAACATAATAAGCTGTAACTGGTCATTGAAATGCCACACAAATACTAAAGATTTGGATGTTTTGCGCATTCTGGCCACACCTCTAACTCCGCCCACTGATCCAATGCTCCGGTTATTCCCGCCCTCTGATTCTCCGCCCACAGTTCCCCTACTTTTTTTCCCCACTTCAACCACTGCCTGCAACACCATAGTGGGAAGTTGCCCTCTCTATTGTTAGTTGATACACTTTGCAAATGTGTAATGATCTTTACATACTCATGCCTCTAAACCAGTGTTTGAAATGGAAAAATAGAAGTACGAGTAACCTTTACCTGAGTACCTACTTGCTTCTGTAAAGTGCCAGTTCTCTCCAATTAAAACAATTGCACTTCTTCTGCACACTCCCTCTCAAAATAATAACTTGACACCGGGTCATTTAAAGCACTGCCAACGCACCCCTCTTTGAGGGTGACACACTGGGGGAGGGGTCTTGGTATCTGCTAAACTACTTACTTCATCGAACAGCCAACCCCGCCGGCCCTACGGGACCCCGTCTTCCTGTTGCTTCTGCTGTCTGCCCCTACATCTGCCACCACACCCCGTGGCTCGGACATTAAACATAGCGCTCTGGGAAGTCTGCCTACGTAGAGCTTCACAGACAGAGATAAGAGGGGGAATGCGGAGGCCTTGTCTCAAATCAATACTATTTTATAAAAACACAACTTAGGCTAGACTTGATGGGGCAGATTTATGTCGGACTTGTGCCACGTTTACGCCACCGTTGCGTCACGCAACGGCGTGGAAACGTGGCGCATCCCTGCGACCTATTTACAACGTGACGCATCTAGGCAGATGAGTCACGTTGTAAAGCCCTGCGCCACATGAAACCTGCATCAGGTTTCATGTGGGCGTTCTGTCGTAGGGTGGGCGTTCCCTCGTAGGAAAGCCCCGTAAAACTGATGCAGTGAAATCTATAAGATTTCACTAAGTCAGTTTTACGACGCTGCTGGGTCAAATCCTTACGCCTGCTTGAAGCAGGCGTAAGGAGTGACGCACCACGTTATGTATGGGTGGCCTCTGTACATTGCAGGAGTTGCGTCGCACTTGCGACGCTACTCCAGCAATGCGCCGCCCGTACACCACAAGATGCGTCACACATCTGCCCTTCCTTGCACCATGGTGCGCCGCATTGTAAATTCGGCATATCTGTGGTGCCGCAAGGAGGGAATTGCGTGACTCATCAGTTCTGGCGCATCCCTGCTGATTTGCAGAGATGCGCCAGAACTCATAAATCTGCCCCGATGTTTGTTCTGTGGTTCAGATGAACAAAAGAATAAATAAATCAGCATTATTTGATAAAATGTTTTAATAATATTCAGTGGGCTTATAATAGTCCAGCAAGGCTCAATATTTAATGGTTTACAGCCATACACCACAACGTCTGAATGAAGAGCTTCGTGATAAATACTGAGCCAGGTAAAACGGGCTTTGCTTTAAGGGTGCAATTAAACAAAAGTTTGGCAGAAGCATAAACCGACCATTGTTAATGTTTCTGGTCAGGAGAATTCCTCATCTGTGCTATAAAGTTGAGGGTTACTGTACACACACAGATGAGTTTCTGTACACTGTACAAAGGCATGTTGAGGACTTACCTTTTTTTTTAAATCCTCCTTCACCTCATCTTGCAGCCCACACGCTGATCTTCTGCTTTATGAACTTCTAACACCATCTAGTGAAACTATGCGGTACTGCGATGAATAATATGTTTATCGCTTTACGTTCTCTTCAATAAGTCTAATACAAGCATTGGCATAGCCAATAGGTCTCGCCTTTGGGACCTTTTAAGTGTTTAGCCATGAAACAGTTGTTGTAGTACCAGGAATATTGTGCTGCATAACTAAATACTTAGAAGGTCTCATTGAGCGAGACCTATTGCCTATGCCATTGCTTGTTTAGTTTTATCCCTTTCCAGGGGAAGTGTATGTAGAAATATAGCAGATCCACATTAACTGCTCAGCTGAAAGGAATCTGGCATTTCTCTGCTGGTTCCATTTTCCCCTGTTCATTCGCACACATTCCATGTTTGTCAGACAGGGAAATACGAGGTGACTGAGGGCTGTAACTGGTCCTTTGAAGTGGTAGGTGCGGGATACGACTGCATTAACACTGTCATCTGGGCCAATATTTTCAAAACACCTGGCCAGTCGATTCAAACGTGTTTTGATATAATCTCCTCTGCTACGCCTCAACTCACGCTTGATAGGTAAAAGGCCACACAGTCTCTGTTACAAAAACACATACTATCAAAATCTATTTTCAAAAGAAAACAGATTACCTTAAAGTACCCATGGTTTGGGCCGCACTCTAATTCCGCCCATTGTGGTATTTCCTAAGCCAATAATTGACAAATGCGCAGCTCATATTCCAAAATGTCGGTCTTCCCCAGCAGCAGCGTTGGCTCTGGCAAATAAACAACTTAGATGAAACCTGTAATAGGGTCAACAAACTCTAAAGAGCAGGAATGATGACCCAATGACAGGACAGGCAGAAAGAATAATGTAGGGAGGAAAAACAATCAATTTGTTTCCTCGAGTTAGAAATAACCCCCAACTCTGCAGTGAGAGGAGTTATGATTTAGAGGGAACTTTCTCGATCCCAGGGCCCTTGTGTTGCGTCTTGGGAAGTGTGTCTGTCTTTACAAATAGCAGCGTGGGTGCACGGAAGCAGGTGGTGCCAACGGCTGGTGCCTGAAGAAAGCAAATGCGTGTTGTGCTGCCTCTGAAGGGCGTGCAGTCAGGGCCGGCGCTAGGCATGGGCAGCATGGGCAGCTGCCCAGGGCCCCCGCGCCTGCTGGCAGCCTTGGGGCCTCGCGCCTTTAATGACTCCAGAGTTCCGAGGCCCAGGGGGCCCCCCAAGAGATTACATTTCTTCTTTTTTTATCACTCTCCCCTGCAGGCCTGTCTCTGTGGGCCTAATGGCTGCATCTGCATGTCGATGACAGCGATTAGAAAGTTATTAAAGTACCCTTGCCTGGGAAGTGCGCCCTGCCCTTGTATGAATGAAAGGCAGAATATCCTGCTGGGCGCAGAGCAAAAGAATGGCGGCGCATCACAATGGAAACTCCTCACCTAGGACAAGTGGAAAGGGAGCAGGGAGTGAACAACAGGGGGGGGTGGAGCAGATAGGTGTGAGTATGGCAACGAGACAAGAGGTGCATGCAGAGGAGCAGTATCAGCATGCAAAAGTGGATGGAGCAGAGTTACTGGGTTACTCGAGCCTTAGACCTGGTATTAAATTAATATGGACATTGAAAAGGGGCCTTAACTTTTCCTGCAAAAACATTAATCTAGTGTCTGCAAAACAAATGAAAGTTTAGAAAAGCAGGTGATGAGACGGGCCGCTCTCCATTTTTACAGTCACCATCAGAGTGAAAACACAAATCTTCACTCTGCAGCAGCACAACTCTCTGCTGCCTTTAATGCAACTTCAACAACACTCGTTATAGTTCTTTCACAGTCTCATCATGTCAGAACTGGAGCATTTTCGATATTATATACAAGGAAGCCATAGATGTTGCTTATTTATCGTATGCAGCTGATAATCATTGACAAAGCCAATAGTACTGGCATGTTATAGGTGTAATTTTACTTGTTGTAATATTTATCTGGAAGCAATGACAGAAGAAGCAAAATACCAGTTGGGCAGCGCACTATGCTAAGTACAGATTTATATAGCTTACATGTTTTTAAGCCACTCCTTTAGCTACATTAGCCATGCCCCTGTGAAAGACCCCCCTAGTTTTTTCATCCCACTTAAAGCCCTGCTGTCAGGTCAGTATGTTGGCCGTTTTTTTGGCTAGTTGTTGACCTGCTTTATGGTCAGGTGAGCCAGTTTTTACGGTTGATTTTCATGATATTAAAGCTTTTATTGCCTGCAGAAAACTAGAATCAGTGCAGTCTTTCATACCTTACAAAAAACTTATACAGCATGTCTTTACAAGTTTAAAACTGCCCTAGTTTGCAAACATGAGACACTTTTCTAGCTAACTAACTCACTAATGGGGGCCCCTTCATGCCGCATAATGTACTCACCCTGCCACATAATTCCAGTGCTCCTGATGTTAGGGTAAAACAATGCAGTGATTTCGTTCCGGTTTATATTTCACATGCTTTAATTAATCTTGCTTTCCTCAAGAGTGCTAGCTATTTTCAGCATGTGTGTTTCTGTATTTCATTTCACAGCATATTACTCTTGGATGATGCACCCTTTGTACTGTCGCCTCCAGGTGTTTATAACAGGTTACAGTTGAGCACTTTGGAGTTGAGTATGAAGGCAGTACAACTTTCACATTATGCCTGTCTGTGGGTCAAAAAGGTGTTCAGATTACATGATCATTCAAAATATGGCCTCTCTGCCGAGTACAAAGAGCAATGGTCCTGCATTCCAGTTGTGATCTATGCAAATGTGTGTGAAAGAGCTACTTATTGGTCAATGCAACAAGGTGAAAGGAAAATAATGTATTGTTGTTGCTCTTTTAGCTTAAACAGCTAACAACCATTGACAAAACCCAGTCGAGGGTGTGCAGTTTGGTTTCATTTTAATTATTAAAAAAAACCACCAAAAAAACCTTTCTTTAGCCGGCCCGATCAGATTCCACGTGGTCTCTGCTTAGGGGCCTCACATGTACCTATTCTGCCCGGGGCCCCACATATCCTAGGATCCTAGGGTCAGTGGATGATGTCATCAGTGATGTCATCAATGGCATAATCTGAGTGGTCAGCAGTGATCTCATCAATTATGTCATTGAACATGTCGGGTGTGATGTCATGTGTGAGGTCATAAACAGTGCATAGCGAGAGTGCAAGTTATAGTTAGCCAAGTGAAATGTAGCTGGTGAATTTCTGTGGTTTTCTGTTTAAAACATAAAGCATTGGCTCACATAATAACTAACTATAACGTCCCTTTTAACTTTAGGTTTTTTTCCAGTGAATTTGCCTTTTTTTCCTTCAAAGTTACAATTTTCTTTGTAATTATATCGTCATAGTAACCTTGACTTTTTTGTGAAAAACAAAACAAAACAAATATAAAATGGTCCTCTAGCATGGGCTGTCTACACAGCGCTCTTTTGCCCGTTTCCCTGGGCCTAGGCGCATTTTAGAAAACCTCCTACATATAATTAAATCATATAAAGTGCCCAGAGAAGGCACTGAAAGTACGCCTGACGATGGAGCCCTGTTGCAGTCGTGCACGTGGGCCCTCTGCAATGGCGGAAAATAGCCCCAGTCACAGTTTGATTTTATAGCCACATTCAGAGAACAGAAGGCCTTTTGCCCCTTCGGGCTCCGGTGCCACTGCACCTGCTGCACTAGTGAAAGTGTGTATTGACCAAATGCCTGTTGAGCCCTTCAACTTCTAAAACGATTGCTATTTCGGAGCTTAGGTGAATGTTCATGCCCTTCCCCACTGATGCACCCCGGGACTGTGCCAGCCCACCCTGGCTCACCCTCTGACCCCGGATGAATCCTGCCCACCCACCTGCGGTTCGGAGTTTGTTTGGGTCTTAGGGGGGCAGAGACCCCGATCTTCCGCCGGCCTGAACCCTCTCCGGTCCTCGCATGCCTCCAGCCGGCCTGGTTGTGAGAGCAGGGCAGGTGCCAGCCACCTCCACCCCCTCCGGTCGCCCTCCCCCTTTTGTTTTGCCTCCACGCGCTCAGGAATTATTTGCTTTTTCACCTTTCCCGCACTCTCGAGGGCCTGGCATTTTCGGCCGATGAGTCGGTGTTCCTGGAAGTCCCGCCGGGCGGTGCCAAGGAAGGGGGCCTGGCCTGCCTGGACGTCAGGAGCGGCTGGTGCACGGCTCGGCAGCTGCGAGGATGGAAGGGCCGGGGCAGGGGCCGCCAGACATCAACCATTCCGGATGTGATTGACGCCGCCAGACTGGCCTCAGTCATGACAAGTGACTGACTCTGCCTCAGCCTTACTGGCCTCTCACAGGCAGAAGCGTGACATGGCCCCCGTAATACCAGACTTTCACAAGCACCAGCTCTGCCCAGCCGGTCGGCCTGTCAGAGGCTCAGGCGTAACATGGGATGTATCGCCCACAAAACCAGCCTTTCAAAGAACCATCGTGACTTGTGACCAGCTCTGCCGGCCTTTCACACATACCATGGGGTGTGGTCCCCCCGCCCCCGCAAAACCAGCCATTCACAAGAATCATCGTGACTTGTGACCAGCTCTGCCCAGCCCTGCCGGCCTTTGACGAAGACCCCATAATGAGGAACTAACAACCCATCAGGGGTCGAAACGTAGACTTCTACATACCTTCAAACCCATAGGAATAGAAGAAATTAATTGATTACGACCTATGGGTTATGATTCTAGGAGAATTGAGGAACTTTTTAAGGCCGTAAAGGTTTTATTGTAGATAATTGTACTTGTGCCTATGTCACAACACCTTTACCCTGTCCCTCACCTATCCAATCACTCCCATCAAACCTTCCCTCTATCACACTGTGAGCACTGTCAATAGTACACGCAATTGAAGTATATACAAGTGGATACATGAAGTAATGTAAATGTTTTGAATTGAAAAGCATTTAATGAATGTGTCACTTACTAGAATAAATCCATGTTCCTGGTGAACAAACCATGAACTATTACTGTGGTGTAATTTGTGTTAAACATTTAAGAATATCGATACTATGACCCTTTCTCGAACGTAATGTTATGCTGACCCAGGTGGGGTAGTTTTATTTGGGTTAACCCCGTTAAAACTCAACACGGCCTTCACGGATAGCAGCTCGACTTGTCACTCCTTACTCTGGTCTTACTATACTTTTAGAGGGTGGGCCCTGATATGCGACTCACTTTTCTTCAAGCCCTTGCTCAGGGCTTTAAGTGGAATGAAAAAACTGGGGAGAGGGGGTCTCTTAAAGGGGCGTGGCTTAAAAAGTAACCTCAAAATCTGTGCTTAGCACAGTGTGTCGCCAGACTGGCAATTTGCTGCTTCCGTCATCATTGCATGCAGATATAAAATACAAGTAAACTTACACCTACACCAAGCCGGACCTATTGGCTTTGTCAATAGTTGGTAGTTGCATAAGATAAATAAGCAACAACTATGGCTTCGTTGTTCAGAATTCTGAAAATGCTTCAGTTCTGAAAGAACTAAAACGAGTCTCTTTGAAGTTACCTCTAAGGCAGTGAAGGGTGGTATTGCTGCAGAGTTAAGATTTATTTTTCGCCTGAGGGTGAGAGCAAAAATTGGGAGCCCGATAGAGACCCCTTTCAGCACCTGCTTTTCAGAACTGCAGGTGCTGAGCACGGGCAGGACCCGGCTCACTTAAAGCGCTGCCTTTGCTCAATACATTGGCCTCAGACTGACAGGATACCGACTCTGCCCCAACCCTACATAGATAGCAGCTGGACAGGCGACTGCAGTGCTTAATTTGTAAAAAAAAAAAGAAGTGCAGGTGCTGAAAATGTTGCCAAGGAGGCCACCGCTCACTTCGTCCTCCGATGAGCCCCACTTTCAACACTCTCACTGCCTCAGTCTCTATCTTCTAACCTTGATCTGTTGTCTGTCCCCTAAGTCTTTGCTCTAAGAGTCTATCCTCTCGCCTCTCTAATTGTTTTCTATCATTTTTGTCACACCCTGTATTTCTGATTTGCCTTCTAGTCATTTTAGCCCTGCCCTTTTTTCTTTTCACTTTTATGCATGCTCTGCTCTTTCTCCCCTAGATCTCCGCTCTTTACTATCACTCTCTAGCAGTGATTAGCTGTGTCTCCATTTTATCATTTTTTCCCCTGTCCTGTCCTCCACATCCTTTCATTCTATCGTCTCTCTTCTTATTGCTCTCTTCTTCACATCATGGCTGCTTTCTCTTTGTATCTGATTTGCTCTCCTCCTTTTCTTCTACTTTGCTCTGTTTTATCTCTCTCCTCTCTTGTTGTTTCTTTTCCTCTTTCCTCTTGCTCTCTCTCATCTCGAACGCTGCTGCTGCCTGTGGCCGCTGTCGTCAGCCTGTACATGTCCCTGCTATCTTGAACTGTGCATTTTCCTGTTGTTATTCCTAAAAAAGCGGAAGATGTCGTGTTTTACTTTCTTACCTACACCGAGTGCTAAAAAGAAATGTACACCAAATGAAAATGCTTTTTTGCATATATTGACAAAACCCAGTCGAGGGTGTGCAGTTTGGTTTAATTTTAATTATTAAAAAAAAACACCAAAAAAACCTTTCTTTAGCCGGCCCGATCAGATTCCACGTGGTCTCTGCTTAGGGGCCTCACATGTACCTATTCTGCCCGGGGCCCCACATATCCTAGGACCGGCCCTGCGTGCAATCACAAACTACTTCGCACATAGAATGTTCTGAGTTATATGGTATTGCTGTGAGAGATGTCATTCCAAACTGAGCACTGGTTCAGGGGTTGTACAGGTCGCTAAAGAAACAAACGCATCATGAACCTCTTAAGACTTCCCTCACAAGAAACAGCTGTGCGCGCGTGCTTGCAAAATGCACGGCCCTTTTAATATAGGTGCTATAAGAGTTGGCACACAAACCCACAATTGTGGAAAATATAAAAAGAGGTGCAGGTCGATATATGGGAAAAAACCCGGGCAATAAACAGTTTCCACGTCTGTTAACAAGCTCGCAGGTAGAATTACTGCTAAGCATTCTAAAACAATGTTTTAACGTCTCCATTGTATACTTGATATTCAACTAGGCGCTAAATAAAACTAGAGACAGGTTTCTGCTTCGCTTCGACTGCCTTTTTGAGCATTTCTGAGTTCACTCGAATTGGTAGCATTTCAACTGAAAAAAAAACGGTGTCGGCCCAGTGACGGCATCTTACAAGCGATAACATTTAATATAACCAGAATGTACAGATTCTATGAATTCCAATGTCCCTCTGGTTTGTGATGTACTAAATTTAAGGGGCCTCATTTCTGAGAAATGACGCATCGCTGCGTGAAAGCAGCGATGCGTCACTCCTCAGTGTGCACTCCTTGCGACATAACTGATGCGTCATATTTACTGTATGATGCATCATGTCGCAAGGAGTTACAGATACGTCAGTATTTCTGACGTATCTGTATGGCGCAAAAGTGACGCATTGCTGGAGTGTGTCACAAAAGTGATGCAACTCCAGCAATGCGTCCTTTCACATGGTGCAAGCCCCATGTGAAAGGGCCTGCATCAGTCTTACGGCGTCCTAGAAGTGACGCAGTGAAATCTCATAGATTTCACTGCGTCACTTCTATGAGGCTTTTTGCAGGGGAACGTCCCCCTGCATACATTATACCTGAGGCAGGTTCACGCCTAGTGCCGCCACTGCTCGCAGCTGTACTCGGCCCTCGACCGCCGGAGCTACCTCCACCGCATTTGCATTCTGTACTCCTGCTAACCTCGCATTTTGCCTCTGTGTATCTCTGCTTTGCTCTCCCCTCTTGTTGTGCTGCACTTTGCCCCCATGTAACCTTTGCTTTGCTCTGTGACTCTCCTTCCGCTCTCCCCTTTTGTTGTGCTGAATTCCACCTCCGTGTTTGCGCCGCCTTGCTCTCTGTGACTCTCCCCCTCCTCCCCCCTTGTTGTTGTGCCCGGCCCCTGCCGCGTCATCCCCCTGCGTATTTTTACTTCTGCTTACTTGTTTTCTTCGCCGTGTGTGTATAGTTTTTCCGCTGTGTTACCCTTCGCTGTTTACCCCTTGTCTGCTGTGCCCAGTCCCTGCCGCGTTTCCCGCCACCTCCCTGCTGCTGCCCCCCTGCGGCCCCGCCCCCTTCCCTTGCGCGTCCTTCCCATTCGCCACCCCGCTCCCGCCTCCCAGCTGACCCTCCCTCGCTCCGCCCCCCCACTCTCCACATATGGCAGAGTGGCAAATGCGCAGCGTTGACGCGCAGCGGGCGCGCCAACTGAGCGCCGAAGGTGCGCCAAAGGTAAGCCCGTCCGCGCCTGGACCGCGCCCAGTGCCAGGACCCCTGGCCTCCGCAGACCCCAGCCCGCCCGCCGGATGTACGACGCCGTCACCCTCAACGCACTCAACGCCGGCCGAGTCCCGGGCTGCTACCGAGCCACCCCGAGACTCACCCACGGACCCTTCTGCTGCAACACCTGCAAGTTCACCTGCATCCGGACCTGCACTACTCCAGCACCAACCAAAACCAAGACGAGCAATAGCAGCAGCCACCTGAAGTGCATCCTGCTCAACACCCGCTCCGTCCACAGGCACGCCATCGAGATCTGGAACCTGCTCGACACCACAGCCCCAGACGTCGCCTTCCTCACGGAAACCTGGATGAACGCCTCCTCAGCGCCCGACATCGCCATCGCCATCCCATACAGCTACAAGATCATCCGAAGGGACCGCATCAACCACACCGGAGGAGGCATCGCCATCGTCCACAGGAACACCATCCGCATCACGACCAACACCGACGACAGCCTCGCAAACCGCCGAGCACCTGCGCTTTCAGGTCCACATCAACCCCAAGACCACCCTCAGAGGCACCCTCATCTACAGACCCCTGGGACAACGCACACAATTCCGCGAAGACATTGCCGACTTCATCAGCCCGCACGCCCTCTGCTCCGCTGACTACATCCTCCTCGGGGACCTCAACTTCCACCTGGAGAACAACAACGACCGCAACACCACCACCCTGCTGGACAACCTCGCCAACCTGGGGACTCAAGCAGCTGGTCACCACCCCCACCCACTACGCCGGACACACACTCGACCCCGTCTTCTCATCCAGCAAGGACATCGCCTTCAGCCACGCCACCGGACTCCACTGGACGGACCACAGCTGCGTCCACTTCAGCTTCGGAAGGACCACGATCCACCACCACCAGCAACAGGTTGCATGCAGGAGCTGGAACAAGATCACAGCCGACCAGCTTGCGACCTCCCTGAGCATGAACCCTCCCACCAGCACAACAAACCCCAGCCAGGCGGCCACCAACCTCACGAAGTGGATCAGCAACTGCGCAGACGAGCTCGCCCCCCTGAGGACCCCGACTAGCAGACCCGGTAGCAAGAAAGCCCCATGGTTCACCGACGAACTCAAGAGCTCCAAGAAGAACTGCAGAGCCTTCGATAGAACCTGGCGCAGAGACCCAACACCGGACAAAATGACTGCCCTCAAGCTCGCCATCCGAAAACACCACCAACTCATCCACGCCACCAAGAAAACTGCATTCAAGGAACGACTGGACAACAACGCACACAACAGCAAGGAACTCTTCAACATCGTCAAAGAGCTCTCCAACCCCAACGCCGGAAACAACGACATCACCCCTTCGCAAGACCTCTGCAACTCCCTCGCCTCCTACTTCCACAACAAGATCGCGGACATACACAACAGCTTAAGCACTCAACCGACGAAAGCCACGACCGAACCACCGCCCCCCACCACCACCCTCCACGCCTGGACTCCGATCAGCACCGAAGACACCGTCCGCACGATGAACTCCATCCACTCCGGATCTCCGACCGATCCCTGCCCTCACCACGTCTTCAACAAGGCCGACGCTGTCATCGCACCCCACCTGCGGGAAATCATCAACACCTCCTTCGACACCGCTACCTTCCCGGAGAGCTGGAAGCACGCCGAACTCAGCGCCCTACTCAAGAAGCCATCGGCTGACCCCACCGACCTCAAGAACTACCGCCCCATCTCGCTGCTCCCGTTTCCTGCAAAACTCATCGAGAAGACCGTCAACAAGAAGCTGGCCGCCTTCCTCGAGACGAACGGATCCCTCGACCCCTCGCAGTCTGGCTTCCGTGCCGACCACAGCACCGAGACCGCCCTGATCGCAGCCACCGATGACATCCGAGCGCTGCTCGACAACGGAGAAACAGCGGCCCTCATCCTCCTCGACCTCTCCGCGGCCTTCGACACTGTCTGCCACCGTACCCTAGTACAACACCTCAGCAACGTCGGAGTCCAGGAGAAGGCACTGGAGTGGATCATCTCCTTCCTCGCCGGAAGGAAACAGAGAGTCCGCCTCCCTCCGTTCAGATCTGAAGCCACCGAAGTCATCTGCGGCGTTCCTCAAGGCTCCTCGCTCAGTCCAACCCTCTTCAACGTCTACATGAGCCCCCTCGCAGACATCACACGCCAGCACAACCTCAACATCATCTCCTACGCCAACGACATCCAGCTGATCCTCTCCCTCACCAACGACCCCGCCACCGCCAAAGCCAACCTTCACGAAGGAATGAAAGAGGTAGCTGAATGGATGAAGAACAGCCGTATGAAACTGAACTCGGACAAGACGGAAGTCCTCATCCTGGGATCCTCACCCGCCGCTTGGGACGACTCCTGGTGGCCCCCCGCCCTAGGCAGCGCACCCAAACCAACAAACCACGCACGCAACCTGGGCTTCATCCTGGACTCCTCCCTCTCCATGTCCAGACAAGTCAACGCCGTCTCCTCGTCGTGCTTCAACATCCTGCACATGCTATGTAAGATCTTCCGGTGGATTCCCACCGAGACCAGGAAGACGGTCACCCAGGACCTCGTCACTACGCCGGAACCACCGCCAAACTCCAGAAGAGACTCCAGCGGATCCAGAACGCCTCAGCACGACTCATCCTGGACATCCCCCGTCGTAGCCACATCTCCGGACACCTGAGAGACCTGCACTGGCTCCCGGTCACAAGAGAATCACCTTCCACCTCCTCACCCACGCACACAAAGCCCTACACAACCAAGGCCCAGGATACCTCAACAGCCGCCTCAACTTCTACGCTCCCAAACGCCAGCTTCGATCGACCAGCCACGCCCTCGCCGCCGTCCCCCGCATCCGAAGAGCCACCACAGGGAGACGGTCCTTCTCCTACCTCGCCGCCAAGACATGGAACTCCCTCCCCACCCACCTCCACCTGACCCAGGACCACCTCACCTTCAGGAAGCAACTCAAGACCTGGCTGTTCAAGCAGTAGCGGACCCCCCTCCCCCAGCACCTTGAGACCCTCTGGGTGAGTAGTGCGCTATATAAATGCGATGATTGATTGATTGATTGATAATGTAGCGCAGGGGTTCACAGAGTGACACATCTGCTTAGATGTGTCACTTTGTAAATAGTGAGCAACAGGAGGCATGTTTTACGCCGCCGATACATCACAAAAAGAGACGCATCGGAAGTGCAAAACTGACGCAATGACTCACAAATGAGGCCCAAGGAGTGTGCGTTGAGAACGGCCTGGACACAACAGCGGCAGCATTTAACCATTTCAGGATCTACCAGCTCTTAATAAGCATTCGACCAATACTCCACCCATCGGTCTCCAGCGGTGCAGCATGGAGGGCCACCCAGGACTGCAACATTGCTGATGCTTCAGACCCAGGCTGCCCAGGTTCACAACTTGGTGCCTGTTGCGCAGTGCACAAAGGAAGGCGTAAACTGGCAGGGATGAGTGTAACTGACGGATAAAGAATGGGCCACAGAGCACTGCACAAAAACCATCAAACTGTAAATCTGAAAAAACACATGGTGGGATTGCCGCCTGGTGCTGCTTGCTCCACCAACCAGAAACACTCAGCTGAAATCTAAAAACAGAGCCTGCTATGGGATGCAAATAAATAAGGCAATTGATTTTCTGTGGAAGGTGCAATCTGTTACAGCACATCAAAAACATCTCACCGGATTATATAAGTACCCCAATCATCCAAGGGGAAATTGGATTCTTGAACAGAAACATTAGTCCTAGCGCTGGTGCTGGCCGATGAGCAGGGCCCGGGGCCATTTCCTGTTCACACCAGATAGCCATGTATACAACTAAGAAACCTAGGGTCTAGAAAAGGGAGTATTATTGACAACCTTTATGTATTTACCTGGAAGTGTAGATTAGTGCAACCAGATACAGCCAAGACTAATTAGTTCCGGCTCAGGATAAGGAATATCAGGCAGGTAGGCCACCAATGATTGTAAAGGAAACACATTTATTTAGGATCCCCATCAAACAATTGTATGATCAATATTATCACTTGGTAATCCTATTAGGGTTGCAAGTCTCTAGATCATTGAGACAGGGACTTTTTTTCGAAAAATGCGATTCCAACCCACAATCATTTTAGGACCATGTGACTCTGATCTTGAGGGAATCAAGTGCAGTGCAGAAAAATTACGAAAGTGGTGAGATTAAAATAGGATAGGGAGCCGCAAAAAAGACTATTTATTTATTTAAGAACGAAGCGGCCTCTTCCTGTTAAAAACGAAGAACAGTGCAGTAATAAATGTTTTTTTGCAGTTTAACCAAATAGCTGCAAGGGGGCTTTATTGTAAAGGGATGCTGTAAGAAAAAGTCTTTTTTGCATGATCGCCTTCATGTTTTTGTTAACTGATCCTGCTGGTTTTTAGACTCTGTACACTTGGACCTTGCTACCAGGCTCAAGTACATGTGCTTTAACCCCTAAAATCTTGTTGATTTGGTTAAAAGTCCTTAATGGCACATTTACCTTACCTAGGTCCCTAGTATAGAGTACCCAGTGTATGCAGAGCCTGTAAATTAAATCTCACTAAGGGGCTACAGCACTGATTGTGCCACCACCAAAGTCACAATGCAAAGCATGTCTTCAGGCCTGCCCCTGCATCCTGAGTATGCAAATTCCACCTGGCCCAAAAAAAAAATTCTGCCATGCCTAAATGTTCATTTTAATACTTACTAACTCAGGCCTAAAGTAGGCCTATATACCTAAAGGGCAGGGTGTATGGTATTTAAAAGTAGGACATACGTTTTACATGTCCTGGCAATAAAAAATCTCTAAAGTAATTTTTCACTGTGGCAAGGCTGGTTCTCCCATAAATAGGCAAGGGTTACCTTATAGAACCTTGTAATGCATAATACCAGTTTGGGAATCGCTAGGGCTATGATTAAACAACTCAAATGAATAAGGATCTTAATCCAAATCTAATAGTGAAGTCACATTTTAAATTGCTATTTTGAAAATACCACTTTTAGAATGTTGGCAATTTCCTACTTAAAAAAACCCTGGTAGCCTTTTCAAAGTTAATCCCAAACTGCCACCAGGCAGCCTTCTTGGCACTATGAATGGCTCCTAGCATGAGCATAGAATAGCCCTGGCTGGGAGGAGGTGTGACCTCCTCCTGAGAGGATGGCCTGTGGATGTGCCCATGAACTACACAAACTTCAAAGATGCATCCCCTGTCACAGGTGATGTAATTCACATCTAGGTCTGCTTCTGCCATTGTCTAAGTAGCCAGAGTGGCCCAATCCCAGTGCAGAAAACCAGCTCTAGAATGGGTTTGTTGGTGGGTTCCTCATTCCCCTAGGCACACCTCTGAGGTATTTCCCTAGCACAATTCTGAGGTGAGCTCAAAGCTTTGACCAGGGGAAGAAAGATTCTGTCATGTTTCATTTTGGTACAGCCGGGCACTGTTGGACTGTTAAGGGCTAAATACTGTGGAAATTAAGTCAAAGTGGGTAAGGATGCCAATGTCAAAATGGGCAGACCTGCTGCTGGGAACCTTTTTTATATGGGCCAGGGAAGTTCCCTCACAGACAAGCTACTGCCGGGAATAAATGTGACACTTCTGGGTACCTTCTCAAGACCTGTGAGAAGACAGAAGAAGGACTGCCCTTGCTCATGAACTGTGGAGCGAAACCTCAAGGTCTAAACCTGCTTTTCACATGTACCCAGGACTGACGAGTGAACTCCAAAGGCTAATTGGCTAGCCTCCTCCTAAGCTCCATGAACATAAAAGATGCAATAAGCCCAAGACTCAGATGAGCCCAGCTGATCAGTTCCAAATTAATTTGCCCTGAATCCTGCTCGTGGCTTGAGGAAGATTGAGTCCTAAACCTCAAATGATGCCTCAATTGGTGCCAAGAATGCCCTGGACCCTTGGCTGGTGTTAAAGTGTACTCTTTTTCTCTCAATAATTGCAAGACTGATCACTTGGAAACTCTTTCAGAACTTTTCACAAAAAGAACCAGAGGCTACCACTGGACTGACATCGAGCTCCAACCGCAGACATCGAACTGCCTGCCAGGTTCAACTTGCTGGTTTGCTCTGCAAAATGGATTCAGACTTTCTGAACAGTTCTCAACATAGATAACTTCGCCGGGGCTACTGCAGAGAAGCACCGCACTGATTAGGACATCCTCCTTAGCCTGGTCTTCAGACTTCACTTGCCCTGAGTCTTCCTTACTTTGATGTTGAGAACCTCGAACTTCCTCACAACGCCAAGGCTCCCACTGGGGTCCTGCACTGCAACTGGCTGCCATGACGAGTCCCCCTACAGATCCAGCTGGCACCCCGACCTGATGACGACCTCTTTGATGAGGATTTTCTCCAAGAAACAGACTAAGTTAGAAGGTAAAATTTACACTGGCCTGAATTTCTCCTTGAATCCTACCTTAACTTTTGACTTTGACCTAGTCTAGTGTAACAAGATACCCGTAATTGACGCTTTATGCTTTTTGTGCAAGAAACATGTAGAACTTTGAAAAATCATATCTTCGAGTCCCTATATCTGATTTTTGTTGTTTTGATGTCTATTTGTTCATTGCATTTATTATATTTATATACATTTGAGTGGCATTTACTGTGTGGGGCGGTCTACTTTTCAGCTGTTTTGGTAATGATAAATGCATTATACATTTTTCCTAAGTAAGAAGGTAAGCCTTTCAGCTCTGTGCTACAGCTACCAAGAATGGGATACGGTTAAAATTATTAGGAGCTAGGATGACCTAAGAAGGAATAGTGCTATTATTACTGGAAGAGGGCTACCATCCACATCAAAATAAGATCCATTTCTCACAGATGACAATCAGCCTTAGAAGCTGCAAGATTTCCCCATTGTGGCGATGACCGGAAAATGCTTAATAAACTAAGGGTCTGATTTAAAGTTTGGTAGTTGGCTACTCCATAAAAACATAACAGATATTCCATCCACTTATTACAAGTGCATTCTGTCCTACTGCACTAGTAACAAGAAGTAACAAGACTGACGAGATATCACACATTTGACACGGGGTACCAATCCACTATAATCTAAATCATGTCCAAATTAGCAAAATACTTCTATCGATATCTATTTGGCAAGGTTTGCTGTGGTCTTATACGATTATGTGTCTTTTTGTTACTAATTTAATGCTACGAGCACTCTTTTTTTTTATAACCTTTATTTTTATTTTTCAATATGAACACAAAGAGCGCACATTGTCCATCGAGCAGGCAGTGAGGGACCAACAGCAGCGGTTTATACAATACAGAAAAAGACAACAGGGCAGTCGACTTCCAATCATACATAGTTTCAGATCTAGAGACCTGGGGATGATTCTGTTCTGACTCACTTCAGGCTGCATCCGAGTCATTCTGTCCGCTCTCAGCTCCTTTCCTGTTGTTAGGAGGTTTCTGTGGAGTCATGGGGGGCCCTGCCAATGACTTGCACAAAGTACACAGCTTGCTACGTTTGTGGCTAGCAACTAACTAGACCCCGCCCAGAGCCCTGGGCTTTTTATTAACAGCTCGGCGTGCCAGCCCACGCGGACGCAGGGCCAGCCCATTGTCCCCACGCTAAGAGGGGGAGCGTGGCTCAATGTTTTTCAGGGGGTTCAAAGATGGGCTCGCCCGAGCACGCGCTACATTACATTCCTCCTTCATCCGAAAATGCAAAACATTGATAAAACTAAAGAACAATGATGCATTTACTACATAACAGTTTTACAGGCTCAAACGAAGTCCATTAACCAGTTGGAACAGTCTTACTTGGTCTTCACGGGGCACAGGCTCATTCCTCTTCGGTGGCTGGCAGCGGCAACAAAGTCTCGGTACCTCTGTGATTGCTCTGGATGGGGCTGCAGGTGGTATCTGCTCTGGTTCCCTCTGCTTGGCTGGGTTTAGATTTGGAACAGGTCTCTGGTGCAGTCTATGTCAGACGTGTTGTGACTGCTCCGCGCCCCTGGCGACGGGAGACTTTTGGGGTCCGGGGTGGCTCTGTCGCTCCTTCCGCTTGAGGCTAGTGTAGGAGCGTGATCTTCGGTGGACTCCGCTGGATCTCGAGACATGTCGGGGTCGGCTTCCCTTAGCTATTGGAACTCTTCCCAGTCATCCGCTGGGACTCGTTTGAAAAACGACACATTCCTAGTAACCCTTTCCACTCCTTGGGATGCGGTGGCCATGGTGCCCTTGACTTTTATCACTGTCCAGGGATCCATTTCAAGAGGTAAGCAGAATTTCCCTCCCGGGTGGCGGTCCCGTACTAACACCCTATCACCCACACCAATTGGGCTGTCTGCGGCCTTCCTTCTTCGGGATGCGTCTTCGTTCGTCTTCGTTCTCCGTTCCATGGACTGGTTCGGTGGAGCTGGGGATGCTGCCCACGTGGGGTGGTGTGGGATGGTGTCCGTAACGACCCTTCCAAAACAGAGGCAGCTTGGTGGAACTCCGGTGGTGCAGTGAGGGGTTAGGCGGTGTTCACGTAGAAACTGGTAGAGGGCTAGCTCTAGATCTTGGCCATCCACCAACGCTATCTGGATAGTCTTGTTCAGTGTACGCATCAGCCGTTCTACCTCCCCGTTTGCTTGAGGCAATCTCGGGGTTACCCGGCGGTGCTTTATGTGGTGGGACGACAGATACTCGTCAACTTCAGAGCCGTTAAAAGGTGGGCCATAGTCTGTTCGCAGTTCGCCAATGAGGCCGTGGGTGGCGATCACCTTTTTTTAGCTTTGGTATAACCTCTGAGGCTGCTATGGATGACAGGATTTCCACCTCAGGATAACGTGAGAAGTCATCCACCACCACGAGCTTGTACCTTCCGCCTGGGAGGTTGCCAAAATCAGCGCTGGCCGGTTCCCAAGGAGATGTCGGACCATCCTTAGTGATCACTGGTGCTGGGCGGTTAGGCAGGCTGGTTGCGAGGTGCAAGGGGCACCGCTGGATGATGGCTTATGCAATCTGGTCTAAGCCAGGGAACCAGAGCTTGCTCCGAAGGCGGTTCTTCAACTTCACTATGCCCTGATGTGCGTCGTGCACCAGGAGAGACGCTTGTTGGGTGATACAGAAAAGGGGGTGGTGATGAACAGAGTGTCTGAATTAAGCAGACCACTCTTACCCAGTCCAAAGATCAGGGCTAAATCCATCACCGTTATTTATCTCACTGCCCCATCCCAGCTCAGAACCTGGCTATATGCAAATTAGTCTGTCCCTGGCCCAGTGCATCATGGGAACAGGGCAGACCAAACTACCAAGCCAATTCTTCACCAGAAAGGAGACAAGCTACCGGGGACCGGTTTCTGGCATTTCAGCCTCTTCGGCCCGGCTTGCTTGAATCCTGATGGAGCAGTGAGAAAGGGACTCATGTCTGAGTATACCCTGCCACACTTATAGTGGCCAAAATCGATACAGAAAAGGGGGTGGTGATGAACAGAGTGTCTGAATTAAGCAGACCACTCTTACCCAGTCCAAAGATCAGGGCTAAATCCATCACCGTTATTTATCTCACTGCCCCATCCCAGCTCAGAACCTGGCTATATGCAAATTAGTCTGTCCCTGGCCCAGTGCATCATGGGAACAGGGCAGACCAAACTACCAAGCCAATTCTTCACCAGAAAGGAGACAAGCTACCGGGGACCGGTTTCTGGCATTTCAGCCTCTTCGGCCCGGCTTGCTTGAATCCTGATGGAGCAGTGAGAAAGGGACTCATGTCTGAGTATACCCTGCCACACTTATAGTGGCCAAAATCGATACAGAAAAGGGGGTGGTGATGAACAGAGTGTCTGAATTAAGCAGACCACTCTTACCCAGTCCAAAGATCAGGGCTAAATCCATCACCGTTATTTATCTCACTGCCCCATCCCAGCTCAGAACCTGGCTATATGCAAATTAGTCTGTCCCTGGCCCAGTGCATCATGGGAACAGGGCAGACCAAACTACCAAGCCAATTCTTCACCAGAAAGGAGACAAGCTACCGGGGACCGGTTTCTGGCATTTCAGCCTCTTCGGCCCGGCTTGCTTGAATCCTGATGGAGCAGTGAGAAAGGGACTCATGTCTGAGTATACCCTGCCACACTTATAGTGGCCAAAATCGATACAGAAAAGGGGGTGGTGATGAACAGAGTGTCTGAATTAAGCAGACCACTCTTACCCAGTCCAAAGATCAGGGCTAAATCCACTTTTGTAGTTTGGTTTGCCCTGTTCCCATCATGCACTGGGACAGGAACAGACTAATTTGCATACAGCCAGGTTCTGAAACTGGGATGGTGCAGTGAGCTAAAAAACGGTGTTGGATCTAGCCCTGATCTCTTGACTGGGTGAGAGTATTCTGTTTAATTCAGAGACTCTGTCCCTCACCACCCCTTGTTGTAAATATTTTTGTCCACCCTAAGCGTGGAAGGGTATACTCAGATGTGAGTCCCTTGCTCATTGCACCATCAGGATTCAAGCAAGCCGGGCCGAAGAGGCTGAAATGCCAGAAACCGGTCCCCGGTAGCTTGTTTCCTTCACAGTGTAAGAATTGGCTTTTGTAGTTTGGTTTGCCCTGTTCCCATCATGCACTGGGACAGGAACAGACTAATTTGCATACAGCCAGGTTCTGAAACTGGGATGGTGCAGTGAGCTAAAAAACGGTGTTGGATCTAGCCCTGATCTCTTGACTGGGTGAGAGTATTCTGTTTAATTCAGAGACTCTGTCCCTCACCACCCCTTGTTGTAAATATTTTTGTCCACCCTAAGCGTGGAAGGGTATACTCAGATGTGAGTCCCTTGCTCATTGCACCATCAGGATTCAAGCAAGCCGGGCCGAAGAGGCTGAAATGCCAGAAACCGGTCCCCGGTAGCTTGTTTCCTTCCCAGTGTAAGAATTGGCTTTTGTAGTTTGGTTTGCCCTGTTCCCATCATGCACTGGGACAGGAACAGACTAATTTGCATACAGCCAGGTTCTGAAACTGGGATGGTGCAGTGAGCTAAAAAACGGTGTTGGATCTAGCCCTGATCTCTTGACTGGGTGAGAGTATTCTGTTTAATTCAGAGACTCTGTCCCTCACCACCCCTTGTTGTAAATATTTTTGTCCACCCTAAGCGTGGAAGGGTATACTCAGATGTGAGTCCCTTGCTCATTGCACCATCAGGATTCAAGCAAGCCGGGCCGAAGAGGCTGAAATGCCAGAAACTGGTCCCCGGTAGCTTGTTTCCTTCCCAGTGTAAGAATTGGCTTTTGTAGTTTGGTTTGCCCTGTTCCCATCATGCACTGGGACAGGAACAGACTAATTTGCATACAGCCAGGTTCTGAAACTGGGATGGTGCAGTGAGCTAAAAAACGGTGTTGGATCTAGCCCTGATCTCTTGACTGGGTGAGAGTATTCTGTTTAATTCAGAGACTCTGTCCCTCACCACCCCTTGTTGTAAATATTTTTGTCCACCCTAAGCGTGGAAGGGTATACTCAGATGTGAGTCCCTTGCTCATTGCACCATCAGGATTCAAGCAAGCCGGGCCGAAGAGGCTGAAATGCCAGAAACCGGTCCCCGGTAGCTTGTTTCCTTCCCAGTGTAAGAATTGGCTTTTGTAGTTTGGTTTGCCCTGTTCCCATCATGCACTGGGACAGGAACAGACTAATTTGCATACAGCCAGGTTCTGAAACTGGGATGGTGCAGTGAGCTAAAAAACGGTGTTGGATCTAGCCCTGATCTCTTGACTGGGTGAGAGTATTCTGTTTAATTCAGAGACTCTGTCCCTCACCACCCCTTGTTGTAAATATGCTTGTTGGGTGAGGCATTCAGGTAGCACGAGGCGAGGGCCTCTCAGAAGACAGCCCTGTGTAGGGATGGATAGTTCATTTTGCACTTGATACAACGCCTTCATCATGGATTGAGCCTCGGGAGTGCGGAAGGAGGTCGGACTTTGAAGAGGCTTCCAGTTTCCTGATGCGAGGGCTTGAATGGCGATTTGGAGGCAGTCGTCGTCCTTGGTGGCGCTTACTACTTCATCCAGGGAGATCGGGAGTGGTCTGGATCTCTCAACGATCATCCAAACATATTCCTCCGTGGCAGCAGCTTCCGCCGCCTCCGCCTCGGTGACTGGGCGGGCATGTCTTGACAAGAAATCGGTGGGATTACAGGTGCCTGGCCGATACTTGACTGTGAACTGGAATTCCTGAAACTGGAGGATCCACTTCTCAATTCGGGGTGGAGGACGCGTGGAGGAGCCTTGGAATAGCAGAACTAGAGGCTTGTGGTCCGTTATCATACAGGTAGATGTGGAAGTGCTTGCCCACCCAGAGGATCGCGATGGCTTCCTTTTCAATTTGTGAGTAGCATTTTTCCGTCGGGGTGAGGGTCCAGCTCGCGTAGGCAACTTGGGCCCATTCTCCGCAGGCTTGTTGTTGAGCCAGAACGGCCCGAGGCCTGTTGGGCTGGCGACCACCACTAGTTGCGACTCGTGTCGGGGGTCAAAATAGGCCAGTATCGTGTCTTCGGAGAGAGCGGCCTTGGTTCTCCGGAATGACTCTTGTTGTTCTGTGCACCACGCCCAAATGCTGGTGGACTTGGTGAGGTCTCGGCGGGGGCCAGTGAGGTCTTACAGGTCTTTGATGAACCGCCCACAGTAGGTGAGATTTCCTAGAAAAATGACGACGGCGGTCACTGATGTTGGGGCGGGGGCATCGTGGATGTCCTTGGCCTTGTCTGGATCCGGGCCTATCCCTTGATCAGAGAAGCGATAGCCGAAGAAACTAATGTCTTTGCGCAGGAATTCACACTTTTCCCGGTGGAGGGTGAGGCCTCGGTCTTGAAGTCGAGCAAACACCGCGTGGAGGCGTCTGACGTGTTCATCTAGTGTGGGTGCGTGAGCTAGGATATCGTCATTGACGTTCAAGATGCCTTCCAGCCCCTGCAGGATGTCCTGAATGATATTCTGGAATACTTCCGCGGCGCTTGATATTCCGAAATTGAGTCTGGTGAATCTCCAGAGCCCGGCGTGA
Organism: Lissotriton vulgaris; assembly: GCF_964263255.1. Lineage (NCBI taxonomy): Eukaryota > Metazoa > Chordata > Amphibia > Caudata > Salamandridae > Lissotriton > Lissotriton vulgaris. The sequence goes on from NC_141695.1 coordinate 412,907,075, forward strand.
GTGGAGAAAGTGGTAATCGGGCGCGAGTCCGGGTGGAAGGAAATCTGGTGGTATCCTGACCGTGAATCCATTTTCGAGAACCACTTTGAGCAGGATAGCTCCCCTATAATATCATCTATAGTCGGCGTCAGGTTGCGCTCGTGCTTGATGGTGAGGTTGGGGATGCGCATGTCCACCATATCCGGACAGCGTCAGGTTGCTTTCTTCCCCACCACGATGGGCGACACCCACGGGGTGGGGCCGGTTACCCTCTCAATGATCCCCGCTCGATCTAGCAAACTGAGCTCCGCCTCAACCTTGGGCCATAGATGAAAAGCGATGCGCCGGTGTCGGAGGCCCACTGGGGCGACCGACCTGTCTATATGGAGGCGAACAGCTGGCCCCCTTAGGCATCTAATCCCATTGAACAGGGTCGAGAAACCTTGCACCAGGTGGTCGAGGCTGTGGGCTTGGAAGGTAAGGGCAAACTGGATTAAGCCAAGGTCCTGTGCTGTTCTGCACCCCAATAGTAATCCTGAGCCTTCTTGGGACATGGTGATTTTCGTCTGTTGGCGGGCAGTGTCGTGGGACAGGTCTGCCTGGAACATCCCGCAAAGGCGAAGCAGGCTTCTGGTACCATAGGCATACACTTACACCCTGGTGGGATGGAGCACTGGCGGATTCACTAGCGTCCGGTACACGCTGGCCGCCATCAGGTTGATTGTTGCTCCTGTGTCTATCAGGGCTGCAATGGCTTGGTCCTGCACGTCGACGGTGCACATAGGTGCTGAAGATGGTGTGGCTGCAAGGGTGTTTAGCATCCGGACTACATGGACAGAGGCGGTGTCCGCTTCGTCGTCATCCATGTCACTGCTGGCGGGACTGCCATGGGTGGTTCTCACTCTCCGGAGTGGGCCTTGTTGTTTCTTCTTCGGGGTAGACTGGCACACGCTTGCAAAGTGATTGATTTTTCCGCAGGTGCTGCAGGTCTTACCCTGTGCCGGGCAGGCTCCATCATGGGGCGTGGGGCCTCCGCACCATGCACAGGCGCGGCTGCGTGAAGGTTGCGCAGGTTTGGGAGTACCTCACCGGGGTGTCTTTGGGCGTGTGTCCAAGGCGTCCGTCCGTAAGGCGCACACCAGCCCCGTCTTGATCTCAATGGCGGGTTTGGATTCCATATGCGCGGCTCTGGCTTTGGACAGTCAGCATCAGGGAGGATGCACGTGCTGGCTAGCCTTTTTAATCTTGCATAGAAGACGTCATCGGACTCCTCTGGGAGTTGGCGGGCTTGGCAGAGTTGGAACCGCTCGTAGTCGGCACTTACGAAGGGTTCGAAATACACGGCAATTGTGTTGCGCATTGTGGTGTCAATTCTGGGCGGGCCGTCTTCTCTGATGTCCTTCGAGATCTCATGGATGGCTGCACCCCCGAGGTGCAGCAGCATGGCACGCCACCGTGGATTTGTAATTTCTGCCGCTTCAAAGAAATTTTCCAGTCGCTCCACCCACTTCTTCCACCGTGCAGCTTGGGATGGTGGGGGGCCTGTGTGTCAAAAGCTTCTAGAGGCGGTTCGGTGGTCATGGCTGTATGCTCTGGGCATGTGGGTGGTACAGCAGCTCCTCCGTGGCCCCTAGCGGGGCGCTGAGGGACCGAGGTGCAGCAGGCAGGCTGTGCAGCAGAGTCACTTATGTGCGTAGCGGGGCGCCCAGGTGCGTGGGCACCATCAGCTGTGCGTGTGAGGCAGGGCACGAGGTTCTTCCACGGGGGAATGAGGCTTGAAGGCTGTGGCAAAGTCCCAAACAGTACTGTGTGAAAGGCGCTCTATTAGGTGCGATGCAGGGTATTTTTTTCTGCCCATGCACCATATGCTCGGTAGCTCTGGCTGCTGAAGGCTGAACTGGGGTGTTAGCAGAGCGGGGGCCGTGTCCAGAGCTTTAGTGGGATGTCGCGCACTCACCGCCAATGATGCGGTCCACCTGCGGGCCGGGAGGCAGAGCGGGCCCAAAGCCGGGCGCGCGCATGTGCCCCTGGCGCACAGTGCAGCGGGTGGTGATGGTGGCAGGAGACAGCCGAGCGCCACAGGTGAGGGGGCAGCGATCGGCACCAGAAGCCACACAGGAGCGGGTGAATGGCGGGATTGAGCCACCCGTGAAGTCAGGCTGTAGCGCCACGTGGGAGGCGCCGGGGAGATGAGGCGGGCCGCACGAGATGCACAGTGTGCCGCTCTTTCTGCGCCAGGGTCAGCAGCAGGCACCGGGGGCACTCCTGAGCGTGGCAGGGTGGCGAGACCACCATCGTCGCCAGTGTGGAGTCGTGCGAGGCCCTGCCAATGACTTGCGCAAAGTACACAGCTTGCTACGGTTGTGGCTAGCAACTAACTAGACCAGGCCCAGAGCCCTGGGCTTTTTATTAACAGCTCGCCGTGTCAGCCCGCGCGGACGCAGGGCCAGCCCATTGTCCCCACGCTAAGAGGGGGAGCGTGGCTCAACTTTATTCAGGGGGGTTCAAACATGGGCTCGCCCGAGCACGGGCTACATTACACTTTCTAGAGAACTCTCTCCATGTCGTGAGATTCTCAGCCAGCTTCTCGTCCCTCCTACTAGCCTTCATGTGTACTTCCTCAGCAATCAACCATTCTCACACGTCTCTCCATCAATCACTCATCAAAGTACTCGCACTCTTGGAAAAAAACTATTCCTAAACTCTTGGCTCAATTTCTTGAGATTAGTGGGCTAATCCCTACGGGTTTATTTATATTTATGGTATAAAGGTTACACTTAATGTTTTTTATTATATGTATAGAAATATTTAAAATATTTTAATCTAAACATTATTAAAAAAACTCTGTTAGATATATTGTTTTTTTATAAATGTTATGCTGTTGCTCAAACAGATGTTTTAGCTACTGTGACAACAGGATCTCTTTGTACACTCTTATTGCTTTGATTTTAAAAATGTGATTATGTTTTTTATTTTATGAATTTAATTAATCATTATTAGCCTTAAGTTTGAACACATTGTAAACACAGTTATTATATAAACTAGCAGCCCGTCCCAATGATGTTCTGGTATGAATTGCTGCCGGCCAGTAGTATATTGTTTTGTAGGATTTCGTTTTGATAGCATTTCTTATCTATGACAGGCCTGTGAAATGCTCCGATTCACAGTGCACTGCTGATGCACTTAAAAGTGCGTGTTCAGTTAGTAGTGTGTGAACTCGAGTTTACCTACTTAATTTTTCCTTGCAATATTATATAGCGCGAACTCCACAACATGGCATGAGCACAATTTACATTACAGAAGAACACTTTCATTTGTGGTAGGCACGGGGAGACAAAGCGATTTGCCTGGAATCACAGGATGTTGAGCTGATGCCGAGATTCAAACGTAGCTCCTCAGCTCTAAAGTTCGCAATTCTAGAGCTTGTGGCGGGAGGTGTGTCTAAAAGTGTATGTCGGTGCTGGCCATCAATGGGAGAGACCTGTGCATTTTTCAAATGGGTGGTGAAAAAATATGAGTATGTTGCTGGAGATGTGGGGCGCTGTGCCACCAATGTACTTACTGGGGGAGGGTAAACACCCATTATTCTGCTACTTTCTTTCCGCATACCATCGCTCTGCATACTTTCATTATGAAAGTACCATGACTCCGCAATGCCATTATAATGCATGGCATTACATTTTATATGCTTTTACCATGCATACATTTACAACGAAATTCGTTGTAAATGCGTGAATGGTAAAAGCATGTTTTTTAATGTTTGGATAAGGTAAGTATGGGTATAGGGGTATATGTTTTGGGGTACTGAGGTATATGTTTTGGGGTGTTTGGGTATTTTAAGGTTTCAGATATAGTTTTGGGTTTTGGGGTACAGGGCTAGTTTTAGGGTTTAGGGATAGGTATGGGGGGTACAGAGGTATTTTAAGGGTTCAGGGCTAGGTTTGGGTTATGGGGTACAGGGGCATTTTAGGGTTTTGGGGTACAGGGTTATTTTTAGGGTTCAGGGTTCAGGGCTAGGTTTGGGTTTTGGGGTACAGGGGTATTTTAATGGGTTCAGGGGTAGGTTTGGGTTTTGGGGTACAGGGGTATTGTAAGGGTTCAGGGCAAGGTTTTGGTTTTGGGGTACAGGGGTATTTTAGGTTTCAGGAGTAGGTTTGGGTTTTGGGGCTGTGGTATTTTTAGGGTTCAGGGGTAGGTTTGGGTTTTTAGGTACAGGGGTATTTTTAGGGTTCAGGGCTAGGTTTGGGTTTTGGGGTACTGGGTATATTTATAGGGTTAAGATGGGTTGTAAATTGATACTTGTATAGCGCACTACTCACCCGCAAGGGTCTCAAGGCACTTGTACGAATACCGCTGTGGAACCCATCCTGGCTTTCCCTGTGAGGCGTCCACTCCTGGGCACCCCCAAGGTGGAGGCCAGGCATCCTTCACGTTGTGGGGGCCGTTGTGGAGATTAAGCAAGCTATTGCCCAGAGTTGCAGAGTGGGACTCCATGATTGAATAGGCACCGAAGCGAGAATTATCAGGTCCGTGGAATTTTGAGCCGAAGACCCGCCGAGGCGGGGAATTGAACCCTGATCCCGGGCTAGACCTCTGCATCAGAGTTTGCCACTCTAATCATTGAGCCACACTTCTCCACACGTTAGTATTTAAGCGTGTTGGGGTTTTTTAAGGAGTAATGGTGGGTTATGATTATCGGGTGCAAGGGTATTTAAAGGGAGCACGGTGGGATTAGCACACGATATGAGACTTGGCATGAAGGGCGGAACGTACCACACGCCCCCAGCATTTGTCACGCCCCCATCACATGCCCACAGCACAACGCAGACACGCCCACAAGGGACTACTTTGCTGGCATGGTTCTTTTACCTTTTAAATGTATATGGTGGGCGTCTGCATAGCCTATGTTCTTCTGCTGCAGCTGCCCTTTCCAATGCTGTATTGGGTGTTGTGATTGGTGCGGTGGTTCCTGAGATTACCCGCCTCAAATGTTTGGGCTCTCTTTTTATTATATTAGTATAGATATAATGGCATAGTGATGAATAACAATTAGAATATTGGCTAACATAAATATCATGCTCCAAATATTGTTTACATACAATCACCACACTGGAGGTAATGATAAAATATTCTGATTTATATATCGCATAAATCTCTTTTGTGATTCAATGAGTGATGGTTCTCCATTGCAAACATATTATAATAAAATAAAAACGTACAATAATGGTCAGGCTACTATGCAGTCATGGAGGTCACTGTGCTCTTTCAAATGGAGAAAGCAGAGTGTGCCTGGTAAAGAGTCTTCAAATGCCCAGGTGTGCAACAAAAGGGAGGTCTCAATTAAGGATTCTTGCCTCTGGGGTGGGCATCAGCAAGCAGTCAAGGTGTATCTCAATTGTGTGGAGTGAGTCTAGTACTAGTGAATCAATCAATCAAATACATTTGTATAGCCATCAGATGTTTCGACAGCAGCGTCCTGCTACTCAAAGCAGCGACTGAAATCATACTGGATCATCAGGCCTAATCTTGGTCAAAGTGCCAAGGTTTTTGGTCTTTTTTAATTTTAAGGATATTTACTTACTGCACCATGTGAAGGTTAATTGGTAAGGATTCACCAAGCATCACTGTCAGTGTCGTAAATTACCTGCCTGCACGACGAACTGAAATAAATCTAGGAACACTCATAAATGAGAGGTTATTAGATCTCAAAGTTCTCTCTTGTTGGTACAGGCTAATTCTGTTTCTCAAAAAGAGAAGACCTTTGCCTTCAAGGCTCAAAAACCAGGATGAAGGCCTTACATTTGATCCATTTCATCACCTGAAGCCAATGTAGCGCTTTAAGTCGGGTGAAATGTGTTGGCAAAAAGTGGCCCATAGGTTTGTCCTGGCCGACGCATTCTGAACGATCTGGGGTCTGTGGGTCAGAAAGGCGGCAGACCCAGATAGAAGCCATTAGCATGGTCAAGATGTGATGTTACAAGTTCATGGTCCCGAACTTTGCAGGGCTCCCCCGGGATCAGGTGGAGCAGCTTCCTGACAGATCTAGGTTTTAGGAAGCAGATCGAGGAGGTCTGTTTGATTCGAGTCATGAAGGAGAGGTCGGATTGAACCAGGGTACCCAAATTCCTCATCAATGAAGAATGCGACAGGGCCCGGTTAAGTTCTGCATACCACCAAAAGTTTGCAGGGGCATTCTGTCTACAACACAATTATAATATCTGCAATAAGTATGAATGTTCAGACACAGCTGAGGGTTACACAGTTCTTATAATATTATCTCATATTTGGATGGTCAAACATTTTCTGTTACATAAATATTGCGTCTTGAGTGGAGTGCACAAAAATAATGCTCCACTGGGTGCAGATTTAAAATCTTATTGGCTACTAACAATAATATGAAAGGCACTTTGATGGCCTGCAGTAGGTCAACTGTGTCTGAGTTGACTTTACTGACTTCCAGATTGCGAAATCCTTCTAATCTATTAGTTCGATGGAAGATTGAGAGCTCCGTTGAAGAAAATAACGATTCTCTTGGCTTATAATGGCTGGTATAACCCAGAAGCTCCAATATTCCACTGTTTGTCTGACCTTTAGATAGCAAAATCCTTGCTATGTATTAGAACATTGGAAAGTTGGGAGCTCCTTTGAAGACAATGCTTTTATGGGCCGGTAAAGGTCTGCAAAGCAACATTACAATGCTGTTTTCAAAGGCCTCTCGGATCCCGAGGAACATTAAACCCCTCAAACTCCAAGAGGCCTTTGCTTTATTTGTTGGAATATTCTGCCCTCTAGTGGCAGAAAGTTCTAATAGCCGTATAGCCCTCCGTAGCTGGGCTATACCAGCTATTAAAGTCCTGCTCCTTGTTAAAGTGCCTCACCCTCTGCTCGGGCCTTAAACACTGGAGCGGTCCTTTAATAGCGGGTATAACCCGCTGCGGTGGGCTATAAGTCTATGTTAGAACATTGGAATGTTGTTAACTCCATTGAAATCAATGGAGTTTCTCCTGGCTTATAATGGATGGTGTAAGACCAAAGCTCCAACATTTACAATGTTTGTCTTAATGTTTCTCCCTTTTTTAAATATAGAACATTCTAGCTTAGTGGGCGGAATGTTCTAATAGCCTTATAGCTCTTCTGCCTCGTGCTATACTTGTTACTAAAGACCCTCTCCCTCTCCTTGTCCCTCTTCTGTGCCCAGGCCTGTAACTCTGGTTTGAGATCTTTAACAACTAGTATTGGCCTCACCAGTGGGCTATAAGTCTATATTAAACTTCACATAAATCTTGAAGATCCAACATTTCAGCGTATTTCCAAAGTCGGACTAAGTGACAATTTGACCCACTTCTGGTAATGCAGCTCAGCTTTTTTGTTGTTGTTAAATGTTAGTAAAGCACTCTGCTAACTATGAAGCCAGGTTAGGTTTATAAAGCTAAGTTAGGTTTGTGAAAAGACTATCTGATGGGACTCTCGCTATGAAAGAAGAAAGATTTGCCGGGTTAGCATTTTCTTTATACCTCTACTGAGTTTATGAACAGTGATTGGACTCACGTCACATTTACCGGTAATTATAAGTACAGAGCCTCACAAAAGATTCTTTGGTACAAATAAGAGGGACAATTCATTGATCTTCAAACATGACATGATCAATCTATTGTATTCAGACCAAGAGAGAGAACATATCTAGAGGGTGAAAAAACTCAACTATTTTGCGCTGTTTCAAGTCCCTTTGCAATATGATCAATCTCATAGACTAGTGAATTGATAAGTAGAATGGTGAGCAGCACTTGCTGAGGTGAACTACATTTAGTTACCACGATTGTAAGGGATTTAACTTGCTGGCTTTGTAATTATCAGCATTGCACTTAGAAACTAGCACTGTTAAATAATTGTACATATGACGTTAGCCTCAGTACATATGTTGTGCAGGGGTAATTTTGTACAAAAATATTTGAAAAATTAAATTACTTTATGTTGTTTTTATGATACCTGCGAACAAACATATGTCTGTATGATAAATGCCATAGAGGTGGAAGAATGAGACACGTCCATTTCTATTACAGTGACTAGTGATCTTGTATGGTTTGACTGTAACCCCTAATGTCATGACAATTAACCTAATAAACTAGATATTTGCTTTAAGACCAAAAACAAATCCACAAATCACAGTAGCCTTTCATATATCATTTTAAAACTAGGTAATACTGTTTAACTCATTGTATTCCTAAAATACCCAGAATTGTAATACTCATATTCTGTTAATTTGTTTCTACTCGGCTAGATTGATTTGCATAAGATTGGTGTCTAGAGAAACAGCAAGCAAAAATAACCAAATAAAACTGATGGAATGGAACCTTCTGCAGACTAGGTACCAGCAACCAGCCAGCAAAGATTGATGTAAACAGTTCAAACAATTTTAAATGTTTCTCTTGATGTGACAATGAGGAATTAAAATGGGTGTTCGACCTGTAAGACCTATGCTGGTCATCCCACTGACATTTTACCTTCCTTCTCTACTTTTTCTGACCTTGTTATTGCGGTATTCGGACACTGAGCACTCTATCACTACTAACCAGTGCTAAAGTGCATGCACTCTCTCCTCTAAACATGATACTATTGGCTTATCCCCAATTAGAATATTTAATGTACTTATAACTCCCTAGTAAATTCCACTGCATGTGCCCAGGGCCTGTAAATTAAATGCTACTAGTGAGCCTACAGCACTAATTGTGCCACCTACTTAAGTAGCCCTTTAAACATGTCTCAGGCCAGTCATTACAGAGCCTGTGCATGCCGTTTTAACTGCTATATAAACCTGGCAAAATAGACCTTTTAGCCAGACTCGAACTATGAAAGGCTGGCTTAACATATGGTGCTCACTTATGTAAGTATGCACTAATCCAAACAACCCCTATGGTGATTTTAGTGGTCTTAGACAACCTTAGAAAGCTCTCTAAGTGGTAGCTGTGGAGAGTAGCCTTTAGGCTGTCCGCAAGGAGTGTAAAGCAGCTTGTTGTACCAGTATTTCAAGGTATAGGATAAGTGAAAAAGAATCACGCAGTGTAGTTACAAAAACATGTATTTTATTACAAACACTCACTAACACATTTGTACTATCTCCTACCTGGAGATAGAAACACAATACTTAGGAAATAGAGCATGTAATTAGCACAAATACACAATGGTCTCCGGGGGAGACAAAACCATATACTAAAATAGTGGAATGCGGACCAAGACTATATATATTTGATTCAAATTGTGGTCCAGCTACTACCCCATGTAATTGGCCCGTACTACCTTTAAATCTTACTGTGGCCGAGGTCGAGATAGGAATTTGTCCAAGTAAGGGGGGAAGGCCCAAGGACCCGATGGGGTCCCAATAGATGTTTACAAAGCAGTCCCGGAGATCTGGAGCCCCCTCCTTGCAAACGTTTTTAATGCCGCTGTTTGCACTGAAGCTCCGACCACATGGGGGGAATCTATTATTATCCCTATTTTCAAAAAAGGCAATCGGTCTGAAGCAAAGAATTATCGCCCCATTTCCCTTCTGGACTCCTCTGTAAAGGTTATGAGCAGAGTTATGTTAGCTAGGCTCGAGGAGTGGGTTGAAGATAAGGCAATTCTGTCTAAAAGCCAGTTTGGTTTTAGGAAAGGCAGGGGCACATTGGACCAATGTTTAAATCTTGACCTCATAATTGAGAAATATGTAGAAGCTAAAGGTGGCGCATTATATTTATGCTTTGCTGATCTAAGCAGCGCCTTTGACATGGTTGATCATGGAATTTTATGGCCTACTTTGTTGCGTATGGGGGCCCCCGAGGGTATTATTTTCTTCCTTGCTAGGCTGTACCAAAAACTGCAAACTTGTGTGCGTTTTGGAACCAAGGGAGAATGTACCCCTAAATTTAGCATACGACGCGGCATAAGACAAGGCTGTGTTTTAGCTCCGTTATTGTTTATTTTATTTATCAATGAAATTGATGAAATTTTAAAAGGTGTTCAAGCAGATGCTCCCAGACAAAAAGGCGTATCACTGCCGGTGTTATTACATGCTGATGACGCCGTGCTTCTTTCTAGAACCCCTCTGGGACTACAAAGATTGATGGATAGATTTTCTCTGTTTATTAGGGACAGGAAAGTACTCATCCATAAGGATAAGACGCATATTATGACCTGTGGGGCAAAAAATAAGAAACCTACTGCCTTTTTCATTGACGGTAATAAGGTGCAATCTGTTGATTCCTTCTGTTATCTTGGAATAACTTTTTCCCATGATAGAAAGTGGTCTAATGAATTTAATAATGTCAGTAATAAAATGGCGAAAAGTGCCCATGGTATTTTAAAATTTGCGGCAAAAATTGGGGATAGACGAACAAGAGACATGCTGAAAATCTGTCAAGCGAGATGCGCCAGTATCGCATTATATGGAGCGGCTATTTGGGGTCATAGTTGTGTCCATAAATTGCAGCTTGAGGAAAATTCCTTTTTTAAAAAACTTTTATGTCTGCCCTCATCTGCCGCCACTGCACTGACCCATCGGGAACTAGACATTAATAACCTGAATGATCTCTTAGCCTTAAGACCACTAATGTTATGGCGTTCTATTTGGCTCCAGGACGAAAAGACCTTAAACAGATCTATAATTGAAGATTGTCTCTCACTGGACATGTATAGAAAAATCCCTTGGATAAAATATGTCTCTGATTGTTATTCACAAATATTTAATCTTGATGTTCTAGCAGACCCTAAGGCTGCGCTGGCTATATCGAAAACAGAACTGAAAGCAACCTTTTTGGACAATATGGCAAAGAAGAGGGCTTTTACATGTCGGTCCATGACGACTGTTTCCTTTTGCAGTAAATACTCCCTTACTGAAGGCTTTTCAACGTACCTTGTGCTGGTAATGAGGTCTTCGCATGAGTTCGTCCTAACCAGACTTAGGTTCGGAATTGTACATGAGTTGGAGTCTTTGCCTAACATAAAGCAACATCCTAAAGGACCGTGCAAGTGAGATGGTATATCAAAACAGAGCACCTTGCACTTTTTACTTATATGCAAATTGTACCTGAACTATCGAATTTTGTACCTTAAGCCTTTATTTGTTAAATATGGGGTACGTACAGTGGATGAGGCAATGAGTCTTATTTTTAACATCAAATCTGCTGATATCTGTTTTTATACTGCCACGTTTTTAATCAAATCTATCAGTGTACGTAAAAGCATGATATTTTAGCATATTGGTCTGTATTGTATTGAAACATATTTTTAAATCTCAATGATTTATGTATGAACTTTTTATATGTGCTTTTATGGTCAATTCTTTTGTACCGAATAAAGCTTCATGAATTGAATTGTAGTGGAATGCGTACCAAGACTCAAGTCAAGAATGGATCCAGAAGACGTAGAAGAGCCGGGGACCCATGGAACCACTTAAGGTGAGTATCTAGGCACCCCACAGAGGTTGTGTGCAGAGTGGGAACACAACCGCATTCTCAATGTTAGTCAATATGTTAGTCACTGTTGCAATTTTTAAGGAGAGTGACCCTTCCCAGTGGACCCCAAAGAAATCCCTTGGAAGATTGAAGGTTGGAGAGTCACCCAACCTGTGTATGCCCCAGGAACCAGGATACCTATACCAGGGAAGCCGGGGTACATAGGTGTCAAGTGACATCAGAAACTACCGTAGACCACAATGGAGGACTTCAGGAAATATGCTGCTGGAGAAGAAGATAAAGGAGTCCAGTGGAACCCAAAGGTAGATTCAAGATGAGAGATACCTGCAAGTAGAGGGGACTGAGTCTATGCCACTCAGGAGTGACCAGGAGGCACCAAAGACGAATGCCCACCGATGTCGGAGATGCAGGTGAGGTTGATAGTGCCCTTAAAGTTGCAGTTGAGCAAACCAGGCAATGCTGTAGAAGACGGGGAGCTGTTTATGAGCTGTCCCATGTCGGATGTCAAGAGCCATGGGGTCAGTGTCCAGCAGGGGCACCAACAAACCTTGGTAACAGCAAACAATGTGGTTCACAAAAAAGGTGCAGTGTTGGAACCAGCAAGGTCCAAGTGACTCACTACAAGGAAGTACGTTGGAGCCGGCCCCAAACAAGCAGGGTATCCCACTGAAGCCGAAGAAGACCCCCAAGAGGTCCCACAGACAGAAGGCACAGGAGTCGCAAAAGGACGTCAAGCAGCTCACCAATGAAGTAGGCCCAAGGTGCAGAGGAAGTGGTGAGGGCAAATATCTTGCCTGCAGGAGTTAGAAGAGGTTGGTGCTTCTTGGAGCCTGAAGATCTCTGAAGGAGTGAGCCAACAAGCCTTGACAATGGCAAGTTGAGGTGAGCACATGGGTTCTGTTCCTGAGGTTCCGATGAGGGATACTGACTGCAAACTCAGTATGAAGACAGTGCAGGCCTAGAGGGAGTTGAAGAACTACCACCTGTAATAATGAGCCTTTTGAAGTCCATGGGAATCCAGGATAAGTATACCAGTCAGCAACATCACAGTGTCTGCAGATGCAGGGGACCGACTCCTTCACTCCAAGGTAGATTCCTTTGGGTGTCTTTGAGGTACACGGGCATGGTGAAGAACCTGTATGGACAATGGGCACAGATATTGCAGAAGACCAGCAGGACGACGAGACCAGGAGCAACAGAAATCTTCCCTGTTGTAGTCTCGGTTCCTAAAGAGAAGTCCACTGAGGTACAGATGGTTGAAGTTGAATGTGAGCTGAATCTTGCCCCATGACAAATCTAGGGACCCACCCACAGGTAAGCCCTTAAGTACCTTCTGGAAAGGCTTGGGACTATTCAGGGATCACTCACAGAGGAGAGGCTGGACAGTGGGTTGGATACTCCCATGTCCTTTGTCCAGTTTCACACCAGAGTGGGAGCCAATGGCTCCCTGAATTGGTTTGAAAGAGAGTTTGCAAGAACAACACCAAATGTGCCCTAGAAGCAGTCTCAGTGGGGCTGGCAAGTGCCTCAAACCTGTCCCAGTAAACTAAATGCTGTCTGGGAGGTGGTCAACCCTCCCTGTGACTGGATACCTATTGTTCTACCTTCCCTGCTCAAGCTTGACTCAGCAGCAGGAGGCCAGGACCGTGTCTCTGGCCAGTAGCTACCCTAACTTGCTGTCCAGTGCTGGAAGACTGGTACCGGGATCACTGCGTGGGGGGGTGATTCCAACATGTTTGATATCAAACATGACAGGGTTCATTACAGCCAGTTTAGAGATGGTCATCACATAATGACCAGGGCTACTCTATATGTCATAACGGCTAATGCACTTACAACCTGGGAGAATGGACTCTGAAGGTTGTAGGGGGGCCCACTCATTCAGTGGCACCCTCACACTTAGGACTCAGCACCCTGCCTTCAGGATTTAAAGGCCTGAATTATTGGTGACTTATACGTTTTAAGTTTGGTGACCTCAGATATAGTGACGCTTATATATGTTGTAAGTGGTGCTAGCACCAGCTTACGCAGACTGCATTGGCAGGGCTGGAGTCACAATTTGAATGGTCACTCATGGGTGGCATAATACATGATTCAGCTCATGGGAGACCGCCTGTGTACGTATGCCCTTGTTAACTTAGTACCATATAGTAGGAGCTTATCAGGGTACACCAGAAGCCAATCTGGAGTGTACCTAAGTACTCACCATGTCCAATTTTGCAAAGAAGCACAGAGACTGGGACCTTGATTAGCATGATCCCAGTCAGACTGATCAGAAATACATATTGACACCAGCAAAAAGTAGGGGTGACGATGAAAGCAGATCCTACTTTCCTACACAACACCTCCTGAAACGTAAGGAGATGAGACTAACCTTGCTCAGTTATGTCTTCATTTTCTAAGTGGAAATATCTGGAGAGTCCCTCTGCCTTGGCATGATTACTCCCAGGCCATGTCCCAATAAATAGTTCACCCCCTGTAGGGAAATGGACCACCTCGAAAGTTTGATATTTTCACCCTTCATTTGTTTAAGCCATAAGAGGGACTTATGGTCTGTCTGCAAATTAAATAAGCAGGTATGGTCTCAACTTCTTCAAAGCCCAGACCACAGCAAAGTCCTCCCTCTCTATAGCTGACTGAAGTTTCTCCCTGAGGGTCAACCTTCTGCTTATAAAAGCTACTGGTTAGTCCTGTCCATCTGGATTTAGTTGTGACAACACAGCTCCTACCCCTATCTCAGATGCATCTGTCTGGGCAAAGAAGGTTTTGGAATAGTCAGGACTTTTCAGAATGGGAGCAGTGCATGTGGCCTGCTTCAGGTCATCAAATGCCTTTGGTAGCTAATCGTCAACTGAACTTTGTTTGCCATTTTCTTGGAGGTGAGATCATTAAGGAGAGTCACAAAGGACCCATATCCCTTAACAAACCTCCTGAAGTACCCAGTCAGGCCCAAGAAAGCACAGACCTGAGTCTGGGTAGTGGGAGCAACCCAGTCCATGATGGTCTGGATTTTGATCTTCAATTTGGAACCTGGCCTCTACCTACCAGGTGGCCCGAGTACACAACCCTGTTTTGCCCTATCTGTCACTTGGTAGCCTTGATAGTGAGGCCTTCTTTATGCAGGGCCTCCAGAACATTTCTGAGGTGGACCAGGTGATCCTCCCAGGTGGAGCTACAGACATCATGTAGATATGCTGCATTATAGGCTTCCAGACCTGTTAGGACTTTGTTCGCCAGCCTTTGAAATGTGGTAGGTGCATTTTTCAAACAAAAGGACATAACAATAAATTGATAATGCCCACTGGGGGTTGAAAATGCTTTTTTATCTTCTGCTAATCGGATTTGCCAGTACTCATCTGTTAGGTCAAATATACTAAAAAACTTGCCTGAGGCCAGAGTATCTATGAGCTCATCTGTCCTCGGAATAGGATCGGCATCAGTCCTATTGATTGCAATGAGGCCTCCATAATACACACAAACTTCATCCCTCTTTTTAAACCCTTGGTGTGAGGTGAGGTTTTGGTACCTAGACTAGCCATATGGCTTTCTGAAGGTTCAATGACCTCTATCCTGATGCAGTTTCTGACATGGTCAGGCTGTCTGTAAATGTTGCTCTTTACTGGCAGATTTTCACCTGTGTCGACTTCATGGGCACACCAGGGAGTTTGACTGGGTGTCAACGAAAAGATATGTATGAACTGATTGAGGATACCCCTGCAACCAGCTTTTTGCTGGTCGGTGAGGCTGCCTGTAACTGACCCATCAACAGGGTTCTGAGAGAGGAGATCACAGAGAGGGACACTCTCTTCTTCCTGTCCCTCAGCAAGCTCATGTAAACCCAGTCCACAAAAGGTTTAAGGTTTTTCAAATGGAATACCCTGTGGGTTCTTGTGGGAGTTCCTAGGTCCACCAAGTAGGTGTGACCTCACTGTAGTGCTTGTAATTTGACACAATAGGACAAACCGGAACCCCCAGGAGGAGGCAAACACACTATTGCACCTTTAACCTATTAAGTGCTGCGTCGGGGCATTGGCCAACGGCAGCATTACCTCCCCAGTGCTGCGCACGACCATTGGACGTCCATTCAGCACTAGTTCCAATGGACAGCGCAGCACTGGGGAGGGATATTTGCGCCGCATCTAAGGTGTTAAAAACCTCATGTAAAACAGCACTCCCAAAAGAAGAGGTGATAAAACAAGACCCAGCACTCTCTTAAGGCGAGGCAAGAAAATAAATTCAGGTGCATTTAAAGTGACACACACATGTTTATTAATTCAATATTTTAAAAAGGAAGGAAAAATATATTGGTAATGCAAACTTTCAAATATCAAGTAATTCAAGCATAAAACCAGAATAAAATATAGCATATATATGTGTAGCAAAGAGCAAAGAAACTTAAAAATTATGTTTACAAAGTAGGCAACACCTCACCAATCATTCACTCGACATCCTCACCAACTATAGCTGGGGAGTCTGTTCACAGCTGGGCTTGGACTCTCGACCAGGACTCAAGTTCCGTTTGTCTTACAACAGTACGTCTACTACTCCGTAAGTGAGTTCCAATTCACCTGTCAGCATTATCTGGCTTTAATACGTTTACTCAACGTGAGGCGAAGGGTCTAGAAACCTCATCCCCTTCCTTCTGCTGTGAAAACCGAGCTGGCCATACTGGTCTGTGTGAAGGTCAAAACAGAAGCTGGCCAGGCTCCTGTATTTTGACTCCGAGTCACAGCTGTACATTCCGCCCATTCCCTGAAAGGTAACAAGCACGCATCCCATACAACATGTTCCAGTTTATTCTGATGGGTGAGGAGCAAAAACAAGTGAAAATCAAAAACATGCCCTCCCCATTTTGCAGCTACATGAGGAGACAAAAAAAGCAGTGTGTTGCACAAGATGAAGTCAGCACAGAAAATGGAGTCAATTATGCCAAATGGAGCCAATGGTCAATATACCAGTCTTAATATCACTACACTCACCTTTCTTGTTCAAGATTGTGTGGGGCCACTCCACTTGTCTTGGAGAGCTGTGGGCGCCACAGTCTCCAACACCCACACATTCTGGCCTGGCTGGTAAACAGTCAGGACAGCCTTTTCGTCATGCCAAACTTTCTGAAGCTCTTGGCTGGCCTCCAGGTATTTATTGGCCTTCCACATGCCATACAAGAACGAAGGCCAAGGACATAATCCACAATATCCTGTTTAGGAGGCCTGAGAGGTTGCTCCCAGCACTCCTTAACTAGACATAATAGACCCCTAACTAGATATTCAAACAGATGTTCAAATGGGCTATAGCCAATCCCCTTCTAAGAAACCTCTCTGTAGACAAAGAGAAGGCAGGACACAACATCCCATTTTCGCCTAAGCTTTTCTGGGATTTCCTTGATCGTACCCTTGAGGGTATTGTTGAACCTTTCAACAAGCCCATTACACTGTGGATGGTAGGGTGTGGTAAACTTATACACTCTTTCCACATTGCAGTTATGTAACTAGACATGAAGTTGGTACCTCTGTCTGTTAAAACTTCCTTATGGAAGCCCACAATGGAAAAGATTCCCAGGACGTTCTGGCGGAGAGAGGTTTTGGCCCAAAAATCAGGATGGCCATAAGGGCCATGTATTGTGACCTAATGGCCCGAATACAGATGATGGGTCAGAGCTCAGATAGGATTGGGATAAGCAGGGGCACCCGCCAGGGATGCCCCTGCTCACCCATCCTGTTTGCATTGTATATCGACCCGCTGGGGAGGCAAATTCTGGGGAACGAGGGAATTCAACCAGTAATAAGCAATGGTTTTGAAAGTAAAATCTTGGCATACTCCGATGATCTGGCAGTGATTACAGCAGAGCCAGCGGAGGCAATGCGGGTCTTGGTGGAAGTCACTAGGGAGTTTGGTATGCACTCTGGGTACCGCCTAATGAGTTAAAAACTCAGGTAATTTGCTCAAAGCATGTGGTCAAAGTCGATAAAAGATATGTTGACTCTGCGACATATCTCGGGGTAGTAATAAACACAGAAACAGGTTCTATAATTCAGGATAATTTTGCCCCACTTCTCAAACACATTTAACTAGATCTGAAGCGGATGGACTCATTGCATCTATCTCTTATAGGGAGGACTAACTTGTTAAAGATAACTATGTTACCTAAACTCCTTTACCTGTTTAGATGTATAACGTATTTAATCGAGGAAGGGATGCTAAAAAAGATTGAGTCTATTTTAAACAGTTTTCTCTGGAAATATGGTAAAATCAGGCGGGCAGGAAGATATATGATTCTTCCACAGGAACGCGGAAGTCTATCAGTCCCTAATATAAGATTCTACCACTGGGCCTGCTTGTTGTCGCAGATGGCTATATTATTTGAACCGGTACACAGTGGGAGACATACACATGACCCGACCTCTGATCTATGTGTTCCACCATCAATTTATGAACTATTGATGGAAGAAGGAGGCCGTGGGGGCACTGCTGAGAAAAAAACAGACGTAGTTTAAAAAAAAAATCCCGGTATAAGGTATCGCTTAGTGCTTGGGATCTGTGGAAAAATTTACAGAAAGTGCTCCATATCCCTAAGATTAATATGCACACCCCGCTGTGGAACTCAGGTTATCCACCAAACTTGAGTATGGATGGGGCCTGGAAATGCTGGGAACAGCTGGGTATCAGGACGGTGGGCGATGTGATGCTGAATGGCAGCATTACGAGCTTTAGTTAGCTACAGGAGAAATATGGTTGGCCCATTGGCCAAACCTTTAAATACTTACAGGTATCACAAACACTCAGAACTGCTATCTCGGATATTGCCCCAGGTGTCTGTTGCCCTGTGTTGGAATATTTGTTAAGAGGGGGCGATAGGATCAGGAGCATATACCAAGATCTGAGAGAAAAATTGCCTGACGATCTCTAGAAGCATGAGGCTACCTGGGCAGCTAGACTTCAAGATCCGGATACTGATATTTATAAGGCTCTGTGCTTGGGCAAGCAGGTACTACGGTCCTCAAACTTGAAGGTTCAGCATTTTAAAACACTCTTTAATTTGTACTACACACCATCCAACCTACATGTTTGGGGTATGAGGATTGATAGTAAGTGCCCTAGGTGTCAGAAAGGGCCGGGAGATCTCTTGCACATTTTTTTTATTGTGAGAGGCTCAGTCTGTTAATAACCGAGATTGAGAAGTTTTTGGAGGGGTTGCTAGGCTTAAAGATCTGCCTATCCCCGATGGTAATGATTCTTGGGAGTGATAGCAAAACGGCGCTCGTTAACAATGAAAAAGAGTCTTTTTTTTTTCTGGCTGTCGCTGTTTTGCGTATCTTACTTTCAGCCGCTTGGAAGGATTCAAATGCCCCAACCTTTCAAGTGGCTACTAGGCTGCTTGGTATCCATAACATTGAATCTACTCTATATCTCCACAAGGGTAAGAAAATGCGCGATTTTGGCAATAGGATATGGGATCCCCTGAAAAAATGGAGGGAGGGGCTGCTATAATAACTAACTGGGGTTGGATCCTCCTATCTATAAATGTATATTTATATGTATGTGCAAATATTTATTTATATGTATATTTATTGTATGGATCTATATATGCTGCTTCTCTGCTCCACAAAGGTATACTACTATACAATGTATTTTTTTTTTCTAAGGGTTCTGCTTTTTGTAAAAATTCTATATGATCTGCTGTCTAGAGAAACAGCAAGCAAAAATAACCAAATAAAACTGATGGAATGGAACCTTCTGCAGACTAGGTACCAGCAACCAGCCAGCAAAGATTGATGTAAACAGTTCATACAATTTTAAATGTTTCTCTTGATGTGACAATGAGGAATTAAAATGGGTGTTCGACCTGTAAGACCTATGCTGGTCATCCCACTGACATTTTACCTTCCTTCTCTACTTTTTCTGACCTTGTTATTGCGGTATTCGGACACTGAGCACTCTATCACTACTAACCAGTGCTAAAGTGCATGCACTCTCTCCTCTAAACATGATACTATTGGCTTATCCCCAATTAGAATATTTAATGTACTTATAACTCCCTAGTAAATTCCACTGCATGTGCCCAGGGCCTGTAAATTAAATGCTACTAGTGAGCCTACAGCACTAATTGTGCCACCTACTTAAGTAGCCCTTTAAACATGTCTCAGGCCAGTCATTACAGAGCCTGTGCATGCCGTTTTAACTGCTATATAAACCTGGCAAAATAGACCTTTTAGCCAGACTCGAACTATGAAAGGCTGGCTTAACATATGGTGCTCACTTATGTAAGTATGCACTAATCCAAACAACCCCTATGGTGATTTTAGTGGTCTTAGACAACCTTAGAAAGCTCTCTAAGTGGTAGCTGTGGAGAGTAGCCTTTAGGCTGTCCGCAAGGAGTGTAAAGCAGCTTGTTGTACCAGTATTTCAAGGTATAGGATAAGTGAAAAAGAATCACGCAGTGTAGTTACAAAAACATGTATTTTATTACAAACACTCACTAACACATTTGTACTATCTCCTACCTGGAGATAGAAACACAATACTTAGGAAATAGAGCATGTAATTAGCACAAATACACAATGGTCTCCGGGGGAGACAAAACCATATACTAAAATAGTGGAATGCGGACCAAGACTATATATATTTGATTCAAATTGTGGTCCAGCTACTACCCCATGTAATTGGCCCGTACTACCTTTAAATCTTACTGTGGCCGAGGTCGAGATAGGAATTTGTCCAAGTAAGGGGGGAAGGCCCAAGGACCCGATGGGGTCCCAATAGATGTTTACAAAGCAGTCCCGGAGATCTGGAGCCCCCTCCTTGCAAACGTTTTTAATGCCGCTGTTTGCACTGAAGCTCCGACCACATGGGGGGAATCTATTATTATCCCTATTTTCAAAAAAGGCAATCGGTCTGAAGCAAAGAATTATCGCCCCATTTCCCTTCTGGACTCCTCTGTAAAGGTTATGAGCAGAGTTATGTTAGCTAGGCTCGAGGAGTGGGTTGAAGATAAGGCAATTCTGTCTAAAAGCCAGTTTGGTTTTAGGAAAGGCAGGGGCACATTGGACCAATGTTTAAATCTTGACCTCATAATTGAGAAATATGTAGAAGCTAAAGGTGGCGCATTATATTTATGCTTTGCTGATCTAAGCAGCGCCTTTGACATGGTTGATCATGGAATTTTATGGCCTACTTTGTTGCGTATGGGGGCCCCCGAGGGTATTATTTTCTTCCTTGCTAGGCTGTACCAAAAACTGCAAACTTGTGTGCGTTTTGGAACCAAGGGAGAATGTACCCCTAAATTTAGCATACGACGCGGCATAAGACAAGGCTGTGTTTTAGCTCCGTTATTGTTTATTTTATTTATCAATGAAATTGATGAAATTTTAAAAGGTGTTCAAGCAGATGCTCCCAGACAAAAAGGCGTATCACTGCCGGTGTTATTACATGCTGATGACGCCGTGCTTCTTTCTAGAACCCCTCTGGGACTACAAAGATTGATGGATAGATTTTCTCTGTTTATTAGGGACAGGAAAGTACTCATCCATAAGGATAAGACGCATATTATGACCTGTGGGGCAAAAAATAAGAAACCTACTGCCTTTTTCATTGACGGTAATAAGGTGCAATCTGTTGATTCCTTCTGTTATCTTGGAATAACTTTTTCCCATGATAGAAAGTGGTCTAATGAATTTAATAATGTCAGTAATAAAATGGCGAAAAGTGCCCATGGTATTTTAAAATTTGCGGCAAAAATTGGGGATAGACGAACAAGAGACATGCTGAAAATCTGTCAAGCGAGATGCGCCAGTATCGCATTATATGGAGCGGCTATTTGGGGTCATAGTTGTGTCCATAAATTGCAGCTTGAGGAAAATTCCTTTTTTAAAAAACTTTTATGTCTGCCCTCTTCTGCCGCCACTGCACTGACCCATCGGGAACTAGACATTAATAACCTGAATGATCTCTTAGCCTTAAGACCACTAATGTTATGGCGTTCTATTTGGCTCCAGGACGAAAAGACCTTAAACAGATCTATAATTGAAGATTGTCTCTCACTGGACATGTATAGAAAAATCCCTTGGATAAAATATGTCTCTGATTGTTATTCACAAATATTTAATCTTGATGTTCTAGCAGACCCTAAGGCTGCGCTGGCTATATCGAAAACAGAACTGAAAGCAACCTTTTTGGACAATATGGCAAAGAAGAGGGCTTTTACATGTCGGTCCATGACGACTGTTTCCTTTTGCAGTAAATACTCCCTTACTGAAGGCTTTTCAACGTACCTTGTGCTGGTAATGAGGTCTTCGCATGAGTTCGTCCTAACCAGACTTACCAGACTTAGGTTCGGAATTGTACATGAGTTGGAGTCTTTGCCTAACATAAAGCAACATCCTAAAGGACCGTGCAAGTGAGATGGTATATCAAAACAGAGCACCTTGCACTTTTTACTTATATGCAAATTGTACCTGAACTATCGAATTTTGTACCTTAAGCCTTTATTTGTTAAATATGGGGTACGTACAGTGGATGAGGCAATGAGTCTTATTTTTAACATCAAATCTGCTGATATCTGTTTTTATACTGCCACGTTTTTAATCAAATCTATCAGTGTACGTAAAAGCATGATATTTTAGCATATTGGTCTGTATTGTATTGAAACATATTTTTAAATCTCAATGATTTATGTATGAACTTTTTATATGTGCTTTTATGGTCAATTCTTTTGTACCGAATAAAGCTTCATGAATTGAATTGTAGTGGAATGCGTACCAAGACTCAAGTCAAGAATGGATCCAGAAGACGTAGAAGAGCCGGGGACCCATGGAACCACTTAAGGTGAGTATCTAGGCACCCCACAGAGGTTGTGTGCAGAGTGGGAACACAACCGCATTCTCAATGTTAGTCAATATGTTAGTCACTGTTGCAATTTTTAAGGAGAGTGACCCTTCCCAGTGGACCCCAAAGAAATCCCTTGGAAGATTGAAGGTTGGAGAGTCACCCAACCTGTGTATGCCCCAGGAACCAGGATACCTATACCAGGGAAGCCGGGGTACATAGGTGTCAAGTGACATCAGAAACTACCGTAGACCACAATGGAGGACTTCAGGAAATATGCTGCTGGAGAAGAAGATAAAGGAGTCCAGTGGAACCCAAAGGTAGATTCAAGATGAGAGATACCTGCAAGTAGAGGGGACTGAGTCTATGCCACTCAGGAGTGACCAGGAGGCACCAAAGACGAATGCCCACCGATGTCGGAGATGCAGGTGAGGTTGATAGTGCCCTTAAAGTTGCAGTTGAGCAAACCAGGCAATGCTGTAGAAGACGGGGAGCTGTTTATGAGCTGTCCCATGTCGGATGTCAAGAGCCATGGGGTCAGTGTCCAGCAGGGGCACCAACAAACCTTGGTAACAGCAAACAATGTGGTTCACAAAAAAGGTGCAGTGTTGGAACCAGCAAGGTCCAAGTGACTCACTACAAGGAAGTACGTTGGAGCCGGCCCCAAACAAGCAGGGTATCCCACTGAAGCCGAAGAAGACCCCCAAGAGGTCCCACAGACAGAAGGCACAGGAGTCGCAAAAGGACGTCAAGCAGCTCACCAATGAAGTAGGCCCAAGGTGCAGAGGAAGTGGTGAGGGCAAATATCTTGCCTGCAGGAGTTAGAAGAGGTTGGTGCTTCTTGGAGCCTGAAGATCTCTGAAGGAGTGAGCCAACAAGCCTTGACAATGGCAAGTTGAGGTGAGCACATGGGTTCTGTTCCTGAGGTTCCGATGAGGGATACTGACTGCAAACTCAGTATGAAGACAGTGCAGGCCTAGAGGGAGTTGAAGAACTACCACCTGTAATAATGAGCCTTTTGAAGTCCATGGGAATCCAGGATAAGTATACCAGTCAGCAACATCACAGTGTCTGCAGATGCAGGGGACCGACTCCTTCACTCCAAGGTAGATTCCTTTGGGTGTCTTTGAGGTACACGGGCATGGTGAAGAACCTGTATGGACAATGGGCACAGATATTGCAGAAGACCAGCAGGACGACGAGACCAGGAGCAACAGAAATCTTCCCTGTTGTAGTCTCGGTTCCTAAAGAGAAGTCCACTGAGGTACAGATGGTTGAAGTTGAATGTGAGCTGAATCTTGCCCCATGACAAATCTAGGGACCCACCCACAGGTAAGCCCTTAAGTACCTTCTGGAAAGGCTTGGGACTATTCAGGGATCACTCACAGAGGAGAGGCTGGACAGTGGGTTGGATACTCCCATGTCCTTTGTCCAGTTTCACACCAGAGTGGGAGCCAATGGCTCCCTGAATTGGTTTGAAAGAGAGTTTGCAAGAACAACACCAAATGTGCCCTAGAAGCAGTCTCAGTGGGGCTGGCAAGTGCCTCAAACCTGTCCCAGTAAACTAAATGCTGTCTGGGAGGTGGTCAACCCTCCCTGTGACTGGATACCTATTGTTCTACCTTCCCTGCTCAAGCTTGACTCAGCAGCAGGAGGCCAGGACCGTGTCTCTGGCCAGTAGCTACCCTAACTTGCTGTCCAGTGCTGGAAGACTGGTACCGGGATCACTGCGTGGGGGGGTGATTCCAACATGTTTGATATCAAACATGACAGGGTTCATTACAGCCAGTTTAGAGATGGTCATCACATAATGACCAGGGCTACTCTATATGTCATAACGGCTAATGCACTTACAACCTGGGAGAATGGACTCTGAAGGTTGTAGGGGGGCCCACTCATTCAGTGGCACCCTCACACTTAGGACTCAGCACCCTGCCTTCAGGATTTAAAGGCCTGAATTATTGGTGACTTATACGTTTTAAGTTTGGTGACCTCAGATATAGTGACGCTTATATATGTTGTAAGTGGTGCTAGCACCAGCTTACGCAGACTGCATTGGCAGGGCTGGAGTCACAATTTGAATGGTCACTCATGGGTGGCATAATACATGATTCAGCTCATGGGAGACCGCCTGTGTACGTATGCCCTTGTTAACTTAGTACCATATAGTAGGAGCTTATCAGGGTACACCAGAAGCCAATCTGGAGTGTACCTAAGTACTCACCATGTCCAATTTTGCAAAGAAGCACAGAGACTGGGACCTTGATTAGCATGATCCCAGTCAGACTGATCAGAAATACATATTGACACCAGCAAAAAGTAGGGGTGACGATGAAAGCAGATCCTACTTTCCTACACAACACCTCCTGAAACGTAAGGAGATGAGACTAACCTTGCTCAGTTATGTCTTCATTTTCTAAGTGGAAATATCTGGAGAGTCCCTCTGCCTTGGCATGATTACTCCCAGGCCATGTCCCAATAAATAGTTCACCCCCTGTAGGGAAATGGACCACCTCGAAAGTTTGATATTTTCACCCTTCATTTGTTTAAGCCATAAGAGGGACTTATGGTCTGTCTGCAAATTAAATAAGCAGGTATGGTCTCAACTTCTTCAAAGCCCAGACCACAGCAAAGTCCTCCCTCTCTATAGCTGACTGAAGTTTCTCCCTGAGGGTCAACCTTCTGCTTATAAAAGCTACTGGTTAGTCCTGTCCATCTGGATTTAGTTGTGACAACACAGCTCCTACCCCTATCTCAGATGCATCTGTCTGGGCAAAGAAGGTTTTGGAATAGTCAGGACTTTTCAGAATGGGAGCAGTGCATGTGGCCTGCTTCAGGTCATCAAATGCCTTTGGTAGCTAATCGTCAACTGAACTTTGTTTGCCATTTTCTTGGAGGTGAGATCATTAAGGAGAGTCACAAAGGACCCATATCCCTTAACAAACCTCCTGAAGTACCCAGTCAGGCCCAAGAAAGCACAGACCTGAGTCTGGGTAGTGGGAGCAACCCAGTCCATGATGGTCTGGATTTTGATCTTCAATTTGGAACCTGGCCTCTACCTACCAGGTGGCCCGAGTACACAACCCTGTTTTGCCCTATCTGTCACTTGGTAGCCTTGATAGTGAGGCCTTCTTTATGCAGGGCCTCCAGAACATTTCTGAGGTGGACCAGGTGATCCTCCCAGGTGGAGCTACAGACATCATGTAGATATGCTGCATTATAGGCTTCCAGACCTGTTAGGACTTTGTTCGCCAGCCTTTGAAATGTGGTAGGTGCATTTTTCAAACAAAAGGACATAACAATAAATTGATAATGCCCACTGGGGGTTGAAAATGCTTTTTTATCTTCTGCTAATCGGATTTGCCAGTACTCATCTGTTAGGTCAAATATACTAAAAAACTTGCCTGAGGCCAGAGTATCTATGAGCTCATCTGTCCTCGGAATAGGATCGGCATCAGTCCTATTGATTGCAATGAGGCCTCCATAATACACACAAACTTCATCCCTCTTTTTAAACCCTTGGTGTGAGGTGAGGTTTTGGTACCTAGACTAGCCATATGGCTTTCTGAAGGTTCAATGACCTCTATCCTGATGCAGTTTCTGACATGGTCAGGCTGTCTGTAAATGTTGCTCTTTACTGGCAGATTTTCACCTGTGTCGACTTCATGGGCACACCAGGGAGTTTGACTGGGTGTCAACGAAAAGATATGTATGAACTGATTGAGGATACCCCTGCAACCAGCTTTTTGCTGGTCGGTGAGGCTGCCTGTAACTGACCCATCAACAGGGTTCTGAGAGAGGAGATCACAGAGAGGGACACTCTCTTCTTCCTGTCCCTCAGCAAGCTCATGTAAACCCAGTCCACAAAAGGTTTAAGGTTTTTCAAATGGAATACCCTGTGGGTTCTTGTGGGAGTTCCTAGGTCCACCAAGTAGGTGTGACCTCACTGTAGTGCTTGTAATTTGACACAATAGGACAAACCGGAACCCCCAGGAGGAGGCAAACACACTATTGCACCTTTAACCTATTAAGTGCTGCGTCGGGGCATTGGCCAACGGCAGCATTACCTCCCCAGTGCTGCGCACGACCATTGGACGTCCATTCAGCACTAGTTCCAATGGACAGCGCAGCACTGGGGAGGGATATTTGCGCCGCATCTAAGGTGTTAAAAACCTCATGTAAAACAGCACTCCCAAAAGAAGAGGTGATAAAACAAGACCCAGCACTCTCTTAAGGCGAGGCAAGAAAATAAATTCAGGTGCATTTAAAGTGACACACACATGTTTATTAATTCAATATTTTAAAAAGGAAGGAAAAATATATTGGTAATGCAAACTTTCAAATATCAAGTAATTCAAGCATAAAACCAGAATAAAATATAGCATATATATGTGTAGCAAAGAGCAAAGAAACTTAAAAATTATGTTTACAAAGTAGGCAACACCTCACCAATCATTCACTCGACATCCTCACCAACTATAGCTGGGGAGTCTGTTCACAGCTGGGCTTGGACTCTCGACCAGGACTCAAGTTCCGTTTGTCTTACAACAGTACGTCTACTACTCCGTAAGTGAGTTCCAATTCACCTGTCAGCATTATCTGGCTTTAATACGTTTACTCAACGTGAGGCGAAGGGTCTAGAAACCTCATCCCCTTCCTTCTGCTGTGAAAACCGAGCTGGCCATACTGGTCTGTGTGAAGGTCAAAACAGAAGCTGGCCAGGCTCCTGTATTTTGACTCCGAGTCACAGCTGTACATTCCGCCCATTCCCTGAAAGGTAACAAGCACGCATCCCATACAACATGTTCCAGTTTATTCTGATGGGTGAGGAGCAAAAACAAGTGAAAATCAAAAACATGCCCTCCCCATTTTGCAGCTACATGAGGAGACAAAAAAAGCAGTGTGTTGCACAAGATGAAGTCAGCACAGAAAATGGAGTCAATTATGCCAAATGGAGCCAATGGTCAATATACCAGTCTTAATATCACTACACTCACCTTTCTTGTTCAAGATTGTGTGGGGCCACTCCACTTGTCTTGGAGAGCTGTGGGCGCCACAGTCTCCAACACCCACACATTCTGGCCTGGCTGGTAAACAGTCAGGACAGCCTTTTCGTCATGCCAAACTTTCTGAAGCTCTTGGCTGGCCTCCAGGTATTTATTGGCCTTCCACATGCCATACAAGAACGAAGGCCAAGGACATAATCCACAATATCCTGTTTAGGAGGCCTGAGAGGTTGCTCCCAGCACTCCTTAACTAGACATAATAGACCCCTAACTAGATATTCAAACAGATGTTCAAATGGGCTATAGCCAATCCCCTTCTAAGAAACCTCTCTGTAGACAAAGAGAAGGCAGGACACAACATCCCATTTTCGCCTAAGCTTTTCTGGGATTTCCTTGATCGTACCCTTGAGGGTATTGTTGAACCTTTCAACAAGCCCATTACACTGTGGATGGTAGGGTGTGGTAAACTTATACACTCTTTCCACATTGCAGTTATGTAACTAGACATGAAGTTGGTACCTCTGTCTGTTAAAACTTCCTTATGGAAGCCCACAATGGAAAAGATTCCCAGGACGTTCTGGCGGAGAGAGGTTTTGGCCCAAAAATCAGGATGGCCATAAGGGCCATGTATTGTGACCTAATGGCCCGAATACAGATGATGGGTCAGAGCTCAGATAGGATTGGGATAAGCAGGGGCACCCGCCAGGGATGCCCCTGCTCACCCATCCTGTTTGCATTGTATATCGACCCGCTGGGGAGGCAAATTCTGGGGAACGAGGGAATTCAACCAGTAATAAGCAATGGTTTTGAAAGTAAAATCTTGGCATACTCCGATGATCTGGCAGTGATTACAGCAGAGCCAGCGGAGGCAATGCGGGTCTTGGTGGAAGTCACTAGGGAGTTTGGTATGCACTCTGGGTACCGCCTAATGAGTTAAAAACTCAGGTAATTTGCTCAAAGCATGTGGTCAAAGTCGATAAAAGATATGTTGACTCTGCGACATATCTCGGGGTAGTAATAAACACAGAAACAGGTTCTATAATTCAGGATAATTTTGCCCCACTTCTCAAACACATTTAACTAGATCTGAAGCGGATGGACTCATTGCATCTATCTCTTATAGGGAGGACTAACTTGTTAAAGATAACTATGTTACCTAAACTCCTTTACCTGTTTAGATGTATAACGTATTTAATCGAGGAAGGGATGCTAAAAAAGATTGAGTCTATTTTAAACAGTTTTCTCTGGAAATATGGTAAAATCAGGCGGGCAGGAAGATATATGATTCTTCCACAGGAACGCGGAAGTCTATCAGTCCCTAATATAAGATTCTACCACTGGGCCTGCTTGTTGTCGCAGATGGCTATATTATTTGAACCGGTACACAGTGGGAGACATACACATGACCCGACCTCTGATCTATGTGTTCCACCATCAATTTATGAACTATTGATGGAAGAAGGAGGCCGTGGGGGCACTGCTGAGAAAAAAACAGACGTAGTTTAAAAAAAAAATCCCGGTATAAGGTATCGCTTAGTGCTTGGGATCTGTGGAAAAATTTACAGAAAGTGCTCCATATCCCTAAGATTAATATGCACACCCCGCTGTGGAACTCAGGTTATCCACCAAACTTGAGTATGGATGGGGCCTGGAAATGCTGGGAACAGCTGGGTATCAGGACGGTGGGCGATGTGATGCTGAATGGCAGCATTACGAGCTTTAGTTAGCTACAGGAGAAATATGGTTGGCCCATTGGCCAAACCTTTAAATACTTACAGGTATCACAAACACTCAGAACTGCTATCTCGGATATTGCCCCAGGTGTCTGTTGCCCTGTGTTGGAATATTTGTTAAGAGGGGGCGATAGGATCAGGAGCATATACCAAGATCTGAGAGAAAAATTGCCTGACGATCTCTAGAAGCATGAGGCTACCTGGGCAGCTAGACTTCAAGATCCGGATACTGATATTTATAAGGCTCTGTGCTTGGGCAAGCAGGTACTACGGTCCTCAAACTTGAAGGTTCAGCATTTTAAAACACTCTTTAATTTGTACTACACACCATCCAACCTACATGTTTGGGGTATGAGGATTGATAGTAAGTGCCCTAGGTGTCAGAAAGGGCCGGGAGATCTCTTGCACATTTTTTTTATTGTGAGAGGCTCAGTCTGTTAATAACCGAGATTGAGAAGTTTTTGGAGGGGTTGCTAGGCTTAAAGATCTGCCTATCCCCGATGGTAATGATTCTTGGGAGTGATAGCAAAACGGCGCTCGTTAACAATGAAAAAGAGTCTTTTTTTTTTCTGGCTGTCGCTGTTTTGCGTATCTTACTTTCAGCCGCTTGGAAGGATTCAAATGCCCCAACCTTTCAAGTGGCTACTAGGCTGCTTGGTATCCATAACATTGAATCTACTCTATATCTCCACAAGGGTAAGAAAATGCGCGATTTTGGCAATAGGATATGGGATCCCCTGAAAAAATGGAGGGAGGGGCTGCTATAATAACTAACTGGGGTTGGATCCTCCTATCTATAAATGTATATTTATATGTATGTGCAAATATTTATTTATATGTATATTTATTGTATGGATCTATATATGCTGCTTCTCTGCTCCACAAAGGTATACTACTATACAATGTATTTTTTTTTTCTAAGGGTTCTGCTTTTTGTAAAAATTCTATATGATCTGCCCGTTTTGTTTCAATGAATTCTCAATAAAAAAAAGCATAAAAATATAAAAAAAAAGCCGAAGAGAGAAAACTTTTAAAAGCCAAAACAGGGCAGGAAAACTGCAGCAAAACATCAGCAGAGACTTGTAAAACTTCAGGGTTCACGATTCAAAATAATGTGAATTACGCGCCAATTTGCCAATAAAGCTGCACAACAGTGGATTTATGTTCTGTGACGTTTTGTGAAGTGAGGTGAAGCCTTTCCCAGCTCCACGGTAAATGTGGAGCTTTCTGATAAACATAGAAAAGGGTTTTTAGGGCAGCTGAGATGGAGAACTGCTCCCTGTTTTTTTGGGCGAGTGTTCAGGGCCTGACTGGGAACCGAAACCAGCCCTGGCAAACTGCTGGGCCGGCCCAGGGGGTTGCGACCGAGCTGTTTGCTAGGGCCAGTTTCGGACGATTTTGTTACAGGGGGCCGATATTGCGGGCCCCCGGTAATAAAAATGGCCCCCAAGGGGTACGAAAGTGGCCCTTACCCTGGCGGCTCACCAGGGAAATGCCCGGTGCCCGCTACGACCAGTCCGGCCCAGTGGGTGTTGCAGTCCAGGGCAGGCTAAGAGTGCTATGGGGGTGCGTTAGCAGGTGGAGCTAGCAAAGGGTCAAGAAGGTACGGGGTAGGCGGTCACTTAGCATCGGTAGATTTGTTTGCCAGGGAGCACTGATGTACGCCTTCACACAATAGGTATATCAGATGGGCAAGTTAAGGCACTAGAGGTGCTGTGAGCGCTCCAGCAGGTGGAAGGGTAGACCTGCTAGCTTTGTGGATGTATATGCAGAAAGGTGTTGGGTGTAGAGGGCACCCCCACGGAGATCCACAGAGGCTGTGGTAGCAGCAGTCCTAAAATAAAAAAAGAAAAAAAAAAGGAAAAGGAAAAGATTCCCAGGAAGACCTTGGCCACTACAGGAGCTGTATTGAATCTAAGAGGATTTGACATGGTTAAGCACCACTAGGATGTCACTGTGTCCAGATGCAGTTGGACGGTTCAGGAGACCAACAATGCCAATCCCTACCCTCTCAAAGGGAACCCCAATCACTGGAAGCTGAATTAAGGGGGTCTTTGTAGTTCCACCTGACTTACCGCTGGCTTGGCAAATGACACAGGAGCGACACATCTTCTTGGTGTCTTTTGACATATGGGGCCAGTAAAAATGAGGGAAATCCTGTTCCACGTCTTACTTTGCTCAAAGTGTCCTGTAAGGGGAATGTCATGTGCCAGGGAGAGAAGGAAACCCCTGAACGTTTAAGGTGTTACCAACCTTCTGATGGCACCAGGCTTGGGGTCTCTACCTTAAGAATACAGAAGCTCATCTTCCCAGTAGATCCTATGGCACCAACTTACATTCCCTGTTTCCTCAGCAGCAGCTTACTGTCTGAGGGGTTGAAGAGAGGAGCAGGATTGCTGCTCTAAACTCAAGTCTGTCCTTAAAGGGCCCCCAGCCCCAGGAACTCTGCCTGGCCAAACCCAAGTTCCTCTGAGACAGTTCCTTCACAGGGACTGGGGTCATATCCCTCAGGAAACTGATCCTCACTGGGAGTTTGGTAGGAGGATAATTTCTTACCCTTCCTGCTCCTTCTCTTAGGAGCAATCTGGTCCATTTTTCTAGGACCCACTGCTCCCTCAGTGCTGAGCTGTTTGACCTGAGCCCTGGTTACAGAAAAGACCCTGGCAGAAATGCCCATAATTTCTGCATGAGTCCTGAACTATACTTCAGACCAGGTTGACGTTTCTACATCATTGGCTAACAGACAATCTACAGGTAGGCCTGGAAATACCACAACTCTCTTAGGTCCAGTTACCTTTCCCCAGCTGAGGTTCACAACTACCGAATAATGATCAGTCCTGACATTGCTAGTGTTGGTGACTTGGTATATTTGTCCAAGTATGATTTGCTCAGGGGACAGAAGTTTATCTGTCACCTTGGTGACACTTGCCCCTGTGCACCTGAAAGCTATTGCTTCCTTCCCATGTATCAAATGCGGTTGCCTGTTCTTGACCAGGTTAATGGGACTTGCCAGTAAGGTGGCAGGATCAATGCCACCATCATAGACTAGAACAACTTGAGATGGGGTTCTGACTAGTCCAGACCCCACCTCAGAACCCAAGGTTAACCCAATTAATCCCTTATTTGCTGTACTACCACTTGTAATGGTGCTAGGGGGAGCAATTGCCTTAGGGGAAGTGGTAGTAGGTTCCTTGGCCTTTGGAAATCTGCATCTCTTGTCCAATGGGTCCTTATTTTACATAAATAACACCAAGATTGTCTTTTTGCTTTTCTTGGAGTGTTGGGACTTACCCCTAGATGCAGGTTTTTGGGGATCTTGAGAAAACTCCTTTCTGTCTTTGCCCTTTCCCCACCCTTCTCCTGGGTTTTAGAATAATCGTGCTTCTTCTGGTCCCTTCACTACCATGGTTCTCATGCTTAAACTTGGTGTGGAGCTATTTATCAGCATTCTTTCAGTGTTCTTGAGGAGATATCAGATCAGAGTCCACCAGGTACTGGTGCAAAAGTTGGTTCTGACAGTTATTAGGTCTGTGCTCCTTCATTATCAAATTGTACAATCCCTGATAGTCCTGTACCTTGCTTTCATGAAGCCATCCTTCCAGAACTTAATAGACTTATCAATGAGTCTGCCCAGTCCTGGGCGTGTGTATTCTGGGTATCTCTGAACTTAATCCTGTACTGTTCAGTGGTAAGCCAAACCCATCAATGAGCGCACTCTTTAGAACTGAATACTTGTCATCATCCTCTTTTCTAACAGTGAGGAGCTTAACTCTACCTTTGATAGCAGAGGAGAGCCACAGGATAGCTGCCCACTACCCTTGAGGGACCTTGTGAACTTTGCAGCCCCCCTCTAAGGCAGATATCGATGTCTGAATGTTATCCCACTCCTTCGAAGGAGGAACTATTCTGCTGGGGTTCCTAGTGTCAAAGGATGGTTTCCTGATTCTAGGTATAATCGCACTGCCACCATTTTTCCTAGCTTTTTGGACTTCCAGGGCCTCCTTGTCAAGGACCAATGGATCTTGCCTGAGCTCGAGTCTAACTCTCTCAAGTTTGATCAGGTGGTATTCCCTCTCCAAGTAGTCCTCTCTCTGACTAGAGAATTAGGTCCCAATTGAATGTCTTGAAGCATTGGACTCGGCAGAGGGAGACCTAGATCTCGTCTGTCTGCTTTAAACCCTCCCAGAAGGAATAAAGGGGGCCTACTTCTATTGAAACCCCCTGTGCCATCTGCACTGTCCCCTGGGGCAGAGTTCAGAACAATGGTGTCCTCAGACCCCTCTTGTTCATGCTTAGAATTAGGGCTACTAGGGGTTACCCCTCTTGCCCCATCTTTTGGACTATCCCCACCTACCTTGTCCTGATCCCCGGACCTGTTGGGGCTCTGGAGATAGTCTAGGATAAGCAGCTCAATTTTTTTCATTTTTAGTAAATTCTGAAAAGAAAATTGCAAAACGCAAGTTCTTGATTTTTTGATTTTTTATCATAATATTTTATCATTCAAATCTATTCAATGATTTCATAGACCACAACACAATTCAACACACATATGTTTTAAATTACAGGCAATGTGTACATGTAAAAATGTTAACAAATCTTCAACTTTTTTTTGTGGCAATTTTGTATTGATTTAAACATGGAAGGCGATTAAACATACAGTTTCAGCATCATAGAACATATACAGCACATATACAGTCAGGTCCAACTAGTATATCAGCTTCAAATCAGTAGGAATTCAACTAGATTGGATGCAGAAATATAGGAGCATACATGCACGTAATTACAACCCTCAGTCTGAGGTAACCTCAACCTCGTCTAGTCGCGGTGGCTCACATATATCACCCCTAAACTTATTCCATGCACCCCATATTCGCTCCCACTTCCCAGGGCATCCACGGTGGACAAATACCGCTTTTTCGGCCTCCATTGCTTCATCCATGACCCTGCACCAGTCCCTTAGCGTAGGCAGCACATCAGAGCCCCACAGCCTGGCAATATTACGTTTCCCCATCATCATACCCAGCATGGCCTAATCCTGTTGGCGATGAGTTAGGTCAGTAGCTT
The DNA here is from genome assembly GCF_964263255.1 of Lissotriton vulgaris. Lineage (NCBI taxonomy): Eukaryota > Metazoa > Chordata > Amphibia > Caudata > Salamandridae > Lissotriton > Lissotriton vulgaris. The sequence continues at coordinate 412,941,128 of NC_141695.1, forward strand.
CCCATACATTCAACAAACAGCGCCGGGGATCAGGCAGTAGGGAAACAGTTAGAGTCTGGGAGATGGAACGCATCACAGCAGTCCAGTACATTGCCACCCGACCACAGTCCCATATAGTATGATAGAATGTCCCCTCCTCCCCGCACCTACGCACACAATACACATGTGACGCCTTCCCTATCTTGTAAAGGATCGTTCTGGTGTAGTACTTGCGGTGTAATATTTTCAGTTGGACTCATTTGAGCCTGGAGGGGATAGCCGTTGCCCATGGGGAGGAAAGGGCCTCCTGCCACTTCGAGTCATCAAATTCACCAATATCACAGACCAATTCAACCTCAGTTTGGATGTCATGTCAGGAAGGTTGTTAACCAACTTTCGATATGTAAAAGATGTTGCTTTGCGTGTCATATGTTCTGTCAGTAACCTATCTTCAAGAGGGGTGGATTCCTGCAAGTCCATCCCTGCTGGGATGGCTGTTTGCAACGCATGTCGAATTTGGATATATCTAAACCGCTCCATCTGTGCCATATCATAATTTGTTTGCAGGAAGGAGAAGTCCACCACCTTGCGTTTCTTCTAAAGGTCTCCTACCACTGAAATACCTATGTTGTTCCAGGCCTGGAAACCTTTACTGTTGCGTAGAGAACCCAACCTGTACGAGTCCCACAATGGTGTCATTTGCATGATAAGATTAAAACATTGAAGGCGCCTATGCGCTTTGTACCAGAGTTGCACCGAGTGGCGTGTAGGGCCCAATAGATCTAAAGGCACATGACGACTGTAGAGGTTACCCAACAGTCCTCTAGACTCCAAGCACTGTCTGTCTGCTAAGTATGCTGGTTCAGTCTGTGGGGCATGCAACCAATAATTGATTTGTTTGAGGTGGGCTGCCCAGTAGTACAATTCGATATTTGGGAGCGCGATGCCTCCGCCATAGCAGGCCTTTACCAGCTTACCTTGTGCAATACACGCTGGTTTCCCATCCCATAATAAGCTAGAGACCGCCGCCGCGATTGCTGTGAAATAAGGTGCATGGACCGGGAGAGGTGTATTTTCCAGGAGATACAGGAAGCGTGGGAGTGACATCATTTTGTATAAGGCTGCTTTGCCCAGAAGCGTGAGGGGGAGGGTCCACCACACCTTCACATCTCGTTTGAAACGGTCCAGTGGGGGCTTCAAATTCAAAGTGTAGAATTCATCTGGGTTTGATGTAACATAAACACTCAGGTATTTGAACGCCGACCCAGTGGGTCGTAAAGGGCAGCTCGCAGGGAGCAGAGGCGGGAGGCCGGCTGGAACAAAAATGATAGATTTAGACCAATTAATCCTGTATTCCGACACTCTTCCAAATTTTTCACATACATTCAGAAGTTCTAGAATTGATTTTTTGGTGGAAGTGAGATAAAGAAGCATATCGTCTGCATATAGAGATATGCGATCTTCCCATACTGTGGACCAGCGGATACCTTTGATAGAGGGTTCCCACCGGATCCAAATCGCTAACGGCTCAAGAATCAGTGCAAATAACAAGGGGGATAAACGGGCATCCCTGCCTTGTACCACGGCCGAGTGGGAAATCCATTGAGATGTGCCCATTAGCTGCCACGTGGGCCAAGAGTTTGGCATAGAGTAGACGGACCCAGGCGAAGAACTTAGGGCCGAAGCCCATGTGTTGGAGCACCGCGAACAGGTAAGGTCACTCTACTGTATGGAACTCCATAGTGGCGTCGAGAGAGAGGACAGCAGGTTATTGTATGTGTTCCCAGCGGGCCAGAACCGCCTGCAAGCGGTGCAGGTTGAGCGCTGTACTATAATGCGGCATAAAGCCAGACTGATCTGGATGTACAAGGTTGGCAAGATGGGGGGTCAGTCGCAACACCAGTAATTTGGTGAGGATCTTTGGTTCTGCGTTTATCAAGGAGATAGGGTGGTAGGAAGCACAAGTCATCGGAGTCGTGCCAGGTTTATGGATCGGGATAATCGTGGCGAGGCATTGATCCCTAGGCAGTTCCCCAGTTTCTAGACTATCAGAGAACATATTCAGTAGGAAGGGGGCCGTCATTTGCACATTTTTCTTATATAATTCCACCAGAAGCCCATTAGGACCCAGTGCTCTGCCAGACGCGAGCGCGTAAGTCGCCTCTTGTATTTCATCCGAGGTGATGTCCGCCTCCAGTAGGAGCACCGCTTCTGGGGAAAGGCGAGGGATCTTCAGATCTTTGATATAATCGTATGCTTCCTCCACCGTGTAGGACGCTTTGGGAGCATAAGTGTTTTCAAAATGATCGGCCAGGAGACCAACTATGGCTTCAGGCAGAGATCATAGACCCCGTGGAGACGTCAGTTGTGCAATGACTCTACCCGCTTTTTCTTTTTTGTCCAGCCAGGCTAACATCTTCCCTGCTTTATCCCCTAATTCGTAAACTCTGTGGCGGGTCACCTAGAGTGCGTTTTTTACCATTTCTCTCTGATATGTCACACACGTGGTTTGTTTAAGGTGAACCTCCTGGGTAGCCCCCGGCGAAGGGTGAGTTTCCTGCTCCGTTATTGCGGTGGCAAGCTCTTCCTCAAGGGCGTTTAGTTCTGCCGCTGTGTTCGCTTATGGCCGGTAATAGAGGCCATCGCCTGCCCACGCAGGAATACTTTGTAGGCCTCCCACAGGGTACTGTGGGAGTCCACGGAGCCAGTATTTTCTTGAAAAAATTGCTTGGTGGTTTTGGTAAGATGCTTCATAAGGGGGCAACCTGTAAATAGCCCGCATGAACCGGGAAAATACCCCGCCTATGCATACGGTGGTTTGTGTACGTGAATAGCAGTGGGGAGTGATCAGAAATACCCCTGGGGCGGATATCCGCCTCTTCAATGCCTTGTAAGCCATCTGCGGACATCAGAACATAATCAATCCGGGAGAGACAATAATGGACCGCAGAATAGAAGGTATATTGTCTATCATCAGGGTGTTTGCACCTCCAGCAGTCCTTAAGCCCCAGGGCATCCAGCAGTCCCAGCAGTCACCCTCCCCCTCGTACCACTGTTGTGGGCGGGTATCTATCGATCTCGTCATCGATGATATCATTAAAGTCGCCCCCTATCACCAACGTCGCTACAGGTAAAGTCATTATGAATGCCGTGAATGCAGAGTGTGCCTTAGCCTGTAGGGCAGGTGGGATGTAAACAGAAACAAAATTAAAAAGACGACCCTCCCATTGGCATGTTATGGCCGCAAAGCGGCCCTGATCATCAACTTGCATCTGCTGGCATACCAGCGGGAATTTTTTTCTTACAAGGATCTCTGTTCCTCTAGAACCCAAGGAGAAGTCTGCATGTGCCACAATCTTATAACCCCACCTATACATCGCCTTGGAAGCAGAGCCCACCAAGTGCGTTTCCTGCAGTAGAACTATCGCCGGATTACATCGTTTCAAGTACTGCAGTACCAGACCTCTCTTCACCCTGTCTCCCAATCCCCGGACATTCCATGTCAAAACGGTTAGGGCTGACTGATGGGAAGGTTGTGTCTGATGAGTCTCAGGTGTACCTATCACGTGTGTAGCCATCTATGGATGAGAGTTGTGTTGTGCAAACCGAGATGAACCTGACCTGCAATGTACCTTCACTAGAGCAGCATGTCACCTTTGCAACCATACAAACAACAGAAACAACAAAATGAAACAACCCAGCTACCCCCTCACCCTGGGTCCCTCCCACCCTCCCTGCCTCCCTGCTTGGCGGACCTTCAACTGCCCGCCACCCCAACTCCCATAACCCAGTACTTGCTTGTCGGGGAAAAGAGTTCAACGAGGCTCCAGCCCTTTAGAGCCCCCAGTCCTGTCCCAGTTCAGAACCACAAAACGGCGAAAGCACAGATTTATACGGGACCGCCGTGTACATCGGGAGTTTGTATTGTCAGGATGGTGGTCATTCCTTTTCTTGTAGTGGGACTTGGCTCGCATCCGGGCTTCTGGAGCCAAGAGTTCCTGTAGCATCTTCGTTTTCTCGGTGGCTGTGCGGTCTGGACCTGCGATCTGAACTGTGGACCGTGCGCCATCCCTCCAGCCTGTCATGTGCCGCCTCGGGCGAATCAAAGAACCAAGTCCTGTTGTCCGCCACTACTCGAAGTCGTGCGGGGAAGAGCATAGAGTATGGTAGCTCCTGTGCCCGGAATAACTTTTTAACTTCAAAGAAGCTCTGCCGTCTTCTGGATACGGCCACCGTGTAGTCCGGGAAGAACGTCACAGTGGAATTTAAAACACGGATGGGGGGAGACTCTTGCTGCTTGTAAAATGCCATCCCTGTCCATGAAGTTAAACAGCCTGGCGAGCACCGGTCTTGGGGGCGCTCCCGGCTTGGGTTTGCCACCAGGCACCCTGTGGGCACGCTACACAGAGAAAAAATTAGAGAGCCTCTCAGGTTGCAGATTAGTGGTAATTAGGTCCTCCACGTATAAGTCCATTGCCCGGGCACCTTCAGACTCCGGAATACCAATAATCCTTACGTTGTTGTGTCTTGCGCGCCCTTCCTGCTCGTCTAGCTTCTCAGCAAGTGATTTGTTTTCCTTTTCCAGCTGGGCGACAAAGGTCTGTAGTTCTGAAGTGTCCGTAACTAGAGATTTGGCGACTATCTCTACTTCTTTCACCCAATCCGCCAGCTTGTGGAGGTCAGCTTGCAACAGAGAAACATCTGTAGACATAGTGCCCACCGTTTTCTGCACATTCGCCAGGGCCCTCATCACGTCTTTAAAAGTGATCTTTTTTGTTCCTTCGCTGTCCGGAGGCTTGCCCTGAGATGGCACCAGAGATGAGTCCTTTTCGTATCTGAACTTATCCAGCTTCGCCTGCGTGGTGTGGTGCTTTGGCCCTCTGCCCGCCATGTTCACGCAGCTCGTGAAGCGCACAATGCCTGACAACCAGACCGGACTAATGTTCTTAGGTGGCAGGAGTTAGACAGGTGCCTAAAAGGGACCCGGCACAGTTCGTAGCGCTGTAGGAGTAGGCAAAGTAGGGATTCCCACCGTGAACCAGCATGATGACAGCAGTCCTCACCTATCTAAGTGAAAGGTAGTGCAGGGTGCGCTGCAGCCTGTCGACAACTCACACCAGGGTGTATCCCCCAGACTCTCCCACCACCGTCACTCCAGGCTGGGCACCGCGCAGAACCCTTCCAGGCGCCAGGATCACCGCACCAGGTTTCAGGTGGCCCCCGAGGGGCTATGGCGCAACACAGGTCAGCGTGGGCAGTAATCACGCCCTGGGCAGCAGCCGTCAAATCTGTGGCGGCGGGAGGAGGAGGGGGCCTCGAGCATGCCACAGCTGCAGCAGTTGTTGGTGTGCCATACCTTCTCTCGCGGCCAGCAGCGGGAGCAGGGCCTCCTAGGCGGCTGAATCAAGCAGCCGCGTTGCAGGGGAGCAGGCACCAGACGCTGGAAAAAATCACGAATGTGGGCCAGCACAGGAGAGGAGCGCACACTTTCCACACCTTCAATAGGGGGGGGGGCGAAGGCCCCGCCGTCGTACCCCCAGATGGCAGTGGCGCCTGGCTCCCACTGAGGCGTGTTCCGTCCCGGACGGGACCTGGTACTTTAGTACCCAGTCCAGGCGTTGCAGTTAGGCCGCTTTCTCTCGGTCGGCCGCTCGGGCAGAAGGCAGGGCCCGATTTTTGCCAGAGTTGAACCGGACAGTGCCGCTTGCGTTCCAACTCAGGCTACAGCCGTCAGGGCATCAAAGAATCACGGAGAAGTGTACGGATTAATGAAATGGGCAGCGGGGTCCTCGGAGCTCAAAGGCTAAGCGGCCATCTTGTTTGGCCGGTAGCCACGCCCAAAAAACTTCAACTTTTAGTACCAAACCAATTTGTGCATTAGGGTTCCACACACAATTAAAAAATAATAATGACAACATACACATGAAAAATTAATATAAATAGAAAAAATTAAAACATAAAAAAGCGCACCCAGCAGTGTTGTGGTATTTGTTTCACAAAATATCTGTAGCCTTTTTTGTATAACGCAACTCACGTCTGGGCGAAGGCCAAACAATGTAGTATTCAGTTTAACCTGGATAATTCAGTTGGTCAGTTTGTGAATTGATTTAAGAACATTAATATGAGAAGGACTGGTTAAACTTTTTCAAATTACATATGCGTGCATTGTGATCGCTGTCAGTGCAGGATGAGTGTGAAAGTGAAGGGCGAGAATAAGGAGTGTGTTGTCTGAATGTAGAGTGCATTCCAAGACACTTGAAGTAACTCAGCCTGTTAATGATGGCGGCGAAGGGTTTCAGATATAAGTTAAACTATTGCTATTATGACATTAATCATGGATCGAGGGTGGAGGAAATAAATAATGTTCTACTCCTGCATAAAACTTCCAGTTTTATTATTAGGGTTGCCCACTCGTTACTTTGATGTCCCAGACGGTGCAAAAATAAGCAGTCATATAAAGCTGTATTTTTAACACTTATCTGTGCATACTTCAAACAGCAACTATAAATAGAAAGCCATTAATTATGTTGTAGGGTTGCCGGAATGATCCATGACTGATGATTAAAGGGAACAAAGGCATAAAAGTCACATTATAAATGAATACATACTTTTTTATTTATAACTTAATTTTGTGTCAAGACAAGGTCTTTGCGGGCTCTTTAAACAACACACAAACCCTAATTTATATTCCTTTTCATGAAATGCATTCTCACACTACAGAAAAAATGTAACAAATAGGCCGAGTGTGGGCCCAGGTGTACTGGAACCAGAAGGAAAACTATGCCTTGGTAACCAGTTTACAAAGGTATGTAAATATGCAAATGGTCTTTAAAGACCTGTGAAAAACTTGAGTGTGCTGGAGATAAGACTCCAAACACTTCCCAGCCAAGCCCACAGCAGCTCAAGCTGCTGCAGCCCAGGCTGAGACACACGACGGGGTGGCTGAAGCCCTTTCAGCCCTACGGGCGTTGCACACCTGGTGGGAGGTGTTGTTTTGGAACATCATGGGAGGTGGGAGATTAAGTGAACTGCGAACAGTGAGGAGAGAGCCGAAATAACAAAGTAGTGCACCGAAGCAAAACATATGAGAAAAAATGAGAGGATCCATGTAGTAGGGGCAATCTTCAGGGCGGAACAAAAAAGCCCAAAGATGGGACAAATGAATGCTATATACCAACTAAAAGAAAGGAATTTGGAAAGGGAAACGAAAGAAACAATGGTAAGCGCTGGACAATTTAAAAGCCCATAGACTGAATACCACAGGTCTCTAAGCGAGACCAACAAAGAAGATATAAAAAAACTTTAATAATTAGGAAAAAATAAAAAAGAAATATTTTAAAAACTGAAAAAATTGTAGCATAGAAATGCGAGGTACTTGAAAATGTTAATGAAATATTTGATAGAGACTGTCATTCTCTGTTTCTTGATTACATTGTATTGTAGTTTGTCAACTTGTGAAGTTCGCATGAATCTTGTTTATTTCTGATTAATAATGCTTTTTGGTGTAACTTTAATGTTTTATAACAACAAATACTCCAAAGGAGACCTACTACGAGACCCACTAGATCAATGTAGGTAGCACAAATAGGGATAAAAACCTATGGATGGAGTGAGATTAAACACCAACTCACTAGGGATGTGTATGATATGCTAACCATATCTATGTAGTGGCAGGGGGCAACACTAGTTGTTTTTAGTTACCCTCACACACCCTAGTGGTGTCATGCTTCATCATCGGGTCACCCAGACTCCTACAGGTCGGGGTGGGCTCAACCACAGTGTTGGGAAGCTCTTGTGATAGTGAAGGCAAGTGGATATAAATAAAATACCTCAATCAGACCCCTGGTATCCCTTTATTCATTGGTCTGGTTGGGTTGTTATAAAATAAGTAAAAATGGGTCTTACAAGGATTATTATGGTCCTATGACCCTGGTTAAGTGCTGACATGTTTCAGTCCTTGTGTGGCCATAAAGGTCCCGGACTTTCTTCAGGGCAAGAATAAGTCACCCCCTTATGTGTGGGGATACTAAAGAGGGGGAATTCCCTACCCTATCAATGTAGCAAGGGAAGAGTAGCTTCTCCTCGTGTTTGTATAGTAATAATATTGTGAGATGCCAGGCTCCATCTGCAGAAAAATTATGGCAAAAAACACATTATCAGATACAGACATTATCCATATTCTTTTGTGAATTCCCACGCGTGGCACACTGACTTCTCAGTGAACATGCTAGAATTGTGGAGAACACAAGTGCTCTCATTCTATGTCACTCAATCTTTTATGTAGTGGCATTTACATTGTGTGACACCCAATAGTTAGTGTCAAATATCACACTCTATTTTGATCAAAAGAAGTGACATTGTGAAGTGAAATACCAAAACAGTGGTCGCAGTCTCAATTGCAGTAAAAACTCCCATAGGAACACACACATACATGTTCTATAATCGTGTATAGCGTTCTTCACACACGCACATTCATGCATATCATGCAGCTGTCACATATTCCATAGTAGCACTTACCCAAATTATGTTGGGCGTAAGCTTCTCAGTCAGCAAGGTGAGGTAAGTATCGGTGGTGGTATTGTTGAAATTAGCATTAGACTAGAGAGAGCCTCCAGCGTAGTAAAGAACAGTTCGTTAAGGTCCGTGGTTAATGTGGGATGGGGGCGGGAGTGCTACTTACTTATTGCGAGGACGCTCCCTACCGGCAAACAAAATGTCTCACCTCCCGGCTTGCGGCTGCTGTTCTAGCCGGAGCCGGTGAGAGCAATGTTTATTTCCGTGTTGTGCGTGACGCTTGTGACGTCACAGCCGGAAGTAGTCCCGTTCCTGGGTTGAGTGGATGACGGGAAACGTAGTCTTTAGCTCCAGTTTCGGGCTGAGTAACAGGGCTGCCTTAAACAGGGGTTGGTCATGCGAACTGTTGTTTTTTTGGCGCATATCTCTTTGTAATAGGTATTAACACCTGTACTTGTAGTTATAATGATGCAGTACTTAACTATATAGTGGTGTAATACACGTGATTCTTACCAATACAAAGCATATTTATAGTCAAAATATGAAATTCTTCATGTAGCGAAGAACCATGTCGCACGGGCACATTGAAACTTCGCAACGAAGTGCGATGTCACCATGACACACTGAAAATTGTGACACAATGTGTAAACATATTTGCAACATGTGAAAATCACACTTTTTGCATTTATCATGACTATTTGTAAAGGGCTTAAATAGTGAACGGTCTGTAATCTGTAGGATCACAGGAACGAGTTCCTATATTATTGGTGACTACGTTTTTTAGCAGTACTGGGGTCAATCGTTGACAGGATGCACAGAAGGCATGGTTATGCACATCGGGAGACTTTTTATTGCAGGCTAACTAAGATTAGACTGTATTGTTCAATATAAGGTTCGTTCCATTCAGTGATCACAGCAGGGACTACCATAGTGTCCCTAATTCATAGTCTGATGCTGTACTATTATACTAGGGTTGAGGGTCTATCTAACCATAGTATCATTTTCTCAATTGTGCCCATGGTATGGAATCATTAAGGCCCATGATGTGAGTTTTGAGACGATAGACCCACCTCTGTTCTTTCTCTAGTAGTATTTTTTGTAGGTTATTGCCCGGCTTAATTTTCTCGATCACAGTCCATTTTATATCAGTGTCCTTATGATGTTTCTCAACATAATGAGCTGTGAGTCTGGTAGCGGTGATTGCCCTCCTTATTGTACTGCGGTGTTCACTGATAAGTATCTTTATCTTCCGTGAGGTCATTCCCACATAGGACAATTGACACGGACATTTGATCAAGTAAACTACTGCCTCCGAATTCGAAATAGTTTTATAAAATGTGAGTCTAGGAAGGATTCCCAAGAAGATTTGGTAATGTTAGACGTTATTCCGCAGTTTTTTGGATTTATGATTTTTTGTTTATGTAGACCAAAACTGAGCGCTGTTATTACCCTTTAAGTCGTAATGACGTTTTGCCCAGAGGTCGTCATTGTTGGATCTTTTGATTGTCCATTTCATTTTTTTTAGGTCCGACCAATCCTGAAGTTTTTCAAGAAGGACCCTGTCCCCCGGGCTTTTTCTTAGCATTCATAACAGTCTGTTGATCTCTTTTTTGTGGGTTTTTAGGGCTGATTTCTGGGAGCTTGAGATCTTCCTTAGGGCACCAGAGCCACAGAATATCATCTGTGTACCTGTACCACCCACAGATGTTATTTGTGTAGGGGTTAGGTGCCCAGTTGTTCTGATTTTCAAAGTGGCTCATGTACAGGCACGCTAGAATGGGGGCAAATGTACTGCCCATAGATGTACCATGGACATGCAAGTACATCTGGTCCGGGAGAACGCAAAAAGAGACTACCTGGGGAACCAAGGACCTCGCTGTTCTATACAATCCCCAAGATCCACAAAGGGAAAACACTGCCACCTGACAGACCTATTGTGTCTGGCTGTGGATCGATTTTGGAGCCTCTTTCGCAATATACAGATTGGTTTCTATTACGCCCTTAGGTCAAACACATTAAATCTTATGTACAAGATACGAAACATCTATTAAATCTGATCATGGACATCGAGTTCGACCCTGACCAACACATTTTGGTAAGCCTTGATGTGGAGGCACTATATACAAGTATCCCACAAACTGAGAGTGTAGAAGTGATTCAAAATTTACTCCAGAGTGAAAATTGGAAATGGTCAGCCCCAGTCGAGTGGATAGTCAACCTCATTAGACTTGCACTGACAGAAACATTTTCAAATTCGAAGACCAGATGTACTTGCAAGTCCATGATACATCTATGGGCAGTACATTTGCCCCCAGTCTAGCGTGCCTGTACATGAGCCACTTTGAAAATCAGGTGGCCTAGCAACTTACATTAAAATCTCAACTGTTGGGAATCTACAGGTGCTCACTTCCAATTCTCCATCCATAAATACTGTTGAGATGGTATTAAATATTGGGGGAAACAAGAAAGATGTCCAGCTGATCAACACCTACATCAACCCAAAAAAGAAAAAACAAGAGGCAAAGCGTCTAACGGACTATATACATCATGTCTTGACAACGCAAACCTCACCTTACTTAATTGTCTCTGTTGACTTCAACCAATTTATTTTAGGGTCATCCTTGAACAGTGACATTCAGGCCCAGTCTTACCATTGGAACATCCCAAATCAAACTTGGAGCAGCCAAGGTAAAACCGCTAAGTTAGCAAAGGACCTGTTGGAAGACTTGGAACATATGGGCTTGAGGGTCCTAAATGGAAGGTTTCCTGAAGATTCTCCACCCATGGCCACGTTCAACTCAGGCAACATAACCTCGACAATAGATTATACGTTGGTCTCTCTTCCTCTTTTCCACAACATTCTTGGCTTTAACCTAGGGGATAAGGGAGACAGTGACCATCGCCCCCAGGAAGTCTCTTTTTGCGTACTCCCGGACCTAATACTTTTAAATCCAACAGGTCCACATGCTAGCCACACCATAGACCTTAAACGGATCAAAACCTCAGTTGCTAATACGCCTGAGGTACTACAAGCTGCTAAATATCAACTAAACAGCTTAAACTACCCCTCAAGCAACCCAGTAGCAGGTTGGGAACAATTTACGGCTGATTTTGCAAATCAATACTCATCTATCGTACGGCACAGCTCATCTGTTGGCTCTGGTGCCCTAAGGAAGATCTCAAGCTCCCAGAAATCAGCCCTAAAAACCCAGAAAAAAGAGATCAACAGACTGTTATGAATGCTGAGAAAAAGCCCGGGGGACAGGGTCCTTCTTGAAAAACTTCAGAAGGATTGGTCGGACCTAAAAAAAATGAAATGGACAGTCAAAAGATCCAACGATGACGACCTCTGGGCAAAACATCATTACGACTTAAAGGGTAATAACAGCGCTCAGTTTTGGTCTACATAAACAAAAAATCATAAATCCAAAAAACTGCGGAATAACGTCTAACATTACCAAATCTTCTTGGGAATCCTTCCTAGACTCGCATTTTAACCAGCAGGTCGCCACTGTAATTAAGCCCCAGGAAGCCCCAGAGGGCCAACCGCTACAAACAACAACAACTTGGCTAGAATCCAAACCTGGAATCTCCGCGGTTCTGCTTAAACTCATTGCGAAGGGAAGGAAGGATGGTGCAGCAGGGCCAAACAGGATTCCTCCGGCCCTGTTCAAACTTGAGCCAGAATACTGGGCAGAAACGCTAACCCCTGTTTTCACGTCTGTGAGTCGATCCAGGATTCTTCCTGCCTCATGGAGGGGTTCAATCATTTCACCAATCTACAAGGCGGGGGATAGAACGCTGCCAAAAAATTACCGGCTGATAGCACTCCTGGATATCGAGGCTAAATACTTTGCTGGGCTCTTACTGACCCACCTGTGCGAATGGGCTACACACCATAATATAATTCCGCCGAGCCAAACTGGTTTCAGCAGAGAAACGGGAACAACGACAAACCTGCTGGCAATTTTGCAACTTATTGACAAAGCAAGGGTGACCAAACAGGCTCTTCACCTTTGCTTTGTCGACTTCAAGGCGGCGTTTGATAACGTCAACCCGGGCTACCTCTGGAGAAAACTGGCCTCCTGGGGGATCCCTGATCCCCTACTGAACCTTTTGATCGAACTGCACACCAACATGTGGGTCCAGATAAAGCTCGGCAACGGCACACACCTTTCCAGGCGCATTCCAACCACCAACAGCCTAAAGCAAGGGTGCGTCTTAGCACCAACCCTTTTCAACCTATTTACAGCCGACTTACCACTTGCCCTAGAAACCTGTAACGTGCACGCTCCACGCTTGGGGGGCAAAGCGCTGCCTAGCTTATCCTACGCAGACGACGTGGTCCTGGTCAGCCACACTAAAGTAGGTCTCCAAAACCTCATTAATGCACTGCATGGTTATGCAGAAGCGAACCTGTTAGAAATAAATATCGACAAGACCAAAGTTCTGTCTATAAATGGGAACAAAGAGCTGCACACTTGGTTCCTTGGAACAAAGGTTGTCGCAAACTGTTCAGAGTACAAATACCTTGGAATATTGTTCGATAAAGGAGGTCGCTTTTTGAACCAACTAGAGGCAATCAAGAGGAAAGGGATGCTGATAGCTACCACGCTTAAACAGCTAAAGTCTAATCTGAATGGTCCCACTCTACTCCCACTGCTCCGTGTGGCACAAATCAAGCTAGAGTCATCTATAACATACGGCAGTGAGGCTCTAAAAGGCATAGATGAGAAATTGCTGGACACAACCATTGCAAAGGCCTACCGACTTCTCTTTAATCTGCCAACCTACACCTCACAAGCCCAGATCCGGTTAGAGTTTGGACTGACCTCCCAAAAGCTTGCAAGAAGAGGTTCATACATAAAGTGCTGGCAGAAAATAAAGAACTCGCCAGAAAATTCACTGAACCATCTGCTATGGCTAGACCTAAGCAGCTCTCTTCAACTGCCGGCGAAAACTTTTCTAGAGGAATCCCTGACTGTCACAGGTCTAAAAGAACTATGGGAAACTCCTTTACCGCATGTGCAATTCAAGCGTGTTGTAAACAAAAGCTTAAAAAATCAATCGCACCTGGAAGATAAAGCGACCTTTTCAATTTTAATCTTTATTTCGGTCAATTTGACCATCAAAGATATTGAATAAAACACATGTGATACAATATAAAACCTTTCCACCATGAAAAAGAAAGTAAATACATCTTAAGTAACAGTAGATAAAAGGTCATACATTAAAATTCATGTTCTTGTACTTAGGTACTCAACTGCGACTTTAAAATACGGGTGCGGGTATGCCAGACACTTGTAAGGAATTTGGCTAGTGCAAACACCGTTGGTCCCGAAACATCGGTTTTTAAAATTCTATACATCGGGAGGTATTGCCTACAACCATAGTTTCTGATAAGAGGTAAAAGCCAATATTTCCTAGCGGCCTTATAAGTTGGACAGAACAAAACCACATGTAGGTCGCTTTCGTCATTACAAGTGCATGCAGGGCACTGCTTGGTGGAGGGCGGTGTTGACCAGGAACTGGTGTATGACCGCAAGGGCAGTGTGCCATATCTCCATTGGAGAAATAGCTTCCTGGTCAGTGCAGGAGTCATCCCATCCAAGACCCTCTCCAGCCTGTAGGAATCCTTACTTTGTATGAATGCAGATGTTAATGACTCCTCATGCTGGCAATCTAAAACAGTTGCCAGTTTCTGCTCATAGTAAGCCTTGGCCAAAACTCTTCGCGGGATCATAAATGACGCATTAGTTGGATCGGACCACAGATCAGGGAACCCCATTCTCTCACAGGACATTTTTATATATTTTATCCAGCTCGTTGTACACCAAGCCCACGGACAAGAATAGTCTCTTACGGTTTGATAGTGCACATCCTAGGAGCCTAAGAGAAAATTTACCCATAGGCCAATTCCTGCGAATTCGCAGAAACTGTTCTGTCATCAAGGACTTCAAAAAAGAGGCCGATATTCTGACAAGTAAATTGAAAGAGAAAAAATATCCAATGAGAATAATTGAAAATGCTAGGAAGCGAGCACGAAACACACCGAGGGAGTCCCTACTCGAAACCAATGAGAGAACTGAACCACAACAACTAATATGTGTAACCATATTTAATTCCTCGTCAAACCAGATCAAAAAGATCATAAACAAAAAATGGAATATCTTGACATCCAATAACCTGGAATATGAGAAACCAATGCTTTCATTTAAAAGAAGTAAGAGCCTAAAAGATTCACTTGTGCATACCAACAGCTTCAAACCAACAATAAATACACAAACGACTCTTTGGAATACCGCTCCAGTGACGGGACATTATCCTTGCGGGACATGTGTGGACTGTGAATTTACTGAACACACTACACAACTGGATCTTGGCCTAAATACACCTTGGGAACAGAGATGCCACACAAATTGTAATTCGGAGGCTGTAGTTTACTTGATCAAATGTCCGTGTCAATTGTCCTATGTGGAAATGACCTCCCGGAAGATAAAGATACGTATCAGTGAACACCGCAGTACAATATGGAGGGCAATCACCGCTACCAGACTCACAGCTCATTATGTTGAGAAACATCATAAGGACACTGATATAAAATGGACTGTGATCAAGAAAATTAAGCCGGGCAACAACCTACAAAAAATACTACTAGAGAAAGAACAGAGGTGGGTCTATCGTCTCAAAACTCACATCATGGGCCTTAATGATTCCATACCATGGGCACAATTGAGAAAATGATACTATGGTTAGATAGACCCTCAACCCTAGTATAATAGTACAGCATCAGACTATGAATCAGGGACACTATGGTAGTCCCTGCTGTGATCACTGAATGGAACGAACCTTATATTGAACAATACAGACATATCTTAGTTAGCCTGCAATAAAAAGTCTCCCGATGTGCATAACCATGCCTTCTGTGCATCCTGTCAATGATTGACCCCAGTACTGCTAAAAAACGTAGTCACCAATAATATAGGAACTCATCGCTGTGATCCTACAGATTACAGACCGTTCACTCTCTAAGCCCTTTACAAATAGTCATGATAAATGCAAAAAGTGTGATTTTCACATGTTGCAAATATGTTTACACATTGTGTCACAATTTTCAGTGTGTCATGGTGACATCGCACTTCGTTGCGATGTTTCAATGTGCCCGTGCGACATGGTTCTTCGCTACATGAAGAATTTCATATTTTGACTATAAATATGCTTTGTATTGGTAAGAATCACGTGTATTACACCACTATATAGTTAAGTACTGCATCATTATAACTACAAGTACAGGTGTTAATACCTATTACAAAGAGATATGCGCCAAAAAAACAACAGTTCGCATGACCAACCCCTGTTTAAGGCAGCCCTGTTACTCAGCCCGAAACTGGAGCTAAAGACTACGTTTCCCGTCATCCACTCAAGCCAGGAACGGGACTACTTCCGGCTGTGACGTCACAAGCGTCACGCACAACACGGAAATAAACATTGCTCTCACCGGCTCTGGCCAGAACAGCAGCCGCAAGCCGGGAGGCGAGACAGTTTGTTTGTCGGTAGGGAGCGTCCTCGCAATAAGTAAGTAGCACTCCCGCCCCCATCCCGCATTAACCACGGACCTTAACGAACTGTTCTTTACTACGCTGGAGGCTCTCTCTAGTCTAATGCTAATTCCAACAATACCACCACCGATACTTACCTCACTAACATTCTTTGGTTAGGAAAGAATGCCTCAGAGTCTTGCTGACTGAGAAGCTTACGCCCAACATAATTTGGGTAAGTGCTACTATGGAATATTTGACAGCTGCATGATATGCATGAATGTGCGTGTGTGAAGAACGCTATACACGATTATAGAACATGTATGTGTTTGTTCCTATGGGAGTTTTTACTGCAATTGAGACTGCGACCACTGTTTTGGTATTTCACTTCACAATGTCACTTCTTTTGATCAAAATAGAGTGTGATATTTGACACTAACTATTGGGTGTCACACAATGTAAATGCCACTACATAAAAGATTGAGTGACATAGAATGAGAGCACTTGTGCTCTCCACAATTCTAGCATGTTCACTGAGAAGTCAGTGTGCCACGCGTGGGATTTCACACAAGAATATGGATAATGTCTGTATTGGATAATGTGTTTTTTGCCATAATTTTTCCGCAGATGGAGCCTGGCATCTCACAATATTATTACTATACAAACACGAGGAGAAGCCACTCTTCCCTCGCTACATTGATACATAGGGAATTCCCCCTCTTTAGTATCCCCACACATAAGGGGGTGTCTTATTCTTGCCCTGCAGAAAGTCCAGGACCTTTATGGCCACACAAGGACTGAAACATGTCAGCACTTCACTAGGGTCATAGGACCATAATAATCCTTGTAAGGCCCATTTTTACTTATTTTTTAACAACCCAACCAGACCCTTAAATAAAGGGATACCAGGGGTCTGATTGTGGTATTTTATTTATATCCACTTGCCTTTACTATCACAAGAGCTTCCCAACACTGTGGTTGACCCCACCCCGACCTGTAGGAGTCTGGGTGACCCGATGATGAAGCATGACACCACTAGGGTGTGTGAAGGTAACTAAAAACAACTAGTGTTGCCCCCTCCCACTACATAGATATGGTTAGCATATCATACACATCCCTAGTGAGTTGGTGTTTAATCTCACTCCACCCATAGGTTTTTATCCCTATTTGCGCTACCTACATTGATCTAGTGGGTCTCGTAGTAGGTCTCCTTTGGAGTATTTGTTGTTTTAAAGTATTTGTAGGGAGGACGTACTCCATATACCCTCTCATATCCCTTAGGACCTCTGGATTAAGTTACAGAGCCCGTTTTTGTGCAACTTTAATGTTTACCTTTTTTATTCTAGAAAATACCTAAGTAATTCGGGAATTTAACAGAGAGATCCTTCTCAATCGTTTTCATGTTCAAGAGGATTTTTTTTGTTCATTCAAGGGCATTTTTTTCCTTGTTAAGATTTAATAGTACTGCCATTAATAGTGGCAGAATACTCGCTGCATGGACTTTTTATGTGTGCTGACTGGTCTATTCTTTAATGTTTACTTTGTGATGTA
Source organism: Lissotriton vulgaris (assembly GCF_964263255.1). NCBI lineage: Eukaryota > Metazoa > Chordata > Amphibia > Caudata > Salamandridae > Lissotriton > Lissotriton vulgaris. The sequence goes on from NC_141695.1 coordinate 412,958,710, forward strand.
TAAGTGCTGTGTGGATTGGCATTAGAGGAATAATGCATTATGTTAGCCTATGTGTCTTTAATGAAATTCAGATTATCTTGTCATTAAATTTGAAGAAAGCTTATTTGGAGTGAAATGATGAGCACTGTTCATTTGTGTTAAGCAATATCTATCGAAAAGCCAACTGTGCATTCAATTAAGGAGCAGCTATAGGAAAAGCAAAAGATCATTCAAAAGTGCTGCCCAGTTTTGAAATACAAAGCAAAGAGCAGGTGCAAACAATCAGTTGAACAAGTAAAAAATACATGAATGACAAAAATACATATTTTGTCTAACTCAGTATCAACCCTGGGCGAAGCACTACGCTATCCTCCTTAGTTTGCGAAGTTTGCGCAACTTCGCACTACGCGAGCTGCACGTAGCACAGTGCGAACACGCATAGTGCAGCGTAGCGTAGTGCAGCGGTCATTTTCTGCTTGTTTGCGGTCCTCAACATCATGTTCGCGACCGCGAGCAAGCAAAATGACATCCCAGCGAGATTCCCTACGCGGGGAGGTCAGGTTTCTCATTGCGACTGGTTGCGCATGCTCGCGACCGCTCGCAATGAGAAACTACCAGTTCGCGTTGAGAAAGCTGTTGCTCGAGTAAAAATCTACTCAAGCAGCAGAAAACTACAGCTCGCACTGTGCAAGATGCCGTTTTCAATGATTGCACAGTGCCTGATGCTTGTCCACACTGTGCAATCATTGAAAACGCATCTTGCACAGTGCGAACATGCTACTACGCAGCTCGCGTAGTGCTATGTGAAGTTCGCGTAGTGCGAAGTGCACTTCGCGTAGCGCTACTTTGCGAACTATGCCCACCCTTACTCAGTATTAGTTTTCTCTTTCAGAGTTGGAAAAAAATCTATTTGACTGGTGCTACTTCATGTCTTTGGTGGTAAGTCAAGGCAGTTCCTGCTCCAAACATATTTTACCACTGTTTTGTGAAAACAGTGTTCTATAGGTTAGAAGTAAGTGTGAGCAAATGTGTTGTGTGGCATTTTATTCTGGTGGTGAAGAGTTCTTCAGATTTTTATGCTGCTTTGTTTTTGTGCTCTATTCTTACAATGTGATGTAGTGGTGCTCAGTTTTTACTGTTGTGATGATCTGTTTAATCCCCTTAACCCCCTTAATGGCTGAGACTTTTCCACTCCATTGCTGCACCCTTATTTTTTGTTGTTTGAGGTACTTTACCTCTCCATAACCTTTCCCCACATAAGATATCTACACCAAATTAGCATTCTTTTTTTTCACAACATCATGGAGTTTGTATAAGTAAACAGGGTTTTGTATTCCCCTGGAGTAGGCCAAGAAAATAGCCAAAATAGCTAAATGTTTGTTTTTTGGGTAAAACAATTGCTCCACAAAAAAGTATCTGTTTTCTGTCCTACAAATGGCATCAACAAAAATGATGTTGCTGTGCTGAAAATACCCCAGCGGTGCGGCTGGCCATAGTACCTTGACAGGAAAAGGCCCAAAATGTAATGTGGACGGATCACATTTTTCTCACAAAAAACCTTCCCTTGTCTGCACCTCAATAAACCTGCACATGTTTTAAAATTAGACACCCAGGGGTGTCCAGGGTGGTGAGACGTACCAGGCCTAGCCACACAAGTGAGGTAGCATTTATAAAAGAACATGTGGGGGAATACTGAGTGGTAGGAATTGGATCCCTGCAGATTCAGCTAGTTAACATCACAGAAATGGAAGGAATGTAAGCAATTTTAGGGACAGCTTGAGATTTGCTGGGCATTGTGGGTAGGAAACCGTTATAAGATCCATGCACTGCACACAACCTTAGACTTCCCTAGGTGTCTAGTTTTTCAGAAGAGCTTGGTAGATTTGGAAGGTTAACAACCTGGTCTCAAATACCGCAGCTACTCAAATTGTCAATTTCTCATTGTTTCTTTTTGGGGCCTTTTGTGTTGTGAGTGTTGGAATGCTAGGAGGTAGGGCTTGTGATTCGCCTCAGATACTTTAACTTTCTTTGATAGAAATGTGAAGCAAATGCATGATTTTAGGCACATTTTGAGGTTTGAAGGGCATTGTGACAAAGAAACCTCTTTTGGTTCCATGCAAGGTACATCCCTCTGAAGTCCCCTAGGTGTCTACTTTTCAAAAAGGCTGGATTTAGTTGGTTTCCCTGGGTGACAGAGCATGGTGCAGCATAGTGCAACCATTCACCATTGCAAGTAGATAGAAATTAGGATTTGCTTCTACTCTGCTGCTCCATATGTCAAAACTTCAGCCAAAAGAATGAATATATCCTCTTGCTTACTATGGGAATGGGGCTCTGCACCCAACTTAGGGCGGAGGGGGAACCAGGGGTGGGTCTTAGGGCTAGAGGATAGGACCAACAAAAGGATAGTCCACCCACACACCATTTTTATTTTGCTGCATCAATAAAATATATCCCTGGCGTCTAGAGAGTTTTCTGCCATGTCAGTGATGATGTTGAACACTCCCATTTGCCCCTGGGTGGGGTAGAAGCCTGGACCTATGCCCAGAGGAGCTCTCCCAAAAGGAAATGCTGAAAAACTGCAATCCCTGGAGTCTAGTGGGCTGATTGGGATGAATACCCCCATCAAATCCCCCCAAGTGTAATGTGTCTCAGGTGGAGGCCATGCCCAAGGGGGTTACTCCCCTTCCAAAAAATACTGCAAAACTGCACTTCCTGGCATCCAATGGGCATTCTGCCCCCCCCAAGAAGGGCAGATTGGCATGAATACCCATTGATCGCCTGGTGGTGGGAAAGACTAATGAGACCCTGATGGGGGTTAGCACAGGCTCATGCCCAGGGGGACTGCTCCCCCACCACAATCCTATCCCTGGTGTCTAGTGGGCAAATTCCTGCCTGTGGATTGCTTTCCTGCAGCAACGCCTAAGCAGGAATCCACTGAGAAGAGACATCATTGTAAAGGGAAGATTCTCCAGTTTCTAAGGATAACTTCTCCATGCAAATTCATTCTCGGGCCCTGAGCATCAATCTAGTGAGCGGCTGATTTCATTTTAACTTTCAGTAAAAGTGAGTCAGCACGCCATTCATGCTAATCGTCATTTCCCTAAATAAAATACCAGATTCAGCTGCTGGTGTAGCTCTTTCCCAGCAGCTGGACTTCAAAAAAGTAAAAAGGAAACCCTTTGGTTCAGCAACCAACACCTGCAATTAAAAGGGTAATGGTGTTGCTATGTTTCTCTGGGCACACTATTGTGTTATGTTGCTTACTTTAGATATGCCAAAAAATGCTGTGACCATTCCAAAAAGCAGCACATACCTTGAATTTTCAAAGGAACAAACAACCATTTACCACTGTCTTTTTCACTACTCAATTTGTGTGAATAAAACACCCAGGCAAATATCTAATAACCACTAACACATGAGCAATGACATTTGCCAAACAAGAATAATAATGATCAACAACTGTTTTTACACATAAGATACAGTTTAATTCCTTATACACAACATACTAATTGATAAAATTGATACATGATTATAGACAAATGATAAAATATTTCAGCATTGTAGCATATGCATAATTTCATACATTCAACAATTATTAAATATAAAAACTAATAGATGGTTTCCTGTCTACGCGTTTCGACACTGAGATGTGTCTTCCTCAGGACTGTACCATCGTAATTCTATATGATGGTCAAATTATGCGGCTGACATCAAATAATCGCATAAAGTAGGGTATGTGGATATAGTGGTGGAGGCAGAAAGTTTATTTCTCCTGTTTCCCTAGTGCTTACATCAAAAGGCGACGTGCGGTGTTGATTCCAGTATATTTTGTGGAGTAAACAGTAAGATCCCGGCGGTATCTGGTGTTTCCCAGATACCGCCGGGATCTTATCGCAACCGGTCCGCCTCAATCTGCTTAATTTCAGATAAAAGACGCTGGGAACCTTTTGCAGCCGGTTCGTTTTAATCTGCATAAATACAGATAAAAGACCGCCAAATCTGGGAAGTCCGATTGAACCAGTGTTACACGGCGCCCTACAGAAATCACAACAATAGATAATTTTAAATTTGATGGAAAAATAAACTGTTTACTCCTCCGGAGTGTATAAATCTGAATAAAACCTTCTAAAAACTTCCCTTATTAAATTAGGATCTATAACCAAGTTCCCCTGTCCATCCCTTATCTCTTTTATTGCCGCTGCAGCTGTTCTTTGCCTAGTTCTCATTGCTAATACTTGCCCTATTCTCTCACTATATTCGTATGTTCTTTCCTTTTTCGTTAAATAATGATCTGCTGCTTTCCTGGCCAGCCCTTCAACAGCTTCGGCTTTCAATGCTATAATTTTAAATAAATGTTCTTCTAGGGGTAGCTTCCGTGCAATTGCCCTACTTAAATGATCTTCCTCTCTTAATAGCTCTTTTGCTATCTGTTCTCTCTTATCCCTTTCCCTCTTCTGCCTTGCTAAAGCAAAGCTCATAGTTTCTCCCCTCACTCCAGCCATAAAGGTGTCCCAGACCACCCCTGGGGATGCTGTCCCTCTGTTGATATCCCAGAAGTATTGTATCCATGGGATCATATGCTCCCTATATGCAGCATCTTTTAACAAAGCTCTCTCAAAAGACCATTGCGAGGATGTTCTTTGTGTTTGAGTGATTTTAAACTTGCAAATCAACGGGCTATGGTCCGAGATAACCCGTGGGAGTTTTTCTATATGTAAGCCAGGAAGTAAGGTAGTAGAGGTTAAAAAGTAATCCAGTCTAACCATTACTTTGTGCGGTGTTGAGCAGAAAGTACTCCCATCCAAATATGGGTGTATCTTTATCCATGGATCAACCAAGGCATTAAGAGAAACCATAGCAGCTAATGCATTATACACCTTCTTCTTCCTTCCCCTATATGACCCCCCAGTCTGTGTGCATGAACTCTCTGGACCCGATTCACAGAATGAACTTAAGACTCAAGCCTAAACTTACTACTGTTTTGGTATTCACAGATTGCACTTACTACTTTTGATATTCACAGAATGAACTTACTACTTTTGGCATTCACAGAATGCACTTACTACTTTTGGTATTCACAGAATGAACGTACTCATTTCGGTATTCACAGAAGTTAGGACTCCTAACTTTAGGACTCCTAAATGCCTTCTGTGAATACCGAAAGTCTTAAAATTAGGATTTTTCTCAATTTAGTAGAAGTAAAGTTAGGACTACTAACTTTAGGACTCCTAAATGCCTTCTGTGAATACCAAAAGTCTTAAAATTAGGATTTTTCTCAATTAAGTAGTAGTAGTAAAGTTAGGACTCCTAACTTTACTACTACTAAATTGAGAAATGGATAACAGGTTTATGTTCATCCTCATCTGGATTCACTGAGTAAGGGTGGCAATAGGCATACCGTTGCTGGCCTTATTAGATGTTTTAACAGTGTGTTTTATGCGGTGGTGCATGCAGCATCTCATATCCTAAGCTCAGTAAATAGCCTCAGAAATATAGAAGGCTGTGCTAGCCTTGGAGAGATTTGATGTACAGATGTCTATTGGAGGCAGTGAGAAGTATTTAACTTGCTGACCGATCTTCTCGTCAGTTGTTCAGACTAACTAATGGCATGGAGATATATGAATACAGATGCAGAATTCAATCAAGCAGGTTGGTAACGGTCACTCCAAGGAAGCACATTTAGGAATAATCTTGATGTTTACAGGGAACAGGTGGTTTTGCTGTTAGATTGTTATAGACTGTAGAATGGGAGCATCTGATTTCAACTCCTTTCTTCTTCACTCGTACCATCCATGCGATCCTGGGCAAATGATTTTATCGACATGCATCTGCCGCCTTTTCCTTCCCTTTACACATTGTGATTATTTTGACAACTGCTGAGAGCATAAATGATTTAGCTGATTGTTTGAAGGTGTGAGCAGAATTATTTATATATATATATTTATATTATATTTTATATACTATAACAATTGCATGAAACTTATGGGGACCAGAGGACGGAAATTAGTCAACACTGTTGCTGGGTTTTGTACCTGTGTTTGGATGGTTCTAAATATTTGTCATCGAAGATTGGGCAAGTGCTAAATTAGTTGTATACAGGAGTTCCAGGTTACCAAAGTTCCAATCTGACTTCCTCACTCTTACTTTAGTGTAATTCTGGGAAAATACCATCACCTTTTAGACTGGGGTCCCTTTCTTTGGTTACACTGTAAAACATTCAGGAAAATTCTAAACACTTACATGCAGTTCATTTTGTGGTGTGGCGAACTGTTATAGAGGACAATGCCTGATTTCAGCCCATAAAGGAAAGGTACTAGGACACATCTGATACTGGGAGTAGAGGGCTACATCTTTAACATAGCTGCTTTATCTTGCTAACAAGTGCAGTACGTGCAGGAGAAATGGAGACAGTTCCTAACCCTTCCTCATCCCCTTTGCACGTCTCATCTGATCTCCCGACCAATCTTATTTCACAGTCTCTTCTCAACATTGAATCTAAACTTTCGAACTAACTCATATTAGAGAGGCTTTCAAATCCCTCTATTCCAGGACCCCCATCCTCAGTGAAACCCCTTGCTCTCTCTCACATAACTGCCCCCAACATACCATAGGGTTGACCAGACCGCTTTGCAGTCGAACGCATAGACCACTCCGCATAGTAAGCTACCTCCCCACACCTGACCTAATCAACCTCTGTTTCTCCTACTTTCCTAAAGCTCTTATCACTAAACCCCCCTTAATCCAACATCCCAGTTATTTTGGGCATAAATAGAATCCCTGCCACACCCAGTTCTCCCAGACCACCTTCACGGCTCACCAGCATACACTCCCTTAAACTCACCAATGATACCCCAACTCACCTTTCCTGCATGCTTTTCAACTGTAGGTCGGCTGTCAGACATGCAACTGAATTATCATAAACGATCCTCAATGAGGCAATTGACATTGCCTTCCTCACTGAATCCTGACTTAATGATCACTCGACTGCCATTCTGGACCTACTCGCCCCACCCACCCGGCTACTCCATCATAAGACAAGACAGACCAGACAGAAAAGGAGGTGGACTCGCAATAATCCATAAGTCTGATTTTCAACTCTCCCTTTTACAGAACAGGGATCACCTAACTTTTGAATACCATGGCATTAAACTCATGGTCAAGGGCTCTGCTTTGATTAGATTTCATAACATACCATCCTCTGGGTGAACCTCTCCTTTTCGCAGATGAACTATCCGATCTTCTCACTCACTCCTCCCCTTCAGATGCAAAATAACTCTTTTAGGAGATTTCAACATCCACGGGAATAAGATATCTGATCCCACAGTTAAACGCCTCAACCACCTCTTTGAGGTTAACGACCTCAAGCAATTATGCCACAAGCCTACTGTTGGACCTGACCCTTTTGGCAGGTTTTTGCTTTTCCTAGCGTATTTCTGTAACCTGGAGTTGGTGATTTTAGGCCTCTGCACACTTTTTCACTGTGGTCCAGTGTAAAGTGCGTGTGCTCTCTGTGTATGTGTGGTGAGAGAGACCTGCCCTCCCATAGGAATGCATGGGGAATATGTGTGACCATGGTAGTTCTTGATGTGTGGGGAGTGCAGGGTCGAGTTTCGTATGTGCGAACTCGTGAGATTGAATGCTGCGCAATCATGTATGTGGCATGATTGTGTCTAGTGTGGAAGTGGCAATTCTAGAAGTTGGCATGTTAGTGTAATTTGTGTCTGGCGTGTGATTTGCTGGAGCTGGCTGGTGAGCCGGGCTCCAGGAGTCAGGATGGGTCTGCCCCGGTGGTGAGTGGAGAGATTAGCATGCTGATGTGAGGGAGGGGTACACCTGGGACCTGAATAGGGATGGTTTTTCCCTCCACAATGCTGGCTCCACACCCTGTGGTGTGTCTAATGTCCCTAGCCTGGCCAGTGAAAGGGAGTTCCCCATAACCAGTTGTAGCTGGTTCTCACATTGCCTGCACCTTGTAGACAAAGAACTTTGCTGTATAAAAAGGGTGCTGTGACACCCTGAAGATGTTCTTGTCTTGCACTTGAAACAACCAGGAGCGTGCTACTGCTGGGGCCCAGGGGAAGGCTTGCCTCCCTGGGCCCTGCCCAGCCCCTGGATACCTGGAGGACTTCTTTGGGACCCTGTTTGCTGTAGGGGTAGTTTATTGGGGACTGGGTGGCCTGTGGGAAGTATTTTACCTTAATTTGCCCCCCCTCTTGTTGGGGGCAGTCCACCCCTCATTGCCATTATTTGCGTACTTTATTGCAGGTGCCCACCCTGCATTATGGCTGCTTGCCTGTTGTGGGATTTTGCCCCGTGCACAGGTCCCCGCCCTGCGTCGTCATTTTTGTTCTATGCCTACTGCGGGTGCCCGCCCCGCTTGTGAGAGTCGGGCACGGGGGCCCACCCCACCGCTATGTTTATTTTTAAACTCGAGGGAGCCTACCCCTCGCTTTTTGCCCAAAGAGATCACCACGGCGGCTCGGTTCGTGAGGAAGGCGGAAGTCAGGCAGAAATTCGCCTGACGGCGGGCGGGACTTCCGGTTTCGTGGAGGAAGTCCGGCGCATGTCGCTGCCGCCAGAGAAGCCCGAGAGGTGCCAGTCTGCACGGGGCTCCATTGCTAAGACGGAGAGCCCCGCAGGCGCCACCGGGTACAGCATGGAGGGAGTGCAAGGCACACTGCCGGTGCCTGACCCCGCCGCAAGTGCTGAGTAGAGAGAGAGAGCCACCATCAGCCCCCAAGAAGCAGCTGAGTGAGAAGCAGCCCAGTGAGGGAAACAGGCTGGGGGGGCTGCGTGGGGGCTCAGGTCGGTGCCTGTGTAGCCACAGCGTCAGGGGGCATTTAGGGCGGCTTCGGATGGCAGCGGGAGGCCCCCATGTTGTTGATGATTTCCTCGAGCCTCGGATGGCTCCAACGTTCTACATATAGGTTGTTATGGCGGTCCCGGATGGCAGTGGCCCGCCCCACTGTTTTCAGTGCCAGTGTTCAGAGCGGCCCCATTGGCAGAGGGCTGCTCCCACCTTTGGGGGCACTTTTAGTTGTTTAGAGAGCCTGTGTAGCTCTGACTGGTCCATATGTGTTTAAAGGACCCCGGGGGTTCCCGAGGGGCCCGTGAGCATTTGGTTGGTGCCCCCAAGGCAGGGCAGACCTCCACAGCAGCCCTGCAGTTACGGGCCGCTGCAGCACCAGGGCCATGTTTATTTTCAGAGCCAGAGGGCTCCAACGATGGGGCAAGTTGTTGAGAGGCCCGTGGTCCCCCAGGGGACATGTGAAGCTTTAGCACCTCAAGGGCTCCAACGTTTGGCACATTTTTTGTCTGAAGGGCTATTGAGAGCCCCTGCCCCATTTGAAGATTTCTCAGCTGCCCAGCAAGTAAAGGGAAGCTGCACCGTTTAGGCACAAATTAGAGTGAGAGTCCCTGGGAGGGACAGAAGTGGCACAGAGGTGCCAGGCCTTCTACAGCTGCGCAGCAGTTAGTGCCAGCTGCAGCGTTTTGGCCCTTGTGATTGTCATCAGCTGCCCAGCAAGTAGTGGGCAGCTGCAACATTTAGGTTTGCGCCGGTGCTGCACCCCTGACTGGCGCTGCATTGGCAGCCCGCCCTGACATTCTGGACACAGGGCATTTGAGCCCCTTCTTGAGATGGACAGTTGGCCAGGGGGCTGGTATGTGGATAGGGTGCAAGGCCCTAATGTGATTTTTGCGCAATGTCATTACTTACTATGTTTGTGATGATAATTGCCTAAAGTGATTGAAATGTGCTTTTTAATTGTGCTGCTAGGAAATGTAATGCATCTAACATGTTTTACGCACCCTGTGTTGATACCTCTAGAGATGGTTTTACCTGTGGAGGTTTGTGTTAGTGAGCTTGTGCTTCACTATGATTTACGCCCCTAAATGTGAGTTATGCTTAGGGGGTAGGGTCTAATGTGTTTAGACTAATGAGGAGATTGCCTACCGTATTTGTACTAGTTAGGCCAAATGTGATTCCTGCGTAATGTGCTTTGCCTTTATGCCTGTGATACCTCTAGATGTGCTTACATTCTTAGGAGGTTGTTTTGCCTAGTATAGTTTATACTAGAGAGGTTATGTGTCCATGCGTGATCTACGTCTAAGGAGGTGAGCAGGGGTTATCTAGGCGTGTGACTCCCTTGCCCTGACTAGAATGGTGCTTTCTGCCTGGCATTAGTGTGAGCCTTAGCCAACCAGAAATCCCAGTTCTAACACCTACCCACATCAAAGGGGCCACACTCAATGAGATCATCTCCAACACTGATTGGCTTCCCTCACCAATATCATCCCTATTGACTGGTTGATCTTCACCTGATTCTGTTTAAGATAGCTACCAGAGCCCTTCCAACCACTACAATAAATAACAAGCCTACAAAATGGATCAGAAACATTAAACAAATCTCACTATGTGAACTTGAGGATAAACTACGAGCTCAACTTCATCTAACCCCACACTCCCAAAATGCTACAGAGCTCACTAACCATTTCAATAAGACCGTAAGTGAGGTCCTAGATCAAGTTGCACCCCTTAAATTTAAACAACAAAGAAAAATCCAATCTAAATCATGGTTCAATCCCGAACTGAGTAACGAAATACGTCAGATTAGACTGGCAGAAAGAACATGGAGACATGGAGAACACCCATCTCCCTCTCACCTTGCCCTACTCAGAACTGCTAGATCCAGCTATAGGAAACACATTTTTAACAAAAAGGCAGCCTTTTTCCGTGCTCAACTTGATCGGGCCAAAAACAGGCCTGGAGAATTTTTTAACATTGTTAGAAAACAAACATCTTCAGCCCCCCTAGAGATGAAGGCATCAATCACGAGATGTGAGGAAATTGCCAGCTTCTTCACGGAAAAAATGTCCAAAATTATGAATCCTCCCGTCAAATGTAGGACCCGCCCAACCCCCAATTTGCCTTCTACACTACCTCTTGTTCTGCAACACCCCTTCCACCTCATTCTTCTAACCTCCTACCCATTCCATCCTCACATGCTTCTATACCTCCTATCCTACAACTGAAAAATAAGGCCTCCTGGCACAATTTCCGCCCCATGATAGAGCTCAAAGTCTCTAATATTATAGCCAAACTTAAACCACCTTCACACACCAAAGACCCTCTTCCTTCATCTCTAGTTCACAACCTTAACCATATCATCACCCTTTATTAGACCAAAATCATTTATACCTCCCTCGCCTCTGGATGTGTCCCCGACTCCCTACAGGGAGGAGAGACAGAAAATAACATAACAGAGGATGACAGCTAATAGTACGCTTCAGTGAAAAGGTGCGTTTTAAGGGAAGATCTGAATCTGGAGTAGGGGGAGGACAACCTAAGAGAAAGGGGTAAGGAGTTCCAAAAAGACGGGGCTAAGAAATAAAACCTAAGGCCACAGTGTTTCTTCCGCTTGAATCTAGGGACAGAAAGTAGAGCCATTTGAGATGACCGAAGGGTGCGGGAGGGAACATACGGATGAAGCAAAGAAGAGATGAAGGAGGGGCCGTGACCAGTGAGGGATTTGGAAATGATGCAACCAAGCTTAAATTTACAGCTGGCAGAAACCGGGAGCCAGTGGAGACTTTTTAGAAGAGGTTGAACATGTTGATCTCTGGGTTGATGGTAAATCAGGCGGGCAGCCTGATTTTGGATCAACTGGAGTCTCCTGAGTTGGTATGCAGGAATGCCTACGTATAGTGCATTTGCGTAGTCAAGCCTGGACATGACTAATGCAAGCAGGGCCAAAGTAAGGGCATCGGTGGTAAGTAGGCGGGAGATTTTGCGTATTTTTCTGAGCTGGAAATGGCTGGCGGAAACTACAGCGCTGATCTGGGGTGTCATAGATAGATCGTTACTTATGACAACTCCCAGACTTTTTGCTGAGTTGACGGGACAGGGGGGGCTGCCAAGACTGGCAGGCCAAAAGGAAGAGTGCCAGGGATTGGAGGGCCCCCCGACAAGCACCAGCTCAGTCTTGTCGGGGTTAAGTTTCAGATGGTTTGTGCCCATCCAATCACTGATGAAGCAAAGGGTGTTTTGGAAAATGGAGATGGATTCATCACTGGAGTCAATAGTGAAGACCAGTTGAATGTTGTCCGCGTAGTTGAACGCGGAGACATTGAATCGACGGAGGGAGCGGATTAGCGGGCCCAGGTATAAATTAAAAAGGAGAGGGGATAAGGAGGAGCCTTGCGGGACACCACAGCTCAGCTCGACTTGAGAAGCAGAAAACTGGGACAGCCTGACAGCTTGATGGCGATGGGTCAGGAAAGAGCGCACCCAGTCCAGGGCAGTGCCCTGGATGCCAGCCTCTCTGACACGGTCGACCAAAATATCATGGTCGACCGTGTCAAAGGCGGCCGACAGGTCTAGAAGAACCAGGGCCTGACAGGTGTTAGAGTCGGCGCCCCTGCGTAGTTCGTCCATCACAGAGAGGATGACTGCTTCTGTGGAATGCGCAGGTCTAAACCCAGCCTGCTGGGGGTCCAAAACACAAGAGTCTTCTACAAAAGAAGTAAGGGTTTGAGCAACATGGGACTCCAGGACTTTGCTAAGGAAGGGGAGCCTCACTGCTGACCCCAACGATCCTAACAATCTCTGACCAATCTCTAATCTCCCACTTCTTGCTAAAGCCCCTGAAAAATGGTCTAGCCAGCGCTATATAAAACCTTTCAAATAAATAAGCCTAGTGAGACTGGCTCATGATGGTATAGTATAGGAGTGGGTGAAAGTTCTGTTACGTTATTATAATAAAGCATAATTGCTGGAATTTTACTTTATACTTGGCCATTACATCATCTTATGAAATAATGCTGCAGAAGAGCAGGGACAATGCACATGACCAGAATGCAAGTGCCTCTCATTTGCTCTAATCTAATAGTGTGAAATGCATTTTTGCTACCAAAATGAAAACAAGATTGTATTTCGGCCAAAAATATACTGCTAAATGCCAGATTTGAATTTTGCATAATTATGTACATCCCTTGGGAAGTCCAGGCGATTGTAATGGTTCTAACTGGCTAGAGAATTGAATAAAAGTAGCAACTCTCCCCAGCTCTTTAGAACACATCTGGACCTGTTGATGAACTGAAGAAGAAGAAAACTGCTGTCTATGACCTGTGGGGAGACCTGAATGATTGGACTTGCTCCCATCTTTACCCTGGACTAACATGGATGATGTTCTGTGTGTTACATCAAAAAAAGCTAGAGGCCTTATTGGACTTGGCCCTTTCTGCAGGGTCACTCTGAACTTTTTGCCTCCACTCCCTTTCTTTACTGAACATATTTTGTAGGCTTTTAATACTCTGTGCACTTTACCACTGTGAACCACTGCAAAATGCAAAAGGGCTTGTGCTCTGTCAATAAAACATTGGCCTATACCTTTAATTTATTTGTAAGTCCCAGGAAAATAGTACTATATGTACACAGGCCCGCATACACTAAATGCTGCTAGAGAACCTGAACCACTCATTGTTCTATTCACTGAAGCAGACTTTTAAAACATGTCCCAGGTCTACTACTGCAGACCTGAAATGCAGTTGTTTTTTTTTTTACTTTTTATGTGAGGTTTCGTACAAAGGAGAAAGAAAGAAGAAAAAACAGGAGGAAAAAACAAAGAGGATCCAGAGTAATCACAACAATGACGTAAGAGGAGTGTGGCACTCCAGCAGTAGGTACATTACATGATAGCTCGAAAGAAAAGCAAGATGCCCATGTTTATAGTCAGCATCATGATACATATTTATAATATTAAACTGTAATTAACAAAGTTCATCAACCCCTCGTCAGGTGAATCGCCTGTGGACGGAAGGTCCCCACAGGTGAGCACGTTGCAAGATAACGGGCTTATCGGTCATGGTAGTCAAACAGACTCAATCTCTCTTTACATACGTTTTAAATGGGAGCAAAATACTTCTGAACTTAAACATCTTGGGCCTGATTCACAGAACTAACTTTCTACAAAAAGCACTTTCTCATACTAATTTATGTTCGCACTTGGGCTGAGATTCCGCCACCAGAGGAAATCTCCACAACCGTGCTGGAATCTCCACCATCGTGCCCGAATCTCCACCATTGGGCCGGAATCTCCACCTCCAGGCAGGAACCTCCACCACCGGGCCGGCATCTCCATCACAGGGCCAGAATCTCCGGCCCTAGTGTAGACATAAAGTTAGTATGAGTAAGTGCATTCTGTGAATACCAAAATGAGTACGGGCAGTCTGTGAATACCAAAATGAGTAAGTGCCTTCTGTGAATACCACAATCAGTAAGTACCTTCTGTGAATACCAAAATGGCAGTAAACTAGTTCTGTGAATCGGGCCCCTTATTGTTAAATAGTGCAGTTAGGTTATCCATAGTATAAACAAGGCATATTTTAATCCAACGTAGTGTAAGGCCCGAAGGGAGGGGGTTGCCCCAAACATGTGCTATTGTGAGGCATTCTATAGGAAGGAAGTAAGTAGCCAGCCCCTAGGTGTCATGTAGGAATAGACTGAAATGTTCCCCATCCCACCCAAAAGTAGCACTAGGGGTCTAGTAGCAGGATCACTGTGCAAATTAGACTACGCTGTCTGGGCATCTCACTCCAGTATTGTTTCACATGCACACTTTGCCTCCAGATATGAATGTAAACGCCCCGCTCCCCGCATCCCCCCCAGCAAAGGTCGGAGGCCTCCGTCCTAGCATGTATGCGTACTAGTGTGAAGGCAAACCGACATCCCTGCTGCCCGTGCGCACAGTCGCTGCCAGGTATCCCTTGATATCTTTATCCCAAGGTCATGCTCCCAGTACCAGCGTGACTGATAGGCATGAGTATGTGCCTTTGAAAGGCTACTATGGGCAGTGTACAAGTGGGTAATCCTCTTCTTTGGATAGCCCTGGGTGAACAGCTGCTCACGAGTTGTTTTAGCCCTGCGTCCTTCCTCTTTATCTGTATACTAGCAGCCCGTCCCGACGTTGTCCGGGTATGAAATAGAATGTGTGCAATGTGTTTAATAGGCAAGGGAAATTTATTTTAAAATCTTGCGGTAGACAACATTTTTAGCATGAAGTGTCACAATAGTTAGGCATGTGTGTGCAGATACTGTGTGTACCTCGGAGTAAGAAGTATTAGCAGATGTCTCTAGTGTGTATGTACTCCACTTCCATATGTAAGCGTGTGTAAAAGTGCATTCAGTTGTAAATTTCGTGTCCCAGCAGGCACGCTGAATCGCATCATCCCCTGCTTGAGGCCCGGCTCTTGTTTTGTGTGATGTTGTGCTTGTGGTGTAAAGTCGTTGATGCAGAGAGTTGAGTGGGTGACAGCGTGCGCAGGAGATGCTGCGCATGTGGGAAAGTGCAGTCAGTTGAAAGGTTAGTGTCCCAGCAGGCACGCTTAGTCGCTTCATCCGCCGCCTGTGCCCAGCTCCAGCCCTGGTTGATGTGTTGTGCGCCTGGTGTCAATTCATTTATGCAGAGAGTTGAGTGTGTGACAGTGCGCAGGAGACGTTGCAGTTAGTGTCCCCGCAGGCACGGTCCTTTATGCAGAGAGTTGACTGGCTGACAGCGCGCAGGATACTGTGCAGTTATTGTCCCAGCAGGCACGATCAGTCGCGTCTGCCCCCGCCTAAGCCCCGGCAATTGCTGCGCCCATTGGCCACAGCCCTTGCTTCCACGCAATTGCTGCACCCATTGACCTTGGCCATGCCCCCGGCCCACGCACACGTTTGTTTTCCACACGCCCTCAAGGCACGTTTTTTTTTGGGGATGTGCCGTGCGATTGTTGCCGTTTGTCGCGCCCATTGGCCACACCCCTTGGTGCCACGCAATTGCAATTGCCACACCCATTGGCCTTGTTCACGCCCCCAGCACACGCCCCAAGTACAGCGCACACGTTTAAGGAACAATTTTTTTTGTCGTCATGCCACGCCCCGCCCACGCCCACGCCCACCAGGGACTACTTTGCCGCTAAGGTTCTTTTATGTTTCTAATGTATATGGTGGGCAGCTGTATAGCCTATGTCCATCTGCTGCAACTGTCCTTTCCAATGCTGTATTGGGTGTTGTGATTGGTGCTGTGGTTCCTGAGATTACCCGCCTCAAAGGTTTGGGCTCTCTCTTTATTATATTAGTGTAGATATGTTTTTCCAATGCAGGAGTTTAATAAGGCGGAACTCATCCCCCTTCGGATAGGTGGAAGAGTTGTCTACATGTATGTCTGTCAAATGTAACCCCATCATGCTATAAGTCACCCAGTAGTGGGTCGCTCCCGCCATACAATCCTCAAAGGTGGTACCCAACATGCCTGGAATAAATCCCAGGGTCCCCACTATGGGGGGAAGTGGGAAAGGGTATGTAGTGGCTGCCTGATGCCAATTAATTCTGTCCCAATGACTTAGAAGGGTGAGGCTGACGCAGGCCTGGAAACTTATCTCAGTGTCTCATCCAAATGAGGTGGTTTAACGGAATCGGGAAGCATCCATGCTTGAAGGGTTTTGTGTAAGAAAGGCAGTTTCAATCTAAAGCTGACTGGAGCTGGGCTGCTTGAACATAGTATACTATATTGAGAAATCTCAATCCCCTGTCCACCATGGCTTGTAGAGATTCTGCCATGGGACCTTCAGAGTGTGATTTTGCCCATCAAACCAGAGCAACTGTTTCTAGGTCATAAGCATAGTTTTGGTGGGTATCCACATTAGTAGGGTATGGGTGACATTGAGCAGCCGGGAGCGGTAATTAATTTTAATGCTATTTATATGGCCAAACCAGGAGATTTCGAGTCACCCCCAGCAAAAAAAGTCTTTCGGAAGCACCTCCCACACTTGTGGAATATTGCTAGCATAAAGAGCACATGTGGAATGTGTGACTGTTATTCCCAGAAAATCCAGCGATGAACCATCCCATGAAAAGCCTGATGTGGTTAATAAGCGTTGAGCCACTCCGATGGGGTCTGCCATGTCTATGCCTGTGGAATATGTGTAGTTAATTTGAAAACTTGAGGCTTCCTAGAAATGTTGCAGCTCACTCAAAAGGAGTGGAAGAGACATGGAAGGGCTTATGAGGAAGAACAGAATGTCATATGCGAAAAAAGCACTAGCTTATATTGTACGCTATCTACGTCCATGCCCTTAAAATCTAGATTGGATTATAAGTGATAAATGACAGGTTCCATGGTAAGTGCAAACATAAGAGGTGACAAGGAGCATCTTTGTCTGGCTGCCTGATGTAATGGGATTGGTCTGGCAAGGATGTCAGTGACCCTGAGATGAACTTTCAGGGTTATATAATTCTCCAACCGTTAAGTCGTTACATGCGAGCACTATCCGATTTTTGAAACACTGCCCGGAGTAATTGTTATCCACCCGGTCATAAGCCATCTCCCCATCAAGCAAGAAGGTATGGGTGGTATGGGTGCATACTGCCATATATATAGCATTAACACACAGTCTAACATTATCCCTCGCCTGCCTGTTCCTTCTGAATCCTGGCAGCTGGATATTAACAGCAGCCAAACTGAAGAAGTGTGGAAGTTGGGAATTGAGGTGAGAGGCAAAGAGATTGACCTGCAAAGGGCCCCATTTTTGAAACATATATTGAAAGACAAATGGAAGAAGCTTCCAATCTCTGGAGTCCAAAGAGTGCCAGTCTGCGATGGAATTTCGATTGCCTCGGAAGTATTCTGCACTGACCACGATCTTGTTGAGGAGGCAAAACTCACAAAGGCTCTTTGCCAACTCCGCAAGAGGTTTGGATTTTGTGCCACCTAGACGGCTTATGTAAGGGACCACGGAAACATTGTCCATGCGAAGAAGGATAGAACATTGAACTCTGTCCTTTGCAAGGCTTTTGATTGCAAAGGAACCTGCCAGCATCTGTAAACCGTTCATGTGCAATCTTGACTCCTCAAGTGACTATGTACTGCCAGTCGAGATTGTGCCACAATGGGCGCCCCAGCCCGACAGACTTGCATCTGATTTTAATACAAGATCTGGGGCTGATGTGAAGATTGTCCTGCCGTTCCACACTTCTAAATGGTCTATCGACCAGTGAAGTTCTGAATGAGTTTCTGTATCTAAAGAAATCAGATCTGAATAAGCTAGGCCTTGATGCAGGTGGCGTATTTTTAGGCACTGTAGGGCTCAGTAGTGCAGAGGCCCTGGAAAAGTTCACCTGAATGGAGGCAGACAAAAGACCTACGATTCTTGCGAGAGATCTGAGGGAAACCGAGGAACTTCGTAGAACATGGGAGGTTTCTGATTTTATAGCTGACACTTTTGCTTGCGGAAGATGAAGGGAAGCCGTGGAGGAATCTACGAGGAAACCTAAGAATTCGATTTGATGAGAAGGAATGAGCATGGATTTCTCGGGATTCAAGAGGAAACCCAGCTCTGAAAGAAGGGAACAAGTGATGTCCAAATGGGACAGTAGGGTTTGTGTTTCTAAATTCATTATCAAGATGTGGTCGAGATAGATTATTAGCCTGACCCCAAGAGATCTCAGATACTTCACCACCAGTTTAATTACCTTTTGTAAAGCACCATGGTGCTGACAAGAGACCGAAGAGGAGAGAGCAAAAGCGATAAGTCACTCCTAACTATTGAAATTGAAGAAATGTTCTGTTTGAACGATCAATCAATCAATCAGAACATTTGTAAAGTGCACTACCTACCTGTGAGGGTCTCAAGGTGCTGGGGGGGGCATGGGTGCTGCTACTGCTCGAATAGCCAGGTCTTGAGGAGTCTTCAGAAAGTTAGAAGGTCCTGGGTCTGCCGTAGGAGGATGGGGATGGTGTTACAGGTCTTGGTGGCGAGATGAGGGAATGATCTGCCACCGGCGGTCACTCTTCGGATGCGGGGGACTCTGGTGAGGGCGAGGTTGGCGGAGTGGAGCTGGTGATTGGGGGTGTAGAAGCTGAGTCGTCTCTTGAGGAATGCTGATCCGGTGTTGTGGAGTGCCTTGTGTGCTTGGGTGAGGAGCTTGAAGGTGATCCTCTTGTTGACGGGGAGCCAGTGCAAGTCTCTGAGGTGGGGTTTGATGTGGCTAAGGTGAGGGAGGTCGAGGATCAGGCGTGCAGAGGTGATTTGAATGTGTTGAAGATGTTTCAAGAGTTTTGTTGAGGCTCCTGCATAGAGGGCGTTTCCGTAGTCCAGCCTGCTGCTGACGAGGGCCTGGGTGACCGCTCTTCTTTTTTCGGTGGGGATCCACCTACAGATCTTAAGGAGCATGAGGAGGGTGTTGAAGCAGGAGGAGGAGACTGCGTTGACCTGCTTTGTCATGGAGAGAGTGGAGTCGAGGATGAACCCTAGGTTGCGTGCGTGGTGGGTGGGTGATGGAGCTGTTCCCAATGCGGTCGGCCACCAGGAGTTGTCCCAGGCTGAGGGGTGGAACCGAGGATGAGGACTTCCATCTTGTCCGAGTTTAGCTTCAGTTGGCTCTTCTTCATTCTCTCGGCAACAGCTTCCATTCCTTTGTGGAGGTTGGTTTTGGCGGTGAGGGGGTCCTTGGTGAGGGAGAAGATCAGCTGGGTGTCATCGGCGTAGGAGATAATGTTGAGGTCATGCAGTCGGGCGACGTGGGCGAGCGGTGCCACGTAGATGTTGAACAATGTCGGGCTGAGCCCTGGGGTACGCCGCAGATGTTCTCGATGGCTTCGGAGCAAAAAGTGGGGAGGCAGATGCTCTGGGTTGTGCCTGAGGAAGAAGGTGGTCCAGTCCAGGGCCTTGTCTTGGATCCCAGCTCCCAGCGTCATGGAGGCGTGTGTGTAGGGAGCAGTGGCAGACAGTGTCGAAGGCGGCTGACAGGTCCAGGAGGATGAGGGCTGCGTTTTCTCCATTGTCCAGCAGAGCCTTGACGGCAGTTTTGGTGCTGTGGTTGCTGTGGGACCCGGACTGGGATGGGTCCAGGATGCTGTTCTCCTTGAGGTAGCGGCTCAGTTGTCTGTTGACGGTCTTCTCGATGACCTTCACTGGGAATGGGAGCAGTGAGATGGGCTGGAAGTTCTTGGGGTCCTTGGGGTCAGCCTTGGTTTTTTTTGAGTAGGGTGTTGATCTCAGCGTGCATCCAGCTCTCCAGGAAGGTCGCTGTCTCGTAGGAGATGTTGATGGCTTTCCGGAGATTGGCTGCGATGGTGGTGCTGGCTTTCTTGAAGATGTGATGTGGGCATGGGTCTGACGGAGATCCGGAGTGGATGGTGTTCATGATTTTGATGGTGTCGTGGTCGTTTATGTTGGTCCAGGAGAGCAGGGGGTAGGTACGGATGGTGGCCGTGGGGATGGAGGTCTTAGTGGTTGTCGGGGCGGTTGTGACGTTGAAGCTGTCGTGGATGTCTGCGATCTTGCGATGGAAGAAGGTGGCAAGGGTGTCGCACAGGTCTTGCGAAGGTGGGATGTTGTTGGTGTTGGAGCTGGAGTTGGAGAGTTCTTTCACGATGTTGAAGAGCTCTTTCCTGTTGTGTGCATTGTTGTCTAGGTGGTCTTTGAAAGAGGCTCTTTTGGCAGATCTGATGAGGTGATGGTGTCTGCGGGTGGCGTTCTTGTGGGCTGCGCAGCTGTCCTGTGTCTGTTCATGGTGCCATTTCTTCTCTAGCTTACAGCAAGTTTGCTTGGAAACCTGGAGGTCTTCAGTGAACCAGCTGGCTTCTTGCTGGTGTGTCTGTTGGAGGGTATCTTGATTGGGGCGAGAGCGCAAATGTCGATCCATTGTCTGAGGTTGCGGGCACCGGTGTTGGGGTTGGTGGGGTCGGGAAGTGGGCTCCGGGCGAGGGTGGTGGTTAGCTGGTCTACTGTGACTTTGCTCCAGCAGCGGTGAGGGATCTGTTTGGTACGATGGTGCGTGGTGGGTTTCCAGAAGGTGAAGTGGATGCAGCGATTGTCGGACCAGTGGAGTTCGGTGGCGTGGTCGAAGGAGAAGTGGGAGCTTGCGGAGAAGATGGGGTCAAGCGTGTGGCCGGCGGAGTGGGTGGGTGGGGTGTTCTAAGGAATCAGTCCTGTAAGTCTATTCTGACCATCCAGTCGTGTAAACGGAGAGAGTCTCTGAGATGGCTAATGGTTTCTATCTTGAAGTGGCGATAAACCACAAATTGGTTGAATCACTTCAAATTTATGACAGGACGCATTTTGTTTTTCTTTCGAACCAGAAAGATGGAACTGAAAAAAACAGAAGGGTCTAGAGGAATAGCTTGGATCATTTTCTTCTGTACCTTTAAGTTTCTGTTATTTATCTTTGAGTGTTCTTTAGAACACCTCTGGCTACTAGGCATCAGGTCAGTTATTTCTGTTCCTGTATGCCAAGAAGCTGGATGCATTCTCTGTTGCTGTGCTGCTGGCAATAAACCTTCAATAGCCTCAAGTTGTCCTGCTTGAATTTATACCAAATTTGGCGACGAGGGAGAAAACCATCTTTATTTCTGGATATGCAGCAGCACAGGTGTGAAGTTATTTATGGAAATGTTTAATTTTCAAAAGATTATTTAAATGACCGTAATTTTCATTTTTATGAGGATTTTTGTTTCAGTTTGAAGAAATTTCCGTTGTGATAGCTTCGACCAACATTGAATTGCTGGATTTTAACAATTTGAGGTAAATTTGTCTGGTGTTTACCGTTGAATTTTTTGCACCGCGGCTGCAGCCTGTTTCCAAGTCAACGACGCGAGACTCAGAGCCGTCACTGCTCTTCCAAGCGTCACTGGCGCGACAGAGCCAAGTCTTGCTAATTTTGTGAATCGTCACTATTGGTAGCCTAAAGTAGCACGGGGGCTGTCTCACAAGTCCTGATTACGTTACCACGTTCACTGCGGCATGAAGTGGTTACGCTGCGTGGCAGCCATTTTGGATGCATTTGTGTTACCTTGGTAATCTTTCACCGAGTGCTGGTGATTTCTCAATACATGGCGTTCATTGGATTTATGGAATCAGCAAGTAAGTGTTGTTAATTTAGGTAAATAACGACACAGAAAAACGTTTAACTAACATTACAAGGAACTATTTTCTGGATTCATTTATTTTAAACATAAAGAAGGAAATCTTATACTGGCCACGTGCATAAGGATACTTTTTAAGAAAAAAGTCTTACCCTTACTACGAACAAAGGAATACATATTTTTAATACTTTTCTGTTCTGTAGAGCATCAATATTTTTTTTTATATTTCTGAACCAAATTTATTGCGTTTACCATATTTACAACATGCAATTTGATCCACCAGAGAAGTTTTTACAAAACAAAGGAGGTCCTCCTATTCCATGGACACGTTGGAAGGAAGAGTTTTTCAACTACATGCAAGCAATTGATGGTGAACGCATGGGTTCGGAGAGAAAGTAAAGTATACTGTTACATTGTTTAGGCTCGGAAGGACAAATGTTTTTTAGGGCTTTACCTCCCATTCCACCTGTGGATGGTGAAGGTGAAGGTACAAATGTGTATAAAGAAGCTCTTCTTAGGATTGAAATAAGATTTAAACCTGTTTCTAACATAGCTCTTAATAGATATAAGTTTTACACTCGTGCACAACAAGACACAGAACCATTTGATGAGTTTTTGACTGCTTTAAGATTGTTATCCATACATTTTAATTTTGGAAGTATGTGTGATGAGATGTTGAGAGATCAAATTATTGTTCATGTCAAGAACAAGAAGACACAAGGACGTCTTTGGGAACTTGGGGATCCTAAATTGTCTGAGGCTATTGCTATTGCTAAATCTTTAGAACAGTCTGAGAAGTGGATGCTCATTGTTCAAAAACATAACATTAACAAATCTGATTCTCCTGATGAAGTATGTTTGGTTAAACATAGAGATGGGCATGTCAATGATAATCTACACCCTACTTTTAATGTCAACAGGTTAAACAATCCTGTGAATTTTAAGTGATTTGCCAAAAATGTGTATTGTTATAAATGTGGCAGTAGAATGCATGTTGCCTCATATGCTGGTTACCCTGCCATTAATAAAGAATGCAGGAATTGTTGGAGATTAGGACATTTTTCAACTGTATATAGGGATGTAAGGAAATGTATTCAAAACTCCTAAGAGTAAAGTAGCTTCTGTCTCAGAGGAGCCTTCAAAAAATTGCAGTTGTGTTTGTGATTTTGGAGAGAATTGTGCGACAAAAAATAAGGAATTTGTAGTTTATTTAGGTGAAGAAATTTCTATTGTTGGTGATTCACTTGATTGTCAAGTCATTAAGAAACCTATTTGTGAACTGTTTGTTTTGGGTGTAAGTCTTAACCTAATGGCTGACTCAGGTTCTCCTTGGACGATCATTACTAAAGAATAGTTTGATGAACGTTTAGGACATTTATTAAACTTCTCAGATATTCTTCCATCTGAAATTTCTGCGTTGAGTTTCAATGGTTCAAAGGTAGAGATTTTAGGTTATTTTGTAGTTAAAATCACTTTTAAATCCAGATGTTTTGAGATTAAACTGCACGTTGCAGTTAAAGGTGTGAATGTGATTGGTTGGAGGGACCAATGGATATTTGGCATCATACTTAATCCTCGTGCCAAAGATCCTGTTATGCTTGGTGAAATTTTTGATGTTGAAAATGTTTCCTCTATTGTCAATCCTAAAGGAATTGAGTTGATAAAATCAGAATTTAAGGATGTTTTTTCAGACAAGTTAGGTATGATTTGTAACTTTTCTCATAAAATTAAACTTAAATCTGGGGTTGTTCCAGTTAAACAGGGTGCCTATTAATGTTAGGGAAGATCTAAAAAAAACTTTAGATGACTTGGTGTTGGAAAAAATTATTGAAACCATAGATTCTGCAGAGTGGGTTTCTCCAATTGTTTTGGTTAGGAAGCCTGATACATCTTTGAGGATGTGTGTGGACCTCAGAGCTCTAAATTTGGCTATTATTGTGGACTGCCATTCCCTTCCCAACATAAATGAGGTAGTTTCTATGCTGGAAAGCTCTAAAGTTTTTTCCACTCTCGATTTAAGATCGGCTTATCACCAAATATGGCCTGGATACCCGTCACCCCCTCCCAACACAATCCCCAAGAATGGGAAGACGGATACAGTTCTTGAGCTTTTGGAAGGCGGGAGGGAGTTACCCTCCCGGCCGTATTTATTAAAATATGAAACAAAATTAAAACATTAAAATAACAGTTTCATATCATGTACAATTTCATTTATACATTACGATGTTTATTGGCTAACCTTAACATATCTCTAATACAAAGGTTCTCCTAGCCGATTCTAAAACATCCTGTAAATGCATTTCTCAAAAATTCAAATTGTACATCCTAACATTACGGGCCAACGGCAAGGTCGTAACCGGTGTCAGATCCCTAATACCAGACTCCCCCCCTTACTTGTGAGGGGCGGGCGCACAGAGGACTGTACCTCTGTGCCAACTTCCAATTTCCCTTGTCTTAACGGGGGCCCATACTTACTCGACGCCATCTTGGTGGTCGTCCGAGGACTCGTGTGAGGTGTCTAGAAGGTAGCGTATACCCCCCTCCCACCCCACACTGCTTACCACATCCGCCGTCGCGGATGTCCTGGCCCCGGGAAATTCCAAGGAGGGGACCCGTAGCCCCTCCTCCCCAGGGAGGGGTCTTGACCGCCTTCCCTTTCGGCGGTCCCATCCTTAGAAGGGTATCGCCTCCCCGTGTGAGGGGCCAATGACCGCCTCCCCCCGGGCGCTCCCATCCATAATGGGTGGCGCCCCACCTCTAGGGATCTTCCAATTACTGCTCACCGATCATGACCTTACCGCCCGACCAAAAAATAAATACGACATTGTTTAATCTACTGAGAACGACATATACAGTTATACAAGCATTCAAGTATAAACTTTTATCTCTACAATACACTTCTTTCATTACCGCTGCGATACTCGCCTGAGTTCATGCTAAAAGAGCAACCATTTATTGTATATCAAAACATCAAACTTTATTAGAAACAACCTGAAAAAGAGATCGCTGCTCCTTTTATTCTTCTCCGGGAGGGCGTGGACCCTCCTCCGACCGCCTACAGGGCGTGGCCAACGGTGTAGGTGTCTAGGACAACCCCTCTTGGGCGGGAAAAAGGCGCGCCCCGGCTACGCCGCTTCGGGCATTCCAGCCGTGACGCGCCTCCCGCCCAAAATGGCTTCCCGGGGGGATCGGGGCACCAGACCATACGTTCGGGGGGACCGAGTGGTCGCCCCTTTCCATTCCCCTTACTGATGATTCAAAATGCCTCACAGCCTTTATAACACCTCAGGGCCTTTTCCAATATACAAGAATGCCGTTTGGTTTGGCTTCGGCGGCCTCAGTATTTCAAAGAGTCATGTATAATATTTTCAGAGATGTGGATCATTTTGTAAAGGGTTTTCAAGATGATATTTTAATTTTTTACAGTAGTAATGAGGAACATGTGCTACATTTGCGTTGTGTGTGTTAAAAGTTGAGAGAGAATGGTTTGACTTTAAAAGCCAGTAAATGCAAATTATTTCAATCTTCGGTTGAATATCTTGGTCACACTTTGTCAGGGGATGGTGTGGTACCTAAAAGATCAAATGTTGATGGTATAAGTGAAGCTCCTCCTCCCACTAATAGAGATCAGTTACTGTCTTTTGCAGGTATGTGTGAATATTATAGTAAATTTGTCAACAATTTTGCAACCAAAATGGAACCCCTCAGGAAGCCTATTAGGCAAGGAAATTCATTTGTATGGGGAAATGAACAACAGTCGGCTTTTGAGCTCATTAAGTCAGAAATTTTGCATGCCCCAACCCTTAGACCTTTCTGTCAAAATGTGTGTAATCAAGGTTGACGCCAGTATGTATGGTGTTGGTTCTGTGTTGTCTCAAGTGTCAGGTAAGGAGGAGTGGAATGTGTATTTTGCATCTTGCACTCTTAATGAAACCAAGCGTAGATATGCGGTCATAGAAAAAGAGCGTTTAGCTTGTGTGTGGGCGATTGAACATTTCAGGAATTTTATTTGGGGCAGCAAGTTTGTACTGAGAACGGATCACAAGCCATTAGTGAATATTATTTCTCCTGGTGGAGGATGGAATTCCACTGCATGCATTTCCAGGTTAACTTCTAGACTTCAAGATTATTCTTTCACCCCTGAGTATGTTCCAGGAAAAAAAAATGTAGTTGCAGATTTTATGTCTCGTCATCCTTGTTTAACTTCATATAGCAAAGTGTTGGATGATACTGAAGTTGTTACTTGTCTACAGGATATTTTATCAGTTTCTTTTGATGAAATTTCTGAGGAAATGTGGGATTCTGCTGATAACCAAGATCTCACATTACAATCCATTAAAAAATATATTTTAGAGGGTTGGCCTGATAAGAAGCTTTTTAAAGAGGATTTTATGCCAATGTTCAATCTCTCCAATGAATTAGAACTTGAGAACAATTTGGTTTTCAAATCTGGTAAACGTGTACCACCCTTTGCTATGCAAAATATGATTTTGGATGTGGCACATAAATCTCATCCAGGAATGTCGGCCATGAAAAGGTTAATAAGGAACTACTTCTGGTGGCCGGGTTTAGATCGCTTAGTTGAACATAAAGTAAGAGAGTGTACTGTTTGCATGGGAAATGACAACATTTTAAAAGTCAGTGTTCCTCCTTTGAAGACAACCTCTTGGCCTACTGTTCCCTGGAAAATTTATCCTTTGATATCTCTGGTCCATTTTTGTGTCTTCAGAGTGATTCTCTCTATGCTTTTGTCCTTGTAGACTACCATTCTGCATGGCCGGAAATTAAGTTTGCTTCGTCTGCCTCTACTAACATGGTTGTAGAGGTTTTCAAAGAGGTTTTTTCCAGAGAGGGTTGTCCTTCGACTATTGTCACTGATAACGGAGTTCAACTTACCTCTTTAGAAATTGAGAATTTCCTTAAATTACATAGTATTAAACATCAGACTGTCTCATTTTATGAACCGCATGAAAATGGATTGGTGGAACGTTTTAATAGAGTTTTGAAAGGGTTCATTTCGGATGTGTGTAAGTTGGGTAGTAATTGGAAAACCATTTTGAGAGAAAAACTTTGGTTTTATAGAATTACTCCTCATTCAACCACAGAAGTTAGTCCTTTCCGCCTTCTCAAGGGACGTGATCCAGCTTCAACTATTTGTCCTTGGTGGTTCAGAGATAAATGTTCAAATAAATCTTTTTCAAGGGAATTGGTTGAACAGGCTGCTCAGAAAGCTGAGAATAAACAAGCAAAAACTAAATTGCGGTATGACAATAAATGGAATGTCAAAACTCCCAATGTTGCTGTAGGAGATTTGGTTAGGATCAAAAGACCTGGTTTGATAACAAAATGTTCTGATAAATTTGGCAAGCCAATGAAGGTGGTAAGAATGTTTAGTAATAGTGTTATAACCCAAGATGGCAAGTAGTGTAATATCAAACGTATTGCTAAATGTCCTACTCTTCTCCAGCCTATGAATTCTTGTTCACAACAAGCAGATAAAGACTCTATTGCCTCAAGGGTCAAGATTTCTGTTCGACCAAGATATGTTCCCAGGAAACTTGATGATTATGTTTCATAATCTGTTTTTGTTTATTTTTGTTCATTGAAGGGAGATGTGCTACATCTTCACTAACATATATTTTACTCTGTTCCTTTAAGTTTCTGTTATTTATCTTTGCGTGCTCTTTAGAACACCTCTGGCTACTAGGCATCAGGTCAGTTATTTCTGTTCCTGTATGCCAAGAAGCTGGATGCATTCTCTGTTGCTGTGCTGCTGGCAATACACCTTCAAAAGCCTAAAGTTGTCCTGCTTGAATTTATAACAGGATTGTACCTCTATTGAACTGAGATTGGCCATGTCGGTTGAAAAGACGAGAGTAGGAGGGAAAACTGTTTGGAAAGGTGGAGCGTGGAACGAAAGAATGAAGGGAAACAAAGCTCTGATACTGAAAGGCAGAGCAGGCTGTGGCTCATCAGGGAGAAATGCTGATAACACAGCTGAGGCAGGAATGCTGTAAAATGCTGCTTCGTTATGCGCTGAAGAGATAACGAGTGCTCAAGCAGTAGGGAATAGTACAGGTGCGGGCAGCGGCAGATGAGCACAAAGCACAAACGGAAATCACTGGCACCTCTAAACCAAACAAAATATGCAGTACATATGAATGAAACCAACAATATATGCATAAGAAATATAAATAACTAGCACATGTACTTATCTTGACTGCGCGGAGCAAGAAAAGAGGGTTGTTCACAGTCAGGACAAGCATTATACAGGGTACTGCAGTTCATTGGTTATTAGTGTTAGATTCCATGTTTCCCCATTAGGCAATTGGTTGCTTGGCCTTCTGGGAATTGTAGTTTGCACTGTTTATCTTGGCTGCTATTGACTAAAGCAAGATTAGAAAAGCATATTACTCGCCGCTATGTCTTTAATACAATTATGACTTTCTGTCATGAATTACTAGGCAACTTTACATTATCAGCACAGAATACAGCGAGTAGGCCTAGTCCCACTCATGAGGTTCTTCCTGATCAAAAGGTGCCATCCAGTCTCGCCTCCAGAAGAGATAATGAGCATTGGCACCTATTTGCAAGCAGCAATATATGTATATCTGTGTGTGTGTGTGTGAGCATGTGTGTGTGTGTGTGTTGGTGTGTGTTATGTTATGTTAATTTCGATTTATATAGCGCCAAATCACCAACAGGTCTCTTAGCGCTTCCTTTGGGAACGGTGATGGATTAAACCCAGATCTTTTGACTGGGTGTGAGTGTTTGATTGATTCAGATGCTCCGTCCATCACCACCCCCTTTTGTACCGCTTTTGGCCGCCGTAAGTGTGGCAGGGTATGCTCAGACGTGAGTCCCTTGCTCACTTTGCCACTGGATTCAAGCAAGCCGGGCTGAAGACGGCTGGAATGCCAGAAACCAATCCTCGGAAGCTTGTTTCCGGTCCAGGGAAGACATGGCTTGGCAGTTCGGGCTGAACTGTTCCCATGAGGCACAGGGTCAGCCTGATTTGCATATAGCCATGTCTGAACTGGGGTGGCAGAGTGGGCTAAAGAACGGTGATGGATTAAACCCAGATCTTTTGACTGGGTGTGAGTGTTTGATTGATTCAGATGCTCCGTCCATCACCACCCCCTTTTGTACCGCTTTTGGCCGCCATAAGTGTGGCAGGGTATGCTCAGACATGAGTCCCTTGCTCACTTTGCCACTGGATTCAAGCAAGCCGGGCTGAAGACGGCTGGAATGCCAGAAACAGGTCCTCGGAAGCTTGTTTCCAGTCCAGGGTAGACATGGCTTGGCAGTTCCGGCTGGACTGTTCCCATGAGGCACAGGGTCAGACTGATTTGCATATAGCCATGTCTGAACTGGGGTGGCAGAGTGGGCTAAAGAACGGTGATGGATTAAACCCAGATCTTTTGACTGGGTGTGAGTGTTTGATTGATTCAGATACTCCGTCCATCACCACCCCCTTTTGTACCGCTTTTGGCCGCCATAAGTGTGGCAGGGTATGCTCAGACGTGAGTCCCTTGCTCACTTTGCCACTGGATTCAAGCAAGACGGGCTGAAGACGGCTGGAATGCCAGAAACCGGTCCTCGGAAGCTTGTTTCCGGTCCAGGGAAGACATGGCTTGGCAGTTCGGGCTGGACTGTTCCCATGAGGCACAGGGTCAGACTGATTTGCATATAGCCATGTCTGAACTGGGGTGGCAGAGTGGTCTAAAGAACTGTGATGAATTAAACCCAGATCTTTTGACTGGGTGTGATTGTTTGATTCAGATGCTATGTCCATCACCACCCCCTTTTGTACCGCTTTTGGCCACCATAAGTGTGGCAGGGTATGCTCAGACGTGATTCCCTTGCTCACTTTGCCACTGGATTCAAGTAAGCTGGGCTGAAGACGGCTGGAATGCCAGAAACTGGTCCTCGGAAGCTTTTTTCCGGTCCAGGGAAGACATGGCTTGGTAGTTCGGGCTGGACTGTTCCCATGAGGCACAGGGTCAGACTGATTTGCATATAGCCATGTCTGAACTGGGGTGGCAGAGTGGGCTAAAGAACGGTGATGGATTAAACCCAGATCTTTTGACTGGGTGTGAGTGTTTGATTGATTCAGATACTCCGTCCATCACCACCCCCTTTTGTACCGCTTTTGGCCGCCATAAGTGTGGCAGGGTATGCTCAGACGTGAGTCCCTTGCTCACTTTGCCACTGGATTCAAGCAAGACGGGCTGAAGACGGCTGGAATGCCAGAAACCGGTCCTCGGAAGCTTGTTTCCGGTCCAGGGAAGACATGGCTTGGCAGTTCGGGCTGGACTGTTCCCATGAGGCACAGGGTCAGACTGATTTGCATATAGCCATGTCTGAACTGGGGTGGCAGAGTGGGCTAAAGAACAGTGATGGGTTAAACCCAGATCTTTTGACTGGGTGTGAGTGTTTGATTGATTCAGCCCCCCTTTTGTACTGCTTTGGGAACCCGTCCTGGCTTTCCTTGTGAGATAACCCCTACTGGGCATCCACAAGGTGAAGACCAGGCTATTGCCCAGAGTTACAGAGTGTGAACTCATGATTCAAGTAGGCACCGAGGCGAGAATTATCGAGTCGGTGGACATTTGAGCTCAAGACCCTGCCGCTTTGAGAATTGAACCCTGGTCCCGGGTCTGACCTCTGCATCAGGGTCTGCCTACTCTAACCAGTGAGCCACACTTCTCCCTGTGTGTGTGCATGTGTGTGTTTGTGCGTGTGCCTGTGTGTATGAGCGATTGTGTATTGGTGCTTTATGTGAGAATACATGTGTATGAGAGAGGCTTGCATATCAGTGTGTGTGTGTGTGTGAGATATGCAGGGCTTTAAATGGGCCGGGTATCCCAGGTCAGAGCATCAGCAGCTTTTTTAAAGGTGGCCACGAAACGGGTCTCTATCGGGCTCTGTTGTGTGCCTTGGCCCAGGATGACATTAAATTTCTTCAAATGCATTTTTGCGAAACTGGAGGGTAAGCATGTATCTTTCAAGTCACAAAGTGTCAATATTGAATTTTAAAATACATTTTCTAAACATCTCGTCTAAAAAATTCTGAATTTAGAAAGAGTTCTGAGGAGTTTCCAATCATACAAAATATTCCATCAGAAACATGTATTGACCATAACATTGGCTGTAAAGCAGAAGCATGTTTTGCCACACAGCCATTATATTTCCGGTGCAAGGTAATGCCTCATTGCTTGTAAATATTGTGACAAGATAATACATATCACAGTACCTCAGAACAGTGAGGTCAGCGTTCCGACTTGCGATACCGACATATATGACGCCTGAGGCGTAGGCATACAGCTGAGCCACTTGCTGCACCTCGCTCCAATAGGAGGTTGTTTTTAAAATCTGCTGCTAAATATTGTTTTATGTCGTGAATATTAATCTCTTTTAACATAAGGGGGAGATTAAAAGGGAAGTAGTTTTTGCAAGTGTCCACTTTGCCATAGGGACGCCAGGGCGGTTGGCGGACTTGTGTCTGACTTGCACTACCAGGATATATGATGGTTGTGGTGCAGGAGCACTGCTGTGCCTCTGAAGGAACTCCAAGGACAAGCCTGTCTGTGACTGCCTGTGCCTGAGAAAGACTAGGGGCCAGGAAGCCTTCCCAAATGTCTACAAATGAGGCAGTCAACTCATCACACCAGCAATTTGAAGTAAGGTATCTTACTGCTACTTACCATGTCTCCTCCTAAACCTAGAAAGCGAGAACAACAATGCCCGAACTGTAGTTTTACTCAAGACACAACCATGGAATACTGGTCTGAACCCCCGACGATAAAGTGCTGGAATTTGTTTTTGATTAATTGCACTGAAACGTAGCTATAGGATAGCCCCACACCGAAAATTAACCTAGCACTCTTTACAGGCTATTACACGAGCAGGAAAGATCATATAAATATATTGGGTGGGGGGAGGAGAAACTGCTATAATATTTAAAGACTCCTAAAATGTGTGTTTAACTTCCCCATCCCCGTACCTTTACTTCTCCATGAATATGTCACCTACATACTCCTTCTCAGGTGTACTGATTTACAGAACCCCAGGGTCTTGCTCCAAGTTCATGTTCGATGACATTTGCTTCCTTCAACTGTTCATTTCAGTCTTTCGTAATGACCACAACATCAAGGTTAGGAAATCCTGCCCTGTGCCATGGGCAGACCAGTTTCTGATTCCACTTATGTTGGACTTTAACCCACCGACTATTGGCCTGAATCGAGCTCCAAGAATTGATTGTAGGTGGTCAAAACTAAAGAAAGAGAAATGTATCTCCTCCTTAACCTCCGTTAATCCAGCTTTAAGTGACAACCCTACACCTGCCAAAATTAAATTTGAAGATTGGATTAAACAATCGCTTGATTAAATCATTCCAAGCACCTCGACCAGAAGAGGCCAAAAAGAAACATTTGCTCCTTGGTTTACCTCTCGCCTATTATACTTAAAAAAAGAATGTAAAACGCTAGAAAGGAAATGGGGAAAAAACTATGAGGAACACCAGACAAAACTCCTATTGGCTTGCAATTAGGAACTATCACATTGAAATTAAAATGGTCCAACCTTCTTAATATGAAACCAAAATTGGCAAGGCAGCCATCTTCCCAAAGGAATTATTCCAAATCGTAAAATCTCTCACCACAACAAAATCAGGAAATAATCTCCCAGTCCCTACAGTAGCTCGCTGCAATAAACTTGCAACATTCTTTCAGGAAAAAAATCTCTGACATATACTGCACATTACAACAGACTAATAAAGCTACCAATATCCCCTCAGTTGCCTTCTCTACCTTCTATTTACCTTTCAAAGTTCCCTCCCATTTCCAGTGAATTATTCTCAGCACTAAGCACTGTGAAATCGGGATCCCTTCTGGACAATGCACCATCCCACATACTCCTGCAAAGAGTGCAATGCATCTTCCCTGCACTACTGGACCACCTCAATCTCTCATTCATAACTGGGCAGGACCCCAGTCCAGTTATGAAACTGGTCCCCCACCCCAGCATGTATGTAAACATGCTGTGGTCAAACCTCTATTAAAAATAGCAATTTTGACCCCTTATACCTAGAGAATTACAGGTCTATCTCCTTGCTCCTACCCATAGGGAATCAGCCCTCCAAATAGTTACGGGGGAACTGGAATTGCTGCTTAACCAGGGAGGTTCTGCTGCTATCACCCTCCTTGACACGGTTGATCATGAAGTACTTAGACAAAACATGAGCGAATCCGGATTACAGAACATCACTCTTAATTGGCTTGCTTGCTTCTTAAAGGACAGGTCATTTCAAATCTTTAAAAACTCATGCTACTCTCACTTTTTCCCATGAAGTGTGGGGTACCACAGGGATCTGTCCTCAGCCCCACACTTTTTGACCTACACATGCCCTGCTAACTGACATTGTTCAGGAATTCGGGTTGTCAATTGTCTCATATGCCAGCGACATACAATCAGTTGTCTCCCTTACACCTGGGAAAGGATCACAATACCCACAGCTTTCTCTCTGCTTAAGAAAACTAGCTAGGTGGATGGCAAACTGCTGTCTTAAGCTAAATGAGGAAAATATGTAGGTGATGATTTTAGGGAATAGACCCTATCCTCAACCATCTCTAGAATGGCTGGAGTGTTTGGGCATCCTACCGACCTCTTCCTCCCCCATAAAAAGATAAGGTATGTGGCTGGGCAGTTACATTTCAATGGGTGCACAGTTCAAAAAACTTGCAGCAAACTACTCGGCATTCTTTGAACTCTTCATAAAATCTTAGATCTTTTACTCATCCCCGCAACAAGAATTATGGTCCAATCTCTTGTTCTCTCTCACCTGGATTATGGGAACTCCCAATGCATAGGCTCCTCTAAGGAAGTAAACAAAGGCTTCAGGTCATCCAAAATGCAGCAGCAAGGGCTCTAATCAATGTCTCAAAACACACCTCGGACAAAAATGCCCTGACCTTGCTCCATTGGCTCCTTGTTGATGATAGGATAAAATTAAAAAACTCCTTATGTGGAATTGAGCCCAGAGTCTATACCTCTAACACAAATTCATCAAAGACTGGTAGTTAAAATAAAAATTTATCTGATAAAACCCCAGACCGGAATCGGTAAATCCAGGCTTAAGACCCAGTCTTTGAGTGTAGCGATTGTGGTGCCCGGGGGTAGAGGAAGGATTCTACTATCACGATCTAGGAGATGGTATGCCTGCGGGGACATGAGGAGAAGGAATCGAGCGAACTACAATGACCAGCATTCCAAGGGGCAAGCAGGAAGTGCCACGAGACCAAAAGGCATATTAGCACCTCCCACCCAGACGGACGGTGCTTGTCATTGTGATTCCCAAGTCGACCGGAGTGGCGGATGGTGTTCCCCGCCGGATCCCAGCGAGAAGCAAGAAGTTTCCTGTTGAAGAACCCGTGATTCCCCCAGCGTCTTGCTGACTGACTGAGCTCTGTGGCTAAGTACTCTTGTAACGAAAGTGGGCTCACTTTCGTTTTTCTTCCTTCGTGTTCTTAGTTTGTAGTTAGTTAGTTTAGGGCGGAACTGGGACATTCGTTTGTTTGTGATCTGTCAGGCAACGTACTGCAGAAGATGCGCTGCGCTGATAACCTGTGTTGGAGCTCCCCAGGAGAAGGATTCTGGGAGCTGTAGTCCAAAGTCTTTATGTTTGGTTCATGAACTATATTGCCATTGAGAGACAGAGACCTTTTTACTGTGAAGTTGTTTAGCAGTCTCTTGGCTTCACTTTGTGGCAAAGCTCTGAAGGCGGTTTGTGCTTTTCAACAAATCGCGACCATTTCCTTTCTTTGTGATTACTGCCTGCTGCAGTCCTGAACAATTGGCTGAACTACTATTAATCAAGCAGGATTGCTTGGAGGTTTTTTCTTACACGGCCTGGGTGGTGCATGATTCTGGTAAGTGAGGTGCCTAGGTCTTGTTTCAGATACACCCCGAAACACCTGAACTATAGTATTAACGGTGTTCATTACTCTCCCCACTTAGATGGGCCCTTCCATGCTGTCTTCCGCATCTTGGTGACCAGACTCCCGGGGGATCCCAAAGAATCATGGCTACCCATTTATTATTTTATCCACTTCCCCTTTCCCGGCTAGGTACGAGGGCACACAGTGTGTATTGCTTCCACTGTGGGTTTCGTGGTTGGCTGGGAGAAGAGAGCTTAGCATCAGAAGTCGTTTCTGCCGGACACCCTGCATCAGGTTAGTGGCGTGTGTGAGCCTGCGCTGCTGCCTGTCCTTGACAGATTGACAAGCCCAAGTTTACACTCCCCCTGGTGCAAAAAAATCTGTGGAAGCAGAAGGGGGTGGGTTCTCCGTTCCCCCTCAATTAGCCACCTCTAGTGCATCATCGGCTGATGCTGCTCATACTGTACATGTGGTACAGACCGTAGGCGTTCCGTTAGCTGCCCCTGAACGCTTTTATGGAGACCCCCGCAAATTTGAAACATTCTTGAATCAGTGCAGGTTACATTTTTTATGTAAACCCGGGGTTTTCCAAGATGATTCGGCAAAGACAGCATTCATGATGTCTTATATGGGGGGTAATGCTGCCAGTTGGAATATCCCATTGCTGGAGAAGAATGACCCAGTGTTGCACGATTTTTCTGCTTTTTGTGTGGAGTTGCGCAAGCTTTTTGATCGTAAATCCCACATGCTGACCCTGGATAGAGAACTACTCACCATACGTCAAGGTTCTCAGGACTTACTGTCTTATATCACCTCATTCAACCGGTTGGTGGTAGAGACTGATTGGCCCGCTGCAAAACGCATCTCATTGTTTTATCAAGGCCTTCGCGGAGAACTAAAGGACGTTCTGGCACAAGTGGTACAGTTGCCCGATACCTGTGAAGAGTTCATCGATTTAACAGTACAATTGGATCACCGGCTCCTAGAGAGAAGAGGGGATAGATCAAGAGGCGACTCTCGCCCTTTTTACCCTCGCTTTAGGGGTCCTACCGAAGACCGTGTTAAACCCTCCGAAGGTCCTGAACCCATGCAGATCGGTGGTATCCGTGGTCCACTGACACTGGAGGAGAAGGAGAAAAGACGTCGGTTGAAGCTATGCCTTTATTGTGGAAAAGGGGGCCACTTCATAAAGGACTGTAGAGCCAGGAATACGGTCTCAGCCAGAAACCCCGTTTCAAAGGTGCAAGCCCTAGTAGAATCCGAGCAACCGACGGAAAACTGAAGAACCCAAACCAGGAAGAGGTCTCTGACTTGGGTTGTTTGCCGCAAATGATCTCCCCCTGTCTTGCGAACACCTTGCATCCTGCAGTGGCGCATATGAACCTCCAAATCATCCTCTGGGTCACCCCCCAGAAATCCTTAAACATTGACGCCTTAGTGGATTCCGGGGCCACCGGAAACTACATCGATCAGGAATACGCCCTGAAAATAGGGATTGCTTGCGAGAAAAAAGAAAAACCAGAGTTGGTGAAAGCTGTGGATGGTACAGTCTTATCATCGGGTCCAGTGGCCTATCATACCTGTTCTATGCTCATGCAAACTGGAAAAGATCATCAGGAGTATATCCAGTTTGATCTCATTGATGCCCCCCAATTCCGGCTCATCTTGGGGATGCCATGGTTAACTCTCCACGATCCCAAGATTTGTTGGGCAGCACGCACTATTACCTTGTCGTCTGCTTACTGTCAAGAGCATTGTACTCCGGTTTCTACTGTTCCCTGCATTCCAGAACTCTCGTCTTCTCTCTGTCTGGCGGCTTCATGCTCCCCAGACAAATACTGTTGTGCCACCATACTTCCCTCGGAGTATCAGGCGTTCTCCCCTGTGTTTGATAAACAACAAGCTACTCAATTGCCTCCACACAGGGCATACGACTGTAGAATCGATCTCATACCAGGAGCCGATATTCCCTGTAGCAGGGTCTATGCCATGACCGAGAAAGAGACAGAATATCTGAAAACGTACATAGAAGAGAACCTCGCATCGGGATTCATCAGGCATTCTACATCTCCTGCCTCATCCCCTATGTTTTTCATTCCGAAGAAGGACTGCGCAGAACTCAGACCCTGTATTGACTATAGAGCCATTAACCGAGTGACCATAAAAAACCGGTATCCTCTCCCCTTAATACCTGTGCTCATGGACCAGCTCAAAGGAGCCAAATACTTCACTAAACTCGATCTTCGTGGAGCATATCATTTGGTGCGTGTAAAAAGAGGGGATGAGTGGAAGACGGCGTTTCGAACGAAGCTAGGCCTGTTCGAATACAGGGTAATGCCCTTCGGGTTATGCAACGCCCCCGCAGCGTTTCAGTTTTTTATGGATGAGGTTCTGCGGGGATGCCTGGAAACCTACTGCATTGTGTACATCGACGACATCCTGGTGTATTCCTCCACTCTTTCAGAACATGTCGGACATGTGAAGTCCGTATTGGACCGGTTACAAAGGAACTCTCTATATGCGAAGTTGGAGAAATGTTTATTCCACGTCCAAGAAGTGTCTTTCCTTGGGTATGTCATTAATGAGAAGGGTTTTCAAATGGACTCGAACAAAGTGGAAGCGATACTCACATGGACTACACCGAAGTCTGTGAAAGCTGTGCAAAGCTTTCTCGGTTTTGCAAACTACTATCGTAGGTTTATCAAGGATTTTTCCAAAATCATTCATCCGATTTCTAGTCTGTTACGGAAAAATATGCCTTTTGTGTGGAGTAAGGAGGCTGAGATATCATTTCAATACCTGAAGAAGCAGTTTACTCAAGCTCCCATTCTTCGTCACCCTGACCCGCAATTGCCATTCATCCTGGAGACCGACGCGTCCCAATATGCTGTGGGAGGAGTGCTTTCCCAAAGACACCCTAGTACAGGCCAAGTACATCCTGTTGCCTTCTTCTCCAAGAAGCTCACGCCCTGTGAGGTGAATTATGCCATAACGGATAAAGAACTCTTGGCCATCAAGAGGGCATGTGAGGAATGGCGTCACTATCTACTTGGAGCGATCCATACTGTGGAGATCTACACGGATCACCGGAATTTGTTATTCCTGAAGACAGCGAAGGCCCTCACTCCCAGACAATTACGGTGGTCTCTTTTCTTTTCCGACTACGATTTCGTAATCAAATTCAAACCTGGAACCCAAAACGGAAAGGCAGACGCTCTCTCACGTTTGGAAGAAGGCGAACAGAGGAAGACTGAAGAGGTAGAAACACCTTTAATCCTTCAGGAGACAACAACCATTGTAGGGGCGGTAGCTCTCCTGTCCTCGGACGACTTTCTTGAAGACGTTAAAATAGCCCTTGCAGATATGAACATACCTGAGTGGATACAAGAAGATCCGGAACATCGTACTATGAAGGATGATCTCGCCTATCAGGATACTGCGTTATTCATTCCCACTGAAGCCCTAAGGCAACAAGTATTGAATTGGTCTCATGATTCTGTCCTAGGAGGACATATGGGAATGTACAAAACAATTGCCACCGTGGAACGTTCCTTCTGGTGGCCCCAGTTGAGAGAAGAAGTCCGGTCTTATGTGAGGAATTGTGCCATCTGTACGCAAGGAAAATCTGTGCATGCTCGCCCGGTGGGTCTACTGAGACCTTTGCCCATACCTCCACAACCTTGGCATACTCTCTCCATGGATTTTATCGTTGAGATGCCCCCATGTAATGGAAAGACAGTGATATTGGTTGTCGTTGATCACTTAACGAAAATGGGCCATTTCATACCCCTGAAGGAGGTACCCACGTCAGCGGAATTGGCAGAAGTGTTCCTTCAACATATTGTCAGGGCTCATGGTCTTCCCTGTGTATTGATCACCGACAGGGGTTCCCAGTTCACTTCCCGGTTCTGGAAGGCATTATGTACCACCCTGAACATCGATGCCCGTCTGTCATCCAGCTACCACCCTCAGACGGATGGCAAGACAGAACGCCTGAACCAAACCCTGGAGCAATATCTTCGTTGTTTCTCGTTGAGAAATGATATGGAATGGACTGTGCTACTCTGGATGGCCGAATTCGCATATAATAATGCTGTGCACTCCACACTGGGTTGTTCACCTTTTTTTTGTCTCCATGGGTATCATCCACATATACTTCCCTTCGAGTGGCCTGTCCGTTCCCCTGTTCCTAGCATCCACGAACACCACGCCCATCTCAGAGCGGTGTTGTTGGACGCACGAAACAGCCTGGCTGATGCTCAGTCCGCGCAGAAACGCTTCGCTGACAGGAAAAGGAGAGTAGAACCATCATATGGAGTGGGAGACAAGGTCTGGCTCTCCACCAAGAATCTCCACATTAAAGGGCATACCAAACTGACACCTAAATATGTGGGGCCCTACAGCATAGTGGAAGTGATTAACCCGGTTGCAGTGAGACTCCTACTCCCGGTGGGTTGGAAGATACATCCAGTGTTTCATGTCTCCCTCCTGGTACCTTGCCCTCCCACTATGAGAGTACCAGTAGCCCCACTCCCGATTGATGTGGATGGTCAGGAGGAATTTGAGGTACAGTCCATTCTAGATTCCCGTATGGTGAGGGGTAGAATCCAGTACTTGGTGGAATGGAAAGGTTATGGCCCTGAGGATCGGTCCTGGGAACCCCTGGGGAACCTGCACTGTCCAGAGCTAGTTGACCGTTTCCATGCCCTGCATCCGGGTAAGCCGGGTCGACCGCCGAGTCGGCAGTCCTCGAGAGGGGGTTCTGTAGCGATTGTGGTGCCCGGGGGTAGAGGAAGGATTCTACTATCACGATCTAGGAGATGGTATGCCTGCGGGGACATGAGGAGAAGGAATCGAGCGAACTACAATGACCAGCATTCCAAGGGGCAAGCAGGAAGTGCCACGAGACCAAAAGGCATATTAGCACCTCCCACCCAGACGGACGGTGCTTGTCATTGTGATTCCCAAGTCGACCGGAGTGGCGGATGGTGTTCCCCGCCGGATCCCAGCGAGAAGCAAGAAGTTTCCTGTTGAAGAACCCGTGATTCCCCCAGCGTCTTGCTGACTGACTGAGCTCTGTGGCTAAGTACTCTTGTAACGAAAGTGGGCTCACTTTCGTTTTTCTTCCTTCGTGTTCTTAGTTTGTAGTTAGTTAGTTTAGGGCGGAACTGGGACATTCGTTTGTTTGTGATCTGTCAGGCAACGTACTGCAGAAGATGCGCTGCGCTGATAACCTGTGTTGGAGCTCCCCAGGAGAAGGATTCTGGGAGCTGTAGTCCAAAGTCTTTATGTTTGGTTCATGAACTATATTGCCATTGAGAGACAGAGACCTTTTTACTGTGAAGTTGTTTAGCAGTCTCTTGGCTTCACTTTGTGGCAAAGCTCTGAAGGCGGTTTGTGCTTTTCAACAAATCGCGACCATTTCCTTTCTTTGTGATTACTGCCTGCTGCAGTCCTGAACAATTGGCTGAACTACTATTAATCAAGCAGGATTGCTTGGAGGTTTTTTCTTACACGGCCTGGGTGGTGCATGATTCTGGTAAGTGAGGTGCCTAGGTCTTGTTTCAGATACACCCCGAAACACCTGAACTATAGTATTAACGGTGTTCATTACTCTCCCCACTTAGATGGGCCCTTCCATGCTGTCTTCCGCATCTTGGTGACCAGACTCCCGGGGGATCCCAAAGAATCATCGCTACCCATTTATTATTTTATCCACTTCCCCTTTCCCGGCTAGGTACGAGGGCACACAGTGTGTATTGCTTCCACTGTGGGTTTCGTGGTTGGCTGGGAGAAGAGAGCTTAGCATCAGAAGTCGTTTCTGCCGGACACCCTGCATCAGGTTAGTGGCGTGTGTGAGCCTGCGCTGCTGCCTGTCCTTGACATTGAGCTCTTGGTTTGATAAAGAATGTGCCTTAGCCAAACGATGGCTCCTTCGGGCCTTAAAGGGCAAAAACATTATTCAGATTAGACAGGAAAGAGTAGATTACAGAAAAGCACAGAAGGCAGCACTAAGGATTTGGGTAGATGCTAGCTGGGGTGATCTTATAGTATCCTCAAAAACCAGGGACCAATCTATGTTGAAGAATAATAGCCCATGGTAGCAAATCGAACAAGACGGTTACTGATCACTTTTTAGACCCTTGTACTCAGCAAAAACATTTCTCTAATTTATTTTGCATCCCCCGATGAGCTCCTACTAGACCCTTCCATTGTCACTGAGGGGTCCTTGCTACTAGCACAAACTGCACCTCTTCACTTTAGTAGTGAGGACACTACACTAGCAATAGCTACTATTAAGACATCAAAGGCACCAGGCCCGGATAAGATACCATGGGGCCAACTAAAACAACACAACAATAAAAGGGAGTTTAATAGCATCCAATCCTAGAAGACCAAGGATTTATATGACGCCGAAAATTCACAAGAACCCAAAGGACCCTCCTTTTCCACCAATTGTCTCTGCGTGCAACTCAATTTTCGATCCACTGGATAGATATCTTGACTATTTTCTTCAACAGTTCGTACAGAGCTGGTGCACATATGTAAAATACACAACCGATTTCCTCAGAAAATTACACACAATTGAATTTTTGGTTCAAGATCATTTGTTACTTTGTACAATAGATGTCACGTCATTGTTTACTTCCATATCACACGCACAGGGGATTGAAGCAGTGGAATGGGCACTTCTACAAATGGATCTATCACAAGAACAAAGTATCTTTATGTGACAGTTATTATTCTTTTGTCTGCACAACAGTTATTTTCAGTGGAAAGATGATTTTTTGGTCAATTAACAGGCACTTCAATGGGTTTTTCGGGGGCACCTGCATATGCAAATATTTTTATGGCCAAATTTGAGAATGATTATATCTTGACACAGAAAGACTGAACAGAAGGGATTGCAGAATATTGTCGATACATAGATGATATTTTTTTAATTTGGACTCAATCACAAGAAACTCCTGAACAATTAATCAGGGAACTCAATGACAGAGAACCCAGGATAAAGTTTACATATTGTATCAGTCAAGACAAAGCCAATTACTTGGATGTTCTGATAAAGAAAATACAAAAGAAAATAAGTACAGAAATCTTTACGAAACCCACTGACAGGAATAGTATGCTGTTACATTCAAGTTTTCATCCAAGGAGCCTCATCGAACATCTTCCTTATTCACAGTTCATTCGTATTAAAAGAATATGTTCTGAACAAGAAGTAGCAGACCAAAAGATTGCAGAATTTAAGGATAGATTTGCACAAAGAGGCTTTCCAGAAGAGATTTTGCAGAAAAATATACATAGGATCACAATGAAACAACGGGAAGAACTTTTTGTTAAAACAGGGAGGAAGCAATCAAATACCCCCACTTTTGTATCTAAATTTTCAAACAAGTCTTTGCAAATCAAGAGGATTATCAAAAAGAGATGGGATCTACTGGTGAATTAACCTGATTTCAATGGTATTTTCAGTCAAGAACCGACTTTTGCATATACGAGATCAAGAAATCTCCAAGAACTTGTACAAACAGGAGCTAGCAAAGTAAAGAACATAGACTATAAAGGGACGAACAAGTGTCACAATTGCATACATTGCAATATTATTATAAGTGGGAAAATTATTACCCATCCAGTGACAGGAGTTACCATTAAATTAAGACACACTTTGGACTGTAACACAGCAAACATTGTTTACTGTTTAAAATGTTCATGCGGTAAAGCATACATAGGAAAAACAGAAAGAAAACTGAAACTCAGATTATCAGAGCATAAAAGTACCATAAGACTTAAGAATATGACATCGAGTGTAGCGGTGCATTGGACAGAAGCAAAACACACAATTGCACAATTAAGAGCACAAGTAGTCGAAGTGGTTGTGAAAAATGAGGGTACTGATAACAGCAAAAAACCTCTACAGAGAGAGGTGTTTTGGATTGATTTTTTACAGACACTGCAACCGAAAGGATTAAATGACAAAATAGACATGAGTTGTTTTCTGTACGCAGTAGGCATTGAAATTTTGTAATTGAAATGAGTACAGAAATGACGATAGAATGTTTAATATAAATACATTGAATATATTTGTTAATTG
The DNA here is from genome assembly GCF_964263255.1 of Lissotriton vulgaris. Classification (NCBI taxonomy): domain Eukaryota; kingdom Metazoa; phylum Chordata; class Amphibia; order Caudata; family Salamandridae; genus Lissotriton; species Lissotriton vulgaris. Next base: position 413,001,630 of record NC_141695.1, read on the forward strand.
TATATACTTCGCGTCGATTTATATGACATTTTGACCGACAAATCCTGTAAAATTGAGTAAGTTTACCTTGGTGCAAATATGTAATCTGTACTATTCAAGATGAGATACTATCAGGATATTCAGGCGGTATGAAGTGTTTGAGTATAGGCTATGAAATAATTTTAGAAAATCAAAACTGAACGGAATATAATCCAGAGAGAGGATATGGTAATGGATTAGAAAGGTATTTATTGATGAATTGCCACAAAGTAAGCATTTATGTATTGAATAGTACAAAAACATAGTAACAATATGCTTTATGTATGTATTTTCTTGTAAAATCATTCACGAAAAGAATGCTTATGAGAAAATAATATCTATTTGTGTAAAACACGACAATTTATTGTATTGAAGTTATCTAAATAGGATAAACGATGTTCATGTAATTTTCAATTCGACAAAGTGAAGTTATTTTAACACACGAAGGAATATATGTTGTAATACAATCAAAGACACAGATTGAGGTAGAGTTACAAAACATAAAGGATTGATACAAGTTAGGTTAAACTAGAATCGCGTTGTCTCGAGTTTAAACTACATTTCTCAGCTTTCCTGGTACACGTGACCACATTGAAAGTTAATGATGTGAGTAATAAAGTCAGTAGCGTTTGGAAAGAGAAGGACTCCATAGTTAGCAAGGAGACGCCACACAGTTGGGAAGGTAAGAACAAAAGAATCATAGGTAATCTAATGGAGTAGTTCCACAATAATCTAAGCGGTAGATTAAGCATATCTTCCTGTTTATTTCTAGAAATGGGGAATTACGGACAAAAGATTTCAACTCTACTGACGGGATAAGAAGGCTACCTGTTGAACATGTATCAGTGGTGAGTGTAGTGGGTGCGCAGCACCAGAGTTAATTCAAGTGCAGAATTTTGAAGTAATGAGAAAATGTACGAGTAAGAACGTTCACTCAAGGAAATTACGTGGTTAGTTTCAGATACAAGAGCTACATTTCTTCTACAAGAGATAACACCAATACATAGAAGGTGAAGAGATTATAACACAGCACCTTAGGTGAGTGCAACAAAGACCGGTAGTATAGTGAAGACAATAAATGACAACTCCAAAGAAAGGACGACATACGTGTTTATAGTTATCGTAACATTGTAAACAGTGTAATAACGCAAAATGTTAGATCAACGTAACATAAGTGAGTATAATGCATGCCAAGAACTTTAGCACAGAGGCAAGCATGCACACAACATTGGAGATAATTGTATATTACAAAGTCTCATCATGTTTTTTTTAAAAAAAAGCTTTTTTAAAAATAGCTACATGTAAAACAACTTCAATCATGTATGCATGTTGGACAACTATTTGATTTTACTAGTTGCTTTATGGTGAAAGCATTTAAGTTCAAATGACATGTATTTTACGTCTAGTGACTTACAATTATTTGTAAACGAAAGGTTGCTTAGTACATGGAGACCCCGTAGGCTTATACAAGGTTTATACAAGATTAATTTCAGTGTATACATATTAAGCAATGTGACATTTTTATTTGCAGAATATTTCCCCTGAAGAAGGAACACGCGTTCCGAAATGCATTGGGCTATCGTCTAAATGTAGTTTATTATCAACTGTGGATGTATTGAAGAAATATTAAGAACAATTAAACACAAGATATTTGGATGAAGAAAAGATTTTTTGTACAATAGATGGAATATACATTAAATGTGATGACATAACATAATATTGATCCATACAACTGAAAAAGTAAAAGCGATTATGACTAAAGAAAATATCCTGTGAAGAGTTATGTGTAAAGTATTAACATTTTGAATAATAATGGTTATGAAAATAGAAATAATTGGTCTAAATTAATTTGAACGAGACGTTCAAAATGTACAGTGCACACTAGAGCAGGGTAATTCCTGTTCAGGCATGTGGCCAACTAAAACATGCCTCAGAAGTGTGGGTGCCATACGTAAACTTTCTATGCAATGCAGTGGCCAGGGACGGCCCATTCCAGAATCCTGGAAGGCAGCAGAGATCGTTCCTATTCATAAAAAATGCAGCCGGGATGACCCCGCAAATTACAGGCCAATAAGCCTGATAGACATTCTGCAAAAAGTTAATGCTAATCAAATTTTGTCAAAGCTAAACAAATTTTGTCTAAACTATACTTTCACCTTGTCTGGCTGGCTTCACATGGAAAACAAATAAAATTGATCAAGTTTCCAGGCTTGTAATCTCAGCCTGGAAGTATACAAAGCTAAACGTCACACATTTATATGTTGCTTTCATTGATTTGAAAGCAGAATTCGATTCAATCCCATGAGATATTTTATGGAAAACCTTATATCAATAGGGAGTGCCAGAGTAGATTTTAAACCAAATTATGAGGTTACATGAGGGTAACTTTGCCACGGTACGCTGGGACATAGGAGGGGAGCTTACAGGTGAGATTCCAGTCAGGAGGGCCGTGCCCCAGGGTTGTATCCTGGTGCCAACTTTGTTTTCACTATATGTGAATGGCCCAGTGTTTGCAAAAATATTCTCATAACTCACCTAAGCTCAGAGGGTCTCATATTGGCACCTTAACATTTGCAGATGATACAATCTTGTTGTCTCAAACACCAAGAGGTCTACAAAATGTACTTGATAGCCTTAAAAATGACTGCAAACTTAAAGGCCTCGAGATAAATCCTACTAAGACCAAATATATGGCCATCAGACAACATAAAAGCTTTGCAAGTAAAATAACCTTTAATTTGGTGGCCTTGGAGTCTGTTTCCAACTTTGTATATCTGGGGGTTACCTTTGACTCAAAACTTTCATGGAAGCCACAAATAAATAAATCTTAGACTATCCTAGTGCAAAATTCTATCCCCATTGTAAAGAACCAATACTCAACTGTGTCAAAGGATATTATTCCCGCCCTGTAAGTATATAAATTCAAAGCTCAAACTGCCACCCTATATGGATCAGAGCTATGGGGTGGTGACATTTTGCAGCCTTTAATTGTTGGGGGAAACAAAATCTTGAGAATGTTTACGTCTCTCCCCCAATTGCCCCAGGGGTTCTACTAACATATGACATTGGCATAAAAAGACTGGAACATCTAGCCGTATGGAGAACACTGTCATATTGGGTTAGAATTTGGACAATTGTAGAATAAGAAACCTGAAGGCAAACCCTGATAGAGTTACTGGAATTGGATGTTCATGTCAATTTTCCTTGGTTGATCCACATCAGGAATGGCTTCTTGACTTAGGTCTGAGTAGGTTTTGGGCAATCCCAGCCTGCTGACGCTGAATCAAAGAGCGAGATCATCTATTCAGTGGCGATTTCTCCATTTGGACAGTGGGGTGTTGCCCCACTTATAATGATTGTGCATTTTAAGAGTGTGCCGCTTTAAATTATTAATACAACTTCAGCTTTCAATATTGAAATAGTTTTAATAATTTAAAGCGGCGCACTCGTGTCGCACGGTGGCGTAACGTCATTTGACATTGACAAACCAGCCTGCAGTGGATAGAAGCATGATGAGCATTGTGGTAAGTTAGACAAGTATGCAACTGTGCATTGTGTGCGGCGGCAGGTTGGCAGTGCGCATGTTGGGTTTGGCCGGCTGCCTTTCCTTGGCCAGGAACCCAACATGCTCACAGTGGCTTTTCATCAGCAGGCACAGGGTGACTGGGGGGGTTGCCCAAAACCTCAGACCCCAGAAGTTAGAAAATGAGCAGCAAGTTTGCCTGCTCACCCCAATCCTGATGCTGCTCTCATACAGAGAAAACCTCTCTCTGTAAAAGAGCAGCGTATGGATTGGCTGCTGCAGCATGAAGTGCGCGGTTGCCAGTCTCGTCTCTGAGCAGAGGCATGATTGACCTGGCACCGCGGGTGAGTGGGTCTGCCCGTCCCGCCCAGAGTCCAACGTAGCAATGCCCAATCACTGTAATGGCTTATTGTTAAGCCATGCAGTGATTGGTCATTCTGCCATTACTGGGCAAATTGGCTGGCCAGTCACCCTTACCTCCTCCTCAATCTCACCATCCCATAGGAGCATGTGTGCTAGTGTACTGAACTCCTCACTCGAGACTCGAGACCTAATCGAGAATTGACTGACAGAGAGTCCTCCAATCAGCTGTCAGACAGAAGACTCAAAGTCACAGGGTGTGAGCTTAACAGGTATTTTTTGTGTAATGGTTGTCTCTATATCATTCAGGGACAGGTGGTTGTTGAAGTGTGACTGAGGCATGATCACGCTTTTGCCAGGTGGGCCATCACATCAGCCAGGCCCAGCCATGAGCTTCATAGGCCATCAAGCGTTAGCGTGAACTGAACTCTCTTTTTTTTCAAAGGCAGGCACGCGCAGAATTGTAGGCCTTGACCCCCAGGGACAGCAGTTTATCACAGTCTAAAGAATATGTGCTATGATGTAGTGCATTCAAAAGCAGGAAGCTAAAGTGTCACTCAAAGTGGCATACTTAACACTTTGAAATGTTGCAAAGATGCACAATAAAAATATGTAGCAGCAGCGATGCAATCTTGCAAGTGAGTGACTGGGCAGAGAGCGCTGGCCGTCATGCCTAAAACATTAAAAAAACAGTCCCTCTACATTGAGACTGGGCCCATTTAGGAGGGCCTGACCATCCTGTCCCTTTTTTACCGCCCGTTATAGCTCAGTCAGTGAGATTCGGGGGAAAGGGGGCGTATGAATCTCAAAATTCCCAAGTGAAAAAGTAGTGGGCAGCAGGGTGGAGGGATGAGATGTTCAAGGTTCAGGATGGCTTGTTTTCATGAGGAACATGTTAAGTAGTGATTTGCATTAGGTGTACCTTCGCTTAGAGTGGCATGGTGGGCAAAAGACAATGGGTTGGAAATGCTACCCCAAGTGATTGACACCATCACCTTTTGGGTGTTTGATTGCCAGCAGTATGCAGTAGTATGGAAATTTGTACAGTTAAGTACTGTTGTTTATGCATAGTTAGAAGTTGACAGCGGTGCACAGTGCACTACAGCTCTTTGGAATATGTCTTTGCATTTAGTGTGGGTTTCTGAGGATTTGAAACAAAAGCAGCGATGGACCTGGTTATGTGCCCAAAAATATTTCTGTTGCATTTGCATTGTATTTTTATGGTTCAGCTGTGCTATGTCTACATATTGAATACAGCAAAGAGTAAAACCGTGTGTCTGACAGTGGTAAATATTGGTGCGAGCATTGTGAAGTGCAGGACAACGGAGGTGTTGGCGCTGGACCACTGTCTGCAGTGCAATCATCCCCGTATGGTGTGACACAGACCGGCCCTTTGACCTTAAATTTCCTGCTCAGCTCCGAGAAAGGCTGGCATTGAAGGATGAGTCTCTTCTTGCCTACCACCCCATCTCCAAACTCTTGTCTTTTCTTTACGTTGATCATAGTTCTGAAGGTTGAATTCACTCCAAGTGCTTGCGATAGTTTCTCCTAATATCTTGCCACAGCTAGTGTTATTGTTGCAGACGCTCACAAAAGTGAAAGTCACCTACTGAATTTTATCGCCATGCTTCCCTCACTGTGCCGCGACAAGCAATTATCGTGGTGGGGCTTACAGGCGCGCTCACTTAGAATTGGAGGCCTTGTGCCCCCTCCACAGTTTCAGCGTGGCCTAGTATTAATCGCACACGTAATAACTGCACTTTCACAATTGATTTATTAACCTTCCTGCTTTCTCAAATTTGCTTGAAAATGCACCATTTGTCCACTCTTTTTTCAAAAATGTCTCCAGGGGAGAACTTCCTAGAATCCCCTGCTGATGTTTCCGGCTCACTCACTATGATCGCTCGCTGCGGTGCAGTATGACAACAATTTTATGCCTCACCACATTCAAATGACACCAGCCGCCACTGCATCTATTGGAATTTATTTTTGCACAAAGTCAGTTTAAGTAGTATATCAAGGAGGCTCACAGCACAATTTTTATATTTTAAAACGACCACAAGCTTTGAGGTATCTCTGGATGAAATTGAACCTCAACTAGCAAAGACATTATATCTGAAATTTAGATATGACATACTCCAGATCAATGCCTTTACAGCCAAATAGGCCATATCCCATATTAAGGAAGGGCACTCTCAGTGCAAGGTATACCCATTGGGTGCGACAAAGACATTTCACAAGATTTATTTTTTTGCACAGCATATGTAATGGACAGAAGGAAAAGGATAAACCCTCTATGTAGTAGTTTGAATATCAGGAACTACATTGAGATGTTGAGAATACTAAAATAAGACAGCGCACAACTCATTGTGTTCAGAGTCAGCAGATTTTTATTGGCTTTCATCTATATAAGGAAAAAGAGAGGGCTAAAAGTTTAATGTAGATATTAAGTTTAGGCCTGATTCTTTGTCTTTTAATATCAGTAATGAATTATCTGATCCAGGTTAGTTCATTAACGGCCACATGCATCAACCTATTTAGGAAGTGCAAACGGTGCGAATCACAAAATTCGGCCGTTTGCGATTCCTAAATAGGTTTTTGGGATGCATCAAGCATTTTTGGTAAAATCGCTATTTTTAGCGAATTCCAAAAATGCGATTGCTTTTAAGGAATCGCAAATTTGAGATTCCTTAAAAGCAATGCATGATTAATTTTAAAATTGCGAATTCGCAATTAGGGGGTGCAAATTACCACGAGGTTGAACCTTGTGGTAATTTGCGAAAATGTGTTAAAATGCTCTAATTTTCATTTCAAAACACTGTCATGTTACAGACACACATGTCCTTAGGACATGTGTTTTTGACACATGCACTTCAAAATACATTTCAGGGGTGCAGGGGGGGTCCTTTGGACCCCCCCCTGCACCCATGGAATGCATCAACATTTTGCGAATTCTAATTTGCGAATTCGGAATTCCCATTGATTCCTATGGGCCTTTTGGCCCATAGGAATCAATGGGAATTGCGAAATCGCAAATTGGAATTCGCATAATATTTGTGATTCGGTAAAAATTGCGATTTTTACCGAATCGCAAATTTTATGCACTTTCAATCATGCATCCCGTTTTGCGATTCCTTATTTGCGATTCCCTAAAAATCGCAAATAAGGAATCTCAAAACCGGACTTTGATGCATGTGGCCGTTAGAGGTTATTTAGCAATAATTCATCTCATTGATATTCAATGAATATTTTAAGCATCATTTTAACAAATTTTACTGTCAGCACTTGTTAATTGAGCATGGACTTGCACTTTATAAGTATTTATCCACAACATCTTAAACTGACTAATAATTATTAGTACTGTGAAAAATTGAAAATCTTCGATTGCACAAATAATTTGCACTTTTTTCCTTGGTGAGGACTGTACCCAATGTTTGTACCTGAAGGGATTTTTGCGAAATGTGTTTCAAAAGATTTTATGAAATGCTTTGATGATTCTTTGAGTCGAATAAAGATACTTTGATTGATTGATTGAAATTAAAAAAATCTATATCTAGTATTCAGAGTGCTTCACTCCAAAGGCTCCTCCATGATGAGGACACTCTTGATACCATATTCCCCAAGCAGGACATTAACATTATCTACTGCCCGACTCCTGAAGGTGCCCCAAATTCACAGATCTAGAGGGGATAGAAGATTCTTCTCCCATCTTATTTTTAAAATTCGGAACACAATACCTGTGTCGGCAAACATAACTATATATACTCACATAAAGAAAGGAAAGTGTCTGTGTAGTACCTATTGTATTTTTTAAGTCAGAGTCTGAGAGTGGGAACCCTAAGGGCTTTTAATTCTGCCCTCAACCCCATAGATAGTGGCATGCTTCATCATAGAACCGCTGACACACCCTGCCATAGACCAACATACAGGGTGGAGGGCAAACATATTTAGAATAGGCTAGTGATCCACTTTGCAGTGGCAATAATAAGATAACCCTATCTAGGATGCTACCCTCTCAATTTTTATTCCTGGGCCCTTCCTGACAGGATTAAAAAGTCTTAAGGGTGTACTTCTGGAAGTGATGTTCCTGTCACCCTCTGTGCTTTGATCGACATGTTTAAGCAAATTCTGTCTGCCCACTAGGGGTCAATGGCATTCTTCAGGATTTAGGGCCATATGTATCATAGTTCCGTTTTGCGATTCCTAAATAGCGATTTTTAAGGAATCGCTATTTAGGAATCGCAAAATGGTATGTATGTAGAAATTTGCTTTTTTTTAGCGATTCCTTAATCTTCCTTATTTGCGAATTCGCATTTTGCGAATTCGCAATTAAGGAATGATTTCCAATGCATTCCTATGGGCCAGGAGGCCCATAGGAATGGTTGCGAAATAATTCTCAAATTGTGAATTCGCAATTTGCTAGTCGCAATTTTGAGAATTATTGCAAGGGTGCAGGGGTGTCTCAAGGACACCCTGCTGCACCCCTGTAAATTTCATGTGTGTGCATATGGCGCACATACATGCCCAATGGGCATGTATGTGCCTCATATGCCACCCTCACAAATGCACAATTGTGCATATTTACAAGAAATCGCAAATTACCACCAACTACAAGTTGGTGGTAATTTGCGATTTCTAAACCTGAAATCGCAAGTCTAAAAAGCTTCATACATAACATTTAAGGAATCGCAAAATTGTGATTCCTTAAATGCTTAAGCAAAATAAGGAATCGCAATTTTTTGCGATTCCTTATTTTGCTAATTGTACATACATTACAAAATCGGTAAAAAGGCCATTTGCGATGCGCTAAGGCCAAAATTCTGCGAATTTCGGCCTTAACGAATCGCAAAAGGCTTGATACATATGGCCCCTAGATCCCATCAACCAGCCTCCCACAATATTTTTTGCGTGGAAGTTATAAGTTACTATACTTGCCAGTTGTAGTAATACTTCAGAGAACTCCTAAAACACAATGATTTTGTTGTTAGTCAATGCGATTTTAGAACCATTCTCTTTAATCATATATACTTTCGACATTCGTGGCCCAGGAGAAATATTCCATTCACAACTTCTACTAAGATCTCACAGTTAATAGTGTGAACTCACACACACACACACACACACACACACACACACACCCACACACACACATACACATATATATGTATATATACTCACACATCCACCGCATGCCACCAATCCTTGTGTAGTAGCAGTGATACACCTCTCTCTTTTATTATATATAAAATAGAAAAACCCATACATGTAAACAAGTAGTCTCTTAGGCGAGTTTCATATTTTCTGCTCTTAACTCGGGGTCAGAGTGGGATGTCCTATTGTCAAACTTTTTTTAAACCATATAAGTTTCTTATTTTCATTAAGTCCCAGTAGTCATCCGTCTGATGAACAATAAAGAACACCAATGGCACCTGATATAACTTTTCCCACAAACAAATCAGGACTATAGCATTGCTCATGCACTTGTCACTATAAGCAAGTAAACTACTGCATTAGAAATAAGCTGCCCAGCAATACAAAATGTCTAAAAACAGTACAGATATTTTGCAGAAGGTCACACCTTCTGCCCAACAAAAGCTTGTAGAGATATTTATTATGGGCAAACCCTAAACTCCTCTAGTCGCTCCATCCTACCTGTTAAGCCTATTTTCCTGGTCCCTTCTTAAGGGCTTCCAACAGCTGCACTGTTGCCACAGAGAAAAAAAGCGCCAACACAAAAGAAGTAAAGGTAGTGAGTGAAATGAGGTACAGAGATTAGCTGTAGGGAGGGGACGTAGAGTGATAAGCTGGGATGAAGTGGTGAATGAATATTGAGTTTATGATAGGTTTGGTAGTGAGAGGCAAAGGTGGGCTATAGAGACATGAAAAGTGAGAGATATGTAAGGTAGAGGCGAGGAACAGTAAGGACTGAAAGAGAGATAGAGTGATTTAGAGTGTAGAAATTTGGAGGTGAGCTAAATAGAGATGAGGTTAACAGTGAATTGAAATATATGGCAGATGTTTCAGGGAAGTGGAATAGAAACAGTTCAGTAAGGTGCACAGAGAGGGATAAGGCAGCGAGACAGATAGTTGAGGTTTATAGAGCGTATAGAGAGATAGCTATATAGAGGCACGACTAGAGATTGGTAGAGAGAGGTATGGTCATGACCGAGGGTTGGAGCGAGGTATATTGAGACTGGTGTGATATACATAGGTGAAGTAGAGAGTTGAGAAAGAAAGGGTATAAATAGAGGTGTAGAGGTAGGTAAAAAGATAAAGAGAAAGGGTAGGGATGAAAACCTTAAGGTGAATTAAGAAGAGGGACCTGAGATAGAATAAATCGGCCATTGGACAAAGGTCTCACTTGTAGAACCGATTGGTTCATCTATCTAGATTTACTGGTACTACCAGTATCAGTAACTGTGGGTGGCAGAATAACTATGTACTGTGATAGGACACGCAGAATGAGGTCTTATGTGGGAGTGGAAACAGCCAATCCAGCAGTAGAAGAGTTCTACAAATTTCTGGTAGAGCAACTTGCTCCACCAAACTATAAATGAACCCTTTTCTTTCTACCTGTTTGTTAAACCTGCTCCCATATTTAGGCATCTGCGAGGCTCACATACAGTTGCCTTCCAATTTGCAATTTTGCAAATAACAAAGATTGTTAGTCTTATAAATTTGAACACAATACGATTCAAAGTATGCTGATCTGACATGGTGATTTGATTTTTCTTTCACGCTAAACGTATCACTGGAACTCTTGCTGATGCCATGTGGATGCAGAAGGCAGAGGTGAAGTACTTTAACAGTGTGGTTGGCGATCAATGGTTTAGGCTTTGCGAGGGGCTCCTTACCATTTTTTGCAGTAGGGCCCCCTAAGGTTTTGCTATGCCACTGTGGGAATGATTCCTTGTAGTGCGATATCCAAGATTCTTGTTGTCTCTGTTCAGAGATTGGAGGTACAGCATCTCATTGTACAGGTCAGATATGATGAGGCTGGAATGCACAAGGTTAGAGAGGAGAAAAATGCTCTACTCAGTCTAACGTTCTGTAAGTCTATTGATCAATTCAGTGATTTCTTGATGATTGTTGCAAGTTCTCTAATTGCCAACTTGTCAGCTTATTTCACAGCACCCCGTGGGTCATTGTCTCATTTGCAATCCACTCATAACACACTCTGTAAGCATTCTATGACAAGACTAGTACACAACTCTAACCTTGAACCAATCAACCTGACCTAGTCTTTTAACCGGTGCCCACTGCTGGGGGCACTAGGCTTACTCCACAGCAGGTAGCTGTTCACAACCAACTCTACCACGCAGCATGAACCTCAGGTACAAATAGAGGAGAAAGAGAGGGCAAGTAAAGGCCACAGGGATTGCAGGTGATCAAAAGAAGAGAACTCAGGCAAAATTGTAATGGAAAACTAATGAGTTTATTTGATGTCAGAGATTTTTTCAGGTGTAATGTGGTTGGAGGTTCTCGATGTACAGGAGTGATTTTAGCCGATGCGGAGGGGTTTAAACATGAATTTCAACCGATCACAATGTGAGTAGCAAATTAGCATTGTACTGTATCTAATCTCTGATGGCTTCATAGTGTCTACTACTACAATCAAGTTTCTCCATGTTGATGGTTCAGATGATGAAGAACTGCCAGTGGAAACTAAAAACAGAATCAGTGGTTTTGCTCCAGGAACTATCTTTATGACACTGACACTGGGAATTGCAAGGGCAGTGTCAGATTTTTGCTTACATCCAATTGAGGTACACAATGGTTTACTCTGCACTCAGGAATATCTGAACTAAGACAGTGCAGGTGGATATGGGCACTGTCAGATCTAATCTTAGGCAACCCATTGCACATGTAGTTGTGCTCACTGACAGTCCTACACAGCCAATCCTCTCCTTCTTCGTACTAAAAACCCATATCAATTGTACTAACAGTCTCACTGTGAACTCTTTGGTATATTTCAACTATCAGTACTGTATTTTATTAGCTATTGTGCTTCTTTGAGACCCCTTAGTAAGCATCAATATATTGTATTGTCTGAATTTTGTAGCGACAGAATGGTGCTAATGATATCATGTGCAGTGATACAGCCTAAAACCACCAGTCGAGCAGCATTGAAGGATTTGATGTAGCTTCCAGAGCAGGCACTGGCCAGTCTTCTTGACTATACCACGCAGAGAATTCTGATTATAATAAGCTGTGTTCATAGAGCAGGGTTTGCGGTTCTCAATATAGCTGTTGTTAATACTTTATTTCGATAAAAAGAAACGTTATCATAAAAGTACATGCAATTCATTATTTAAAAAAATAAAAAAAAGAATAAAAACTTTAAAAAGGTGAAATCTTTTCAGAAACAAGTGGAGGCACAGGAGGTTAGAGGCTAGATTAGGAAAAAGTCCTGAAACAAACAACCGGGGGATGGCCTGGTGCATTGTTATATACAGTTTCCTACCCCATTCTCGATTTTATCAGTCTAGAATGTATCTGCCAGGCCATTCCCAGGAATTTGGCAACTCCGCAAAAAATCATCAAGGATGTTGTGTCCGTTACCAGTATGCGGAGTGCCATTACATGGTGCCTAACTCCCAGTTCTCTGCATACTGGCTTTAACCACCTTCTCCTGGGTCCACTGTATGCTCTACAGGCAAATAGAAAGTGTGCTAGAGACTCATTAGGGTTTGGACATCCAGGACAGCTAGAATGATTGGACATAGATGTGTTCCAGCGCCTGGTAAAAGTGTTCAAGGGAAGTGTTCCATATCTAAACTTTAAAAACAAAGTTCTGTCTCTAGGTGCTTTAATGACATCGAGGAAGGGTTCAAACTTCTTCACCGGCTTGTGTCCTAGGAATTGATCAGTTAAAACCCCCCAGTTTGATTTTTCAAGCTCCTTGGCTAGGACCCATTCCCAGTATATTTTTTTAATTGTTTCTTTCGGGGGTGGTGATTGGGACAACCATGTATCGCTTAGCCCCAATTTGGCGATCATGTCCCTTAGATTGTCCAACCATGCAATCTTAGTCATCTTATTCAGCATAATAAGTTCTTTCAGAGCTGCAGCATAGTGTACCAATTCCGGTGTCCTTCTTAGTCGTACCCAATATAATAACGGTCGAAGGATTACAATGTCTTTAATTGCACGGCGGCCCATGTCTTGAAGCAGTGGTTTCAAGGGGGTAGAAACTGGGAGGCCCACCAGGTCTCTCAAGAATTTGTTTTCAGTTTTCGTTAGTTCTGTGATGTTATCAAAGCCCCATAGTTCTGACCCATATATTGTTGCAGCCAATGCTTTCCCCTCATAGATGGCAAGGACAGGGGCAATGGGCCTGCTTGCAGAGGCTCGGTGTTCTCTAGCAATGGCTCCCGTAGCCCTTTTCAAATTCAAGTGCATTTTTGCTAGATGGGAGTCCCACTTCATTCTCCGGTTCACCCTTACTCCCAAATAGTCAAATGCATCGACCTCCTCCAGTGTACATCCATTAAGCGCAACATTGATCTTCCTTGGTCTCTTAGTTTGGGACAGAACCATTAGTTTAGTTTTTGCGGTGTTAAGTGTTAACCCACGTTCCTCGCAGAAGGTGTCAAACTTGGTCAAAAGTTTTTGGAGACCAGAGGGGGTTTTGGACAGTAGGAGGGTGTCGTCCGCAAAAAGGAGGGTCGGTATTTTTTCACTTGCCAGGGTTGGAGCATCCACAGGGTCCTCCCTAAAATGGTCTGCCACCCCATTTATAAAGAGGGAGAACAGAGTGGGAGCCATCGCACAACCCTGACGAACCGCCCTGTCCACTGGTATTTTATCAGTTAGTTGGCCCTCACTCCCCCATCGAATCCTTGCATACGTGCCTTCATGCAGTCTTTTAACTAGCTCAAGGAGGTAGCGTGGGTAACCCATGGCCTGAAGTACCTGCCATAATTTGGTGCGTGGGACAAGGTCGAAGGCGGTTTTCAGGTCTATGAACGCCAGATATAATGACCCTTTGCTGACAGAAACAGTCTTCCAATAAATCGCAGTGAATCAGAAGACTTGGTCTATCGTACCGACCTTTTTCATAAAACCTGCTTGTAGGTGTGTTAAAATGTCACCCTCCTCTAGCCAAGTCACAGTTCTAGATATGAGGACCCTGCCAACCACCTTCTGAATGACATCAATTAGACTGGTTGGTCTATAATTGGCAGGGTCCTCTCTAGCCCCCTTTTTATATATCATAACCACTTCTGCCCCTTTCCACGACTCAGGGACTGGGTATCCCTGAGTGAGAAGGTTGATTAGTGGAAAATTAAGATTGGCCTATAGGGTCGGAACATGTAATAAAAGATCTCCAGGCAAGCCATCCGGGCCAGCAGCCTTCCCTGGAGCAATATTTTTGATAGCAGCTTGGACCTCGAGGAAGGTGAAGGGATCTACTGGTTTGACATTCATGGTGGTTGGTTCAGATTCTAGATGTGGGTCTAGCAGTTGTACGGAGTCAACCTCGCAGGAGTAGAGTTTCAGGAAGTGGGAGTACCATTACTGTTCGGTTATATGGTGTAAAACATAATCCTCTCCCCTTCTTGATGATTTGTTTATTAGATCCCAAAAAAGAGTTGAGTCTTTTATGGAAGCAGCCCTCCCGAGTTCCTGCCAGTGATCTTCCTCCCATGTTCGTTTTGATAATTCTACAGTTTTTTTATAATCTTTCCTAGCTACCCTTAAAGCTGCTGGGTCCTTTTTTTGAATCGCTAGAGAAATGGCTTTCCTCTTTTTCCTACAGTCTGTTGAAAACCAAGGGTTGCCATTTTTAGGAGTAGTGTGTGTCCGCTTGTTTGGTCCTATAATTTTAAAATAGGAGCCCAGCCTAACTATAAAATCACTGTAGATATTGCCCAGGTCTGGACTAAGGACACCACCCTGCAAGGTGTTCAGCTTACTAAATTCCAATCCCTTAGATGCCACTAAAAGGCCTATACTATCCAGAGTTTTCTCATGGGATGCCACCTTATGCCATTTTAACCTTCTATTGCAATTAGATGGAACTACTTCTTTGGTGTATAGGTGATTATTAAGAGTTTTCTTTTTTAAATCCCATCTAATTTCAGCGGAGAGAGGATTATGATCGCTGTCTGGCATCTGCTTAACATCCATGTCGGCAACATTCCCCCATAATCTTGTGTCCAGGAGAATGTAGTCAATACGGGATTGGCCGTTGGGGCTATTGAAAGTCAAGGCCCCGTTAGGGTCTGAAGCTGTTCTGCCATTTAAAGCACGCAAATTATATTCCAATGTCAGAGCATTGATCTGCAATGCTCTAACCGACCATCTCTTAATGGGTTTTAGATTCAATGGGGGGATAGACTGTTTAATGTCCTCCTCAGTGACCCCTAGTAGGTCATCCTCCGTTAGAGGTTCATATGTGCAATTGAGGTCTCCTCCCAATATGATATTAGATCTTGGGGGGGTACCCTCTAGAGCCGTTTCCAATAGAGATATAGTTTCTTATTTTTTGCAAGCTGGCGCTCCTCTAGCATAGACGTTAAACAGATCTACTCTGTTGCCCTTTAGCGGACCCTTAAAAGATAGATGCAGGATATCTTCTGAATTTGTATTATGGCAGGTAATATCTAGATTCATTGTTACTTTGACCCATATTATAAGGCCACCTGATGGGTGGCCCCTACCTTGGCTGACAGCAGGAGCGAAGAAAGTAGAGGAGCCTGATTTGTACAGGGGTGTCTTACTCCAGGTCTCCTGGAACATGCAGACCTCATGTTTCTCAATAAAATCATTCCATTCTGGAATTACCAGGTGTTTTTTGAGGCCAGTAATATTCCAGGAGAGGATACGAATTGTATCTGAAGTGTCCCCCACTTCTATATTATTTCCAGTTCTATTCTGCTTTGAGAGGATTGTGACATCAGTGCCAGAAGGTTCATTCACTGGGGTGGTTAAATTTCCCATAATGCCCATATTGAGGCTACTTTCCGGATCGGTACAAGAATTACCATTATTTAGTCAGTCTACTCTATTTAGATCAGAAAAATTATCATCTTGAGTGATTCACCACCAAGGGGACGATCTAATCTGTATATTAGAGTGTCTCGGGGGGCAAGTTCGAAACTCTAACGTCACTAGATTCTCTGCCAGGAATTTGTTACAAAGTTGAATTTCAATGCAGTCAGTTTGCGAGCTCGACAGGGACAGTCTCTTAATGCTAGTTATATCCTCCCTTATGATAGATCTACAGCCCCTCACATGTCTTATCCAATGGATAGCTTTGTTGTGAATTGAATCTCTTGTTTCTTGTTCTGAATTCAAGTGTAATTTAGGAACGCCTGTCATATAGACTGTTGTAACTGGGTTCCTTATCACACTGGATTGGGATGTTGTGTTTTGGCTTGTCTTAGAGTTCCCATGGCTTCCCAACCTTATACCCTTAGGGAAAGATACCTGGTTATTCGCAGTCTTGTTACCTAGTGCAGGGCCTTTTGACATTGTGATGTCCTCATATGACTTAGTGTTACGGCTATGCTGCACATCAGTCCTACTTAACACTCCCGCACTACTAACCGGCTGCCCTTTTTTAGTTGGAACATTTTTGTTGGGCAATCCAGGAGTTGTGCGTTTTGTTAAATTAGGTTTTGTCGTAGGTATTGCGGGTGTTTCAGGCTGCTGAGTGGTGTTTGTTATGTCAATCTTTCCCTTCTGAGTTGGTGGATTAAGTAGTTTCTTTAGGAATACTATGTCCCTTTCTAGTTTCTCTAATTCTTTTAGGATCGCCCTGTGAAAAGACCCACATTTTAGGCAGTCATCTTATAGGTCTGTACTAGCATCCGTAGCTTTGCTACCACTTTTAATAGCCCGCGCAATTACACCTGCGGCTACCCCATACTCTCCTTCCAGGACAGCAAACTTATTAGTGCACATTGTGGCTAGCTCCCCTACATTATTTGTGTTGCCCCCCTGATCAATGCTTCCACACACATTAAATACAGTGCTACTCTCTTCAGGGATGTCAGGAGAATCCAGCCCGGGCCCTCCCGCTTGGGAATTATGAATAATACAAGTGGTTACGTTTTGGGGGGGGGGTTTCTATTGAAAATAGCTGGTATCACTTTCCCTCGGCACTGTCCTTGGCTTTCTATCCCCCTATCAGGGTTCTTCTCCTGTTGGGTATTGGGATTATCTGTCAATATTTCCTCAAGGTCATTGACGAGAGATTCAATGCGAGTCAAGGTACAATTTGAGCCAGGGTGGGTCAGTTTTTTCACCTTTTTCCCTTTTTTTGGTAAAGACTGTTGAGCCATCCCTTCCATAGTTTTTCTCTTGCCCATTGTTAAGAGGAAGGCAGATAGTTTAATTCACTCTCGGGCCTTGTTACAAATGGGTCAGTACAGCAGATTATGGAAACAGGGTTTAAATAATCATAGGTCCCTTCGCACCACCCGGTACCTTTTAGAACTTGGATCCTATTTCCCGCAGTTCGATGATAAGTGGGCAGACGTTAGATGTGTGGCCCAGCCGGGCCTCAATCGGCCCCGGACGGCCACAGACGGCCCGCCTTCTGCCCGCGCGCTTCCCGCGACGCGGGGGCTCTTGCTGGTATTAGAGCAGCTTCGGGGGCGGGACAGGGCGTGCGCGGCTTCCTCCGGCAAAGGCTGCTGGGGGATGTAGTCCCCGGTCCGCCGAGATGTTCGTAGGCAGAGGGGCCAGGTGACAGCAGGCAGGAAGACTTGCGCTGGCAGCAGGGAAGGCACTGGAGCTCCTCAGCTCCCCTCGCTACACCCAGGTCGGTGGTTGTGTGTCTTGCAGTGTCCCCTGCTCCCCAGGGGCTCTTGCTGGTATTAGAGCACCTCCGGAGGCGGGACAGGGCGTGCGCGGCTTCCTCCCGCAAAGGCTGCTGGGGGATGTAGTCCCCGGTCCGCCGAGATGTTCGTAGGCAGAGGGGCCAGGTGACAGCAGGCAGGAAGACTTGCGCTGGCAGCAGGGAAGGCACTGGAGCTCCTCAGCTCCCCCCGCTACACCCAGGTCGGTGGTTTGTGTCTTGCAGTGTCCCCCTCAATATAGAACCCACGCTGTCACTTCTGAAGCCCATGCTAAGGGGCTTATTACAATGTCATTTGGAGCTTCCTCCCACCAACACTGTGGAGGAAACTGGACTGACCGACCTCTGGTATGCAGTCCCAACGACCTAACTATGATGAGACCGCATATGGTGCAGTTGAATTCCTACTTTTCTCTATGAGAGCATGTGTTATGGCCGTAAACTGGCCGTAGCACAAACTCCCATAGGCAACTGGGAGGTTGTGTTAATCCCTGCACGCCTTGGCAAGCACCACAAGTTGCCTGCCACAAGGTGCAGTGATCAATAAGAGGGCACCATAGGTGCCCCTGTGGCTCCCATCCGGCGACCTCAAACAGAAGGGGGCCCTGCCAGGGGCCCCCAAACACACTTTACGATAGACTTTCCATGACAGAATGCCTGGCATGGAAAGCCTGCCGGAAACTGTGCATCGTAATCCGGATGGCGTAAAACGTCATCCAGATGGATTGCGGGCCGGTTCTGCCTGACCTGTGAGAAGCCAGCCAGAATGACCGGCTGGTTTCAATTCCGACTGACTGTACTGTAATCAGCCGGTCTAAATTAAAACAGACGATCTCAGTAATAGAGCCTCCGACCTAAGGTCGGAAGCTTTACGAACAAGATCGTATTAGGGCCCTTAGTGCCTGATCACAAGTATGGATGCTATTTAGTGCTCTTGATAAATAACAATACCATGGGATACGTTATTTATCTAGTAAGATAAACAACACCTATTATGAGTTATTTGGAAATTACATGTAATTTCTGTGTTTAGCGCAGCAAAATCCATATGGTACGGTAAACACCGCACACCTTTCCCCTTTTAAATTCATGCAAGTTTTGAACTGCCACATTAAAGTGAATGTTGAGGTATTTAATGAAACCGATAATTATCAGCAGTTTTAAATACCTCGTAATTCCGACCTGTATGTAGACATAGGTTTACTGGTCGGAATATAACGAGTAACATATAAACATGTCCCAAATTTGTCTATTCTAAACAAGCTGAAATTATATTAGTTGTTTATTAGGTAGACCAATATAAGGAGGATAAGGAGGATTTGAGTAGTCCAGTTTTTTGACAATAGACCAAAGTTGTTTATTTATGTAGTTGAAAATAAACAATTGAATGATTTTACTACCACTGCAAAACATTTTCTAGTTTTGAGAGCACATCTTGGAAAAATAGTCTGGTGCTCTGAAAATCCATGGTGGCCAAACAGTCACTCATATCTCAGGACAATATCCATATAAGTCAATTCCATGAACGGAAAACAACTTCTTATTGCATTTTGGACACAATTTTGTTGTACATATGGACACAGCTCAAGCAGTTTTATCCCATGGGAAACGCCCAGTCAATCCTTTCATTTTTTCTTGGTAGACCAGGTCAAAATGTTCACTCTGCGCCACAGTGAAATGGTTCTTCCAGTCCCCTGAAATTCCTGCAGGATATAAAGGAGAAAGGACTCTTCAAATCACTGCGCTTTTAGAGAAATAAAATGAAAAACAATAAACCATACACAGACTGGATGAATTGCATGCACGAATAGATAAGGCAATACGTGCGATTTACTTCCACAAGCTGCAAAAGACTCGGAGTATTAGTTCAAAATGTTATAGACTGGTTGAAATTTCATAACTAGTGAATATTTTAAGGTTATGAATAGACCCTTTCTTTAACCACCCCTCACTTGATTCGTCCACAATCCCTAAAATTGCTGTAACACAGCTGCCATACATTAGATGTTTCAGTTATAGATAGGCATAACTGCCATAATTATTTCTAGTGTATTTACTTATCATTACGGCAAAAAGAAGCGTAATCCCGCATTTAGCTCTATTTTCGCAAAGTGCACTCTTGCATCCAAAATGGGTCCGGGGATGGAATTTGTGATAAGAAAAAAACATTATATGATACCGGACATGAACAGCAGTTGCAAGCACACGCTTATTAGTTCGCTGTTCCGGTGCTTCTGCAGTGGGATTTTTGCCCCACATTATTCTTATTACACAAGCTGATGTATTCAAGTAATCCCTGAAATTTCGCATCACAAGAATAATGCATCATTCCTGACTCCGATTACTCCGGTCTAATCAAAATTTCACCCAGGCCTACTTCCAGTCCACTCCGGACCATTGTCTAAGGGCAGAACTAAAATACCTGAGAGTTTGTAAACTCTTCAAAATGTAACTATGCAAATGCTTATTTGAATGAGAAAATGCTTAATGATGTATGGGGGGTTCTTTCAGGCCTCTCTCGACTCGAAGGGGCTGATTCACAAAGGCCCTATGCACTTAAGGTGGAGGTCCCACATTCGTGGCAGGACCTCTGTACTACAGTTATCCATTACGATGGTCCCGCCATGAGAGCGGGACTCTGCCATGTGTGTGCCCCCCCCCCCCCCCCAGAGGTTGCGGGCCTTAGCAACAAGTGCGGCGGTCGTCTGTGAATCAGCTCCTAGTTCTTTTATGCTGTAAATCAGTTTTACATATCCAGAATGAGTGTTTAATTTGTTTGAAAAGAAGTGCTGGTCCCCATAATTTGTCTTGGGAGGCCATGGTTCTCTTCTACCTTTGCAGTGTCCCACTTTTGCTATTGACACCCGCCAGGCACTGCAGAACCGTAGGTTGGGCATCATGGACTCTACATGGGAAGAGGGTGAGTCTGTAAGCAAGTTGCAGGGACTCTCTGAACTGGGACGAATGGTGGGAGCAATTGTGGGTAATGCTGCGGAAGAGCATAATGAACTCCCTCAATTAGGTTTGAGTTCATTTGAGAATTTGTATAGAGCACGAATGCCCGGGAGCGTCTAGGCGCTAGTACCTGCAGGACCCAAAAAGGCTGCAAAGTAATAAACATGACTCTAGTTGGCAAAAAGCTAGTTTTTTTTAGATTGTCCGAAAGATAGCTCCATTTGACTGCTTTTTATATCCACCGTTAGCAGGTTCCATATTTTAACTGTACCCAAGATGAGACTTCTTCTACTGCAGCTGGCTATTTTGCCTAAGGATCTGTAGAAGCTTGCTCTATCGCAATCTTACATTTTTAGAGGGTACATACCAGATCAGTTGCTGCTTCAGGTATTGAGGACCCACCCTATGCAATACCATGAATGCTAAGCATTGGGATTTGATCTAATCCTTTTTTTGTCCGAGAGCCAGTGCAGCATTCTCAGTCCATGAGAGACTGGCTGAAATCTAGGAATATCCAGCAGCGATCTTGCTGCCGCATTTTGAAGGCGCTGCAGCTTATGTAAGTGCTACTTTGGATGCCCATACAAAGGGCATTGCAATAATCCAGTCTGAACAGGACAATGGTGTCACCAGTGTTTTTAGGGTGTCCTACGGAATGAAAGGGCGAACTTTCCTTATCCTATTTAAGATAAAGAAAATTGTAGAAGTAAGAGTGCTGATCTGATGTTTGAAGGACAGATTGTCAGCAAATATAAAACCTAGGTTCTTCACCTTCTTGACTTCTTGAATTAGGTCAGGAAATGGACCTTTGATCGTAGCAACAGGCATTCTTAATTGGGAAAGAGGTAATGAGGCATTTAAAAAGAAGCTGAAGTCCATACATTAGTTTTATTGATGGGCAGAACAAGGAGGGGTGGCAGGCAGTTTATATATAAGTGAAAAGAGATACTCTATGAATTAAACTAGTCAGCAATGTACTCTGCACATTACCCACCGCATGTACCTGCACCATTAGCCCCAGTACTACCCCACTATCTGATAACATTGAAACAATAGGTATCCAAACTATCTACTCTGCTTCAAACCCTTGTGCAACAACACACCCAAATCAGTCCACTGTCCTCTTAACTTATCCTTGGGGGCCGCTTGTCAGCCACCAGTGGCTTAGACTAGCCTCAAGGATCAGAATGCAGGATGTGTGGAGTGCTCACTTTGCCACTGGATTCAAGCAAGCCTGGCTGAAGATGACTGAAATGCTAGAAACCGGTCCTAGGAAGCTTGTTTCCGGTCCAGGGAAGGCATGGCTTGGCAGTTCAGGCAGGACTGTTCCCATGAGGCACAGAGTCAGACTGATTTGCATATGGCCATGTCTGAACTGGGGTGGCAGAGTGCGCTAAAGAACAGTGATTTTATAAACCCAGATCTGTTTACTGGGTGTGAGTGTTTGATTTGCTCAGATGCTCCATCCATCACCACCCCCTTTTGTACCGCTTACAAAATATGCAGCATTATGTAGCATAATTCGCCTTTGCTTGCTGCAGAATTTAGCCAACACTGCTGCATAATTTGAACTTCTCCTGCCGCATAATTCCAGTGGACCTGTTTATTGTGCAATGAGGTCCCAGCCTGTGGCAGAAAGCATTGTGAATATGTAAGTCATTAATTTAAAACAGCATTTACACAAATTTTAAGCTAGGCTGCTGCAACAAGATGTGGTGATTGAGGTAAAACAAGTTCTTACAAAATATACTTTTTAGTAATAAGTAATCAAACTTTATCTAATGCAGACATTTTTGTAAGTGTCTCCAATATTACAGATCTCAGCTGATAACACCCTTAATTACACCTGAAAAGAATACATATTTACCACCATGAAGCTCTTTAAGCAGAGCAACTGGAAGCAGAAGAGGGCCACATTATCCCCTTCGCTTTCAGGCAGAGACATCTTAAAGTCAGTATTAACCATTCAGGGGCAGTAGTTTTTCTGTGAAAGCTGAGTCCATGGGGTGGCAGGTAGAATGCCAGCATGGTTGCATTCAGATGAAGAGCCCTAATCTGCTCGATCCCTGGGCCTCAAAGTAATGGTCTAGGAGACATAGGAAAGGAGTGAGATTCATACATATTGTCAAAGAGAAGGCCCAGAACAGGGAGCACTGTATGGGGACTCATGTTTATGTTTACAAATGGCCAGAGACAGCATCTTTAGAGAGATTCCCCAAAGATGGGTACAATATAAGTGTTTCACTTCTGTGCTAGGGGAGTCTGACTTGCTCCTGCAGCTCGCCCTGCACCTTAGCATTGAATTGGAGTGACCCCATCTTTCTTGGGTCACCACATGCCAAAAACAAGCAGGATCTCCTTTAGAATGGGCCATGCCCCACATGGCATTATGGGGCTCTTTCTCGAGTGCATGCATTTTCTGATCAGCGGCTCTCCCACTGGTCTGTGGACAGCCATCCTGCTTTGACTGGTGGCCTCACTTCCTCTGGGGCCCAGTCTCACCTGGGCAACCCACGCACAGATAAGTAGGAGTGCAACTCGGGGAGCCCAACCCTGGCTGCTCTTGCATGCTCCCCGCCTGGGCAGCAGCCTTGCGACTGCAGCAGGAGTTGGCCCTTCATTCTGTTCTGCAGGCAGAAATGGATGCTGTGGCCCGTCTGGCGGATGCCTTCTTTCTCCCACTCGCACTCCCCCTTCCTTTTTGCTAGCACCCGGGGCCCAGGAGTGCGGTCCTGGCCCTCCACCATCTTCACAATGAGCTCAATGTTGATCCCCAACTTCCTCTTCGTTGGGGCCCACGGATGGGATCCTGAGCCCTTGAGTCTTCTTCACAGGGGACGCAATGGAGCTCCAAGCCTTCTTTTTTGACTGAGCTCTGGCAAGGTTCCCTGGGAAAATTTTACAGGGGTGCGGTGGCGCTCCCCGACTTTACTATGTTTTGGCCCAGTGATGGGAAACTTGGCCTCCTAGGCACCTTTGTGGAGGATCAATGGTGCTCCCCAAAAATCACCTTCTTCTGGGGGCAGCCCCCGGGACTGAGCCAAGTAGGGGGCACATCGGAGACTGGCGGAATAGCCCCAAACATTTTGTCATCGAACCGTTAAAAGTCAAAAGTTGCCTACCTTCTGGGGGGCCTATCTCGGCCCCTGGTGGATTGATTTCACTGATTGGTAATGTTTTGCTCCTGGTGGCAAGCCTTAGCCACCTGGAGTACTTCTTGCCACCCTCCTAGCCTCCAAGAAGGCAAACTAAGCCAGAAGCTGTCTTCCCTGATCACTGCACCAGACATTCACCTGGCTGCCCTCAGCAAGACCACACCTCAGAGAGAGCTCCTCTTCCTGTGCAAGACCTTTTAGGAGAAAATGGAGGGGGCTGGCAGGAATGCACTTCTGCCCTATCCTGCAGTGACACATCACCTCTCTTCCCATGATCCCTCCTTCTTGCACATGCGTCTGGGATACTTCAAGATGGTGCAGTCTTGGGGTCTCATGCCACATACTCTCTGAAAAGCCCCCTTTCCCCTATTGCTGACATCAAGGCCCGGGAGAAGGCCTGGTGCCTTACACTGGGTGACAGCTGCTGATTGATACCCTGCAATATCCCCCCATCTCTCCCTCTTGAAAAGAATATCTCCGCCCTGGGGAGTGATGTCAGCAATCCAGGCAGCTCAGATGGTCAGGACCACCTTCTCACAGGAATAATATGCAAATTTATAACAATTATGTGCCCTTTCATCTACATGCATTTATAGTACAACAGTGCTTGATTATCATTTGATAATGGGATTCTTGCTCATAAGTTATATATTAATAAAGTGTGACACTTAGATAACGCATAGTGGTTTGGAATACATTTCCATTGGATTTTTACACACTTCTATTTTCTCTTAACATCACATATCCTGGGTTACAATTTCCCAAAATAAGTTTGAACCAAAATATATAAGGTGTGTTCATAAACCTCTGGAGATGAAAGAAGCTTCAGACATTCCTCGGAGAGTATCTATGACAGTCACATACTGTTCCCTCTGTCCACCCTGGAATGTGTTCTGACGTGCACCTCTGCATGTAAGATCTGCACCACGTCACAATGCACCTAATGCACAGCTGGAGCAGTTTCAGGAGTAGGTGTTCCAATGACCGGCCTCGTATTTAGGTGGAGAGAGGCGGATGTCGCTCTTGAGACAACTTTGAGGAGTAGGATACCAGCCAAGTGTGAGGGAAAGATGCGTGGGGCAGACAGTTACCAAATGAAGTATGACAAATCACTAGCATGGTGCTTCCACCACTTAATGCTGATCTTGACTCACCTGGAGGCCGCCATGTATTTTCTGGTCAACCTTTCAACAACCAGCCCCCAACTACCAGCATAGTTATTTCCTGGCAGCAATCCTGTTGGGACCACAAACTGCTACTGCTTTTACTCTTTTCCCATTGTTTATATATTCCTACTCTTCCCATGGTCTTTATAAGAATTAACAATCAAAAACAAATAAATAGCAAGTATTTTTTGTGCTGGAGATGGTCATGAACCTCTGATATATATTAGACATTACTCAGGTGGTCTCCTTCCTAGTTCACCCTAGTCCCAGCAAGATGGAACCAAAGGAAGCCATGTTAGGGCTGGCAGTGGCACTATGGGGACAGGCATTGCAGTCCATTTACTATATATATGCCTGGCCCCTCACATATCTCTAATTTAAATTCTTCACCAATCACCTGAAAACCATGTAATGCAAATACTATGCCTAAATAAAAGATGGTACTTGAAATGTGTGTATGTACTGTAAAGCGCTCTGACATCTAACAGTTCTTATGAAAAGTGCTCTGACAGCCACCAGACCTTGTTTACAGCCCATACAAATCCAAATAAATAAAATAAATTGTGTTGATCCTGCTGTCTTCAATGCCACTGACATGACAATGCTGAATTTTGTTTCTGACCACAACTAAAGCCTGGTTATTTCTGTAAGAAAAACATATCGATGAAGGAGCAGCGAAGACAATGAGTATGTATTACTTCTTAATGGTTTATGCAATATATTTAGGAATAATGCGTACATGTCCCCCCTCAATATAAGAGAGGGGTGTAAATTGGGAACACAAATCCCTATCGTTGTCATCTGAGGGTATGGGAATCTCTGCCAGCCAAGATGGTCTCATAATTCTACTCTTTGGAGGTTCAAAGTTTACAGGCAGAGTCAAAAGGATGAATACTGTGGGGATAACAATTTAGGAGGTCTTCAGTGACTAACGACTGAGCGTATTTGAGGACTCTGAATTTCAACATCAACACAGGGGAAGAACATGAATAGAATTAACTGATTTAAACTGAAGGAGGGAGCTCTTCTATTGGTAAAAAATTCGCAAATTTAGTTTGCTTGAAAGTTTGTTAAAATAGAACGGAAGGCCATAGATTTTTGGTACAGAATAAACAGGGAATCATATTATGTTAGGTCTGATCAGACAAACATATAAGAACATTCTAATATATAAAAAGTTGGACAGAATATTAGTGCTCAGAAAATTGGATGGGGTCCTCCTTCTTAGGTAAAACCTAATATGCTGTACAGCTTTCTGGTTGCAAAGACATATTTTGGCCATGCCAAACGCTTGCTCAGGAATGCATTCTGCGCATTGCTTACCAGAGACTTTGGGGCATATTATCAAGGGGGTTTATCTCCGCTTTTTTGGCTTTAAAAGCCAAGAAAGCGGAGATAAAATGATCTCCCTATTACCTAGCTGTCGCTAACACCAGTTAGCGACAGCTAGTAGGAGATAGCGACCATCTTGGGCCCCACTTTGCATGTCAGTGATATTTATCACTAATGACATGCAAAGTGGGCGTGCCAAGATGTTAGCGACTGAAAACAGTCGCTAAGATCGCTATCTCCTATTGCCAACTTTTGGAGATATTTGCGCTAAGCGCAAATATCTCCAAAAGCTAACACCTGCCCTGAGCAGTTCTTAGCCATGTTATCCAATGGGAGGTGGATAACATGGCTTAGAGCATTAGCTCGGTAATGCATGAATATCGCTGACTTTTCAGCGATATTCATGCATTGCGGCAATTTTTATCGCATTTGCGATAAACCTTGGTAATACCAAGGTTTATTTGCGGTAAAAATCGCCGCAGCTCAGCGGTAATGTTTTCACGCTAGCCAAGCAATAGCGATAATTATCGCTATTACTTGGTAATATGCCCCTTTGTGTTTTGGGACTCACATTTGTTAGTTTTCTATTCGCTGGCTTTATTTGTTTTAGCCCATCCACATGGTCTTTGCCTCTCCAGTAGAGCACATCCTGTTTACCACCTCTCTGATTGAATCCTTCTATTCTTCCATGAGTGCCCGCTCTTGGGGAAGAACTTCCTCTTTTTAATAAAGCACTCCGTGAAAGTGCATGCCCTCCTTCTAATGCCATGCACATTCCCCCTCTTCCTGCCCTCCATTGCAGTTTGCTTTCTCTCACCATCTGTGCCTATTGTGCTTTTGCCCCTGTAAATATGTTCTTGTCCTTGTCCTTTTCTCAGCAGGCCTCCAGGTTCTTACTTATTAATGCACTTCTCCCTCAGTCTACCCATTCTCTATGTTGCATTGTCTCCACACGCTCCACACATACACCTACTCCCCTTCTTTTTGTTTAAAGTGCTTGTGTGCAATTGTTTTTTAATAGCATTTTAGCTCTTTTTTATGTACCTTATTTACATATTAGTAAAAAAATAAAATGCAGGAGTGTTGCTGCATGCCTACAAAATGAAGTGATGGTTGCATCATAGAACCTTTTCTTTTTTCTAGTTGTAGCCATGTTACACAGCAGCCCTAGTGCTAAACATAATTTCTAAAAGCATTGGCAAAGACGATAGGTCTCACAGGAAAGACCTATTGACTCTGTCAATGCTTGTTTAATAAGTGAACGTTGTTCTTCATTCATTGTCTAGTGTGGATTTGCTTACTCTGTGCAGCAATGTGGCTGTGTGAGTCAGTGAATGTGAGAAAGTCAACATTTGGATGAGCCAGTGAGTTATTTTATAGTAACTCAAATCATAAGCAAATTATACATCAACACGCGGTTGCATATGAAATGAAATGACAATGTTCTTCACCAAACACCATGCAAAGGGAGGAAGGCAGGAATGCGTCCAAGCTCCTTCCATATTTTTATGTTATAACGCCAACCCAATAATTGAACAA
The DNA here is from genome assembly GCF_964263255.1 of Lissotriton vulgaris. Taxonomy (NCBI): domain Eukaryota; kingdom Metazoa; phylum Chordata; class Amphibia; order Caudata; family Salamandridae; genus Lissotriton; species Lissotriton vulgaris. Next base: position 413,029,488 of record NC_141695.1, read on the forward strand.
GAAAGGGCAGAAAAGAGTGGCACACAAATTGAGTGCCAGGCTTATTCGTGTTCTTTTGTACCCTGATAATGCTGTACTTTTAGATCATACAAAAACCGTTTCAGTGTGCATTGAATGCAAAATATCAGCTCACTAGCAACACCCAACTCAAAATAAACTCTGCTAAAATCTCTAATAAGCAATGTTTGGAGATAAAACTGTTACAGATTGCATAGTGGCCTACCAACAAAATGAGAAAACATGTAGATTGGTAAAAGGGTATTTGTCAGGAAAAGGTTAAGCTGGCTATCGTTTGTGGGGATAGAGTGTACTGCATCAAAGTCTTGCATGAATGGTATTAGGTCCTTTAACTTTAACTAAGGAGTCATTTCTGTCCTGGTTCTAGTGAAGGGATGTCTTTGTATATATGTATATAAGTAGTATGCATGTATGTATGCATATATCTATGTGTCCACGTGTCTATTTGTGTACTGTAGAGTGCTGTATAGTAAAAAAAAAAGGTTACAGTCAAATTAGAGGTTATTGGAGTTTTGTGTTCCACCATTCCTACGGGGTAAGGGTGAGGAGCAGTGTTTAAGCTATATTTGACATGTCTTTGGAGTGTAGTTCCACCCTTACTTTGGGTTAGGGTGAAGGGCATTATTTAAGCCAAATACTTTCGTTTGGAACCATTGTTCCACCCTCACTATGCGACCGCTGAGCCTGCTCCAGGCGAGGTCGCCCCCACACACCGCTGCTCCTGCCCGCTGACTGCCTGGACTCTGCTCTGCTGACCTCGATTTTGCCTTCTGTGTTCTCCTTTCTCCCCCCATCTGCTGCCTCGTTTTTCTCCTTTCTCCCCCCATCTGCTGCCTCGTATTGCTCCTTTCTCCCCCCATCTGCTGCCTCGTTTTGCTCCTTTCTCCCCCCATCTGCTGCCTCGTTTTGCCTGCTGTGTTCTCCTTCCCCCCAGCTGCTGCCTTCCCCCTACCTGTGTGCTGGTCCTGCTTCAGCCGGACGACCCAGCCGCCGCTGAGCCGCCCTCGGACCTCCTTCCCGCCACAGACCTCCGGCAACCCTGCCCCCCTCCTGCCCATTGGCCGCCCCGCTCCCACCACCCAGCTGACCCGCCCTCCCGGCTCCTCACTTATGACTCCCCCGGAGCGACCGCGCAGCGGACGCGTGCAGCGGGAGCACCGATTGAGCGCTGAAGGTGCACCAAAGGTAAGCCCGTCTGCGCCCGTCCGCACCTGGACTGCGCCCAGCGCGAGACCCCCTGGCCCCCGCAGATGCAACCCCACCCCGCCGGACGTACGACGCATCCGACCTCAACGCACTCAACGCCGGCCAGATCCCCGGATGCTACCGAGCCACCCCAAGACGCACTCACGGACCCTTCAGCTGCCACTCCTGCAAGTTCACCTGCATCAGGACCTGCACTACACCAGCACCCGCCAAACCGAGCACCATCAGCAACCACCTGAAGTGCATCCTGCTCAACACTCGCTCCGTCCACAGACAGGCCGTCCAACTCTGGAGCCTGATCGACACTACATCCCCAGACGTCGCCTTCCTCACGGAAACCTGGATTAACGCCTCCTCAGCGCCCGACATCGCCATTGCCATCCCGTACGGATACAAGATCACCCAGAGAGACCACGTCAACAAGACTGGAGGAGGCATCGCCATCGTCCACAAGAACACCATCCGCACCATGACCAACACCGACGACACCCTCACAACTGCCGAACACCTACACTTCCAGATCCACACCGACCCCAAGACCACCCTGAGAGGCACCCTCATCTACAGACCCCCGGGACCGCACACACAATTCAGCGAAGACATCTCCGACTTCATCAGCCTGCTCGCCCTCCCCTCCGCTGACTACATCCTCCTCGGGGACCTCAACTTTCATCTGGAGAACAACAACGACCGCAACACCACCACCCTGCACCCTCAACAACCTCGGTCTCAAGCAGCTGGTGACCTCCCCCACCCACTACGCCGGACACACACTCGACCCCATCTTCTCATCCAGCAAACACATCGCCTTCAGCCACGCCACCGGACTCCACTGGATGGACCACAGCTGCGTCCACTTCAGCTTCAAGAAGAACATGATCCACCACCACCAGCAACAGGTCGCATGCAGAAACTGGAACAAGATCACAGCCGACCAGCTCACCGCAGCCCTGAGCCAAGACCCCCCCACCAGCTCTGCGAACCCCAGCCAGGGCGCCAACAACCTCACAAAGTGGATCAGCAACTGCGCAGACAACCTCGCCCCACTGAGGACCCCGCTCATCAGACCCAGCAGTAAGAAAGCACCTTGGTTCACCGACGAACTCAAGAGCTCCAAGAAAAACTGCCGTGCCCTCGAGCGAGCCTGGCGCAGAGACCCTACTCCAGACAACATGACCACCCTCAAGCTCGCAACCCGAAAGCACCACCAACTGATCCATACCACCAAGAAAACCGCATTCAAGGAACGACTGGACAACAACGCACACAACAGCAAGGAACTCTTCAACATTGTCAAAGAGCTCTCCAGTCCCAACGCCGGAAACAACGACATCACCCCATCACAAGACCTCTGCAACTCCCTCGCCTCCTACTTCCACAACAAGATCGCAGACATACACATTAGCTTCAGCACACAACCGACGCACCCTATGACCGCACCAACGACCCCCACCACCACCCTCTGCGCCTGGACCCCGCCCACCACCGAAGACACCATCCGCACGATGAACTCCATCCACTCCGGATCCCCAAACGACCCCTGCCCTCACCACGTCTTTAACAAGGCCGACGCTGTCATCGCACCCCACCTGCAGGACATCATCAACACCTCCTTCGACACCACTGCCTTCCCAGGGAGCTGGAAGCACGCCGAACTCAGCGCTCTACTGAAGAAACCATCAGCGAACCCCACCGAACTTAAAAACTACCGCCCCATCTCACTCCTCCCGTTTCCGGCCAAAGTCATTGAGAAGACCGTCAACAAGCTGCTTGCCGCCTTCCTCGAGACGAACGGATCCCTCGACCTCTCGCAGTCCGGCTTCCGGGCCAACCACAGCACCGAGACCACCCTTATCGCAGCCACCGATGACATACGAGCCCTGCTCGACAACGGGGAAACTGCGGCCCTCATCCTCCTGGATCTCTCCGCGGCTTTCGACACTGTCTGCCACCGCACCCTAGTGCAGCGCCTCAGCAACGTCGGAATCCAAGAGAAGGCACTAGAATGGTTCACCTCCTTCCTCGCTGGAAGGACACAGAGAGTCCGCCTCCCTCCGTTCAGATCAGAAGCCACCGAAGTCATCTGCGGCGTTCCTCAAAGCTCCTCGCACAGCCCCGAGCACAAAGAGGAGTACAAAGTTCCCCAGGGATCGTGATACAGTGTGGAGAAGAGAGTAAATCCGAAGAATCAAGGAACTAGGAAGGTTCCCTTGTCGGAACTAGAGAGCCTCACACACCCAGAGCGTTAGGTGTGAAACACACTCTGACTGAAGGATGTCCAGTATCATCATCGGCTCGCTGCCCCTCCTCAGACCGGCACTGCAATGTCCGACGGAGTACCCGAGGGTACTCTTTTGGCGGGGTTCTTTTGTTCCTTGCCGATGGTGAGTGTGAGTGAGGCTGGAGTAGTGTGTAGTCAGTGCAATGTGAGTAATGTGAGCAAAGCGACAGCTGCACCCAATTTTGTACTTGGATCAACCAACCGAACCCCTATCTGAAATTCACAGGTTCTATATCTGAGACGGCACTGCCCTTCCTTGAGCTCACGATACGGCTGGGCCCAGCCGGTCTTAGTACTACCTTGTTCCGCAAGAATACGGACAGAAATAGCCTTCTCTTGTTCAGTAGTCACCACCCGAGAGCACTACGTGAAAATCTCCCCTTTGGCCAATTCCTGAGGGTACGCAGAAACTGATCCTCGAGGGAAGACTATAGGCAAGAAGCCAATACCCTCCAACACAAACTTCAAGACAGAGGATACCCTACCAAGCTGATACGAGCCCTTAATAATTAAAGGGAGGCCCTCCTTGAAGTACATCAAAAGGAACGTGATGACCTAATTGCGTGCGTCACAAGCTTTACCAGCAACTCCAACTTCAACAAAAAAACTGTGAATAAGCACTGGGGCATCCTTAACTCAGGAGGCACTGAGTTACCTAAACCTAGGTTCGCTTTCAAACGCACGGCCAACCTCAAAGACTCCCTGATCCACACACGACCTAAGAGACTACCCGGGGGTGGACAACATACACTCTGGCACCTCCCTCCTGTTGTTGGACACTACCCGTGTGGTGGGTGTGCGGTTTGTCCTCAATCTAGACAGTGTAAAGAAATCAAGCTCACTGATTCTTTCACGTGGAAACTCAACAGGCACACAAACTGTCACAGTACTAAATGTATATACCTCCTAATCTATCCTTGCGACAAATTGTACATAGGAATGACCATGAGACAGGTCAAGCTCAGAATAACGGAGCACAAAAGCAACATACGGTGCTCCAAGACTCACACGAGATTGTATGAACACTACCAATTACACAATCACTCTGCAGACAGCATCCAATGGTTAGGGCTTGAGTCCCAACCAACCATGACAAAACAGACACTGTTCAGGCTTGAACAAAGATGGATACACCGCCTTCAGCTAGATGTGTTGGGACTTAATGACGCTATTCCCTGGGCCACCGTCTCTAGATAACATCCCCTAACCAGCCCATGCACCTGGTGATTACCATACACATCCTAGCCAGGCCCTGATCTTACCACTACATAGGATTAAGAGTATGACATAAGGGACTCATGGTCCATTCCCCTGGGCTTCCGCCTCTGAGTATAATTCACGACTTAGCCCAGTAACCTATTTACCCCATGAACCAGTCATACCTTATTTTTTGAATATGTCTTCCCATGACATAGGATCTATGACATGTCCCATCATTGACCCTTCACAAATGAGTCATCCCGACCTCACGGTCCATGAGTACCTACCTTACCCCTGCCTTCCTTAAAAAGAGCCTTTCAACCTGACTAAAAAGTACCGCCCTCGACAATTATGTGGCCTCACTTTGGTAAAAGCCCCCCCTTTCGCCATTATTAATGCGGCACCCCATAAAAAAACCCCGGCACCCATAACATTTCCCCCCCCCCCCGGTCTACTCTGTAGACACAACTCGCCTCGAGTGCCACTCTTCCATGGGGAGCTCTCCACATATGGACCGGAATGAGACTCTGTGGCTGGTATCCACCGGGACCATCACCAATCCTTTCTAGGTCTAATCGCGGTATGAGCGACCTTCCCAATATGGCCGCGATGCTTTGCCATCGCGATCCGGTAGCAGGCCTAATCAACGCTCTGCTCCCACGCATGCGCGTGACGCGTGACAGGCGCGACGATACCGAAAGGCGCAATGGTTGATCACAATTCAACCTATTTAATGGCGTACCCCTCCGTGATCCCTCACCAGATGCTCCGCACCCTGACCAGGTGCCGCGAGCGCGAGGGGTAGGTGTCCCGCCGTGCCAGCGCCCACACTGAGGTAAGCTTTACTTCGATTTCCTGACCCACTGAGGCTCGTCCAAGGGTTTGAAGCCCAGCCCCCATGCCCTCTCGGGTGACTGCACCCAACTCCGTTTTGGACCAGCGTCCATCAGTGCAAGTTATCTGTTACCGGCTACACTTTATCCAGCAGCCCGATGATCCTGTCCGCTACACAGATCGCTCCTCACCCTACCATTGACCGACGCTCAGCACGGTCACCAGTCGAGCGGATTTGCGGAGAGCCCTTATTCCCTAGCCCCCCCTCCCCCTTCCTCCGTTTTCCCTCCCCTGCCCCGACCAAAATAAGCTAATGTGAACCATGCTTTGGAGGCAATAAACAGCGTGCCCTCCACCTAACCCACTCATTGTTAAGCATATGTTGGGGGCATCAAACAGAGCGGTTACCTTAAGCACCACGGCGCCGTTTTTAAGAAATGCCTTAGAACTGCCAGCATGTATTGACAGTAGGCAACAGAACCTCATGACTGGGCTCCGCTGATCTCTTTACATTATTTGTGTGATAGAGTGTTTGTCCCAACTCCCCTCTCTCCCCCCTTCCCCCTCCCCCCCTTTCCTCCTACTTTACGAGTAGTCACAGGAACGCCTGTTTCAAACCTTGGAGGTCATCTGTCACACTAGCCTCCATTACCAGGTATTAACATAACTATCTCATCCCAAAAAAAAAAAACCCTTGAGGTGTAACACACTTATTAACCCCTCCCTTCCATACCCTGCAGGTTTACCCACCAGACAGTGCTGGCCTCACGGGAGCATGCTGCGAGGCCCATGTTACTTTCCCTTAGGGTAAGGATTTTTCCTGCTACTCCCCTGGGAATGGGCGTCATTCTGAAAGATTCGGCTTTACAATTCAGACTAGTATTTTATCTGTATTATGCTTGCTCTAAATAGAGATAATAACCGTGCCATCTTTAGACCGATTATGAAGGGAATTTGCACCCAGTGTTCGGTATGATCAGTTTCCCTTCACTTCCCCCTTCACCCCTCACAGTGTGGAGAGCTTTCACTGAAGTCACTCTACGCCTCTAATTATACAGTCACATAACTTAGCTATGATTTGACTCGCTCTCTTGTAACCCTTTTTCCCCTACCTCTAGGTCGCCTAATTAGAGCAGGACTCTGTGGCCCTCTATGCACCCGACCCTGAGAGGTTGTATTTGCTTTTTACTTTGTGCATGAGCACTGTATTGTTCAATTTGTTGTGTAGTACCTTGCTTTAGGTCCTGATGAATCGCCGTTTGGCGAGAAACATGTTGACCACACCAGGGGGTTGAGTTAGATGTCTGTACACCCCCTCAGCCTCTAACTCCCCTCCCACCCCTTTTAATTAGGGAATCAGCCACGTCAATAAAATTTATTGTGGACTGACTACCCTTATTAACATTCACTCACATTGCACTGACTACACACTACTCCAGCCTCACTCACACTCACCATCGGCAAGGAACAAAAGAACCCCGCCAAAAGAGTACCCTCGGGTACTCCGTCGGACATTGCAGTGCCGGTCTGACGAGGGGCAGCGAGCCGATGATGATACTGGACATCCTTCAGTCAGGGTGTGTTTCACACCTAACGCTCTGGGTGTGTGAGGCTCTCTAGTTCCGACAAGGGAACCTTCCAGGTTCCTTGATTCTTCGGATTTACTCTCTTCTCCACACTGTATCACAATCCCTGGGGAACTTTGTACTCCTCTTTGTGCTCTGGATTAGGACATGTACACTGGACCCCATTAAATATCGTCCTCTCTTTGTTCCCCTCGTTGTTTAAAATCCTCGCTCAGCCCCACCCTCTTCAACGTCTACATGAGCCCCCTCGCGGCCATCGCACGCCAACACAACCTCAACATCATCTCTTACGCCGACGACACCCAGCTGATCCTCTTCCTCACCAACGAACCCGCCAGAGCCAACCTACACGAAGGGATGACAGACGTAGCCGAGTGGATGATGAACAGCCGCCTGAAACTGAACTCAGACAAGACGGAAGTCCTCATCCTGGGTTCTTCACCCTCCGCCTGGGACAACTCCTGGCGGCCCACTGCCCTGGGCAGCGCACCCAAACCCACAGACCACGCACGCAACCTGGGCTTCATCCTGGACTCCTCCCTCTCCATGACCAGACATGTCAACGCTGTCTCCTCGTCGTGCTTCAACATCCTGCGCTTGCTACGAAAGATCTTCCGGTGGATCCCCACCAAGACCAGGAAGACGGTCATCCAGGCCCTCGTCGCTAGCTGACTGGACTACGGCAACTCCCTCTACGCCGGAACCACCGCCAAACTCCAAAGGAGATCCAGCGGATCCAGAACGCCTCAGCAAGACTCATCCTCCACATCCCCCGACACAGCCACATCTCTGGACACCTGAGAGACCTGCACTGGCTCCCGGTCAACAAAAGAATCACCTTCCGTCTCCTCACCCATGCACACAAACCCCTACACAACCAAGGCCCAAGATACCTCAACAGCCGCCTCAACTTCTACACTCCCACACGCCAGCTTCGATCGACCAACCACGCCCTCGGCGCCGTCCCCCGCATCCGAAGAGCCACCACATTAGGAAGGTCCTTCTTCTACCTGGCCGCCAAGACCTGGAACTCCCTCCCGACCCACCTCCGCCTGACCCAAGACCACCTCGCCTTCAGGAAGCAGCTCAAGACCTGGCTGTTCGAGTAGTAGCGGACCCCCCCTCCCCAAGCACCTTGAGACCCTCCGGGTGAGTAGTGCGCTATACAAATGCTTGATTGATTGATGATATGATAGATAATTTATTGCACAATTATTTAAAATCATTGCAATGAGGCCATATATAAAAAAACAGTATAAAGGCATGTGTTCCAATATTATAAAAAAGGATAACAAGTTATTTCAGTTGCTTGCTCAAAAAAATGTAAAAAGTTTAAACACTGCTTGAGCAACTATAAACATGAAGCCTTTAAAAAAATGTAGGCACAGCATTATGTAGTTCTGTACGATGGTCAGAATCCAGAACTGCCTTTACTATCATCAGATATTTCAAGAAGCTTGCTGCCAGCTGCACTGATTCACCTTACATGCACTCGACTTGGGCAGCTTGACATGTCTGTATATTTTGAATATGCCAAATGGGCACAGCCAGTACATTCTCAGTGGGCGTATTGTCTCGCAGATGCACAGTGTGTGAGTTAGAGATTCCTCTACAGCTCAGCATGCTCGGCACTTAGTAGCTACAGACTCTTTATACTCTCGCCCATATTTGTATACCAAAAGGAGGATCAATCTGAACCACAATTTCATTAATTGATGCTTCATTATTGGTTTTAAGGGGGAGGACAGGTAGTGTGACAAGGTCCCACTATTATAGAGATGTGATGCCCAGCATCCATGACTTAAGTTTTTCAATGTTTGCATATCACTGTTGGGGGACAGTAACTTTGCCTGTTTCGTTAAATGTCTTGCAGTCGCTGATATAGGTAAGGGGGCTGACCATATTTCCTTTGCTTCCAATACCTCGACACAATGGGCTAGAAATTCACACCATGGGGATCTTCTGGGGTTTATCATTGTCCAGTTGTTTTTCTTTAGTGTGCTGACCTGGGCTTGTTTAGATTTTAGACAATACACTATAAATCTAGCTTTCAGGATCCACTTTGGGACGAAAGGTTAAATTCCCTACGTACTTGCGTATGGGAGGGCGACGGAAAACATTTTGCCCTCATTATTTTGATTAAGGGAGTGAGATCAGGTGAAGTTATGGCTTTTCTTGCTCTACAAATTGAGCTGTTCCTTGCATTGGAGTGATATGAGCGGAGCGCCGTCTTTTATGATCAATCCACACAACTATGAACTTGTAGGAGGTCACTATCCCAATAGGTTTACCTGCAATGTTCCATGCACATTTAATTTTTGTTTGCTGCAATATTATCACCACGTTTATTTTTTAATTGTTCTCTCTGCTGTATAGAGACACCCCCACCACTACGCCGGCCACACGCTGGATCCAGTCTTCTCATCCAGCAAGCACATCGCCTTCAGCCACTCCACTGGACTTCACTGGAAAGACCACAGCTGCGTCCACTTCAGCTTCAGAAAAACCACTACCCACCACCACCCGCAGCAGGTTCCTCACAGAAGCTGGAGCAAGATCACCGCCGACAAACTCACCATCTCCCTCAGCCAGAACCCACCTGCCAGCACACCGGACCCAACGAAGCAGCCCGCAACTTCACGCAGTGGCTGACCGCCTGCGCCAACGACATAGCACCACTGAAGAACCCTCCCAGCAAACCCAGAAGCAAGAAGGCCCCCTGGTTCACCGACGAACTCAAGGACTCCAAGAAGACCTGCCGCACCCTCGAGAAAGCCTGGCTCCTCAACCAGACCACTGACAACATGACCGCCCTCAAACACACCACCCGCAAGCCCCACCAGCTCATCCGCGCCACCAAGAAGAAATCACTGAAGGATCGACTGGACATCAATGCCCGCAACAGCAAGGAACTCTTCAGCATCATCAAGGAGTTCTCCAATCCCAGCACCGGCAACAACGACATCACCCCATCACAACATCTCTGCGACTCCCTCGCCTCGTTCTTCCACTGCAAGATTGCCAACATCCACAACAGCTGCGGCGCACCATCCCCGCACCCAACCGTCAAACCAACGCACCCCACAGCCACCCTCCGCACCTAGACCGCAGTGACCACCGAAGACACAGCCCGCACGATGAACATCATCCACTCTGGATCTCCGACTGATCCCTGCCCCACCACGTCTTCAACAAGGCCAACTCCACCATCACACCTCAACTCCGAGACATCATCAACACCTCCTTCGACACCGCCACCTTCCCGGAGAGCTGGAAACATGCCGAGCTCAGCGCCAATCTGAAGAAACCAACAGCGGACCCCACCGACCTCAAAAACTTCCGCCCCATCTCGCTCCTCCCTTTTCCTGCCAAAGTCATCGAGAAGATCGCCAACAGACAGCTTGCCGCCTTCCTTGAGACAAATGGATCCCTCGACCCCTCGCAGTCCGGTTTCAGAGCCAACCACAGCACCGAGACCGCCCTCATCGCAGCCACCGACGACATCCGAGCCCTTCTCGACAACGGGGAAACAGCGGCACTCATCCTCCTGGACCTCTCCGCCGCGTTCGACACTGTCTGCCACCGCACCCTAGTCCAACACCTCAGCAACACCGGCATCCAAGAGAAGGCATTGAAGTGGATCATCTCGTTCCTCGCTGGAAGAACACAGAGAGTCCGCCCCCCCCCCGTTTCGTTCCGAGGCCACCGAAGTCATCTGCGGCGTCCCGCAAGGATCATCACTCAGCCCCACCCTCTTCAACGTCTACATGAGACCTCTCTCAGCCATCGCACGCCAACACAACCTCAACATCATCTCCTACGCCGACGACACCCAGCTGATCCTCTCCCTCACCAGAGACCCCGACACCACCAGAACCAGCCTCCACGAAGGGATAAAAGACGTCGCCGAGTGGATGAAGAACAGCCGCCTGAAACTGAACTCAGACAAGACGGAAGTCCTCATCCTAGGACCATCACCCTCCGCCTGGGAGGACTCCTGGTGGCCCCCAGCCCTGGGCACCGCCCCCATGCCAACAGACCACCCACGCAACCTGGGCTTCATCCTGGACTCCTCCCTCTCGATGACCAGACAAGTCAACGCCGTCTCGTCTTCATGCTTTCACACCCTCCGCATGCTCCACAAGATCTTCTGATGGATCCCGATCGAAACCAGGAAGACGGTCACCCAGGCCCTCGTCACCAGCCGGCTGGACTACGGAAACACTCTACGCCGGAACCACAGCCAAGCTACAGAAAAGACTCCAACGCATGCAGAACGCCTCCGCCCGACTCATCCTGGACATCCCTCAACGCAGCCACATCTCCGGCCACCTGAGGAACCTGCACTGGCTCCCCGTCAACAAGAGGATCCCGTTCAGGTTCCTCACCCACGCACAAAAGTCTCTCCACAACCTGGGCCTCAAGTACCTCAACAACCGCCTGACCTTCCACACGCCCACCCGCCAGCTACGGTCCGCTTGCCTCGCCCTCGCCACCATACCACGCATCCGAAGAGCCACCGCCGGAGGCAGATCCTTATCCTACCTAGCGGCCAAGACATGGAACTCCCTCCCCATCCACCTTTGGCTGACCCAGGACCACCTCGCCTTCAGGAGACAACTCAAGACCTGGCTGTTCGAGCAGTAGCGGCCCCCTTCCCCCAAGCGCCTTGAGACACTTCCGGGTGAGTAGCGCGCTATACAAGTGTTATGATTGATTGATTGATTGATAGAGACAGTGCTGTTACCAGCCGCTGTAGACCAAGCAGTGTTTGATCAATCAATATTGTGTCTTCTGCATATTGGAGCGATTGAATTTAGATTTTATCTAGTTTGGGAGAAAATGTAAAGTAATGAATCCAAGGACATTTCTTCATGTAGAAATAGTATATTTATTTAAGTAAGTAGAAGGTTACAAAGGAGCACTGGACAGATCACTTGCTATCTCTCATCTGGCCTTCTACATTCCACAGTAGTAGAATGCAGAACCTATGACGCTCAAACACTCTAAGGAATACATACACCAGAAACATTCTATAATGAAATCCTATACTAAAACCTTACCATTACTACACATCCATTTTCTTCAATAAAAACTAATTACCCATCCTCCCTCTTTCAAAAGAAGAAAAAGAAAATAATAATAATAATAAAAAATAGTACAGAATTAAAGTGGAACAAATATAATCTTCAAATTTCTTAGGTTTAACAATGTTTCTTCCAAAACTGCTAATTTTACTACTATTACTCCCCTCAGAAGTAACAAAATGATTGACAACATCAGAATTGTCAATATTGACATCAACTTCATCACATTCAGAAGCTTGAGAAGAGGCAGGTGGAACTGAAACCTGTTTACAAATGGTATTTGGAGTAATCCACCAATATCTGTTAGAATTACAATCCATAACATTGTCATGCACAGTTTCACATAGATCAGTATTTCTCAGCAAAGATAATTTGCTCATGTGATAAACAGAGCCATCAGCTAATTTGACTGTATTTTTATAAACTTTAACAATTTTCTTAGGTGAACTATATTTGTTCTTCCCTTTGGCAATCTTCCTACTGGATTTAACACGGACCCATTGACCATAAATTGACATCTTTAACACCATGTTTTTCATTAAAATATGCAGTGTTCTTTTCTTGAGATTTTACAATACATTCCTTAATATCATCAGCATCCCAATTTATTTTGTCTCCTTTGTTCATCCAACCTGGATTTATTTTAGAAAAAGGTATTCTACTTCTCATGATGCGGCAAGGACTAAAACCTGTTGAATAATGAACAGTGACTCTGTAACTCAGTACCATCTTCATTAATTCAGCATCTACATTTTTCCTATTATGTAAGGCTTGCTGAAAAGTACCTTTTATTACTCTATTGACCCTTTCAATATTAGCATTTACCCTGGGATGGTAAAGGGCTGTAAATTTGCGTTCAATACTGGCATGATTCAAAAATTGTTTCATTTCCAATGATTTAAACTGAACACCATTATCAGTGAGTACAGATTTAGGAAAACCTTCTCTAACAAAAATGCTTTCAAGAAATGTTATCACTGAACTCGTGTCAATCTTCCTTACAACTTCCAATTCCAACCATCTAGAAAACAAATCCATTAAAACAATAATGAACCTTTGGGAACCATCATCCCAGGACATGGGTCCCATAATATCCAAAGCTACATTCTCCCAAGGTGAATTAGGGCAAGAAAGAGAACTTGAAGGAGGATTGGACATTTTTTGTGACTTATCAGCTGTTTCACAATTAACACAAGACCTGACAAAACGTTCTGTCTCAATGTCAATTTTAGGCCACCAATATAAGGATTTGACATTACGCTTGGTACGCGAAATGCCAGGGTGTCCTTCATGACAAAGTGAGATGCTTGTATTTCTTAAATTAGAAGGTGGAATCATTTTCTCCCCTCCAACTAGAAAAAATCCTTCAGTACCCAATTAATTTCGTACTTCCCAAAATGCTTTCAACTCAGCTGGAAGTTAATTTTTCTCAGAATTAGGCCATCCATTCTCAACCTTTTGTTTTACAGACTGTAATAACTCATCATCAGACTGTGCATCCATCCATTCTTTCTCTTGTAAACCTTTGCAGTCTTTGTTAACAAAAATACCTGCAACACAAATGTCATTCCAAGGACTAGTATCAATCTTTGCTAAAGGTAGTAACATCCTACTCAAAAAATCTGCTGTTTTGTTCATCCTACCAGGAGATACTGTACCGTGTAAATAAAGTCTTGTAGCCTCATTGACAACCTAGCCATCCTAGCAGAAGCCCTAGACAAACCATCAGTAGTAAGCACTTTTGTTAGTGGTTTGTGATCAGTTCTGACTATAAAATCACTTCCCCAAACAAAATTTCCTAAAGTGTTCGAGGGCCCAAAAACACACTAATGTCTCTCTCTCTATAACAGAATACCTTTTCTTGGCAGGAGAAAGTGATCTAGATGCAAAGGCAATTACATTTTCACCACCATTGACATTAGCTTGAGAAAGAACTGCACCCAGTCCTTTTCCACTGGCGTCAGTGGTAACAAAAGTTTTGGCTGAGGTATCAAACCCTTTCAAAGTAGGAGATTTAACAATTGCTGACTTAATATCAAGAAAAGAAGATTGACATTCTTCTGGCCAAATACATTTGCTTTTGCTTTTGAGTAAGGAACGCATTTCATGAGTTTCTTCAGAAAACTTTTCCACAAACTTGGAGTAATACTCAGCAAGTCCTAAAAAGGAAAGAAGTTCATCCTTGTTCTGTGAGGATGGAGCTTTGTGAATTGCTTCCAGTAATTTTTCTTTAGGTTTAATACCATCACAACCAATTTTATGACCAAGGTAAGTAACTTTAGATTCAGCTTATGCGCATGCCCGGCGTCTTCCGGGTCGCTGTCTGGTTAAACCGGACCGATTACTTTCTGTACCGAATCCGATTCACCTTCGTGACGGGTAAGCCACTCCACCTATTTAATTTATTGTTTCTTTCTCACTGTTTGCACAATGACTCTGTAACGTTCCTTTATATCCATGCCATTATGATAACTCAGTCTTTCACCTTGCACACCCTCGTAATTCACGTTCCTCATAACTCTCGATGTGCTTTTTTCAAATAAGGGACTTTTGGTTGTTTAAACCACATTATATTCACCACAGATGTTTCCAAACCTCAACGTTTTCCTCACAATCACGGGTGCAGCTTTATATTTACTTTGACTCTGTTTCATCCCCACTTGTCCTTTTTTATTAGAACCTCTTATGCTTTTGTGCTCCTATATATAAGTGTTCTATATCGTTTCTTGCTATCTATTTCTTGTAGACATACATTCCCCCTGAAGAAGTGCTGTTTGACACGAAATGCATCGGGACTTTAACCTATAATGTCATCATGAAAAGAAAAATGTATTTGATTGAAATGAATTCGTCTACATCAAATTGTTCAAGTTCAAGTTCAAGTTCAGTAATTTGTATAGCGCGCTACTCACCCAGAGGGTCTCAAGGCGCTTGAGTGAGGGTGGGTGCATCATTTATCGAATAGCCAGATTTTTAGCTGCTTTCTGAAGGAGAGGTGGTTCTGTGTGAGGCGGAGGTGAGTGGGGAGGGAATTCCAGGTTTTGGCCGCTAAATAAGAGAAAGATCTTCCTCCCATGGTGATTCTATTGATGCACGGGATTGTGGCGAGGGCTTGATTGGATGAACGTAGTTAGCGGGTGGGTGTGTAGAAGGATAGTCGTTTGTTGAGGCATTCGGGTCCTAGGACGTAGAGGGCCTTGTGTGCGTGGGTGAGGAGACTGAACGTTATTCTTTTGTTGACGTGAAGCCAGTGGAGATCTTTCAGATGACCGGAAATGTGAGCTTGATGGGGGATGTCCAGTATGAGTCTGGCTGAGGCGTTTTGGATGTGCTGGAGTTTTTTCTGTAGTTTGGCTGTGGTTCCGGCGTAGAGGGTGTTTCCATAATCTAGTCGGCTGGTGACTAGTGCGTGGGTGACTGTCTTTCTTGTTTCGGTGGGGATCCAGCGGAACATTTTTTTGAGCATGCGTAGGATGTTGAAGCATAATGAAGAGACGGCGTTGACTTGTCTGCTCATCGATAGGGAGGAGTCTAGGATGAAGCCCAGTTTACGTGCGTGATCTGTAGGTATGGGTGCTGTGCCCAGAGCCGGTGGCCACCATGAGTCGTCCCATGCAGAGGGGGATGATCCTAAGATGAGGACTTCCATTTTGTCCAAGTTTAGTTTTAAATGACTGTTCTTCATCCATTCGGCTACTTCTTTCATTCCTTTGTGAAGATTGGTTCTGGCGGTGTTAGGATCTTTGGTGAGGGAGAGGATTAGCTGGGTGTCGTCAGCATAGGAGATGATGTTGAGGTTGTGTTGTCGCGCGATGGATGTGAGAGGACTCATGTACACATTGAAGAGGGTGGGACTGAGTGATGATCCTTGTGGTACGCCTCAGATGACTTCGGTTGCCTCTGATTTGAATGGGGAGAGGCGGACTCTCTGGGTTCTTCCGGCGAGGAACGAGATGATCCAGTCCAACTCTTTTCCTTGTATTCCGATGTTGCTGAGGCTTTGTATGAGGGTGTTATGACAGACTGTGTCGAAGGCGGCGGAGAGGTCAAGTAGGATGAGGGCAACTGTTTCTCCGTTGTCCAGTAGCGTTCGGATGTCGTCTGTAGCAGCGATGAGGGCGGTTTCGGTGCTGTGCTTGGCTCGGAAGCCGGACTGTGAGGGGTCAAGTGAATTGTTGGATTCAAGGAATGCGGCGAGCTGACTATTGACGGCTTTCTCGATGACTTTGGCCGGGAAGGGAAGGAGTGAGATGGGGCAGTAGTTCTTAAGTTCAGAGGGGTCTGCTGTGGGTTTCTTCAGAAGGGCGCTGAGTTCGGCATGTTTCCAGCTTTCTGGGAAGGAAGCGGAGTTGAAGGAGCACTTGATGACATTGCAAAGATGGGGTGCGATGATGGAGTCTGTTTTGTTGAAAATGTGGTGGGGACATGGGTCGGTTGGCGATTCTGAGTGGATGGAGTTCATCAGGCGGATGATGTCTTCAGTCGTGATTGGGTTCCAGGCGCAAAGGTTGTGAGAGTGTTGTTTTGGTTCGGCGGTGGGTGGAGTGGGTTGTTCTTCGGACAGGTTTCCAAAGTTGTTATGAATGTCGGTGATTTTGTTGTGGAAGAAAGAGGATAGGGAGTCGCAGAGGTCTTGGGAGGGAGTGATGTCGTTGGTGCCGGCGGTGGGGTTGGTAAATTCTCTGACTATATTGAATGATGTTGTGGGTGTTGTTGTCGAGTCGATCCTTGAATGCTGATTTCTTGGTGGATCGGATCAGTTGGTGGTGTTTGCGGGTGGCGTCCTTGAAAGTGGTCAGGTTGTTAGTGGTTGGGTTTTTTCTCCAGGTTTTCTCGAGGGCACGACATAGCTTCTTGGATTTCTTAAGGTCATCGTTGAACCAAGGGGCCTTTTTGCTACCTTGTTTGATCTGGTGGTTTTTCAAGGGTGCTAATTCGTCAGCGCTGTGGGTGATCCATTGTGTGAGTTTGGTGGCAGCTTGGTTTGGGTCCGATGATATGGTGGGGGGGTTTTGGTTAAGCGAAGTGAAGAGTTGGTCGGTGGTGATTTTGTTCCAGTTTCCTCAAGGAATAGGTTGTGGTGGGATGTGGGTCGTGGTCTTTTTGTAGCTGAAGTGAACGCAGCTGTGGTCCATCCAATGGAGAGCCTTGGTGTGATCAAAGGAGATGTGTTTGCTGGAGGTGAAGATAGGGTTGAGCGTGATTCCGGCAAGGTGGGTGGGGGTGTCAACAAGTTGTTTGAGTCCGAGATTAGCCAGGTTATCCATAAGGGTGGTGGTGTTGTTATCGTTATTCTTTTCCAGGTGGAAGTTGAGGTCTCCCAGTAAAATGTAGTTCTCGGAGGTGAGGGCATGTGGGCTGATGAAGTCAGTGATGTCTTCATTAAATTGTGTGCGGGTTCCTGGTGGTCTGTAGATGAGGGTGCCTCTAAGTGTGGTCCTGGGGTCGGTGTGGATCTGGAAGTGAAGGTGTTCGGCAGTCGCGAGGTTATCGTCGGAGCTGGTCGTGATTTGGATGGTGTTCTTATGGGCGATGGCGATGCCTCCTCCTGTTTGGTAGGTGCGGTCTTTTTGGATGATCTTGTAAGCGTCCGGGATGGCTATGGCGATGTCGGGCGCTGATGATGCATTCATCCAGGTTTCTGTAAGGAAGGCGACGTCCGGTGATGTGGTGTCGAGTAGGTCCCAGATTTCAGTGGCGTGTTTGTGGACCGAGCGGGTGTTGAGCAGGATGCACTTCAGGTGGGTAGGGTTGGAGCTGTGTTTGGAGGAGGATGATTTGGTGTGGGTCCTGATGCAGGCGAACTTGCATGAGTGGCATGCGAATGGTCCGTGGGTGTGTCCTGGGGTAGCAACGCAGCATTGTGGGGTGCCTCCGGGGTTAAGGGCGAGGAGAGTACCGGCGTCATACGTTAAGCGAGTGGGGTGGGTATTGCGAGGACCAGGGGGTCTGGCGCTGGGCGCGGTCCAGGCGCGGACGGGCATAGACGGGCTTACCTTTGCGCACCTTCGGAGCGCATCCGCTGCGCGTGAACGCTGCGCGCAATAGCATCTGTCATAAGTGGATAGTTGGAGGGGAGGGGCGAGGGAGGGTCAGCTGGGAGGCGGGAGTGGGGTGGAGATCAAGGCAGGGAGGCTGAAATAACAACAAACAAAATTGCTGCAAGCCAATAATGAAACCGGACTGGGGCACGATAGGCAAATGCACAAGGCAAATGGCAGTGGCGTCGGCACAATCAGGCAAATTCAATCAGCAGGCAGCACAATTTAAAAGTTGGACTAGCGCACCTTGGCAATAAGCGCTGCTATCAAGTATACCTCAGCAAAAACTAAATAATTATGCAGGCTATCAATTTAGATGAGATTAATATGCAGGCAATCGATTTACATCAAATAAATTGTGCAGGCTCAAGCAGTGCAGTGCGAGATCGCTACTGTACCAGGTGAAGGCGTGGAGCAGCGTGTGGAGCGACCGCTTCTGCTGGGAGCGTAATTTGGTGATACACTGAAGATAAGTCAAGTGTGGAAAACCATTTTGCATCTCTGGGTAACAACAGCATCTCATCAATATGAGGCAAAGGGAATTGATCTACAATAATGTTGTTATTTAATCCTCTTAAATCAACACATAGAGGGACCTTTCCGTTGGAACGCCCTGCGACGACCAATGGAGAGATCCACTCTGAGGATTCTATAGGTTCAATAATATTGGCATCAATTCATTTGTCTAATTCACTTTTGACCTCGTCCCTGACAATGAGTGGAATGTTCCGTACTTTGTGAATTTTTGGAACAGCATTACTCTTTAATCTAATTGAATGCAGAAAACCTCTTAATTTTCCAATTTTCCCACAAAAGACATTTGGCAAATCATTTAGTACCCAAGTCTTGGTGTCTTCAGCATCACAAGCCACTAAAACCTGTTCGGGGTTATTGAGATTCAAGATTATGTCAAGCTTCCGTTGATCCTTCCATCCGAGAACAGATGGTCCTTCTCTAGCAACATATAGTTTACACAAAGCATGTCTACCTTTGAACCTAAAAATCAGCTCCTGAAAACCAACCAGATCAATTGTTTCACCTGTATAACTTTCAGGATTGATATCAGGCTCTTCTCAGTGACATCCAATACTGGAGTGAAAATGCTTTGTCCAAACATTTTCAACGATTATAGTATACGGCTAACCTGAGTCCGCTGCAACTTGAAAGTTAACTCCACCAAAAGAAATCACACACAAAGGTTTGTTATCACCCTCAGCTGAAATTTGCAAAACAACTTTCTTTTTGTGTTGCTTACTGGTATTCTCATATTCACTATCATCTGATGTATCATCACCAATATCACTTTCTTTAATACAAGCTACATTACTCTTTTTTTGTAATTCTTGTGCCTGCATGCTTTAGCAAAATGTCCAACTTACCCACATTCTAAACATTTCGCAGCCCTAGCAGGACATCTATCATACAAAGCAGCATGAGAACTGCTGCCACAACGATAGCAAATGTATTTTGATTGCTGTTTTTTCTTATTGAAATGGTTCCCTTTCTTTGCATCTTTCTTATCATTCTTTGAATCAACCGACTGAGAAGTTTTGCTCTTATTGTCAGAAATTTTGTTGACTGAATCAGAAGAATCTTTTTTTTCAAAGGACAAGGTAGCTTTAGCGCAACGGTCTGATAATCCAGCCTTCTTGACAAAAGCTACGATGTCCTTCAAGCTTGAGTCTCCTTCTACCCACAACCTATCTTAAATGGCTTTATTGTTGGCATACATAACAATTTGGTCCCTAATCAAATCTTCAAGCAAGGTGCTAAATTTACAATTAATTGACAACTTCCTTAAAGCTGAAACGTAGTCTTCAATGGACTCATGTTTCTCTTGCTTCCTTTGAAAGAAGGCATGATGCATTACTCCAAAACAAACAGCAGGAGAAAAATGTTCATCAAGATCTAACAATGCAGCTTTGAAAACATCAACATCTCCAGATCTGCCCTGCTTATGTAGTTGACCATAAACACGTAGTCCTTCAGGGCCAAGACAATACATTAAAATTCTTTTTTTCCTTTCAGGAGTATACAATCCACTACAATCCTCAAGATTGGCTATATAATTAAAAAAAATACTCCTTCCATTCGTTCCATTGGATAATTGGTTCTGCGGGAGAGAATAAAAACTCTTTGGCAGTGCTTAAATGGAAAGCAGAATCACCTCTTGGAGGTGCTTCACTCCTAGTGTTAGCGTCTGTGGACATCATGAAATAAATTCACAATAGTAAAGTTATTGAAATGAAAACGCTAGGAAAACACTTACTTCTTTAATGTTCGAGAAGAAAGTATGCTGGAATGCGAAATCAGTGAAAATCTGGCTCCGATTTATTTCCAGACCTCGGAGATGTCTAGTTACCTTGGTTTCCGGATTCAAAATGGCGCCACGCACGATTACGACCTACGTGATGACGTCATCATGTTTCCGCCCGTCGTAGTGACGTGTGCGCGCAAATACGAATCGCGTTGTTAAGGAAAGCTCGCGAACCAAGTCGCTCGAGCACCGGAATGTCAGTCACTCGAAAAATGCGGTACAGTGACCGTTACAGCAACCGGTAAGTGCAAAACCGATTAAAGTAAGAAAGACAAAAAAAAACATTCCGCTTTCTTACCGGAGGTTGCCAAGTGAATCTAGATGTCCTTTGGCTCCTTTGTTTCTTTGTTTCTTGTAAGTAGGTCCTTTTATTGCTTCCAGATAAACGTTAAATTTCAGGGTTTTTTTTAATGAAAAAAATATTTCCATCGAGGATTCAAGGTGGAACAATCCCATCCTCGTCGCCAATTTCTAAAGTAATGAATCCAAGGACATTTCTTCATGTAGAAATAGTATATCTATTTAAGTAAGGAGAAGGTTACAAAGGAGCACTGGACAGATCACTTGCTATCTCTCATCTGCCCTTCTACATTCCACAGTAGTAGAATGCAGAACCTATCATGCTCAAACACTCTAAGAAATACATACACCAGAAACATTATATAATGAAATCCTATACTAAAACCTTACCATTACTACACAATGCTTGTGCTTCAACCAATCATTCAGGTAAATCGGCCAAGTATAGATTAAAAAGTGTTGGGACCAATAAGCATCCTTGCTTTAAGCCTTTGTTGGTTTGCAATTTTTTGTTGGTGGACCAGGCTATAGTGACTCTAATCTTGACCCAGGTGTCCGTGTAGAGAGCAATCAGTGCTGTTGAGAGTGTATTATCAATGCCCCAATTTTTTTGTTTCATCAATAGTTGCTGGCGGGACACACTGTCAAAGTCTTTTTGTTAGTCGATCTATGCAAGATACAGAGCCCTGCCTTTTTTTGCCAATGTTGTTTCGATCAGGTTGGAAATACCAATCAGGTTGTTTTAAATGCACGGTCCCTTTTGGAACCCTGTTTTCATATGAGGGATCAATTTGTGTGTTTCAGCCCAAGCCATCATCTCTTGCAACAGTCTACTAGCATAGAATTTCCCATCCACATGTAGGAGCACAAACATTTGATAGTTTCTGGGATAGATTGTAAACCTTTTTTATGAATTGGGACAAGAAGGGATCCCCTCCATGACTCAGGGATACTTCTTCTCAACCTGTGTTCCCAGAATAAAGGCGCCATAATTATTGCCCACTTACATGCCATCCCTTTGAAAACCATGGGTGGAATACCATTGGGGCCAGGTGCCCCTCCAGAGCTCATTTTTTTTAATACGGTGCAAGACTTCAACAGATTTGATTTATTTTCGGTCATCGCAGTGGTCTTGCAACTCTGTGCTCCGATATACATTGTTAATGTTTCCCATAAGGGGAATTGTGCCATTATAACTCAGTGTTTTCACATAGAGAACTTCAAAGTAATTTTCTCCAAGCTGTAGGCGAGATATTTGTAATTGTGGGGCGATGAATAGATCTACACCACTTATTCATCCAATTCCAGAAATGCTTCTAGTCTAGTGATTTTATGATCTAGTGTGCTTTGCTCCAGCGGTTTTATTCCATCATTCTAGTATAGGCAAATCTCGCTTTTCTATTTTCTCGGCTGATATCTTTATATTTTGCCTTTAGAGATCAATTTTCCGGTGCCTCCTTAGTGGTTTTTGCTCATAAGGTTATGTAGTTTGTGTTGTATTGCTTCTAATAGTAGCTTTTGTTATGTGAGGCAATCATTTTTTCTGGGGGAAATTAGTTGGTCTTGCATTTGTGAACATTGTTAATTTTTCCCTTGTTTATTCCAAGAGTAGTTCCCATGTTTTAGATAAGGGAAATTCCCTGTTACCCTGGGTTACTTTGTTCAATAAAGATTCCACTTTAGGATTGATTTTTTCTTGGTGTTCTATCGCCCACCTTATTTTGTTTATTGGTTCCAGTTTTTCTTCGTCACCAATGAATGGGCTACCAAGGAGGAGTTTAGATCTGAGGCCATTATATTGGCATTAAAGTCACCCATTAAAGTCACCCATTATCATCCATTTGTCATCTGGCCACTGGGAAAGGAGATCACCTATTGTTGGTAGCATTCTACTTAGAGTTTTTCTTGTGTGATCTTGGATGTATGAAGATAGATACAAGCTAAGATCATGGGCCGGCAAGTCTGTTTTTATCTACTTTGACTTAACAAAAACCTAATCTCCACTTCCCTCACTTATCTGCGATACCTGAGTGGCCAAATTGTTTTTTAACGTAAATGGCTACCCCACCCGTGGCGTGGCCACCTACTTGATATGTTATGGCATGTGAATCATAGACAGTGTAATTCAGCCATGGTGTTGAGGTCAAGCCCAGGTTTCCTGTACCACAATGATATCATATCTCTGGAGATGTAAAATTGCGTCCCGTTTGCCTTTGTCGGCTGGTAGGCCCCTAATATCCCAGGAGCAGATTTTCAACTTGGAGGTAGGATTTTGCTTGTTAGGGAGAGGGGTTTAAGAACCTTGGTAACCAAGACTAAACTTTGCTAATCTTCCCCCTAGTCAAGCATAGGTGTTTGCTCCCTTCTGCAGACTGTTGTGTCCTTTCTATTCTTTCTTTCCTGATATTTTTGTTCTTGGTTTGCCTGCAATACATTAAACACTCCGCTCTTCAGAATCTCTGGATATTTTATGGTAACAGGGTTCTTGATCTGAATCCCACAGTCATTCGATCACTTTTTATTTTTCCTTGGGGCATTAGCCACAACCAGATTAGAGAAGATTATCTCTGTTGTCTCCTTTATCTCATCGGGCTCCGGAGCAGAGAAAGCAATGCTATCAATGTCCATATTTTTTATATTTTTAAGCCTGGGATATTTACACAAAGCTTCAGGATATTCCCTCACTGTGGCTTAGGGTGAGGGGCAGTGTTAAGCCAAGGTTTGGCACCTTTCTTGATGTTTTGTTTTCTCAGTCGCTTTGAACGGTTCTCCGGTGTGCCTCCTGTAGTTGGTGCCCAATGCCCTGTTTTTATGTCAGCCGGGCCAGCTGGCATGTTTGTGGTATTAGGGGTTTGATAGAGGATTATGGTATGATAGAGTATATGTTGTTTTCTGGTTAGAATAGGAGGAAATAAGTGTAGTTTAGCTTTTCTTTTGTTATTTGCTGTGTTAACTTGCATGGTTTCTTTGCAATTAACCCTGGTAGCCATGGTTTCTTTGCAATCAACCCTGTTCAATATCTATATGGAGCCCCTGGCTCAGGTCATAGAGAACTTCGGGGTGGGAATTGTCAGTTACGTCGATGACACCCAGCTCATGTTTAAGCTCACTCCTGATACCGAGAAATACGCCTCCAATTTCTCGGAATGCATGGCTGCCGTCGCCAGGTGGATGGATAACAACTACCTCCGGCTGAATGGAGATAAAACAGAGGTGTTGGTGGTAGGAAATAAAACCTCTCTATGGTCGCAGGCGTGGTGGCCCACAACATTGGGCGACTTTCCTCGCCCTGTTGAAAAGGTGAAAAACCTTGGCATTATGATTGACTCTGACTTGTCAGGAAAATCCCAAGTCAACAAAATAATAGGCAAATGCATCGGTACGCTAAAAATTTTAAGAAAAATCATTGATCTCATTCCTACTGAAGCTAGAAAAACCATCGTACATGCGCTTATCACACCACATCTGGACTATGGGAATGTTCTCCTATTAGGACTGAACAAAAAACATCTTCACCAGCTTCAATGCTTACAAAATGCGGCCGCTCGCATGGTACTGGGCTTACCCAAAAGAACATCCGCCAAGGCGGCCTTGTCCAAATTGCACTGGCTCCCTGTTAGGGAAAGAATCAAATTTAAGAGCCTTTTCTATGCCCATAAGATAGCCCATAACAAAGGTCCCACCTATCTAAAAGATCTCCTGATTGTCCACCGCCCAACCAGAGACCTTAGGTCCTCAGGAATGTCACAATTCAAAATCCCACGTGTCCACAAAGCGAAAATAGGCGGCTGCTCCTTTCGCTACCTTGGAGTAAAACATTGGAATGCTCTACCTATTCATCTAAGAATGGAACCCTCTGAGACTCTTTTTAGAGCCAAACTTAAAACTCACCTCTTTCCTCAATAACCGTCTTCTCCGACCGTCCCTTTTCTATTCTCGGTGGGTTTTGTAGGCAATTAGAGCGGGGATACACAGTTGTGCAGCCAGGCGCTTTACAAATCTCTTATTATTATTATTATTATTTTATTAATATGTAGAAAGGGAGAAGATGAGTGTATTCCAATTTGTTTCTTTGTATATAGGGTGACATGTTCTTATCATTTTGTTAAATGCATTTTCTTTATTGGCTTTGGCAACATGCATGGTCCTTTCAAATTAATATGTTATGGCATGTTGCTTATTCATTTTTTGCATCATGTGTGTAATGTTTTCCACCTGTTATTTCCATGCACCTTAATCATACCTTGTTTGCTATAGTACAAACTTGCATGCAAGAGCTTCCATTGTAATCCTTTGGAAAGAAGGGAGATGTGTTATACCTGCTGTGCAGCTAGTGTGACTGGGGTTTCCGATGTTCGTGTTAGTGATGCTGTGGAATGCTGATTGAGTGAGAGAGGCAGTTGGAGAATTGGCTGAGCAGCAGGAATGCTGCTCCTGGTGGGGCTCTTTATCATAACATCTTACTAAATAAGTCAACTTACTTAATCTACAATGGAACTGCATGGCATTCATTTACAACAAGGTTATTATCACATCATTATGTAGTGCCTTTTTTTAAAGAGGTGCATCTTCAACTCTATCCTAAATTGAAGCAGTGTAGGGGTGGTCTTTAAGGATGAGGGAAGGCTGCTCCATATCCGAGATGGGTAGAGGGAAGTGGCCTACTGCCTTGTTTTTCGTCTGATGGGAACCTGGCTGTGGATGTGTCTAGAGCAAGTATAGATGGTGAGCTGGTCCTTGAGGTGAGCTGGGGTAGTGGTCATGATGAGTCTGTACATGATGCATCCAGTTTTAAAGATTGTGCGGATATGTAGTTCCATCAGGATGTGGATGATGTGATCATCCCAGCCTTGGATGTGACATACTGCGGTATGAAGGATTTCCTTTTATGGCTTACGAGTGCGGAGTCTGGAAGACCAGGAGTAGGACGTCATCGCCATCAAGGTGCAAGAATATGTTAGCTTCAACAGCAACTCTGAATTAGCTTTCTGGAAAAAAACAGTTAAACTTTCTTTACATGATAGAGCAGGTACCAGACTATCTTTGTTTTTCTGGCAATGGATTACTTGAGGGTGAGGTTGGTGTTCAAGGTGAATCAGAGTGATTCAGCATTCAGAGAAAGTTAGGTTGAAATCGGTTTCGGTTGATGTCATTGAACCAGAGTTGTACTATTCTTTACTTGTTGTCCTTGTCAAATGAGAATTCGGTGTGGGATGGGTTGATCTACAAGTAAGTACTAGATACCCAGATGTGGATGAAGTGTTGGAAGTGTTTGAGGTATTGGATGTCTAGAGCAGAAGAGACTTCCAGGTAGAGTTAAGCATTGCAGGAATATTGATGCACCTGACAGCTGTGAGTAGAGCCTTAAGGGGTCCCATGTAGAGATTACAGCGGAGATAGGAGACAGTAAGAAACTCTTGGGGACTCTTCTGGTGATTAGGATCGTTCGGACCCTGAAGGTGTGCATGTGAACAAACTGATGTTGATTGGAAAGGTAGGAGAAGAACCAGTGAATGACATTGACTGTGAATCCCATTTAAGACACAAGTGCATGGTTGAGGGATAGATGCAAAAATTAGGTTGATGGTGAGTTGCATGGGTGTTTTATGGTTCCTGATAACCATATTGAATTTTGATTAAGTAGGGAGTCGGCTCTGGAGTTGAATATTGTGATAAGTAAATTTAAACAGAGGAGAAGATTTAATGAATTTGGAGATCATCATTGCTGGGTCTATTTCAGTTTTACTGTTGCCTGGCAAGAACTATACCTTACTGTCATTGGTTAAAAAAGCAGCCTCTACAGCAGGATTTGTATCTGTACCTTGAAAGGTTTTTAACCCTGGGCCCTGAGATCTGAGGATTTGATTCAAAATCATCAAATGGTACATTCAAGAGTTTGTGATTCATAAGAATCTGATCTTACTTATCTCATTGAGAAATGAATATAATGTGTCTATTCAGAGATCTGCAGACTCTTATTTATATTTTCATTGGAAACTCAATTTTGGAAAGACTGTCTTTTGCCTCTAATTAGGTGCCCGTCAGTAAATGCTGGTGGGTAACAATACCTGAGTAGAATAAGCACTGCAGCTGATGCATAAAGGAGATTGATGAAGCTGAACTTGTCATTATATAATGCAGACCTTGACTGCAAATGAATGGATCATGCTCAATCCAGCTGATACCTTGGAGTAGAACAATTGACTAAATGAAAAACATGAAAAAGTTTGTGGATATTAAGTTGATATGACGATGCGTGAATTTTTAAGAAAATTCAATGTAAAGCTAATGTCTTCAGTGCTAGTACTCCTGATGCATTTACATAATAGAAGGTTGCAATGTACTTCACATTAACTGAAGCGCTGTTAAATGTTAAAATGTTTGTTTTTATGATTTTCCTTGTTAATTTGAAGCACTTTTTATGAAGGGTGTGTGTCATGGTAGGTTTTGCATGTAAAGATGGTATCTTCATTACACCAAAAATGAGGAAGGAACAAGAGAGAGGGGACTGGGTGGACAGAATGGAAAGGGTAATAGGGACAAATTAGAAGATGGAATTTTGGGAAATGAGAACAAGCTTCACTCTCCCTGCTCACCTGAATTTCCAGCCGGAACCAAGAAGTGCTCCGGTCTCCTTGACGTCCAAAGAATACCATTGGTTCCCATGATGTCTTCCTCATCTCTCCCTCCTGCATAGCTACTCTCTCTGGATTCCCTGTGACATCCTAAGTCAAAGCTTCAAGACCTTCTTTAAACTTCAGTCAAGTGGAAGCACTAGGCTAAGTACTTGCTATCAGGATAGTGTGCCTTGTTTGTGATTTCCTCCAGCGCTTCATGTGTGTTTATAATCAGGACCCTTCTTGCAACCTTTGTGTTTGACCTGTGATTGCAGAAGGACTAAATATTTTAGCTCTGTGTTTTTCTGATGTACAGTAGTGCATATAGAAAGCACTTCAGAGTCTTTGATTATGTATGATCCTTGTACACTTAAATTAGGATTTCGAGTTTAACTCTACGGAGTGTCCCGCACTTCAATCTGTCATTTTGGTTATTCTGCTTTCATGCCGTTCTGTCAATGAAACCCGTATGTACCTGTCCATGAAGTCAAAACATGGTCAGTGTATATCAACACCTGTGACTGTACCGATGACAACTGCCTCCTCTAGTTATTTCCAGTGTATTGCATCAAAGCACAACCAGAGGTTCAGGTCCAGTGCATATGTACCTCGTGGACACAGAAGGTCTCAGGAGTGGAAAATCCTGTTGCGCAGTGTCTCACAGCCACTGAACAGATCCAGCATTGCAAGCCTCGCTTTTCTTATCTTATCTAACCCCTTTCCCCCCAGGGCAGAGTTTGTGACCTAAGGTTAGTTTCCTCTGCAATTACTGTCCTCGAGAGGTATAGGCAATTCAATATCGGCTCCAGTGTTGTCTCCACAGTTGGGACCATATGAGTGTATGGCACCATGCTCAGGAGCAGGAGTCAATACTTTGATATCCCTGAGTCTTAAAAAAGGAGGCAAGCCTGCATGATCTTGGGGATCACTGTGCTCTCAATCAAGAGTCAGGTCTTCTCCAGCATGGTCAGGGTTGCAGTCAGCAATGCAACACAGCAGAACAGCGGTTCTTCTAGAGCAGCAGTCATCATACCAGGACAGCAGTCCTTCCTCCTGTCAGAGTTCTTCACAAGTCCAGTAGCATCTGATCTGGTGGTGTCAGAGACCCAGTACTTATACTCAGTTGTGTCTTTGAAGTGGAGGTGATTTACAAGAAGGGCTTTTAAGTGCACAGAGGTTCTCTATCCCTGCTCTGGCTCCAGACTCACTACAGGGGGGTATGCAGCCCTTTTTGAGGGGACGGAACACTGCCTAGTCATCCAATCCATCCTAGAATGGCCAATGAGGATCTGTATGGCCACTCAGTCACAACAAACCTTCTTTTGTGTGTGGCTGTCTGGAGGGAATGAATACAAGTCCAGCTGTCACCCACACCAAACGTGTATTGGAAACAGGCTGCATGAACACAGTGCTAAAAGCAGGGAAATGCAATCTTTCAAAAAGTGGCATTTCTCAAATAGTAATGATAAATTCAACTTTGCCAGCAAAGAGAATTTATCATTACCATTTTAATGATATGAAACATGACAGAGCTACTACTTCTCAATCAGTAATTGCAGCTTATAAGTGTAAGAAGGATCCAAATGTTAACCTTTGAGAGGGGTAGGCCTCACATTAGCGAAAAATGGATTTAGGTTTTTCTTACTACCAGGACATGCAAAACTTAACAGTACATGTCCTACCTTCTAATTACACAGCTACCTGTCCTATGGGCTACCTAGGGCCGACCGAAGGGGTGGCATATATGTTATAAAGGGGAGTTTAAGGCTTGGCTTGGGGTTTTAAATTCCAAGTAAAACTGAACATATAGGCTCTGCATTGACAGCCCTGAGACATGTTTAAAGTGCTACTGGTGTTGTTGGCACAATCAGTGCTGCAGGCCCACTAGTTGAATTTAATTTACAGGCCCTGGGCACACATAGTGCACTCTACTGTAGACTTATAGATACATTAAGAATTTTGTATTTGTGATGTCAATCAAATCATGTTTTAGGGGAGAGGGAAATGGGGCCAGATGTATGACCAAGGAATTTGCAACTAACAAACTGCGTCGCAATAGCAACTCAGAATTTGCCAGTCACAATTTGGTATGCACAACAGTGTCTGCAACGCTGATTGCAATTCCCAATGGGGCCATACATTGCATGCCTCATGCATATTTATAAGGCACTCGCAATTTGTGACCCCAGTGGGAATGGCTGGCCCTCCCAGGTATGATGGCCTGCAGGGCTCAGCAGACCTCCATGTCTGGGACTGCTTTTCTATAAAGCGTTTTTTTAATGCAATCCGTTTTCTTTAAAGGAAAACTGGATGCATTTAAAAAGAGGCAAGTTAAATGTTTTTGTAAAAAATTTTAAGGGCTGCCCTTAAAAAATATTTTTAGAGCCAGTCATGAAGGGAAAGGGTCCACTGGGGTTTAGTCAAATGAAATCTCTGGAGGAAAAACAGCCTGTTTCCACATATGATGTTTTTGCAATAAATAAGAAGAATCATCAACCAATCATAGGCCTATTAAAACTACTAAAAACACCATCACAACCTTAGAATGCATTAACTATGGATTTTATAGCAGATCTTCCACCAGACAACAAATGTACTACTATTGCAGTGGTTATGGACTTGTTCACCAAAATGGCACATTTTATTCCAATCATGGGAAACACATTGCATCAGAACCCAGTGAAATATTTTTACAATAAGTTGTCAAATTACATTGGCTACCAACCATAGTAATAACTGACCGGGGAGCTACATTTAAATCCAAATTCTGGAAAGAATTAAAAAAAGAATTTAAAAAGCTGTAATAATAGACATAAAAAGTCACTCAAGAAATAGAAACCTATTCAGGATCAATCATTTTGGGTGAATCATTTATGTTTTGCAAACTTTTGCCATAATAACACTAACCCTTTGCCTACAGGCTTCATTTCTTTCTTCCGGTCTCCAAAATTTCCACCTATAATTCTTCATTGCCACTATAAAACAAGATTCCATATGCCCATCTGCTTTTAAATATAAAGTTAGGGATGCTGTCTGGGTGTCCACCAAGCATATAACACTGTATAGAAAAAAGAAATTCCAACACTGAGTTGTCAGTCCATTTTCATTACATAAAATCTATAGTCCAAGTGCTATGAAGATGGCATTTCCATAGACCATGAAAATCCATCAACTCTTTTATGTATATTTAATGAAACCAGTAAAGAAAAGTACTCATATTTTGCATGGCCTCATGCACCTATCATTCACAACTCTAATGTAGAATATGAAATACAGTCAATTTTGTATTTTCATTTCACAAAATTGAAATTGCAGTATTTGATTAATTAAAAGGTTATGGAGTTGAGGATAGATCAAGGGAATATGCTGAAAATATTCATGCATCCCAAATCATAGATTTTTTAAAATGCACCCTAAAAATCCTAGACCAAAAAATGGCCATAAAGTGGGGGGTTCTGTCATGATCATGGATAAGCTGATAGGGGAATACAGAGGTGTCAGGCAACACTGGCAACTTACAGTGACAGGCTTCGTGAGGAGGAGCCATCCTGGAGCCTAGGGGACTACAATTTCCATCAGCTCATGGGTAAAATGTTAGTTTGTAATTTTACTAGAATGTAAGTATGTAATGTTAGAATGTAGGGCTGTCGTGAGGGGAACCTTGGGGAGTTTGTACACGGTGCTGTAGAAGACGGTTGCCTTGCTGTCTGCTCCTGTTGGTGGGTATTTAAGGTGTCTTGTTTTCCTGCAATAAATCTACTTATCAGATCCAATGTTGTCTGCCTCTTCACTACATAAAGTTGGCAACGAGCGGGAAAAGGTAAAAAGAAAGCAGCACTCACAAATATTTAAAAGTTGCTGGCGTTGTGCTGAAGACCCATTTTCTTTGAGTAGCTGTTTCTACTCATCCCAGGGTCGTTGGGTCATTGAACTATGCCATCCGACCTCTGGTAGGATTTATATTTTTAGATTTTGGACTTCCTCTGCCTCTTCACTACACTCTGGTTGCTCTACTACATGTGTGTAAGTAGTGTTAGTATACTAACCAATGCATCATGGTCCTAGGGAGCGCTACCTCCCGGACGCAGCTCGTACAATGTCCCGGGGTGTGCATCGGAGGGACATTTATGTTTCCTATTAGAGCGCGGGTGCATGGCTTCCACCCTGTGATAGCAAATCCTTGTTTTACTAGTTAAAGTGAGAGGAGGAAAACCTTGTATCGCTTTAATAGAGCGGATCTAGATGGTAAAAATGGAGGGAAAAAAAAGAAGCTGGGTCTCACCCGTTCATTTAAATGAGGCCCCTGGTGGGTACTGTTCTGTGGCCAATCCTATTATTATATTGTGGGGTCTCTGTAGGACTGGGGATCTTAATGTCACATGTAAATTAGACGCGGGAGGGCACAGAGACGTTTTGCAGCCTAGGGGATCGCCGTGCTGTGGGCTTGTGCTGGGGGCATAACAAACGCAGGGGGCGTGTGGAACGTTCCGCCCTTCATGCCATGTCTCATATCGTGTGCTAATCCCACCCTGCTCCCTTTAAATACCCCTGCACCCCATAATCATAACACACCCTTACTCCTCAAAATATCCCAAAACCCTTAAACACTAACCCATCTTAACCCTATAAATATACCCTGTACCCCAAAACCCAAACCTAGCCCTGAACCCTTAAAATACCCATGTACCCCAAAACCCAAACCTATCCCTGAACCCTAAAAATACCCCTGTACCCCAAAACCCAAACCTAGCCCAGAACCCTAAAAATAACCCTGTACCCCATAACCCAAACCTACACCGAACCCTAAAATACTCCTGTACCCCATAACCCAAACCTAGCCCTGAACCCTAAAAATACCCCTGTACCCCTAAATCCAAACCTAGCCCTGAACCCTTAAAATACCCCTGTACCCCAAAAACCAAACCTACCCCTGAACCCTAAAAATACCCCTATACCCCATAACCCAAACCTAGCCCTTAACCCTAAAAATACCCCTGTACCCCAAAACCCATACCTATCCCTAAACCCTAAAACTACCCCTGTACCCCATAACTAAAACTGTATCTGAACCCTTAAAATACCCAAACACCCCAAAACATATACCTCAGTACCCCAAAACAATACCCCTATACCCATACTTACCTTATCCAAACATTAACCCCTTCCACGCTGATGACGAGCTGGGCTCGTCATGGCGTAGCCTCCTCGCACGCTGATGACGAGCCCAGCTCGTCACGTAACATGCGCTTTTGAAAATCTCAGCGTAGGAGCGGAATTCCGCTAGCAAGCATGTGGTTAAAAAAAACATGCTTATACCATTCATCCATTTACAACGAATTACGTTGTAAATGTATGCGTGGTAAAAGCATATAAAATGTAATGCCATGCGTTATAATGGCATTGCGGAGTGATGGTACTTTTGTAATGAAAGTATGCGGAGTGATAGTATGCGGAAAGAAAGTTGCGGAATAATGGTTGTTTACCCTATCCCGGTAAGTAAATTGGTGGTGCGGCGGCCCACATCTCCAGCAACATACTCATATTGTTTCACCACCCATTTGAAAAATGCACAGGTCTCTCTCATTGATGGCCAGCACCAACATACACTTTTAGACACACCTCCCGCCACAAGTTCTAGAATTGCGAA
The DNA here is from genome assembly GCF_964263255.1 of Lissotriton vulgaris. Lineage (NCBI taxonomy): Eukaryota > Metazoa > Chordata > Amphibia > Caudata > Salamandridae > Lissotriton > Lissotriton vulgaris. Next base: position 413,062,622 of record NC_141695.1, read on the forward strand.
CTTTAGAGCTGGGGAGCTACGTTCGAATCTCGGCATCAGCTCAACATCCTGTGATTCCAGGCAAATCGCTTTGTCTCCCCGTGCCTACCACAAATGAATGTGTTCTTCTGTAATGTAAATTGTGCTCATGCCATGTTGTCGAGTTTGCGCTATATAATATTGTAAGGAAAAATAATGTAGTAAACTCGAGTTCACACACTACTGAACGCGCACTCTTAAGTGCATCAGCAGTGCACTGTGAATCGGAGCGTTTCACTGGCCTGTCACAGATAAGAAATGCTATCAAAACGAAATCCTAGAGAACAACATACTACTGTCCGGCAGCAATTCATACCCGGACAACGTCGGGACGGGCTGCTAGTGGTGTTATAAAGTGATAAACGCATAGAACGCTTGTAGTTGTAGAATTACGCAGGCTTTATTTATGCAAGGTGCACTGCAAATTTATAAATGTTTTCCCTCATAACCCCCTATAACATACAATTTTCACAATAAACTACAGACAAGTGTTGTCAGAAAAAGAAGACCTATACTCTCACTTATTTATTGGAAAAAAATAACCTTTATTAAAACAACACAAATAAATGGGTACACAAGTTCATTAGAACAAACAACAGTAAAACATGAAATACATGGGTTGGACTCCTATGGGAGCAGCGTACAAAACCTGCAAGACAAAAATGAAACATAAGTATGTGTGCCATGTGGAAGAGGAAAAGAAAGGTGATGACACGCGCATGATTGACTGCAGCGCGATTGAATTGAAACGTATTTCGAAACCTTTTTAAAATAATACTGTTGTGATTGATTGTGAATTGCACGGATGACAGTAACTCTGGAGAGTAAACTACTTTTTAATCGCTTCCTGTGGGGTTGATTTTAATTATTTCACTGAAGCAATCTGTTCTATTGCCACACTTTAATTTTCACTCACCTTCATGTCTCGTGAATTTTATCGCTGCACTCTGTCGCCCCTGCAACCCCGGTCCACGGCAAGCGCTAGGCTTGTTTGTTGTGGAGGGTGCAGGGCGGTACCTTCTTCTGGGTTCCCTCCCGGTGCTGGCACTGATTGGGCGAGTGTTGTGGAGGCGGAGCTGAATGCTAGCCCGTCCTCGACATAAACCTGATGCCCCCTAATACGCTCAGCGGAGACGCGCAGCGGAGACACGCAGCGTCCGCGCCGTCCAAGCGCCGAAGACACGCCAAAGACTAGCTGTCTGTGCCCGTCCGTGCCAGGACAGGGCACAGGGCAGAAGGCTATGCTCCACCTACTCACAAAAGGCTGGTAAGATCCCCTAGTCAGCTTAAAGCGCTATGCCCGACCACTAACACTAGGTGTAAATCGCTTGAACTCCACAAGACAGGAGTTACTTCCTGCCTAAACTGCAACCTTACCCTTACCATTTGCCAACCTCATCCTGACTCCAGGAGGAGGCATAGGAAACGCAAACAGCCCCGTAATGTCAAGGCACAAGAATACTTGTTCTACAGCACCAACTGCCGCTCACTACCGAAACACAAATTAGACATCTTTAATCTCCTACTGGAAGACAAACCAAGCGTCCTCTTCCTGACAGAAACATGACTACACAAGAGTGCTGGCCCGGACGTTGCTACTGCCCTCCCCGCCAACTATGCAATCGCTAGGAAAGATAGATCTAACCAACTAGGAGGTGGAATTGCAATCATCTTCAATAGAGATCTGAAATGTACTTTAGACCCAGTCGACATCCCTGAATGCGAAGCCGGCTTTTTTAAAATATCTTTGAACCCGAACTTTACGATGTCCGGCCTACTGATATACTGGCCCCCGGGCAACTCATCCCAATGGGCGTCAAACCTAGCCAATCATATCACTCCGTATTACATAGCCTCCAAAAACTTCTCACTATTCGGAGACCTCAACTTGCATCTTGACGACCCATCCACCCCCTCTTGCTCTAACTTGCCAGATGATCTGATGGCTCTTAACCTGACTTTAGTCAACTCTGGACCTACCCACAAAGTAGGCCATCTGCTCGACCCTATCATTACTAATATCAACGACTTAAAAAGGCATGACACCACCCCCATTTGTTGGTCTGACCACCACTTAATAAAATTCAGCCTCAAACTCCCACCTGTCACCACCACGCAACCAGTTTTTCCAGCTACATCCAGGAAAAACTGGAAATTACTTGACATGGCAAAACTAAATTCAGCACTCCATGAAAACCCACCTAGAAAAGATCACAACATGGAAAGCTTAGCAGTAGCTACTCAACATTGGCTTAGTGACACCGCTGACTACTGCTTACCCACCCCTCATACCAAAGGAAACAGACACCGTCACCCTGCCCCATGGTTTAACGACCTTCTGAAAATTGAAAAATCGAAATGCAAGGCACTTGAGCGTCAATGGCGTAAGACTACGTCCTGACATAAAAAAGACTTACCATGAAGCCAGGAATCTATACCACACTGCTTGCGCGAAAGCGCGAGCCTTGTTAGTTTCGAACACTATCATGGAAGCTACTAATAAGCCTAAAACTCTGTTTAACAAGGTCAAAGACCTTGCGGGTGCACAAACCACAGCCATGGCTCCCCCTCTTAATACTCAGCAATGCCAAGATCTAGCCTGTTTCTTTACGGACAAAATCGAGAAAATCATCAGGGACATTAAAACTAACAATAATGACCCATCCCCTTTGGCTGACACGGACTACGCTCCCTCCATCGAGAATACCTTGGAATTCTGGCCTTCCATCACGGTGATCATACTGAAGACCATCTTTAAGACCATTAAATCCGGCTCGCCCCCTGGACCCGATTCCCATTAAAGTACTCAAACAATTGGATGATCGCTCCCTGGAAATCATCGTTGATATGCTCAACTCCTCGCTAGAACTTTCGACAGTCCCAGCCCTCTGGAAACACGCCATGATAACTCCATTGCTAAAAAAGCCCACAGCAAATCCGGAAATCCTAGCAAACTACAGTCCCATATCTCTGCTCCCTGCCTTCTCCAAATGCTTAGAGAGACAGGTCCACTCGGTCTTATCCACCTTTGCTGAAAACAATTCGCTCCTGCATCCTTCGCAATCGGGTTTTCGTGCTGGTTTCTCGACGGAAACTACTCTTCTAGGAGTAACGGAACACATCCGGAAACTCCTTGATAATGGTCAAACGGTCGCGCTCGTGCTCCTAGACCTGAGCGGGGCCTTTGACACCATATCCCACGAAACACTTATTAAGGCGTTAAACAGAAACGGCTATACAGCTGTGCTCTCGCAACTACTTAAGGGTATCAACATTCAGTACAATGACAATTGAAAAATAAAATTTAGAAGCAGATTCTTTGGTGTGTTTCTTGTCACTGCACGATGACGATTTAATATGTCCAGACTTGAAGCACAGTCACAGTAAGCCGACACGTGTTTCGTCGTGTACTGGTGAGTCAACACGACTCTTCAGGGCTTTATGCTCAACTCAGAGAAAGTGAGTTGAGGATAGTCTGGCGCTTGAATTGACAATATGAAGACTAGTGGAAAATGTTCTAACCACTAGTTTTTGTCTATTCTTGTATAGACATCGGTAAGACAGTATGTTCAATTGGTAAGGAACACTGGAGTGATTTCACTGCTATGTTTTATCCAATGGGTTGGTCGAGTTATTCCAAGAGTAAACTTAATACGGGTAAGTGGATAACCGTGCCGGGAGGGGATCCATTAGATTAGGCACAAAAGAAAACGGGTGCGTTTCTTCATACGCGATGCGCGATGGTGCGGTATCCCTCCTCTTTAGTTTCCCGGTCGCCGTCTTTACTCTTGGAATAACTCGACCAACCCATTGGATAAAACATAGCAGTGAAATCACTCCAGTGTTCCTTACCAATTGAACATACTGTCTTACCGATGTCTATACAAGAATAGACAAAAACTAGTGGTTAGAACATTTTCCACTAGTCTTCATATTGTCAATTCAAGCGCCAGACTATCCTCAACTCACTTTCTCTGAGTTGAGCATAAAGCCCTGAAGAGTCGTGTTGACTCACCAGTACACGACGAAACACGTGTCGGCTTACTGTGACTGTGCTTCAAGTCTGGACATATTAAATCGTCATCTTGCAGTGACAAGAAACACACCAAAGAATCTGCTTCTAAATTTTATTTTTCAATTGTCATTGTACTGAATGTTGATACCCTTAAGTAGTTGCGAGAGCACAGCTGTATAATTGTTGCCAAGTCTCTGACTTCATTGGACGGTTAAGGGTGTTTTCCGTCTGCTCTTCACGCACTACCTCTGACTTACTCATACCACACACTGTTACGTAGAAATTAAGGCAGAGCGCCCTACATGTCTGAACTCTTCTAAAAACCCTGACCGCTGATTTCATTAAACAGAAACGGCGTCCGTGGGAAAGCGCTCGAATGGATCCGGTCCTTCCTGGCTCAACGGACATTCCAAATAACATCCTCTTCGACCTGCTCCGACACTTTTAAAGACCCTCATGGAGTTCCCCTGTTTTTTAACCTCTACCTCAGACCCCTGGCCGACCTAGCAGAAAGATCTGGACTCACCCTCATGACCTACGCCGACGATTCCCAAATTATTTTCTCCCTATCTGAATCCAGTCCCTCATCCCTGTCTCTCCTCAAATTAGGGCTTCAAAACATCCTAAATTGGAAGACAAGAAATCAATTAAAGCTAAACGGAGACAAAACGGAGATTCTTCTTCTACGGAAACAACGAGATCTTTGGAACCTCTCACACTGGCCCAACCAGATGGGAAATTTCCCCACCCCAGTTACCCAAGTACGTAATCTGGGAGTCATCATGGATAGCTCCCTCTCCATGAAACAACAGGCCAGCAAAGCTGTCGGCCTATGCCTTACCATCATCAAATGGCTGAGGAAAATCCTTTGGATGCTGCCCTCCCTCACTCAAAAAACTGTAGTCAATGCCCTCATCACATCACAGCTTGACTACGGTAACATTCTGTACCTTGGTTCCAACAAAGCGGTAGTTAGTCGGCTGCAGCTTGTCCAAAACTCAGCTGTTAGACTACTGTGCAGAATCCCCAAAAATTCCGGAGTCTCGAGCTACCGTTGTGAGCTCCACTGGCTCAGGGTAGAAAGCAGAATCCGATTCAAAGCCCTGAACTATATGTTCAGAATCAAAGCAGGCATTGCACCCAAATACCTTTTAGCTCTGGCCATCCTTACACTTCCAAGCGAAACCTTCGGTCGCAATCAGCCGCTAACTTCTGCGTACCAAGGTTTAAACTTGCAAGAATGGGAGGCAGATCCTTTGCCCACCTAGGACCATCCTTCTGGAACGCACTTCCTCTCTACATTCGAAATGAGGAAAGCCATGCTAGGTTCAGAAAGCACGTCAAGACTTGGCTATTCGAACAATAACTTGAATAACCAGAAATCCCCTGCTACCTTTATGCTGTGTCTCGGCGCCGGAGAACCCTTCTTGGGTAGCTGTTGCGCCTTACAAGTTAAATAAATAAATAAATAAATAAATAAAGGTTATCCGAATGAAAGGAAAATAATGAGAATGGGAGGGAGAGGGAGTGATTGGAAGGGAGAAGGGGAGGGAGAGTCAAAAGGACAGAGGGAGGAGGAGACAGAGCGTCGGCCTAGTGCACCCAGCCCTCCGTTTTTACCTCCCTTCACCCTTTTGTGTAGGATGCTGGGATCCACGAGAAAGAGTGTGGTCCAGCAAGTCCTTAAAATGAAACATATGAATGAGGCCAGATATTACATTATTAGCTACGGGAACATTGCATGCCTGCACCTGTGCCCCCAGGGTGCTACACCCCAGCACTTTCCCCCGCACTGTGCTCCACTGTAGGTCCTGCATGCCGAGGCTTCACTCCTCACCTGCCACCATAAGTGTGTCCAATGACATGTTGGTGCAAGCTCTGAGAATGGGTACCTTTGTAGGATGGGAGAGCAGGTATCCGGTCAGGGACGGTGTCTTGATTCCATGATGGAAGGCGTCAGAATGCAAGAGGGCATCATGATGGGGTGAGCACCCACTCCGCCCCTTTTTTGGCTCAATCAACTAAGTGTCTGAAAAGGGATAACTAATTTAATGGTGGAAATGTCTGGAGGTAAATGAAGGTTTATTTCAAGCTTAATAGAAAACAACAGTTGAGTGCATCCTTTGTTTTTGAATTACGATCTGTTAGTGGGAATTGTGGTTAGAGTACATGAGAATACACAAGGTAAAATAATATTATGGTATACCAACGCTCAGGCCTACAGTGCGGTCCAGCAGGTCTTTAAAATGAGACAGAGATGGGACTGAATGAGGTCAGAGACCACATCATTACACAGGGCAGCTTGGCTTGGTTGCAAATATACACTCAGGCTGATGCATCCCACCCCTCCTGCAGCACCATGCTCAATTGGAGCCCCTGTGCACCCACGCTCACTGCATACCTGCTGTCGTCTGTGTAAACACTACGGGCAGCAGTGTTCACAATTCAGTTGTGGTGTTGGTTGCAGGATGGTGTACACCTCATGGATTCCTTACAAAACATGATGGGGCAGTAGGGTTTACAATTTAGAGCCAGTGTTGATTGCCAGAATCGTGTACACCTCATGGATCCCTTTTTTTTATTGCGCATTGTGATATGCGAGGTGGATGCGGCCATATCACCTGAGGCAGTGTGGAAGAACTGGGACATGTGGTGTTGTTGTTATCCTATTTATAGGTATGCAAACTGGGCTGGGCTTGTGTACACCAGGCCAGCGTAGGGGTGTGATTAATTGTTCTGGGGATCTGGGTGTTGTTCAGTTCCTAGCTGGCCAGGAAGTGTACTTATGTGTGTTTCTTTTGCAGTTTTGATGTTGCAGAATGCGCAATTTAAATTAATGTAGCATGTATCGGGAGGGCGGCAACTATTGTTAATGAGATGCTGTTCGAAAAGATTAAATGGCGAATATCACATGTCGTTGTCAAGGTTGTGGATATGTGCAGTCACGCATGTCAATGATGTGCGGTATTATCAAAAGTGTTGCTATCGCGAAGCGTACACATGTGAATGTGCTCGGATGGAGGGAGGATCAGCGGTGAGGCCATTTCATACAAAGTGATAACGCTCATTACAGTCAAGCAATGTATGTCAAACGTGAATCTGAAAGTCTCTCATATAACACACTACTATATAGGTAAAGCCTGACAACAGAGGGTACAGCAATACAAATCAGCACATTACTGTTTACTGTTTGTCTCATGTGATCTAGGGTGTGCACTCTGCCCGTGGCTGATGATACTTCTTAGAGCCACCAATACCCAGGCCGAAAGACAATAATGTGCACACACACACCAGCGGCATCGTGTAACACACATTTGTTTTTTGATGTAACGTTTGAGATGCATGGCCATCTCACGTGGAAGGCTAATGTACAGACCATGAATATTGATCAAGATGATTGTTGCATGTTGTGTGTAATATAATATATGTGTTTACAGAAAAAAAACTTTTCAAAAAAGCTCTTTAAGCAGAAGAAGTGTCTCTCATCAAACGCTGTAGAGAGAATGACTAAAATGGGTGGGGTCGTCCAACTGTTACAATGGGAAATGTTATGAAGCAATCAAATGCTTTTTTTTAAGGTCACATGGCAATCGCGCACTGAGCGTGCAAGGAGGCCGCACCCGACGGGATTTTGAGAAAACATATTTATTATAATATACGTTTATTACAGTTAGAACTATATAAATGTTTAAAATATTTTAGATTATTGCTTGCTATCATAAACTTTTAAAAGTTTTTTAGATATACATCTGAGACAAAAAATAAGAGGGAATGGCGTACCCGGTGCGACACAATACGTCAGTGAAGTAACACAGGGCCTGGTGGCATGCACTTGTCACATACGCAACGTGCACCGGACGCGCCCCCATATGTACATGAAGTAATGCATGACTTGGTACTTCGTACCCATCAGATACCAAAGTAGCAGCTGGGGCGACTTCATGCGTATATGATGTTACGTGGGACGCGGTGCCACAAACCCGTTGGATACAAAATGTGCATCTTTTACGAGTTTAGCAATATGGTGGATCGGATTCATGTGGTGATGGAGCTTGGTACGCTACCGGTATGGGATTGCAGTTTTCTCCCTAAAAAAAAGAGCTACATATTTTTAAGGGAAGAGATAAAACATGAAATAATTTTTTTAATTTAAAATAAAAAAGTATAATAGAGTTCCAAAATATTTAAAAATATAATAGAAAAAATATAGGTTTTATAAACAATAAAATATGAAATTAACATTAAAAAAAAGTTGAAATTCACTGAAAAAACCATAGATTATACAGACATTATAGTTAGGAATTAGCATTAAAAAACCTTAGAAATTCACTAAAAAAACATGTGTTTCAGGGATGTTATTGTTAGTTGACTCATATGAAACCAGAAAAATTACGCACTCACGTGGTGCGCCCCGTGGCGCGTCGTGTAAGCACATCGGGTCATGTGACCTGAAAATAACACTTTTAATTGGTGCAGAACAGTTTTGGTTTCCAAATTATGAAAGCCCGGGTCATGTGACCTGAAAATAACACTTTTCATTGGTTCAGGACAGTTTATTTTCCAAATGATGAAAGCCCCCTCCTTTTTTCCTTATTCTGACTTTGTCCTTTGAGTGAGGAAGACCTGTTTGGAGATCTTTGTGTTATATTTTGTACTTTACAATGGCTACAGTAGCAGCAGCAGCTGCAGCATCTGCACCACCACCACCACCACCACCAAGAGGACCACCACAACATCACATTGGTGGTCAAGAAGAAGAGGAGGAGGAGGAGGAATAGGAGGAGGGGAGGAGGTGGCTGTCAGAAGACAATACCCCATATAAGCCAAAGCAGCACATTGTATGGGAGTTTTTTTCCATCCCAGAGGGAAAGAAGAAAGTGAATGCGCCAAAGGTGACTTGCCAAATCTGTGGCATTGAACTTTCAAGGGGGAACCCTAATAAAAAATGTTCCTTTGGTAATAACACCATGATCCGGCACATGCAGCGCAAGCATCCCAACAACTATGCTGCTGCAGAGGTGAGAGAACTGGCCAGCAACCCTCCCCAATCTTCACCCAGCACCTTCAAACGAAAGCAACCCACTCCATCGGGACCAGAAACAAGGGAGATGGTCCCAAACATTCAACAAAAGTTTGGGCAATACAAGATCTCTTGTATTTTTTGTGGCAAGACCATCACCTACGGTGAGCAAAGCATAACGCTCATCAACCGTGCTGGTGACAAACACAAATGCCCCAAAAATCCTTAATTTTTTCCTGATTTTTTTTGCTCCACTTGAGCCGTTTTCAATTCCCTGTTTTTTGTTTCTCCCCATAAAAACAACAAAAAAAAAAAAATAGTTCATAAAAGCCAAAAAAAGTACAAAATGTTCAAAAAACATAAAAAAATATAAAACAACAAAAAGAAGAAAAAAAACAGTTCTTTTTAGAACTACCTCCAATTTATAAAAAAGGCTACATTTTTTAAAAACTCTATCATTCTTTTTTCCCCATGAAACGCTCCCCCGCGCAAAAAAAAAATATATATATATATACATATATATATATAAATATATATATATATATATATATATATATATATATATATATATATATATATATAATACCTTAGATATTCACTGACAAAACCATAGGTTTCAGGGACGTTATAGTTAGTTGGACATTTTACTCGTACAAAACTCAGTAATACCGATTCCTTAAATGCAATGTAGGAAGCACATTTAAGAGTACTTTTGAGCCTTATGAAATCGGTAATTACCACCAACTTCAAGTTGGTGGTAATTACCAATTTCCCTTAAAAAAGTAATTTTTTGCTTTTTTTAAAGTGCCATGTGGCACACATCCATGCCCTTAAGGCATGTATGTGCACCACATGTGCACACATGCATATTTCAGGGGTGCAATAGGGTGTCCCTTGTACACCTTGGCACCCTTGAAATACCTCCTGGTAATATTGATTTGGTAATACCGAATCGCTAATACTGAATGTCTTCACATTCATTCCTATGGGGCTCCAAGCCCATAGAAATGAATCGGTAGGTATTCCTTATAACCAAATCTCAATTACCGATTCGGTTATAAGGAATATTAAGGATTTGGTATTTTTTACCGAATCTTTACCTACGTAGGAAATACCAATTTCTTAATAGCGAATTGGTAAAATTCACTATTAAGAAATCAATATTTCTGATTTACCCACATCTGGCCCGAAGTTTGGTATTTTAGAGCACACTACAATAAACTTTCCAAATTTTTCTTCAAACTGATCAGTACTAATCACTTTCCCATCTCCTCCAACATCTGTAATTGTCAAACTTTCACTTTCTATGGACTGCTCGTCTGAACCAATATATCGCATTTCAATATCATCACACTTTTCTTTTGAACATCCGATAAAGAACCATAAAAAGACATGTATTCAGTTCACTTAAACATACTGCAGGACTTTTTACATAGTACAGTTTCCTTACAAACTTCCGCATTTCTGAATGGTTTACTGCTAACATCCTCAAGTGATGAAAAACTCTTTTACAAACTTTTCTTGAAAGACAAGCCAGTGAATGCCCATATTTTGTCTATTTTCTTACATTACATGGATCTAGTCCTTGTAACAACTTAATCTTCTGTTTAATCATTTTCTGTGTATATACTCGTAGCAAATTTCGCATTATATCAATAGATTCCTGTTGAATACTACAAATACTACTACAACCGCACTTATACACAGGAGCTTGTGGACATTTCCCTTGCGCTTATTCAGCTATTAACTGTACTGCACTTTTACCAACCATTTCCTCCTTTGGAAGAGGACAACCACCCTGGGCTTCATAGTAACGACCTCCAGTATCAACTGCAAATGGTAAACTATTTACCTAGAAGCAACTTTCCTCATTAAAAAAGGCTCACTAGTAGAAGTATGTTTCCAATGTTCACTAAAGATTTTGCAAAAGTTGATTCTGTTCACAAGTCACTTTTTTCTACTTTTGTCTTTCAACACTTTGACTATTGCATCCAACAGTTTGATTCTCTTCAAGATCAGAATGAATACATTCTGTTTTAAATTGAAAGCAGTCTCCAGTATACTTTCAATACGCTGCTTCTCTTTGAATTGCAACACTTTCCTTTTATATTTGCAGCATGTTTTCATTAAACTCTGGATCACTCTAGATCATGGTTACTTACAAACTTTCTATTGGGGGCCAAATTTACAGTGTGGTTTGTATCCGAGGGCCGTACCTGCGGGGGCGGGGTCAGTGGGGAAGGGGTGGGGCTAGAGCAAAAAAAAACTGTGACCATGAGGTTGATCACAGGTCCCTGCAGCGGACGCCTTCGTCCACTGAGCGACCAGACCCAAAATACACACATACACTCTCTCTCTCTCTCTCCTTCTCCCTCTCCCTCCCTCTCCCTCTCTCTTTCACCCTCATTCTCTCCCCTTCCCTCTCTCTCCCTTCCATCCTCTCTCTCCGTCTCTCTCCCTCTGTCTCTCTCCCTCTGTCTCACTCTCTCTGACTCCAACTCCCTCTCTCCATCTCTCCCTCTGTCTCATTCACTCTGACTGTCTCACTCCCTCTCTTGCTCTGTCTCACTCACCCTGACAGTCTCCCTCACTCTAATTCCCTCTCTCTCCTTTCCTCTGTCTCCCTCTCTCTCCTTCCCTCTCCCTCATTCCCTCTGCCTCCCTCTGCCTCCCTCTGTCTCCTTCCCTCTCCCTCACTCTGAGGTCTCCCTCACTCTGAGGTCTCCCTCTATCTGAGGTCTCCCTCTCTCTAAGGTCTCCCTCTCTCGGAGGTCTCCCTCTCTTGGAGGTCTCCCACTCTATCCTTCCCTCTGTCTCCCTCCCTCTGTCTACCTCACTCTGAGGTCTCCCTCTCTCTCTCTCTTTCCCTCTGTCTCCCTCCCTCTGTCTACCTCACTCTGAGGTCTCCCTCTCTCTCTCTCCTTCCCTCTCCCTCACTCTGAGGTCTCTCTCACTCTGAGGTCTCCCTCTATCTGAGGTCTCCCTCTCTCTAAGGTCTCCCTCTCTCGGAAGTCTCCCTCTCTTGGAGGTCACCCACTCTATCCTTCCCTCTGTCTCCCTCCCTCTGTCTACCTCACTCTGAGGTCTCCCTCTCTCTCTCTCCTTCCCTCTGTCTCCCTCACTATGAGGTCTCCCTCTCTCTCGTTCCCTCCCCCTCTCTCTGAGGTCTCCCTCTCTCTGAGGTCTCCCTCTCTCTACTTCTGTCTCCCTCCCTCTGTCTCCCTCTGTCTCCCTCCCTCTGTCTACTTTGCTCTCCCTCCCTCCCTCCCTTGCTCCCTCTCCCTCGCCCTCCCTCCCTCGCTTTCCCTCCCTCACTCTCTGTCCCTTGCTCTCCCTCCCTCCCTCTCCCCTGCTTGCTCTCCCTCTATCGCTCTCCCTCCCTTCCTCGCTCTCCCTCCCTCACTCTCCCTTGCTACTTCACTTGCTCACCCTCCCTCCCTCGCTCTCCCTCCCTTGCTCTCCCTCCCTCGTGCCCCTCTCCCTCCCTCCATCGCTCTCGCTCGCTCTCCCTCCCTTGCTCTCCCTCCCTCGCTCTCCCACGCTTGCTCTCCCTCCATCTCTCGCTCTCCCTCCGTCTCTCTCCCTCACTCTCCCTCGCTTGCTCTCCCTCCCCCGCTCTTCTTCCCTCACACTCCCTCTCCCTCCATCGCTCCCCCTCTCCCTTCCTCTCCCTCCCTCGTTCTCCCTCCCTTGCTCCCCCTTGCTCTCCCTCCCTCTTTCCCTCACTTGCTCTCCATCCCTCTACCTCTCTTGCTCTCCTTTGCTTGCTCTCCCTCCCTCGCTCGATCTCCCTCCCTCACTCTCCCTCCCTTCCTTGCTCTCCCTCCCCTTTACTCCCTCTCCCTCCCTCACTCTCCCTCGCGCTCCCTCTCCCTCCATCACTCTCCATCGCTCCCTCTCTCTCACTCTCCCTTGCTACCTCGCTTGCTCTCCCTCCCTCCCTTGCTCTCCCTCCCTCGCTCTCCCTCCCTCGTTCTCCCTCCCTCGCTCAACCTCCCTCGCCCCCCCTTCCCCCGCTCTCCCTCTCCCTCCCTCCCTTGCTCTCCCTCCCTTGCTCTCCCTCCCTCCCTCTCCCTTGCTTGCTCTCCCTCCCTCCCTCTCCCTGGCTTGCTCTACCTCCCTCTCCCTCCCTCCCTCGATCTTCCTCCCTCCCTTACTCTCCCTCGCTTGCTCTCCCTCCCTTCCTCACTCTACCTCCCTTGCTCTCCCTCCCTCCCTCTCTCTCCCTCCCTCGCTTGCTCTCCCTCCCTGGCTTGCGTTCTCCTTTGCTTGCTCTCCCTCCCTCGCTTGCTATCCCTCCCTCCCTCGCTCTCCCTTCATCGCTCCCTCTCTCTCCCTTGCTCCCTCGCTCTCCCTCGCTCTCCCTCACTCTCTCGCTCTCTCTCGCTCCCTCGCTCTCTCGCTCTCCCTCGGTCTCTCTCTTTCCCTCGCTCCCTCGCGTGCTCTCCCTCACGGGCTCTCCTTCGCTCCCTCGCTTGCTCCCTTTCACTCCCTCACACACTCTCCCTCCTTCCCCCGCTTGCTCTTCCTCCCTCGCTTGCTCTCCCTCCCTCGCTCTCCCTCCTCACCCTGCCTGTGTGTTCCGTGGCTGTGACAGCTTCCAGGCACACACACACAGCCGCACCGAAGCACTTCATAGGTCTTTAAAAGACCATTGGCATGTTAATGAGGCTTTGTTCACCTCTCAGCGCCCCTGCAGCCCCACTCTTGACTATGGCGGGAATCGCCCGGCCCCCAGAGAGCAGCGGAGTCTGAGTTGCGCTCTGGTTGCAGACACTCCAAAAAAAAAAAGTCGGGTACGATGTCTGCAAGGTCCGCGGGCCGCCAGGGAAGGCTTGCTGGGCCGCCACCAGCCCGCGGGCCGTACAATGAGTACCCCTCCTCTAGATCGAAAACGTCTCTGATGAATTTCTTGAAATTGCTTGTGTTTCCGAGAAACAGATACTGTTTCTTTATCATGTTTCCTTTTCCTGGTATTTTAAATTGAAGTCTTCTTCACCTTTACTTGAAACATTCTTCTGTTTGCTTTGTGCAATGTTTTTTTCATTAAATGGTCGTAATAATTTTTTCACAAAATGTCTAGTACTTTTACTAGAACAAACTGTTTCTGTACTACTCGCATTTTTCTCTAATTGAAGACCTTTCCTTTTGTCAAATATATATTTTTCTTCTCTTTTCTTTTTTTTCACTCCCTCTAGGCATTTGGAAATGTTAATCCAAATGAAACAATTTTCTGAAAAACAAAAAAATAGATTCAATTATCTTTTACATCTGTTCACTATAATATAATAATAACATACAATTGCAAAACTTCTACTAACGACTGATGGAGCACAACAGGGGAGCAATAGGATGACAAGTAGTGCCATAGAACAAACAGCAAGTATTTATTTTATTATTCAAATACACCTTTACTATTTATATGTAACTGCACTACTACGTACTTTTCACCTCTCTGCCGCACCCCACCACCCCACAGCACTCTCTCTGCAACCCATTGCAGACAACTTTATAGATAGTATTTTTAAACATTGTAATCTATGTACTTAGGATGATATTATCAACCAAACGGCACACACAAAAATTACCATTATTAGCCTAACAATTTTATCTACAACTTTGCAAACATAACACTGCAACCAGGACTTTAATTGGGGGGTGTCTTTGGGGGTCTGAGCACCAGGCACTTTATTTTTTGGGGCCTTGAAACGGGTCTTTATTGTGCTCTATTTTCGGGCCTCGCAAATGTAGTCCATTTTTTCTTTATTATTGCACTGTAGTGCAACTGTGAGAGCATGCACATTGCTCACTACTGAGAAGTGCAGACATCATGCGAGGTGAGTCGCATTATAGGAGAAGGGAAATTCTTTAAAGAGAGCCATTTTCTCTCAGGATTTCCCTTCTCTTTTTGCAAAGCAGGAGTAACATCATTGTAGGGTGATTATCAGACAGCCCACCAGGTGCACAACGCCCATTTCCCCGGAATCTCTGAGACAGCTTCCCGGGCGCACACACAGAGCCGCACCTGAGTACTTCACAGGTCTTCGAAAGACCATTTTTTTTGTAAATGAGACTCTTGTCTTTTTCACCCTTTTTTACAGCCCCTACATCCCAACTCAGCCTATCGCTTGAAGAATTAGGTCCCCCTGAAATTTTGCTCTAGTTGCTCCTCTGCAGATGACCACAAGCAGGCAACTCCAGCACGACCCTGCTCTGACCTTCCACAGTGTCTCGTTTTAGTGCTACGAAAACACACACTTTGCTGGCCCACTTAGTTCTCACACCCTCTTTTAATATAAAGATAAAAGCTGTGCAATTCCTTTTATATTCCTATACTTTGCTTCATGTGGAAATATAGAACTGCAGGTTTTCACCACCCCAAATTAGCTCTTCAGTATACTCTCTCAAATGTAAGAAGTATAGGTATTCAGTATCTGTGAGTCACAGCCACTTTCAAGCAGTGTTCCTATATACAACTGGACAAAACTTTATGGTTATAAATTAACGCCTTACCCTGAAAAGCTCCTTTACATTTCTTTTGCTAGATGAACCTTTGTTCAAAACACCACCACAAAGAGAAACTCAAAGCTTTGTTGTTCTTTATAAGAAACATCTGTCTGTCATCACCAGCCTTTTCGACCCCTTAAGAGGCTGGGTGGATGATTATAATATGCCGTATTTAGGATCGGGCAGAGGGTGCACGGAAATAGGGAAAGCTAGTTGAATAAAGGGCGAGTGGATGCATGGCCAGATGGATGAATACAAAGGTCTAGATGGATGGATGTATCAATGTATGGATGGAAGGATAAATGAATGCATAGACCAGTACTTAGGATAGACGCGTGGGCTTATAGATGCTTAGGATTGGTTCTGGAACAGATGTATCTATGGATATATAGGAGTATGGCTGCATGGATGGCACAGTGCTTATGAAAGGGGAGGAAACTGATAGATGCTTAAGATACGTGCAGGAACAGATGTATGTATATAAGTAGGAATGTATGCATCAATTAAAGATTGTTTGATGGCACAGTGCTTAGGATGGATGGATGCTGGGCTTTAATTGGGCCGGGTCTGAGGCCCGGCAGTTATTTTCAGGGAGCCTCCAAACAGGTCTCTATCAGGCTCTATTTTCGGCCCTCGCAAACATAGTAATTTTTCTTTATTTTACTGCAGTGGTAGCATGCACATCGATGTACGCATGCTCATTTTGCTCACTACTGAGAATTGGAGACATCATGTTAGGGGAGCCACGTTGTAGAAAGAATGTTTTTTTCCGAATGTATGATAATTGGAGGGGATTTTCTAAATCACACAATGCTATTTATCTTGATTTAGACCATACGCCTACTTACATGGCCCACACCCCTTTAAGAGGTTTGCCCCCCTTTTAGAGCACCCCCAGTTTATTTTTTCCCACATAAAATCCTGACTACACCATAGTAACAAAGAAATAGTTAAGCTTCCATTGAAATCTACAATGGCGCCAAGTTTCATAATTTGCCATCAATGCTGGCAGTCTTCTGCCACAGTGCAAGAGTGTCTATCAGCATATTTGTTATCCACAGAAATGTTGTCTAATTTGTGTACATGTCTGCTGGAACACTCATCACCAAAACATATTAAAACATGGGAATTTGCCAGAAAAATATATACCATACTATTAAGCGATTCATATATGGGCCCACTACCTCTACACCACCCTCTTCCCATCCATCCTTAACCTTACAAAATAAAAGAAAGAGCCCCATCAAACCTAGTTGAGTCACTATAGCAAATACAAGAACTTAATTTCAACAACTACCTGCCGGAACGCTCATCAACAAAGCTTATTAAAACATGCAAATTTGCGAGTAAAACATACACCATGCTATAGGGCACTTTATATGTGCTCCCAGTGGTTCTACAACACCTTTAGTACCTCGACATAGGCACATTACCAAATTTTGTGTTTTAAGCCAATATACCCACTTTCCCACCCCCACCCCCACCCGGGCTTAACCGGACATTTCCCTTGCGCTTATTCAGCTATTAACTGTACTGCACTTTTACCAACCATTTCCTCCTTTGGAAGAGGACAACCACCCTGGGCTTCATAGTAACGACCTCCAGTATCAACTGCAAATGGTAAACTATTTACCTAGAAGCAACTTTCCTCATTAAAAAAGGCTCACTAGTAGAAGTATGTTTCCAATGTTCACTAAAGATTTTGCAAAAGTTGATTCTGTTCACAAGTCACTTTTTTCTACTTTTGTCTTTCAACACTTTGACTATTGCATCCAACAGTTTGATTCTCTTCAAGATCAGAATGAATACATTCTGTTTTAAATTGAAAGCAGTCTCCAGTATACTTTCAATACGCTGCTTCTCTTTGAATTGCAACACTTTCCTTTTATATTTGCAGCATGTTTTCATTAAACTCTGGATCACTCTAGATCATGGTTACTTACAAACTTTCTATTGGGGGCCAAATTTACAGTGTGGTTTGTATCCGAGGGCCGTACCTGCGGGGGCGGGGTCAGTGGGGAAGGGGTGGGGCTAGAGCAAAAAAAAACTGTGACCATGAGGTTGATCACAGGTCCCTGCAGCGGACGCCTTCGTCCACTGAGCGACCAGACCCAAAATACACACATACACTCTCTCTCTCTCTCTCCTTCTCCCTCTCCCTCCCTCTCCCTCTCTCTTTCACCCTCATTCTCTCCCCTTCCCTCTCTCTCCCTCCCTCTCTCTCCCTTCCATCCTCTCTCTCCGTCTCTCTCCCTCTGTCTCTCTCCCTCTGTCTCACTCTCTCTGACTCCAACTCCCTCTCTCCATCTCTCCCTCTGTCTCATTCACTCTGACTGTCTCACTCCCTCTCTTGCTCTGTCTCACTCACCCTGACAGTCTCCCTCACTCTAATTCCCTCTCTCTCCTTTCCTCTGTCTCCCTCTCTCTCCTTCCCTCTCCCTCATTCCCTCTGCCTCCCTCTGCCTCCCTCTGTCTCCTTCCCTCTCCCTCACTCTGAGGTCTCCCTCACTCTGAGGTCTCCCTCTATCTGAGGTCTCCCTCTCTCTAAGGTCTCCCTCTCTCGGAGGTCTCCCTCTCTTGGAGGTCTCCCACTCTATCCTTCCCTCTGTCTCCCTCCCTCTGTCTACCTCACTCTGAGGTCTCCCTCTCTCTCTCTCTTTCCCTCTGTCTCCCTCCCTCTGTCTACCTCACTCTGAGGTCTCCCTCTCTCTCTCTCCTTCCCTCTCCCTCACTCTGAGGTCTCTCTCACTCTGAGGTCTCCCTCTATCTGAGGTCTCCCTCTCTCTAAGGTCTCCCTCTCTCGGAAGTCTCCCTCTCTTGGAGGTCACCCACTCTATCCTTCCCTCTGTCTCCCTCCCTCTGTCTACCTCACTCTGAGGTCTCCCTCTCTCTCTCTCCTTCCCTCTGTCTCCCTCACTATGAGGTCTCCCTCTCTCTCGTTCCCTCCCCCTCTCTCTGAGGTCTCCCTCTCTCTGAGGTCTCCCTCTCTCTACTTCTGTCTCCCTCCCTCTGTCTCCCTCTGTCTCCCTCCCTCTGTCTACTTTGCTCTCCCTCCCTCCCTCCCTTGCTCCCTCTCCCTCGCCCTCCCTCCCTCGCTTTCCCTCCCTCACTCTCTGTCCCTTGCTCTCCCTCCCTCCCTCTCCCCTGCTTGCTCTCCCTCTATCGCTCTCCCTCCCTTCCTCGCTCTCCCTCCCTCACTCTCCCTTGCTACTTCACTTGCTCACCCTCCCTCCCTCGCTCTCCCTCCCTTGCTCTCCCTCCCTCGTGCCCCTCTCCCTCCCTCCATCGCTCTCGCTCGCTCTCCCTCCCTTGCTCTCCCTCCCTCGCTCTCCCACGCTTGCTCTCCCTCCATCTCTCGCTCTCCCTCCGTCTCTCTCCCTCACTCTCCCTCGCTTGCTCTCCCTCCCCCGCTCTTCTTCCCTCACACTCCCTCTCCCTCCATCGCTCCCCCTCTCCCTTCCTCTCCCTCCCTCGTTCTCCCTCCCTTGCTCCCCCTTGCTCTCCCTCCCTCTTTCCCTCACTTGCTCTCCATCCCTCTACCTCTCTTGCTCTCCTTTGCTTGCTCTCCCTCCCTCGCTCGATCTCCCTCCCTCACTCTCCCTCCCTTCCTTGCTCTCCCTCCCCTTTACTCCCTCTCCCTCCCTCACTCTCCCTCGCGCTCCCTCTCCCTCCATCACTCTCCATCGCTCCCTCTCTCTCACTCTCCCTTGCTACCTCGCTTGCTCTCCCTCCCTCCCTTGCTCTCCCTCCCTCGCTCTCCCTCCCTCGTTCTCCCTCCCTCGCTCAACCTCCCTCGCCCCCCCTTCCCCCGCTCTCCCTCTCCCTCCCTCCCTTGCTCTCCCTCCCTTGCTCTCCCTCCCTCCCTCTCCCTTGCTTGCTCTCCCTCCCTCCCTCTCCCTGGCTTGCTCTACCTCCCTCTCCCTCCCTCCCTCGATCTTCCTCCCTCCCTTACTCTCCCTCGCTTGCTCTCCCTCCCTTCCTCACTCTACCTCCCTTGCTCTCCCTCCCTCCCTCTCTCTCCCTCCCTCGCTTGCTCTCCCTCCCTGGCTTGCGTTCTCCTTTGCTTGCTCTCCCTCCCTCGCTTGCTATCCCTCCCTCCCTCGCTCTCCCTTCATCGCTCCCTCTCTCTCCCTTGCTCCCTCGCTCTCCCTCGCTCTCCCTCACTCTCTCGCTCTCTCTCGCTCCCTCGCTCTCTCGCTCTCCCTCGGTCTCTCTCTTTCCCTCGCTCCCTCGCGTGCTCTCCCTCACGGGCTCTCCTTCGCTCCCTCGCTTGCTCCCTTTCACTCCCTCACACACTCTCCCTCCTTCCCCCGCTTGCTCTTCCTCCCTCGCTTGCTCTCCCTCCCTCGCTCTCCCTCCTCACCCTGCCTGTGTGTTCCGTGGCTGTGACAGCTTCCAGGCACACACACACAGCCGCACCGAAGCACTTCATAGGTCTTTAAAAGACCATTGGCATGTTAATGAGGCTTTGTTCACCTCTCAGCGCCCCTGCAGCCCCACTCTTGACTATGGCGGGAATCGCCCGGCCCCCAGAGAGCAGCGGAGTCTGAGTTGCGCTCTGGTTGCAGACACTCCAAAAAAAAAAAGTCGGGTACGATGTCTGCAAGGTCCGCGGGCCGCCAGGGAAGGCTTGCTGGGCCGCCACCAGCCCGCGGGCCGTACAATGAGTACCCCTCCTCTAGATCGAAAACGTCTCTGATGAATTTCTTGAAATTGCTTGTGTTTCCGAGAAACAGATACTGTTTCTTTATCATGTTTCCTTTTCCTGGTATTTTAAATTGAAGTCTTCTTCACCTTTACTTGAAACATTCTTCTGTTTGCTTTGTGCAATGTTTTTTTCATTAAATGGTCGTAATAATTTTTTCACAAAATGTCTAGTACTTTTACTAGAACAAACTGTTTCTGTACTACTCGCATTTTTCTCTAATTGAAGACCTTTCCTTTTGTCAAATATATATTTTTCTTCTCTTTTCTTTTTTTTCACTCCCTCTAGGCATTTGGAAATGTTAATCCAAATGAAACAATTTTCTGAAAAACAAAAAAATAGATTCAATTATCTTTTACATCTGTTCACTATAATATAATAATAACATACAATTGCAAAACTTCTACTAACGACTGATGGAGCACAACAGGGGAGCAATAGGATGACAAGTAGTGCCATAGAACAAACAGCAAGTATTTATTTTATTATTCAAATACACCTTTACTATTTATATGTAACTGCACTACTACGTACTTTTCACCTCTCTGCCGCACCCCACCACCCCACAGCACTCTCTCTGCAACCCATTGCAGACAACTTTATAGATAGTATTTTTAAACATTGTAATCTATGTACTTAGGATGATATTATCAACCAAACGGCACACACAAAAATTACCATTATTAGCCTAACAATTTTATCTACAACTTTGCAAACATAACACTGCAACCAGGACTTTAATTGGGGGGTGTCTTTGGGGGTCTGAGCACCAGGCACTTTATTTTTTGGGGCCTTGAAACGGGTCTTTATTGTGCTCTATTTTCGGGCCTCGCAAATGTAGTCCATTTTTTCTTTATTATTGCACTGTAGTGCAACTGTGAGAGCATGCACATTGCTCACTACTGAGAAGTGCAGACATCATGCGAGGTGAGTCGCATTATAGGAGAAGGGAAATTCTTTAAAGAGAGCCATTTTCTCTCAGGATTTCCCTTCTCTTTTTGCAAAGCAGGAGTAACATCATTGTAGGGTGATTATCAGACAGCCCACCAGGTGCACAACGCCCATTTCCCCGGAATCTCTGAGACAGCTTCCCGGGCGCACACACAGAGCCGCACCTGAGTACTTCACAGGTCTTCGAAAGACCATTTTTTTTGTAAATGAGACTCTTGTCTTTTTCACCCTTTTTTACAGCCCCTACATCCCAACTCAGCCTATCGCTTGAAGAATTAGGTCCCCCTGAAATTTTGCTCTAGTTGCTCCTCTGCAGATGACCACAAGCAGGCAACTCCAGCACGACCCTGCTCTGACCTTCCACAGTGTCTCGTTTTAGTGCTACGAAAACACACACTTTGCTGGCCCACTTAGTTCTCACACCCTCTTTTAATATAAAGATAAAAGCTGTGCAATTCCTTTTATATTCCTATACTTTGCTTCATGTGGAAATATAGAACTGCAGGTTTTCACCACCCCAAATTAGCTCTTCAGTATACTCTCTCAAATGTAAGAAGTATAGGTATTCAGTATCTGTGAGTCACAGCCACTTTCAAGCAGTGTTCCTATATACAACTGGACAAAACTTTATGGTTATAAATTAACGCCTTACCCTGAAAAGCTCCTTTACATTTCTTTTGCTAGATGAACCTTTGTTCAAAACACCACCACAAAGAGAAACTCAAAGCTTTGTTGTTCTTTATAAGAAACATCTGTCTGTCATCACCAGCCTTTTCGACCCCTTAAGAGGCTGGGTGGATGATTATAATATGCCGTATTTAGGATCGGGCAGAGGGTGCACGGAAATAGGGAAAGCTAGTTGAATAAAGGGCGAGTGGATGCATGGCCAGATGGATGAATACAAAGGTCTAGATGGATGGATGTATCAATGTATGGATGGAAGGATAAATGAATGCATAGACCAGTACTTAGGATAGACGCGTGGGCTTATAGATGCTTAGGATTGGTTCTGGAACAGATGTATCTATGGATATATAGGAGTATGGCTGCATGGATGGCACAGTGCTTATGAAAGGGGAGGAAACTGATAGATGCTTAAGATACGTGCAGGAACAGATGTATGTATATAAGTAGGAATGTATGCATCAATTAAAGATTGTTTGATGGCACAGTGCTTAGGATGGATGGATGCTGGGCTTTAATTGGGCCGGGTCTGAGGCCCGGCAGTTATTTTCAGGGAGCCTCCAAACAGGTCTCTATCAGGCTCTATTTTCGGCCCTCGCAAACATAGTAATTTTTCTTTATTTTACTGCAGTGGTAGCATGCACATCGATGTACGCATGCTCATTTTGCTCACTACTGAGAATTGGAGACATCATGTTAGGGGAGCCACGTTGTAGAAAGAATGTTTTTTTCCGAATGTATGATAATTGGAGGGGATTTTCTAAATCACACAATGCTATTTATCTTGATTTAGACCATACGCCTACTTACATGGCCCACACCCCTTTAAGAGGTTTGCCCCCCTTTTAGAGCACCCCCAGTTTATTTTTTCCCACATAAAATCCTGACTACACCATAGTAACAAAGAAATAGTTAAGCTTCCATTGAAATCTACAATGGCGCCAAGTTTCATAATTTGCCATCAATGCTGGCAGTCTTCTGCCACAGTGCAAGAGTGTCTATCAGCATATTTGTTATCCACAGAAATGTTGTCTAATTTGTGTACATGTCTGCTGGAACACTCATCACCAAAACATATTAAAACATGGGAATTTGCCAGAAAAATATATACCATACTATTAAGCGATTCATATATGGGCCCACTACCTCTACACCACCCTCTTCCCATCCATCCTTAACCTTACAAAATAAAAGAAAGAGCCCCATCAAACCTAGTTGAGTCACTATAGCAAATACAAGAACTTAATTTCAACAACTACCTGCCGGAACGCTCATCAACAAAGCTTATTAAAACATGCAAATTTGCGAGTAAAACATACACCATGCTATAGGGCACTTTATATGTGCTCCCAGTGGTTCTACAACACCTTTAGTACCTCGACATAGGCACATTACCAAATTTTGTGTTTTAAGCCAATATACCCACTTTCCCACCCCCACCCCCACCCGGGCTTAACCGTACGAAATCAAACAGAAAACCCCACCATTCCTAGTAGCGCCATTATACCCATACACAGGGTAAATTTTAACAGGTGTCTGCCGGAACACATCACCAATAAGTATTCAGACATGCAAATTTGCGGGTAAAACATAAACCATCACGGTTTATAAATGGGCCTAGTGACAATACATTACCTGTACTAGCTACACATGTCCACGTTACAAATGTCAGTGTTATAATCAGCAAGATACCCACCTCCCCCACCACCACCCCTGCCATTGCTAAACCTTACAAAATCAAACAACGAGCCCCAGCACTCCTGTTACAGCCACTATAGCCATACATAGACTTAATGTCAACAGGTGTCTGCCGGAACGCTCATCAGCAAAAGCTATTAAAACCTGCAACTTTGCAACTAAAACATACGCCATACCATAAGAGGGTTTATAAATAGTCGCAGTACCACTACAGCACCTCCACACCCGCCCTTGCTTAACTTTACGCAATAAAAGAAAGAGCCCCAGCAAACGTAGAAGCGCCACTATAGCCATACAGAGGCTTAATTTCAACAAAAGTCTCCCAGCAAAATGTATTAAAACATGCAAATTTGCGGGTAAAACATATACCATGCCATAGGGCGCTTTATAAATGTTTACTACATGGTACTACATCACCTTAAGTAGCTCAACATCTGCACTTTACTAAAGTTTGTGTTTTAATCACCAACATACCCACCTCTGCCACACCCACCCCGCCCTTGCTTAACTGTATGAAATCAAACAGAAACACCCACCATTCCCAGTATCGCCACTATACCCGTAGACTGGGTTAATTTTAACAGATGTCTGCTGGAACACTTATCAGCAACAAGTATTCAAACTGACGGGTAAAGCATAAAACATCCCATAGCATGGTTTATAAATGGGCCCAGTGGAGCTACACCACCTTTACTAGTTAGACATCTATATGTTACTAAAGTCCTTTAAACTCTCTGTTGAGTGTATAGCAGGGGATAGGGAGAGTAAACAAAGTTGTAATGCCCAAACGTTTAATATACCGTCCCTTTATTGTATCTTTATTAAAGACATTAAATGGAATGAAAAAATTGATGAGTATCTCAAAAGGGATAGTGAAGCTGAGCACAGGTAAAACCCGGATCACTTCAACACCTACATATATCCTGCAGAGGGACACAGCCTGACAAATATCACATGTACTATACTAATGTCAACAAATTCATCCAGAAATTATACCGCAAATTTTTATTTCTTTTTACATTGATGAAAAATCTCTTCTAAAGAAGCACTCCCCAACCACTTCTATTTCATAAGAACAGACAATCATTAATTTGTTTACTACCATATATTTTAGTATATATACCTTTTTATTATTCACTAGTAAGAAACTACTAAAACTAGCAACTATACCCAAATGCAAACCAGAAACCATGTTGATATTATATCTCAACCTATGATCAAATGATTCAAACTAAGCGTACATATAAAAGGAACATATAACTTTTACTATCTCCATCTCCTCTCCATGTAATCTCCAAACAATGTAGACGGCCTCACAGTACAACAACCTACCTCAACTTACTTTCAAATCTACCTCTCTGTGTCAAAAATGAGACCACAGCCTGCTCACATAACAGTTCTGGATTTCGTTTTATCACTTTTACCTTAATAACACATACATCTACTACCCACCACCCCACTATTTCCACAAAAAGTATAATTTGCAAACGTGGGCAATTTTGTTTATCTCACCTGAATACATCAGTAAACCCAAATTAATGCTGTACCTCATTTTCAAAACCATACAGTCCTTTAAAGATGACAAACTACACTTCTTCTTTGTGAAAAATTCCTAAACATATATAAAGTACTTATTTAACAACAGGTCAAACTTCATGCATATTTTATAACCAATATGAAACACCACACTTTACTAACACTGTATTATTTTGGAGAAAAAAAATTCAAACCTAAAAACATCACCTCAAATACTTAATCATCACTACAGAACATATAGAACACCTTGTTCATTTCTACCTCACCTCTGTAGTTGGTATTCGGATTGCAAATATCACACACGCATACAATTCTTTCTTTGTCACACAGTACATATATTGCACTGCTTTCATCAAGAATCGAACCAGTAATGGCACAATTTCTCTGTTGCTCCACACATAAATTCATGTAAAGAACAAATCAGAATACTTCATTCCTTCAACGACAATCCAAAACTTATCTCCATTGGTTAATTTTGAATTTTCCATACAAAAAGCTACTTAATATTCCACACCACATATAGGTCAGAAGAACAACCTATTTTATCACTACACTTTCTAGAACATTCTATGACAATTGCAGGTTAAAAGTTCATACATTTATTTTTTAACCTAACAATGTAGTTTTGCAACATTTTATCGAACATTTAGCAGCATGTGCAGGTTAAAAGTTCACTATAGGGGTAAGTAGTTCATCAGCTTTATCCCCAACTCCAGCAGCACCTCAGCTTATGCCCCCTGCACCATCAGACTCGTAGGAGTCAGTGCTTTCCACTTTACAAATATCCCCCAGCAACATCAGACTCATAGGAGTCAGTGCTTTCCACTTTACAAATAGCGAATTCATTTGATACGCACAAATGTACCTTCGCACTCCCTATATAACACCCCCTAAGCACCATACAGAAGTTACAATGTTCTAAATAAAAGTTCCTCTGAGTAGATATAACTACATGCTGGCACTACTTGGACAGATGTGGCACAGCGGCCAGAGCACATGACTTCACTGCATATGACACAAAGTTTTGGCTCACGCTTTCATCCCCGAGTCCGGCAGCAGCTCAGCTTAGCAGCATGAGACTCTAGACAGAACCTCACATATTTTCCGTACTCCAGGACTTTCAGACCAGTAGGGGTCAGTAGTTCATCCTAGTAGGTGTAAACACATGCTGACACTACTTCAACAGGTGTAGTACAGAGACCACAGCACATGACTTCACAGCATAAGTTCCATAATTTGGGCTCACGCTTTAATCTCCGAGTCCCGCACCAGCTCACCTTACCAGCATCAGATTCTGCGCAATACCTCACTAGATTTCCATAGCCCAGCACTTTCACACCGGTAGGGATAAATACTTTGCTTCGCACCCCTTCTAAAACACACGCTAATCACCCCACAGAGGTTACAGTCGTCCTCCCCTCCTCTTTCTTACTTTTTTCCCCTTTTTTCCCCGTACTCGCTTTAACAGAATCACGAAATGGCGCCCAACACTCCCTAGTTGCAAATGCTCGCAGTGCTCGCAGCCAATAAGCAGCAGGCTTGTGCTCATAATGCCTCAGCCAATCAGATGGCAGAATTCCCAAATATCGATATCTCTAAATTTCTAAATTTCTCAAAAATTACTGACCGGATTTGCACCAAATGAACAAAAAATGGTCTAGAAAGCGTGCTTTCTAGACCATTCTCCCTGCCAAATTTGGGGTAATTCCGTTCATCGGTTCGACCTGTAGCCTTGTCTAAATGTTCCTATGGAACATGGAAAAAACACGTTTTGGGACCCCACCCTTTTTTCTCAGCCCCCCTTGATGAATCACCCCCAAACTTTCAACATATTAACTGATATGAACAAGGAATTCATTTTGAAGCTTTAATGGAGGTTAATCAAATAACGGCAAAGTTATAAGCAAAACAAAAAATGTTCTTCCAATGGAAACTAGGTCCTAAGTATGACTACCTACTGGCAACGCAGTAGGTAATATATATATATGTATTCACTGAAAAAAACATAGGTTTCAGGCACGTTATAGTTAGGAATTAGCATTTAAAAAATCTTAGAAATTCACTGAAGAAACATAGGTTTCAGCCATGTTATAGATAGGATTTAGAATTTAAAAAACCTTGGAAATTCACTGAAAAAACCATAGGTTTCAGCCTGTAACAAAATCGGCCGAAAAATGGCCACGTGAAAAAAACTCGGTCGCACCCCCAACCCCCTCTCCCGGGGGAAGGGGTGAGGGGGGAGCCGAGCACTTTTCGAGGGCCGGTTTTGGTTCCCAGTCCGGCCCTGGTCTCAGGCCTCCATTCTTATTGATCTTCCTTTGTTGATCCTAATAATTCCTTCTGTCTTACGGAGCACTCCCACAACTTTTTTTTATAAATTGAGCTTCCATGAATTTCTGTATCGAATTTTTGAAGTGTGTCACGTGCTTTACAATGTGTTCTTTTTTTGTATGTTCATGATGGTATTCTTTTCTGCATCACGTGCCCCTCCTACCCCGCGATGATTTTGTATGTACATAGTATAAGTGTGTCTTTCTGTGTCACGAAGTTCCCCAGACCTGTATTTTTATCAATTCTGCGTACATAAATTTTGCTTTGGTATTTTTTAACTGTCACATGCTTTAGCCTGTTTTCTTAAACATTATGCGTTCATAATACTAATATTTTTTTAATCCATCACGTGGCCCTCCCAGCTCTGCTTTGCTTTTCTAGAATATATGCTTTCTGGTTCATCGTATTTGCTCCCTCCCAATTCTCCCATTAGTTTTAATATTTATTACTGCGTCACGTGACACTCCCAAGCCTGTATTCATTTTTGAATACTTGTAAGTCTAAACAAATGTAATTGGCAGCCACAGCTCGTGCAGGACGTTACGCCGGGCGGTGAAGTCAGCACGACGATGCCAGGTAAGTACCGAAAAAAAAACCCGAATTCAGTTGCCCGCGCTGCATGACATTTGGCGATGCAGCGCGAGTAACGAAATTTGTTTTATTTTTTTGGGTACTTACCTGACATCATCCATATACCGCATTTTACAACCCCCCACCCTGCCCCTCCTCTGCCTGACGTCACCGCCCAGCCTAACGCCCTACACGAGCTGTGGCTGCTTAAATGCAATCGCAATTTAATGAAACTCAATTTAGAGATTCCTTAATTGCGATTTTTGCATTTGGGATGATGCATCCCAAATGCAAAAATACCGGTCACAAATGGAAACATTCTGAGAATCTGCCCATTTGTGACTGTTGTTTTGCTTGATGCAACTTCTTTAAAATACTCGTAAATACCAAAGAGGGTTTTCAAGGATAACATTTAGGAATATCTACCAAACGAATCTATAGTGCCCGTCGGAACGATATTGCTACTTGCATATCATTTTGTCTCACCACTACTACGGTTGCTCTGAAACCTATGACTGTTTTTTACCACAATTCTAATACGAACTATTACTTTTCTTTTGAATAGTTGTGACAGCCCCATTACTTTTATTTTAAAACACTTGCAACATGTCAATAATTTGCAAACTACCT
This sequence comes from Lissotriton vulgaris, assembly GCF_964263255.1. Classification (NCBI taxonomy): domain Eukaryota; kingdom Metazoa; phylum Chordata; class Amphibia; order Caudata; family Salamandridae; genus Lissotriton; species Lissotriton vulgaris. Next base: position 413,091,287 of record NC_141695.1, read on the forward strand.
TTTCAATGGTTAGCATTGCTATTATGATTCCTTAATATACATCTTTTTTGCATTTACAGTCTATTGAAAAGTATTGTGGTGTCTGCAACCAAAAAGCTTCAGCAACTTATACAGAAAACGTTATGGTAAGAATCTTTTCTGAGTTGCGTGCACTATATTGGAAAGCTGACTATGCACCGTCAGGGATGTGTAATTCCTATAGCCCGACGCACAGCACGTATTGTTTGAGGTCAAGGGCAACAAGTTTTCATGTGTTTTGTGTCCTTGGCACAAGTAGGCCCAACTCCCAGTAGCACAAACCCTATGGCTGCCAGTTAGCAGTACCACATAATGGGTCAGAGAAGGGCACTGTCTGCAGTTAGCGTAATATGTTTGCCCCTATGTTAATGCTGTTCAAACCTGTATTTATTGTTCATTAATTGAATGCCTTTATTACTTGGGTTCGCACTCTAAGTAAAGTGTAACCTCTGAGTGCACAACTGTCAGCAGCTTCAGTATACAAAAGCGTGCAGCTCTGAAACACGCTTGACCCACGTATGCTTATCAGAAGTGTCTGCTGCTGAGGTAATATTTGTGTCCATATGTTAAAGACCTTCAAACTTGTACAACATTGATGCAGTCATTATTATAAGTTAGAGTGACTGTTCCAAATAAATGTTGTAAACTCAGACTGCACTACTGAGAGTTTCTTTTTCTTTTCTTTTTATTGTTCATCATCAAAACAAAATGTCATATATCATATTTCATAATTACACATAGTGAGTTCATTCAATTCAAACTTCTTATCAAGAAATCAAAACAAAATTAACTAAATTAGCAGAGAGAGGACACAGCAAAGAAACCAAAGGATCAATATTTACAGCGTTAAATAAGATAAGAATTTCTCCACAAAGTACATCCTTTTTAAGACCATGTAGCTAGTACCGCCCTAACCTCCTACCAGCTTCTGCTTCCATTCTTCAATTGGAATCCAAATGCGATTCCCCAACTGTTTAGCTTTCCGGCCCTTTTTCTCGTATAATGCTTTCTCATAATTATATGTAGCTAAAAGCCGCGAGATCCATTGTTGGAATGTTGGAGGATTTGGAACTTTCCATAACCAAGCTATGCATATCCTGCTTATCACCATCGCTAAAAATAAAAATTCTTGATGGTCTAGAGAAATACCCTCCTCGACTACACCCAGTATCATTAATTCATCAGTTAGGTTTACTGAAATCCCCAATGTTCTACTTATAAACTGTTCTAATGACTGTTTGAATGGATCCAGACCTGGGCAGGAGTGGAACATGTGCACTGTGTCAGCTTCGTCACTTTGGCATCATGGGCAGGTTATGCCACTTGTTCAACCCCAACGCGCTATTCTATATGGGGTGTAGTAAAGCTCTCTGATAGTTTTGAAATATTACGCCTGCAGATTTGCTACCTTTAGTACAGTATTGCCCAGTTGCAAATTCACCCCCTTCTAAATTCAATTTCCCTCGCCATTTTTCAGCAATTTTCCCCTGATCATCTTCAGAATACTGACTCAGCTGCTCGTATAAATGTGAAATTGTGCATCCCTCTTCACTCCGTACTTGTTCTATGACATCTCTGTTAAATACCATGTTGCCTCCTTGTTTTTTCAATAGGGCAGACCTGATCTGTAGGTACCTGAAAAAAACTCTCTGCGTTCTTTGATGGTATAGGCGCTGTGCTTTATCAAATGTGATTATGCCAGTGGAATCTATAAAATCCCCTATAGTTTTAATGCCAAGCCCCTCTCACCGTTTCATTACATTGTCATGGAATACCATTGGTAGTGAGGGATTCTTGAATAAGGGAGTATAGTAGTTCATCCTGCCAATGCCTAGCCTTTTCCGGACCGAGGTCCATGCTGACATTGCGGCACCCAGTGTCTTAAATTTTACTTTCTTGTAAGAATTTGTCTCATTATAGGTTGAAAGACAACCTTTAGCGACTGATGTTATAAGCTCATATGTGTCTGGGATAACCTCACTACCTCTCCACTTATCTTCAATAATTCCCCCCAGAAGGCCTCTTGCATATTGAAGTACTGCTTCCCAATAATATACCCTGAAATCAGGCACTGTTAGACCCCCCGTTCTTTAGACAATGACATAAATTTTATAGCTCTAAATGTTCTGCCTTTTGCCCAGATGAGCCGATTTGCCACTCCTTCTATATCTTTGAACCAATTCCCATTAAACTTTAATGGGATCGCCCTGAAAAGATATAACATTTTAGGGAGAAATTAAATTTCTATTATGTTACAGCGGCCTATTATTGTCAAATTTAGATTGTTCATTTTGTCAAAATCTTTCCTTGCACTGGGGTAACATTCTTCTCCACTAAGTTCGCTAAATCTGCTGTTCTCGTTATACCCAAATAGACAGCCGAACCTGTCACTCTTTGGTCTACCAATGTAATTTTCCTGTTGACCACAATTTGTGCCTTCCCTTGGTTCAATTTATACCCTGATAGGGACCCATAGATATCCACCTCACGTTCTATTTCTGCCATCGCCGACATTGGTTCAGGTGATGTAATCGCCAAATCATTGGCATAGCCTAGGATTTTGGTCACATGCCCATTTAATATTACCGGTAAGATATTTCTATTGCAGTCTATTGTTCTTATAAAGGAGTCGATGTAGAAGGCAAAGAGTAACGGGGAACAGGGACAACCCTGTTGTGTCCCTCGCCCAATGTTTATTGCTCCACTGACCTCGCCCATTACTCTAAGTCTGATCTTAGGGTTTATGTATAATGCTTGCAGAGCCTTAATACACCCTTTGCCTACATTAGCTTTTTCTAATGCAGCCCATAAGAAGCCCCACGAGACCCTATCAAAGGCTTTTTCAGCATCTAATAAAGTAAGGGCCATAGGATCTCGTGAGGCTGCCGTACCATCAAAGAGCGTACAAACTCTTCTGATGTGGTCTTCGGTACCCCTGCCTGGTATAAACTCATGCTGCCTGGGCGAGATTATCTTTCCGATCTTAGAGCTCAGTCTATTTGCTAAAATCTTTGAATAGATTTTTGTATTGCTATTCATAAGGCTGATTGGCCTATAAGAGCCGGGTTGGGATGGAGGTTTATTTTTCTTCAGGAATATAACCATTGTAGCCTCTCCCCAACATGGCGGGGGTTCAGCGCCGTTTTGGATTTGGGTCAGAAGATTATATAAGTCCTCTTGTATAACAAGCAGGAATTTTTTATAAAACTCTAATGGAATAAGGTCCGGGCCCACCGCCTTCACGGCGGGTAAATCACTGACCGCTCCCTGTATCTCTTCATACGAGAAATGTGTCTCCATGTCCTCTTTATCCGCCGTTCCAAATTTTTCAATAGTTGTTGACTCCAGATACTGATCTATTTCTTCTCTGGTTCCCGCCCTGTCCGCATTATATATCTTTTGATAAAAATCTTGAAAGATCAAACAAATCTCCTTATGTGTAGTCGCTATTACCCCAGTGTTTGATGTTAATTCTGAAATATCCCCTTTAGTAGCCACTTGCCTAGTTTTGATTGCCAACAGGCGCCCTATTTGTTCACTATACTCGTACTGTTCCTGCTTCCAGGCTAAAAATGTTGCTGCCGCTTGAGAAGCAATTAAAGCCCCCACTGCTGTTTTTGCTAAGGCTAATTTCTGTAATATCTCGTTGAGATCTACCTTACGGCTGATGGCCTTGACTAGTTCTTCCTCCAATGTCATGATCAGCCTCATCTTTTCCGCCGTCCCAATTTTTTCTGCCTTGTTGCACCTGATAGAATAACTCATAGTTTCCCCCCTGATACCTGCTTTCAATGCATCCAAAACTATCCCAAGTTGTGCAGACCCTCTGTTTATTTCTAAAAACTCCTTAAGCCACCCTTCCATATGTGTAACAGGGTTCGTGTCCAGTAACAGGGCTCTCTCGAATGACCAGCTAGTAACTTGCACTTGATTATTTGGAATTCCTACATCTAGCATAAGGGGATTATGATCCGAGATTACCCGTGGCAACAGTTTTATCTTGGAAAGTGATATCAATGCCGGTGAACCCAAAAAGTAATCTAAACGTGCTATGGCTTTGTGTGGTGCTGAATAATATGTACTAACCCCCCCCTACTGAAAACTGTTGCTCCCACATATCAATTAGGCCGTTGTCCCTCATTAGTTGGATAAGGGCTTTGTGACTTTTTTTCTTTCGACCTTTAAATCTGTCCGGATCATCTTTCCATAAGCCATTGAGACCATTGATATTTAGATCCCCACACAATATTATTGGGAGAGGCCAAGACGCCATCTTGGTGTTAACTTGGTTTAAAATTTCTGGGTCATCAGTTGTGGGGGCATATATAGAACATAAGGTAAAGTTCCATCCCTGTATTTGGCATTCCACCTTGGCCCAACGCCCGAATTTATCTGCAAGTCGTTTTTTGCCGTTATCGCCTTACCTCGAGCTAATATCGCCACCCCCTTCGTTCTAGGTCCTTGCATGGTATATGTTAAAAGTTGATAGCCCAACTGTTCCAATAGGGACTTACGAGAGGCCGCTACATGCATTTCCTGCAAGCATAATATGTCAGAGCGTACAGTTCTCAGATACTCCTTCAGATCCCTGCGTTTCCTTGCATAATTCAGACCACATATATTTCACGTAACTATCCGCATGAAGTTTGTTTAAATTCATCTTCTCTCTTCATGTGTGCCCCACTCTGATTTTTTTTGTTCGCTGCTCATGATTATGTTTTTTCTCTTTTGACCCCCAGGCCCCTACCCAACTTAGATATACCCCCTCCTGCTGATTCCCCTCCCTCCCCCCCTCAAAAATTAAAGCAAGCAGACTTAAGGTCTCTGTGATGGTGCCTGGCTGACATCTACCAGATACCAGGTGCTCGAATATATACCTTAATCTCCAATGTGCTTAACTCTAGAATCACCCCCTATACTCAACCTCTGTATTAAAGAAGTTCCCCCATTGTGTGTAGAGCTATACTACCTCCCCCCCACATCCCACTCATCGCTACTCCATCTTCTTTTAACAGCCTATATTTACCATATCTTGTCATAGTGAATCAATATCCATATTGTTATACATATGAATTAGACAATTTATCAACCCTCTTCTTCTTCTCACAAGGTTTCAGCGTTTCCGTTTCTATTTTCTGATTTTAATGTATCCATGTAGGCTTTGGCTCGGATTTCAGAAAGAAACACCCTAGTGTTGTTTTTATGAATAATTTTAAGCCTTGCCGGGTTCATAAGGTATGCCTGCAGGGTCATCTGCCGACATGGTTCTACCAATTCCCTCAGTCACCATTGTCTCTCAACAGTGAGATGGTAAAAGTCTGGAGTGGTGAAAAAAGTCTGGTTGTCATAAGATCTTCTAGCATTCAGGCGACACTTAGAATAGACCTCCTCTCTTAGCAGAAAGTTCCCAAAATATATCATTATAGCTCTGGGTCTTGTTGCTCCTTCCTGTGATCTAGCATGGTTTTTCTTGAGGGCCAATGGGAATCGACGGACTCTTTGTATTGGTTTTTCCCACTCCCACTGGGTTAGTTCCGGGAAGGCACCCTTCATCAATTTCAAGACGAAAGCCCTAATATCATCTCCTTCCGGCCCTTCTTCTATTCCCAGGACTCTAAGGTTATTCCGCCTTTGTCGATTTTCTAAATCTTCCAATTTCCACTGCATGTCCGGCTATTGCTTATCATACGAGTTTAGTCTAGCTGTATCTTTGGCCTAGCAATCTTCCAGCTGGCTTGTACGTTCTTCCAGTTGAGCCAGTGTAGTGTTTGTGTCAGTGCAGATTTTTGCCACCTTTCTTACAGCTCCTTGTATATTCTTGGTAGCCAGCCTGTTCTTTTTCCCCTCTGTTATTTCCTCTTCCTGGAATTGCTTTATAGACTCCAGTATCGTACGTAAAGAGGGGGCTTCATCATCTGTTCTTATTGTTTCCTGGACAAGATGTTCTGGATAGACATTCCTGGTGGCTGAATAATCCCACTTAAGGGCTGCGTCAGGATGCGCTCTGCTTTGCCGAGACTGTTCTATTTTTTCCTGGGAAAGGGAGTCTCTTTGTCTCCTTGTCAGCCTTTTTTTCTTCCTTACTGCTGCATCTTTATCTTTTAGCCCGGCCCGACTCCCACCTCTGAGCTACTAACTGAGCTAGGCCGTGAGCAATTCCCACTGCCCTCCGTCTCACCCTCTGAGGTGGTAGGTTCTGATCCATTCATCACAGAGTAGAAATTATCCCCAAGTTGTGGATTGTCCTCGGCTCCGCTAGTTCCGCTGCTGGCAATGACATCCTGGATTAGTGCCTTCGTAATCCTTTGGTCCTCGTTTAGGAGATCTATAGATGCTGTGTTTAAGCCTGGCTCTGTTAGAACCTGTTGAGTTAGCCATTCCTGGGCTATTTCGAGAGGTTGAGTAGCAAAATCCTCTGTGTGTCTCTCTATGCTAGTTGCGAGGGCTTCAGTATCCTTTTAAATGTCCCCCCATTCAGCTCTCGACATGTTCTCTTTCTGCCCTAGCTCTGTGAGTGCGGCTGGGGAAGTTGCTGTAATTAAGGTCTGTTGGGAGCCAGTCTGCACATCTTTCTTCCCCCTTAGGGTTGCACTTTCTTTGTCTTTGTCTATTGACAATGCGCCTTTCTTTGGCTGACCAGACTGGTTAGCAGGGGAGAATAACCAGTTATACTCTTTCGACCACTAGTATTCACTTCCCCTGGTTTGGGTCCTTTCCCCCTTGTGTTATTCCATGCCCCCATGTCCACTCCCTTAAGTGCTTCAACTGGCTCACCTTGGGTATTCTTTATGCCTTTTGCCGACTCCTTTCCTGGATCTTTCATCTGTATTGCTGCTTTTTGGGGTACGCCCCCCTGCTCAGGTTCAAGGGTCTTACCTCCACAGGTATTCTTAGGTGCCATCCTGACAGTCCCCGCCGCCTCCCTCACGCCAGTCCCGCTAGTCCCGAACTGGACCCCGTGGCACCTCATACAGATTGGGCCGCCGGTCCCACCAATCCTACTCCGCTGGTGAAGCTCTGGGCTCCTCAGCCACAGCTGACTCCACCTCCGACTTCGCCGGCTCCGCAGACTTTGCTGACTATCCCTCTGTGCTCTCTGTGCTCTCGCAGCTCCATGAGCGCTGCTGACACAGGAAGCAGGATCGCCGATACCAGCCTCTCCGCCACCACGAAGAAATCTTCCCCGCCGTTTCTCATCTGGTAGGGATTGCTCCGCTTGATGATACAATGTATTTTCAGGGTATTTTCAGAGTGATTCTAGAGCACCTAACCGTTATTAGTCTCCCGGCATCTGGGATGACCTGACCCGCCGCCTTCAGCCAGACACCTTCCTGCTTTTTCCTCCTGTCTGGAGGTATTTCTGATGGCACAGCATCAATTACAAGGAGTGCTCGTGGGGAGCACTACTGACAGTTTCTGTAGTAAAAAAGGTGTACACACACTTCCAAAGTTTAGCACTATGAGGCTATGTATACTGTTCCCAGAATGCTCTGCGATTTGATGCAAATAATTGCAGAAGCTTAAAAGCAAGTTTAATAATACTTTGCTTTCAAAATAAAATGTTCATAAAAAAGAGAACGCAGTAAAAAAAACATTTTGCAAAACTACTATAAAATTTCTGTTACCATTTTTTTGCAGCATCATTTAATAACGTTATAATCCATGCTAGTATTTCCCAAAAATATTAATTATGGGACATCTCGGTAACTACTTTCAATAAAATTATGGGAAACAAAATTCAACGAGCATTGGCAAACACGGTAGGTCTGAAATTGATGGTCACCTTTTTACTTTTGTCATTGTGTGACTCGTTTTGGCATTGTGTTTGTAAAACGTTATTGGCATGTAAGCTGCTGCACCCTCACTATTATAACAAACTTTGGCAAAAGCAAAAAATATTTTTGGTTTTAAAAAGCACACATTTCCACAGTAGTTACTGGCACTGGCACTGGCACTCGACCTTATTGAATGGAACAAGGTAATCACACGATGAAGAGGTCTTATCAGGAGGGCTCTCCTGAACACAGTGTCTTGACCCACTGTCATACACAGCACAAATACCTAGCATATCCCTGATTGGAGGTCGAATGGATGATGGACATGTATGGAGGCCTAATGGCCAACTGAGGGTGTCTTGAAACAATAAGAGAAAAAGGCCTGAGACATCTCCAGAGCGACAACCATTCTGCCAGATTATTCTATGCTCAACAGAAAATTGCAATGAATATATGTTTCACTTGCAGAGAATTGTTACTACTGTAACTATGAAACTTAAGACATATAATGGGAAATAGCGATTAACATTTCATTCCAATTGGGAATAGTATGTTAGCATAAAATAACACATGACATGGGCTCTAATACAATCAGGGTTGCAGGTGTATGAGTTAGGCATCTCAGTGGGCTACCTCTAATAAGATACCTATTGAGGTATGAGTCTGAATAAGGAGCTAGTGACACTGATGTATTGATTTTAAGACAAATCAGGAGTTCTCATCGCAGTAATAATGTTCAATACAGTAATGTTATACGCAATGTATTACCACTCTAAGATGGCCACCAGCGGGCATAACAACATGTGACATACAGATGCACGTGATGACGCAGTACGCCAGGGCGTCCGCTTAAGTGCAAACATTGAGAAGACAGTCCAACGGAGCAAGAAATGGAGCCCGATACGAGTACTGACCGACGAAAGGTGACGATAAGAGGCAACAACTGAGCGCATCCATATGTAATCAAAGAATTGATGTGTCTGTTCGTAAAGGGTGTTGGAGCAGGCATGCAGGTGCCGAGAGCGTGAGAGTGACAAGCCGTAGAGATAGTGAGATGGAGGCAAACATTACACGCCAAAACCAAGTATCGCAGACCCAATGGCACTCGTTGGATGGGTAGTACATAGGAACCATCAGAAGTGCTGAGTTGAGATATGATTGTGACGTGAGGCACCAAACAAACAGGTACCGAGTACATAAACAAATAATATTGACACAATGTACATCATTTTCTTAGGTTGACATACAGCGACCGCATTGTACGAAGGTGGACTTATATTTAAGTCTGGCATATGAGGGATCACAGGTATGCCAACAGGGGACCACAACAAGGTAAACACAGCACGTCCTGGACACAGTCGGTATACAAAACAACCAGTTGGAATATGGGCAGTATAATGATCAGTGTCACTCTTTGTTTTTATCTTTGTTGTGTGTCTATGTTTCTGCAGAATTAAGTGCTGGAAATATCCAGAAATGGGTACACAGACAAAATATCGAGTTTTAAATTTCGATATACAATTATGTTGAAGTTTAAATATCGATGGGACATAATATAGAAGGTAAGTAATATCGACACTCTTAATATCGATATTAGTAATATCGAAGTTTTAAATATCGATGTCAGTAATATCGAAGTAAATAATTTCGATGTTACTAATATCGATTTTTAAATAAATTTTGTGTATATTATATTGTATTTATTATGTTTTATTATTTATTTTTAATGTAATTTAAGTAAATATTGTCTTTCAGTACTATAGAGGGTTGTGGGTTTATAGGGGAATAGGGTGGGAAGTAATTTAATTATGTTAAATTAATTATTAATTAGTAGGAATTATTAAATAATTAATTGAGAATAATTTTTAAATAATTTTAATTAATTGAATAATTGATAAATATGTTCTGTAGCGGGTTATGGGTTTATAGGGGAATATGGTGGGAAGTAATTTAATTATGTTAAAATAATTATTAATTAGTAGGAATTATAAATTAATTAATTTAGAATTATTTTTAATTATTTTTAATTAATTGATAAATATGTTCTGTAGCGGGTTATGGGTTTATAGGGGAATAGGGTGGGAAGTAATTTAATAATGTTTAAATAATTATTAATTAGTAGGAATCATACATTAATTAAAAATAATTGGCAATTACATTTAATTATTTTGGTAATTTTTTTAATTAATTGATTAATTGATAAATATATTCTGTAGTGGGTTATGGGTTTATAGGGGAATAGGGTGGGAAGTAATTTCATTATGTAGAATTAATTATTATTTAGTAGGAAGCATACATACATTTTTATTAATTGGTCAATAAATTTAATTAATTGTTAATTAATTTTAAAGAATTAATTAATTGATAGATGTGTTCTGTTGCGGGTTGTGTGTTTATAGGGGAATAGGTGGGAACTAATTTTAATGTAATTAAGTAATAATGAATTAAAAATAATTGTTAAGTTAATTTAATAATTGTTAATTATTTATTAATTGGTAATTAAATATTATAAAATGGTATGTTTTTCATGATTTTTTTAGGTTACATGTATTTTGCTAATCATGTTTTTAATAATTATGTATATGTATTGTAAATGTTTTATATTTATTTAATAGATCATATTTGTATTATTAAAAAAAAATGTATAAGTATGTAATTTAAACCCCTACGCTATCCAACACTTTCCCTACTGTTGCACTCTCTGGAGTGTGAATAGTAATTTTTACCCCTACGCTATCCAACACTTTCCCTACTGTTGCACTCTCTGGAGTTGGAATAGTAATTGTTACCCCTACGCTATCCAACACTTTCCCTACTGTTGCACTCTCTGGAGTTTAAATAGTAATTGTTATCCTACGCTATCCAACACTTTCCCTACTGTTGCACTCTCGGGAGTTGGAATAGTAATTGTTACACCTATGCTATCCAACATTTTCCCTACTGTTGCACTCTCTGGAGTGGGAATAGTAATTTTTACCCCTACGCTATCCAACACTTTCACTACTGTTGCACTCTCTGGAGTTGGAATAGTAATTGTTACCCCTACGCTATCCAACACTTTCCCTACTGTTGCACTCTCTGGAGTTGGAATAGTAATTGTTACCCCTACGCGATCCAACACTTTCCCTACTGTTGCACTCTCTGGAGTTGGAATAGTAATTGTTACCCCTACGCTATCCAACACTTTCCCTACTGTTGCACTCTCTGGAGTGGGAATAGTAATTGTTACCCCTACGCTATCAAACACTTTCCCTACTGTTGCACTCTCTGGAGTGGGAATAGTATTTGTTACCCCTACGCTATCCAACACTTTCCCTAATGTTGCACTCTCTGGAGTTGGAATAGTAATTGTTACCCCTACGCTATTCAACACTTTCCCTACTGTTGCACTCTCTGGAGTTGGAATAGTAATTTTTAATCCTACGCTATCCAACACTTTCCCTGCTGTTGCACTCTCTGGAGTTGGAATAGTAATTGTTACCCCTACGCTATCCAACACTTTCCCTACTGTTGCACTCTCTGGAGTGGGAATAGTAATTTTTATCCCTACGCTATCCAACACTTTCCCTACTGTTCCACTCTCTGGAGTTGGAATAGTAATTGTTACCCCTACGCTATCCAACACTTTCCCTACTGTTGCACTCTCTGGAGTTGGAATAGTAATTTTTAACCCTACGCTATCCAACACTTTCCCTACTGTTGCACTCTCTGGAGTGGGAATAGTAATTGTTACCGCTACGCTATCCAACACTTTCCCTACTGTCGCACTCTCTGGAGTGGGAATAGTAATTTTTACTCATACGCTATCTAAAATGTATTTAGCTTTTTTGCTAGTATTATGTTGTTATTAATTGTTATTTATGTGAATATTTTATGTAAATAAATGTATTAGTAATTTATTACATTTTTATTTGTTTATAAGTTATGAAAATAATTAATGTAGAGTTATTATTAATGAAAAATATATTATGTATTATATATTTATTAATATTAATTTGTATTACATTATGTATTAATTTTAAATATTATAGTACATTTTTAAATATGTTTATTACATTTATAAGTATTATTTTGTTAATGTTAGATTTTTATTATATAAAAAAAATGATACTTTACAAAAAACAATATTTTTGTCATTCTATATTTTATTTTCGATATATTTGTACTTACCTTGTTAGGGATAGGATTCCTATATTTTTGACTTCGATATTTTTGTTCCGATATTTTTGTATATCGATATTTGTGTTATCGATATTTTGTCAGACATTCCCAGAAATGTGTGGCAACAAACACCCCCAGCCCTGAAGAAGTTGCCGACCAAGTGAGATAGGCAACAAAACATGTTGGCTTCTTATAGATTAAAACGAAGCTCAACTGTAGAGTGTAGGTTTTAATAGGAGTAGATACGCAGCCAAGAATAAAGAGTATCACATAGCTAGGGATATCTAACCCATTTTTAGACAGGGTAGAGCACCGAATAGCGGCTCTCTTACCCTTGGGGGTAGGTGAACATGGATGTAAATAGGTAGAATCACTTTTGAGTTGTTTATTATTAGTCACTCTTTTACATTATTTTTGTTTATATCTTATTCATTTATGGTTGGAAGGATCCAATGACGATAAGAGGAACAAACTGACGAGTACCAGTCAGCAGTTCCCTGGTGGTTGCTCCTGTGAGGTTCCTTCCTTCCTCACACACATTTTTTCATAGAAACACAGCAGTTTGCCTGGATGATAGCCACGCAGGCACATGTAGACACACATTGGTTTTAGTAGTAAGATATTAAGAAGGTACACCCTGTCGAAAGAAACATTATGAGTGTTAGATTTAAGTAAATCCACACACAGCAGTAGACATGTGATGTAAAAAGAATCACCTATTAGGATCAGGACCAGGTTTTGTTGTTGAGTTCTCCTTTGTAAACTGACATATGTAAACTCACCAGTCACTCCTATGGAAAGCCTTTACAATCCTGAATGCTGAGTGCTGAGTTTTGTGTGAGAGGATGCCCATACATAACCAAGCTAACTTTTCTTTAGCTACATAGAAACATTTAGTGTAACCTATCAAACACTTTGAAATACTACCCTCCCACTAGTCCTAGAGGTGGTTGTAGAATTCAACTATTCTTAATAAAATAGAATTGAATGTCACTAAGTATAAAGTATTTCTGTATTATGGAATCCCTAATGCATCCCTTAAAGATTCAAACAAAGTCCAAACACACACTAACTGAAACACACCAACCATTAGTAACCTGTAAAATTTGCCAAACAACTCTTTCAAGGTGTGATACTCCTTTGGCACATCAAATATAGTACAAACACATAAACTACTTGCACCCCAACAACTTTGCTTGAGCTGCAACACAGAGATTGCAGGACACCCACTTGCTGCTGCACCAAGCACATCAACAGCTGCAACACCATCTTTAGCAAACAGTCCATACTCGCATATTGATCTTGAGTTTCGTAAACTTAAATTTCTATGTATTTATTGTGATTAACTTTTTTGTTATGCAAACACTATATCAACCTCATCAAAAACAAGAAACAGGAGCAGAGTGTCCTCAACACTAGTTTTAGACATTTATCAAGCTTTTTTGTTGTAAAAACTACCCCGTCCGAAGGCAGTTGAAAATGTGCACACTTGCTGCCTTTTTTGGATGGGGTTATCAATTACTCTTGAATTTCATATTCTGATTCAAACTTGTGGCCCTTTATTGAGCCTTTTTGTTGTACCTAGTACCCTGGCCGAAGGCAGGGGTAAATTTGGACACTTACTGCCTTTCCTGGCTGGGGTTATCAATTATTCTTGAATTTGATATTCTGATTAAAACTTGTGACCCTTTATCGAGCCTTTTTGTTGTACCTACTACCCTGGCTGAAAGCAGTGGGAAATTTGCACACTTGCTGCCTTTCTTGGCAGGGGTTATCAATTGTCCTTCTTGTAATACAAATTCAAAGTACAGGCCCTTTATTGATCCTTCTTGGTAACTACTACCCATGAATGGCAGTGGGTAATTTGCGCACTTCCTATCGTTCATGTATAAACAAAAGCTTAAAAGTCTAACAATATTAAAAAAGAGCCATTATAGTCTATGGTTATCAAATCTTCTGTTTATTAGTGTAATTCAATGTACAGGCCCTTTATTGAGCCTTCTTGCTAACTACTACCCGTGAATGGCAGTGGGTAATTTGGACACTATCAGCCTTTCATATTTTTTACATTATTCATCTACCACTCAATCAACACATCATCTACACGTACACACACCTACTTGCTGCCTTTCTTGGCTATGGTTATCAACTATTCTTCTATTTCATATCTGTATTCAAAGTGCGGGCCCTTTATCGAGCCTTTTTAATGTAGATACTGCACTGCCAGAAGGAAGTGGGAAATTTGCGCACTTACTGCATTTCTTCACAGGGGTTATGAACTATTATTCAATTTCATATTCCTATTCAAAGTGCAGGCCCCTTATCGAGCCCTTTTTCTTCAATCAACTACCACGGCCGAAGGCAGTGGGACATTTGAACACTTGCTGCCTTCCTTGGCCAGGGTTATCAATTATCCTTCTTCTCCTAATACAAATTCAAAGTGCAGGCCCTGTATTGAGCCTTCTTGGTAACTATTACTAGTGAATGGCAGTGGGTAATTTGCGCACTTCCTGCCGTTCATGTCTAAATAAAAAACTTGACAAAAGTCTACCAATATTAAAAAACAGCCAGTATAGTCTTTGGTTATCAAATCTTCTGTTTGTTATTGTAATTCAAAGTACAGGCCCTTTATCGAGCCTTCTTGGTAACTTCTACCCATGAATGGCACTAGGTAATTTGCACACTTGCAGCCTTTCTTATTTTCCACATTATTCATCTAACACTCAATCAACACATCATCTACACATACACACAACTTCTTGCTGCCTTTCTTGGCCGCGGTTATAAATTATCCTTCTTCTAATATAAATTCAAAGTGCAGGCCCTTTATTCAGCCTTCTTGGTAACTATTACTCGAGAATGGCAGTGGGTAATTTGCACACTTGCGTCCTTTCTTGTGTCCTTTCTACCACACAGTGTGTGTACTTTGTGTACTTGCCTAACTCCTTAGATGAGATACCCGTTTCTCAGGCTCCCACTGCGAAATCCGACTCACAGTCTGTAATGGACTGGCAAACCAAACACCCATTTCCTTTACAAGGCAGTGGGTTGTTTCCACATCTGCTAACTTTCTTCCTTTTCACTTTATTCTGCATCTACTACCTAAAACACACATACCTCCTAACTTTCTTGCAGCCTTTGCCAAGTATTATTCTAATTCAAAGTAGAGTCCCTGAAATGGTCCCAGTGTTGTAATTTTTCAGCCCTACCCCCCACAATGGTAACTTAATGCACTTACATTGCTTCCTTCGATGTTGTAGCCATTTCTTATGCTCCCACTGCAAAATTCGATGCCCTATCTTTATAATGACTTGGACATCCAAAGATCCACTTCCCTGACAACGCAGTGGATAGTTTGTTGTCTGCAGCCTTTCTAATTTTTCACCTTTTTTATCTTCCACTCAATCAACACATCATCTACACATAACACACACCAACGTGCTACCTTTTTTGGCTGCAGTTATCAATTCTTTTTCAAATTCATATTCTGATTCAAACTCGTGGCCCTTTATTGAGCCTTTTTGCTGTAGCTACTACCCCAGTCGAAGGCAGTGGCAAATTTGGGCACTTACTGCCTTTCTTGGCTGGGATTATCAATTATTGTTCAATTTCATATTCTGATTTCAAGGCCCTTTATCAAGCCTTTTTCATATAGATACTGCACTGGCAGAAGGCAGCGGGAAATGTGTACACTTGCTGGATTTCTTCACAGGGGTTATGAATTATTGTTCAATTTCATATTCCTATTCAAACTGCAGTCCCTTTATCAAGCCCTTTTTATTCTATCAACTACCCCGGCCGAAGGCAGTAGTAAATTTGAACTCTTGCTGCTTTTCTTGGCTGGGGTTATCAATTATCCTTCTTGTAATACAAATTCAAAGTGCAGGCCCTTTATTGAGCCTTCTTGGTAACTATTACTCGTGAATAGCAGTGGGTAATTTGCGCACTTCCTGCCGTTCATGTATGAAAAAAAGAGTAACAAAAGTCTACCAATATTAAAAAAGAGCCAGTATAGTCTATGGTTATCGAATCTTCTCTTTTTTATTCTAGTTCAAAGTGCAGGCCCTTTACTGAGCCTTCTTGCAAAGTACTACCCGTGAATAGCAGTGGCTAATTTGCACACTTACAGCCTTTCTTAGTTTTTACATTATTCATGTACCACTCAATCAACACATTATGTACACGTACACACACCTACTTGCTGCCTTTCTTGCCTATGGTTATCAACTATTCTATTTCATATTCATATTCAAACTACAGGCCCTTTATCAAGCCTTTTTGTTGTAACAAGTACCCCAGCCGAAGGCAGTAAAAAACTTGCACACTTGCTGCCTTTCTTGGCTGGGGTTATCAATTGTTCATGAATTTCATATTCCGATACAAACTCATGGCCCTTTATTGAGGCTTTTTGTTGTACCTACGACTCCGGCCGAAGGCAGTGAAAATTTACACACTAAAGCCCAGATGTAGGTAAATCTGATTTACCGACTCTAGAATACCGAATTTTACTGATTCGGTATTCTAGATTCAGTAAATCAAATGTAGGTAAAAATTTGGTAATTTCTTACCGAATCTGTATGATTCGGTAATTACCGAATCGGTATTTATCGATTCGGTAATTGACATTGATTCCTATGGGCCTACAGGCCTAAAGGCCTATAGGAATCAATGTAAATTACCGAATCGGTAAATACCGATTCGGTAAAATTACCGATTTTGCAAGGGTGACAGGGTGTCACTTTGACACCCTGTTGCACCCCTGATTTTGCCTTGTGTGCCATGTGACACACATACAAGCCCTTAGATGTGCATGTACACTGGAATTAGTTATTTACCATGTAATATTATTACATGGTAAATAACAAATCGGTAATGGCCTGTGGCACTGTTTTCAGTGCCACCTACATCTGTATTTATCGATTTGGTAAATTTACCGATTCAGTATTTTACAGAATCGGTAATTTTACCGAATCGGTAAATATACCGATTCTGTAAATTAAGCCTACCTACATGTCAAATCCCAAATACCGGTCGGTAACGGCCAAAATCGGCCGTTACCGACCGGTAATTGGCGACCTACATCGGGCCCAACTGACTTTTTTGGCTAGGGGTTATCAATTGTTTGTGAAATTTCATATTCTGATACAAACTCGTGGCCCTTTTTTAAGGCTTTTTGTTGGACCTACGACTCCGGCCGAAGGCAGTGAAAATTTGCACACTAACTGCCTTTCTTGGCTAGGGGTTATCAATTATTGTTCAATTTCATTTTCTGATTCAAAGTCAAGGACCTTTAGCGAACCTTTTTATTGTAGCTAATAACCCGGCCGAACAAAGTAGGATATTTTCACACTTGTTGCTTTTCTTCACTGGGGTTGTCCATTATTTTAAAAGCACCTACAAGCTTAGCAACAATATTTTCTTTTGAAAACACATTTCAAACTAATCGTCTCTGTAAATTTTTTTTGACATGTTCAGTCATTTCTCCAATTATTATATCTTGTAGAAAAGTTCCATATTCAGCATCATTTCCATATTGCATATTTGTAATACCTTCCTTATATTAAAAATATAACCAAATGTTAATGTTACCAATGCTACATTACATCATTTACTTATACTACCTATGGAGCATAACAACACATTACAATACCACAAGATATCTGGAGAAGCATGTTGTGAAGACTCTTGAAGAAAATGAAACTTCTCATTATTGATGGCATAAGCATGGTATCAAAGGTAATGCTTGCCTTTGTGCATTTAAGAATGCTGCAAACTCTTAAAACAGAGTATGACATATTTATCTCAATTTATTTTAAGGGAACAGACAATTGTACTATGTCCTCAGATTCTGTTAACGGTACAAAATAACATTCATCAATGTTTGTGTCGAGTAGCACCTTCAATATACATTGCTGACATCAGGGTTCACAACTTCACTGCAGCTTTCCTTCTACATTAATGACAACATTGAATCCAGCCTTGCTTTACTTAAGGCAGAGACAATTATACTGTGTCCTCAGATTCTGTTATCTGTGACTAAATAGCATTCATTGATCTTTGGGTCAACAACTGCCGTCAATCTACACTGCGGACAGCTGCGTTCACAACTTCAATTCAGCTTTCCTTCTACATTAAGGACAGTATTGTATTCTTCCTTGCTTTCCTTAAGGCAGAGACTATTATACTGTGTCCTCAGATTCTGTTATCTGTGACTAAATAGCATTCTTCGATCTTTGTCTCAACAACTGCCTTCAATCTACACGACGGACAGCTGGGTTCACAACTTGCATTGACCAATCTTTCTGTCAACAACTACCTTCAATCTACACTGCCGACAGCTGCGTTCACTACTTGCATTGCCCGATCTTTCTGTCAACAAATACCTTCAATCTACACTGCGGACAGCTGGGCTCACAACTTCAATTCAGCTTTCTTTCTACATTGAGGATAGCATTGTATTCTTGCTTGCTTTCCTTAAGGCAGAGACAATTATACTGTGTCCTTAGATTCTGGCATCTGTGATTAAATAGCATTCTTCGATCTTTTTCTCAACAACTGCCTTCAATCTACTCTGCGGACAGCCGGGTTCACAACTTCAACTCAGCTTTAGAACTAAAATTATCTTCAATATCTGTCCTTACAACAACCTTCAATATATTCTGTGGTCAGTAAAAATTAAAACTTCATAGCAAGAGCTCCACTACTACAGAAAACATTGAATTTAGCCTCGCTTTATTTAAGGTAGAGACTAATGGATTTTATGTCTTCCAATTTTGTAAAAGAATGACACAAATAGTATTCATCTATAACTGCTCACAAGAGCTTTCAAACTACACTACCGACAGCTCAGTTCACAACTTCAATTCAGCTTTCCTTCTACATTAAGGACACCATTGTATTGAGCTTTACTTTCCTTAAAACAGACACAATTATAGTGCGTCCACAGATACTGTTAACTTTTACAACTTGCATTGACAGATCTTTCTGTCACCTACTACCTTTAATCTACATTCCAGACAGCTGGGTTCACAACTTCAAATCAGCTTTCCTTCTAGATTAAGAAAAGCATTATATTCAGCCTTGCTTTCCTAAAATAAAATAGCACTCATCAATCTTTGTGTCAACAACTGCCTTCAAACTACACTGGGGACAGCTGTATTCACAACTTCAACTCAGCTTTCCTTCTACATTAAGGACCGCATTGCATTCAGCCTTTTTTCCTTCAGGCAGAGACAATTATACTGTCTCCTCAGATTCTGTTACCTGTCACTAAATACCATTCTTCAATCTGTGTGTGAACAACTGACTTCAATATACACTACAGACAGCTGAGTTCACAACTTGAATTCAGCTTTCATTCTACATAAAGGACAGCATTGCATTTAGCCTTCCTTTCCTTAAGGCAGAGACAATTATACTGTGTCCTCAAATTCTGTTAACTGTACAAAATAGCATTCATCGATCTTTGTGTCAACAACTGCCTTCAATCTACACTGCAGACAGCTGCGTTCAGACCTTCAATGTAGCTTTCCTTCTACATTAAGGTCAGCATTATATTCACCATTGTTTTCCTTAACGCAGATACAATTCTATTCTGTCCTAAGATTCTGTTAACTGTACAAAATACCATTCATCAATGTTTCTATCGATTAGTACCTTCAATCTACATTACAGACAGCAGGGTTCACAACTTCAATTCAGTTTTCCATGTAAATTTCTCTTCACTATGTGTGTTGAGAACTGCCTTCAATCAATTCTGCGCTCAGTAGAGCTCACAACTAGATAACAAGAGCGCCAGCACTACAGAAAACATTCAATACAATCTTTATTTACTTAAAACACAGACAATTGCACTATATCCTCAAATTTTCTTAAACTTTGAACACTAAGAAATTCAGCCTTCATTGATTTAATGCAGACAAAATTCTACTATGTGTGTTTCACATTTTGTTTAAATAAGTGACAAAAAACAATCATCTATGTCTGTTAACAACTGCCTTCAATCCACACTGCACAGGGAACATACAGTTCACCGCCACAGATACTACTTACTCAGCGCACCATAAATAATCACAAACAAGAGTGACACTTTTATGTCACAGTGAGACATACTGTCCCTTTTAAATGAAATTGATGCAGAATTCAATCAACAAACAACATTAGCGTGGCTTGCATTAGCCAAGGCCTGTTTTCTCCGATCAAGTTGCCGACACCGCCAACAGCGAGAAGCCTGCATGGGACAGCTCGTGACCGACTCCTGGACGTCCTCGACCCCGGGTGTCCACGTGGCTGCAGAGAGAAACTACACCTCAACACCTGTTTGCACCCGACATCGCCTGGTTCCAATCTGGTTCCACGGTAGTCACTGGCTAGTGACTTTGAACATTGTCCCCTCTGCTTTCAGGTCTTCACAACTTCAGATCCACCCTTGGATCCACCGGAACTCTTCACATCGAGCCGCCTGCAGCATCTTCAGCTCCAAGCACCAGCGACCAGCGTGACGAAACCCAACACTACATCGACCCTATGCACCCGCTTCCTGTGGGTGAGGTAACTCAGCTCCGCCGGTGTTCCTACACTGGTACACATCATTCGCAAGGACCGTACCGGACACACAGGAGGAGGCATCGCTATCGTCCATAAGAAATGCATCCGCATCTCAACCAGCTCAGACGTCAATCTTGCCAACTCTGAACACCTTCACTTCCAGATCCACATCGACCCCAAGACCACACTCAGAGGCACCCTCCTTTAGGGGCCACCAGGACCACGCTCACAATTTAGTGAAGACATCACGGACTTCATCACTCCACACGCGCTCCCCTCCGAGGATTACATCCTTTTGGGAGACCTCAACTTTCACCTTGAAAAGAACAACAACCGCAACACCACCACTCTTTTGGACAACCTCGCCAACCTCGGACTTAAACAACTTGTCACTTCCCCCACCCACATCGCAGGCCACACACTCGACCCTATCCTCACCTCCAGCAAACATGTCTCCTTCAGCCACACCACAGCTCTCCTCTGGACTGACCACAGCTGCGTTCACTTTACCTACAACAAGCCCACATCCAACAACCACCCCCAACTCACTCTGCAAAGAAACTGGAACAAAATCACCATCGACCAGATCTCCTCATCGCTTCTTCAAAACCTCCCAGCCCACTCCTCAAACCCAGACCAAGCAGCCACCAACCTCACCCAATGGTTATCCAACAGCGCCGACATCCTAGCACCACTGAAAAAACGACAAATCAAACTAGGCAGCAAGAAGGCCTCCTGGTTCAACGAGGATCTTAAGAAATCCAAGAAACTCTGTCGCTCCCTTGAGAAGGCCTGGAAAAAAGACCCAACCACCAGCACCAAGGACGCCTTCAAAAACGCCACCCGCATACACCACCAACTGATCCGGACTGCCAAGAAAGCCGCTTTCAAGGACCGACTAGATAACAATGCCCACAACAGCAAGGAATTATTCAACATCGTCAAGGAATTTACCAATCCCTCAGCCAACTCCAACGACATCACCCCCTCTCAAGCCCTCTGCGACTCCCTAGCCTCATTCTTCCACAACAAAATTGCAGACATCCACAACAGCTTCGACAACCGACCCAAAGACCAACCCACCCAACCCCCTGCAGGACCCCCACCCCCCCTGAATATCCTCAATCATTGGAAGCCAATCTCCACTGAGGACACCATCCGTCTGATGAACTCTATCCACTCAGGATCCCCCACAGACCCATGCCCTCACCACATCTTCAACAAAGCAGACTCCATCATAGCACCACACCTTCGAGACGTCATCAACTGCTCCCTCAACTCCGCAACCTTCCCGGAAAGCTGGAAACACGCCGAACTAAGCGCCCTTCTGAAAAAACCCACAGCGGACCCCACCGAACTCAAAAACTACCGCCCTATCTCACTCCTTCCATTCCCGGCCAAAGTCATCGAGAAAGCGGTCAACAACCAGCTCGCCGCATTCCTCGAAACCAACAAATCCCTCGACTCCTCACAATCCGGCTTCCGAGCCAAGCACAGCACTGAAACCGCCCTCATCGCAGCAACAGACGACATTCAAACTCTACTGGACAATGGAGACACAGTCGCCCTCATCCTCCTCGACCTCTCCGCAGCCTTTGACACGGTCTGTCATAGCACCCTTTTACAACGCCTCAGAAACGTCGGAATCCAAGGAAAAGCACTGGAATGGATCACCTCGTTCCTCACCAGAAGAACCCAGAGAGTCCGCCTTCCACCATTCAAGTCCGAGGCCACTGAAGTCATCTGCGGCGTACCACAAGGATCTTCACTCAGCCCCACCCTCTTCAACATATACATGAGCCCCCTTGCGGTCTTCGCACGCCAACACAACCTCAACATCATCTCCTACGCCGACGACACTCAACTGATCCTATCACTCACCAGAGACCCTAACACTGCCAAAACCAACCTGCATGAAGGAATGAAAGAAGTAGCCGAATGGATGAAGCACAGCCGTCTGAAACTGAACTCAGACAAAACAGAAGTCCTCATCCTAGGCACCTCCCCCTCCGCCTGGGATGACTCTTGGTGGCCAGAGACCCTTGGAAAAGCACCCATCCCGACGGACCACGCACGGAACGCCGTTTCTTCATCTTGCTTCAACATTCTTCGCATGCTCAAAAAAACATTTCGCTGGATCCCCACCGAAACTAGAAAAACAGTCACCCACGCTCTGGTCACGAGCCGACTGGACTACGGAAACACCCTCTACGCGGGTACCACCGCAAAACTCCAGAAAAAACTCCAACGCATCCAGAACGCTTCAGCCAGGCTCATATTAGACATCCCGCGCAAAGAACACATCTCCGGTCACCTGAAAAGCCTCCACTGGCTCCCCGTCAATAAGAGGATTACTTTCCGGCTCCTAACCCACGCACACAAAGCACTCTACGAAATCGGACCCGAATGCCTCAACACACGACTGTCCTTCTACACTCCCCCCCGCCAGCTACGATCCTCCAACCAGGCCCTTGCCACTGTACCTCGCATCAACAAAACCACCATGGGAGGTAGATCCTTCTCATACCTGGCAGCTAAAACCTGGAACTCACTTCCCACTCACCTTCGCCTTACTCAGAACCACCTAGCATTCAGAAAGCAACTTAAAACGTGGATATTTGACAAGTAAGTCCCCACCCTTCTTCAAGCGCCTTGAGACCCTCTGGGTATGTAGCTCGCTATATAAATTTATTGACTTGACTTGACTTGTCTCAAGTTTCAGCTTTCTAGGTCACTAGGAAGGTTCTGAACTAACTAACTTTGCACTTTTTACGCACCATAGACTTTGCATTGGTGAGTCCCGCGGGCCTTTCCCGACTTAGTCACTGCTAGTCCCGAACAGATCCAGCAATTCCCAAGGCCCTAGGCCTGTTTCCTTTTAGATTGGTATCTCTTATACCACTTTCTTAGTATATGGTTTAGGTGGCCCCTAGGGCTCATCCATATAGTGCAACTTTTGTGTATTTTAAACTGTCTTGTGTTTAACGCTTGTGCTTCTGTGCTCATAAAGAGTCCAGGGGATACTTTTTAGTTAATAAATCAATATATATTTTCAATATATATCTGTGTAGTGTCCTTTCATTTGGTATTCAAGGGGGTTGTGTATGGTAATACAGCTGGCTTCACATGCCTTTCAGAGTTTAGCCTAAGACTGCTTTGTCCACGTTCCCACTAGGATAACTGGTCTATAAGGTTGACTTACAACCAATCATCATAAGGGTTGCTTGGCATGGTACAAAGTGATCACTAGAATTAGTGAGCATTATATACCAGGCCAACTTCTCACAACGTCAGTCTACTATCTACTATCTACTATCTACTAATGGAGGGATTAGAACCGTAAATAGAGCCTATTCACAAGGCGTGTTGATATAAATCCGTTACCTTTTCCTTAGATCAGGGCTTATAAACTTATGTTAGGGGATAGATTCGTTAGTACTAGTGATAATCCGTCCTTTTGTAAGAGTGTTAGTATACTTTCCATGGAGTTATGCTTATTTCGGGCCTTGTAGGCCTCAAACGGGATAGACTCCATCTTTCTTTCTGCCCCGGCAGCTTGAGATGCTTCTAGGTCAAATGTAATGTTTTAGTTACGAGGTGTTGTTCACTTGGAGAGAACCGGCTCAGGCTGGCCCTTATCGAAAGACTGTATTTTTCTACCATTCCGAAGACATAACATCAGGCCGGCCGGCTGAGAAAGTGTCCTTGGTACGGGGAGGTACAAGAATTTGGTGGGCGGCAGGTTACTGGCCGTAACTTTCCATGAATGGACAAGCTTCCATATTAGCGAAAGCATGAGGTAGTGAATCAGTCAGTCTGTAGGCGGCAGCTAGTCGTTAGCATCAATGCCATTAATTATTCCAAACAAAACAGGTGATGGACCGAATGTGGATCAATGTCACACATTCACCCCAGTCCAAAGATCTGGGCCCAAATCCATCGTTTTTTTGCACTCCACACCACCCTGGGTTAGACAATGGCGATATGCAAATCAGCTCTGACCCTGTGCCCCATGGGAACAGTCCAGTCCGAACTACAAAAGCCATGTCCTTCCCAGAACGGAATCAAGCATCCGAGGACCGGACCGGTTTCGAGGTAACACCTCTCATCAGCCCGGCTAGCTTGACTCCAGTGGTGTGGAGTGCCTGGGACCCACGTCTGAGCATCCCCAGCGCACTTATGGCGAATTTGCAAACAAAACAGGTGATGGACCGAATGTGGATCAATGTCACACATTCACCCCAGTCCAAAGATCTGGGCCCAAATCCATCGTTTTTTTGCACTCCACACCACCCTGGGTTAGACAATGGCGATATGCAAATCAGCTCTGACCCTGTGCCCCATGGGAACAGTCCAGTCCGAACTACAAAAGCCATGTCCTTCCCAGAACGGAATCAAGCATCCAAGGACCGGACCGGTTTCGAGGTAACACCTCTCATCAGCCCGGCTAGGTTGACTCCAGTGGTGTGGAGTGCCTGGGATCCACGTCTGAGCATCCCCAGCGCACTTATGGTGAATTTGCAAACAAAACAGGTGATGGACCGAATGTGGATCAATTTCAAACATTCACCCCAGTCCAAAGATCTGGGCCCAAATCCATCGTTTTTTTGCACTCCACACCTCCCTGGGTTAGACAATGATGATATGCAAATCAGCTCTGACCCTGTGCCCCATGGGAACAGTCCAGACCGAACTACAAAAGCCATGTCCTTCCCAGAACGGAATCAAGCATCCGAGGACCGGACCGGTTTCGAGGTAACACCTCTCATCAGCCCGGCTAGGTTGACTCCAGTGGTGTGGAGTGCCTGGGACCCACGTCTGAGCATCCCCAGCGCACTATGGCGAATTTGCAAACAAAACAGGTGATGGACAGAATGTGGATCAATGTCACACATTCACCCCAGTCCAAAGATCTGGGCCCAAATCCATCGTTTTTTTGCACTCCACACCACCCTGGGTTAGACAATGGCGATATGCAAATCAGCTCTGACCCTGTGCCCCATGGGAACAGTCCAGTCCGAACTACAAAAGCCATGTCCTTCCCAGAACGGACTCAAGCATCCGAGGACCGGACCGGTTTCGAGGTAACACCTCTCATCAGCCCGGCTAGCTTGACTCCAGTGGTGTGGAGTGCCTGGGACCCACGTCTGAGCATTCCCAGCGCACTTATGGTGAATTTGCAAACAAAACAGGTGATGGACCGAATGTGGATTAATGTCAAACATTCACCCCAGTCCAAAGATCTGGGCCCAAATACATCGTTTTTTTGCACTCCACACCACCCTGGGTTAGACAATGATGATATGCAAATCAGCTCTGACCCTGTGCCCCATGGGAACAGTCCAGACCGAACTACAAAAGCCATGTCCTTCCCAGAACGGAATCAAGCATCCGAGGACCGGACCGGTTTCGAGGCAACACCTCTCATCAGCCCGGCTAGCTTGACTCCAGTGGTGTGGAGTGCCTGGGACCCACGTCTGAGCATCCCCAGCGCACTTATGGCGAATTTGCAAACAAAACAGGTGATGGACCGAATGTGGATCAATGTCACACATTCACCCCAGTCCAAAGATCTGGGCCCAAATCCATCGTTTTTTTGCACTCCACACCACCCTGGGTTAGACAATGGCGATATGCAAATCAGCTCTGACCCTGTGCCCCATGGGAACAGTCCAGTCCGAACTACAAAAGCCATGTCCTTCCCAGAACGGAATCAAGCATCCGAGGACCGGACCGGTTTCGAGGTAACACCTCTCATCAGCCCGGCTAGCTTGACTCCAGTGGTGTGGAGTGCCTGGGACCCACGTCTGAGCATCCCCAGCGCACTTATGGCGAATTTGCAAACAAAACAGGTGATGGACCGAATGTGGATCAATGTCACACATTCACCCCAGTCCAAAGATCTGGGCCCAAATCCATCGTTTTTTTGCACTCCACACCACCCTAGGTTAGACAATGACGATATGCAAATCAGCTCTGACCCTGTGCCCCATGGGAACAGTCCAGTCCAAACTACAAAAGCCATGTCCTTCCCAGAACGGAATCAAGCATCCGAGGACCGGACCGGTTTCGAGGTAACACCTCTAATCAGCCTGGCTAGCTTGACTCCAGTGGTCTGAGCATTCCCAGCACACTTATGGCGAAATTTGCAAACAAAACAGGTGATGGACAGAATGTGGATCAATGTCACACATTCACCCCAGTCCAAAGATCTGGGCCCAAATCCATCGTTTTTTTGCACTCCACACCACCCTGGGTTAGACAATGGCGATATGCAAATCAGCTCTGACCCTGTGCCCCATGGGAACAGTCCAGTCCGAACTACAAAAGCCATGTCCTTCCCAGAACGGAATCAAGCATCCGAGGACCGGACCGGTTTCGAGGTAACACCTCTCATCAGCCCGGCTAGCTTGACTCCAGTGGTGTGGAGGTCCTGGGACCCACGTCTGAGCATCCCCAGCGCACTTATGGCGAATTTGCAAACAAAACAGGTGATGGACCGAATGTGGATCAATGTCACACATTCACCCCAGTCCAAAGATCTGGGCCCAAATCCATCGTTTTTTTGCACTCCACACCACCCTGGGTTAGACAATGGCGATATGCAAATCAGCTCTGACCCTGTGCCCCATGGAAACAGTCCAGTCCGAACTACAAAAGCCATGTCCTTCCCAGAACGGAATCAAGCATCCTAGGACCGGACCGATTTCGAGGTAACACCTCTCATCAGCCCGGCTAGCTTGACTCCAGTGGTGTGGAGTGCCTGGGACCCACGTCTGAGCATCCCCAGCGCACTTATGGCGAATTTGCAAACAAAACAGGTGATGGACCGAATCTGGATCAATGTCACACATTCACCCCAGTCCAAAGATCTGCGCCCAAATCCATCGTTTTTTTGCACTCCACACCACCCTGGGTTAGACAATGGCGATATGCAAATCAGCTCTGACCCTGTGCCCCATGGGAACAGTCCAGTCCGAACTACAAAAGCCACGTCCTTCCCAGAACGGAATCAAGCATCCGAGGACCGGACCGGTTTCGAGGTAACACCTCTCATCAGCCCGGCTAGCTTGACTCCAGTGGTGTGGAGTGCCTGGGACCCAAGTCTGAGCATCCCCAGCGCACTTATGGCGAATTTGCAAACAAAACAGGTGATGGACCGAATGTGGATCAATGTCACACATTCACCCCAGTCCAAAGATCTGAGCCCAAATCCATCGTTTTTTTGCACTCCACACCACCCTGGGTTAGACAATGGCGATATGCAAATCAGCTCTGACCCTGTGCCCCATGGGAACAGTCCAGTCCAAACTACAAAAGCCATGTCCTTCCCAGAACGGAATCAAGCATCCGAGGACCGGACCGGTTTCTAGGTAACACCTCTCATCAGCCCGGCTAGCTTGACTCCAGTGGTGTGGAGTGCCTGGGACCCACGTCTGAGCATCCCCAGCGCACTTATGGCGAATTTGCAAACAAAACAGGTGATGGACCGAATGTGGATCAATGTCACAGATTCACCCCAGTCCAAAGATCTGGGCCCAAATCCATCGTTTTTTTGCACTCCACACCACCCTGGGTTAGACAATGGCGATATGCAAATCAGCTCTAACCCTGTGCCCCATGGGAACAGTCCAGTCCGAACTACAAAAGCCATGTCCTTCGCAGAACAGAATCAAGCATCCCAGGACCGGACCGGTTTCGAGGTAACACCTCTCATCAGCCCGGCTAGCTTGACTCCAGTGGTGTGGAGTGCCTGGGACCCACGTCTGAGCATCCCCAGCGCACTTATGGCGAATTTGCAAACAAAACAGGTGATGGACCGAATGTGGATCAATGTCACACATTCACCCCAGTCCAAAGATCTGGGCCCAAATCCATCGTTTTTTTGCACTCCACAGGGTCAGAGCTGATTTGCATATCGCCATTGTCTAACCCAGGGTGGTGTGGAGTGCAAAAAAATGATGGATTTGGGCCCAGATCTTTGGACTGGGGTGAATGTGTGACATTGATCCACATTCTGTCCATAACCTGTTTTGTTTGCAAATTCCGCCATAAGTGCGCTGGGGATGCCCAGACGTGGGTCCCAGGCACTCCACACCACTGGAGTCAAGCTAGCCGGGCTGATGAGAGGTTTTACCTCGAAACCGGTCCGGTCCTCGGATGCTTGATTCCGTTCCGGGAAGGACATGGCTTTTGTAGTTTCGACTGGACTGTTCCCATGGGGCACAGGGTCAGAGCTGATTTGCATATCGCCATTGTCTAACCCAGGGTGGTGTGGAGTGCAAAAAAACGATGGATTTGGGCCCAGATCTTTGGACTGGGGTGAATGTGTGACATTGATCCACATTCTGTCCATCACCTGTTTTGTTTGCAAATTCCGCCATAAGTGCGCTGGGGATGCCCAGACGTGGGTCCCAGGCACTCCACACCAGTGGAGTCAAGCTAGCCGGGCTGATGAGAGGTGTTACCTCGAAACCGGTCCGGTCCTCGGATGATTGATTCCGTTCCGGGAAGGACATGGCTTTTGTAGTTCGGACTGGACTGTTCCCATGGGGCACAGGGTCAGAGCTGATTTGCATATCGCCATTGTCTAACCCAGGGTGGTGTGGAGTCCAAAAAATGATGGATTTGGGCCCAGATCTTTGGACTGGGGTGAATGTGTGACATTGATCCACATTCTGTCCATCACCTGTTTTGTTTGCAAATTCCGCCATAAGTGCGCTGGGGATGCCCAGACGTGGGTCCCAGGCACTCCACACCACTGGAGTCAAGCTAGCCGGGCTGATGAGAGGTGTTACCTCGAAACCGGTCCGGTCCTCGGATGCTTGATTCCGTTCTGGGAAGGACATGGCTTTTGTAGTTCGGACTGGACTGTTCCCATGGGGCACAGGGTCAGAGCTGATTTGCAAATCGCCATTGTCTAACCCAGGGTGGTGTGGAGTGCAAAAAAACGATGGATTTGGGCCCAGATCTTTGGACTGGGGTGAATGTGTGACATTGATCCACATTCTGTCCATCACCTGTTTTGTTTGCAAATTCCGCCATAAGTGCGCTGGGGATGCCCAGACGTGGGTCCCAGGCACTCCACACCACTGGAGTCAAGCTAGCCGGGCTGATGAGAGGTGTTACCTCGAAACCGGTCGGGTCCTCGGATGCTTGATTCCGTTCCGGGAAGGACATGGCTTTTGTAGTTCGGACTGGACTGTTCCCATGGGGCACAGGGTCAGAGCTGATTTGCATATCGCCATTGTCTAACCCAGGGTGGTGTGGTGTGCAAAAAAATGATGGATTTGGGCCCAGATCTTTGGACTGGGGTGAATGTGTGACATTGATCCACATTCTGTCCATCACCTGTTTTGTTTGCAAATTCTGCAATAAGTGCGCTGGGGATGCCCAGACGTGGGTCCCAGGCACTCCACACCACTGGAGTCAAGCTAGCCGGGCTGATGAGAGGTGTTACCTCGAAACCGGTCCGGTCCTCGGATGCTTGATTCCGTTCCGGGAAGGACATGGCTTTTGTAGTTTGGACTGGACTGTTCCCATGGGGCACAGGGTCAGAGCTGATTTGCATATCGCCATTGTCTAACCCAGGGTGGTGTGGAGTGCAAAAAAATGATGGATTTGGGCCCAGATCTTTGGACTGGGGTGAATGTGTGACATTGATCCACATTCTCTCCATCACCTGTTTTGTTTGCAAATTCCGCCATAAGTGCGCTGGGGATGCCCAGACATGGGTCCCAGGCACTCCACACCACTGGAGTCAAGCTAGCCGGGCTGATGAGAGGTGTTACCTCGAAACCGGTCCGGTCCTCGGATGCTTGATTCCGTTCCGGGAAGGACATGGCTTTTGTAGTTCGGACTGGTCTGTTCCCATGGGACACAGGGTCAGAGCTGATTTGCATATTGCCATTGTCTAACCCATGGTGGTGTGGAGTGCAAAAAAACGATGGATTTGGGCCCAGATCTTTGGACTGGGGTGAATGTGTGACATTGATCCACATTCTGTCCATCACCTGTTTTGTTTATTAATTATTCCAAGGCAGGCAGTCGCCATTTTGAAGTCTGAGAAAGACCGAGAAGCTGATACTCTCTTAGAAAGATTGAAGTTATTTTAGTTGGAGCAGCTGGCGAGCTTTGACATTAAGATCACAGCATACAGAGTGAAGCAGTTAGTTGAGGGAACGAATACCAGAGTGGCAGAAACTGAGTTATAAGATTGAAGCCGAGAAGTGAAGATGGTCCGTGATTAAGAGGAGAGAGGAGTAGTGTAGAACAGCCAGAGAGAAAGCAGCTGATAAGAGGAAGGTTCCAGTGACTTGGAGGGAAGCAAAGGAGACAGAGCATAGCGGTGCAGATGTGTATCCGTGACTGCAGAGGTGTGACCCTAAGATGAGCCAAGGCACAGACGAGAAGGGAACCCAGATGACTGCTGAGTCCAGACTTCATATTAATAAGGTGATGTCGACCCTTTCTTATTAGCGTGCACACATTCTAACCTTTCATTTTCCTTTGCAGGCTATATGTTATAGTATAGTGTTATATTGTTATTGTTATTGTGATAAATAAAGTACCCCAGTTCTTAGTGAACCAGCATGTGCCTCTTGTTCTTGTATAGTTAAGGTAACCTGTTCTTCTAGTCAGGTACTGTTTCACGAACGGACGCTACCCCCGATCAGGTAAATGGTAACTGAATAATGAGGGAGAGAGGAGCCCTTGAAATAGAGAATAAGTTGTACATTGTATAATTTGGCTATCATTGTGTGATCTATAATATTGTAGTATTGTACCTCTAGTAAATAGCGAGAGATTCCCCAACATGAAGAGCTAACGGTATTCATAGGAAAGTGATCGTCGTTATGAGGCCACGTTAATGAGAGCACCAGGGGGGACACTGGTGTTTATACCCACAGGATTGTGGCTTGTAAGAGAAGTAAGCGAGCACCAGGGGGGACACTGGTGTTTATACCCACAAGATTGTGGCTTGTAAGGAAAAAGAGAGGGCATCAGGGGGGATACTGATGCCTGTACCCACAGTATTGTGGCTTAAGCGAGCACTGGTTGCAATCAGTGTGCAATGGTAAATAATCAGAACTGCCCTAGGGTAGAATAGTCTAGGTCTGAGTTGCCGTGAGACTATATGGTATGAGTGTGGTATTGTAGAAGACTTAGGCATGTATATTGCTAATTCCCCATCTTTGGGTAGGAGACATAGATACCTGTTGTAAATAGGTCCTAAGGAGGGAGGTGGTTACGTTTCAGCTGGGTTGGTGGTGCTCTGGCGAGCTGATTCTATCTGGTCCGAGAATCCGGTCGTTACAGCGACAAACAAGATGGCTGCCAATACTTCCTGGTTTGGAGTGCTGACAGACAGTTGACAGCCTTTCAGCATGCAGCGCGTGCTCGTAATTGTACAGATTTCCGTACGCGTACGCCGCGATTTAAAAAAAAATTTAATAAAAAATAGAGCTTAACCGCATCACTGCTGCAGCGATTTTTGCGCTGTGCAGCTTTTTTTTAAAAGCCGCGTTACATGACGGGCTCAGCTCGTCATTAGCACACGCCACCCGTGGCTGATGACGAGCTCAGCTCGACATCAGCATCGAAGGGGTTAAACATCCATGTACGACCCCCTGAGAAAGCCTAGAGGGTCAGAATGTTTCTAGCCTGCCCCCTTCCCTTACTTCTCAACTTTGTTTTACTGTTTTCTTGTGACTCAGTTCTACCGGGGCACAAGATGGCCACCAACACTTCCTGGTTTCGAGTGTTGACAGACAGTTGACAGCCAATCAGCATGCAACTCGTGCTCGTAATTGAACGGAATTCTGTACGCGTGCTGAACTCCGTCTCTAGATATCGCTATGATTTTACTTGCAATTTTCTCAGAAACTACTGAACGGATTTCCACCATGTAACAAAAGCACAATCTGCGAACCAAACTCTACCTCTCTGCCAAATTTCATGTAATTCCGTTCAGCCCTTCTTGGCTGTAGCACTGGCTAAAGGTCCCTATGGAAAATTGCATGGGGAAAACACGTTTTGGGACCTCCTTTTTTTCTCAGCCCCCACTTGACGAATCACTCCCAAACTTTCAGGGAAGGAGCAGGCCATTTTCTTGGAAAAATTCACAAAGATTCATCCACCGGCGCCAAAGTTATTCCAAATAGAATGTTGTGGATTTCCTATGGAAGCTATGTCCTAACTATAACTACCTACCGGCGACCGCCAGTAGGTAATATATATGTATCTAAACACCTGGCTGTCACTCCAACTCCAAGGAAAAATGAGTGTGGACCCAAGTAAGTGCAAATTACGTTTATTTGCTGAAGTCTGCCATGACACGTTTCTGCCGAACTAGCGACCTTGCTCACATGACAATGTTTAGACTGTACCACCGCCTTTTAAAGTTCTATAGCAAACACACAAACAATGGAAATAGAAGACATATTTCCGCATTGGTTTGTATCCGTGCTTAAATGCCTAAATAGATTGAGACATATTTGATACTATATATAAAGTTGTAATGGCTGTAAAATACATAGGTGTTCAACATTGTATACAAGACATCAATGCCTGTTATAGATATCAAACAAAGTCAATTTTCAACAGTAGCTGCTTAAATGCTTAAGTCAGGTGAGCCCCTATCTAGTCCATAGTTTAAAATTAAGTGACTTATAAAAAGTGCCTCCTCCTAATATAGTGGAAATGAAAGCTGAAAAAATAGGTACCTTTCCGAAACGTCACTCAAAAATTCAGAACAAATTACTGATTGGGCTTATTGCTCTTTTTTAGGCATGGAAATCCTACACTTATTTAGGCATTATCCATTCTAACCAAATACAGTCATGGCCACTGACATCCATCCATCCGCGTCACGAGTTCTGGGATAACCAGACTCTTAAGCCTTTAAGATTTCCCCTTGCTTGGATTATTGATTTCTCTAAGAACTCATTTATTATGCATGAACATCTATTTCTTAGGGGTCCATTCATGACGGTCCTTTGCCCGACTTTTATGTCAATACTGGCATTCCTAAACACCTTCAAGGTATAAATATACCTTCACTTGCCATGGCAAGTCATGACTGTATACTTGCACGGCTCGCCACTGCAAGTTCGGAAGGAATTTGAGTCCCCCCTTGACGCACTGAGCAGATGCTGTCATCCTCCTCACATGGGAATCCACCTCCAGTGTTTCTGACTCCCCTTGGAGATCGAGACCCAGAAAGAGATTCCAACCTCTCTTATTCTAAGGTATGGTGGAGACTAGAACCTAGAGGGACATGTGGCAAATCTTGGTAACACCAATCCTAACTATAGCTAAACTAGACTATAGAAAAACAGCACCTACTTCTTACCTCGTACAGCACTTAGGTTAGGTACACTGGGGTAGAACTAGTTAGCAGCACCAGACCAGTATTAACATTTTAGCCTGTGTTATTTATGTATGTATTTTTATGAATATATGTCAGAGCTGCAAATCATGATATTGCAGTATTATTTTATATTACTGCCAACACTGTACGTATTATACTTTGCATTCTGTCTTATGATTGTAGCAGTTCATATCCCTTGCACAAGAAATGAGACTGTTCAATAAACCTTTTTTATTGAAACACCTGTCTACCTATTTCTGTGTAAACTGTGTATAAACTAAGCATGCACGATTGACTGAGTGAATCTGTTATCTATTTTTTCCACGATTCTGAGACTATTCCGATTCTAAGGGAAACAAATTTGTCATATTTATGTGGTTGTCAGAAACTAATCCTTTCCTGTTTATTCGAGAAGTTTCTAGTGATCTCTGAGTTAGCTGGCACACACAAGTAATTAGGTTTAATGTACTCAATAGAGGCATACTGATCTCAGTCCTATGCCACAACTATAGTGTATATTATTCCAATGCGCAGAGCCTATCAGGGATATTGTAACTACACTACAATCGCCCCCAAAGCAAGGAACCAACACATATCCTTTTCCTGCGAACCTTTTGTTTGTTTTGCATTATGCATTCAGGTACTTTTGTGAGAACTGTGTCACTTTCATCATCAACTTGAATTAAGTAACTTCTACCATCTTTAAGTCTAATTGAGGATTTTTTGCTGTTTGTGGTCTTGTGTTAAGTCTATATAAAGAATACTTATTTTTATAAAACCTGTGTGGTGTCCATCTGTAGTGTTTTCACTGTATTTCAATGCATTACTGTGTGTATTCACAAATGCTTAACACACTGCCTATGAGATAATCCTGTCTGCTCGTGCCAAGCTACCAAGGGGGTGGGCAGGGGTTATCCAGTAGTGTAATGCCCTTCGCCTGACTTAGAAGCAAGGGTCCCTATTGGTCAGAGGGGTATACCATTGCCAACTAGAGACCCCGAGTTCTAACACAGGCCTACACTTCTTTGAACAAGACATTTAAGGGGTAAACCAAGGGTCTATACCCCGTTGGAGTGAACACCTGGCAATAAAGCGAATTCCAAATAGCAGGCTGAGGGTGCAGGACCCTTATCAGTGTGCTTACAATGATATTTAGTGCAAAATTGTCTTGAGCACTTGCAAAGTAGACATATTTCTTGCCTCTACTTCAGCAGCAATATGTGCACCAGTGGTTTCTGTGTTATAGTGCAACTATCACTATTGTCACTATTTCCTGAGAAGCGTGGAGTTGATATGCATTCCAGTTGGTGGACCAAAATGTAAGTACATATATTTTTTCTGCTATGTAATGTGTCTGATGTTACCATGGTAAAATTTAGGGTCCATTAAGTATAGGTCACTATGATATTTAGTTCACAATAGTATAGAAGTGTCTTCCCTTTTATTAATAAAGATTACTCCAATCATTATGTGTATTTCTCCAATTTTGTTTTTCAATATTTTTCCTTTTTTCTTTTTCCGTACGATTTGAATCAGTCTACTCTTTCAAACACAAACACTGTATTAAGTTTTTTCCTATATGATTGATACAGCCATGAGAAAGCCTCACGCCTATTAGTCCTGGGAGGTAAAATACGTGTTAGCTGTCCTTCAATTTCACTGAATAATGGATTGCCATTCTGGAAAAAGAAAAAGGGAAATATATAATAAAACACAATTTGCGAAATATACACATACGGATTGGAGTAAGCTTTATTAATAAAAGGGAAGACACTCCTACACTTCCTTGAACAAGACAATTATTGGGTAAACCAAGGGTCTTTACCCCGTTGGAGTGAACACCTGGCAATAAAGAGAAATTCCAAATAGCAGGCACAGGGTGCAGAACCCTTATTAGTGTTTTTTTAGATTTAGTGCAAAATTGTCTTGGGCACTTGCAAAATGTACAAATCCCTTGCCTATAGTGCAGCAGCAACATGTGCACCCGTGGCTTCTGTGTTATAGTGTGTCTATCATTATTGTCACTATTACCATAGGTAAGAGAAATGAGTCCCTGGGAAGCATGGAGTTGAAATGCATTCCTGAAACATCATGTGATTACATGGCTGGTGCTACACATGTGCTCCAAAGAAATTATTTCTGCTGCTGACATGTGCAATTTCCAGTTTTGCTTGTGATTACAGTACCAATTTCATACAAAAAGAGACTGTTGCTCAGCTCAAGGCCCTTGCACAGCTGTCATTTCCAGTCAAGCGTTTGTACTGTGGTGTATTTGCTTCTCATATATGTGTAAAATAGTTTAATAATGTTCAGTATTTTTTATGTCTTGTAGCTGGACCACCCCCTTACACAGACACAGAGATGGCCAACTTCAGCAATCCAAACTTCAACTGTGAGTGCCTTAATCTGCGTAATAAGTGTGTTGCAAGGAGGGAGTGTCATGTCAGATGTGTTGGGAATTGTCTGATTCATTGTGCATCCTACTTACAATTTTGACTGCTTGAAAAATTGGAATAGGTAATAGATAAATGTCGCAACATGTTCCATATGTTTCAGTATCAGGCTAGTTTTGATGAGTACAATAAGTCTATCTTGAAATGGCAAATGAAAGTTGTGTGTCAGGTCGCCATTTTTCAAGTGTCTGACAATGCCAATGTATGTGGTAATGGAAGGACAATATTTAATAATTAGGATATGATTGCTACAAGTTGCATATTCCCTCCGCATGCCGACTAGATGTGTACATGAATTTAGTGGTGGCATGGTCCACCATAGAGAGGCATCATGTCAAATATGAAAAAGTTCACATGCCACTGTATAATGTGGTGTACATTTCCTGCATCCATTGTAACATATCATGCTTAAGAGGTTATCTATATAGGTAGAAATGTGTCTTGAAATGGCTCCTTGTCCCATCAATTCCAAAACATTGTGACACAAGTAATGTGCTATCAAGGCATGCCATATCTGAAAGTGTAAAATGCCTATGGCATGACAGTCATCACAGGATGCCCAAGGTCCCAAGATCCACCAATACACAGTCAATGTGAAATTGTGTCCCAATCGATGGGTACTGAAACTAATATGCTCCCAAACATACCCTGTATGGAGATGGAAAATATTACATTTTCCTATGGTCTTGGTATAGCACATTCCTTCAAATACGTTACCTTTGGAAAAAGTCCCATCTACATTAGCTATTCTAGATATAGGTATCTGTGTAGTCAATCAAAGCAGCAAGGTGTATGTTGGCTGTTGGGGTAACTGACTGAGCTGTAATAAAAATATGAGAATTCCTAATGTTGTTATGTGTACCTACTCAAAAACAACGTGGACGGACCCACAGGTGAATTGTTAAAAAAGGACAATTGTCCTGTAGATATAGGGGAGATCGTCAAGATCCCGAGAAATCCGGAGCAGGTTTGAAGGGTGGGTGGCAAGCCTTGATGAATGTTTCATTACAGGTACACCTCTTCCAGGATCTATGAAAGCTACTTCAAAGACATAGCTTGTGTTTTAAACCAGACGATGGATCCGTAAGTACAGTTAAACCACTGCATGCACAACAGTACACCTTTGTGTGTGTGCTGAAGAAAAAAACACGAGGCATAGTTTTGCCACAGCACCATTTTTTCAGATTTTATGTTCCTGAAGAAAGCCTCCAAACTATTTTTTGAGGCAGAAACATTGTAACCAGCACCAGCTGGATAACGAGGACCATTTTCTTGTCTTCACTTTATTCCCCTGTTTTCTTTTTAACATGTCCTGGGCTGCCTAACCTTAAAAATAATTATCAACAAGGAGTCCCGGAGGCATTTTGAACCTCACCACTTTTGGAGCACCTGTCAAAACAAAACAACCCCCCCTCCACCGTAATTCAGGCATTGACGCACAGCTGGGATGCATTTGTCTGCCCATTTGGGAACCCGATGATGAAGCATGCAACCAACTATGTTGTTGGGTGAGGGTTCTTCTTAATAACCCTAGTGGTTCCTGGCACCCCTAGATCTACAGGACAATTGTCCTTGTTTAACAATTCACCTTGGGGTCCTTGATGTTGTAGAGTGTCAATTAGGGGAAACGGATAAACCCTGTTACTAATCCTCTCTCTCTCTCTAGTTTCTTATGTTATGTGTACCTAGTCTGTCTATGTCTGACATTTGATGTAACCTTGTTTCAGAGACAACATGAAAGGTACACTACCAGCACTTCCAATTGGTTGCAAAATCGTACAGGGCCATGAAGCATCGGTACCAGACTGAAAAGGCACAGAGGCAGTTGTCTGTGTTCTCAGGGGCCCACCAACAGCCAGCAGAAGACGTAAGGCCAGCCGCTCACAACTGCCTGCAGAACCATCACCAGCACCGACTCCCAGTATATCTCAGAGTGGGCCATCACACACAATAGCACCCACACAACAGCGTGCAGGAGGGCATGCACATTTTGAGGTTGACATGTGCAAATAATTATCAGACATTAAACTCCGCATGGCAGTGGTGGAACAAAGGTGTACCAGGCTCTCGAGGAAGCATTGGGCAGGGCAAACGTTACCACACACCATGTTCCATCCATCTTTTTCAGCCTGCGTGGAGGCACACTTGTTTAGATTAAATGTTTAGCTAGTTTATGTTTGGGTATAGTTAGATTTGTCCTGTCTTAAGATGTGACTTAAGGGGGGTGTGGAGTTGAAGTTTAAAATGTCAAGGAAAGTGTGTAGGTTAAGATAAGCTAAGTTAAGGTAGGGTTAAGTGTAGATAGGATAATGTAGTGTAGTATAAATTAGGATAGGTTTTTAGCATAGGTCAGATAGGCATAGATCTAATGACTTCATATTTCAAATAAATTTCCTACTTTGATACATAAATGTGTATGTAATGGATTACTGTGTATCACTGATCTATTCTCAGCTGAAGCAGTATACATACACTAGTCTTAACTAGTAGTGTCAGCCAAAAAGTTTGAGTGGTTTTATGATCTGAGTACAGGGATATGTCATACTACTATTAATTCACATGATCTGACATGCAGACATTGTTGACTAGGGGATGTTGATTTTCTCAATGCATGATGACAGAGTACTCATTTTGAAGTCAAATATGAGATCAATGTGTTTTTCAAATTCAAGATGTCTTGGAGGGATGTTTTGCCCTAAGACATCTGCACATATAGTTGGTATGTTGACTGGTACACTGATTCCTACCTCATAACCTCTTACATTTGCTACGTGTACCTGTCAACGAAATGTGGTATCTTTCACTAGTAACCAAGTCTGGACATGACACTTGTGGGTTGGCTAATATTACCTTTCACATTGTCTGCATGACACCCGTTGTTCATTATTGTGGTCACCTTCAGCATGCACCCAGTTCTAATCACATAATAGGTGCTTCTAACATTTGCCAATTATTCACTTCCTAGCATTGTCTCAGACTCTGCTCACACAATGATGTCCCTTTTTATAGTTTCTGATATAGTGGCCACACTGGTTATCCAAATTGTCATCCTTTTTCTGACTCATAGTGACAAACAACACACAACAAGTGATTTATGGTGCATTTATTTACATGTGCAGTTTTTATTTGGCCACACAGTACAGGTCAAAGGATGAAAACCTCACAGGAGGCTAGAATCCAGTGGATGTCCTAACAGAGTCCTTGTGGGGAACATGGTATGGGACATGTTGAGGATAAGGAATACATCAGTCAGGAGAATGACTGCTGTGTCACTGTGGAGTATACGCTACATTGGCGGTCCACAAATGTCTAAGGTGAACAGGGCACAGTCAAAATGGGGACAGTGATAGCACATGTTCCCAAGGCATGTTGGTGAGCAGAGGGCTAAGTAGAAAATGGACAGATGGCACAGTTGAATGATACCACAGACTTTTTCTTTGATAAGATGTGCCGTCCAATTCTTCCTTCTCTGATGTGTGTGGTGGCTACTGTGAGGTAGGTTTTGTAGTTATGGAACGCGAGGGAGGCACAGACAGATAATGGGCAGAAGATGTGGATGCAATGCCTGCAACCGCTTTTATCTGTGTCAAAACATGAGTTATCGGGGAGCGTGGTCTCACGCTGTGGGAAGATGGCGCCTTAACTGTAAGCTCCGTGTGACTGCAGAGCTTTTCACACAAATGCAGCCTGCTTTTCTGTGTCCACAGGAGTTTTGATGAAGGATTATAGCGGCTGAATGCTCAGAGAGCACTTCCTTGTGTTTTCTTTGCATTGACCTGATGCGGTGACCCAGCGCTGAGGACGTTGTCTCTCCCTCATTGTCCTGTGAGTGGTGGCCGCCATTTTGTATCGGCTGTTCGTCTCATCCAAATTCAAAGGTAACTGGCGTTTCAGTACAATAACGCGCGGCAACGTGTAATTCATTTTCTCTTTCTGATACCCTGCTTAACTTCACAAATGAGGTTGTTATTAGCATTTTCACTTCTATACCTCCGTTTTCAGTCAGCAATAAGGTTTTATTATCTGCATAATTTATTCACAAGAGCTTGGAATGAGAGGGAATTTCAGCAGCAGTTGCAGCGTTGCAAGACAATTACTTCCATGCTGTCAACATCGTTTTTCAGCGCTTTCAGTCAAAATTTTTCTTTATTTTTTTTCCTCATAGGCATTGATACTTGCCAACGTTTCCTTAGTTGGCATAATTCATTATCCAAACTATGAACTGAAGGGCATTATGTTAGTAAATGTAGCATTTTTGTAGTACAAGCCTTTCATGTTTTTAGTCACTCCTCTTAGCCTCATGTAGGCTTGTAAATTACCACATTCCCTTTAGCCTCTTATATATTCATTGCGAGTGCATTTTTGAGTGCTGATAGGAGGGTGACTCAAAGAAGTGTTCTCATTTGACGTATGGACAGACTGAGAACGCTTTAAAGATAAATTCTCGCTCACCACAGCATATGAAGATGGCTAATGAAACTCTGATCTCCGCAAAAAACTCGTCAACAGGTACAAAACCCAAGAGAGTAAAAATGATCCTCCTTCACCCATTCATTCCTCTCAAAACCCTGTTCTTGATAATATTTTGGATGAAGTGAGGGGTCTTAAGACTTTTATGACCACGACTAACGAGAAACTTCAACAAATTGAGTATAGATGGATTAATATGGAAGCCAAGGTGTTGGATTTGGAGCAATGTATTAGTGATATCCAGGATGTTTCTACAAAAATTCCGTCTTTGGAACAAGAAATCCATTGTTTAAAGCTTCATATAGAGGACCTGGAAAATAGAAATAGACGTAATAACCTACATCTTTATGGTCTTCCAGAAAATCTTGAGGGACAGGATATGCTTCTTTTTCTAAAGAAATTCCTACCAAAACTCTTGGACCTTCAATCTGTACCTGCATTAAATATCCAACATGCGCATAGACTTGGTCGAATACAACCCCATGCTTCCAAACCCAGAGGAATAATTATGCTGTTCTTAGAATTTACAGATGTAATGCGAGTCCTTTCCGCAGCTAAAGCCAAGCGTAACCTCAAATGGTCTGGTCACAACATCTTCATATCTCAAGACTTATCTAATGCCACCAATGCTAGAAGGAAATAATTTTTGGCTCTATGCCCACAGATGAGACAATTGAGTATCCGTTATGGCATTCTTCATCCTTGTCTGTGTAAAATTACTCATAATGGGTCCATGCACTTGTTTGATGATCCTGTCAAATTGAGATCCTTTCTCCACAGCTTTTCTGCCAATTATATGGGAGGTCCTTCCTCCCGTCCTCAAGTGCTCCTGTGGCTCATTTTGATTATCCTTCTCTTCTTGGCTGTCAGCAATTTGTTTTTTCAGGTATCTTTCTTCATAGATCTAGACTTCTGTCCTTGATCTATCTTCCTTTTCTTCTCTTTTTCTTCTCTTTCTCATTTGTGTTCATCTTGTGCTATTTTTCTTTCTTGCTAATGTTTCATTTGGTGCATGTGCTTTGTAGGTTGGTTTGTTTCTTTGCAACATATTTCCCTTATGTTATTCATATGTGGTGTCATTTTCTTTTTAGATATATTCCTGATGTGTATCAACTTTTAATGTATAACCCTACCATCCCTCCTTCATGTCTAAGTTTGTAACGTGGAACGTACGTGGCCTTGGACATCCCGTCAATAGACAAAAGGTACTCTCTCACTTATCCAAACTCAATTCT
The DNA here is from genome assembly GCF_964263255.1 of Lissotriton vulgaris. Taxonomy (NCBI): domain Eukaryota; kingdom Metazoa; phylum Chordata; class Amphibia; order Caudata; family Salamandridae; genus Lissotriton; species Lissotriton vulgaris. The sequence continues at coordinate 413,133,318 of NC_141695.1, forward strand.
CAGATATCTTTTCTTCAAGAGACACATTGTACTGATGCAGAATCAGTCAAACTAAAAAGGCAATGGGTGGGACAAGTTGTTTATTCTCCTGCTTCTAGCAAAAAAGGGGGTGTTGCTATATTATTTCATAAATAGTTACCTGTACAAATTTTGTCTACACAAAATGATCGTGATGGAAGCTGGGTAATGGCCAAAGTTGTAATTGAAACCAAAATACTGGTATTGCTGAACATTTATGGCCCAGTTAAATCAGATCCTCAATTTTGGACTGATATCAAAATGTTACTCTCCTCCATTGACTGACCTAACATTATTATTGCAGGTGATTTTAATCATTGGATTAATCCCTTCTCTGATAGACAATCTAAATGCAAATTTAATCCTGATAAATCCCACAAAGCTTTCCAATTGGCCATTACCTCTCGATCATTATATGATGTTTGGAAAACTTGTAACCCTGATTCTTTTGAGTATACTTTTTCTTCCAATGTCCATCAAACTTGTTCCAGGATTGATTCTATTTTGGTTAGCAAATCCTTTCTTCCATCTGTTCACTCATCCGAAATTGGGTCTATTTACATTTCCGATCATGCACCAGTCCATGCTGTCCTTGACTTATCCATTAATTCGCCAGATTTTAGCCATTGGAAATGTAATAACTTTTTGTTATCTGACACTATTTTCATTAAAGAAGCCACTACTTTTATTGATGAATATTTCAAGTTTAATAATCCATCAGACACTTTCTTTTCCAATAATTGGGATGCTTTTAAGGCTTCTTTTCATGCCTTTACTATTTCTTATATCTCTAGGAAAAAGAAAACTAATCGGAAAAAACATGAGGACCAATTACAACAACTTAAATTATTGGAAAATACGTATTTTACGTCCAAATCCCCTAAAACTCTCAATGAATTGATTGCCGCTAAATCTGAACTTAAAAAACTTGCAACAGTTGAAGCATGTAATATTCGGCTAAAAGTTAAATCTAAGTATCACGGAGGTCAGAACAAGGGGGTAAAATGTTAGCAAACTATTTAAAAATTAAGTCTGAACGTAAAAACATTGGTAATATCATGAATGACTCTACGAACACCTTAGTGACACCTGATGATGATATTGCTGATGTTTTTCATAACTATTATCAATTACTCTATACTGATAACACGCATCCCTCTAATCAAAATATAGATACGTTTTTTAGGGGCCTTCCATCTCCCCGTCTTTGCCTGATGAATTCCGCTTATTGGAGGGCAAAGTTACCCCCCAAGAGATTACCAAGTCTATTAAATCTTTGAAAAAATCAAAAGCCCCTGGCCCTGATGGTCTTCCCGTGGAATTTTACTCTACTTTTCCTCCATTTCTGTCTCCAAACTGCTACAGCTCTTTAATTCTTTTATTGATAATGGTAAAACCTCTGGTTCTTTTATGGATGCTCTAATAATCCTCATCCCTAAACCTGATAAGGATCATTCCCTTTGTAAGAATTACAGACCTATATCATTGATTAACTATGTTTGTAAAATATTTGCTAAGATTCTGGCATCTCCTCTCGAACATATTATTCCAATGCTAATAAAAACAGATCAAGTTGGATTTGTGAAGGGCAGATTAGCATCGGACAATGCTAGAATGTTTGCAAACATCATCTCCTACGGCAATAAATCAAATCTCCCCCTTGCAGCGTTGTCTGTGGATGCCGAAAAGGCTTTTGATCATATTAATTGACAATTCATGTTCAAAACTCTTGAATGGTTTGGCTCTGGGCCTACATTAATTTCCTACGTCAAACTATTATACTCCTGTCCACGTGCTAGTATTTTTGTAAATAAGCGTTTTTCTACATTTTTCTCCTTATCTAGAGGCACGCGCCAGGGTTGTCCCCTTTCTCGCTTACTCTTTCTTTTATGTCTTGAACCCTCTCTTGAACGCATACAAGTTATTACTCATATTTCAGGTTTTTCACATAATTCTATTGAAACAAAAATATTAGCTTATGCTGAAGATATTTTAGTCTATATGTCTAATCCCCTTACTTCCTTACCTCCATTCATGGATGAAGTTAAGTTGTATTCAGGTATATTTGGTTATAAGTTGAACCTCTCTAAGACTGAACTTTTACCCCTAAATTCTTTATGTTATCGAAATATGTTTTCAGATACTAATTTTGCTTGATGCCCCACTAAAATCAAGTACCTTGGTATTTGGTTTTCTACTTCCCTGCCCAAAACAATTAAGGTCACATTTAATGCATTAATCACTAAACTCCAATCACTCTTCCTCACTTGGTCTCTGCTTTTCCTCTCCTGGTGGGGTGGGTTAGACACCATCAAAATGATTATTGTACCACATGTATTATATGCAGTATCTATGTTACCTATTCATATTCCCTTATAATATTTTTCTAAAATTTATTCTATTTGTTCACAATTTTTATGGAATATGAAACACCCACGTATTGCTCTAGCAAAACTTATACGTCCTAAATCTGAAGGTGGTGTACGTTTTCCCAATTTTAAACCTTATCATTCGGCCTTCTTAATTAGACAAGCATTTGCTCAAGCTTATGATTTTGCTGATAATCCTATCCCTAGATGGATTGCTTTTGAGCGTTCTTTGTTAAAGGATTTTTTTTCAGAATGTTGTGTATATGTCAAATTGTACACTTGAATTTAACAATCCTATTTTAAAATATTCCCAGAATTTATTATACAATACTCTCACCTCTGGTCTAACTCATTTTCAATGTTTTTTATCCTCCACCATCTGGTACAACAAATCCCTTAAGTATAAAAGTAAATCATTCCATTACAAATATTGGAAGGAGAAGGGTATTATCTATTTGCACCAATTACTTCACCAAAACTGTTATTCCATTTGTTGAGTTGCAGGAGCAGTTTCAATGATCTAGTTTATGTTTGCATGATTATACTGTAATTTCAGATGCTTTCCAATTAAAGCTTGCCTCCTTTGATATCCCTGTTGATACACCCTCTCTCACTCCACCTACTCCGTTATTTAGTTTATTTACGACACAAAGACCTAAAGCAGCTATTGTATACAATCTATTGTCATTACATGTTTCTGAAAGACCTAAGTCTCCTATTTAAGTTGTGTGGGAAACTGACTTGGACATTTATCTTCCTATTTCGCAAATGGGACAAATTTTGGTCTAAAGTATTTAAAGTTTCTGCTGCTGCTCATGTAACCCAATCCTTGTATTTTATTTACAATAGAGTTGTGATTACACCTGTTTATATTTCCAAGTTTTCCCCTTCCTCTTCTTCATTATGTTGGTCTTGTTCTAATGCTACTGGCACTTTGTGTCATCAACTTTATGAATGTTCTAATGTATTGATATTTTGGAAATCTGTTTAGACCATTTGTATGAAAGTTTTTAACTGTGATTTTACTCTAACGCTACAAAATGTTTTTCTTAGTTCTTCTTCACCTGCTATTGCGGATTCCTCCTCTATTTCCTCACTATTTGACCTTCTTATTGCATTAGCATTCAAAGTTATTTATTTTATCCTCCTGGAAAGATAATTCCAAAATGTCTTCATTAACTTGGTGGAATTTTATATGTGATGAACATAGAATTGCCATTGTGAGGAAACCACTCAACCTCCTTTCTGCTGGGGTCGAAACGTAGACCGTCCTATCAAATGCCCACATGCTCATAGAACAAAATGTATCAATTGAAAATGTACTTATGAGCAATGTATATATAGGAACTAATTGACCTTATTTAGGCTGGAAAAGTCAATCTGTATATATTGTGTATTGTACTTCTGTCATAAACATCTTTGGTGCTGCTTGGCCACCACCCATGGAAACCTACTAACCACAGGCATTTTTAAAAAGCAGACATCCAGGATTTCCAGGGTTTGTCCGCCTTTTGTGAATACTGCTAAGTTATCTTACCCAAAATGCCCTGCAAACCTCAAACTTTGCTGAAATCATGCATTTATGTGCTGAAAATATCTGGAATCAGCCAGAATCCCCCAAAAAATCGTAACACCCAGCATTGCCCCACTTGTGCGCATAAAAATGATACTCCACTTGGGCCCATTTTTCCTCAAAGCTAAAAATTGAACTGTATTTTGGCTATTTCCTTGGTCCCCCTTAGTACATTCAGAATCCTCAGGATGTTGGAAAAAAAGGACAAACATGTGTATACCTTATGTAGCAAATAAGTTATGGAGGCCTAAGCCTGATCTACTGCATATTGACAAAATGGGGCTCAGGCTGGGTAGGAGAAGGCCCAGTAGTCAAATTTTTAAAGTAAAATATCACTTACTCTAAAGTCTGCCAATAGATGAAGTCAGCTGACTCATTGCCCTATGCTATACAAGGTGGTAAATCAAAGCTAATTGTGTTTGACACTACAGCAACAAGCAGATGAGGAGACAGACTGAAAAGTTCACATATTTATGTATGTATAGGAGTATTTATCGCCAGCCCTAAAAACACAGCACTTGAAAATCATTACTCTTTGCATCTCTAGAATTTGTTAATGAATGCGTAAAATTAAAACTTTACATTAAATAAATTATTGTAAGTATTTATCCATGTTGTCCATTAAGATGCCTTCTCATGGAAGGGAACCACTTCAGTTTTTAGCATCTTGTCCTAATGACGACTTTAAAACAAAATAACCGGTTGATTAATATCTTTAAGGACAAACCCTCAGATAGGTGGCACACAAATCATTATTTTTTCAGAGAAAGAATATCCAAATACCAACTTCGCCATTTTATCGTCTACAGTTTAGTCAGCATTATTATATTATTTCTATGACAATATATACTTTTGGGTGAGAGGGTTTCCAACATCTGCCTGGTACTTTCATAAAGGTAAGTAGATGTGGAATTAAGAATTACAAGTCTATGCATCCTTAGATATACTTACATTGTCAATATAGTCTTAGACTTTATTGTGAATGCCACATTTTTGTGGTAGATATTAATGACTAAGATATTGTGTCATAGAAACATTTTTGGGCTGCAGAATAAGATGTCTTTGCGCAATGAGAAAAGTGATAACGATATGCCAAGTAATGATAAAATCCCCATACCTTTACGCATGAAAAGGCTCTTGCTCATGTCAAAATAATCAGTTAGAAGGGAAAAGTTGGCCATTTTGTTGTCCTTCATATTTTCGAAGGTTGCATGTTTTACCACCATATCAATGGCCTGGTCATCCAACTCTTCCCCAAGGAACTTACAGATCATCACCACTGCTCCTCTCAGATCCTGGAAAAACAAATATAAAATCCCATTAACACTAAAAGGGCATAGGTGACTTCAGGTGACTTTGTGGTTGAAAATAGAGCTCCTCATGCACAAAGTTCGACTATGGGTGCAATTTACAAAAGGTAGCCCTTTATTTCTGCTCTCTACACTAATATTTATATGATTGAAGCAACCTAAACTTTGACATTTTATAAGAAGATATTTCTTCTCAAAATTCAACATCGTCAAAGAGCTCTCCAACCCCAACGCCAGAAACAACAACATCACCCCTTCGCAAGACCTCTGCAACTCCCTCGCCTCCTACTTCCACAACAAGATCGCGGACAGACACAACAGCTTCAGCACTCAACTGACGCACGCCATGACCGAACCACCGCCCCCCACCACCACCCTCCGCGCCTGGACCCCGATCAGCACCGAAGACACCGTCCCCACAATGAACTCCATCCACTCCGGATCTCCTACCGACCCCTGCCCTCACCACGTCTTCAACAAGGCAGACGCTGTCATCGCACCCCACCTGCGGGACATCATCAACACCTCTTTCGACACCGCTACCTTCCCGGAGAGCTGGAAGCACGCCGAACTCAGCGCTCTACTAAAGAAGCCATCAGCCGACCCCACCGACCTCAAGAACTACCGCCCCATCTCGCTGCCCCCGTTTCCTGCAAAAGTCATCGAGAAGACCGTCAACAAGCAGCTGGCCGCCTTTCTCGAGACGAACGGATCCCTCGACCTCTCGCAGTCTGGCTTCCGGGCAAACCACAGCACCGAGACCGCCCTGATCGCAGCCACCGATGACATCCGAGCTCTGCTTGACAACGAAGAAACAGCGGCCCTCATCCTCCTAGACCTCTCTGCGGCCTTCGACACTGTCTGCCACCGTACACTAGTGCAGCGACTCCGCAACGTCGGAATCCAGGAGAAGGCACTGGAGTGGATCATCTCCTTCCTCGCCGGTAGGACACAGAGAGCCCACCTCCCCCCGTTCAGATCTGAAGCCACCGAAGTCATCTGCGGCATTCCTCAAGGCTCCTCGCTCAGCCCAACCCTCTTCAACGTGTACATGAGCCCCCTCGCAGACATCGCACGCCAGCACAACCTCAACATCATCTCCTACGCCGACGACACCCAGCTGATTCTCTCCCTCACCAACGACCCCACCACCGCCAAAGCCAACCTCCACGAAGGGATGAAAGAGGTAGCCGAATGGATGAAGAACAGCCGCCTGAAACTGAACTCGGACAAGACGGAAGTCCTCATCCTGGGATCCTCACCCTCTGCCTGGGACGACTCCTGGTTGCCCCCCCCGCCCTGGGCAGCACACCCAAACCAACAGACCACGCACACAACCTGGGCTTCATCCTGGACTCCACCCTCTCCATGACCAGACAAGTTAACGCCGTCTCCTCGTCGTGCTTCAACATCCTGCGCATGCTACGAAAGATCTTCCGGTGGATCCCCACCGAGACCAGGAAGACGGTCACCCAGGCCCTCGTCATCAGCCGTCAGGACTACGGCAACTCCCTCTACGCCGGCACCACCGCCAAACTCCAGAAAAGATGTCAGCAGATCCAGAACGCCTCAGCAAGACGCATCCTGGACATCCCCCACCGCAGCCACATCTCCGGACACCTGAGAGACCTGCACTGGCTCCCGGTCACCAAGAGAATCACCTTCCGACTCCTCACCCAGGCACACAAAGCCCTACACAACCAAGGACCAGGATACTTCAACAGCCCCCTCAACTTCTACGCTCCCAAACGCCAGCTTCGATCAACCGGCCACGCCCTCGCCACCGTCCCCCGCATCTGAAGAGCCACCACAGGGGGACGGTCCTTTTCCTACCTCGCCGTCAAGACATGGAACTCCCTCCCGACCCACCTCCGCCTGACCCAGGACCACCTCGCCTTCAGGAAGCAACTCAAGACCTGGCTGTTCGAGCAGTAGCGGACCCCCCTCCCCTAGCGCCTTGAGACCCTCTGGGTGAGTAGTGCGCTATATAAATGCTTTGATTGATTGACATAGTTATGTATAAAAGCCCCATTTTCACATGTGATTTTTAATATAATACATCTCTTTTGGGAAGTTTTATTGTCAAAGGGTTATGACAACAGCTCTGCATGTAACACCTGCTGTATATTAGCATCACATTTCAGCCTACTGAATATATTGCCTTATTTTCCTGGAGGAAGCAAACATAGATACAACGTGTCACATCTTCAGAGCTCTTGGGAATTGAGGCGTTACATCCAGAGTTGCCAGCTTTAGAACTGGGGAACCAGGTTTGAATCCCGATGTCAGTTCATCATCCTGTGATTCTGGGCAAATTAAATAATCTCCCCTTTCCTAAGTAAAGTTTACCTTTTTTAATATAGCTGACTAAAATATGTTTATACTAGATGAATATATCTCTACGAAGCCGTTAAGTTAGGCACATTGTCTAAACCATATTGCTTCAGATAAATAGCTTAAATCAAAATCTTTCTTATGATCCTAAAATAGGATAGATGTCCAGCCATTGAGGAAATTGCTATTCATACTTTTTAGTGGGCTGCTGCAACAATACTTAGGGTAGTCACAAGAAGGAGAACATTCTGTTCCACACACACACATAAATATAATTATGACAAATCCCCATAGACATAACATGGGATAAATGCAATTTGGGACCCCCCTTTTTTCTCAGCCCCACCTTGACAGATCACCCCAAAACAGTCAACACAGCAGCATATATATATATATATTTTTTAAACCTTTATTGGGAAAGAAGACAGGAGATATCAGCGGTGTACATGCAGAACTGGCACATGAGTGAAGAAAGTACATTCCAGCAACAGTTACAAACAATCAGTGTCCCAAGTCCCGGTCACAATGCGTTACAGACATAATCAGGAGTTTATAGTGGAGTCTGCAAGTAGCATACAATACAATTTCAGAGGTCAATGATGAATCAGAGTACTGTGGATATTAATCCCGCAGATCACGGTGGATCAAATCAAAGTCAATGTGGTTAGAGCTCCCCCACCACTGGCAGCATGCACGGCCGAGGAATCCGCAACACCTTTGACAAAGCACCCAGCAACCAATCTCCACATCTGCGGCGTGCAGCCGGCAACGCCCATCCAGTCACCATTCCATCAGGGCAGAGTGTCAACCCTACCCGCAGTAGTACACACATCTCAAAAGATATAGCTATCTGTTTGTTAAGCATTGCGCTACTAACCAACCCCAACCCGCTCTGCACTTTCTGAATCAGTATCCCGCACAGCCTCGGTCAATAAATAAACCTGCAGCGGACTCCAGAAATCTTTAGGCCTACAGCGCACAGGCATCATTTCAGCATATACATTGTACTGATCCTGACAATATATGACATCGTCCAACCATTCCTTGAATTTCGGCGCCCTGCCTCGACCCCAGCGACAGGCCACTCGCCGTTTCGCCAACATTAAAGCCACATCCGCAAACCTACGGTAAAGTGCCGGCACCTCCTTCGTGTACCCCAATAGCATCACTACCGGGTCAAACAACACCGCATTTTCAGTCATAACCTGCAGGGCGTTGTGAACCTGCACCCAGTACTCATGTATGGCTCCACACTCCGATGCCAAGTGGAGGAAATCAGCCCCCGCCGCGAGGCATCGTAGACATCTATCATCCTCCGCTAAGTGGAATCTGAGTTTCCTGAGTTTCCGAGCCGGAGTATAGTAGAACCTCTGTATGATTTTGTAATGAATGATCTTTAGGCGGCAGCTATAAGAAATATTTGCAGTTAAGCCCATTTATCATCAGAGATTTCCACTCTAAGCTCGAGGTTCCAATGTTCTCGCACACGGCTAGCCGGCACAACCCGTTGTTTCCTGATGGTGCCGTACAATTTAGACACCAAATGACGTCCATCAGATATTAACATCGCGTGAAGTGGTAGCGCCACTCCCGGCTCCCTTGGGAACCCAGGTAGCAGTGTCCGCAGGCCCTGCCACAGACGGACATAATAAAACACATCCAATGGAGAAGGCGCCTCTCCACCAAAGAATTGTTCACGGGTACGAAAAGTGCCCTCCCGAAACAAATCCCCCCACGTAAGTGTCCCATGTCGTTTGCACATGCGCTGAAATCCCACTTCCTGTACCCAGGACAGGGCAGGATGGTAGGCCAAAGGAAGTGCCGGTGAATAAAGGAATGTGAGGTCCAGCGCCTTCGCAACACGTGCCCAGGCATCAACCGTGCATGTCACCGTGGTAGGATGTGTATCCACATCACCGACGTTCCCCAACACCATACCCTCCAACGGGAGGGGATGCGCAATCCACTGCTCAGTAGCTATCTGAGGCATAAATGGCGTGGGTCTCCTCCAGTGATAGGCATATTGCGCTTGAGCGCTCACATAATATATTTCAAAATCCGGGATGTCATACCCTCCCTTATCGTACGGCAGTATTAGAGTAGACCATGCCAACCTCGGTTGTTTACCCCCCCAGAGCAGTCAAAGCAGCTCAGAACGGAGACGTTTAAAGAAATACGCCCCCAGGTAATAGGGGATATTCTGAAACAAGTACAGGAAGCGGGGTAGTATCACCATTTTCACTAATGATGCTCTACCCGCCATAGACAGGGGTAAAGACACCCATCTAGTAATATCGTCCGCCAATTTAGTAATAGCGACGCCATAATTGAGCCTGAGTGTTTCCTCTCTTTCAAGGGACACCACAATGCCCAAATAGCGGAGATCCGAGTCGCACCATTCCAGGGGGTAGTCCAAAGGGAACCGGCGAACCGCTGCAGTGAGCGGAAAAAATTGAGATTTACGCCAATTAATATGTATGCCAGATATACCTCCGAACGCAACGAGCTCTCGCAGTAGCGCGTTGAGATTTGCCTGCGGATCCTTCACATACAAAGTGACATCATCCGCGTATAGCGAAATTCCTATTTGGCGCTGGAAACAATTAAACGCACTGTGTTTATGTAATTGCCGAATTCTACAGGCTAGTGGTTCTATGGCAATAGCAAATAAAAGGGGGGAAAGAGGACAGCCCTGTCTGGTCCCCCTTGTTATTGAGAAATTGGGGGAGAGCACACCATTCACAATCACCCTTGCCATCGGCTGAGTGTACAACAGTTTGACCCATGAAATAAAGATCCGGGGGAAACCCATTCTGCATAAGACATCTATAAGTTAATTCCACTCCACAGAATCAAACGCTTTCGTAGCGTCCAGAAAAACAGCGGCAACAGGGAGGTCCGGAGCTATCGTCGGGATCAGAGAAAATAAAGTGCGAAGGTTATGCGAGGTCGCACGTCCCGGCACAAAACCGGACTGGTCCGGCAGCACGATGGTGGGCATAAGCTCTGAGAGCCGCGCTGCCAAAACTTTCGCCAGTATTTTGACATCGCAGTTAAGTAGCGACAGGGGCCGGTAGGAATCCACATCCAGGGGATCCTTGCCAGGTTTAAGTAAAGAGGTGATTGCAACCTCCCTCATGGACCCCGGTAGTACCTTCACCTCCAGGGACTCCTCAAAGACTTCCCTGAGTACAGGAGCCATAATATCCACATAGCATTTGTAAAACTTGGCAGGGAGTCCATCCAACCCCGTAGCTTTTCCATTATTCAAGGACATGATGGCGCCTCTGATTTCCTCCACCTCGAGGGGCCTACCGAGAAACACCCTATGATCATCCGACAGCCAGCATAAAGCAAGATCATCAAGGAATCCCCCATATCGAACCTCTCCCGTTTGTTGTGTGGTGTATAACTGCGTATAGTGTTGCACAAATGTCTCCTGAATCTCCGTCGCACTCCGACAACGCGTACCGTCTGGCATGACCAATTCCAACACATCTCTGCTAAATCGTTGGTGTCTCGTGATCGCAGCAAGCACCTTCCCCGGTCTCTCACCCTCACAGTACCTCCTCGCAGTCCAGTATTTCCCTCTGTGTTTGACCTCCCTAGCCGCCTCTTCCTCATACTCAGACAATTTGTCCCTAAACTGATGCCTAAGTTCCGGGTCAGGGCTGGTTTGCATTCCATTTTCTAAATGCTTTAAATCAGCCTCCAAACCTGAGAGAGTACAAACAATAGTCCTGAGCACCCCACAACTCTTGGATATCGTGACACCCCTGATTGTTACTTTAAACGCCTCCCATTTCATTTCCACACTGTCTACTGATCTCCTATTCCTGGGGAAAAACGCCTCAATTTCCTCTCCAAGCTCTGCCTTGAATATGGGATCTAACAGGGCGGAAGGGAACAGCGTCCATGGTGGACACGGTCTATGAAGCCCCGGTACCGCTAGCGTGACCTTAACCGGGCAATGATCTGAGTATGTCCTGGGGAGATGTACCACCTCATGTACCCCAACAACAAGCCCCCTTTACAGAAACACATAGTCCAACCGTGCCCAGGTACGAGCGTGCGCCATGAAGTGCGTACCCTCCATACCGCCCGGGTGAGCATACCTCCAGCTATCCACCAGGCCCGCCTCCTCCACCATGCCTTGCAACACATCTCTAGCCTGCACATTGTATTGAGGGCTCCCATCAGACCTGTCCTCCGCTGCTCGCATCGCTAAGTTGAAGTCACCACCCCAAACAATATGCGTGGCCTCCACAGCCATAACATGACCCCAGAGTGTAAGAAAAAAGGCAGGAGTATCAACATTCGGTGCGTAACAGTTCACAAATAGCACAGTATCCAACCCAAGCCTCCCCCACAATAGCACATATCTTCCATCCGGGTCCACTCGCACCCCCAACTCCTGGAAAGAAAGTGTTTTCTTAATCAGTATAACAGCGCCACGTGCATATGATGAGTATGATGAAAATCTCCTCACTGCAGCCCACTGCCTCCCAAATGTAGGATCAGTCGTCTGACGCAGATGTGTTTCTTGCAGTAAAGCTATCTGTATTGAATGTCTATCTAAACACTGCAGTACATTCCTACATTTCCTGGCATTATTAAGCCCACGTACATTCCAGGACAATATCGATATCCGATCTAACGCATTATCTGGCATCACTCATGGCCAATGAGCACTGTGACATGGGCATCCAATTGACAGCACCGCTTCCCCAATGTAGAGCAACCAACCGCAATACTTGTACATACTCCCACCCACATCAGATCCACACCACATCCATCTCCGTCCTCTTCCATCCCCAGAACCAGAAACCCCCCTCCCAGCCCCAACCAACAACTCACGTGTAGCAGGCACGTGTTCAGTACCAGGAACAATACAAACTCAACATATTGCATCCAAAAAGCATTGGCATTGCTGACATCAGTAGAACATCTATTCCGCACCCCTCCTCCCTCACGGCAACACCAATATTGAGCAAAAGGCATAGGAACATCCCTAGGCATGTCCAGATAGGCACGACCCAGTACGGTTCCGAAATAACCAAGACTTTGATCCAAAAAGGAATCCATAGCGACAGCACAGTCGCAAACCTCGACACACCAACTCTCAGTTCCAGGTAGCAAACACATTGCAGAAATAGTGCCTTCCTCCCCCTCCCACCTGAACAACCCCAACATGTCAGGCCCGCGACCTCCCCCCACCCATCCCACCACCCACCGAACAAAACATTTGTAGAAAAAACCTCAGGAACAGTGGGGTATTCCCTCCGGGGTGTACTCCAGAGGTGCACATGGCCACTCCCCCACACCACGCCATATTCCCCTTCGTAAGTCATGTGCACGGCCCAGGAGTAGGGGGGGTGGGTGCCTGGAGCATATTACCATCATCGACCAACGTTCCTCCAACGACCCTCAGCAGCATCCAGTCGATTCAGTCCGTTCTGCCTCACAGTAAGTCCCACCAGTACAGGGCCAGGAGACACACAGACAATGGAAGCGGCCACCGCAGAACCAGTCCAAAGAGTATAGAGCAACCACAGCGCAAGAAGTAGGTAGGATCAAGCATCTTCGTCCGCTGAATGGAACCGCTCCTGTCCATCCTCATCTCGCCGCCCGCCCGCAGCATGCTCCCGCCTGAGGCGCTTCACAAAATCCTCCGCCTGTTGTGGATTCATAAAAAAATTTTGTTTTGCCTGATGTGTCACTCTGAGCTTTGCGGGATATAGCAGAGCATAATCCACCTGCATCTCTCTAAATTTCTTCTTAACTGCAAGAAATTTGCGCCGTTGCTCCTGCACCACCGGCGTGAAGTCCGGGTATATGGTGAAGTCGACCCCGTCATAGGAGAGCGTAAGGGCAGTGCAAGCTGCCCTAAGAGCCGCGTCCCGGTCCCGATAGTTCAGGAGGTGCACAATGATAGGGCGCGGTGGGGTACCAGTGGTTGGTCTCGGCCCAAGGGAACAGTGCGCTCGCTCCACAATGAATTGCGCAGAGAACGCCTCCGCACCACTCGCCCCAATCAGGAGTCTCTCCACATACGTCTTCATCTTCCCCACATTTGTCGTCTCCGGTACACCCACCACGCGTATATTGTTACGCCGACTTCTGGCCTCCAACTCCTCATTCTTTGCAGCTATCACCCGCAGGATATTGTCCATTCTCGCCAGTTGTGTCGTGTGTGTGGCCGCCGTATCATCATGGTCTGAGATGCGCTGCTCCGCTGCAGTGATGCGCTCCTCATGCACGTCCAATTTTTGCACCACCGCATCCATCCGCGAGGATAACTTATCCACTTTGTCCACTATGGTGGCAAACCCCTGCCTCATTTCTTGCATCATCTGTTGGAAGTCCGGGGCAAAAGGCTGCTGAGCAGTGTCAGTGATAGGCGGGGGGGATCTAGAGCTCCCGGAGTCCTGTGCAAGACATGCACCCCTCCTGGCCGCCGTCGAATCAAAGGACAGTTTAGGCTATTTATTGTCCGGCTTTCCCATGGTACCACGCCTGCAGTCCGTCACAGCACCCACTGGAGGCAATAAAGACAGTCAGAGGAGCCTCAGATCTCTCCACAACTGGATCCAATCAGAGAGTCCCCCGTCCCACGGTCGGTATTCACCATGCACAGGTGTCCCAGATCAGGCTGCAGTACCCAAGCCACATCAACCCTCAGACAAGTTCCACAGGTCTCAACGCACTCCAGCAGTACCAAGAGCGGTCACAGCCCAGGCAGCAGTGGGGAACACTCACGGCAGTAAGTCAATTAGCCCTGTGCGATTTCGACAGCAACACAGCTACACAGGCAAGCAAGCAGCATGGCAATCCCTCTCACCAGGCAGCACCATAGGCAATGTGCAGGCCACGTCAATGTCAATAGTAATGTCGCTAGTCTCCAGTAGCACATAGACCAGGACAGGCTGTACATAAAGGGAGTCAACTGGGGAGATGAGCTGGACAATCCACAAACAGAAGCTCCTCACTTGGTGACCTCCGCTGCACAAAATCAAAATATCTCCAGCGCTGGTAAGTACGGTGGAGCCAGCGTCCCGCCGATGGCCGTCCCCCCAGCACACGGCCCGATGTCTTCAATGGCGCCAATAAGCACTCGTACCTTGCCCCAGCAATATGGCCGATGAGCGCCCACAGTGCAGCACAACTCCTCAGCACCGCCTGTCTTTAATCCTCAGTATGCCGGCCAGGCGGGTAATGCGGCGAAACAGACGGAGGCACGAGCAGGTCCCAGAACCCCGCCACACCGGTCAGTGCACCGGCTGCCACCAGCAACGGCCGCCGGCCCGGTATAGGCGATGCTCCCTCTGCAGCCTCTCACAAACCGCAGCAGAGCTCCGCACACCCCTGGGTGGGATCCAGGCACCGTGTCCACTCTCCGGTTGCGTATCCCGCAGCCGAGCGCCCCACCAGGGAGTCTCTCCGAGAGACGCGCGTCAGGGCCTGCACACCACGTGGGACGCCACGGGCTCGGGTAGGACAGAGAGCCGACCAGCAGTGCGGGTCACCTCCAGGACGTCTCTCGGGGGAACTTTCAGCCACGCAGATCTCCGGCCAGGAAGCTCCGATTTACTTAAAACTCGGATCGAGTGGGCAACGTGGCATCCCCTCCAAGGATCCGGGGTCAAAAGAGGAACTGGCGACAATTAAGCAGGATAAATGATCGGATTAATTCTCCAGGCTGCAGGAGCCTCACAGCAGTGCAGCCATGCTGCAAGTGCGCCCTCTAGCGCCCCCCAACACAGCAGCATATATATGCACATACAAAAATATATGTATAAACATATGGACATATATATATATATATTGCTGTTGCCAGTAGGTATATATAGTTAGGACCTAGCTACCATAGGAAATTCCGAACATTCTATTGGGAATAACTTTGGCGCCGATTGAGGGATCTGCCTGTAATTTTCCTTAAATTTGCCTCGCTGCCCTCCGCTCCTTCCCTGAAAGTTTTGGGGGCCGAGAAAAAAGAGGGGTTTCAAAACGTGTTTTCCCCATGTTAATTTTCATAGGGACATTCTGACAAGGCATTTGAAATTTTTCAAATGCCATTTTCTATGGGACCTTTAGACACGGCTACAGCCCGAACGGCTGAACGGAATTACACCAAACTTGGCAAAATGGTAGGGACAGGTATGCAGTAGTGCCTTTTCTATATTTGGTGAAAATCCCTCCAGTAGTTGTTGAGAAAATTGAATTTGAGCAAAATATATATCTATATGCGCTCACCGTACTCACACCGAACGAGTACGGTACGCATACCGTACGCGTACGTGCGCGTACCCTTACGTGCGCGAGCGAGTTTCTGATTGGCTGGCAGTCGACTGTCAACATTCCAAACTGTCCAAACCAGGAAGTGTTGGCCACCATCTTGTTTTTCAGGAGAACAGAGGCACAAGAGAGCCCAAAACAAGAGTGGAAAACATGAAAAGGGGGTAGGGTAGAGACCCCCCAACCCTCTAGCCCTTCTCAGGGGGTCCCGAAAGGACCCCCAAGGGCAAAAAACAAATAAAAAAAAACCCGGGTGACGCGCACCATACGCGTACGCGCACTGTACGCGTACCATGCGCGCACCCCGCGATTTAAAAAAAATTATTTTTTTTGCACTTGGTGGTACTTCTGGGACCCCCTGAGAAGGGCTTGGGGGTCAGGGGGTCTCAACCCTGCCCCCTTTTCACGTTTTCCACTCTTGTTTTGTGCTCTCTTGTGCCTCACTTCTCCTGAGAAACAAGATGGCTGCTCAGGTGTTACCAGAAGGATAATCACATATATAAACGTTATCTGCTAATAGAATTAGCATTTACAAAACCTTTGAAATTTATTGAAAAAAAATATAGGTCTCACGCCTGATATAGTTAGGAATTAGCATTTAAAAAACCTTGCAAATTCACTTAACCATAGGTTTCAGGCCTTATAAAGTTAGGAATTAGCATTTAAAAAACCTTGTAAATTCACTTAGAAAAACATAGGTTTCAGGCCTTATATAGTTAGGAATTAGCATTTTAAAAACCTTGCAAATTCACTTAAAAAATCATAGGTTTCAGGCCTTATATAGTTAGGAATTAGCATTTTAAAAGCCATTGAAATTGCTCCTATATAGTTAGTTGTACTAACTATATTCCGCGCACCCGCAATCCACTGCTGATGATGTCACATATAACATCATTCATGACATGGTCAGTGACATCACTGACGACATCCCTGATGACATCTCAAATGACATCACTGATGACATCACTGATGACATCTCATTTGACATCACTGATCACATCACTGATGATATCATTCATGTGATAATACGATGCACCTCCTCACACTCTAATATAACCTTTGATACACCCAGTGTTAAATACAGACTACCATTCTTGAAACCATTGACACACCAATACCAGTTACTACATACACACTCACTGATTCCTAGGTCTACACACACATTCACTCATTCACCCATAGAATCACTCATACATAGTCACTCATCAATACAACACTATCATATGCACTCATACACCTATACAGACACTCACACACTGCCACTCATCCATGGAGTTACTCACACACCTAGTCAGTCATGCAAAGAATCAATCACACTTCCATTTCCTTAACTATACAGTTATACACACAACACCTTACTTATTCAAACATATACTAACACATACTTACTCTCTTATACAATCACTGATACAAGTACACAATGATCCATACAGCCACTCGCACATTCACTGGCTCTCATGTAAAGTCATTTATATATGCCAACTCTCACATGCACTGTTTTTTACATATGTACTTACTTGGACATGTAGCACTGAGATATCGATTCACTTACCAACAAACCAATGCACACAGTCAACCGCCCATATAGCTGTTTCCACATGCACTCTTGAACTCATACACTTAGTGAATCAACTGCTCACACATCTATGCACAGAGTCACACACCTCCCAGCCACCCACACACACACTCAGTCTCCCATTCAAATACTTGGTCAACCAATCAATAACCCATATAGCCACTCATATAGCTACTGATCAACACATGCAGCAGCATACACAACAACAGACATACTGATGGACACATTCTGACAGTTTAGTCACTAAACCATGCATTTAGTAAGACACATTTAATCACTCACTCATACAGTCAGTCACGCACCTACTAAATCCTTCATCCAGACAATTATACATCCACTTATTCTTCAATATGTAAAACATATTTAAACTTTACAGAACACACAGTCACTGGATGATGTCAGCAGTGATGTCATCAGTGATGTCAAATGAGATGTCATCAGTGATGTCATCAGTGATGTCATTTGAGATGTCATCAGTGATGTTATCAGTGATGTTGATGTAAATAATTAATTTACTCTCTTAATTTCTATGCAGATAAGTACTTAATCAATAATAACTCAATCGAAATGAAGGAAAACAGAGTCCGTGGTGTAAGAGTTTCTAAGGGTTTTATTCCTCATAAAGGAATCAGGATATCATGTTCTGACCACCACACAGGATGTCAGAAGGGATAGATGAGCGCGCTGTCGTTTATTGACAATACATAGCTTATATACTTGATTTACATCATAATGTTCAATGTAAGAGGCGTAACAGCTGAGAGAAGACAAGATAACAGTATACACGTGGTGCTAGTACATCATCAAGAGGCGTAAACTAGGCGTGAACTAGGGTGTGTGCTAGAAACGTCACTGATAGGTGACGCAAGTGGGTGGCACCAAGGGGTGGTGCTAACAGAATGTTGCAATGTCAGCAGAAATCGGAAGCTTGGATGCGCGCGCAGCTGCATGACGTGTGATAGACGGGGTGCAGGGGACTTGACATTTACACTGGCGGAAAGAGACAGAAGTCTGGCATGTCAGATCAACTTGTGCTTCTATCATATCTGATATCTGATGTTTAGGAACTAAGCTATCTGGGCAGAAAGGTCTCTAGAGCAGAAGCTATTCTATACTTGCTGTGAGTGCGTGTATAAGCGCCTGAGTGTCTGTATGAGAAGCGTGGGGCATGGGGCCTTCCATGGAAGCATGGCAACAGAGGCTATGAATTACTTGCATAAAGACAGGTCGGCCCTTTAGCCCTGTAGCTGAGGAAGGATGTTTACTGAAGCTAGCAGGCTGGAATGTATCTTCGGGGAGGAAAACAGATAACTCGAAGATTATAGTCAATCTTGGCAGGCAGCAGGCTGAGCTGAGCACGGAGGGCCGCGCTAGAAGTAAGTCAGAGTTCACGGGTACGGGGGCTGCTTGGGCAGAGGCCCTCGCAGTCAGAAGCCAGAAAAGAGGCTCGGTGGCAGAGATTCAGGGCCTACTTTCAGCCAGGCTGAAAAACGTAGGAGTACACTTCAAAAAGACGTTGGCATAGCATACTTAGGAACGGACCATCAAACCCATTCATGGTGGGTCTGAAAGAGGACAAGTTAACGTTGGACGCAAATGTATTTGCGTCTTCATAGCTGGTACAGGAGGGAAGTTACATGCACTTTTAACTCGTACATGGAGTCGGTGGGGTACTCGCTAGGGAACACAACATGACCATAAAATTTATATTACCTCATTCCCTCCTTGTTCCCTACGGACCCTTCATGATATATCGATCCTCATAAATCGATCAGTTTGTTCTTGTAACATTATATGTTCGTCTTTCTTTCTTTGACTGTTTGAGAGGCAACTGGAATGCTCAATGCAGGATGTGGCACACAGTCCACATATCGCTGGCCCACACTGCAGGCACAGGCAACAACTGAATACTATAACAAGGCCAATGCCTAGGAAGGATAAGATCTTCCATCCCCAAGCTGTTAACGTAGTCCAGAACCAACCGGACCAAGTCCAGGTGCCTGGATTCTGATGTATCTGATTTGCAATTTTATGTAAACGGGTGATAGCTTGATAGACAGATGGTGCGTTTTGTGGAATGAAAACACAGCAACTTGACCCGATGACCTTACAGGCTCCACCTCTATCTGCCAAGATGACGTCAATCACAAGGCGATTTTGAAGGACAACAGTCCGTATAGCAGACTGCTCCTCTGTTAAGTTACCTAGAGCGGAGGCAGTTTCGTTCACTACTGCTTCGAGTGTTCTCGTTAATCTGCGTATTAATTTACTGTTTTGGACAGGCCCTAGGAAGAAAAAGAATCCTTTATTGAAATCAGTGTACTGTTCCCATGCCGTTTCTGTGTAGTCGACAAGGGGAATATCTCTTTTGGGTCTATTCGGTGCTAGATTCGTATTTCTATGGTAATCAGGGGGAGCTAGAAAAACAGGTGGCAGGAGGAAGGCAATGTAACAGGTACCATCCCAATCTGGAGGCAAACGTATGTATGCGGTATGACCACAAACAAAGTAGGAATGACTGATAGCTTTAAAGGACGATTTACCATGGTCACTGAACTCGACCACAGTAGTGCATTTACTATGACCTACGTGTACTGAACCTTTCTTGCTAACACATAATTCACCTGTGACTGGTAGTACTAACATATGGGGCAGAACTGGAGCAGTTTCAGATTCAACAGTGAGGATCATAAGGCTAATTGTGTAATTACCTAATCCATATACTTCATTTTCTAGATCAGTTCCTATTCGAGTGGGAAGTCCCTCTTTATCAGGATAACAGACGTTGAGCAGGACTAAGTTCAAGTTTCCCCAAACCCAGCCCCCATCGAAAACAGCAATATCAGGATCTAAAGAATTAATTATTTTAAACCATGCTCCACAGGAGCCATTGTGAGTGAATGGGTACGGAAAGAGAGGCAGAGCTCCCTTGTAATTCTGGTAGGGAGGGAGTCGGCCACATATCCAACAGTCTGTAGCATTATTTGTCTGATGGGAATGGTGTAACATACTAATGAATGTATTGTTGCGCAGCGCAAGTCTGTAAGAGAGTTCATGTGCGGGAAGTTCACTAAAAGTGTGTTCAGCAGAGACATTGTAAGCAGATTGTTCACGCCTGAAAATAGGCCAGTACATAGGAAGCAGAATGCTGGCAATAATAATTAGAATACTCAGAATAAACATGATTATTAGTGTCACTATGCAGTGACTACGAAGTGATTTGCAATATGTTCTTCTCTTTTCCTCTCTCTCTCTAACTCGATCTAGGGGATACATGTCAGAAACTATTTAACCGATTCACCTAGGGGAGGACTTAAACAATTAAACTGTCTGACTTGCTAGATCGAAGCTTCATACGGTAAAGTTCTTGAGGAGTCTTTTCTCTTTTAGGCACAGTAACGTCTTGTGCTTCAACACAGTCTTTGGTGGGGGTGGACGAGTCAGAGTCCTGTTTCAGTCCGTTTTTTAGTTCATTGCATAGTTTGATGTGACTCGTGTGGACCCACCCCTTTCTCCCCTCGATTTTCACGGCGGTCCTGGTGGTAAGCAGAACGGTCTTTGGAGACTTCCAGCGGGGCTCCAGCGGACTTTTCCGGTCGAAATTCCGGACGAGTACCAGGTCCCCTGGACGGACCTCATGCGCCTTTACATCGGTGTTGTCAGGGAAGGCTGCGGCAACCTGTGAACGACATGATTGGAGTGCAGACATCAAGGAGGCAAGGTAATCTGTCAACATGTTACAATCAATATCAGTGATCTTTTTCGGAACGGGCGTCCCCCACATATTCGGCGGTCTGCCAAAGACCACTTCGTACGGGGATAGCCCTGATCTCGAGTGGGCGACCATTCTCATGTAGAATAGTGCCACGGGCAGGGCGACTATCCAGTCGACCCCTTTTTCCTGACAGATCTTGGCAAGACGGATTTTTAGTGTCTGATTATGCCTTTCTACAAGGCCAGCTGCTTCGGGATGTCGGACACAGTGGAACCTCCACTGATATCCTAGCAAGAGGGAAACTTGTCTCATCAGCTCGGACGAGAACGGCTGTCCGTTATCTGAATACACGACACGGGGCAAACCGTACCGTGGGAAGAATTCACGAACCAACTGTCTGGCAGTGGTCGGAGCAGTGTAGTCTGGGACTGGGTATGCTTCGGTCCAGCGGGACAGAGCACAAACAATTACAAGGACATACTTAAATCCTCTACAGCTATTCATCTGGATATAATCCATCTGGAGGACTTCAAAAGGGTGATCGGGAGGATGAAATCCACCTTGCTCAACAGGGACACTTTTACCTGGATTGAACTGACAACAGATCATGCAAGTACGCACTTTCTGTTTTGCTGCTGCTCGTAAGTGTTTGTTGTACCAGAGATTCTGTAAACTGTCTAACATGGCTTTCTCTCCAAGATGGGCAGGACTATGTGCTGTATTTATCATGACTTGAACCATTGAGTCGGGGAGAAACCATATAGATTTTCCCTTCGTCACCCAACCTTGATCTGTCTGAATCCCTCCTAGTTCAGTCCATTTCTTTATCTCCTCTGGAGTAGCATGTGTCTGGATATCAATTACATCTAGGGCGGGATCTCTAACTGCCATACACTGGGTCTGGACTATTGTCTTTGTCACATCAGTAGTCTGGGTGTGAGTCAGTGCTGTATGTTTTGCTGTCTGGTCTGCCAGGTCGTTACCCTGGGAAACAGAATCTGTGACTTTAGTATGTGCCTTACACTTCATGACTGATATGCCCGAGGGCAAATGTATTGCTTCTAACAGTGCTTGAATGAGGGGGCCATGTTGGATCTTGGCCCCATGGGAAGTCAGAAAACCTCGTTCTTGCCAGAGGACTCCGAAGTCGTGTACAACTCCGAAGGCATAGCGGGAATCTGTGTATATGTTAACATTTCTGTTCTTGGCTAGAATACAGGCTCGAGTCAGAGCGATGAGCTCTGCCGCTTGAGCAGACAGTGTGTCAATACGATGTGTTTCTTTAATTTCAGTTTCAGTGGTCACGGCGTACGCGGCCACTAATTCTCCTGTACTTGTTCTCATGCATGAACCATCCACATAAAGTGTCAGGTCTGGATTTGTCAATGGGACATCTGTTAAGTCTCGTCTAGGCTTAGTTACTGCATTAATTATTTCTATACAATCATGCGGAGCTGGATCTGTCATAACTGTAGGTAACAGTGTTGCTGGGTTCAGGATGCTGCAACGTCTGATTTCTATGTGTGGCTGGAATAGTGTTAATTCATAACCTGTCAGTCGTGCTATAGTTAAGTGTTGAGTCTGGGTTCTGTTTAACAAAACCTCTACAGAATGTGGTACTTGAACTGTTAACTGATGACCTAAAACAATTGAATCACTTTGTCTTATTGCTAACGCTGTTGCTGCTACTGACTTTAAGCACGCAGGGAGTGCTTGAGCTACTGAATCCAATGTACTAGAAAAATAAGCACAAGGCTTATGTGAACCTGCTTGGTCTTGAGTGAGGACAGACAACGCTGTGCCATCACGTTCTGTAACAAAAAGTGTAAACGGTTTGCTGTAACATGGTGTCGCTAAAACTGGTGCTTGGCATAAAACTTTCTTTAATTCTTCAAAAGCTTGTGTGTGTTCCTGAGTCCAAGGGAGGACAGTCGAAGTCGCTGCCTCCTGTGTCGTTAACTGGATGAGTGGTTTAGCTAGAAATGCATACTGGGGAATCCATTGTCTGCAGTACGAGGTGAGGCCTATGAAGGCCCGCACTTCCTTTTGTGTCTTGGGTTGCGGCATGTTCACAATTAACTGAATGCGATCGGGAGTGAGCTGTCTCCCCACTTTGGACAGCAAGTGACCCAAGTACACAACTTGCTGAACACAGAATTGTAGCTTCGAAGGAGACACCTTGTGTCCCTTGTCGGCCAGGAAATGTAAAACTGTCAGTGATGCTTTTTCACATTCGGGCTCACTTCGTGCGGTGATCAGCAGATCATCGACGTATTGTAGTAAAGCGGTGTTAACTGGCATTTGAATACAATCTAGTTGTCTTTTCAGTGCTTGACTATAGATGCTGGGGCTTTCTGTGAATCCTTGAGGTGCGCGCGAAAATTTGAAACTGCGTCCATTTAAACAGAATCCGAAGAGATATTGGCTCTCTGGATCAATAGGCACGCTGAAGAAGGCGTTCTTGAGATCAATTACAGTAAAGAACGTTGCTTCTGAATCAATAGCAGTCAAGAGAGATGATATATCGGGGACCACAGGATACTGTGGGATAATGCATTTATTCAATTCTCGAAGATCAATCACCAGCCGATATACTGGCGGTGCATTGGGATCAGTACGTTTAAGAATCGGAATGATGGGTGAGTTACAGATATTGGAGTCGGTCTCGACGACCACTCCTTGGGCAATGAGCTCTTCAATGATTTTCAGTAAAGCCGCTACAGCATCGGGTGGTAACTTGTATTGTCTGATTCTGGGTAATACAACACCTGCCTTGAGGGTAACGCGGTATGGTGTAATGTGCATACATCCTACATCAGTTGGGCCTTTTGCCCACAAGTAATCAGGTACATTTTTCAATCTGACGTCAAACTCACGAAGGACGTAATGACCCTTGAAATCCCGCAGAAAGAGTCTAACCCCCTCCGGGGAGCAGCATATTATAGCTCCTAGAGCCTTCAGTGTTTTAATTCCTAACAGATTTTCCGGACATGATTTTGTTAGCAACAGGTCTGTAACGCGTGATAATGGACCCACAGCCAGGGGAACTGGTTCTGATACTTCATTTACAATAGGTTGTCCTGAAAAACCAAGGGAAACATTTTGTGAGCCTGAGAGGGGTGCCCCTGGAACTTCGTCATGACTTATTGTAGTGCGACTTGCCCCTGTGTCAATTAAAAACTTTCTATCTTTCCCCAATACTTGACTGTGTACATAAGGACCTTCTTGATCTACAGGAATCTCGATAAGAGGCAAGCCACCTTCCCTCTCTAGGCTGTTTCATGTATATCGGGAATATTCGGGGTAAGCAGACTGGGCATACTGGTACATCTGTTGTGAGACTTGCTGAGTTGCAGCAATGGGCTGTGGCTGTGGTACTGCTACGGTCTGTGCTGTCTGTGCAGATGCATGCATGGGCTGTGTATTCTGTGTAGACTGATGCTGGTTATGGTCTTGTCTAGGCGGATGCGGTCTCTCTTTAGTTTTACCTGTCGCTATGTTATGTTTCAGAACTGCACATTCGTGTACGTAGTGACCTGGCTGCTTGCAATAATTGCATGTCCCTTTAACAGGAGCTGCAGCGTGACTTGTCTGGGTCGTACCTTTCCTGTGACTGTCGGATGGGACCGTCTGGGCTACTAACATTTTCATTTTCGTGTCTTTCATGCGCTTCTGTTCCTGATCTTGTTCTTCCCTAATTCTATTCTGGTGATATTGTAACATTTGTAACATCTGGGATGGCGTATTTGCTTGCCATGTACTCTCGACTTTATACACTCTATTTTTAACTAACGGTAGGGAATTCTCGACTAACTTTGATACAAAAAGATGTGGGTACGACTCGCTACTTGGCTGGAGGCCACTATTGATAATAAAACATTTCTCGAATCTTGAATAAAAGTCGCTAGTATCTTCATCATGTTTCTGTTTACAGGACGAGATTGCATCCCAATCCTCCTTTCTAGTTGTCAATAATCTGGGCAGGACCTGTACTATCAAACCTGGTAATGCTTTAGTTTTGTCCCCAAGGCCTAACCCTGGAACCCGTTTTTTCTCTTCGTCTTCTATTTCTGCCCAGGCAATCTTTGTGTCTCCCACCTCCCATTCCTTTTCCTTTAATTTCTCGAATATACCCGTAGGCAATAATACTTTCAACATTTTCATGATATCATCATATGTGTAGTCCCCCATTAATAACATGTCTTTAAGCTCTCTATGGAAACCTGCAGGGTCTTTATCATGGCATGGTACTAATTTCTTCATTTCTAACAGTTCTAATTTAGTCAGAGGCGTGTGCACATACACGCGTTTCAAAACCTTGTCCTCACCCATAACAGGGTGTACTTCTCGTAAGGGGTTCTGACTTTCAATACCACCCCCGCACTGCATATGGTACATTTTCCTTTCTGGAGGTGGGGCGGGGACATATTCAGGACTTACAAAGGTATCATATCTGCGTCGTTGTTCTAGAATTATTTGAACTAATTTAGTGCTTAGGCCTCTCCATCTATCCATCAGTAGTGCTTCTAGTGTCTCATGTAAGGGACCTGGATCGGAATAATGTTTTCTGTACTTAATGAGAAGGTGCTGAATCATATATACCCCTGCTAATTTCTGTTCGTCGGGGGAGAGGTTCAGAAATGTCTGTGCTACGGTGTCATCATTATATATGTCTGCATTTTCGGCCCATGATACCGCTGATCGGGCTAATTCTTGTTCATCCATAGAATTGAGTACATGGTACCCCACTCGATCTCGAAGCCGTTTATCAGTTTCCTGGAACTGATGCTCAGCAGAATTCGGATTCGTTAAGGCAGAGAAGAAAACTCTCTTGCTTTCTGGACGGATACCCTTCCTAAGATAAGTTCCCTTACCTACATATGCTATAGTGCTTGTAGTCGGTTCTAGTTCTTCAGATTCTTCTTCCTCCTCGGAGGGAGCCTTTTCTTTCTCTTTCTCGTGTACTGCTATCACTGCTTTCTTAATCTTTTTATACATGGCCTCTATGCAATTTTGTCTGTCATGTTTTCCATCAGCTATATTTTGACCCCACTTGTTCAATGCATCTAATTCACTCTGATCTGTTCCGGGCCTGTCTCGTTCTCTTATTAGACAATTTATGAAAAATCGTAGTATCAGTGCTTGCATGTTAACTTTCTGTTTCTCCAGGGCATCCTTAATACTGTCGGGGTCCTTTCCCGTTTGAACGAACTCATATATTCTATCTAGGCGCTCCTTCATTCCTGCATAACATAACAAACTATCAGTAGCAGATCTTAACCGTAAAGACGCTAATATCATTAAGTCGTCCTGTCCAGGTTCTGGATCATATCTACAAACTGACATATTTTCTTTTAGTGCATCAAGACGGGATGAATTAGAAGAACGGGGGGATCTGTGCGTAAGAGGACTCTGCATACCTCTGAGATTTAATCTGTGAGTCGGTGGCGGGGTCTGGAGACCCGCGGTCGCACCTCCTGAAGCGGAAACTTGGGCATTATCTCTGTGTGTAGTCAGTATCTGAATTTGTCTTTTAGTAGGATCTGATTGAAGTGGTTTCGGCAGATCAGTTTTAGGTGAGGGAAGTGGCGGAGCTGGCGGAACGGAACTAGTCTTTTTCGGTGTCGGCTGAGAGTGATCTTGGGGGGCAGTACCACCCCCGGCCCTGTCAGTAGGCAGGGCACGAACAGGCAGATTGGTGTAAGCTGGCGCTACATCTTCGAGATATGAATTTAGGAATATGTCTTTAGTAGTCTTATGCATTACTTTAGTTGGAACTAATGGTGACGGCAAATTTTTCGGTATTTCTGAAATGGCGTCAGGGGTACCATCGGCCAAAAGATACATGTTGTTCACTTTGCCATTTTGGATACGATCTATTTGTTCTACTTTTACTCGAATTCCCTCAGTAACTAATTCGTTTTCTTGGGCCTTTTCTGATTCTTTAAGCCTGTCTTCTCTACGGAGTGCTCTATCAGCACGCTTACGTGATTCCTTACGCCAAAATTCTATGGCGTCTTTCTGAGATTGTCTAGCTTTCTTTTTCCGTAATATTTCTTCTACCTTTATGATGCACTCGGCATCCCATGTTCCGTTAACTGGCCATCGGTATCTTTCCTCTAGGTGCTTGGTATAATCTGTCCATAACTCTAGATACAAGATGGCGTCTATGCCATGCTTATTATACATGAAATTACCTGGAGTGTCCCTAGGGGGGATTGGAATCTCTTCCTCTAACATCCCTTTCCTAGTTCCTATCTGCTTTAATTTGTTAAAAAACGGCATTGTGCCTACTTGATACTGAAATGCTTGATCCTTAATACTTAATTTCGCCTGTAACTATTTAAACAAAAAAAACACAATAATGCACAAAAACAATCACATTCATACCACGACATTAATCACATGAAACATTTAAAGACATAGCTAACTTCCCCCTACTCTGAATGTACCGCTCAACGATACAGATACACTGCTGTAACAGTGCAGAAATTCGGAATACTTTATATACTGCTAAACAGTACAGATACACTGCCTAAAAACAGTGCAGACCGGACTTGCGTACCCAAACCCGTCTAGATACGACCCAGCAATGGTACTCACCGGGAAGCACGGAAAACAGAAGGCCTCGGAAAACTCGACTGGACTCGACTCGGAACTTCGGAAAACTTCGGAAAACTTCGGAAAACTTCGGAAAACTTCGGAAAACTGGTGGGCCTCTTCACACCTCGGACCTTGCTTCCTTCGGCTGGGCTCTGGTCGGGATCCTCCGCACTCCTCACCGCCTCGTCTGGGCACTGATCGCAGTCTTCGTCACCTCCGTGTGTCAGAGGGGGATGCAGGAAATCCTGCCAGTACACGTGTGGTCCGTCTAACTGATGGCAGGGGACACGGATTGCAACGCACCTTCCGGCGCGTGAGGTGGGGGAGGGGTCCCTATTCGGGCGCCAAAATGATGTAAATAATTAATTTACTCTCTTAATTTCTATGCAGATAAGTACTTAATCAATAATAACTCAATCGAAATGAAGGAAAACAGAGTCCGTGGTGTAAGAGTTTCTAAGGGTTTTATTCCTCATAAAGGAATCAGGATATCATGTTCTGACCACCACACAGGATGTCAGAAGGGATAGATGAGCGCGCTGTCGTTTATTGACAATACATAGCTTATATACTTGATTTACATCATAATGTTCAATGTAAGAGGCGTAACAGCTGAGAGAAGACAAGATAACAGTATACACGTGGTGCTAGTACATCATCAAGAGGCGTAAACTAGGCGTGAACTAGGGTGTGTGCTAGAAACGTCACTGATAGGTGACGCAAGTGGGTGGCACCAAGGGGTGGTGCTAACAGAATGTTGCAATGTCAGCAGAAATCGGAAGCTTGGATGCGCGCGCAGCTGCATGACGTGTGATAGACGGGGTGCAGGGGACTTGACATTTACACTGGCGGAAAGAGACAGAAGTCTGGCATGTCAGATCAACTTGTGCTTCTATCATATCTGATATCTGATGTTTAGGAACTAAGCTATCTGGGCAGAAAGGTCTCTAGAGCAGAAGCTATTCTATACTTGCTGTGAGTGCGTGTATAAGCGCCTGAGTGTCTGTATGAGAAGCGTGGGGCATGGGGCCTTCCATGGAAGCATGGCAACAGAGGCTATGAATTACTTGCATAAAGACAGGTCGGCCCTTTAGCCCTGTAGCTGAGGAAGGATGTTTACTGAAGCTAGCAGGCTGGAATGTATCTTCGGGGAGGAAAACAGATAACTCGAAGATTATAGTCAATCTTGGCAGGCAGCAGGCTGAGCTGAGCACGGAGGGCCGCGCTAGAAGTAAGTCAGAGTTCACGGGTACGGGGGCTGCTTGGGCAGAGGCCCTCGCAGTCAGAAGCCAGAAAAGAGGCTCGGTGGCAGAGATTCAGGGCCTACTTTCAGCCAGGCTGAAAAACGTAGGAGTACACTTCAAAAAGACGTTGGCATAGCATACTTAGGAACGGACCATCAAACCCATTCATGGTGGGTCTGAAAGAGGACAAGTTAACGTTGGACGCAAATGTATTTGCGTCTTCATAGCTGGTACAGGAGGGAAGTTACATGCACTTTTAACTCGTACATGGAGTCGGTGGGGTACTCGCTAGGGAACACAACATGACCATAAAATTTATATTACCTCAATGTCACTGACCATGTCATGAATGATGTAATATGTGACATCATCAGCAGTGGATTGCGGGTGCGTGAAATATAGTTAGTACAACTAACTATACAGGAGCAATTTCAATGGTTTTTAAAATTCTAATTCCTAACTATATAAGGCCTGAAACCTATGGTTTTTTAAGTGAATAAATATATATATATGAACAAGCAAAATCCCAACCGCTCCTGGTAGCGGTTCGAATGGGCGCAGACCTCCACTCCACAAGATGAATTTCACGATGTTAAATCATCGAGCCATCACGCCGAATAAGGTGTCAGCAGTGCATTTTTTATTTAGCAAAAAATGAAAGAGCAAGTGCCCTCCCTGACGCGTTTTCTCCGCGGACGGAACTTGGTTACATGACGCGCCAGAAGTAGGCAGTGAAATAAATGGTGATTAAAAGCCCAAGTGCCTAAAGAAACAGGCCGCATGGGTTTTACAAAGAAGCAAACAAGCATTAAATTAAATGTCGTATCAACCATTGATACATACATACACAAAATACATAAAGACAAAATTAAAGCATAGTGCTCTAATATTATGAAACAGGCCAAGTGGTCAAAAGTGCAAAGTATCAAATGACAAAAAGAGTCCATTTAGATATAAATAAAACCTAACCGACTCGTCATTAGCGCTAGGAAACCCCAACATCAATCCATTCCTTCTTCACATAATAACAACAGAAGGACTATAGCAAAAGACAATAAGTGTCAGTTGCTAGTGCAAAATGAGGTTCCTAAAACAAATGCAAAAAACATTGGCCTAGTACACAATTTTCTGTCACAGAGATGCTTGAATGCTAAAGTGCAAATGCTTAGATAGACCATAAAGTAGAATGTTAAATACATGGAATATAATAGGCGACAGGACACTCATATGAAAACCTGCACCAACAGTCATTTAAAAAAAATATATATGTATATATATATCCAAATGTATACCAATCAGCAATAGTTCATCATCAAAATCAGAATCAAAATGTCACATGGGAACAAAAACCAATAATGTGTATAAATGAATGATCATAATCAAAGGGAGCACATTTCATTGATCAAAGGTAAGGAAAAAACAACATCCATTACAAATAATGGTGTAATTCATCAAACGCATTTAACCCATTGGGGGATCTGGTATCAAGCAGTAGAATAAAGAAAGCTTCTCTTTGACGAAGAAGTTTCTCGCGATCACCACCCCTGCCTGTATTAGCTACAGAGTACAACAAAGTATACTTCAGATCTTTCAGATTTTTGTCATGTACTGCTTTAAAGTGGCGTGTCACAGGATAATTCATATCTGAATTGACTATGGCCCGGATGTGTTGCAAAATTCGTTGATGCGCTTGCAACTTGGTACTCCCGATGTAGGAAAGAGAACATGTGCAGGTTAGTTGGTAAACTACAAAACCACTGCGACATGTAAGATGTTCCTTTATCGGAAAGCAGATGTATAATGCGTGCAGTTGACTGCAAAAGTGCAGGCATGGCACAAAGTACATCTATAAAAGCCAGGTTTGTTAAGCCAAGTAGTTTTAGGTTGAAGCTCTGGCTGGGTTCGATCTAAGGAATCTTTCATAGAGGGAGCCCTCCTAAAAGTGATGGCCGGTGTTTTGGGCAAAAATGGACCTAGAATAACATCCGTTAGTACTATAGGCCACTCAGATCTGATGATCTTACTTAGCTTGGAAGTTTGGGAGCAGTATGTGTTGATGAATCGGGCTGTCCCCGGATTAGTCACATCAGAATTCGTTTTGATTTTAGGAATCAAAAGTGCTTCTCGGGGACGGGCTAATGCTTTATTAAGAGCCCGATCTAACACAGCTCTATTATAGCCCCGTCGGAAGAATCTTTCCCTAGATTCCAAAAGGCACTGTTGGGTGACGTCTGGGCTACTGCAATGCGCTTGATCCTGATAAACTCACCCAAGGGTATGCTGTTTATAGTATGAGGGGGGTGGGCACTGCGGGCAAGATGGAATTGCCCGCAGTGCTTTTCCTATAAAGCTTCGTCTGGATGGTGTTGTTATCAATGTAAACCAGGACATCCAAAAATTCAGCAGAAGTAGATGAAATATTGGCAGTGAACTTAAGGTTTCTATTGTTTACATTATTCCATTGACAAACGCGGCAGCCAGTTCTTGTGATCCCCTCCAGATGATAAAAATGTCGTCAATGAATCTCCAATAAGACACAAGGTGAGGAAGCCAACTTGCATGAGTGACCCCCAGAACATGCTCCTCCCACCAGCCAACATGTAAACATGAATAGCTGGGGGAGAAGCATGAACCCATGGCCACCCCGCGTTCCTGATGGTAAAAATCCTTGTCAAATTGGAAATAATTGTTGAAAAGGCAGATAAGAATCATATCTAGTAACATGAGATTGTGGTCCCTCATGGTAGCCTCTCGAGAATCTAAGAAAAACTGGACAGCTTCCAGACCCTGTAGATGGTTGATGCTGGTGTAAAGTGCTTCGATGTCCATCACCAGGAAACACAAATCAGGACCCCACGGGATGTCACTAATCTTAACCAAAAAATCAGTGGTATCCTTAAGAAAAGAAGGGAGAGAAATCATATGGGGCTGTAAGAAAAAATCCACATATTTTGAGATGTTCTCATTCATGCTACCTTGGGCTGAAATAATAGGACGACCTGGGACTGGGACAGTACACTTGTGAATTTTGGGTAACAAATAAAACAAAGGTGTAATAGGATGCAATACATTTAGAAATTTTGTTTCTTCTTTTGTAAGTAAGCCACGTCTATACCAGGCATTGATGTCTTTCCTGGTTTTCTCGTGGCTATTAAGCATTGCAAATTTAGTAGTCTTTGAATAACAAAGGGGATCACCTAGTTGGCGGGCTGCCTCAGAAACATAGTCAATTTTTGCCCACAATACCGTGTTTCCCACCTTGTCCGCACTTTTCACTACTACTTGATTGTTACCCTGGATTTTTTTAACAAATTTGACATATTGCACATTGTTAAAATCACATTGTTTTTTCTTTCCCAGTACCGACCTATTGAGTGTCTTCAGTTCTGCAATAACCCTGTCACTAAAGACATCAACAGCGTCTTTGGGCATCAAAGGTAGAAATGTGGATTTGCCCCGAAAAGCCATGGTTGGTGATTGATTGACAGTGACAACTTGACTGACTGTCGGTTCTGTTTGCGAACTTTCTTCATTAGCTAAGGAAATCAAAGTTTGTAGACCTTTTAAATTCCTAACTTGTAATGTCTCCTCATCTACTGATGTCACTAATTCAATGGCACAAGTATTAGGGTTTTCCGGATGTAACAGGAAATATTTTTGTAATTTGATTTTCCTGATAAATGTAAAAACATCAATACGTGCCTGGACATAGGAGAAGTTATTCGGTGGGCAATAAGAAAGTCCCAAGGAGAGGAGCTGTTCCTTCGCTTTGGAAATCGTCATATCAGTCAAGTCCATTGCTTTAAAGTGGCGTGCCACAGGATAATTCATATCTGAGTTGACTATGGCCCGGATGTGTTGCAAAATTCGTTGATGCGCTTGCAACTTGGTACTCCCGATGTAGGAAAGAGAACATGTGCAGGTTAGTTGGTAAACTACAAAATCACTGCGACATGTAAGATGTTCCTTTATCCTTTTATATATATATATATATAAAAGCTTAATGCACTGCTTGTATACTCCCCCTTTTTTTGCACATAGATAACTTTAGACTGAATTCAAAATGTATATTTGGTCTAATTATGGGTAGCTGGGTTAACCATTACATTTATCAAATGTTTTCAGTGTTGAACTATTGATTTTATTTATTTTTTCATGTTCAAAATATACTGATTTCATGTTTAGCCCGTTTTCAAGACTTAAGGTTTTACCCTGACAAATGTAGGAATATTTTATAACATTTTGAAATATTTATTGTGTGTTTTAAATATTTTATCATCTTGCGCTTTTTAATGCGTATATTTGTGATGACATAATCATTTTAATCGCTTTATATACAGGCATTCTGGGACTTGGCAGTGTTTGTTTTTTAAGCTATTTAAACACAAATCATTTTCTATGTCTATTACGCCAACGCATTTTTTTCAAACACCACGTTCTAGCACTACCACTTTAAATATTTGAGAGTACTCCACATGCGTGTCATGTGATCAAGGGCACTGTGTTGCTCGAAATGCGTCATGGCGGAGGTGCAAGTCATCCACAAAATAAAGTAAAAACCTGCACCAGAACTGGGTCTGCTTTCGTCATCCTTTCAACAGAAAGTGCTACGTGACGATGCTATCCACATATTATACCAAGTCAGCTTCCCCGGTATCTGCGGACTCCTCCTTCAACTTTTGGGCTGACCATTAAGAAGCTTCTTCCTGGTTCTGTTCCAGGTTTTCTCTACAACCCTCCAGCAAGGAGAAGCCACGGTAGCCCCAAGACAGGCTGAATTATCCTGCCACTGAAGCAAAGGACGAAGCAAGCTTTGGAGGACGTGTGTCACGCCGAAATCTTCATTCAAGGTAAGGACACGCCGAATATCTGGAGAAGGAGAGTGCAAAATTTAAGCACTGTTACTTTAACAGAAGCTTAATTGTTACCAATTTAATATGCCCACAAGTTTACACCATGGCGGCCGACGAGCTGTGGAGTTGCGAGGCAGTGGCTACTGATATGTATAAGGATCTCCCTAGTGGAGAAACAATGACGGCAAGTCATTCGAATCCAGCACTACCAACCAATCCTGGTGTTAAGGATCTTTTTAAGAAATTTGAAAAGCTAATGAAAATGGACAAATCCAAATGGTGAGACCATAAATCCCTCACACGCTATCTCATAGTTGAGAGAGCCCCAAGAGGCCTAAGAATCTGGACTCCTCACATCGTCTAGTTGATGGGACACCACAAACGCTGAACCTCATCTGGGAGCCACGGAGTTGCCGAGTTGCCGAGATTAGCCTGCCCTTACCCCCTGAGGGTACCGCCACTGCCGCTTCATGCCACTGCTCGCCGCACCCGCTCCGCGGGTGACGCTTCGCCGCTAGAGGCGAGGGGAAAGTGCTGATTGGCCGCCTGAAGTCGTCAGGAGGAGGGAGGAACCAACTGGCTGCAGTGGGAG
This sequence comes from Lissotriton vulgaris, assembly GCF_964263255.1. Lineage (NCBI taxonomy): Eukaryota > Metazoa > Chordata > Amphibia > Caudata > Salamandridae > Lissotriton > Lissotriton vulgaris. Next base: position 413,167,800 of record NC_141695.1, read on the forward strand.
CACGCTAGCAGGGACTCAGAAGACCAGGAGTCCCTGCGCTGCACAGGTGTGCACGGCCGCGCCCACAGCGAGACACGCCCACCCGGCCTGCAACGCCCCCTATTTAACATCACGCCTGACGCTCAGCGGGACGCGAGCGGGACACCGAGCGAAGCCCGGGCAAAGGGCGGGCAGTCTGTGGCAGTCAGGGGCTGACAGAGGCTGGGCTGGGTCTCGTCCCTAACATATTGCCTACGCTTCTGGTAGGGTGTGTGACTGTGGAAGAGGGAATATACCCTACGATGTCTACCCGCTCTGGGAAACTGCTAAGGACTGAGGGAGGAGCAGCTGGGATTTCCACAATAGGAACTATGGACCGTTTCATTACCAGAGTAGCTGCAGTCATCGAGAAGGAGATCGTGATGACCGAACATCGCCTCTCCGAGGTCTATTTACCTACTAGACGCTCCTCCCTTGGTGCTGTGGCCCAGGCCTTGACCCCAACATCGGAAAGGGCCCCATCAGCTGACCCCATAGATGCCACTGTTCAGCCACGGTTGTCGGCTATAGGAGCAAGCATAGATAGACTAGAGAATCTTACCGACCTATTGCCTGTGGTGGCTGGCACTGAGACGGGAGAGGTTACGATTTCTCAAATCCCATCGTGTCCCGCTAGTGGGCAGACCTCCCCTCTGTTACATCAGGCTCCCGTTACGGAGCCATTACCGCCCAGCCAGCCCCAAGGCACTTCCAAACAGGCGAAAAGGAAAAGGGTCATGAGCTCCCGCAAAGGTAGTAACACCACACTTTATAAGCGCCCAAGAAAGCAGGGGCTAATGGGATTTGGGTCAAAAGTAGAAAAGGTCTTAGCTCCAACTCACAATGGGAGGGTAGGGGAGTCTCCGGGTGCGGGAACATCCTCTGACACTCCCAGAGCACTTTCTAAACCCCCACGATAGTATAGCCGTCACCCTTGAATCTGATTCCCTCAAACCAATTATGAACCTGATTAAAACTCTAATTGTCCCGGTGATTGACCAACTTAAGGGTTTGGGGGCGAGAGTAGACAAATTCGAACAATCCACCCAGGATAATTTTTTCTCACTTAATACTCTTATTAAACATCAGTCTAGAGCAAGTGAGGATCCTGCGGGTAGGAACACGGGAAAAGGACTGCCTCCAAATCCTGTCCCAGTGCAGGCCGTTCCGAGTTCAACCCTTCTCCCCGAGGTAACTCCCGGCAGGGATCCTCCCTTAGTCCCCCGGTCCCTCCCCCTCCTAAGCCAGGCCCTGCCCCTCGTACTTCTCACACAAAACCAAAGCCCCCTATGGTCTCTAAAAACCAGCCCAATAAATCATCTCAAGCAAAAACACTGGCTGCCATGGGGTTGGTCAAGAGTAGTCAAACTGCTCAGCCGAATGCTAACACTAAGGGGGTTGGGACAGCACCGTCAGCTAAGGTTCCTAGTTCCAACTTGGCACCTGATGCTGCCGCAATAGTTCCCCCAAAGGTTACCATCCGGATTCCCCCGGTTAACGTCCCCCCTGATTGCCACCCCTATGTAGTAGTCCTTGTTAATGTCCCACCATTGAAGGTAAATCAGCCTGAGACTCATCAGGGTCTAAAAAACAAGTGTCTCCATTGGTTAAAAGCAAACAAACCACTCCCAATAGGTATGGATGGATTAATTCTTGGTGTCCGAAGGGTTGGTTGGGTGGGTCAGGGCAAAATGCGGTTGGAGGGTGACTGTATTATTAATAATTTCCAGGATAGCAGAGTGGCAGAGATAATCTGTGTCCAAAAACATGAGGTGCATGGCCCTGGTGTCAGAGCAGTGGATTTGACTTATTTCTACCCCAGGCCTGCTGGCAATCCTTTTATGCCTGTTAATTGGGATACTTGCGTAGGACCTTGGGGAGCCCTGCGACATCCTGTGGCGCCCCTCTTCTTTCCCCAAGCCGGATGGCCGGAGATGATCTGGGGCTCCAGGGGACACTGACTCGAGGGTGGGGGTGGGACGATGGTAGGGGAGTAGAGAGAGTTTTCGCCCCTCCCATGATGCAGCCCTTATCCCCGCCCCCAACTGAAATCCATTCTACATTATTAAATGCATCAGGAATGATAGAGACCCCAGACATAACTGGAACACCGGTGGATTTACAGGAGGTGTCCCCTTGTCACGACCTTGTATCCAGTATCGTCCCAGCTGTGACGTACCCAGTCTTTAAGGTTCTCAGCTGGAACGTAGCTGGAATTACAAGGAAGTTGACATTGCCCGACTGGAATGCATTGGTGAACGAGCACTTCATATGCATTTTTCAGGAGACATGGAGCATGGATCCCACTTATAGGGTGGGTTACTCTGCCTTCTCTATCCCAGCAGTTTGCTCAGAATCAGGGAGGGGACGCCCCTCTGGTGGCCTCCTTATCTGGGTTGCTGCCTCATTGAATTGTAGGATAGTGGAGCATCAGACTGGTTGTCCGGACCTCCTAAATATTACCTTGAAGGACTCCAGAGGTCGTGCCTCTCTAAATATCTATAACATTTATGCACGAGGCACCAAGGGGGGAAGGCAGTCCCCTACAATTGCTCTTCTGGAGGGTCTTTTAAGATCAACCCCATATAAGGCTTGCACCCTGGTTGCCGGTGATATTAATTGTACATTTGAGCCCTTAGGCTTGGATGTTTCCCTGGACCAGGATGAGGAGGACGCTAGGAGGGGAATTTCCGCTCTAGAAATAGCCCCCATAAAGAGGTGGACTGAGGTGGCCCTGCAGGTGTACACCATCAGTATGGAGTTTAACTTGAGGGCTCTTAATGGGAGGTCAGAGTCAGATAAGGGGGGGCCCACACCTATAATAGGCCCAATCACACATCAAGAATTGACTACATCTTGCTTGATGTGTGCTTGTGGAACTCAGTGAAGGACATGGTTGTGGTCCCCTCAGTAGAGAGTGATCACAACTTGCTCTCACTCACCTTAGACTTTTGGTGGCTAGCCGATAGGGAAAACTTGGTCCCCTCCTCCTTAGCGGAATTGGGTGAGTCGCAAGTAGCATTGTGTGGGAGGAGAATAAAGTGGACAAAACTGATCCTCTCGGAGAAGAAGGTTGCAGTAATAACGCACCTGTTAGCCCAAGCACAATGTAATCTGGGGATCACGACGGGAGGGATGGGGTTGGCTTGTGGGGTTTTCAGTGCGCTCACCGAGGCCCTAATTAACTTGTTCACTGCTCCTCCAAGTAGATGAGGGACCAAAGATAGACAGGAAAGAACCAAGGGATGGTATACCCACACATGCAGGGTGACAAAGACTAGACTGGTAGAGGCAGTCAAATCCAAATCTCAAATTGAGATCAGAGAGGCTAGAAAGGTTTACTCTAGGACCCTCCAAATTGCGAAGAAGGACTGGGAAGAAAAATTCTGGGCGGATCTATTGGCCGCCAGTAAAAGCAAGGACGCAAGAGGGTTTTGGAATTTGGTGGGTGCCCGCAACAGACCCGACGACACTCTGAGGACATGTATTATCCCTCCCCAGAACTGGTCGAAACACTTTGGGTCCCTATATGCTCCTGTAGAAGGCCCCTTAAATGACCCAGCCCCCGCGTCCGTCTTGCTAGGGGAAGTTACTTTTGATCTGTTTACAGGTAGGGAGGTAGAGGAGGTTATAAAGTGGGTGGCACCACGGAAAGCAGCAGGACCGGATGGGCTTCCGGGTGACCTCCTGCGTGCATATCCATCTGACTGGGGCATAGTAATCGCTGCCTTCCTAAATGACATCTTGAAGGGTGGCCCTGTACCGGATTCATGGAGAGGGGCGGTGGTCGTCCCCATTTATAAAAAGGGTTGTAGAAATAGCCCAGGGAACTATAGGCCAATAAGCCTGATAGATTCCACGCAAAAGGTGGCAGGACAGGTAATTTTGGGAAGGATACTCAACTGGGTGGAGGAAAATAGAGTGCTATCTGACTTCCAGGCTGGGTTCCGTTCAGGAACAGGGACCATTGAGCAGGTCTTCAGATTAGCACTCTTAAACTGGAAAATCGTGGAACTAGGCAAGGGCAGTCTTTACTTGGCCTTCATTGACCTGAAGACTTCCTTTGACCTGGTCCCTAGGGAGGGACTTTGGAGGGTGCTTCAGGGATTGGGGCTGCCCCCATACATTCTATCCCTACTTATTAAACTCCACACCAGTAATTATGCCCAGGTCCGATGGGGGAAAAATGGGGAAACAACGGACAGGATACCGGTCTGTAGGGGAGTCAGACAGGGTTGCGTGCTAGCCCCCACACTCTTTTCGTTGTACGCTAATGGTGTGGTTGAGCATCTCCAGCAAGAACCAGCGGACGCACCCTGTCTGGGGGGAGTAAAGATCCCTACTCTGCTGTTCGCAGATGATACTTTGCTTATTTCAAAAACTCCCCAGGGCCTACAGAAGCTATTGACCCGCTTCCAGGACTTTTGTGTATCCAGAGGTCTGGTTATCAACGTGGACAAAACTAAATATTTGATTTTGCACCCATCAAGGAAATTAGGAAGTCCCCCTGTTTTGAACACCGTCCCCTTGGAGAAAGTCTCCGAATTTGACTACCTAGGGCTTCGCATAACGGACAACATGAACTGGTCCGCCCATATTGATAAGATGGTACTTAACCATAAAAAGGTAGGAGGTGCTCTGCTTAGGGAATTTCGAGCATCACCGAGGCAAGTGGTGAGTCCTGCAATTGAGATCTATAAGGCCAGAGGCGTAACATCAGCTTTGTATGGGGCAGAGTTGTGGGGCCACTGCAACCTGGAGTCCCTATCTAAGGCTGAGAATAAATTTTTGAAAGATCTCCTAGCCCTTCCCTCGAGTACCCCAACAGTCCCGGTGCTCCTGGACGTTGGTTGTAAGAGTATCAAAGACCAGGCTCGCCTTCGACCACTGCTTCTTTGGTCCCGCATATGGAGGGTCCCGGAGCTAAAGTCCTATGCCGACGGCCTGGCAGAGGTAATGAACATGGGAGGCTGGGCCAAGATCAAGTGGCTGAGGGACACTAAAAATCTTTTGGAGGAGTTGGGCCTGGGGGACTGCTGGTCTTCAAAATCTGCTCCACCAAAGTCTGACCTCAAAAAACTTTACTGGGACTGGGTCTCTGGCAAACTCATAAGGAACCAACACCATTGTAATCTGACTGCATCATTTTTGGAATTAAAGGATGTGGCTGTTTTCGAACCCTTTCTGGACTTAATCACCTTGCCAGCCGATAGGGCCCTGTATTTTAAACTCAGGGTAGGCACGCTTCTGATCGGGGCCTTTGTATCAAAATGGAATGGTGCTCATCGATCCCGCTTCTGTGCCTTTTGTCCATCTAGGCCAGAAACGATAGCACATATATTTTTTGAGTGCCCGGACTATACTAAACCTAGGAGGCATTGGTTTAAACCTCTTTTTAAACGCCTGGGAACACGTAGGCACTTGGTTGCACTACGTATCTTATTGACTGATACCGCCCCTTTAATAGTTTGTGGTGTTTCTAAATTTTTAAAACATTCATGGTTGATTCGCTGCAAGAGACTGTCAGTTTCAATTTAATTCACTTTTAGTTCATTTATTTTGGGTCATTCCCATTTTATCTGTCTTAGTACTTAAATGTTGACATACATATCAAGGTTATAAAAATGTGTTTTACTTGTATGTATGCTTTCAAGATATCTTGCATATCGAATAAAAGCTTTCAACCAACCAACATAGTTGTGATTCTAGGTTAAGTACACTGAAATTGACAGAGTAACCTTCCAAGCAAAGATTGACGAGATCAATGATGAAATCAGCAAAATGGAACAAACTCCAACAGTTTCCAAATATTGAGAGGAAATGCATGTGCAATTACAGTAAGAAGAAGACATAATAAAAAAGCGTAAGGCCTTCAAAGTCCATCGGGATAAATGTGATTATGATCAGGGGCGCATTTTCACATTTGCTAAGAAATTTGATAATGTTGAAGTAACCAACAAGACTGTCTTAAATGCCAATGCTAAACTGAGTATAAGTGTGATTGCTCCATTGTTGTCATCCACATCAGACCGTAGCTCATATGTGGACAGTGAGTCTGAAACTGAACAAGCTAGATCATCGCATGCGGTGGGGTTTCCAAAACCGTCCTTGGCTCTGGAAGTCGATTACCTTTGCCAGGACAGACGGCATGCCCTCAGATCCAATGCGCAAAGTACAAACACGTGAAAAATAGGAATCAAAAACATAGAACAAGGCGCAGATATTCCACCAAACGCCAAACCCAAATCAAAGAACAGGAAACAAACAAAGAAAAGATGGGTACGCAGGTGAAAGATCAGAATGTCAAATCTAACACAATAATAAACTTAACTGACACTAAGCGATGATGAAATTACAAAACTCTCGCTGGGACTGTCTTACAGCCCACATGCCAATTTTGACTATGCTAATTAACGAGTGGGTTTATACAAATGTATGCAGAAATTGAAACTGTGCAAATATCACTTGCTACAAGGGATGCGTAAAGAAAAAACAGCAGATTTATCAACGTCGGCAATTGACAACGTAGACAAATTATGTACACAAGATGCGGAGTTACTCAGAAATTTGGAAGAATTACATGCTGAGAGCACAATGAACTTTCAAACATCAAATTATGATGAACTAGAGGTACAAAAATTGGTGCGCACTCCATTTGAGCCCAGTTTTACCTTTTGCCCAATCAGGACAAAAGACAATTTAGACCATTTTAATGACAAGGTTACAGTGGAATTAAAAACACTTTACTCCAAAGTGACTCACTCAGCAAAGAAATATAATAAACAGAACATAATCTATCACAGTCCGGTGAAAAAATTGCAAGCACAAAAAAAGATAATTATTCACCAGCCTGATAAAGGAGGCTACCTGTGGCATTCAGTAAATTAAATACAGGAGTCTGTATTGGCTCCCCGGCCCCGGGGACCACCACCTTCCTGGGGCTATGTTTACATTGGAAGAGGGGCCACACAGCCCCCCTCATGGAGCCCTTGATGGCCCTGGGGACTACCACCCACTGAGACCAGCTCCAGCAATGTCCCAGGGTGCCCACCCCGGGAAATTGCAGTTTGCTGTGGCAGGGGGGGAGCAAACTCCTGCTTTGCTTCATGGAAGCAGGAGCAGGGTACCTGCTCTCGCTTCAATCAAGCAAAGCAGAATTGCTTTTGAACAAGGGGAGTTTTATGTTTGCAGTTCAAAAGCAATGCAGGCTTCCAGGGGGAGCCGGCTGGGACCGTAGGGGCATTGGGGCTCCCCCCATGGTCCCCAACCATGAGGTGAGGTCCCGGGGATTTGATCCTGGGGCCACAAATGGCCAGGAAGAGGGGCCACATGGCCCCAGTCCCATAAAAATATATAATTTGGAAAAAGAGGCAAAGCCCCGGGGGATGGGCTCCATGGGCCAAAAATAGCCTCAGAGGGGGGCTACGCAGCCTCCCTCTTTTAATGGCATTTGTTTTAATAAATAAAAAATATATATTGCTCAAGACCTGAGGGGTGGGGTCCCCAGGACCCAAAAAATATTAAGAGAAGGGGGGTCACATAGCCCCTTTCTAAAAAAGAAAACAGAAAACTGGCATCTGGCCGAAGGCCCCGCCCACCTGCAAATGCACCTCCTGGCACGTTTTGGGTTGGGTAGGAAGTCCTATAGAATCCTATGGGTCCTTAGGGGTCAACTAGCCCACCGGATACCTCCAGTAAGCACCACACAGAGAGATCACACTCCTTTTTACACCACAGATCAGGGTCAGACAACACTGCTGGTCTTACTCGACCTGACTGCAGCATTTGACACCCTATCTCCCTCAATTTTAACATCTCGTCTGAGGGAGATGGGCGTGGAGGGGTCAGCCCTGGACCTTCTGTCCTCTTTTTTAGATCTTAGAGAACAGAGGATTAAATTAGGAGAATACCTCTCCCCTGCTACATCTCTGCAATGTGGGGTACCACAAGGGTCGGCTTTAAGCCCGACCCTATTTAACATTTATGTGGCCCCCCTAGCGAGATTGGTAAAAGCCCAGGGAATGGAAGTAACGTCATACGCAGATGACACTCAGATTATGGTGTCACTAGCCCAACCGGTCAGTACCTCCGCCTCCAGCTTCAGGAGTTGCATGCAAACAGTCTCTGACTGTATGATAGTCAACTCCCTGAAGCTGAACGGCGATAAAACTGAGGTGCTGATCTTTGGAATGGACCAGGATGCGTGGTCAAGTGATTGGTGGCCGCAATCCCTGGGAACCTGCCCGGTCCCCTCCCATTCAGCTAGGAACCTGGGGGTTATGTTCGACACCTCGCTGGCAATGACCCTTCAGGTTAATAGAACAGTGGCTACTTGCTGGGGAATTCTTAAAATTCTCCGCCGAATAGTACATTATCTCTCCCCGCAAGCCAGGAAACAGACAGTGGTTGCACTTGTTGGTTCAAGATTGGACTACTGCAACTCACTGTATGCAGGGATTAACAAGGGACTAATACAGCGACTGCAAACTGTACAAAATGCGGCTGCAAGATTCGTCCTGGACACTCCCCGATCCTCCTCAGCAACACTAGCCAGAAAGAATTTACACTGGCTTCCTATAGAGCATCGTATTTCTTTCAAAATCATTTGTCTGGTACACAGCGCTCTTAAAACTGAAACATCAGTTGTGCTGGGTGCACTTCTATCCAGCTATGTCCCCAGCAGATGTCTGCGCTCACGGCAACAAAATCTTCTGGCTATCCCTAGGACCAAGAAGACCAGATGGGGAGGTAGAGCCTTTTCTACAGTCGCCCCCCGTCTCTGATATGCACTCCCTCTGGAACTTAAGTCTCTATCTTCACTTTCCCTCTTCAAAAAGGCCCTGAAAACATGGTTTTTTAAGAAAGCCTACCAGTAATCAGCTCCTGGGACAGATAATCTATCAATATTGAGCTAGGCGCCTTGATGCCCTTTGGGGCTTAGTTTGCGCGTTATAAATTTTCTTTCATTTCATTTCATTCATTTCATTTCATTTCACTCTGCAAACGCACCTCTTGCCGCATTGCTGGTGTGACAATGAGGTCTTCTCATGTCCTGAGGACGTCAGGACTAAAGTGGACTTCATTCCCCGAGCAGCAGTACAGCAGGAGCCGAGTGGTGTAAGAAGAGGCATGGCCTTTCAGCACTCTCAGCAAACCAGCTTTATGGGGCTTACTGGATGTAATAGGAGGGCTAGTTGACCCCCAGGGATGTCCTTGGAAACAACTATCTCTCTTGTTACCTCCAGTAAGTGCCACACAGCAGGATGGGACGTTTTCAGAGGCCAAGCCTCCCTTTCTCCACCACTCTGCAAACGTGCCTCTTGGCAGACTACGGAAAGGGGATGAAGTCCACTTTACTCTTGAGTTACTTTGGGGGCCAAGAAGCCCTCCTGGTACCTCCTGTAAGTCCTACACAGCGGAATTCCTGAGCGCAGGTCCGAGGCCCAGCACACTCTCTCCACCACTCTGCAAATGTGACTACCAGTTACTAAAGCATTTGCAATGTAATAGGTTTTGCATTTGTGAGAGTTAGAGCTATTGGTGTTGTAAATGTGAACATTTTTTACTAATTTGTTTTGGAGTGGAATGGATATACGTTGTGTGTAGTGGAATCATGTAGTATGTTGTGCAGTGCAATTATGTAGACAGTAAGTATGTAGCATTTAGTGTATGTAGATTGAGATTATGTGTTATGGAGAGTAATTATGTGTTGTGGAGTGGTAACCTCAGTTTTAGTCTTCCTTGTTTCCAAAGAAGATCAACTATGAACTCAGTGAGACAAAAAAAGAAGGAATCACTGAGAAGCAGTCGTGGACCTAGTCATAGGTATGAGCTGGGCCACTAAAATTATATGACTGTTTGGCTGCAACGACTTTCGCACCATTATAAATTTTCCGCGTTAGACAGATAATCCATCATCTGCTTTCTAATCTGCAGATTTGCGCAAAAAAAACCTTGTATCAGGCTCAAACGGCTCAAACATTATAAAAAATGCAGCGACAAATGTTACAGCGAGCTAGAAGGCCTTTGCAAACCTAGAATGGTCACCTGTTACTTATTGGTAAATGTGGGTGTTAAATTGGTACTAATGGTGTGCAAGCCACTCTAGCTTATTTCTGCACCTCTGTTGCCTCTTTCTGCAGCACCTCTGTTACTTCGTGCTGTACTTTGTTGTTTCTTTCTGCACCTCTCTTGCTTCTTTCTGCACCCCTCTTGTCTCTTTCTCCACCCCTCTTCCCCCTTTATGCATGTCTGTTGCTTCTTTCTGCACTTCTATTGCGTCTTTCTCTACCCCTCTTCCTTATGTCTGCACTTCTGATTCTTCTTTCTGCACTTATCTTGCTTCTTTCTCCATATTACTTGCATTTTACTGCAGCTCTCTTGCCTCTTTCTGCAGTTCTCTTGCCTCCTTCTGTACCTCTGTTGCCTCTTGTAACATCTCTTCTACCTCTTTCTGCATCTCTTACCTCTTTCTGCAGTTCACTTCCTTCTTTCTTCACCCCTACAGCCTCTTTCTGTATGCCTTTTGCCTCTTTGTGTACCTTTTCTACCTTTTTCTGCACCCCTTTGCCTCTTTTTGCACCTCTGTTGGTTCTTTCTCCACTGCTCTTGCTTCTCTCTGCACCTATGTTCCAGATTTCTGCATCCCGCTTGCCTTTATCTGCACCCCTCTTCCCTCTTTTTGCACCTCTCTTGCTTCAGTCTGCCCACCTGTTCCCTTTTATGTACCCCTTTTGCCTGTTTCTGCAACTGTTTCTACAGTTCTCTTGCCTATTTCTGCACCTCTGTTGCTTCTTTCTGCACTTATCTTGCCCCTTTCTGTACATGTGTTGCATGGTTATGCACCTCTCTTGTCTCTTTCTGCACCCTTCTTGCCTCTTTCAGGACCTCTGTTGCTTTTTTCTGCAGTTCTCTTCCTTCCTTCTTTATGCACCCCTCTTATCTCTTTCGGCACCCGTTCCTTCTTTCTGTACTTCTTTTGTTTCTTTCTGCACCCCTCTTGCTTATTGTTGCATCCCTTGTGCCTCTTTCTCCACAGTCTTCTCCCTTTCTGTACTTCTGTTGCTTCTTTCTGCATTTCTCTTGCCTCTTTCTGCACCTCATTTGACTCTTTCTGCATCTATTTTGCCTCTTTCTTCTCTTCCCTTGACTCCTTCTGCACCTCTGTTGCCTCTTTTAACACTTCTCTTGCCTGTTTCTGCACCTCTCTTGAAAATCTATGCAACCCTCTTGCATCTTTCGCATCTTTGTTGCTTCTTCCTGTACTTCTATTTTTTCTTTCAGCACCTCTCTTGCTTCTTTCAGCACCTCTTGTGCCTCTTTCTGCACAATTTTTCCCTCGGTCTGCAACTCTCTTGCCTCTTTCTGCAGTTCTCTTGCCAACTTCCGCCTCTCTGTTGCTTCTTTCTGCACTTATGTTGTCTCTTTCTGCACCCTTCATGCTTCTTTCTGTATCGTTTTGCTTCTTTCTGAACATCTGTTGTCTCTTTCTGAACCCTTCGTGCCTCTTTTAGCACCTCTGTTGCTTCTTTCTGCAATTCTCTTCCTTCTTTCTGCACCCCTCCTGCCTCTATCTTTACCCCTCTTGCCTCTTTGTTACTTCTCCTACCCCTTTCGACACCCCTCTTACCGCTTTTTTACCTCCCTTGGTTCTTTCTGTACCTCTTTTGCTTCGTTCTTCAGTTCGGTGGCCTCTTTCTGTGCCTCGCTTGCATCTTTCTGCACCTCTGTTGGTTCTTTCTGCACTGCTCTTGCTTCTTTCTGCACCTCTGTTCTAAAGTTCTGCATCCCTCTTACCTTTTTATGCACACCCCTTCCCTCTTTCTGGATCTCTCTTGCTTCAGTATGCCCACCTGTTCCCTTTTTCTGTACCCCGTTTGCCTGTTTCATCAACTCTCTTGCCTTTTTCTGCATTACTCTTTGTCCTTCCGCACCTCTGTTGTTTCTTTCTGAACTTTTCTTGCCTCTTTCTGCACCCTTCATGCCTCTTTTTGTTTCTCTGCTGCTCTATCTGCACCTCTCTTGTCTATTTTTGTACCTATGTTGATTCTTTCTGTACCTCTCTTGCCTTTTTCTGCAATTCTCTTGCCTCCCTCTGCATCTCACTTGCCTCTTTTTATACCTCTGTTCTTTTGCACTGCTCTTGCTTCTTTTTTGCACATCTCTTGTAAGTGTCTGCACCCCTCTTGTCTCTTTCTGCACATCTCTTATCTGTATCTGCACCTCTCTTGCCTCTGTCTGCACCAGTGTTCCCTTTGTATGTACCAATTTTGCCTTTTCTGCAACTCTCTTGCCTCTTTCTGCAGTTCGCTTGCCTCCTTCTGCACCTCTGTTACTTCTTTCTGCACTTCTCTTGCCTCTTTCTGCACCCCTGTTGCTTCATTCTGCACTTCCCATGCTTTCTTCTGTACCTGTCTTGCTTCTTTCTGCACCCCTGTTGTCTCTTTCTGCACTCGTCTTCCGTCTTTCTGCACCTTTCTTGCCTCTTTCAGCATCTCACTTGCCTCTTTCTGCACTTTTCTTGCTGCTTTCCACCACTCTCTGGCATCTTTCAGCAATTCTGATGTCTCTTTCTTTTACTGCTCTTGCCTGTTTCTGCACCTCTCTTGCCTCTTTCTGCACTTCTCCTGCCTCTTTCTGCACCTCACTTGCTTCTTTTTGCACCCATCTTGCCTCTTTCTGTACCCCTCTTCCCTCTTTGTGCAACTTTCTTGCCTCTTTCTGCACCTCTCTTCCCTCTTTCTGCACCACCATTGCCTCTTTTTGTACCTCTGTTGCTTCTTTCTGCACTTCTCTTGCCTTTTTCTGCACACTTTGTGCCTCTTTCAGTACCTGTGTTGCTTCTTTCTGCACTTTTCTTCCTTCTTTCTTCACCCCTTGTGCCTCTTTTTTACTCTTCTTCCCTTTTCTTGCATGTCTCTTGGTTCTTTCTGCAGTGCTCTTGCTTCTTTCTGTAAACCTCTTTCCTCCATCTGCACCTCTGTTGCTAATTTCTGTACTTCTCTAGCTTTTCTTAGCACTTATGTTGCACATTTCTGTACCCCTCGTGCCTCTGCATGTACCTATCTTGCCTCTTTCTGCTCCTGTCTTGCCTCTTTCTGCACCTCTGTTGCTTCTTTCTGAACCGCTCTTGCTTTTATCTGCAATTCTATTACACATTTATGCACCCCTATCATCTCTTTCTGCACCTCTGTTGATTCTGTCTGTACCTCTCTTGCCTCTGTGTGCATCCCTGTTCACTTTTTGTGTACCTCTTGTTGCTCTTTCTGCAACTCTCTTGCCTCTTTATGCACTTTTCTTACCTCTTTTTGCACCTCTGTTGCTTCCTTCTGCACTTCTCTTGCCTCTTTCTGTACCCATCTTGCCTCTTTCTGCATCTCTCTTGCTTCTTTTCTGTATTTCTCTTGCTTCTTTCTATACTTTTCTTGTTTCTTTCTGTACCACGCATGCCTCTTTCTGCACCCTTCTTCCCTTTTCCTGCACGTTTCTTGGTTCTTTCTGCACTGCTCTTGCTTCTTGCTGCACCCCTCTTGCTTCTCTCTGTACCTCTGTTGCTTCTTTCTGCACTACTCTTGCCTGTTTCTGCACCCCTCTTGCCTCTTTCCACACCTCTGTTGGTTCTTTCTGCTCCTACTTCTTTCTGCACCCTACTTGCCTCTTTGTGCACCCTTCTTCCCTCTGTGCACCTGTCTGGCCTCTTTCTGTACCTCTCTTGCATCTGTACGCATCTTTTACTTGTTTCTGCTCTTCTTTTGCCTCTTTCTGTATGCCTCTTGCCTCCTCCTGCACCTCTGTTGTTTCTTACTACATTGCACTTACTTCTTTCTGCCCCTCTCTTTCAAATATTTGCACCCCTCTTGACTATTTCAGCACCCCTCTTCTCTCTTTCTACACCCCTGGACCATCTTTCTGCACCTCTTCTGCCTGTTTATGCACCTCTGCTGGCTCTTTCTGAACTTCTCTTGCCTCTTTCTGCACCTCGGTTGCTTCTTTCTATAGTTCTCTAGCCTCTTACTGCAATCCTCTTGCCTCTTTCTGCACCTCTGTTGGTTCTTCCCGTACTTCTCTTTCTTCTTTATATACCTCTCTTGCTTCTTTATGCACGCCTCTTGCCTATTTCTGTACCCTTCTTCCGTCTTTTTATACCTCTTGCCTCTTTCTGCACCTTTTATGCCTCTTTCTGCACACACAGGGCTACGTTTAAACTGACCTCGGGCTCAGCATTGCACACATGCAAGTGCAGGAAAGGTCTGCTGGCCTATAAACTGCCATGACCTATTATATGCTAGGGACTGAGAGGTAGTATAATCCCCCTCCCCTATTATCTACTATGGCCTTATAGGGGAGGTCAAGGCAATCATGGGGTACCCCGACCCTATAGTATACCCTATTGTATGTAGGTGTTTTCAAGTGTCTTTCAGCATAGCACTGGCTCTGGTCTTGGTTAGGTAGACCCCAGGGTGAGTCAGAGTCAGTTACCAGAATTACCAGTCAGCAAAAATTTGGGGGTGCCAGGGCACAGGATGATTTTGCTACAAGCCCTCTTTCTGTATCTCTGTTGGTTAATTTTGCATATCCCTTGCTTCTTTCTATACCTTTCTTCCTCTTTCTGGACTTCCGTTACCTCTTTCTGCATTTCTCTTGCTTCTTTCTGCACCTTTCTTCCTCCTTCTGCACATGCCCTACCTATGTATGCATAGTTAGAACTTAGCATTTAAAAAACCTTAGAAATTCACTGAAAAAACATAGATTTCAGGGCCGTTATAGTTAGAAATTAGTATTTAAAAAAACCTTTGAAATGCACTGAAAAAACCATAGGTTTCAGGGACGTTATAGTTAGTTTGACATTTCCCTCATGCAAAATGAGAGAAATTTGGCTGTTATAGTTAGTTGAGCTAACTATAACTCATGCCCCCGCAATGCACTGCTGATGCCGTCACATATTACATCATTCATGAGATGGTCAGTGACATCACTAATTACATCACTGATGATATCTCAAATGAGATCCCTGATGACATCATCCATGTGCTAATATCTAACCTCACACCCTGAAATAACCTTTGAAACACCCACTCTAAAATACAGACTACTATATTCAAAACCATAGACACACCAACACCAGTTACTACATACGCAATCACTGATTCGTAGGTCTATACACACACCCACTCATTCACCCATACAGTCGCTCATACATGCAGTCACTCATCAATACAGCACTGTCATATGCACTCATATACCTATACAAACACTCACACACCCCCACTCCATAGAGTTACTCACACACCTAGTTAGTCATGCAAAGAATCAATCACACTCCCATTTACATACCTATACAGTTATACACACACCACCTCACTTATTAAAACAGATACTAACACATACTTACTATCTTATACAATCATTGATACAAGCATACAATCATCCATACAGCTACTCTCACAATCTCTAACTCTCACATATAGTCGATTATATACTCCCACACTTACATGTACTGCCTTTCACTTTTGTAGTTACTCACGCATGTACCACTGAGATATCCATTCACTCACCCACACACCCATACACACACTCACCCACCCATACAGCCCTTCACAGATGCACTCTTGAAACCATATACCCAATAAATCACCCACTCACACATCTATGCACAGAGTCACAACCCCCCACCCACCCACACAGACACTCAGACAACCATTCAATAACCCATGCAGTTGCTTACACACCAAATTACAGATTTATACAGACATTCACACAGTTAGTTACTAACCCACACATTCAGTAAGACACATTTAATCACACTTATACAGTTAGTGATGCACCTACTAAATCATCCAATCAGACACTTATACACCCACTCATTCTTCAATACACCTTGGCATACATATATATATAAAACACATTTAAACTTTACAGAAACACACAGTCACTGGATGATGCCATCGGTGATGTCATCAGTGATGTCATTTGAAAGGCCAAGTGATGTCATCAGTAATGTCACTGACCATGTAATGAATGAAAAAAAACTGTAAAGAAGAGGCCCCCCACAGTCTTTGTGGACTTCTGTTGCTTCTTTCTGCATTTCTTTTTTTATCTTTTTGTGCGTTGTTTCTTCTTTCATCACATGTCCTACATCTGCAGGCATAGTTAGACAGTAGCACTTGCTGGACCCGGTGTTCAGCAACTGTGTAGACCTGGTAGTAGGACTACCAATCCCCCTCCCGTGGACGGATCATTCACTGGTACCTTTCACCTGGACCACGCTTAAGCCACCACCTACTAGACCCACGATAAGACACGCCAGATCCTGGGCGCGCCTGCTAGTTGACGAATGGACTAATAAGCTCGCCAGCAACCAACCCCTCCACAATGAGGATCCTTGTCTAGCCAATCAGGCTTACGAAGACTGGATCACACAATCCCTGGAAGCCACGCTCCCTCTGAGTAAAATAACGCTGAAACGCTCCCACAAAACTGGCCCCTGGTACTCAGAGGCTCTCAGGGAAAAGAAACGCCAATGCAGAAAAATAGAAAGACAATGGCATCTAGACTATTCTTTGGAGGCAAAAAATCGATACCGAGACGCAATCAATGCCTACAAAGCAGAATTCAAAGCTGCCCAATCTGTATACTTCTCTGACAGAATTATACTAGCCAAATCAAAACCCAAAGAAATCTTTCAAATACTGAAAAAACTCACCAAACTTCCATCATCTAGCCTGCACGAGGCAAAAACAACAGCCCACTGCAATGACTTGGCAGAATTTTCCACCAAAAAGTCAATAAAATCTACTCATCCTTCACCTCTATAGCCACTGCCCCTTTAGCTAAGGCCAATACAAATCTGGCAGACACCCCACCAGAGCCTCCACCGATACTGGATCACTTCCCCCTTCTAGATCTGGAAACCTTAGAATCCGTGGCTCGTAAGGTGGAATCTGGATCCCCGGCGATCCGGCTCCGCCAGATGTCATGATGTCATCATCCCAGATCACCTTGCCAACCATAATGGACCTTTTGAACTCATCCATCACCTCTGGCACTGTCCCTCCCGTTTGGAAGCGGGCCATGGTCCGAGCCCTGCTAAAGGAACCCAATTTGGATCCCTCCGATTTTAGCAACTACCGGCCTATTTCCCTGATTCCCTGGGTGAGTAAAATCCTGGAGAGATACATCAACCTCCAACTGGTGAGTTTCCTGGAAAACAACCAGCTGTTAGACTCCACCAAGACGTGTTTTAGACCCAAACACGGAACTGAGTCTGCCCTCCTTTTAGTCACCGAGGAATCCAGAAAAATCCTAGGTCAAGGAGGATCAGTGGCAGTGATCCTCCTTGACCTTAGTGCTGCATTCGACACGGTCAGCCACGACATCCTGCTGAACCGCCTGTCGAATGTCGGAGTAATGGATAAAGCCTGGCTCTGGTTCGAGTCCTTCTTGAGGGACAGATCTTTTCAAGTACACCTTGCGCAGACTTCAGACAGTGCAGAACTGTGCGGCTCGCACACTGCTACAGCTCCCATGCAGACAATCAGCCAAAGCTGGACTGATCAGCCTTCATTGGCTACCAGTGCGTCAGATAATCCTCTTCAAGTCCATGTGTATTGCCCACCAGGCCTTCTGGGACACAGGTCCTATGATCACCCGTGACCTAATAAAACACTATCAACCCAGCAGAAGCCTCCGATCGAGCCAGGCCTTTATGGCTATAGCTCCGAGAATAAAAAAGACCAGGTCTGGCGGCAGGACGTTCACCTATAATGCCACCAAAACCTGGAATTCACTCCCCCTTCATCTTAGATCTAACCCCAACCTTTCTTTATTCCGAAAACAGTTAAAGACATTCCTGTTCAACCTCCCTCAGTAATCTCAGCTAGCAACTCTGTTAGGCCGCTTCTGGTGGTTCCTAGCGCTTGGACGCCCCCGGGCAGCAATTGCGCTTTTATAAATTTACTTTTCATTTCATTTCATTTGAAAGACTTTTAAAAATCCCTAAAAAAACCATAGGTTTCAGACACGTTATAGTTAGAAATTAGCATTTAAAAGACCTTAGAAATTCACTGAAGAAAACCATAGGTTTTAGCGGCGTTTAACTCATACAAAACCCAGAAAATTCCCCCGTTATAGATAGTTCAGCTATCTATAACTCGCGCCCCGCAATGCACTGCTGAGGACGTCACATATTACAGCCCTCGTGACATGGTCAGTGACATCACTGATGACATCTCAAATGACATCACTGATGACATCACTTCTCACACCCTAAAATAACTTTTGATACACCCACTCTAAATTACAGACTGCCATTCTCAAAACCACAGACACTCCAACACCAATAACTACATGCCCATGCACTGATTCTTAGGTTTGCGCACACATCCACTCACTCACCAGTACAGTCACTCATACTCATGGTCAATCAGTACAGGGCTATCATATGCACTCATACACTTATATAGACACTCACACACCACCACTCATCCATAGAGGTACTCAGACACCTAGTCAGTCATGCAAATAATTAATCACACTGCCATTTACTCACCTAAACAGTTATAAACACACCAGCTCAATTACTTATACAAATACCAGCACATTCTTATGCTCTTATACAATCACTGATACAAGCCCACACTCATCCATACAGCCACTCTCAGAATCACACACTCTCACATAAAGCCGATGATATAATCCAACACACATATATACTGCCTTTCACATATGTAGTTACTCACACATGTACCACTGAGATATACATTCACTTACTAACACACCCATACACACACTTACCCACCCATACAGTCTATCACAGATGCACTCTTGAAACCATGCACCCAGTGAATCACCCACTGACACATCTCTGCCCAGAGTCATACACACACCACCCACGCAAACACTCAGGCACCCATACAGATACTCAGACAACCAATCAATAACCCATATAGACACTCATGAGGCTATTTGCAAACCCATGCAGCTGCTCACACACCAATGTATGTGATGTCCAGTGATGTCATTTGAGATGTCATCAGTGATGTCATGAGTGATGTCACTGACCATGTCATGAGTGATGTAATATGTGACGTCATCAGCAGTGCATTGCAGGGGGGGAGCGAGTTATAATTAGCTGAACTAACTATAATGGGGACATTTCTTTGGTTTTGTACTAGTGAAATATCCAACTAACTATAACGCCCCTGAAATCTATGTTTTTTTCAGTGAAAATATATATATATATTTATTTTTTTCACTGAAAAAACACAGGTTTCAGGGACGTTATAGTTAGTTGGACATGTCAGTCGTACAAAATCTGAGAAATTCAGCCGTTATAGTTAGTTGAGGTAACTATAACTCGCACCCCACAATGCACTGCTGATGACGTGGTCAGTAACATCACTGATGACATATCAAATGACATCACTATATATATATATATATATATATATATATATATATATATATATATATGCAGGCACAGAAATCCGGTACACGCTAGTACCCGCTCACGAGTGGGTCGCCTCTGGGGTCCCGGAAACCCAAATATTTCTCACCACGTTCTCCTCTTTCAAAGTACGTAGACGACACACCAGGAGTTTGCTGTGATGTGGAAGTTTATTGGCAGCAAAAGAAAGCAAACAACGCGTTTCACCTCACGGCTTGATCACGTTTGCCGAGGTTTCAAAAACAAAGTCCTTTTACATTGTTTAGCCCTCATCATAGAGGTAGGACTACTCCAAACTCACCATTCGTGCACAGTGTGGGGGACATTTGGAACGGGAATTAGCAACCTTTAGATCCAATGTCATTCACAATGTTAACCAAAATAAATCTTTTAGTATAACAACACAAATTATAGAGAAAAATAAATTCTCTATATTCATTCTTTGCGCCATGTGGTAATGTTGGAATTACATAATTAGCTGTTTATGGATGACTGAAATACCGCCCAAGTGGGCATAGTATGATAATTGTGCTTTCCATACGTGGTCTGACTGCACTGTTTGAATTGATCACAGTTTTTCCATGTTTTAATTCACAGAACTTGTTTGTATATATGCTGGACTTTGGAACCTGAACGCACAGAACTATCAATCACAATCAAAACCATTAAGAGACGTTGGAAATCATTTTTTGGATAATCAATAGAGAACTGATATGGAAAAGTCTGAAGACAACCTTTTGTGGGACTTGCTGCAAGTGCATATTGAGATAATATATGACTAGGATCTTTGCCCACTTGGGCTGGACTTTCATTTCATTTCATTTTGCATATTGAAAAATTTTGAAATAACTTTATTAAAAAGACATGTACAAACACAATAACTTTGCTAGCTGCTGGCCTAGAAGCAATCTTGTTATTGGGATCTGTTTAACTCCACATAGAAATATTGCTCTAAAGATCACTATCCGCAATCCATGCCCATTGGGGCTTTATTGCAATTATCCCCATAACACCTATTTAACGACAGACATAAACTGCTTTTTACCAGGCATGTTGTTGATTATATGGGTCAAGAGCAAAGAAAAACACAGATCAGTCTGATAACACAAATAATCATTTGCAATCTGTCTGTAAATTGTCATGCCGATGAAATTACTGTGATCAATTCAAACAGTGCAGTCAGACCACGTATGGAAAGCACAATTATCATACTATGCCCACTTGGGCGGTATTTCAGTCATCCATAAACAGCTAATTATGTAATTCCAACATTACCACATGGCGCAAAGAATGAATATAGAGAATTTATTTTTCTCTATAATTTGTGTTGTTATACTAAAAGATTTATTTTGGTTAACATTGTGAATGACATTGGATCTAAAGGTTGCTAATTCCCGTTCCAAAATGTCCCCCACACTGTGCACGAATGGTGAGTTTGGAGTAGTCCTACCTCTATGATGAGGGCTAAACAATGTAAAAGGACTTTGTTTTTGAAACCTCGGCAAACGTGATCAAGCCGTGAGGTGAAACGCGTTGTTTGCTTTCTTTTGCTGCCAATAAACTTCCACATCACAGCAAACTCCTGGTGTGTCGTCTACGTACTTTGAAAGAGGAGAACGTGGTGAGAAATATATATATATATATATATATATATATATATATATATATATATATATATATATATATATATATATATATATATATATATATATATATATATATAGTAGGTATATATAGTTAGGATTTTTTTCCTATGGGATTTCTGAAAATTCTATGTGGAATAACTTTGGCGTTTGTGGACGGAATTGGCTGAAATTTTCAGAAAAATGGCACATTTAGTTTCTGAGCGTCCCCTGAAAGTTTGGGGGGGGTTTCGTGAAGTGGGGGCCGAGAAAAAAGGGGGGTCCCAAAACGTGTTTTTAATATTGAGTTTTCCATAGGGCGGTTGGACTCACTTTTAGATCGAACGGCTGAATGGATTTACACGAAACTTGGCAAAATTGTGGATATGGTTTGCCCGACGTGCCTTTGCTGTGTCTCAATATATGTGCTCCAGTGGATTTTGAGAAATTAACATTTTAAAAAACAGATATATCTGTGACAGCGTTCCGGTTAGCGCCCCGGTTCGTGTACCTGACGCGTAATGGAACTTCGCAAAGTGAAGCTGGTTGGCTCTCTGGTGTCTGTCAACATTCTAAACAGTCCGGACCGGCCGCCATCTTGTCTCTCGGTAGGATCGAGAGACAAGAGGAGGAGAAAAACGAAGGGGGAATTTAATGAAAGGGGGCAAGGTAGACCCCTCTTGACCCCCTAGGAATGATGTTGGGGTTATTAAAGGGTTCCGTGGGGCAAATAAAAAAAAATCGATTTTTCGCGGTAGAAGCGCTTCCCGGTACGCAAACAGGGTCACTCACTGGTAGCGTAACTGGAGTTCGCCATTTTGTGTTTCGGTGGAATTTAATCACAAGATGGAGGAAAAACAATGTGGGAAATGGGTATAAGGGGGCACGGGAGACGTATCCTGACCCCCTAGGTTTTCTGAGGGTGGCTAAGGAGGCTCATATATGTTGGAATAAAAAAAATAATTGAATTTTTCGCGCGGTTAGCTGCCGGTACGCGAACCGGGTAGCGAACCGGGAAGCGAACATAAGTGAAAATTAGTGAAAAAAGGTACATTTGAAATTTTAAAAAAGTAATTATAGTTAAGGTAGCTCTGAAAAGAGCTTTTGTGTTCTGTGTAAGTTCTAGGTACTTATAAGTAGGTACCAATACACAGTCTTAAATTGTGTATGAAAACTCTGTTTCCCTCATCTGAGAAGTGCACACCATCTCCTCTGTAGATATCTTGCATGTAGTAACGCAAGTTATTGTTGTAGATGGCGCCCATTCCATGGTCTCTCATATAAGCTGAAACAGACTTATTTACATGCTTCCTCGCTTTCTCAATTTGTGGACAAAATTGATTGGACCACCTCCATTTCTGTCTTTGGCATATATTGGAATATACTAAGGCAGTTTGAGGAAAAAGTGCCATTAATTGATCTAAGGTGTCCTTTAAGAGCATTTCCAGACCTACCCCAGTCAAAGTGCCCAAATCATTTCCTACACAGTGCACTATTATGAGGTCAGGGTTTGGCAAATGCAAAAAGGTTTTCACCAATGGTATCAATTGGTGAATTCTCAATCCTCTTTGCCCAATCCATTTGATTTCCACATTTTGTAAATTGAGGTTGTGTAAATTTCTGTTATCAGCATACCTGTGAGCCCAGTGGATGTAGCTATGTCCAAGAATCTAGACAGAAAACATGGTGAGAGAAGGTTCTGATGCAGTCAGATGAAGTGTGGGAATGAAATGGCAGTTGAAACAGTAGGAGTTTGTAAAGAAAAAAAACTGTGGAGTTTCAGTGCTAATGGTTCATTAGCAGTGATTGGTGGATTTCCATTGCTGAAAACAGAAAGTTAGGGTGCATGGATGTGTTCTTTGAAAGATGTCATTTGAATGGTTAAGAAAAAATGATTTTATGAAAGATTGCAGTGGATTAGCAGGTGTACTGAGAGTTCAGAGTTCATTTGAAACATTGTTGTGTGAACTTGTAAACATGAGAGGTCTGGCAGGAGGTAGTTGCTATGGAAAAAGGGCAGAAAGGGCAGAGGGGGAAGGGTGTTGATTTGAAAAAAGTGAGGGAAGAGTTTTGATTGGGTGACATGAGAGATATGTGTGATGAATATCAGCATTTCTGTGCCTTTCTTGGTTGCAGCCTCTGGAGTGCATACCTTTTGCTCTGGTAAAGAAAAATTGGTGTGTTTCTGAGACTGTTTTGAAATTCAAAAAGCATTTGCTAAGGTGAGATATGGTTCCTTTATTTTAGAAAGAGACTAGTATGCTTTTTGGAGAAAATAAGGAAGCCAGCTGTGCATTTAAAATGATGTTTTGTGTCAAGTGTTTGCATTATGTTTTCCAAGAAGATTTTGCATTCTTTTACAAATTGTAATTGCAGATAATGTTAAGTATTAGTACTGACAAGGTGTGGTTGTACATAGGAGCTGTGCTGTGTTTTCAAATTATGATCAGAAAATCGTTTTTAAGGAAAAGGAATGCTTTTTAAATTTATAAGAATTTATTTACTTGCGATGTGACTCCTGCAATGCGTCGCTTTTGTGGAATAGATGCATGAGGCATCTGTGCTGTTTTTGCCCCATGGTGCTCCACATTGTAAATGTTAAATGTGATGCATAAGTTGTTCAAGGGCCTTGTAAATACACCCCTATGTGTGCATGGCCATTTTAAGTCACTTACCCCTGGTGCAAGGGCCTTCTAAATATGCCCTCATGTGTGCTTGGCATTTTTAAATTACTTACCCCTGGTGCAAGTTCCTTGTAAATACGCTGTCATGTGTGCTTGCACATTTCAAATCACTTCCCCCTGGTGCAAGGGCCTTGTAAATACGCCCCCATGTGTGCTTGGCCATTTCAAGTCACTTCCCCCTGGTGCAAGGGCCTCTGAGACTGTTTTGAAATTCAAAAAGCATTTGGTAAGGTGAGATATGGTTCCTTTATTTTAGAAAGAGACTAGTATGCTTTTTGGAGAAAATAAGGAAGCCAGCTGTGCATTTAAAATGATGTTTTGTGTAAAGTGTTTGCATTATGTTTTCCAAGAAGTTTTGCATTCTTTTACAAATTGTAATTGTAGATAATGTGACGTATTAGTACTGACAAGGTGTGCTTCTACATAGGAGCTGTGCTATGTTTTCAAATTATGATCAGAAAATCGTTTTTAAGGAAAAGGAATGCTTTTTAAATTTATAAGAATTTATTTACTTGTGATGTGACTCTTGCAATGCGTCGCTTTTGTTGAATAGATGCATGATGCATCTGTGCTGTTTTTGCCCCATGGTGCTCCACATTGTAAATGTTAAAAGGGATGCATAAGTGGTACAAGGGCCTTGTAAATACACCCCTATGTGTGCATGGCCATTTTAAGTCACTTACCCCTGGTGCAAGGGCCTTCTAAATATGCCCTCATGTGTGCTTGGCAATTTTAAATCACTTATCCCTGGTGCAAGTTCCTTGTAAATACGCCGTCATGTGTGCTTGCACATTTCAAATCACTTCCCCCTGGTGCAAGTTCCTTGTAAATACGCCGTCATGTGTGCTTGACCATTTCAAGTCACTTTCCCCTGGTGCAAGGGCCTTGTAAATACGCCCCCATGTGTGCTTGGCCATTTCAAGTCACTTCCCCCTGGTGCAAGGGCCTTGTAAATATGCCCCCATGTGTGCTTGGCAATTTTAAGTCACTTCCCCCTGGTGCAAGGGCCTTGTAAATACGCCCCCATGTGTGATTGGCCATTTCAAGTCACTTCCCGTTGGTGCAAGGGCCTTGTAAATACGCCCCCATGTGTGCTTGGCAATTTTAAGTCACTTCCCCCTGGTGCAAGGGCCTTGTGTATCAACAATGTCTGTTCTGGAACAATCTCTAAATAGAAATAGAGTCTCGAAATTAGTTGAGATTAACATATAACAGAGCACAGGTCATATGTAGAAGCATTCCATTCCATTGCTATTTTCTACCATCAAGTATGTTGCAAAATCCTTCCATTCAATTGTTTGCTTTCTGTTATTGATTTACTGTTTGGTAATAGTATTTAATAACATTTTTTTAATAAATTTTCCACAGATTCAACTCAAGATATTCTTAAAAATTCAAACATGCCCTCAAGGCAAAGAAAAAAAAAAGAAGCAAAGCGACTTACATCCCACCTTGGTAAAAATGGAGATAATGTACCTTTGCAGCAGTCCTCTAGAATTAAAAGTTGTGAAGACACCAAAAAAATTCCGGGTACGACAACAAAATCTTTTTTAAGAAACATTTGCAGACGAAAAAGTATCACTAGAGAACATGTTTCAGTTCAGAACAAGAGAGCCAATTTAAACGGGAAGGAAAGGCCCCTCAAAAATGTAACTGCTAGAGCAGGAGATAGCTCTGTGCATGGTAGTAGAAGGAAAAATCTGTTTAGAGACATTCGTAGACGAATGTTCCGCAACAGGATAATTGGCAATTTGTTAAAAAAATTTAAGAAAGGTCAACAGAAAGTGGCTTTTTATAAGAGAAAGAAAAATGTAGAGAAAATTATTGATCGGGCTTTCGAAATTAAGCGAAAGTTATTTATTTTGGTAATCAATAGAATTAGGAAACTAAACAAGGTAATTTATGATTTCAAATCAAATAGTAGATGGAAGAGAGTAGTTAATCGTAGTAATTTTTGTGAAGTTTTCTCAGGAGAATGGATGCATAGTTCAAGTTGTGAGGCATTTTTCAATGAGGAGAGTTACTTCCAGGACAATGATTTGGTGCATGCAGTTGACACCAGTGGTCGAGCATATGAGGTAAAAGATGGTTGTGCGGTTGAAAAAGAAAAACTTGTGTCTGCAGATGCAGGAGAGGTGTTAAGTGATGAGGTTTTAGGGAGACGTCCTAAGGGACCAGTGTACACCTGGAAGTGTAGATCTATTTGCAGTGTGCGACAGGATTCCAACAATTTGTTTTGTGATTTTATACGGACATTTAATAAGAAAAGTTTAAAACAAAAAATAAAGTTGTTGCAAGAATTAGATCCTTGCAGAGTGAGAGAAGTGACAGGTTTGCGTGGTCATTCACTGGCTTGTCTTTCCAGGAGAGTATGCCAGAGTGTTTTTCATCATTTCAGGATGCTAGCAGTGCATCATAATAAAGTGAGGAATTAGTTAGAATGTTGTATTATGCTAAGAGTCCAGCAATTATGCTTAAACAATTAAGCACTGCTCTTTTGCATGGTTCTGAAGTAGATGTGAAGAATGTTTGTGAAGAAATTGAGTTCTGTTACTTTGCTGGTGAAGAGAACAATGTTGAAATTGACCCAGTAGAAGAAGGTAATGTGGAAGACAGTGTACAGATTTCTAATATAGATAAGTTTCACAAAGAAATTTCCATCTTTCAGGTGAAATCAAGTGAGAGGCCTAATTTCACTTGTGTGTGTTGTCGACTGACTTATTATAAGAATCAGACTAAGTTAGTGGATTTATATGCAAAAAGTGAAATGGAAAACAATAGTGAATGGAAGGATTTTGCCACATACCTGATGGTAGAAAATTGTTTTGATTTGGGATCGGACCAACGTATGTGTACTTATTGTTTTAACAAATTAAACCAAAACCGGATGCCTGCTAGAGCAGTTCATAATATTCTGGAATTGGTTGACATTCCTTCTGAATTGAATGATTTAAATACTTATGAATCTATTTTGATTCAAAGTGTCCATCCCTTTCAGGCTATTGTACGAATGGAGCCAAAGACAGGGAAATTGCCTCCATCAGATTTACAGAGAGGATTATAGGGAAGAGTTGTTTATTTGCCTTTAGATTTGAAGAAAAACATTTATACAATTGGAGTAGAGAAAGTGGAAGAGGAACCTCTTGTTATCCTAGTTAATGGGGTTCCTACAAAGAGTAAGAAAATCTGGCAAGATTTAGTGGATGTTAGGAAAGTCAAAAAGGCGACATTGTATTTGATAAAAAATAATGAGTACTACAAGAATGTATGTGCTGCAGAAGAGGAAGTAAGTGAAGAAGAGGACAGCGATTTGTGTGCTGGGCAAATTGAGAAAGTAGAAGCCTCTAAAAATGAAGAAATATATGAACATTATAGTGTTAATCCTTTGCATTCCAAGGAAGTCATGGGGAATGCTATTGAGTTGTTTCAAATGAAACAAGCCAAAGGGAGTCCCATTAGTGTTTGGGAGGAAAGTTTGGAAGCTCGGTGTTTCCCACAGTTATTTCCCACAGGTCGAGGAGGACGATATGATGAGCAACCTGATCAAATTCCTGCTTCAGAATACCGGACTTTACGATTGTATGCAGAAGATCCTAGGTTTCGTCAATGCATTCCCTATTTATTTCATCTACTGTTTGAAAGTGATCTGTCTGGACTGTCTTATGCAGTGAACCACATCTTGAAAAGTGGTGTACAACTGCGAAATATCTCGGCAAGGGACTTTATGGATAAAGTCAATGTGCAAGACAGTATTTTGGATTCTCACCTGATTAATCTCATGGCATGTCAGCGTGGTACTAATGAGTATTGGTATCTTCGTCATGGTGACTTAAAATGTATGCTGAGGAACTTAGGAACTCCTACTTGGTTCCTCACTCTCAGCTGTGCTGAGTATGGCTGGGAAGACTTACTTGAATTTCTACGAGAGTCAAATGGAAACATTGAAAATATTGAATTCAAGACACCGGGAGAACTGTGCTCTTTGGATCCAGTGAATGTATGCAGGTACTTCAATCATAGATTTGAAGCTATGATGTCTTTCATTACGAACAAGAAAAATCCACCTCTTGGAGAGGTGTTGGATTTCTTCTGGAGAAAGGAGTATCAAGCAAGAGGTGCTCCTCATATACATATGCTGTTATGGATCAAAGATGCACTCAAATTTGGAACAGATCCGGATGACTTAGTGATGAGTTTCATAGAACAGTATTCTACATGTGCTGTTCCAAAGACAAAGGAAGATAAAAGTCTAAGAGAACAAGTTTTACGGTTTCAAAGCCATCGTTGTGGAAAGTACTGTGGTCGTAAATTCAGAAACAAGGACAAGTACTACACCAAATGTCGTTTTGCATTTCCACGATCAGTGATATCTAAAGGAAGAGTGAACAATTTGATGTCTTCGCTGCGACATAATGTGACGAGGAAATCACCCAAAAACACATACAATTTGAAAAGAAACGAAGAGTCCAAGTACATTAACGACTACAACCCAGTGATTTTGTCCATGTGGAATGCTAACATGGATATACAGTTTGTTGCTGACAACTGTATGGCTGTGGCTCGGTATGTGACGTCTTACATCACAAAAAAAGAAAAGACAGAACTGAAGGATATGTGGGAGGATATTTCCCATGAAAAGAGCCTCAGTAAGAAGTTGTACAGTTTCAGTCTGAAGATGTTGTCGCATCGAGAAATCGGAGCTTACGAATGTTCTGACCGGTTATCTTCAGCAAGTCTCTATGCCAAATCTAGGAGTATCATTTGGGCGAGTCTTGGTCTTGCTGCAACGCGTAATCGAGTTCTGAAACCTGTACGGGAAATTGAGTATTTGGCGGAGAAGGAGCCAAGCAGTACAGATATTTTGAAGACCAACATGTTGGATACATATTATCCTAATAGAAGCAGACACCTGGAGAATGTTTGTCTGTATGAGGTTCTACAAAATTACATTTTCAAGAGGAACATCAAAGAAGATATTGATAAAGGAGTGTATGCTGTAATTGGAAGTGAGGGATGTCTGGTCAAGCAAAGAAAATGTCAATTGGTAAATCATCGAAAATTGAATTGCGAATCTCCAGAAAGAAAAGAGTTTTTCTATTTAGCTCTTTTGCAACTTTTCAAGCCCTGGCGTGCAGAAGAGGAACTGCTTGGAGATTTCCTCTGTTACGAAGACTCTTTCAATGCAGCCAAGGAGTCCATAGAATGTCCTGTTTTTCCAAAATATCTAGAAATGTTGAATGCAGAAATCGAGCAGGAAGCAACAATTGCAGCTGAGATTGCTAGAGACAGTTCTCAGGACAGTCAGAGTTCTGTTTCATTGAGTCAGGATCCACTAGGAGAACCAGTTATCGAAAATGAAGCTGCCACTGCCATGATTGAAGTGGAAAGAGCTATGGCACATGCTCAGGAGGATGCGGTTAACTTAGAAGATTTGGAAAGACAACTCAACGTTGAGCAGAGGAAAATATATGACGAAGTTACCAAACAAATTGAGCATGGATTAAGTCATGAGAAGAAAGAGTGCTCATGCACGTTGTTGAAGCCTGTCAGACTGTACGTGAGTGGAGAAGCAGGAACTGGAAAAAGTTTCCTCATTAAAACAATTTCATGTTATCTGCAGAAAAGGACTGAGTCATCGCTGTCTTGTGTTGTCACCGCTCCAACTGGACTGGCAGCACATAACATTAAAGGTATTGCTTTGCATCGGCTACTGATGCTGCCAGTGAAGCATGATAACAAATTACAATACCACAAGTTATCTGGAGATGCTTGTTGTGAAGTATCTAGAGTCTTGAAGAAGATGAAACTTCTTATCATTGAAGAAGTAAGCATGGTTTCCAATGTCATGCTTGCCTTTGTGCATTTGAGAATGCAGGAAGTTCTTAAAACAGAGTATGATGTGTTATTTGGTGGCAAACACATCATTGTTTTTGGTGATCTTCTGCAGCTGACACCAGTGAAAGGACAACCAGTGTTTAAACTGCTTACGCATGAGGATACCAGGAAGTGCCTAGGGAGCATTGGCAACGTTAACATATGGTTAACCTTCAATTATGCTGAGCTGCGTGAAAATATGCGTCAGGCGAAGGATGAAGATTACAAGAATATTCTACAAGATGTTAGAATTGGGAAAGTGACCGAGCGTGGGAAAGAAGCTTTACATGCACGATTACTGTGAAATTTGTATCCAGAAGAAGACGTTCTGCCAGAGGATATTTTTCAGAAAATTACTGAGAAGAAATCTGGAATATGTTTGATGCCAACTCTTGCAGAATGTTCCATCTTCAACAACAAAATGTTGAATTTAGAGAACCAAGAGATTGTGAAACTGGAGGCTATTGACAGAATAGAGCATATGGGAGCAACAATTATTTTGTCTGAGAATTTGAAATCTAAATTGGATTCATTATAAAAGACAATATCTAAAACTGCTGGTTTTGAAAAGACTCTGAATGTGTGCTTAAATTGCCGTATCATTTTGAGAAGGAATTTACATGTTGAAAGAGGTCTGGTAAATGGATCAATGGGTAATGTTGTTGATTTTGAGAAATACAGAAATAGAGATGGAATTGAATTTTTTAAAATTAAATTTGATGGCATTGAGGAAGTACAGGTAATTGGTTGTTGCACAGCTAGGTTTTTGCTTGTGAAAGACTTATATGTTCGCCGTAAGCAGTTTCCTGTTTGCTTGGCATATGCAGTGACAATCCATAAATCGCAAGGTTTAAGTGTAGACACTGCTTTAGTGAATATTGGCAGTTCTGTGTTCAAAGAGGGTATGGCTTATGTAGCATTGTCACGAGTCAGAACTTTATCGGGATTGTACTTGATTGACTGTGATGTCACAAACATTTGTGCGGATCTAGATTGTGTTAAGGAATACAATAGGTTAAGAGAGTATGCGCCACATTTGCCTCAATATCCTTTGTTTGAGAAACATGTGGTAGGCCGGAAACGAAGAAATATCACTAATAGTAGGGAGGTTGTAGCAAAAAGACCAAAAGTCGATGAACCCAAAATTGTAAGCAGAAAGAAAATGAATTCTGTTGAAGATGTTGTTGGTTTTCAATTTGAAAATAGTTCTGGTGTCAACTTCTATGCTAATGTAGTGGTTAATGTCGTCTTTTCACTAGACACTTTAAAAGAACAGATTGTGATCAATTCTGAACAAAGTTTATGCTGTTTGTTGAATTCTGTGTTAGAGAAATGCAGCGCTGATAGAACAAGAGTAGAAAGTGTGTCTGAAATTCGTAATCTGTTAGACAAATGTTCAGGTCAATTGAATTCTCTCAAAATATTCAGCAGGATTGTCAGGAGTTTTTAATGTATATGCTTGATGTATTGCAAGATGAAGGTGTAGATGTAGATTACCTGTTTGGCCTTTCTTATCAATGGCAGAATGATTGCGAGAACTGTAGGCGATCAAGTACTACTAGTGTAGACTCAGAAAGATTTATATATTTAACTTTGCCTGACAGTAAATCAGTATCCTTCAATAAGCTAGTAAAAGCAGCTGATCAAAACATGGAGTGTAGCAAATGTAAGTCTGCAATGCTGTCCACGTTAATTATACGAAGTTATGGCCAGTATGTCATTTTAATGTTACAACGATGTAGGTCTGATGGAACTAAATTGACAACTTTAATGAAAAATGTTGTGGCTTCGCAGTTGTCAATATCAGGAAGGACTTTTGTAACTACAGCAACTATCTATCATGACAGTCCTTCAACAACTTCAGGACACTGCACAGCTTATTTAAAATCTGGAAACGGCTGGTCATTCTGCAATGATTCTGTTTTAACTTTCAAAAAAAGATTGCCTTTCCACCTTCAAAATTCTTACCTGGTGTTCTTACAACCAAAATTTTAGGGAAGGAATCTCGGGATTTGTTCAGAGGAATTTCAAGAGGTTCTAATGGCTCCTACTCTATATGGCCTTGTGGATAAGTGTAGTACAGAGCGAAAACTCTTTGTGTTTATAAGCTAATTCAAGCAGCAGATCAAAACAAGGAGTAGAGGAAATGTAAGTCTGCAATGCTGTCCAAATTTTTTATAGCAACTTATGGGTGAAATGTCATTTTACAATTTCAACTACATAAACTGGATGAAAATAAGTTGTCAAGTCTAATTAAAAATGTTTTGGCTACACAGTCATCGATTTCAGGAAGATCATTTGTAACTGCAGCTATTATATGTTATATGGCCGGGATGCCTGTCACCCCCTCCCAACACAATCCCCAAGGATGGGAAGACGGACGCAGTTCTGAACTTTTGGAAGGCGGGAGGGAGTTACCCTCCCGGCCGTATTTATTAAAATATGAAACAAAATTAAAACATTAAAATAACAGTTTCATATTATGTACAATTTTCATTTATTACATTACGATGCAGATACGTTCATTGGCTAACCTTAACAAATCTCTAATACAAAGGTTTTCCTAGCCGAGTCTAAACATCCTGCAAATGCATACTTTCTAAAAATTGTACATCCTAGCATTACGGGCCAACGGCAAGGTCGCAACCGATGTCAGATCCCTACTACAAGAACTCCCCCCTCACGGTGTGAGGGGCGGGCGCACAGAGGACTGTACCTCTGTGCCAACTCCAATTTCCCTTGTCTTTGCGGGGGCCCCCTATTTAACTCAACACCATCTTAGTGGTCGTCCGAGGACTCGTGTGAGGTGTCTAGAAGGTAGCGTGGACCCCCCTCCCACCCCACACTGTTCATCACATCCACCGTCGCGGATATCCTGGCCCCGGGAAATTCCTGTAGGAGGGGCATCTAGCCGCCTCCTCCCCTGGGAGGGGCCTATGACCGCCTTCCCTTAGGCGACCCCATACTTAGTGGGTGCCGCCTCCCCGTGTGAGGGGCCAATGGCCGCCTCCCCCCGGGCGCTCCCATCCATAATGGGTGGCGCCCCCCCTCTAGGGACCTTGAAATTACTGCTCACCGATCATGACCTTACCGCCCGCCAAAAAATAAATACGACGTTTTATTAACCTATTTAAGAAAGAAAAATCAACTTCACATTGCGAATTTACCTTCAACTAGACTGTCACACTCCGCTCTACTAAGGAAGAAAATGTTATGAAGCAAATCATTTTATTGCAATACCAACATTGACATTTTTATTAACTACTAAACTAGGAGAGAAAAGACATTATCAAAGCAGATCAATTTCACTGCAGTACTAACATTTGCCATAAGGGGCTGGTGGGTGGGTCAAAAATTGGTCCTTGTTCCGTCGAGGGCTCACGTGCAACGAGAGGGTGCAGCTTCCAAGCACAGGAACAAGAGGATGCTTCTTCGGGTTGCTGCTCCTTTTATTCCTCTTCGGGAGGGCGTGTACCCTCCTCCGGTACGCCTACGGGGCGTGGCCAACGGTGTAGGTGTCTAGGACAACCCTTCTTGGGCGGGAAAAGGCGCGCCCCGGCTACGCCGCTTCGGGCATACCAGCCGAGACACGCCCCCCGCCCAAAATGGCTTCCCGGGGGAATCCGGGCCCCCAACCATACATTCGGGGGGACCGAGTGGTCGCCCCTTTCAATATGGCCGGGATGCCTGTCACCCCCTCCCAACACAATCCCCAAGGATAGGAAGACGGACGCAGTTCTGAACTTTTGGAAAGCGGGAGGGAGTTACCATCCCGGCCGTATTTATTAAAATATGAAACAAAATTAAAACATTAAAATAACAGTTTCATATTATGTACAATTTTCATTTATTACATTACGATGCAGATACGTTCATTGGCTAACCTTAACAAATCTCTAATACAAAGGTTTTCCTAGCTGAGTCTAAACATCCTGCAAATGCATACTTTCTAAAAATTGTACATCCTAGCATTACGGGCCAACGGCAAGGTCGCAACCGGTGTCAGATCCCTACTACCAGAACTCCCCCCTCACGGTGTGAGGGGCGGGCGCACAGAGGACTGTACCTCTGTGCCAACTCCAATTTCCCTTGTCTTTGCGGGGGCCCCCTATTTAACTCGACGCCATCTTAGTGGTCGTCCGAGGACTCGTGTGAGGTGTCTAGAAGGTAGCATGGACCCCCCTCCCACCCCACACTGTTCATCACATCCGCCGTCGCGGATATCCTGGCCCCGGGAAATTCCTGTAGGAGGGGCATCTAGCCGCCTCCTCCCCTGGGAGGGGCCTATGACCGCCTTCCCTTAGGCGACCCCATACTTAGTGGGTGCCGCCTCCCCGTGTGAGGGGCCAATGGCCGCCTCCCCCCGGGCGCTCCCATCCATAATGGGTGGCACCCCCCCTCTAGGGACCTTGAAATTACTGCTCACCGATCATGACCTTACCGCCACAGGCCGGATAGTTGACCGGCTATCCGGACCCCCCACAACTCCTATTAAAGGTCATGCTTTTACAAACCCTTTAACCATGCTATGAAGTCTCATATGAGTAAGACATTCCCTTCCCGGGACAAATGAACCCCATCTTCGAGATACATGTGCTCCCCCCGAATACATCCATGTGGGATACAGTGTAACTGCGCCGAGCGAAACAACCTACCAAGCTTGTTATTGACTTTCTTTACTGAATGGTTCAGTGCTGATACCGAGAGGCCCCCCCGCCACACCTTCCTGGGAATCATGTGGGACCATGCTATCGTGCACCCCGGGACCCTCCTCGCCAACCAGCTAACAGTAGACAGAACTCACTCGAGTAGTACTCGCCGCCCGAGTGTCACCAAATCATTGCCTCCCAGGTGTACTATGATTACAGACGGCGGTGACCTTGTCCGCCCTAGCAGTCCCTCGACAAAACATTGAAACTGGTCAATACAGAGCCCGCCCCTTCCGTGGAAGGTCACCCTGTACCCGTATTCCCCAGCTGCGTGAATCATGTCACCTGCTTTGAATACGTCCCCGGCCCGCCTCACGTATGAGTGGCCCACGACCCACACCACTCTTTCCACAGCCGGTGATCTCTGACCGCTGGTCCCCAGGTGTCGGGTCGACTGCTCAGTTCGCCCCGCATAGCATGCTCGCGAAACTGTAAACCAAACAGAAGACAAGAAGCGTGAGTGCATGACATTGGCTTCACAACATGTGCAACCGCACATACCTTTTATAACAGTTCGAGGACCATCGTCCCAATTGTTTCACCTCTTCAACACTCTGACCCCTGGCTGTAGCCTCCGTAGCAGCCCCTATCCTAAAGGAATGGGTCCCGAAATCGCAAGGGTCCAAGCCCGCCGCTGTGATTGCACCCGCTGAAACTGAAACCTTGTCAGTGGGGTGGCGTCAATGTGTCTTAGCAAGCTTCCCCCCCATGCTTCCGCCCTTTGCGCCAAATATTCCTCAACGCACTTCACCGGGCACCCGGGGGACCCTCGCATGCGCTGGACAACAATACTGTCTCCCATAGCACCCTGATCGGTCTTGGACCTGGCTATTGTGACCACCATTGAATCACCCTTGATCAAAATGTGTTCTCGACACAGACCTCCCTCCACATCCTTCTTATTTTTTGCAACCAGCTCACTCACCCGCATAGCCCCATGGAACGCTAATGCGAAAGCGGCCCGGAACAGCACTGCCTCGGACTGGGAGGAACATGTCGCGGGGAGTACCGACATCAGCAGGGACAACCTTTCTAACCCAATCGGGCGTCTTTCATCTACTCTACGACCCTCCAGGCGTTGCCAACCACGCAGGGCTTTCCTCACCAAAAAGGACGATGTGGGGTCCCTGATGCCATGCGCCTGCGCCATGAATGCAATGGCGGCCCGGTGCCTATTGGCCGTTGTCACTGATCGGCCTGCCCTGTGTAGTGCTACTAAAAACTTTAGGACATACTCCTCCTGCCCCCATTTGTCCCCTCCCGCTGGACCCAAAAATGCACAATAGGAACGAAACGCTCCTTCGTATGCCTTCCATGTTCTGGGGGCTAGGCTTGCTCCCACGAGGTCCTGTAATCCGGGACACCGAGTAACCAGAGTGCTTCGGGGAATGTGCTGCCACTAGGTCCGTGGAAGGTAGATAACCCCTGAATGCCTGCATGTGGGAACGAGAGAGTGCATCAGCCGCATGGTTCAGCACACCCGGCACATGCCTCGCCCTAAATTGAACGTTCAGACTCATGCAAAGTAGTACAATTTCCTTCAGTAATCTCAGTATCCACTTGCAGCGTGCTGCCTGATTATTTATGCATTCGACTACGGTCATGTTGTCGGACCAAAACACCACTGAGCGATCACGAAACTCTTCCGGCCATGCCTTCAGAGCCACAAAGATGGGGAACAACTCAAGAAACCCAATGTTACCTGTGAGCCCACTGGTGTGCCACCATGCCTGCCATGTCTGCGCCGACCATCGGTTACCAAAGATGGCGCCAAATCCTACGCTCCCTGCCGAGTCGGTCCACAAACCCAGCTCGTCCGAGGACGCTGGTGGCTTTCCCCACACCACTCGACCGTTGAAATCCGCCAGAAATGCCAACCATATGCGCATATCCTGGCGAACCTCTGCAGACAGTCTTGTGCGGTGGTGCCCTTCCTTGAGACCAACCATGGCTTGTGCAATAGAGCGGGAAAAGGGGCGGGCCATTGGTATCACTCTAAGGGCAAAGTTAAGCTGGCCCACTGCTTGCTGTAACTGATGGAGAGTAACTTTCTCTTTGCTAATGCACAGTTCCAAAGAGGCCCTGAATTTCGCTACTTTGTCCCTTGGCAAACGGAAGCATCCCTCCACCGAATCGAGCTCAATTCCAAGAAACTCGAGCGATGTAGAAGGCCCCACCGTCTTCCCCAGTGCCAATGGCACGCCGAACCGCTTCATGAGAGTGCAAAATCCCTGCAACGCCTGCTCACATTCTGTGTCACCGGCTGCCCCCAGGAACAAAGAATCATCTAGGTAGTGCATAACCTGGGTATAGCCCGTAGCTTTAGTGAAAGCCCATTGCAGAAAACAACTGAATTTCTCGAAATAAGCACAAGAGATGGAGCAACCCATTGGCATACATCTCTCCATATAGTAGCATCCTTGAAACACAAAACCTAACAGACGCTGATCCCGTGGGTGTACCGGGAGCAACCGGAACGCTGACTCGATATCTGACTTCGCCATCAGCGCCCCGGGCCCCAGGCGATTTAACATGGCAACGGCCTCATCGAAGGATGCGTACCGTACCGAACAAACTTCTGGGTCAATTGCATCGTTCACCGAAAAACCCCTAGGAGCCGACAAGTTATGAATCAACCTAAACTCACCTGGGTCCTTCTTGGGGACTACTCCCAACGGTGAACAAATGAAATTAGTGACTGGCGGGTGCCTATATGGGCCGGCGACCCGGCCACGGGCAACTTCCTTAGCAATCTTTCTTTCTACCACCACCGGGTTCTGCTGAACGGACAGTTGGTTTTTACACAGTGATTCCCCCCGAAAATCCCCCGCCGGGATGTGGAAACCATACGAGAAGCCGTTCCACAACACCCCAGCGGAGACATGATCAGGGTATTCGTTTAGCCAGGGGATCATTGCCATGATATCTACGGGGGTTGGTAGCGGTACCCCGTGGTCGATATTAGACCTGTTTGGTACCTCCTCTACCCCCAGTATCACCATTCTTGGCTCTGCACGAACTCTCAGGGTGTGAAGAATGTCCGCACCCTGCACACTCATGCCTAAACTTACATGTCCCTTGTGGCCTCGTGCACTTGCCTCTGTTAAAATTCCAGCAGACCCCTTTTCTACCCCCACTCCCACCATTCCTCAGTTGGTGGTCACCAGCGGGGGCTGCTCGAAAGGGCGCCGCCGATTGATGGCGGGAGGGCGCCGACCCATTCCCACCAAGCGAAGACGACTTCGTCGTGCCCGGCAGGAGCTGCTTCTGCCAAGAGATGGAGTCGAGACAGTCCCACGTCAGAGATGAATCGTGCTCCTTGGCCTTACGAAACTTACTATCATAACCCCTCCATTCATCGCCCTCATATGTTTCATAGAAATCCATTATACGTGTCTGATAGCAGGCCAATTCGGTCAAAACCTCGGGCTTACGTTCCCCCATGACTGCAGTAAACATCGCAAAGGCCTTGGCCCAATTTGAGATCGTCTCATCAACCCTGAACTCCGCCATTTCTGCGCGCCACACACTCAGGTGCCACAAATCCTTCTGAGCCTTAACATACTCTATCTCGTGATGGTCAGTCAGGAGAGAAAACATATTCACATACTTATCAGCCCAAATCATTTCTTTCGTGGCCAGCGGAATATGTTGGACTACTTTTTCCCTTCTTGAGGGTAAAGACCCCTCCTTTGCCATTGGCAATGGCTGCTTACCCGACTCCATAGCTGGTCCCGCTGATTTTCCACCGCCAGCCGTCGGTCCTTCTGAGGGAACCTGTGGGGGGACAAGAGGCAGATTCGCCTTCGCAGCATCTCGCGATTGACGCAACTGCTTCATTAGCAACTTGGCCTCTTCGGCCGTGTCTCCAGGTGCAGCAGCGCCCCCTGTATTTTTGCCAAGCCATGCGGCCAACTGGGCGGCCAACTCCGGAGGCATAACCTCCTCGTTGGTGGGCGTAACTACAACCGGAATCGGTTGGCCCGCGTCCGGGATCGGTACCGGGGCCTCAACTGGACTAACCGGGCTTGCCGGGGGTGACTCGGGAACAGGGGCCTCCCCCCCTGCCGCCCTATTCCTGGCCCTTTTACCTCTCCCAGCGGGGACGACTCCCGGCAGTGCTGGGCCTATGACTTTCTTTGGTCTGCCCGAATTGCTAATTGCCGCCATCTGCTTTTTCATGCTCGCCATATCCTTTATCAGCATGCGGAGCATCTGTTCAGTCCCTGCCTTCTTTCCGGCCTTCTTGCCAGGCATCGTTGTCGGATGTTCGACCCTTGTTGTTCAACGTGGTCCTGGATCCGAAGGTTCGGAATCGCTGAAAGAGAAACACAAAAATTACAAGTTCTCAAAAATTGCTCCTTGTTCCATCGAGGGCTCACGTGCAACGAGAGGGTGCAGCTTCCAAGCACAGGAACAAGAGGATGCTTCTTCGGGTTGCTGCTCCTTTTATTCCTCTTCGGGAGGGCGTGTACCCTCCTCCGGTACGCCTACAGGGCGTGGCCAACGGTGTAGGTGTCTAGGACAACCCTTCTTGGGCGGGAAAAGGCGCGCCCCGGCTACGCCGCTTCGGGCATACCAGCCGAGACACGCCCCCCGCCCAAAATGGCTTCCCGGGGGGATCCGGGCCCCCAACCACACGTTCGGGGGGACCGAGTGGTCGCCCCTTTCCATGATGGTCCTTTGACAACATCAGGATATTACACAGCTTATTTGAAATATAAAAAAGGCTGGTCTTTTGGCAATGATTACCATTTGAGTATGAAGCAATGTTGCCTTTTGACTTATTTTTAGAAGTGAGAATTTAGGGTAGGTAACTGGACTATAATGATTCTAGGTGTTGTTGTAATTTAGTGTGCTGTTTTAAATTGCTTTGTATGTCTAATTTTTCTTAAAACGATGGAGCTTATCTTTCAGAAAGTGGCGGGCAGAAAATAATAACAGCACAACAGAGTATAAGCTGTTCATAGGAGATCCTTTGACGTCATAGAAAGTAAGTTACTTTTGAGGAGTTCTGATTGATTATATTATATGGGTTTTTTAAACACAATCATTTTGATTGTGTTTTTTTTCTCCGCTGTTATTTGATGAATACCTTCAACTCACTATTTTCAGTGAAATTTGATATATTCTGAGAACAGCAAAAATAAACCATTAAATATGTATAATTAATTTTGTACTTTGAGTTGTGATTTTTAATATGTATTCATCTTGTCTCATGCTCACTCATCTTTTACTACTTTCTATTAATTTTAAAATGTTTGTTCTTTCTTACACAGATTAAAAGTATAAAAATAACAAGTGACTAAGTTAACGGCAATTATAAGGTAAGTGTTTAGTACTCTTTACGTTACATCTCTATCACATTTAACTTTTATTAGTTCCACTGCTTCATTTCTTTAACCCTCAGTTTCCTGCCTTTGCTACTTCCCTCATTTATTTTTCTATTACTTACTTACACTACTCTTTCCACTCCTTTTCTCAGTCCCTCTTTAAACAGTATCTCTGTGTTACTCCCTCTATTTGTCTTTCTTTTAACATTACTCTCTGTTTACTTACTCTTATTTTTAAAAAACAATTTTTTTTTTTTAGTTCGCTTCCCGGTTCGCGTACCGGAGCGCGAACCGGGAAGCGAATCAAAAGAAATAGAGGTTGCCAGAGTGCTAAACATTCTAGCAATTTCTTATAAAGGGGAGGTAGTTCTGAAAAGAACTTTTTTTTATTATTTTTGTTGTTTTATATTTTTTTTATTATTTTTCTGAATTTTATTTGAGTTTTTTTGTATTTTTTGAACGGTTTTATATATTTTTTTTTGGGGGGGGAAACGAAAATGATTCATTATAAAGGGCTCAACAGGAGCAACAAAAAAAAAGATAATTTATTTTCTGGGGCGTTTTGTACATCGATGATTTTTAAAAGCTGTATTGATTAGAGTTATACTCCTCTCTCCATAGGTAATTAATTTGCCGCAAAATATACAAGTAAATTTCATGTTCCCAAAGTTCATTTGTATATTTGGGACCATCTCCCTCGCCTCTGGTCCCTTCACTGCCTCTTGATTGGATGTACTGGCCACAGGTGTGGGGTTATTCTGCAGGTCACGTACTTGTGCAGCACTATAGTTATAGGGTGCCATCTTTCCATATGCCGATGCATGGTATAATTCCCATAGCTATATTTCTTTCTGTCCCTCTGGACAGTTCATTTTGGCAGATCAGGCAGGTAACATACCGGGCGTTTACCTTTTTTTGCCCTTCGGGAAATTTAAAAAATTGCCATATATAACTTTCTTTGGCATGGGACCTCCTTGGCTGTTCAGGTAAAAACATATTGGTCACTTGCTCCTCTTCCTCTTCTTCCTCTTCTTCCTCTTCTTGTTGTAGGATAACCTGAGGAGGTGGTCCTCTCTTCCTAGGAGGTTGTGGTGGTGGTGGGGGTCCACCAGCTGCAGCAATCAATGAGGCCATTTCTAAGCAATGAAAGTAGGTCTTTCTCTCATAAAAATGAAAGTCAGAGTGAGGAAAATAGGTAGGGCTTTCATCATTTGGGAAAAAAAATGTTCTAAACCAATGAAAAGTGTTATTTTTAGGTCATATGACCAAGCCTTACATCATTAGGAAACCAAAAGTAAAATGAACCAATGAAAAGTTTTATGAACAAGTCACATGACCTGTTATGCTTACGTTACGCGTCCCTGAGCGCTTCCGGGGCGCTGCGCTTCGCGCCTCGGTTCGCGTTCCGGAGCGCTTCCGGGTGCGCTAACGCGGCGCGTCATAAGATGCATTACGCGGCAACGCGATACGTCGCGCTTGCACGATGCGTCACGATGTTGTTTTCTAATGCGGTAGTTGCGCTATCGGACCGTTTACCGGTTCGCGGACCGGGTCGCGGAACCAAATTGAGCTAACGTGAAGCTGCCCGGTTCGCGGACCGGCAGCGAAACAAAAAAAAATAATAAAAACAATATATATAAATAAAAAAATTATATTACAAACATATAAAATATATTTTTGCATTAAAAGAAGAATACATTTTACAGCTTTTGATATTTGCTATTAAAAAACCATTGAAATTCACTGAAAAAACCATAGGTTATAAACCATATATAGTTAGGAATTAGCATTTACAAAACCTTAAAAATTCAATGAAAAAACCATAGGTTATAGACATATATAGTTAGGGATTAGCATTTACAAAACCTTATTTTACTCGCACAAAACCATTGAAATTTGCATATATAGTTAGTTGCACTAACTATATATCGCGCACCAGCAATCCACTGCTGATGATGTCACATATTACATCATTCATGACATGGTCAGTGACATCACTGATGACATCTCAAATGACATCACTGATGACATCACTGATGACATCACCGATGACATCTCAAATGACATCACTGATGACATCACTGATGACATCTCATTTGACATTACTTATCACATCACTGATGATATCATTCATGTGATAATACGATGAACCTCTTCAGATTCTAATATAACCTTAGATACAATCAGTGTAAACAGACACTCACAGACTGTCACTCATCCATGGAGTTACTCACACACCTAGTCAGTCATGCAAAAAATCAATCACACATCCATTTCCTCAACTATACAGTTATACACACCTTACTTATTCAAACATATACTAACACATACTTACTCTCTTATACAATCCCTGATACAAGTTTACAATGATTCATACAGCCACTCACACATTCACTGGCTCTTATGCACAGTTATTTATATATGTCAACTCTCACATGTACTGTGTTTTACATATGTACTCACTTTGACATGTAGCACTGAGATATCCATTCACTCACAAATACACTCATACACACAGTCAACCGCCCATGCAGCTGTTTCCACATGCACTTTTAAACCCATACATCTAGTGAATCAACTGCTCACACATCTAAGCACAGAGTCATACACCTCCCAGCCACCCACACACACTGTAGTGTAGTTCCTAGTTTCCCACTAGGCCCTGCGCATTGGAATAACATAAACAGTAGTATCGACGTGGAACTGCTTATATTCCAGGCCTCCACTGACTATGCTAAACTTAATTGGGTTGTGTTACCAACTAGCTCAGAAGTCACTGGAAACTTTCTTCTCTGCATAGGAAGTGATCAGCTCCCTTGGCACAGACAAGAAGGGATTCAGTTTTCCAACAACCGTGCAACATGACAACTTTGCTCCTCAGATCAAGAGTCAATCTCTAGGGTCGTGTGAAACAATAGACATGTATTTCACTCAGTCAGTCTAGTGCAGTTTACTTTCACGAGATGTAGAGAATAGAGAGACGGGCGTTTGTCAATAAAGGGTTAACATTTATTGAACAGTCTTTCTTCTCGTACAAGAGAAATGTATTGCCACAATTGCAATAACTGTTATTATAAAAAGTACGTACAGTAAGATAAGTATTGCGAAATAGAACTGTAAAAGCATTGATATGGTTTCTTAGCCATACAATGGTTTAAAAGTAATAAAACATATATACAGTCATATATACATTAGGCTAACATACTCAACTGGTGCTTCTAACTAAGCCTACCCCAGTGTGCCTGACCTAAGCCTAACACGTGAAAAGGGGAGTAAGTAAGTAGCTTAAGTTAAGTTGGTTTTGCTAAGGTTTGTTTCAAGAATTCTCGTCTAAGGGTTTAGTCAACACCATACCTCTGAATAGAATGATGGAGGATTGGTATCTCTTTCAGGGGTCTCTCTCGATATCCCAGTCACCCGCGAGGGTAAACCGGAAGCGCCGGGACTGGATTTCTCTGCACGAGAAAGGCAGCGGCTCTCTTCTGCGCATCGAGGAAGGAGGGGGGACAGCGTCCGCGGGCAGCTGGAATCTGCTGGATGTCTTCGCAGAGGACGGCTGTTCAGCTCCTTAAGCGTACTGCACCATAGTTCGCGCTGTAGCGGCGATAATGGTAATCAGCAGCTTCACCACCACAGGATAGCAGGCTGCAGCGACAGAGTGCTAGATTTACCAACACAGGGTCATGCAGGCAGCCAGCATCAGCAACAGTAGCTTGTAGCTCACAGCTCACATTGCTTAAGGCAACGTTGGTAATATTTATACCTGACAGGTGCCGGGTTTGACGCAAGTTTGCTGGACATAAGACGTCAATTAAAGATGTCACTAGGAAGTGACAGTTATCAGTTGCTCATTAGAGTTCCATTACTAATCAAAACATAGCAAGCGGGGATTTCCAGGTTTGCTAAGTTTTTATCTTGTTGAAGAACTCGGAGTGTTATCTAGGAATATCAGATAGTGACTGCTGCTCTGTCATTGCACTAATTGGTCGCAAAGGAAGTAG
Organism: Lissotriton vulgaris; assembly: GCF_964263255.1. Taxonomy (NCBI): domain Eukaryota; kingdom Metazoa; phylum Chordata; class Amphibia; order Caudata; family Salamandridae; genus Lissotriton; species Lissotriton vulgaris. The sequence goes on from NC_141695.1 coordinate 413,211,485, forward strand.
CAGAGAGTCATGCTGGAATGTGGCTCTGTTCGTGTGAGGCCAGAGATGACTTTTCAGAAAATCGCACTTGAACGGTTATGCCAATATAGGGAATAAATGGATTTATAGCCGAATAGGGGCATAAGGTCACAGTATCGATCAGGAACCTAGATAAGCACGCAACACCCACTCCACGTTTTCATGTCCATCAAAATCACTAAAACTAAGCAATTAGATGCATGTGTAACATTGCCCACCCCAAAATACATAAATGCATTCGAAATAGGCGTACTTGTAATACATGGAATTTAGGTACTGTACGTTTTTTAAAGCATAGTAATCATTCAAAACTTATTGCATATGAAATCAATGAACGATTATGCATAGAGAATTACACATGAAGTATCTCTGACAGAAGAAATGCGAGATAAATCATCACATAAAAATGCATTGTAATAACATGTGTGCTAGAGGCTGTTGTTATGTTGTTTATGTCTCTAGATGTGTTTAGAAATAGAAGTGTGAAGCTTCTGTTCTCTAAGAATAGTTTTTACGTTAAGCAAAGAATTGTTCGTGCCAAAAAGGGTCAATATTAAAAAAATTGTCCAATTCAAAGAAAATAGATTTCCAAAGCTCTTGGCAGTTATTGTTGATCAAAACTGAAGGCCGAATTCAGAGTTCATGGAACGCTGTGTGTCGGAAAGCTTCTAAAAGTTATTGTTTCTCTACGGGTGAGAACATCAAATCAGACAGGCTCTCAAAGAATTGGTCTACAAATTCAGGTGATAGTTCAACCAAATTAGATAGCGCTGTAACTTGGCAGGTGTGAGAATGATTGCTGTCATCATATTCGGGAGCAGCAATGCTCACAGCTCGCTGTACCTGGGTGATGTTGTTTTTGTCACTCGCTCCACTGTTACCACTTGGCTGTAGTACAGGAGTCTCCACAAATGCCGTCATCAGGATTGGTAGCCGCTGGGGACAACACAATGCGTGAGCCGTTATTGGACTGAGCAAAGTATCGACGTCCATTGGTACTGCTGATGGAAGTGAAAGACAGATGTCCAACACGCATTCATCGCCGCAAAGCATACACCGTAGCACAGGTAAAATGCAATTTTGCCATATCGGTCTGAATGAAAGGAACCAGGTCATGTTTAGATCTCTCAGCCTGGCCAATCCGAGGACGTCAGTTATCCTGTCCCTGTAGCGCATTGCTAGGATTGTCTCTTCCATTCCCATGGAAGCTATGTCTGAGCCGAGGCTTGCCATAACGTAGCAGGAGGGTCAAAAATAGAATCCCTGCAACGAGTCCCAAAAATAGTGGTATGCCGCCAAAAATGGAGTGCACAAAATTAGGAAAGATTCCCAAAATTGCCTGGAAGGGTGTTAGCAGTCCCGTAAAGACTGTCTTAAATATGCCTGGGATGCTTGTTGCACTAGACATGTTAAGGAGTTGGCTGAACATTTCTACGAAATGCACGGGGCAATTTGTCGATAAAAGGTCATGGACTTCAGTAGCCGTCCTTGCGACTAGAAGATCATACGTCTCTTTAGATGACGTTATAGGCACTGTTGTCTGTAAAAGCACAGATTTCATTTTGCTTAATGTATCAATTCGTATAGAATAGAGATTCAGACGAGGCCAGAGGGGAGTCACTATGTCTGGAGGCCCGCTCGGGAACAATGCTTGCATACAGCATTTGACCATGGACGTAACATGTACTAGATAACTTGTCCCTGGCGCGAGGCCACAACACCTGTGATCCGTTCTAAGAATGTAACTCCAGTTTGAGAGTTGCATAAAGAAGGGCTCTATCTGAGTTGCAGGTGTGACTAGCTGGTGGCATGAAAGGTTGTTTGAATTCCCATCACATGCTCCGTGTAAATTAATACCCTGACACAAAAGTATACCGCTTAGTGAATGTTTACAGTTCTCACCACTAAGAAATACATTTTTGTCGCTGTCACTATAGCAAGAATGAGTGTATGGTAATTTCCATTCGGATTTTAAATATCCTTTACCCAATTGTTCATACTGGCCAGCAGGTATGTACTCAAGGCACTTTTTAAATCGGAAAGTTGTTATCGGAATTGTGATAATTCCGTGTATTATCCATTCAATGACAGGACTCTCTGACATTGTCAATGGTAATCTCTCGAGTCTTTCGATGCTCAGGATTGTATAGTCTGCTCCTTTCTGTGCCAAACTGATCTGTTTATCAGTAAGGTTAAAACTGGAAAATAATGACGTTGTGTTGATTAAACGCCAAGGCACATAGCCTGAACGAAGGTTTTTGCAGCGTCCAGCCTAGTTCTATAATAGAGCGTAATTGAGACTGGCCATGTTGTAACATTAGCAAATCTCTGTCTATCACATCAAAGGCAGAGGATACAATATTGTCCAACGAATATATTCTGGAAGACAGAGTCATTAACCCATTGTCTACCACAGAAAGTGATTTCTCCAAATTAATACGATCAATTTCTCGTATTTTTTCAGCAGTTTCAATTTGCTTTACTTTCCAAGCCTCGTTGTAAGCAGCATAGATACTGGTCGCTATGAAACGCTTTTGACGCTGTTTGAGTGGTCCAAGAATGAAATCGCGCAAATCAGCACCATCTTTTAGTAAAGACAAGTGTTGCTTAATTTCAGCCAGTGTGGATGTTGTTAGCCATTCAAGGCAGAGCTTCCCTACACTGTATGTTGTTATAATCCCTGGATGTTGTCTCTGGGAATATCTCGAGTCTAATCTGGTCATTTTTAACCCCGGTGTTTTATTCAGGAATCTATCTTGACAGCTGTTTGTGTCTGTAGGCCAGATTAACCACTTTTTCCAATCAGGATGTGTTCTGTTGAAATGTAAAATTTGTGATACGTCTAACTCAATATCTGCGGTTGCATTTTCAGGTATTGGCTTTGGTATAGACGGTGTTTTAAGGTCTTTGTTCTTAGCTAGGCCAAGACAAGATGTTTGGTGTATTGTGTCATTTAAAAATAACATTTGTTCTGGTATCATGCAGGTTCTAAATAGTGCTTCTATGCCTTGCACCTGCCAATCTTTTGTACCCCAAATTGTTTTTGTTTCAATATTATTTTTCCAATAATTAAAACCAAATGTCATCATTTTGTCATAAAATGCTTCTGAATATATCAATTTAGAATTTGTCAGCATTGTTTTCATTCCTGTTTTCTCTAACAGTTTATAATAAAACGTTTCTGCATCACTGGTGTTGAACCCTGAGAAGTATTTGAATTTCTCAAAAAATGCTTTAGAACTGCTTTTAGGTGGTGTAGAACAATGTTCCCATTGATTGTACATAAAAACATTTCTAGGCTGTGCAGATTTATGCAAGTAATGATCCCCATAGTGGGTGTAACAGAATAATTGCTCATAACTAGATGAACCTTGTAAATAATCATGATCTATGAATCTAGCTGACATTACTAAATCAGACATCATGTCATTAATACTGTTAAAGTCCCAATCATCAGAGAATGTACTTGGTGTCACAAAGTCACTTAAGGAAACCTTTAGTTGATGAGGATACTTCAGGATTTCGACCGGACCATAGATCTCATAGTCTGTTTTCTCCCATACTACCCCACCAGGTATTGGAATTGCTGTGACATTTACTGTTGACAGTTCACTTTTCTTCACGTGGGATGATCTGTGTGGTTTCAGGACTAGGTTGATGTTCTGACTTGCTGTGTCCATTCAATTGTAATGAACTTTCCTAAAATTAAAACTAAAATTAGGCAGAGTAGGAGTATGAATACCCCTGAAATTATCCAATGCTCAATCAACGGTGAATCCAGATATAATTCTTTGATTTGTTGAAGGAGTCCTGTTGTATTTTCTTTAGAATACTTTTTTGTTTCTGGCATCACTTCGGGCTCGTTCAGATCTTCAGAGAAGTTGTCGAAGTTGATGAAATAACCAGACGCAGTTCTGTCAATTGATGGGATTGTTCTTTCAATCTGTCTCTCGGTAGCACTTTCTGATGCCACATCATTGTAGACTGGTGTTGTTTCTTGACGAACTGTTTCAATCTGTGTTTCAAGAGGCACGAGTTCCATGGCATTATTGCATAGTCCTTCATTGTGCACTGCAGGCTGATCGAATGTGATGAGTCTTTCAGTTTGAACCTCTTGGATTGTTGCAAGTTTGGGTATTCTGTTGTTTCTTGGGAGTCCACTGGGCCTACTGTTGATTATAGGCCACATGCTTGTGGTTTTACCAGATCGATAGACACAACTCTGTTCTCCTTTTTACCAGCAAGGGGCGGTAGCACAACTGATCTTGTTCCGGTGACTGCTAAGACAGGTACTGCTTTTCTGTAAGAAGGCCCAAATTCCTTCTTAACCGCGATCTTTTCTCTGACTAGATCCCCAATCTTTGGAATCCAGACAGGCCTTGCTGGGGCTGTTGCGGGTGGTGCCTCGTCAGTGGTACTTGGCTGTTGCTTTAACTTTATGTTGCTTAATGATTTTCTTGTATCATTCAATTCCTATAAAACCGCCAAACGATCCTTTACATCAAAGTGCTTTGTTTCTTCTTGTACCACTGACATCTGACTATCGAGGTCCTGAACGCGCATTCTAATTCCGAACAATAGTTCGTATGGGCTGAAACCTTTTAGAGAATTTCTTGGCATGTTGTTAAGACTAGTCTGGACACTTATTAAATGTTTGACCCACCCAACGCCTGAACCTAATACCTTCGCTGTTATAGATTGCTTTATGTCACGGTTTTTTCTTTCTACCACACTATTCCCTTCGGGATGCGACGGACAAGAATACAGCAACCCAATTCCCATGCTGGCCATGGCCTCCTTATAGGCTCGAGAGCTGAAAGCAGGACCCTGGTCAGAATGGAACGTGGTAATTGCGTATGTGCCGATAAAGACTCGCAAATCTTTTATAACAGTTCTAGGCGTCAGCCGAGTGCTGGAGGACTCATTTTTAAAGTGCTTTTCGTCTTAACTAATTAATAGGACGCATCGATTATGTATGCATAATTGAGTGGATAGTTTACGGGTAGTGCTGCACAGTCGCCTTTTACGGTCGTTTTTACTGCCAGCATGGTTTCCCCGTCTATGTATTTATCTGTACGCTTTTTTGTGGCTACGGAAGCCGGTTTAGTTGCTTCCGCGGTGGCTGTATTAGCCAATGAATTCCCTGCAACGTGAACGCCATCACGTTGAAGACTCTGTGCGTGAATCACGTGAGTCTTTTGTAGTTCTTTGTATAAAAGAGCAACCTCGTTCCAGAGCTTTTTATGCTTTATTGTGGCACCTGTGTCATCTTTGTAATTGTTTTCGATCCAACTCTGCAGTTTATTGTTGTAAGAGTTGACGCAAAAATGAGAATCGCACACTATAAGTGTGGGGAATTCGCGTTCTGCATTTTCGAGCGCCATCTTTAAACATCTGATTTCAGTTCTTTGAGCCGAACAGTACTTTACTGATTCAGTTTTTGTTATTTTCGGTTTGATTTTACCGCACAGCCAACGACATTTAATGATCGCACATGCTGCATCGTAGGATTTTCTCTCTACGTTGAAATGCTGTACAGAGCTATCTGTATAGATTATACAGGCATATAATGGGAGAGGCAGAATTTCGATTGGCAGAGGATATTCTTCTTCATACTCTAAATCATTCAGTTCTTCGTATTGCGGGGCGAAATAGTATTTCACGTCTTCCGCTCCTAGAGAATCTATGCACTGTATCCATTTTGGATCCAGTGACACTGTAGGCAGGTTTACTGGGCTGAATAGCGCTTCGAAGGCGGATTCCGCTGTGAGGATGTTAATCCTTTTGCCGTGTGCTAGTTCTCGTTCATTTGCTAATGCGATTTGCACTGCGTTCACAGTTCTTTCTGTGTGACTGAATGTTTTTTCTGCTTGTGTGTACAAGTGAGATTTAATTGAAATTGGTACCTTTTCTCCCTTATTAGTGGTTAGGTATGTGAATCCGCATCTTCCTGGGATGACTCGGATTACAAGATCGATCGTGTTGTCACGTGTATCTAATTTTGTTTTTGCTAACATGTCTGTTTGCAGTGATCTCAAAATTTCTGTGTGTTTTTGAGTCCAATTGATTTGTTTAAAATCAGGTTTAATTAGTTCGTAGAGAGGTTTAACCCTCTCTGCGTAATTTAGGATGTAAGTTCTTCCGAAATTCAGAAAACCTAGAATGGATTGTAAATTCTTCAGCGTTTTTGGAGCTTGGAGTACAGCGCACTTCTCTAAGAAGTTGTCCGCTAGGCTTTTCCCTTCACTTGATAATTCGTACCCTAAAAATAGTACTGTCAGATGGGCAATTCGGGACTTTTTAAAGTTGAATTTGTAACCCTCTGCTGCGAACCCAAGTATGATGGTGTTCACTCTTTTCAAGTGAGTATCCAAGTCGTCGTCTGTGAGATAAATATCATCTACGTAAGATAATGCTTCATCATCATAGATTTGTAGTAACTCTGTTACCCTAGCTGAGAATAGTCCTGGGCTGTTCTTGAACCCCTGTGGGAGTCGACAGAATTTTTTCTGCGACCCAAATGCGGAGAAAGCGGTCAAATATCTGCTTTCTGGTGCAATGTTTTGACAAAAGAAACCGTTAGATATGTCTAATGTCGTTTTATATTTTTTCCTAACTATGTTATTCATTAGGGCTGCACTATGCGAGTTTTGTACTGCAAAAGTTTTGCAACATGTATTAAGATGTCTGTAGTCCAAAACTAGACGATATGAATTGTCTGGCTTGGAGACAGGAAACAAAGGATTGTTCATTTGAGAGGTGCATGTTTCAATCACCCCCTGGTATTCAAGTTGATCTAAGATCTCCCTGACCTGTTTTTGAGCTTCTTGCTTTATGGGATACTGCCGTTGGGCAGTTGGTTCACTTTTTAGTTGGATTTTGTGAGGAGGAGAGTCCTCATCCCATCCTACATGATTTTTATATAATGCAGGTGCCTGAGCTACTGCCCATTTCCGTGCATATGTATATTTTTTATGAATCGGTATGTGATTCGAGAAGGCAGGCATAATTACTTCTTCGCCACGAGGGCACTCCCTGACAAACTCCGGGGGCCAATCTTTTTCAGCTAACAGAATATCATAGCCTTTTGAGAGCTTATCCCAAAATAGACCCTTAATTTTCCTAGTCTTATCACCCTCCATACGCAATGTTATTTCGTATATTTTATGGGGCTCGCTAAGTCTGGTGTCGGCAGTTTCAACCTGAATGTACTCATTCGTGTCCACTGTCTCCAGATGACTCATCAAGTTCTTGCGCGCTATACTGATTTCTGCTGCACTGTCCAACATTGTCAATGCCCACTCCCCGTTTTTCAACTGTGTCCTCAGTATTCTCGGCATGGTTGATTACTCTAATACTGGCTACCTTCTTTTTAGGAAATTGAGTTCCTTGTCTTTGGACTTGGTGTGCTCTCCTGGGTCTGACCGTCCTCTTCTTTCCGAATTCTGTGGAAAAGATCGAGAGGGACGTGTATCAATACTTTGATATCTATCAGGTTTTTTTAGATTATCCCTATTTCTAAGGTTATATCTTTTCTCAGAGGGCTCCCTCTGGGGAGACTGGCGTTCTCGAGTCGGAGTTCTTTCCCTCCGTCGAGGAGACCTTCCTCTGGTCTGGAAAACTTTTTCCTTGGGAGTGGATTGTTTATTCCCATCCCAGCTCTTTTTAGGAGTGTTTAAATTATTTTTAATAAATAATTTTTCAGGATTTTCGAGCAGTTGGGGCTTAACTGGTTTTCCACCCAAGCTGTCTCTACCTAATTCTTCATAGCATTTTTCTATGATTTTTGCAAGCTCAACAGGATCTTTTATATCTGTTTCCCTCAACTTCTGGCGAATCGCCACAGATGCTGCTTCTCCCTTTATGTTGGCTAATAATATAGCCGTGACCTGCTTGAAGTCTTTCAGTAATTTCATACCTAGATTTAAAGCGGGCTCTGGACCGAATTCATTTTGAATCTGTTTTAGCACTTCTGGTATTACCGCCATAGACGGCACACCGTGTGTTTTTTGTGTAAATGGAAGCAAAGACTGTACCCCAAGTGTTACAGTCCTCCACGTGTGGTGCGATTCCCATAGGAAGGCAGATGGTCAAGATTCTGTGTTTCTCAATAGGGGTAGTATCAGGAAATACTGCCTCTATTTGAGTGATTTTCTGTGCTAACCAGAAAGGAATTTGTTCCCGTTTTACGGGTGTTTTACCAAGACATGACTGTATGTTCTGTGGTGTAATTTTATTTGTGTTTCCCTGATGAGGGGTCAGCTGGTGTGAATTAACAGCTGGCTGGACTGTTGCAGTCCGCATTACATATTGGACTAATTGCCTATGTATTTTTATTAATGTGTTTAGCTGTACTAACAGCTCTTCTCTTGACATTCTTGCAATGTCAGGATGTGGTGTGTAGCTGGCTAGAACCGGCCACGTTGCTCCTGGTCTACCTAGTGGACCGAGCCTGGTTATGTGATTATTGTGTTTTAGGGCGCCATTAAACCAGAGCAGGTGCTCTTGAAATTTAAGTGGGATTTCAATCTCCTCGAAAGGAGCGTACTCTCCCGGAGGTTCCTCTATTTTGTAATAGTGAAACTCTTGTGTTGCAGCGTTTGCCGCTGGAAAGTTTATCCATGAATAGAATACCTCTGTCTGCCGATACTCGTGAGCCTCTATCACGAAAATTACTGTACCACCTTGAGGTGTCAGTCCGTTTTCTATAAGTTTTAAAGTTATAGATCTTCTTAAGTTGACCGGGATGATAATAGCATCCGGGTCTGCTTGTTCGGGACCTTGCTGAGTCGCATCTACTGCGGCCCCAGAGGTTCCGTTTTCTACTGACATTTTAAAAAATGCAGGTTTGCAGAGTAGGTCTCCAAGGAGACAAAGATTAGGTGCACAATATTTTGGAACACTGTATCCTTCAACGTTGAATAAACCGGAGCTTTACATAGGAATCTCTTCCTACTAAGGTCGGGCGGATTTTAACCTTTCACCCACTCCAGACGTCTATTGGAGTATTTACGGGAGAAAGGGGTCTGTGAAATATGCACGACTGAGTTACTCTATAAGTCTTACGTTAGTTTATTGCCTTACCAAACGTTGGGCGCCATGTAGTGTAGTTCCTAGTTTCCCACTAGGCCCTGCGCATTGGAATAACATAAACAGTAGTATCGACGTGGAACCTCTTATATTCCAGGCCTCCACTGACTATGCTAAACTTAATTGGGTTGTGTTACCAACTAGCTCGGAGGTCACTGGAAACTTTCTTCTCTGCATAGGAAGTGATCAGCTCCCTTGGCACAGACAAGAAGGGATTCAGTTTTCCAACAACCGTGCAACATGACAACTTTGCTCCTCAGATCAAGAGTCAATCTCTAGGGTCGTGTGAAACAATAGACATGTATTTCACTCAGTCAGTCTAGTGCAGTTTACTTTCACGAGATGTAGAGAATAGAGAGACGGGCGTTTGTCAATAAAGGGTTAACATTTATTGAACAGTCTTTCTTCTCGTACAAGAGAAATGTATTGCCACAATTGCAATAACTGTTATTATAAAAAGTACGTACAGTAAGATAAGTATTGCGAAATAGAACTGTAAAAGCATTGATATGGTTTCTTAGCCATACAATGGTTTAAAAGTAATAAAACATATATACAGTCATATATACATTAGGCTAACATACTCAACTGGTGCTTCTAACTAAGCCTACCCCAGTGTGCCTGACCTAAGCCTAACACGTGAAAAGGGGAGTAAGTAAGTAGCTTAAGTTAAGTTGGTTTTGCCAAGGTTTGTTTCAAGAATTCTCGTCTAAGGGTTTAGTCAACACCATACCTCTGAATAGAATGATGGAGGATTGGTATCTCCTTCAGGGGTCTCTCTCGATATCCCAGTCACCCGCGAGGGTAAACCGGAAGCGCCGGGACTGGATTTCTCTGCACGAGAAAGGCAGCGGCTCTCTTCAGCGCGTCGAGGAAGGAGGGGGGACAGCGTCCGCGGGCAGCTGGAATCTGCTGGATGTCTTCGCAGAGGACGGCTGTTCAGCTCCTTAAGCGTACTGCACCATAGTTCGCGCTGTAGCGGCGATAATGGTAATCAGCAGCTTCACCACCACAGGATAGCAGGCTGCAGCGACAGAGTGCTAGATTTACCAACACAGGGTCATGCAGGCAGCCAGCATCAGCAACAGTAGCTTGTAGCTCACAGCTCACATTGCTTAAGGCAACGTTGGTAATATTTATACCTGTCAGGTGCCGGGTTTGACGCAAGTTTGCTGGACATAAGACGTCAATTAAAGATGTCACTAGGAAGTGACAGTTATCAGTTGCTCATTAGAGTTCCATTACTAATCAAAACATAGCAAGCGGGGATTTCCAGGTTTGCTAAGTTTTTATCTTGTTGAAGAACTCGGAGTGTTATCTAGGAATATCAGATAGTGACTGCTGCTCTGTCATTGCACTAATTGGTCGCAAAGGAAGTAGCAGAGAGTCATGCTGGAATGTGGCTCTGTTCGTGTGAGGCCAGAGATGACTTTTCAGAAAATCGCACTTGAACGGTTATGCCAATATAGGGAATAAATGGATTTATAGCCGAATAGGGGCATAAGATCACAGTATCGATCAGGAACCTAGATAAGCACGCAACAACACACTCAGTCTCCCATACAAATACTTGGGCAACCAATCCATAACCCATATAGTTACTCATATAGCTACTGATCAACACATGCAGCAGTTTACAGAACAACAGACATAATGATGCACAAATCACAAAAGACAGTTTAGTCACTAACCCATGCACTCAGTGAGACACATTTAATCACTCACTCATACAGTCAGTCATACAGTCAGTCATGCACCTACTAAATCCTTCATCCAGACACTTATACATCCACTCATTCTTCAATATGTAAGACATATTTTAACTTTACAGAAACATACAGTCACTGGATGTTGTCATCAGTGATGTCATCAGTGATGTAATTTGAGATGTCATCAGTGATGTCATCAGTGATGTCACTGACCATGTCATGAATGATGTAATGTGTGACATCATCAGCAGTGGATTGCGGGTGCGCGATATATAGTTAGTGCAACTAACTATATATGCCTATGTTTTTTTCAGTGAATATATATATATATATATATATATATATATATATATATATATATATATATATATATATATATATATATATATATATATATATATATATATATGTATGTATGTATGTATATATATATATATATATATATATATATATATATATATATATATATATATATATATATACCAAGGTGTATTGAAGGATGAGTGGGTGCATTAGTGTCTGTATGGATGTAGGTGTGTGACTGGCTATATAAGTGACTGATTAAATGTGTTTTACTGAATGCATGGGTTAGTGACTAAATTGTGTGAATGTCTGAATCAGTCAGTTGGTGTGTGAGCGGATGCATGGGTTGATGAGTAGCTACATGAGTGTGTTTATGGGTTATTGATTGATTGAGTATCTGAATGGATGCTTGTGTGTCTGTGTGGAGGGGTGGGGAGTGTGTGACTTTGTTCATAGATGTGAGAGTGGATGATTCATGTCATGAGTGATGTCATTGACCATGTCATGAGTGATGTAATATGTGACGTCATCAGCAGTGCAATGCTGGCGCGCAACTCATAGTTAGCTGAACTAACTATAACGGGGGAATTTCAATGCTTTTGTATGAGTGAAATGTCCAGCTAACTATAACTTGTGTGAAACCTATGTTTTATTCAGTGAATTTGCAAGGTTTTTTAAATGCTGATTCCTAACTATAACGTGTGTGAAACCTATGGTTTTTTCAGGGAATATATATAGCCGAAATGCATCCGCCGCAGCTAGGACTCTTGAAATAAAGCTGTTTTCTTTCACTGAATTCCCCTCACGGCCTCTGTTCTTTTCCTCGGATAGAAACTCCTTCATATATACTGCGCTCGCCAGATGCAAAGCCCAGAAGGCAGCATCAAGAAGACCTGGAGTACATTTGGCAACTCGCTGCTTGCAGCATCTTTGTGACCAGGGTACTGGTAACTCCAGAGTCCGCCAGAACCGAAAGGAAGACGAGAGTGGATCGAGATATTTAATCTCATTGGGGCGCGGAGTCTCGTATTTGACTGCCCCCACTCAACATCTGACGTGAAGCGACTGGAAGCTGTAGTCAGAGGGTACTCAGAGGAGATTCAACCTTTTCAACGTATCCTTGACCCACCCTACTCACCTGAAGCTTGTACCGATCCCACGATGTTACTCACTCTCCCACGCCACCATCTCGACAATGCAAATACAGTGCATGCTGGGTTTTAAAGTTCGCCATATCCAACAGAAACTCTAATTGGTGAGCTGACCACCATAGGGGAGGAGAATCAGGTGCTTGCAGACATTTGAAACAGGAGGAGCTTATGAGGGACGGTATATTCACAGCGAAGGGCGCTGAAGAAGGCAACCAAGCCAAAATGCATCAGAGACTCTTGAAATAAAGCTGTTTCTTTCACTGAATTCGACACACGGCCTCTATTCTTTTCCTCGGAAAGAAACTCCTTCATATATACTGCGCTCGCCAGATGCACAGCTCAGAAGGCGATGCAGCATCAAGAAGACCCGGAGTAAATTTGACAACTCGCTGCTTGTAGCATCTTTGTGACCAGGGTACTGGTAACTCCGGAGTCCACCAGAACCGACAGGAAGAAGAGAGTGGATTGAGATGTTTCATCTCATTGGGGCGCGGAGTCTAGCATTTGACTGCCCCCACTCAACATCTGACCTGAAGCGACTGGAAGCTGTAGTCAGAAGGGACTCAGAGGAGATTCGGCCATTTCAACGGATCCTTGACCCACCCTACTCACCTGAAGCTTGTACCGATCCCACAATGTTACTCACTCCTCCACGCCACCATCTTGACAATGCATACGCAGTGCATGCTGGGTTTTGAAGTTCGCCATATCCAACACGAACTCCAATTGGTGAGCTGATCGCCATAGTGGGAGGAAACCCAGGTGCTTGCAGATATTTTAAACAGGAGGACCTTATGAGGGACCGTATCTTCACAGCGAAGGGCGCTGAAGAAGGCAACCAAGCCGAAATGCATCCGCCACCGCTGGGACTCTTGAAATAAAGATGCTTCTTTCACTGAATTCCCCTCACGGCCTCTGTTCTATTCCTCAGAAAGAAACTCCTTCATATATACTGCGCTCGCCAGATGCACAGCCCAGAAGGCCATGCAGCATCAAGAAGACCCGGAGTACATTTGGCAACTCGCTGCTTGCAGCATCTTTGTGACCAGGGTACTGGTAACTCTGGAGTCCGCCAGAACCGAGAGGAAGACGAGAGTCGATTGATATATTTCATCTCATTGAGGCGCGGAGTCTCGCATTTGACTGCCCCCACTCAACATCTGACGTGAAGCGACTGGAAGCTGTAGTCAGAGGGGACTCAGAGGAGATTCGGCCATTTCAACGGATCCTTGACCCACCCTACTCACCTAAAGCTTGTACCGATACCACAATGTTACTCACTCTGCCACGCCACCATATCGACAATGCAAATACAGTGCATGCTGGGTTTTGAAGTTGGCCATATCCAACACAAACTCCAATTGGTGAGCTGACCGCCATAGGGGGAGGAGACCCAGGTGCTTGCAGATATTTTAAACAGGAGGAGCTATGAGGGACGGTATCTTCACAGCTAAGGGCGCTGAAGAAGGCAACCAAGCCGAAATGCATCCGCCGCCGCTGGGATTCTTGAAATAAAGCTGTTTCTTTCACTGAATTCGACTCAGACCTCTGTTCTTTTCCACGGAAAGAAACTCCTTCATATATACTGCGCTCGCCAGATGCACAGCTCAGAAGGACATGCATCATCAAGAAGACCCGGAGTAAATTTGGCAACTCGCTGCTTGCAGCATCTTTGTGACCAGGGTACTGGTAACTCCGGAGTCCGCCAGAACCGACAGGAAGACGAGAGTGGATTGAGATATTTCATCTCATTGGGGCGCGGAGTCTCGCATTTGACTGTCCCCACTCAACATCTGACCTGAAGCGACTGGAAGCTGTAGTCAGAGGGGGCTCAGAGGAGATTCGTCCATTTCAACGGATCCTTGACCCACCCTACTCACCTGAAGCTTGTACCGATCCCACGATGTTACTCACGCCACCATCTCGACAATGCAAATACAGTGCATGCTGGGTTTTGAAGTTCGCCATATCCAACACAAACTCCAATTGGTGAGCTTACCGCCATAGGGGGAGGAGACCCAGGTACTTGCAGATATTTTAAACAGGAGGAGCTTATGAGGGACGGTATCTTCACAGCAAAGGGCGCTGAAGAAGGCAACCAAGCCGAAATGCATCCGCCGCCGCTGGGACTCTTGAAATAAAGCTTTTTCTTTCACTGAATTCCCCTCACGGCCTCTGTTCTTTTCCTCAGAAAGAAACTCCTTAATATATACTGCGCTCGCCAGATGCAAAGCCCAGAAGGCCATGCAGCATCAAGAAGACCCGGAATAAATTTGGCAACTCGCTGCTTGCAGCATCTTTGTGACCAGGGTACTGGTAACTCGGGAGTCCGCTAGAACCGACAGGAAGATGAGAGTGGATCGAGATATTTCAACTCATTGGGGCGTGGAGTCTCGCATCTGACTGCCCCCACTCAACATCTGACCTGAAGCGACTGGAAGCTGTAGTCAGAGGGGACTCAGAGGAGATTCGGCCTTTTCAACGGATTCTTGACCCACCCTACTCACCAGAAGCTTGTACCGATCCCACAATGTTACTCACTCCCCCACGCCACCATCTTGACAATGCAAATACAGTGCATGCTGGGTTTTGAAGTTCGCCATATCCAACACGAACTCCAATTGGTGAGCTGACCGCCATAGGGGGAGGAGACCCAGGTGCTTGCAGATATTTTAAACAGGAGGACCTTATGAGGGACCGTATCTTCACAGCGAAGGGCGCTGAAGAAGGCAACCAAGCCGAAATGCATCCGCCACCGCTGGGACTCTTGAAATAAAGCTGCTTCTTTCACTGAATTCCCCTCACGGCCTCTGTTCTATTCCTCAGAAAGAAACTCCTTCTTATATACTGCGCTCGCCAGATGCACAGCCCAGAAGGCCATGCAGCATCAAGAAGACCAGGAGTACATTTGGCAACTCGCTGCTTGCAGCATCTTTGTGACCAGGGTACTGGTAACTCCGGAGTCCGCCAGAACCGAAAGGAAGACGAGAGTGGATCGAGATATTTAATCTCATTGGGGCGCGGAGTCTCGCATTTGACTGCCCCCACTCAACATCTGACGTGAAGCGACTGGAAGCTGTAGTCAGAGGGTACTCAGAGGAGATTCGGCCTTTTCAACGTATCCTTGACCCACCCTACTCACCTGAAGCTTGTACCGATCCCACAATGTTACTCACTCCTCCAAGCCACCATCTCGACAATGCAAATACAGTGCATGCTGGGTTTTGAAGTTCGCCATATCCAACACAAGCTCCAATTGGTGAGCTGACCGCCATAGGGGGAGGAGACCCAGGTACTTGCAGATATTTTAAACAGGAGGACCTTATGAGGGACGGTATCTTCACAGCAAAGGGCGCGGAAGAAGGCAACCAAGCCGAAATGCATCCGTCGCCGCTGGGACTCTTGAAATAAAGCTTTTTCTTTCACTGAATCCCCCTCACGGCCTCTGTTCTTTTCCTCAGAAAGAAACTCCTTAATATATACTGCGCTCGCCAGATGCAAAGCCCAGAAGGCCATGCAGCATCAACAAGACCCGGAATAAATTTGGCAACTCGCTGCTTGCAGCATCTTTGTGACCAGGGTACTGGTAACTCGGGAGTCCGCTAGAACCGACAGGAAGACGAGAGTGGATCGAGATATTTCATCTCATTGGGGCGTGGAGTCTCGCATCTGACTGCCCCCACTCAACATCTGACCTGAAGCGACTGGAAGCTGTAGTCAGAGGGGACTCAGAGGAGATTCGGCCTTTTCAACGGATGCTTGACCCACCCTACTCACCTGAAGCTTGTACCGATCCCACAATGTTACTCACTCCCCCACGCCACCATCTTGACAATGCAAATACAGTGCATGCTGAGTTTTGAAGTTCGCCATATCCAACACGAACTCCAATTGGTGAGCTGACCGCCATAGGGGGAGGAGACCCAGGTGCTTGCAGATATTTTAAACAGGAGGACCTTATGAGGGACCGTATCTTCACAGCGAAGGGCGCTGAAGAAGGCAACCAAGCCGAAATGCATCCGCCACCGCTGGGACTCTTGAAATAAAGCTGTTTCTTTTCCTCGGAAAGAAACTTCTTCATATATATATATATATATATATTACCTACCGGAGGTCGCCAATAGGTAGTTATAGTTAGGATTATTTTCTATAGAGAATCCGCAACATTCTATTGTGAATAACTTTGGCGTAGAATGACTGATTTGCCTGTAATGTTCCTTAAATTTGCCTCACTGCGCTCCGCTCCTTCCCTGAAAGTCTGGGGGGGATTCGTCAAGCAGGGGCCGAGATAAAAGGGGGATCTCGAAACGTGTTTTCCCCATGTTAATTTCCATAGGGCGGTTCCAAACTTGGCAAAATTGTAGGTACTGGTAGCCCGATGGGCCTTTGCTATGTCTCAAGATATGTGCTCCAGTGGATTTTGAGTAATTTAGGTTCAAAAATATATATATATCTATAAACGCGCCCCGGTACGCGCACCGGGGCCCGCTCCAGCGCGCTACGCGAGTTCGCGAGCGGAAAGCTGATTGGCTCTCGGGTGTCTGTCAACATTCCAAACAGTCCGTGGCGGCCGCCATCTTGTGTCTCGGTAGGATCGAGACACAAGAGGTGGCAAAAACAAATGGGGAAATGACCAAAAGTGGCAGGGTAAACCCCCCTGACCCCCTAGGTTTGATTTGGGGGCCATAAAAGGGCCCCGCGGGGCAACTTTTTTTTTTTTGATTTTCGCGGGGGGAGCGCCCGGTACGCGCACCGGGGAGCGTACCGGGGAGCGTACCATGGGGAAAACCCAGTGAAACAGTAAAATAATAATTTAAAGGGCTTAGAGGTAGGGTAGCTCTGAATAGAGTTGTTGTGTTGTGTGGGTGATTTAAGCAGCAACTTGTAGGTACCAATGCAGAGTCTTAAATTTAATGTACACCGTCTCCTCTGCAGATATCCTGCATGTTGTTACAGAAGTTATTGTGGTATATGGAATCCATACCATAGTCTGTCAGGAAAGCAGAAACAGATCCTTTAAGCACTCCCTGTGAAGGCCTAGGGGTTCATGGGTAGTCTATCCTGCTCCCTTATGATGTTTTCAAGTATTACATTTTACTCTCTTCTGAATCTACACAAAATTGGCGGTGATATGGTGCATTAGAGACAGACAGTGAGAGAAAGGAGGCAGGAGATTAAAAAGAGATGTTAAATACACATTGGAGATAATATAGTGGGAGAAAGGAAGTAACTATGAGCAAACGTACTATGTAACACAAAAAAGTTGCACAGTATACTATAAGTCTCACTTTACATTATAATCATTTTGGTACTACTTCATGAATTACATATAAAAAGGAATAATGTCTCAAACACTTTTTAATTATTAAATATAAATTTATTCTTCAGAATTTTCAAAATTTAATAGAACTTCCAACATCAGATAATCTGGAATCTCCTCATAATTTTGATTGCATTATTCTATAGTTTCTAAACAGTTAATCATTTCTTGGTCCGGAGACTCATCCATGAAATCCACGTCTACAATATCTTCTTCAAGATTGTCCTCAACCATAATTTCAAAAGAAAAAATTAATGGTGTCTTCTTTCCCTTCCATTTTCTTGCTGTAAATTGCATAAAAAATAACTATATCAGTAGAGTTAGGGCACTGTTGAGTTTAAGTTCAGACAGGTACTTCTGAGTTTTTAACAGTGAAGTTATCTTTGGGCAGTGTATGGTTTCAGGCAGGAAGTAGAAATATAAAAAAGTGCATGTGATGAAGCCTAAGTAAATTCATAATTATACCAGAGAAGCCTAACTCAATCCATAACTATAACAGAGAAGCCTATCTCAATCTATAACTATAACATAGGGACAGTAAATAACTATCAGAAAACGTTTTTCCAAAATAACTTAAAGTGCGCAACCTAGTTCCCCTTACAAATTAACAACTTACCTTTCAGAAAACAGTTGAAGTTTTGAGAGAAAATCCTTTATAAATGTACCTCAGGTAGTATTAGTCAAAATGGCCGTGTTTCCCTCTCATTTTTCATATATATTCATGTACATAACCAATCAAATGTCAGCACATAAAAGTACAAAATGAAAGTAACATTTTAATTGGTTGTATATTCTAACACTTTCATATGTGTTTTTGTCATGTAATTTACCTCAGGATATTTAGACAGGGCTACAGCCCAAATTGCTCAATGGAATTCCACCAAATTTGGGAAAATGGTAGGGACTGGTATGTAGTAGGGCCTATTCTATATTTGGTGAAAGTCTCTTCAGTGGTTTTTATCTAAATTACCTTCCAACATTTTTGGGGAGCGCTTACCGGTGCGCGCTCCGGTACGCGCACCGGTAGCGCTACGGGAGTCCGCCATTTTGTGTTTTGGTAGGATTGAGACACAAGATGGAGGACAAACAACGTTGGGAACGGGTAAAAGGGGGCACGGTAGACACCCCCTGACCCCCTAAGTTTTCTGAGGGGGGTTTAGGAGGCCCATATAGTCCCAATTTTTTTTTATTTTTTTTAAATTTTGCGGGGGGAGCGCCCGGAACGCGCACCGGCGAGCGTACCGGGGAGCGTACTTTGGTGAAAAATAGTGAAAAAAGTTAGATTAAGATAATCATTTTCAGTGATCAGAGGTAGGGTAGCCCTGAAAAGAGCTTTTGGGTTCTGTGGCTGATTTAGGTACCTACAAGTAGGTTCCAATGCACAGTTTTAAATTCAAGAGGAATATTCTATTCCCCTCATCTGAGAAGTGCACACCATCTCCTCTGTAGATATCTTGCATGTTGTAATGCAAGTTATTGTTGTACATTGAACCCATTCCATAGTCTCTCATGTAAGCAGAAACAGATTTATTCACATGTTTCCGTGCGTTCTCAAATTGTGGACAAAATTGGTTGGACCACTTCCATTTCTGTCTTTGGCATATATTGGAATATACCAAGGCAGTTTGTGGAAAAAGTGCCATCAATTTCCCAAAGGTGTCCTTTAAAAGCATTTCCAGACCTACCCCAGTAAAAGTGCCCAAGTAATTTCCACCACAGTGCACAATTATGAGGTCAGGGTGTGGCAGATGCAAAAAGGTTTTCACCAATGGTATCAATTGGTGACATCTCAATCCTCTCTGGCCAATCCACTTGATGTCCACATTTGGTAAATCAAGGTTGTGAACATTTCTGATAGCTGTGTACCTTTGAGCCCAGTGGATGTAGCTATGTCCAATAATCCAGACAGAATACATGGTGAGGGGAGGTTCTGGTGCAGTCAGATGAAGTGTGGGAATGAAATAACAGTTGGAACAGTAGGAGTTTATAAAAAAAAACTGTGGAGTTTCAGTGCCCTTGAATCACAAGCAATGATCGGTGGATTCAGATAGTTGAAAACTGAAAGTTAGAGTGCATGGTTCTGTTCTGTGAAAGAAGTAATTTGAATGCTTAAGAAAACGTCATTTAAAGAAACATTGCACCGGATAAGCTGGTGTATTGGGAGGTCAAACATCCTTGCTGAGTTGATTTGCAACATTGTAGAATAAACTTTTAAACCTGAGAGTTCAGTGAGGAGGGAGTTGCTATGGTAACAGGTAGAAAGGGCTGAGGGGGGGAAGGGTGTTGGTTTGAAAATAGTGAGGGAAGAGTTTTAATTGGTTGACATGAGGCATATGTGTGTAGAATTAGAGGTTTTCTGTGCCAGTCATGGTTGCAGTGTCTGGAGTGCATACCTTTTGCTCTGCTAAAGAAAAATTGGTGTGTGTCTGACACTGTTCTCAATCTCCCAAAGCATTTGCAAAGGTAAGTAATGATTCATTTAATATAGACAGAGACTTTTATGCTCTATGGAGAAGATTTGGAAGCAGATTGTGGTTTCTTAATGTTGCTTTGAGTCATGTTTTTTGATAATGCTTGGTAAAAAGATTTTGCTGCATAGAGGAATTGTATTTTGTAAAATTGAGAAGTTTCAGTAGTGACATGGAATGCTTGTACATAGGACCTGTGCTGTGTTTCTTAAATGTGATGTGAAAAACGATTTTGGGGAAAATGAATGGCTTTTACATTTTTGAGAAGGAATAAATAGTGTCTGCATGATTAAAGAAATATATTTGAACCTTTCACAATGATGTCACCTGTGTTACCTTAGTTTAGGTTGCAGATTGAGCTTTTCTCTTGTTGGTTTGTGTCATGTTTTCTGAAAATGCTTGGTATCAACATTTGCAAGATAGAGGATTTGTATTTTGTGAAATAGTGAGGTTTCAGTAGTGAAATTTGAATGCTTGTACATAGGACCTGCGCTCTGTTTCTAAAATGTTATTTAAAAAACGATTTTGGGATAAATGAATGGCTTTTACATATTTGAGAAGGAATAAATAGTGTCTGCATGATTAAATAAATATATTTGAACCTTTCACAATGATGTCACCTGTGTTACCTCAGATTAGGAAGCAGATTGAGCTTCTTTCTTCTTGGTTTGTGTCATGTTTTTTGATAATGCTTGGTATCAACATATGCAAGATAGAGGAATTGTATTTTGTGAAATAGTGAGGTTTCAGGAGTGAAATTGAATGCTTGTACATATGACCTGCACTCAGTTTCTAAAATGTTATTTAAAAAACGATTTATGGGTAAATGAATGGCTTTTACATTTTTGAAAAGGAATAAATAGTGTCTGCATGATTAAATAAATATATTTGAACCTTTCACAATGATGTCACCTGTGTTACCTCAGATTAGGAAGCAGATTGAGCTTCTTTCTTGTTGGTTTGTGTCATGTTTTTTGATAATGCTTGGTATTGACATATGCAAGATAGAGGAATTGTATTTTGTGAAATAGTGAGGTTTCAGTAGTGAAATTGAATGCTTGTACATAGGACCTGCGCTCTGTTTTTAAAATGTTATTTAAAAAACGATTTTGGGGTAAATGAATGGCTTTTACATTTTTGAGAAGGAATACATAGTGTCTGCATGATTAAATAAATATATTTGAACCTTTCACAATGATGTCACCTGTGTTACCTCAGATTAGGAAGCAGATTGAGCTTCTTTCTTGTTGGTTTGTGTCATGTTTTTTGATAATGCTTGGTATCAACATTTGCAAGATAGAGGAATTGTATTTTGTGAAATAGTGAGGTTTCGGTAGTGAATTTGAATGCTTGTACATAGGACCTGTGAACTGTTTCTTAAATGTTCTTTAAAAAATGATTTTGAGGCAAAAATGGCTTTTACATTTTTGAGAAGGAATAAATAGTGTCTGCATGATTAAATACATATATTTGAACCTTTCACAATCATGTCACCTGTGTTTCCTCAGATTAGGAAGTAGATTGTGCAGATGAGGTGAGGCCTGTTCAGGGTTGCAGATGAGGTGAGGCTTGTACAGGAGTGCAAAGGAGGTGAGGCCTGTGTCTAAGAGTGCAGTGGGGGAGAGGCTTCATGAAGTCCAGTCCACTGCACTCTTAGACACAGGCCTCACCACCTCTGCTCCCCAGGACTGGCCTCACCTCATCTGCACCTCTGGTCAGGCCACACCTCATCTGCATCCTGATACCATCTATTATATCCAATACATTGAGGCTTGTCCAGGGGGCACGGAGGAGGTGAGGCTTGTCTAGGGATCAGAAGAGGTAAGTCCTGTCCATTGCACTATTGGACACAGACCTCACCTCCTCTGCACCCCTGGACAGGCCTCACCTCATCTGCACAATCTGCTTACTAATCTGAGAAAACACAGGTGCCATGATTGTGAAATGTGCTAATATATTTTTTAAATCATGCAGATACTATCTAATCCTTGTCCATAATGTAAAATCAATTCATGTGCCCGAAATCTTTTTTTAAATAACATTTAAAAAACAGAGCACAGGTCATATGTACAAGCATTTCATTACACTACTGAAACCTCACTCATTTACAAAATACAATTCCTTTATGCACCAACATTTCTTTACCAAGCATTATCAAGAATGTTTTAGTCTCTCTTATGTTCTCTTCCTGACTTACTCTATTTTTCCACCTGTCCCCTTCTAACACACTCTCTCTGACTTATTCCTTTTTACATCCTGGCTCTGTGTTACACTCTCTTACACTCTCTCTTTGACTTACTTTTTCTTACACCGTGACTCTGATTTATTCCCTCTCTCTCTTTTTTATAGCAATTTCTAAGTCGTACTCTCTCTTACATCCTCTTCCTGATTTACTCCGTCTTACAACCTTTCTCTTTGTAACATTCTCTCCCTGACTCACTCCCTATTACACCTTTTGCCAGTTTTACAAACATCCTCCCTCTTTCTGACTTTTTTATTCTCTTCCTGTTACACAGGTCTGACTTACTCCTTGTTATATCCTCTCTCTGATTTACTTCCTCTTACACCCTCTCTCAAACTTACTCTCTCTCTCTCTCTCTCCATTTTATAGCCTCTCTCTGTTTTAGTCTCTTTTACATCCTCTCCCCTTCTAACACCCTCTCTCTGTCTTACATCCTCTTACACCCTCTCTCTGTCTTACACCCTGTTACACCCTTTTTCTGACTTACTCCCTTTCTCCCTTTCTTTGACTTACTCCCTCTCCCTATTACATCCTTACTCTGTCTTACAACATATTATACACTATCTCTGTCTTACTCTTTCTCTATGTTTTACTCCCTCTGCCTGTTTCTTTGTCTGCCTCTCTCTGTCTCTTTGTGTTACTCCCTCTAGCTTTTTTTCTCTGTCTTACTCCTAGTTACATAGTTGCTGTGGTATAAACTTAGATATGTTGTAAACTAGTGCTTACATTGTTTGCTTATTGTCATTGCTTTGTTGTTTGGTAATAGTTGTCTATAATGTGTTATTTTTTTCTTTACCACATATTGAAATCAAGATTTCAATAGTAAGGAAATATACCCTCAAGGCAGAGGAGAAGGAAAGATGCCAAGCGGAAAAAAACAAAAACTGAAACGGAATTAAAGCACTCCCCTACAAGAAATACTTCAAAAAACACAAAAAAAGCTCCTGGTAAGACAACTAAGTCTTTTTTCGGAACATATGTAGATAAAAAAAATGTTAATGGGAATGTGAATATACAGAAGGAGAGAGCAAATTTGAAAAGGAAGGAGAGGCCCCCTAAAAATGTTACTACTGGAGCAGGAGAGAACAGTATGTAAAGAAATAGAAGGCAAAACCAATTTAGGGACATTCGTAGACGAATGTTTCGCAATAGGGTAGTTTTAAATTTGTTAAAAAATGTTAAGAAAGGTAAACAGAGAGGTGCTTTTTACAAGAAAAAGAAAAGTGTAGAGAAGATTGTTGATCAGGCTTTTGAAGTTAAAATTTTTTATTTATTTTAGTAATCAATAGAATTAGGATGCGTAACAAGGCAATTGATGTTTTCAAATCGAACAGTAGATGGAAAAGAATAATTAATTGGACTAATTTTTGTGAAGTTTTTTCTGGAGAATGGATGCATAGTTCAAGTTGTGAGCCATTTTTTAATGAGGAGAGTTACTTCCAGGAGAATTTTTTGGTGCATGCAGTTGACATCAGTGGTCGAGCATATGAGGTGAAAGACGGTTGTCCGATTGAAAAAGAGAAACTTGTGTCTAGAGATGCAGAAGAGGTGTTAGCTGATGAAGTTTTAGGAAGACGTACTAAGGGTCCAGTGTACACTTGGAAGTGTAGTAGTATTTGTAGTGTACGACAGGATTCAATCGATTTACTTCGTAATTTCTTTCGTACATATAGTAAGAAAAGTCTAAAACAGAAAATGAAGATGTTGCAAGACTTAGATCTTTGCAGAGTGAGAGAAAACACGGTTTGCATGGGCATTCACTGGCTTGTCTTTCTAGAAAAGTATGTCAGAGTGTTTTTCATCATTTTAGGATGTTAGCAGTGCATCATAATAAAGTGAGGAAGTTAGTGAGAAGATTGTATTGTGCAAAAAGTCCTGCACTTAAGCTGAAACAGTTAAACAGTGCTCTTTTGCATGAATCTGAATTAGATGTGAAGAACATTTGTGAAGAAATTGAGTTTTGTTATTTTGGTGAAAAAGAGGACAGTGTAGAAATTGACACAGTAATAGAAGGTAATGTGGAAGACAATATACAGATTTCAAGTACAGAAAAGTTTGACCAGGAAATTACCAAGTTTAAGGTGAAATCAAGTGAAAGGCCTAATTTTACTTGTGTGTGTTGTCGACGGACTCATTATAAGATTCAGACTAGGTTAGTTGATTTATATGCAAAAAGTGAAATGGAAAATAATAGTGAATCAAAGGATTTTGCAACTTATTTGTTGGTGGAGAATTCTTTTGATTTGAGTTCTGATCAGCGTATTTGTAATTATTGTTTAAAAAAATTAAATGAAAACAGAATGCCTGCTAGAGCTGTTCATAATAATCTTGAGTTGGTAGACATTCCTTTTGAATTGATTGATTTAAATACCTATGAATCTATTTTGATTCAATGTGTCCATCCTTTTCAGGCTATTGTTCGCATGGAGCCTAAGATAGGGAAATTGCCTCCTTCAGATTTACAGAGAGGTTTAAAGGGAAGAGTTGTTTATTTGCCTCTAGATTTCAAGAAAAATACTGATACAATTGGTGTAGAAAAAGTGGAAGAGGAACCTCTGGTTATTCTAGTTAATGGGGTTATAACAAAGAGTAAGAAAATCTGGCAAGATTTAGTCGATGTTAGGAAAGTCAAAAAGGCAACGTTGTATTTGGTCAAAAACAATGAGTACTACAAACATGTATGTGCTGGAGCAGAGGAAATAGCTGCAGAAGAAGACAGTGATTGTTCAGCCGGCCAAATTGAAAAAGTTGATGTGTCTAGAAGTGAAGAAATATATGAACATTATACTGTTCATCCTTTGCATTCCAAAGAAGTAATGGGGAATGCAATTGACTTGTTTCAAATGAAAACAGCAAAAGGAAGTCCCATTAGTGTATGGGAATATGGCCGGGATGCCCGCCACCCCCTCCCAACACCACTTCCCAATGGGAGAAGACAGACACAGGTTTGAACTTTTGGAAGGCGGGGGGGGAGTTACCCCCCCGGCCGTATTTATTAAAATATGAAACAAAATTTAAAACATTAAATAAAAGTTTCATGAATTATGTACAATTTTACTTTTATTACATTTTGATGAAGACATGTTCTTTGGCTAACTTTAATAGATCTCTAATACAAAGGTTTCCTAGCCGAGTCTAGCATCCTGAAAATGCATACATTCTAAATAAAAATTGTACATCCTAGCATTAAGGGCCAACGGCAAGGTCTTAACCGGTGTCAGATCCCTACTACCAAAATCCCGCCCTCACGGTGTGAGTGGCGCATGCGCAGAGGACTTTACCCTCATTGCCAACTGTAACTTCCCTTGTCGTGGGGGCCCCCTTTCACTCGACGCCATCTTAAAGGTCGTCCGAGTTCCCGTGTGAGGTATCTGTAGGAAGGACAGCGTGGACTCCCCCCCATCCCCACACTCTCTTCCGCCGTCGCTGATATCCGGCCCCCGGGAAATTCGTAGGAGGGGCATCTAGCCGCCCCCCCCCTGGGAGGGGCCTATGGCCGTCTCCCCCTAGACGACCCATCCTTAGTGGGTGCCGCCTCCCCGTGGAAGGGGCCAATGGCCGCCTCCCCCCGGGCGCTCCCATCCATTCTGGGTGGCGCCCCCCTCTAGGGACCTTGAAATTACTGCTCACCGATCATGACCTTACCGCCACAGGCCGGATAGTTGACCGACTATCCAGCCCCCACACTCCTCCTAAAGGTCATGCTTCCTCACACCCCTTAGCCATGCTATGAAGTCTCCTATGAGTAAATCATTCCCCTCCCTGGACATGTGAACCCCATCATTCAGATACATGTGATCACCCCGAATACACCCGTGAGGAATGCTATGCAACTGCGTGGAGTGAAACAATTTCCCAATTTTATTGTTGACCCTTTTCACTGAGCGGTTCAACGCTGACACTGAAAGACCCCCCCGCCAAATCTTCCTGGAGATCATGTGGTACCAGGCAATCGTGCACCCCGGGAGTTTCTTACCCAACCAGCTAACTGCCGACAGGATGTGTTCTAATAACACTCGTCTTCCCAGCTTCACTAAGTCATTTCCCCCCAGGTGTACTATGACTACAGATGGCGGTGACCTTTGCCGCCCTAAAAGACCCTCAAAAACGATTGAAATTGGTCAAAACAGAGCCCGCCCTTCCCATGGACGGTCACTCTGTACCCGTATTCCCCAGATGCACGAGTCGCGTCACCTGCCTTGAATACGTCCCCGGCGCGCCTCACATATGAGTGGCCCACGACCGATACCACTCTCTCGCCAGTCGGTGATCCTTGACCGCTGGTCTCCTGATGTTGGGTCGACTTCCAATTCCGCCCCGCGTGACAGGCTCGCGAAACTGTAATTCAAACAAAAGACAAGAAGCGTGAATGCAGGTCAATTGACTTTTACAACATGTGCAATCGCACATACCTTTTGAAGCAATTCGAGGACCAACGGCCTAGCTGTTTTACTTCCTCCGCACTCTGACTCCGGGCCGTAGCCTCAGTAGCAGCCCCTATCCTAAATGAGTGGGTCCCAAAATCACACGGGTCCATGCCCGCGGCAGCGATTGACAGTGCTAGCACCCTCTGAAACTGAAATCTCGTCAGTGGGGTGCCATCATTGTGCCTAAGCAGGCTCCCCCCCATCTAGCCGTCCTCAGTGCCAAGTATTCCTCTAAACACTTTATCGGACACGTGGGGGACCCTCGTGCGCGCTGCACGACAACACTATCTCCCATAGCCCCCTGGTCTGTCTTGGACCTGGCTATCGAGATTATCATCGAATCACCCCTTATTTGTAAGTGATCCCTGCACAAGCCTCCCTCCATATCCGTTTTGTTCCTTACTACGAGCTCGCTTACCCGCAGAGCCCCATGGAATGCCAAGGCGAAAGCTGCCCGGAACAGAACTGCTTCGAAAGGGGAGGAGCACGTCTCATACAGCTTTGCTAAAAGCAGAGACAATCTGTCTAAGCCAATCGGGCGCCTCGTATCCTGTTTGCGACCCTCGAGGCGTTGCCAGCCGCGGAGTGCCTTCTTAACCAAAAAGGAGCCCGTTGGGTCACTTATGCCGTGCAGCTGTGCCATGAACGAAATGGCCGCCCTATGTCTATTGGCCGTTGCCACTGATCGGCCTTCTCTGGCAGCGCTACCAGGAACCCCAGGAAGGATTCCTCCTGCCCCCAGCTCTGTCTCTATGTCGGACCCAAAAATGTGCAGTAGAAGCGAAACGCCCCTTCGTAAGCCTTCCTTGTCCTGGGAGCTAAGCTGGCTGCCACGAGGTCTTGTAATCCGGGGCACCGATTAGCCATAGCACTTCGGGGAATGGTGCCGCCACTAGGTCCGCTTTGGGTAGATGGCCCCTGAAAGCCTGCATTTGTGAACGAGAGAGTGCATCAGCTGCATAATTCAGTACGCCTGGCACATGTTTCGCCCTGAACTGTACATTCAATTTCATGCAACGTAAAACTATTTCTTTCAACAATCTCAAGATCCACTTGCAGCGGGCTGCCTGCTGATTAATGCACTCAACCACAGTCATATTATCAGACCAAAACACCACCGAGCGGTCCCTGAAGTCGTCTGGCCATGCCATCAGAGCAACCCAAATGGGAAATAGCTCTAAGAACCCAATGTTACCTGTCAGACCGCTGGAGTGCCACCACGTCGGCCATACTTGTGCCGACCATCGGTTACCAAAGATGGCGCCAAATCCCACGCTCCCAGCTGAGTCGGTCCACAAACCTAGTTCATCCGAAGATGCT
The DNA here is from genome assembly GCF_964263255.1 of Lissotriton vulgaris. Lineage (NCBI taxonomy): Eukaryota > Metazoa > Chordata > Amphibia > Caudata > Salamandridae > Lissotriton > Lissotriton vulgaris. The sequence goes on from NC_141695.1 coordinate 413,239,533, forward strand.
GGTGGTTTGTTCCACACAACTCGACCGTTGAAGTCCGCCAGAAATGCCAACCAGATGTGCATATCCTGGCGAACCTCTGCCGACAGTCTCGTATGGTGGTGTCCCTCCTTGAGGCCAACCATAGCTTGTGCAATAGAGTGTGAGAAGGGGCGGGCCATTGGTATCACCCTTAAGGCAAAGTTAAGCTGACCCACTGTTTGTTGTAACTGGTGCAGGGTCACTTTTTCCTTACCCAGGCATTGCGTCAAGGAAGCCCTAAACTTGGCCACCTTTTCCATCGGTAAACGGAAACATCCTTCCACAGAATCGAGCTCAATTCCCAGAAACTCCAATGAAGTAGATGGTCCAACCGTCTTACCTGGTGCCAATGGGACTACGAACTCCCGCATGAGGATGCAGAAGTCCTGCAGCGCCTGCGCACATTTCGTATTGCCGGCCGCTCCCAAGAACAGGAAGTCATCTAGATAGTGCATAATGTGCCTATGCCCCGTGGCCTCGGTGAATGCCCACTCTAAAAAACAGCTGAACATTTCAAAATATGCACAAGAAATGGAGCAACCCATAGGCATGCATCTATCCATGTAATAACTCCCTTGAAACGCAAAACCTAGCAAGCGCTGGTCTCGCGGGTGTACCGGGAGCAACCTGAATGCCGATTCGAAGTCCGATTTCGCCATCAGCGCTCCGGGGCCTAGGTGATTTAATATGGCAACGGCATCGTCGAACGATGCGTACCGCACCGAACAAATATCCAGGTCAATGGCTTCGTTCACCGAGGAACCCCTTGGGGCAGACAAGTTGTGAATGAGTCTAAACTCCCCTGGGTCTTTCTTTGGAACCACCCCTAGCGGGGAACACACGAAATCCGCCATCGGCGGGCAATGAAAAGGCCCCGCCACCCACCCCAAGCCGACTTCTTTGGAAATTTTCTTTGCTGCTACACTTGGGTTCTGTTGGACAGATAACTGATTTTTACAAAAAGAGTCCCCCCGAAAATCCCCCGCCGGGATGTTGAAGCCATATAGGAATCCATTCCTCAACACCCCGGCGGATACATGATCAGGGTATTTGTTCAACCAAGGAGTCAGAGCCATGATATCCACAGGTGTAGGCAATCGGTTCCCAAGCATCCCCTCACTCTTGCTTAGACCCTCCTTTTCCTCCCGTTCCGCTGTTCTTAGATCTACAGCTACTCTCCGGGTGTGAGGAGTTCCCACAGCCCGCACACGCATGCCTGAACCTACATGTTCCCTGGGGCCTGCTACAGTTGCCTCTATTGAAGCCCCAACAAACCCCCCGCTTGCCGCCATTTCCGCCGGTCTTGGGCTGAAATTCCCCACTGGCGCCTGCTCGAAAGGGCACCGCAGGCTTATGGCGAACGGCCCCCGACCCGCTCCCGCCAGGCGAGGACGTACCCGCCGCACCAGGCAAGCGCTGCTTGTGCAATGACACCGAGTCGAGGCAGTCCCAGGTCAAAGATGTATCAAACTCTTTCGCTTTTCGGAATTTCATGTCATATCCTTTCCACTCGTCCCCCTCATACATAGTATAAAAATCCATAATCCTATTCTGGTAACAGGGCAACTCGGTCAGCACTTCCGGCTTTCGTTCACCCATGACTGACGAAAATATCGAAAAGGCCTTTACCCAATTCGCTACGGTCTCATCGACCCTAAATTCCGCCATCTTGGCCCGCCATACACTGGGGTGCCATAAGTCTTTCTGGGATTTTGCATATTCCATCTCGCGATGGTCAGTCAACAATGAAAACATATTCACATATTTTTCCCCCATATCAATTCCTTTGTGGCCGCAGGGATGTGCTGGGCCACCCTTTCGCGCCTTGAAGGTAACGAACCTTCCCCTGCCATTGGCAATGTGTGCTTACCGGGTTCTACCATCGTGTCTGCCGCCTTTTCCCGGCTAACCGTAGGTACTCCTGGCGCCACCTGTGGGGGAACAAGAGGAACATTCGCCGTCCCGGCTTCTCTCGACTGACGTAACTGCTTGATTATTAATCTAGCCTCCTCGGCCAGGTCCCCCGCGGCCACTGCCCCCCACGCTTTCTTCTTGAGCCAGGGTAACACTGCCGCTAACTGGATGGCCAGTTCCGGGGGCATCTCCTCATCATTAACAGGGGTAATTACTACCGGGATTGGTAAACCTATATCTGGGATTGGTACCGGGGTGTCTGCTGGTGTGATGGGGGCAACTGGGGGCACCTCAGGAACCGTATCCTCCCCGGAAACCGCCCTCCTCTTAATAAGCTTCCCCCTACCCTCAGGGACGATTCCCGGCAAGGCCGGGCCTATTACCTTCTTAGGACGGCCTGCGCTGTTCTGAGCCGCTAACTGTTTTTTAACTTCGGCCAAACCTCGACCGATCGAGTCAACTTTACCGAATTTTCGGTCCATGATCGCCATTCGATTCGACAAGGTGCGCAGTACCTTCTCCAACTCGGAGCTCTTTCCTGCTTTTTTGCCGGCCATAGCTTTGTATACTCCGCTCTAGTCGATCAACGAGGTCCCAGATCCTTCGTACTCCAAATAACTGAAAGAGAAACAACAAGATTACAAGTTCTCAAAATTGCCGCTTGTTCCGTCGAGGGCTCACGAGCAACGAGTTGGTGCAGCCTTCAGAGCACAGGAACAAGAGGACGCTTCTTCGGATTCCCGCTCTTTTATCCGTCTGCGGGAGGGCGGGGACCCTCCTCCAGTACGCCTACTGGGCGTGGTCTTCCGTGTGGGTGTCTAGGACAAACCCTCCTGGGCTACACCACTTTGGGCATACCAGCTGAGCCACGCCCCCCACCCAAAATGGTTTCCCGGGGGGTTCGGGGCACTCAACCATACGTTCGGGGGGACCGAGTGGTCGCCCCTTTCCAGAAAGTTTGGAAGCTCGTTGTGTTCCACAGCTATTTCCAACAGGTCGAGGTGGACGATATGACGATCGACCAGTTCAAATTCCTGCATCTGAATACCGGACTTTAATATTATATGCTGAAGATCCAAGGTTTCGTCAAAGCATTCCGTATTTGTTTCATCTACTATATGAAAGTGACTTGTCTGGGCTTTCTTATGCAGTGAACCATATACTGAAAAGTGGAGCACATCTGCAAAATGTTTCGGCGAGGGACTTTATGGAGAAAGTCAATCTGCAAGACAGTATTTTGGAATCTCAGCTAATCAATCTCATGGCATGTCAGCGTGGTACAAATGAGTATTGGTTCCATCGTCATGGGGAATTGAAATGTATGGACCCACATTTGGAACAGATTCGGATTACACAGTGATGAGTTTCTTCGAAGAGTATTCAACATGTGCTGTTGGGAAAACTACCAAAGAAAACAGTTTAAGGCAACAAGTTTTACGCTTTCAATCCCATCGTTGTGGAAAGTACTGTCGTCGAAAATTCAGAAACCAGGACAAGTTCTACACAAAATGTCATTTTGGGTTCCCACGACCAGTGATTTCTAAAGGAAGAGTAAATAATTTGATGTCTTCTGTACGACACACTGTGACGAGGAAATCACCAAAAAATACATGCAATTTAAAAAGAAACAAAGAGTCCAAGTACATCAACGACTACAACCCAGTGATTTTGTCCATGTGGAATGCTAACAAGGATATTCAGTTTGTTGCTGACAACTCTATTGCTGTGGCTCGATATGTGACGTCTTACATCAGAAAAAAAAGAAAAGACAGAACTGAAGGAAATGTGGGAGGACATTTCACATGAATACAGTTTCAGTCTGAAGATGTTGTCGCATCGAGAAATTGGAGCATATGAATGTTCTGATCGGTTATAGTCAGCAAGTCTCTATGCCAAATCTAGAACAATCATTTGGGTGAGTCTAGGTCTTCCTGCAACACGAAACCGAGTTTTGAAATCTGTACAAGAAATTGAGTATTTGGCGGAGAAAGAACCAAACAGTTCAGATATTTTGAAGACAAACATGTTGGATACATACTATCCAAATAGAAGTAGTCATCTTGAGAACACTTGTTTGTATGAAGTTCTGCAAAACTATAGTTATAAGAGGAACATCACAGAAGATATCAATAATGGAATATATGCTGTCATCGGATGTGAAGGATGTCTAGTGAAGCAGAGAAAAGGCCATTTGATTAATCATCGAAAATTGAGTTGCGAATCTCCAGACAAAAGGGAATTTTACTATTTAGCTCTTTTGCAACTCTTAAAGCCATGGCGTACAGAAGAGGAACTACCTGGAGATTCTCTCTGTTATGAAGACTCTTTTAATGCAACCAAGGATACCATAGAAAGTCCTGCTTTTCCAAATTATCTGCAAATGTTGAACGAAGAAATAGAGCAAGAAGCCACAATCGCTGCAGAGATTGCTAGAGACAGTTCTCAAGACAGTCAGAGTTCTACTTCATTGAGTCAGGATCCACTAGGAGGACCAATTATCCAAAATGAAGCTGCCACTGCCATGGATGAGGTGGAAAGAGCTATGGAACAAGCTCAAGAGGATGAAGTTAACTTAGAAGATTTGGTGAAACAACTAAACGTTGAGCAGAAACAGATATATGACGAAGTCACAGAACAGAATGAACATGGATTCAGTCATGAGAAAAAAGAGTGCTCATGTACATCATTTAAGCCTGTCCGACTGTACGTGAGTGGAGAAGCGAGAACTGGAAAAAGTTTTCTGATTAAAGCAATTGCAACTTATCTGCAGAAAAGGACTGAATCACCGTTGTCTTGTGTTGTAACCGCTCCAACTGGGCTGGCAGCACATAACATTAAAGGGATTACTCTACATCGTTTACTGATGCTACCAGTTGAGCATGATAATAAATTGCAATACCACAAGCTATCTGGAGATGCTTGTTCTGAAGTTTCCAGAGTCCTGAAGAAAATGAAACTTCTTATCATTGATGAAATAAGCATGGTCTCAAATCTAATGCTTGCTTTTGTGTATTTGAGAATGCAAGAAATTCTTAGAATAGACTATGAGGTGTTATTTCGAGGGAAACACATTATTGTTTTTGGAGATCTACTGCAGTTGACTCCAGTGAAAGGACAACCAGTGTTTAAAATGCTCACGCATGAAGATACCAGGAAGTCCCTAGGAAGCATTGGTAACGTTAATATATGGTTAAATTTCAAATATGCAGAACTGCTTCAAAATATGTGACAGGCAAAGGATGAAGATTATAAAAATATTCTACAAGATGTAAGAATCGGAAAAGTAAGTGAGCATGGGAAAGAAGCTTTACAAGCACGATTAATTTCAAATTTGTATCCAAATGAAAACATTCTTCCAGAGAATATTTTTAAGAAAGGTCATGCTTCCTCACACCCCTTAGCCATGCTATGAAGTCTCCTATGAGTAAATCATTCCCCTCCCTGGACATGTGAACCCCATCATTCAGATACATGTGATCACCCCGAATACACCCGTGAGGAATGCTATGCAACTGCGTGGAGTGAAACAATTTCCCAATTTTATTGTTGACCCTTTTCACTGAGCGGTTCAACGCTGACACTGAAAGACCCCCCCGCCAAATCTTCCTGGAGATCATGTGGTACCAGGCAATCGTGCACCCCGGGAGTTTCTTACCCAACCAGCTAACTGCCGACAGGATGTGTTCTAATAACACTCGTCTTCCCAGCTTCACTAAGTCATTTCCCCCCAGGTGTACTATGACTACAGATGGCGGTGACCTTTGCCGCCCTAAAAGACCCTCAAAAACGATTGAAATTGGTCAAAACAGAGCCCGCCCTTCCCATGGACGGTCACTCTGTACCCGTATTCCCCAGATGCACGAGTCGCGTCACCTGCCTTGAATACGTCCCCGGCGCGCCTCACATATGAGTGGCCCACGACCGATACCACTCTCTCGCCAGTCGGTGATCCTTGACCGCTGGTCTCCTGATGTTGGGTCGACTTCCAATTCCGCCCCGCGTGACAGGCTCGCGAAACTGTAATTCAAACAAAAGACAAGAAGCGTGAATGCAGGTCAATTGACTTTTACAACATGTGCAATCGCACATACCTTTTGAAGCAATTCGAGGACCAACGGCCTAGCTGTTTTACTTCCTCCGCACTCTGACTCTGGGCCGTAGCCTCAGTAGCAGCCCCTATCCTAAATGAGTGGGTCCCAAAATCACACAGGTCCATGCCCGCGGCAGCGATTGACAGTGCTAGCACCCTCTGAAACTGAAATCTCGTCAGTGGGGTGCCATCATTGTGCCTAAGCAGGCTCCCCCCCATCTAGCCGTCCTCAGTGCCAAGTATTCCTCTAAACACTTTATCGGACACGTGGGGGACCCTCGTGCGCGCTGCACGACAACACTATCTCCCATAGCCCCCTGGTCTGTCTTGGACCTGGCTATCGAGATTATCATCGAATCACCCCTTATTTGTAAGTGATCCCTGCACAAGCCTCCCTCCATATCCGTTTTGTTCCTTACTACGAGCTCGCTTACCCGCAGAGCCCCATGGAATGCCAAGGCGAAAGCTGCCCGGAACAGAACTGCTTCGAAAGGGGAGGAGCACGTCTCATACAGCTTTGCTAAAAGCAGAGACAATCTGTCTAAGCCAATCGGGCGCCTCGTATCCTGTTTGCGACCCTCGAGGCGTTGCCAGCCGCGGAGTGCCTTCTTAACCAAAAAGGAGCCCGTTGGGTCACTTATGCCGTGCAGCTGTGCCATGAACGAAATGGCCGCCCTATGTCTATTGGCCGTTGCCACTGATCGGCCTTCTCTGGCAGCGCTACCAGGAACCCCAGGAAGGATTCCTCCTGCCCCCAGCTCTGTCTCTATGTCGGACCCAAAAATGTGCAGTAGAAGCGAAACGCCCCTTCGTAAGCCTTCCTTGTCCTGGGAGCTAAGCTGGCTGCCACGAGGTCTTGTAATCCGGGGCACCGATTAGCCATAGCACTTCGGGGAATGGTGCCGCCACTAGGTCCGCTTTGGGTAGATGGCCCCTGAAAGCCTGCATTTGTGAACGAGAGAGTGCATCAGCTGCATAATTCAGTACGCCTGGCACATGTTTCGCCCTGAACTGTACATTCAATTTCATGCAACGTAAAACTATTTCTTTCAACAATCTCAAGATCCACTTGCAGCGGGCTGCCTGCTGATTAATGCACTCAACCACAGTCATATTATCAGACCAAAACACCACCGAGCGGTCCCTGAAGTCGTCTGGCCATGCCATCAGAGCAACCCAAATGGGAAATAGCTCTAAGAACCCAATGTTACCTGTCAGACCGCTGGAGTGCCACCACGTCGGCCATACTTGTGCCGACCATCGGTTACCAAAGATGGCGCCAAATCCCACGCTCCCAGCTGAGTCGGTCCACAAACCTAGTTCATCCGAAGATGCTGGTGGTTTGTTCCACACAACTCGACCGTTGAAGTCCGCCAGAAATGCCAACCAGATGTGCATATCCTGGCGAACCTCTGCCGACAGTCTCGTATGGTGGTGTCCCTCCTTGAGGCCAACCATAGCTTGTGCAATAGAGTGTGAGAAGGGGCGGGCCATTGGTATCACCCTTAAGGCAAAGTTAAGCTGACCCACTGTTTGTTGTAACTGGTGCAGGGTCACTTTTTCCTTACCCAGGCATTGCGTCAAGGAAGCCCTAAACTTGGCCACCTTTTCCATCGGTAAACAGAAACATCCTTCCACAGAATCAAGCTCAATTCCCAGAAACTCCAATGAAGTAGATGGTCCAACCGTCTTACCTGGTGCCAATGGGACTACGAACTCCCGCATGAGGATGCAGAAGTCCTGCAGCGCCTGCGCACATTTCGTATTGCCGGCCGCTCCCAAGAACAGGAAGTCATCTAGATAGTGCATAATGTGCCTATGCCCCGTGGCCTCGGTGAATGCCCACTCTAAAAAACAGCTGAACATTTCAAAATATGCACAAGAAATGGAGCAACCCATAGGCATGCATCTATCCATGTAATAACTCCCTTGAAACGCAAAACCTAGCAAGCGCTGGTCTCGCGGGTGTACCGGGAGCAACCTGAATGCCGATTCGATGTCCGATTTCGCCATCAGCGCTCCGGGGCCTAGGTGATTTAATATGGCAACGGCATCGTCGAACGATGCGTACCGCACCGAACAAATATCCAGGTCAATGGCTTCGTTCACCGAGGGACCCCTTGGGGCAGACAAGTTGTGAATGAGTCTAAACTCCCCTGGGTCTTTCTTTGGAACCACCCCTAGCGGGGAACACACGAAATCCGCCATCGGCGGGCAATGAAAAGGCCCCGCCACCCACCCCAAGCCGACTTCTTTGGAAATTTTCTTTGCTGCTACACTTGGGTTCTGTTGGACAGATAACTGATTTTTACAAAAAGAGTCCCCCCGAAAATCCCCCGCCGGGATGTTGAAGCCATATAGGAATCCATTCCTCAACACCCCGGCGGATACATGATCAGGGTATTTGTTCAACCAAGGAGTCAGAGCCATGATATCCACAGGTGTAGGCAATCGGTTCCCAAGCATCCCCTCACTCTTGCTTAGACCCTCCTTTTCCTCCCGTTCCGCTGTTCTTAGATCTACAGCTACTCTCCGGGTGTGAGGAGTTCCCACAGCCCGCACACGCATGCCTGAACCTACATGTTCCCTGGGGCCTGCTACAGTTGCCTCTATTGAAGCCCCAACAAACCCCCCGCTTGCCGCCATTTCCGCCGGTCTTGGGCTGAAATTCCCCACTGGCGCCTGCTCGAAAGGGCACCGCAGGCTTATGGCGAACGGCCCCCGACCCGCTCCCGCCAGGCGAGGACGTACCCGCCGCACCAGGCAAGCGCTGCTTGTGCAATGACACCGAGTCGAGGCAGTCCCAGGTCAAAGATGTATCAAACTCTTTCGCTTTTCGGAATTTCATGTCATATCCTTTCCACTCGTCCCCCTCATACATAGTATAAAAATCCATAATCCTATTCTGGTAACAGGGCAACTCGGTCAGCACTTCCGGCTTTCGTTCACCCATGACTGACGAAAATATCGAAAAGGCCTTTACCCAATTCGCTACGGTCTCATCGACCCTAAATTCCGCCATCTTGGCCCGCCATACACTGGGGTGCCATAAGTCTTTCTGGGATTTTGCATATTCCATCTCGCGATGGTCAGTCAACAATGAAAACATATTCACATATTTTTCCCCCATATCAATTCCTTTGTGGCCGCAGGGATGTGCTGGGCCACCCTTTCGCGCCTTGAAGGTAACGAACCTTCCCCTGCCATTGGCAATGTGTGCTTACCGGGTTCTACCATCGTGTCTGCCGCCTTTTCCCGGCTAACCGTAGGTACTCCTGGCGCCACCTGTGGGGGAACAAGAGGAACATTCGCCGTCCCGGCTTCTCTCGACTGACGTAACTGCTTGATTATTAATCTAGCCTCCTCGGCCAGGTCCCCCGCGGCCACTGCCCCCCACGCTTTCTTCTTGAGCCAGGGTAACACTGCCGCTAACTGGATGGCCAGTTCCGGGGGCATCTCCTCATCATTAACAGGGGTAATTACTACCGGGATTGGTAAACCTATATCTGGGATTGGTACCGGGGTGTCTGCTGGTGTGATGGGGGCGACTGGGGGCACCTCAGGAACCGTATCCTCCCCGGAAACCGCCCTCCTCTTAATAAGCTTCCCCCTACCCTCAGGGACGATTCCCGGCAAGGCCGGGCCTATTACCTTCTTAGGACGGCCTGCGCTGTTCTGAGCCGCTAACTGTTTTTTAACTTCGGCCAAACCTCGACCGATCGAGTCAACTTTACCGAATTTTCGGTCCATGATCGCCATTCGATTCGACAAGGTGCGCAGTACCTTCTCCAACTCGGAGCTCTTTCCTGCTTTTTTGCCGGCCATAGCTTTGTATACTCCGCTCTAGTCGATCAACGAGGTCCCAGATCCTTCGTACTCCAAATAACTGAAAGAGAAACAACAAGATTACAAGTTCTCAAAATTGCCGCTTGTTCCGTCGAGGGCTCACGAGCAACGAGTTGGTGCAGCCTTCAGAGCACAGGAACAAGAGGACGCTTCTTTGGATTCCCGCTCTTTTATCCGTCTGCGGGAGGGCGGGGACCCTCCTCCGGTACGCCTACTGGGCGTGGTCTTCCGTGTGGGTGTCTAGGACAAACCCTCCTGGGCTACACCACTTTGGGCATACCAGCTGAGCCACGCCCCCCACCCAAAATGGTTTCCCGGGGGGTTCGGGGCACTCAACCATACGTTCGGGGGGACCGAGTGGTCGCCCCTTTCCAGAAAGTTTGGAAGCTCGTTGTGTTCCACAGCTATTTCCAACAGGTCGAGGTGGACGATATGACGATCGACCAGTTCAAATTCCTGCATCTGAATACCGGACTTTAATATTATATGCTGAAGATCCAAGGTTTCGTCAAAGCATTCCGTATTTGTTTCATCTACTATATGAAAGTGACTTGTCTGGGCTTTCTTATGCAGTGAACCATATACTGAAAAGTGGAGCACATCTGCAAAATGTTTCGGCGAGGGACTTTATGGAGAAAGTCAATCTGCAAGACAGTATTTTGGAATCTCAGCTAATCAATCTCATGGCATGTCAGCGTGGTACAAATGAGTATTGGTTCCATCGTCATGGGGAATTGAAATGTATGGACCCACATTTGGAACAGATTCGGATTACACAGTGATGAGTTTCTTCGAAGAGTATTCAACATGTGCTGTTGGGAAAACTACCAAAGAAAACAGTTTAAGGCAACAAGTTTTACGCTTTCAATCCCATCGTTGTGGAAAGTACTGTCGTCGAAAATTCAGAAACCAGGACAAGTTCTACACAAAATGTCATTTTGGGTTCCCACGACCAGTGATTTCTAAAGGAAGAGTAAATAATTTGATGTCTTCTGTACGACACACTGTGACGAGGAAATCACCAAAAAATACATGCAATTTAAAAAGAAACAAAGAGTCCAAGTACATCAACGACTACAACCCAGTGATTTTGTCCATGTGGAATGCTAACAAGGATATTCAGTTTGTTGCTGACAACTCTATTGCTGTGGCTCGATATGTGACGTCTTACATCAGAAAAAAAAGAAAAGACAGAACTGAAGGAAATGTGGGAGGACATTTCACATGAATACAGTTTCAGTCTGAAGATGTTGTCGCATCGAGAAATTGGAGCATATGAATGTTCTGATCGGTTATAGTCAGCAAGTCTCTATGCCAAATCTAGAACAATCATTTGGGTGAGTCTAGGTCTTCCTGCAACACGAAACCGAGTTTTGAAATCTGTACAAGAAATTGAGTATTTGGCGGAGAAAGAACCAAACAGTTCAGATATTTTGAAGACAAACATGTTGGATACATACTATCCAAATAGAAGTAGTCATCTTGAGAACACTTGTTTGTATGAAGTTCTGCAAAACTATAGTTATAAGAGGAACATCACAGAAGATATCAATAATGGAATATATGCTGTCATCGGATGTGAAGGATGTCTAGTGAAGCAGAGAAAAGGCCATTTGATTAATCATCGAAAATTGAGTTGCGAATCTCCAGACAAAAGGGAATTTTACTATTTAGCTCTTTTGCAACTCTTAAAGCCATGGCGTACAGAAGAGGAACTACCTGGAGATTCTCTCTGTTATGAAGACTCTTTTAATGCAACCAAGGATACCATAGAAAGTCCTGCTTTTCCAAATTATCTGCAAATGTTGAACGAAGAAATAGAGCAAGAAGCCACAATCGCTGCAGAGATTGCTAGAGACAGTTCTCAAGACAGTCAGAGTTCTACTTCATTGAGTCAGGATCCACTAGGAGGACCAATTATCCAAAATGAAGCTGCCACTGCCATGGATGAGGTGGAAAGAGCTATGGAACAAGCTCAAGAGGATGAAGTTAACTTAGAAGATTTGGTGAAACAACTAAACGTTGAGCAGAAACAGATATATGACGACGTCACAGAACAGAATGAACATGGATTCAGTCATGAGAAAAAAGAGTGCTCATGTACATCATTTAAGCCTGTCCGACTGTACGTGAGTGGAGAAGCGAGAACTGGAAAAAGTTTTCTGATTAAAGCAATTGCAACTTATCTGCAGAAAAGGACTGAATCACCGTTGTCTTGTGTTGTAACCGCTCCAACTGGGCTGGCAGCACATAACATTAAAGGGATTACTCTACATCGTTTACTGATGCTACCAGTTGAGCATGATAATAAATTGCAATACCACAAGCTATCTGGAGATGCTTGTTCTGAAGTTTCCAGAGTCCTGAAGAAAATGAAACTTCTTATCATTGATGAAATAAGCATGGTCTCAAATCTAATGCTTGCTTTTGTGTATTTGAGAATGCAAGAAATTCTTAGAATAGACTATGAGGTGTTATTTCGAGGGAAACACATTATTGTTTTTGGAGATCTACTGCAGTTGACTCCAGTGAAAGGACAACCAGTGTTTAAAATGCTCACGCATGAAGATACCAGGAAGTCCCTAGGAAGCATTGGTAACGTTAATATATGGTTAAATTTCAAATATGCAGAACTGCTTCAAAATATGTGACAGGCAAAGGATGAAGATTATAAAAATATTCTACAAGATGTAAGAATCGGAAAAGTAAGTGAGCATGGGAAAGAAGCTTTACAAGCACGATTAATTTCAAATTTGTATCCAAATGAAAACATTCTTCCAGAGAATATTTTTAAGAAAATTACTGAGAACAAATCTGTCATATGTTTGATGCCAACTCTGCAAGAATGTTCCATCTTCAACAACAAAATGTTAAAGTTAGAAAATGAAGAGATTGTGAAACTGGAAGCTATAGATAAAATAGAGCATATGGGAGCAAAAAGTATTTTGTCAGAACATTTGAAATCAAAATTGGATTCATTAGAGAAGAGTATATGTAAAACTGCTGGTTTTGAAAAGACTCTGAATGTGTGTTTAAATTGTCGTATCATTTTGAGAAGGAATTTAAATGTTGAAAGAGGTCTGGTAAATGGAGCAATGGGTCATGTTGTTGATTTTGTGAATTATAGAAATAGAGATGGAATTGAATTTTTAAAAATTAAATTTGATGGCATTGAGCAAGTACAACAAATCAGTCATTGTTCTGCTAGATTTTTGCTTGTAAATGAGTTATATGTCCGCCGAAAACAGTTTCCTGTTTGTTTGGCATATGCGGTGACAATTCATAAATCTCAAGGTTTAAGTGTAGATAGTGCTTTGGTGAACATTGGAAGTTCTGTGTTTAAAGAGGGTATGGCATATGTGGCATTATCACGAGTCAGAACTTTATCAGGATTGTACTTGATTAAGTGTGATGAAACAAAGATTTGTGCAGATCTATATTGTGTTAAAGAATACAATAGATTAAGAAGAGAGTATGCTCCAAATTTCCCTCAATATCCTCTGTTTGAAAAACGTGTGGTAAGCCGAAAAAGAAGAAATGAGAATAATTGCAGTGAGGTAGTAGCAAAAAGACAAAAAATAGATGAAACTGTAATTGTAAGCAGAAAGAAAAAAGATTCTGTTGAAGATGTTCTTGGATTTCAGTTTGAAAACAGTTCTGGTGTCAACTGCTATGCTAATGTAGTGGTTAATGTAGTTTTTTTCTTCAAACTTTACAAGAACAGATTGTTGAAAATCGGGATCAAAGATTCTGCTATTTATTGAATTCTGTGTTTGAGAAATGTAGCAGTGATAGAGCAAAAATAGAAAGTGTTTCAGAAATTCGAAATCTTTTAGACATATGTTCTTGTCAAATTACATTTTCACAGAATATTCAGCAGGATTGTCAGGAATTTTTAATTTATATGTTTGGTGTATTGGAAGATGAAGGTGTAGATGTAGAAAATCTTTTTAGCCTTTCTTATCAATGGCAGCATGACAGCAACAATTGTAGTTTATCAAGTAGTACTAGAATAGACACTGAAAGATTTATATATTTGACTTTACCAGACTGCTAATCAGTGTCTTTTAATAATCTAATTAAAGCAGCTGATCATAATATGGTGTGTACCCAATGTAAGTGTGCAATGCTGTCCACATTATTTATACAAACTTATGGTCAGTATGTCATTTTAATGTTCCAACAATGTAGACCTGATGGAACTAAATTGACAACTTCTATTAAAAATGTCGTAGCTTCTCAGTTATCAATTTCAAGAAGAACCTTTGCAACTGTAGCTATTATTTATCATGATGGTCCTTCGACAACATCAGGGCATTATACAGCTTATTTAAAATGTCGAAAAGGCTGGACTTACTGTAATGATACTCATTTGACTTTCAAACAATGTTTGCCTTTTGACTTAAAAAATTCTTACCTAGTGTTTTTAGAACCGAAATTTAAGTAAAGGTAATTGGCCTATAAAGACGGGAGCAGTTAATAAAAGTTAGTCTGCTGTTTAAAATTATATTGTGAGGAGGAGGAGCCTAGCCTGCAGCCGATATGGCCGCCTAGTCTCTCGGCTCCGCCGACCCTTGTGCCTTTCTTCATTATCCTGCCGCATATCCTGTGCCTCCATACACCACGTACACTCGAGAAGTGCTCCTGATCACGTCGATGTTATTCCCGGCGCAATCCGAGCGCTACCGGTGGTGAGGAGTCCCTGCTTACTTCCCGGCCCTTCGAGGGATCGCAGCCGGGCCATTGCCTGTGGGGGATGGCCGGAAACGGCCACAACAACAGCGGCCGCCGTGGTGGAGGAGGAGCCGGTCGGCTGGACTTGCAGTGCGGCGCTGGGCTTTTCGCCGCAGCGCTTCCCTCCGCTCGGCAACCCTACGCGCCTTGAAACATTGTACCGGCGCTCATACATTGTATCCTTGCCCGGCTTGGAGGTGGCCTGGTCTGTTTCTTTGTTGCTTCTCCCCTGTAGCGGACGCCATCTTCCGCATTGGTAACCCAGCGCCTGCCAGTGGAGTCATCTGCTCATCCCCGGGGCTAATTGTTTGCCGGCATTATCACAGTTGGAGCTTCTTCACGATCAGCTGTCCTCATGTTTCTGTCCCAGCGGTGCCTCGCAGATCCTCTGCAGAAACGTTGCGAGTCGATGATTGAAAATGGCGAGTGCTTCCCGAAATGCTCTGCTGCCGTTCGCCCTGGGCGGGAGACAATGCTGCATCCTCCATTCTGGATACACCGCTGGGGCTTCGTGATGTTCTGGAAGCTTTGGAAGATCTAAGGATGGCCTTTCATGACACTGCCCATGGACTGGGGGACCGGCTCGATGCGATTTCTCTGGCTGGCCATGATTGTCTTTCAGTGCTGCACACTACGCCACATCCTCAACCTGTTTACGGTGGATTGTCTGCCCTGGAGCATGTGGAGGCGATAGCTGGTCAAGCCTCAGTTTCCGCTGCAGTGCTCCCCGTGGTTGATCTGAAGGAGTCTGGCGATAACGATCTTTCGCGATGGCTGGTGCTTCTGCTTCGGACGCCATGTTTTTTTATCTCCTTTGTCTTCTGATGGCGTGCCTCTCTGCTTCTTCCTGGATTTGCTGTCCTTGCCTCGGCCTGCTGCTACGGTGGAACCATTGTTTCGTCTTGCTCCCCACTGTACTATCCTCGGACAAGCAGCAGTGGCTTCTATTGACTTTTGTGACCGATTTCCCAGCCAGTGTGATTCATCTCAAGTGCCTCGACTTCTGCAATGGATTTCACAGTTGCCTTCTCCGTCCATGTTGGCTGTTTTAGTACTGGACTCTGTTGTCATGCTGGTTTGAAGGGGACAGGGCTGAGGATGTTTCTCCTTTTTGTTGAAACCTGCTGTGTGCATTGCTGGGGCTGTAATGGACAATTGTTGGAGGTAAATGTTGGTTAGGTAATGGGTCGGAGTCCGGGGTTGGGTGGCCGCGGGTAAAAGTATTGATTGTTTTGGTTATTTCTCTGGCCCTCCTCCGGTCTTATGTGATTCTCTTTTTCCTTCTTTTCCTTCCTTCTGAATTTCGGGTACTCTTTTGGGGCGACAGACACACTGCTAGGGGGGGGTAGGCCGTAGCCTCTGCATGCGTGTAGGGTGGGGGGTGCGCGGGGGGGGGTTCTTTGTTCGTTTCAGTTCCTATGGGCCTCAATTTTTCTTTTGTACTTCCTCTTCTATTCTTTTCTTCTCCTATTTCCTTGGGTCAGGGGGTGGATTGGGAATTGTGGGTAGTGGCTGGGGTGCATTATACTGTGTGTTCGTCATCTATCCTGATGTACTTGCCTCCAGCCGTTTGTTTTGTGGATAATGCTTGCTGATTTCTCTGAAGACCGTTGCCCACTTCTGTCCTGGCCGTATTGTTTGGACTCTGATCCTTCTTGACTTTTATTGCTATGGACACACTTAAAAACTTTAAAATTAAACCTTCATTTATCCTACCTCTCGGCAGCGCAATTACGTATAGTGTAACTCGGATTAATCGTGCCTGCTTTGCTATGCTGCTGAGTCGCCCAACTGCTTGCTGATGTGCTTTCTATACTGTCGAGGCCGGCCTGTGGGTTGTAGGCCCGTATTTGTTTGCATATATTGTCTAATAAAGGTTTTCAAAAAATTTAAAAAAAAAAAACAATTATATTGTGAGTAAAAGTGATCAAGATAATAAAAAAATTCTAGTTCTCATATAGGTACTGTAAGTGGATCTCATAGTAAGTGATATCAATATTATAGGAAATGTTGGACATGAGTAAGCCAGAGATGGAAATATGAATATTTAAACATTGTGAAAATGTTGTATGAGCTTTTTTTTCAGAACGTCGGGAAAACGGTAATTTCAGAGTTTGTTTTGAGTAATTTGAAAACATACTCATACATCTGACACTATTTGGCATTAAGGAAAGGTGAAGGAATGAGCAAAGAGTCATGACTGAACACAAGGAGGAAATAAAAACATTGAAACATATTTCAGATGTTCTTGGAGCTTTTCTTATAGAAAGTCGATGAAATGGAAGTTTTAGAGAACAGCAGAGTATTTTCCAACGAAAAGGACCTTCATGATGTACTATTTGGCTTAAAGGAAAAGTAAGTGAATCAAAGATTAGTGTACATATGTGATTTTGTATGTTTTTTTTTAAACACAATCTTTTAGATTGTGTTTTTTTTCCCACTGTCATATGATGAATAGTTTGAACTAAGGGTGGGTGTAGTTCGCAAAGTAGCGCTAGGTGAAGCAACGCAAATGGAAAGGGGCGACCACTCGGTCCCCCCGAACGTATGGTCAGGTGCCCCGATCCCCCCGGGAAACCATTTTGGGCGGGAGGCGTGTCACGGCTGGTATGCCCGAAGCGGCGTAGCCGGGGCGCGCCTTTTCCCGCCCAAGAGGGGTTGTCCTAGACACCTACACCGTCGGCCACGCCCTGTAGGCGGTCGGGGGAGGGTCCATGCCCTCCCAAAGAAGAATAAAAGGAGCAACAATCCTAGGAAGCATCCTCTTGTTCCTGTGCTTGGAAGCTGCACCTCTTCGTTGCACGTGAGCCCGAGACGGAACAAAGAGCCAATTTTGACCCACCCACCAGCCCCTGATGACAGCGTTTTTTAGTACAGTAATGTCGATTAATGAAGTATTATCTCTTTTCAGGTTGTGTTAATAAAGTTTGGAAATTTTTGATGTGACAATAAAATGGTTGCTCTGTTTGCATGTACGTAGGGGTGGTATCGCAACTGAGTTGAAAGAGGGTATTTCTTGAATAAAAGTTATAAGTCGAAATGCCCAGCATAACTGTTTATTTCATCCTCATTAGGTTAAAAAATGTCGTATTTATTTTTTTGGTCGGGCGGTAAGGTCATGATCGGTGAGCAGTAATTGGAAGATCCCTAGAGGTGGGGCGCCACCATTATGGATGGGAGCGCCCGGGGGAGGCGGCCATTGGCCCCTCACACGGGGAGGCGGTACCCTTCTAAGGATGGGACCGCCGAAAGGGAAGGCGGTCATAGGCCCCTCCCTGGGGAGGAGGGGCTACGGGCCCCTCCTTGGACTTTCCCGGGGCCAGGACATCCGCAACGGCGGATGTGGTAAGCAGTGTGGGGTGGGAGGGGGGTCTAAGCTACTTTCTAGACACCTCACACGAGTCCTCGAACGACCACCAAGATGGCGTCGAGTAAATATGGGGCCCCCATTAAGACAAGGGAAATTGGAAGTTGGCACAGAGGTACAGTCCTCTGTGCGCCCGCCCCTCACAAGTAAGGGGGGGAGTTCTGGTATTAGGGATCTGACACCGGTTACGACCTTGCCGTTGGCCCGTAATGTTAGGATGTACAATTTGAATTTTGAGAAATGCATTTACAGGATGTTTTAGAATCGGCTAGGAGAACCTTTGTATTAGAGATATGTTAAGGTTAGCCAATAAACATCGTAATGTATAAATGAAATTGTACATGATATGAAACTGTTATTTTAATGTTTTCATTTTGTTTCATATTTTAATAAATACGGCAGGGAGGGTAACTCCCTCCCGCCTTCCAAAAGTTCAAGAACCGTTTCCGTCTTCCCATTCTTGGGGATTGTGTTGGGAGGGGGTGACGGGTATCCCGGCCATAGTGCACTTCGCACTACGCGAACTTCACGTAGCACTACGCGAGCTGCGTAGTAGCATGTTCGCACTGTGCAAGATGTGTTTTCAATGATTGCACAGTATGGACAAGCATCCGGCACTGTGCAATCATTGAAAACGGCATCTTGCACAGTGCGAGCTGTAGTTCTCTGCTGCTCGAGTAGATTATTACTCGAGCTGCAGCTTTCTCAATGCGAACTGGTAGTTTCTCATTGAGAGCGGTCGCGAGCATGCGCAACCACTCACAATGAGAAACCTTACCTCCCCGCGTTGAGAATCTCGCTGGGATATAATTTTGCTTGCTCGCGGTCGCGAGCATGAAGTTCAGGACCGTGAACAAGCAAAAAATTAGCGCTGCTTTACGCTACGCTGCACTACGCGTGTTCGCACTGTGCTATGTGTAGCTCGCGTAGTGCGAAGTTGCGCAAACTTCGCAAATTCCGAGAGCGTAGCGTAGTGCTTCGCCCAGGCCTAGTTTGAACTCACTGTTTTTAGTGAAATTCAATATATTCTGAGAACAGCAAAAATAAACTATCTAACATGTTGTACAATTTATTCTATAGTTCACTCCTTTTCCCTCAATCCTTCTATATTATCCTCACTCCCTTCATCCCTTCACTCTTTGACTCCCCTTCACTCACTCTCAGTCATCTTCCATTCCTCATTCGTGTATATGCATCCTCAATCAGACTGCTTTCTCTCTCACTCATTCCCCTTTTATTTACTCCTCTTTCCTCATTTAGTTTTGCTAACTCATATTCTTTTAGTATCTTACTTACCTTCAGTTCATTTCTCTCTTCTTCTCTTCCTCTCTGTCACTGAATGTATCTGCATTACTCTTAGTAATTTGCTCTCCTTCTATTTCTTTTTCCCTCTTTTTATCCTTCTACATTACTTTATTTCCCTTTCTGTGTCCTTCACTCTTTATTTCTTAGTACACTTTTATGATTTTTAACCTCTTGACCAGTCTCTTCTATTTTAAAATATATATTTTACTAATTATAACTTATTTTTTCTTCTCTCTTTCACAGATATAAAGTGTAGTAAAAACATGTAATTAAGTTTACATTAATTATATGGTAAGTGGGACTAAAAAATGTAGATTGTCATCACCCTTTGCTTAAACCTCACTACTATTCTCTCACCCTACCTCACCCCCGTTTCCTTACTCTGCTTCCCTCACTTATTCTTATCCTCCATGTTTACTCCTCTTTCCCTTACTTTCCTACCACATTCAACTTCTTTCAGTCCCCCTGCTTTACTTCCCTTACCCTCTGTTCCCTTCCTTCGCTCCCTCACTCATTCCCTTTCCCTTACTCAGTTACTCCACTCCTCTCACTCCTTCTCTCAGTCCCTCTGTCCTCACAGTTCCTCACTCCCGTTCCCTCACTCCGTCTCTCTTACCCTCACTGTCTCTGTCCCCTCACTCTGTCACTACTCTTTCATCATGCTCACTCTCTATAACTCACCCACACTCCCTCACTTACCTTTCTTTGCTGCTTCACTCAGTCCCTTTCTGTCACTCTTTCCTTTACTCTCTCTGTCCTTTCTCTCTGTCACTCCCCATGTCTTACCCTTATTCACTTTTATCCACCCTCTTTCATCCCTCTTTACTTACACTCACTGCTCTTTTCTCACCCTCCCTCACCGCTGTTCCTTTACTCCGGTTCCGTCACTACCCCTCATTCCCCATCCTTTACTCTCCTTCCCTTTACTTTCAACACCCACTCACATTCTCCCAGTACCTCTGCTTTAGTCTTCTTCCTCTCTCTTCTCTTCTTTCGCTCCCTTATTCATTTTCCTTTTTTCAGTTACACCCTCTTACACCTTACACCTTTTCTCTGTCTTACTATCTATTACACAGTCCCTCTGTGTTCCTCCCTCTAGCTCTCTTTCTCTGAACATCACTCTCTCTGTCCCCTTCCCTCATGCTCACTCCTTCATTTTTTTTTTTGGGGTGCGCTAACAGGACGCTCACCAGTACGCGCACCGGGGCGCGCCGGACGACTGCGCTTAACGGTGCGCTCACCGGTACGCGCACCGGGAGTGCTCCAGGGCAAATTTTTTTTTAAAAAAGACCATTAACAATATACATAAAAAAATAGTATTACATAAATATACAATATAGGATTCATTATACAAATATTTTATTACATAGCTATAGAAATTTTCTATTAAAAAACCTTTGAAATTCACAGAAAAAACATAGGTTTGAGGCCCTATATATAGTTAGGAATTAGCATTTAAAAAACCTATGAAATTCACAGAAAAAATCATAGGTTTCACACCAGTTATAGATAGGAATTAGCATTTAAAAAACCTATTAAATTCACTGGAAAAAAAAATAGGTTTGACACCAGTTATAGTTAGATGGAAATTTTACTGACATAAAACCATTGAAATTCCCACGTTATAGGCAAGATGGCGGTCTGGCCGTGACCGCACAGCAGCGTCCTGCCTGAGCTCCGTGGAATACCTGGAATAGGGAGCAATCACCAGTAAAAACCTCCAGCCGAGGCTATGATGAAAAAGTTGTCTTAGGGGGATACATCTCAAGACTGGAGATTGCAGCTGCAGCGGCAGAGATGAGATGATCCTATCGACCCTTTCAACGGGGTAAACTATATACAGACTCTTCCACTCTGCCACGCTTACTGAAAGAGAAGAGGAGGGGACGGAACAAAAAGCCGGCTAGAGAAAACAACATGAGCTCACCCGATATCGTCACGCAACCTTCCCTCTATGAATGTGGCTTGCCGGCGGCTGGCTCAGCGGCTTGCAGAGAGTTGGTCATATTACTTGGTTGGGCTGTCTCTAGAATCGCACCGACAGTCTTTCAGCAGCAGCGGAAGCGGCAGCATTGGCCTAGTGACTCCGCGGAGCTCAGGGCGCAGCTCAGGGCGGAGTTGATTGTGGAATTTTCCTCCGCGTTTTGCAGTAACTCACCAGAGCCGAACAAGGTCAGCTTCGACTGCTCCGACGAGAAACTCGATATTAACAGCCTGTGCTTACGGCTGGGAGGAGCAGTTGTGGAGCTATTGAATTTAGCTGAGTTTGAAGGCTTCACCAACCTGAAAGTAGCTGTGGATATGCCGTCTAAGTCAGCCTCGTCAGCAGCGGCAAGAGCAAGACTTGCAAAAGCAGCAAGAGCATTCCATGAGGCGGAGCTTGAAGAGCAACAGTTGCAGCAGTCGGGGGAAGGCAGTGAAAGTGGCGGTGCATCCAGTGCTCCTACAATTAATGCCAAGACGAGGAAACAGACCTAGAAGACACCTACCGCCTGCTTACCACGCCAAGAGGTTTTAGCAACAAAGCGTAAAATAAACAGCACTCATGAAGTGGCGAGCCCCGGGAACACGGTTATGGACCTACTCAGGAGAAAGAAGGGGGCTCCAGGGAATGCAGGGAATGCAGAAGATACCCTAGTACACTCTCCGAGTACGGGGGCAGCCCTCGAGGTGTCACTGTCCCCGCAGCATCTAGAGAAAAGTGCTCCTTCCCTTAAACAAGCAACACCGGTGGAGAGTCCGGAGGAGAATCTGACTGTAAGTACTTTAAGCATTACTAATGGTGTTGTTGGCGTTAACATTAACGGCCATATAGGTCCTAATACTGTTCCAATCGCCACTCCAAACGTTATTATCACCTCTCCAGACACACAAGATGATACAATTTCAAAATTCTCAATGTCGTTCTCAGGGACTGGTGAGAACATAATGGGGGTAGTGGATGATACTTTGCCCCAAGATAATCAAGCAGTTCAAAGTTCCTCACTACCTACGAAGGGCTTAGCAGAGGGGCCTTCCATAATGACTGCGATGGAAGAAATGCCCTTGGGGGGGCCTATTCTAACTCATGGCCATGTAAATGCTGACCCTCAACCGCTGATTGGCAGTAATGATGGGAACAGGGGAGCACCCATAACTCAGGGATTTCTGCCTAAAGATCCAACATGTTCTTCCCTTCCTGAGGCTGAAAAAGAAGGGAATGTGTTCTACTCTTTTTCTGATGAAACAGCAGTAGAGGCGGAGACTGAGGATGGAGAGTCAGACAAAGCGAACTCCAGTATAGAGTATGATGATGACGACCTGGAATATGATGAAGATGGCGAATCCCTTCTTTTTACATCTTCATCTTCAACGGAAGGGAGTATAGAGGAGGAGGCACAAATAAATACAATTAAATCCAAACCTAAACCCCTGTCCAGGACTAAACAACGAGGCCCCTGTAGCACAGATTTGTCTAATCAATATGTACTCCCCCCTACCGCGGTAGAAACCATTCTACAGGCCATCGCAGCCCATAGGGAACAGACGGAGGAGGACAGTAAACGATCTAGGCTGGCTCTACGCAAGATTCAAGGGGTGGTTAAGAAACTGACCAAAACTTGTAAATCAATTGGCAAAAGGGTTACGGAAGTTGAGGCAAGAGTGCTGACTAGTGAAAATGAAACTTAAGCAAACGTAGAGAAGATCAAACTCCAAGAAGCTGACCTAATGGATATGAAATGGAAGTTGGAGGATTTGAGAATCGCCAACGCCGTAATAACCTACGACTGTTGGGAATTCCGGAAAAAATGGAGGGGGAGAATGCACACGCTTTTGTTATTAAATTGTTCAAGGAATCTATGCCCGACTTAACAAATTGGAACTGGGAACTTGAGATCCAGCGAGCTCACAGGATGCCGTTTAACCCTCCTGCTAAACCTGGCCCTTCTCCCCGTGCTATCCTAATCTATTTTGGGAATTTTTTATTGAGACAAACAGTGGCCGAGAAAGCTAGACCTGATCATAAACGTATCTGTAATGAGGTTTCTTTTTTCACTAGGCCTGACTTCTGTCATGCTACAGTGGAGAGGCGTTGGTGATTACGCTCCTTAATTAAACCCTTTCAAGAAAAGGGGGCCCAGGCTTATTTAAATAACCCAGCAAAACTAAAGGTGGTATGGGCTGGGCAGGCCAAATTTTTCATCTCAGAAATTAAAGCGAAGGCTTACCTGGATGAGATTAACAAATAGGGGCTGTTCATGTTGTAATATTGAATATTGAATCTCTTAGCTAAGTAGCTACCATCGGTTGATTATTTTTTTTGCTTTAATGAGGTGTCGCTTATTATTTAGTTTGCAACTCTCTATTCCTTTAGGGTAAAACCTATATTACATAATTAAAGCGGATACGGTAGCTCAGGCGCTGCACTGCTAGCATCACCAGGACTCTGGCAGAGTCCGATTGCCTACTAAATGTAGGGGGGGGTCCCTAGAGGAGGAGGGACCTGCAAGGGGGAGGGGGGTGGGTGGGGCTTGGGGGGGGTTGGAAAAAGGAAAAGAACCTGATCCAGAGGTTAAAGCTTTTTTTTTTTTAAATTACAAGAACTGTATAAATAAAGTAAGTAACTGTATGATGAAGAAGTCAATTTTCCTTGACAATTACAATGAGAGAATTAGAGAGCTTTTTATCTATGCTGACTCATTGACTAATGGCTAGATTGAAAATTCAAACTTGGAATATTGGGGGTCTATTGAATAGGGAAAAACAACGTCGATTGTGTGAATTTGTAAAGCTTAATCCTGTAGACATTTTATGTCTACAAGAGACGCATGTTTCATGGGTTAAAAGATCACAACTGAGGCTCAGAGGATATAACCTGTTAGCCGTCTCTACCCAGACATCAAGTATAAGAGGGGTGGCGATTCTCGCTAAAACCTATCTTGGCCAACCTACATGTGCTGCCTCTGATCCACACGGTAGATGGGCAGTAGTGAAATTAGCAAATGGTCTGATTATCTTCACGATCTATGGTTCTAATCAGGACGATCCAACAGTATTCTCACTACTTGAAGCTGAGCTTGCAACCTGGCAAGGTTCATTAGTTATTTGTGGGGATTTTAACATTTCTTTAAAAACACATCTATTTAACGATCAAAATGACCACAATCTGCGAAGCTATGTAGGACGCAAACCCAAAGTTTATAAGGCTATCAGGAGACTCACAAATAGTCTGGGGCTAGTAGATATATGGGGTGTTAAGAATCAGCAGGATTCAGGATGTACATACTTTTCCCACCCACATCAAAAACATGTCCTAATAGATTTTTTTCTCTACTAGGGATTTAATGGCTCAGGCGCTAATTACTAAATGTCCTAAGATCTTATCTGATCACAATGCTTTGGTTCTCACACTGACAGTTAGCGATCGAAAGCAGTCTCGACAGTGGTCATTTGATCGAAAACTGTTAGTTGATAATGAATATATTAAACACGTTAAAAAATGGACAGAGGAATTTTTTGATATCAACCGTTTTAGTGCCCCCAGAAATACTGCATGGGATTCCTTTAAGTCTGCCCTTAGGGGTGAGACCATTAGCTACCAAGCTAGGGCGAGAGAGCTAAATAAGAATGACTTTAACACAAAAGTATTAGCCTTGGCTAAGGCGGGGGAAGATCATACCACAGTTATTTCCCACGGGGCAGATGCTACACAGTCAAGGTATTTAGTTACTCAATTAAAAAATGAGCTAAACAATAGCCTTAGTCAAAAAGCAGCTCAGACTTACAGCGCTCATAGGAGAGATATTTATGAAAATGGGGAAAAAGTGGGGAGACAGCTGGCGCTACACACCCGGCAAAGGAATGTCTCCAATCAGATAAAACTAATAACTGATAATTGTAAATCATATACGCAGGCAGATGAGATCACTTCGCTATTCCAGCAGTATTATCAGAATCTATATACGGAAGATTCTACTCCTCTGTCAAATACAGTATATGAGTTTCTGAATAACTTTCTTATTAATACTGAGGGTATAAAAGGACTAGATGATATTACACGCCAGGATCTGGAAAGAGAAATCACCCTAGATGAGGTATTATTATCTCTAACCTCACTTGCATCGGGCAAAGCAGCCGGTCCTGATAAACTACCCATAGACCTATATAAAATTCTGAGCTCTCAGTTGGGACCACTACTTCATGATCTTTTTTTAGGTATTCAATAGAACGGGGTATCCCCTGACTCCTGGAATAAAACAAATATAATTGTCTTCCCCAAAAAACAGAAATCGCCTCAGCAATTAACGTCATACCGTCCCATATCTTTAATGAATGCGGATTCTAAATTATATGCCAAGGTGTTAGCTACGAGACTCAGTGGTGTTATTGAGCAAATTGTCTCCCCGTGGCAACATGGCTTTGTTCCTGGAAAATGAACAATGGACCATACATCTAGGGTAATTGCCTTGTTTGATGCCATGACGGTCACGGGGGGCCAAATGTCAATGATACTATTAGATGCCGAGAAGGCGTTTGATCGCGTCTTGTGGAAATTCCTGTGGGCAATTATGCAACTAAACAACTTCGGCCCCAAATTTATTAAGGCGATAAGATCAATGTATTTATTTCCCAAAGCTAAAGTTCAATTGATGGGGTCTGAATCTGACGATATTAGTATAACTAGAGGTGTCCTTGCTCCCCCTTATTATTTGCCCTATATATTAACCCTTTAATTTTGAAACTTATTGAGAGCCCTAGTATTAAACCAATTGTCCTTGGCCCTTTTTCTACTAAAGTATTAGCATATGCTGACAATATCGCGGTCTTAACATCGAACCCGATTGAGGCTATGGAGGAAATTGAGACCATAACTACAGAATATGGCATTTATTCTGGATACTCTTTAAGCAAAAGGAAGACAATTGTATTATGTACTGATAACATCGACTATAATGATCAAAGAAGAGCTGCAAACGCTACTTATCTAGGAATTGTCATTGCTCCCACTGTTAAAACCATAATTAACTATAACTTCATCCCACTGATTCAAAATATTACAAAAGATTTGGATAGGGTAAATGGGCTCCACTTGTCTATTATAGGGCGTGCTAATTTCCTTAAAATGAATATACTTCCTAAATGCCTTTACCTGTTTCGAGCGATTCCCCTGGCTATTGATCCTAAGATCCGAAAAACTCTTGAATCCCTCATGATTAAGTTTGTTTGGCAACATGGTAAAATCCGAAGGTCTCACAAGTTAATGTCTCTACCTAGCGAAAGAGGTGGGTTGGCAATACCTAATTCTAGTATGTAGCACTTCTTAAACAAATGACCCCACTGATTAGCTCTAATGTAAGGGTATCAACCCCTGATGACAATATTCCTCCCTCAATATATGAGCTATTACTAGGGGATAAGGCCAATGGATTGTTTTTACAACAGATTGAGGCACGGGATTACAACAATGATCGGAACTACGAAATTATAAACGGGGCACTAAAGGTTTGGGGCAAAGTTACTAAACACATGCACATTAGTAAATGGAATAGGTATACCTCTTTGTGGTATACAAATGCGACCCTGGCATTTTCAAACAACATTATAGCAAGGAAATGGCAGAGACTTGGAATCCTGCGTGTTAAATATTTTCTTGTACATGATTTGGAAACCACTTTTTTAGATGTTAAGGATAAATATCATCTCTCCAACGGGGACTACATTAAATATGTGCAAATATATACAAACCTCAAGGCTAAGGGACCCACCCTTGGGCTACAGAAAATAGATCTTTTGGAGGCTATTAATGGATCTAATACAAGAATTGGTGTTATCTATAATCTTCTCCTTGTTAATGTACAAGATGATCAGGAAAAAACTGAATATAGCTGGGCAGCCAAACTTAGCAATCCCAATGTTGACATATATAAAAGTCTAGAGTTGAGCCAACAACTTTTTAGGGCTAGCAACCTTAAAGCCCAAACATATAAAACTATTTTTGGCCTCTATTATACACCCGCTAAATTGTATTCTTGGGGTAAAAGGGAAAATGATTTATGCCCAAGGTGCACACAAGGACCGGCTAACTTAATACATATGCTAAGCAGTTGCCTCAAACTCACTCAAATCAAACATATGATTGCTCAATACTGGGAGGTGCTGTTTGGCCATAACCTTCCAGAAACAGATTCATTGTTTATTTTAGGGTATGATTCCTCGATCGCTCTATCAAAGAATGAGCAAAATGTATTATTTATTGGTAGGGCGGTACTTAGAA
The DNA here is from genome assembly GCF_964263255.1 of Lissotriton vulgaris. NCBI lineage: Eukaryota > Metazoa > Chordata > Amphibia > Caudata > Salamandridae > Lissotriton > Lissotriton vulgaris. The sequence goes on from NC_141695.1 coordinate 413,267,061, forward strand.
TTATTTTATCTGCCCACTGGAAAGAAGCCGAACCACCAAGCTTCCAGATGTGGCTGGCTCGTTTTTTAGCTGTTTTCAGCTTCGAGAGGGCCATATATTCTACAAGAGGGCTTAAGTGGAAAAGAATGGGCGAATCGATTTGGTCTCCAGTTTTGAGCTGGAAAGCAGGAATAAATTCATCTATCTAGATTTTGTTTGATGGGATGGAAGGTAACATTTAACCTATAATATATGAAACAGTAATTTATCTAAAAGTTCTTTGTTATTGAAGTAATATATTTCGTGAATTAATGGGGAAATCTCTGGCTCATCAAAGGTGTGTATCAACTATTGTATCAAATATTGTACTATTTTTTCTTCCTTATCGATGTGAAGCCCTTGAATATGATTATGATTATGATTATGATGGTTTATGATTTCAACTTGTACTTTTCTGTAGTTTTTTTTTTTTTACTTCTCTGTTATGTACCTGTCTGGATTGAGTTCAATAAAAAAAAAAAATCCCACGTTATAGTTAGTTGGACTCACTATAACTTGCGCGCCTGCAATGCACTGTTGATGACGTCACATTGTACATCACTCATGACATGGTCAGTGACATCACTCATGACATCACTGATGACACCATCCTTGTGACAGAGTGACAGACCTCCTTTCAGTGTAATGTAACCCTTGAAACACATATTCAAAAATTAGAAACTAACATTTTCAAAAAAATGGAGATACCCATACCAGTTACAACAACCAATTCAGTAATTCCACCATCTATATACACATCCACTCATTCACCAACAGTTCTATATAGTCACTCATACATATACTCACTCATCATATGTAGTGATACACCTATACATCCTGTTACACACCGACAGTCATCCAAAAGTTACTCACACACATACTCACACATGCAAATAAACTATTGAACATCCATTTATTTGCATATACAGCTATACACACACCACCACCTTAATTATAAGGAAACTTACACATACTTACTCTCTTAAACAATCACTTATAGAAACACATACTTATTTAAACAGGAACTCTTACAATCTCTCACTCTCACATATACTCACGTATATACATTAATACTCACATATACTAGATTAAAACATATGTAGTTACTGATAAAGACACTAGTGAGACAGTCATTCACTCACTAACAAACACATATACACACTCATCCACCCATACAGTCCTGCACATATGCTGTCTTCAAAACACATACAAACAGTGAGTCAGTCATTGATGCATCTATATGCTAAGTAATACCCCCACCAAACCATACAGACACTCATACTGATACAAAAAAAAACATCTAACAACCCATATACACACACATGTAGCTTCTCACCAACCCATGCAGCCACTTATACACAAAGTGAAACACTGATACATATATTTAAATATTTAAACATTACTCGCTAATATATGTATTCACTAAGATACACTTAATAAGCCAGTTAACCATTCATTTTTTTTTTTAAACATCCATTTAGACACTTATTTAAACATTTATTCTTCCATCGATCTTTACATATACATATATAAAACATATTTATTTTTCAGAAAGACACACATTCACTGGATGATGTCACTGACCATGTCATGAGTGATGTAATATGTGACGTCATCAGCAGTGCAGGCGCGCAAGTTATAGTGAGTCCAACTAACTATAACGCGGGAATTTCAATGGTTTTATGTCAGTAAAATTTCCAGCTAACTATAACTGGTGTCAAACCTATGGTTTTTTCAGTGAATATATATATATATATATATATATATATATATATATATATATATATATATATATATATATATATATATATATATATATATATATATATATATATATATATTACCTTCTGGCGGTCGCCAGTAGGTATATATAGTTAGGATTTTTTTGAATAGGGATTTCTGAAAATTCTATGTTGAATAACTTTGGTGTTGATGGACGGAATTGGCTGAAATTTTCAGGACAATGGCACAGTTTGTTTCTGAGCGTCCCCTGAAAGTTGGGGGGGGTTTCGTCAAGTGAGGGCCGAGAAAAAAGGGGGGTCCCAAAACGTGTTTTTAACATTGAGTTTTTCATAGGGCGGTTGGACTCACTTTTAGCTCGAACGGCTGAATGGATTTCCACAAAACTTGGCAAAATTGTAGGGACTGGTAGCCCGATGTGCCTTTGCTATGTCTCAAGATATATGCTCCAGTGGTTTTTACGAAAATTAACTTTGAAAAATATATATTGGGCTACATTGGGCTATTTATATGTTAGAGCCCAAATGTAGCCCAATGTAGCCCAATGTAGCCCAAAGATGGCCACCAGAGACAAAAAAAAACAAATGTAGCCCAAATATCAGCTAGATGTAGCCCAACTATAGCCCAGTGACAGAATGTCCCAGAGAGTTCTAAAGAACAACTAGAGCGCTAACAGTCATACTTATGACAAAAGTATGGCACAACTGAAGTCATCTTGATTGGAATAAAGTGTTAACACTTAAAACATTTAATTTGCAAAGGAACAAAATGAGGGGTTTCATTTTGCCATAGAAATGTTATATTTTAGCTCGAACGGCTGAATGCATTTCTATGAAACTTGTCAAAATTGTAGAGACTGTTTGCCTGATGTGCCTTTGCTAGGTCTCAAGATATGTGCTCCAGTGGATTTTGAGAAATTAACTTTCAAAAAAATATATATATCTGTGACAGTGTCCCGGTTAGCGCCCCGGTTCGCGTACCAGACTCGTAACGGAACTTCGTGAGGAGAAGCGGATTGGCTCTCTGGTGACTCTCAACATTCTAAACAGTCCGGAGCGGCCGCCATCTTGTCTCTCGGTAGGATCGAGAGACAAGAGGTGGAAATAAACGAAGGGGGAAATGAATGAAAGGGGCAAGGTAGACCCCTCCTGACCCCCTAGGATTGATGTGGGGGCTATTAAAGGGCCCCGCGGGGCAAACAATAAAATACATTTTTTTTCGATTTTTCGCGGTGGAAGCGCTACCCGGTACGCGAACCGGGTAGCTCACCGGTAGTGTAACGGGAGTCCGCCATCTTGTGTTTTGGACGAATTTAGTCACAAGATGGAGGATAAACAATGTTGGGAATGGGTATAAGGGGGCACGGGAGACATATCCTGACCCCCTAGGTTTTCTGAGGGTGGCTGAGGATGCCCATATATGTTCAAATTTTTGCACGGTTAGCGCCCGGTCCGCGCACCGGATAGCGTTCCGGAAAGCGTAACAAGGGGAAAACCAAGGGAAAATATTATTTTAGAGTGCTTTGAGGTAGGGTAGCTCTGAATAGAGCTGTTGTGTTGTGTGGGTGATGTAAGTACCCACATGTAGGCACCAATGAAGAGTCTAAAATTCAATGTACACCGTCTCCTCTGTAGATATTTTGTATGTTCTAATATGGGTTATTTAAATGTAAATGTGTGGAAAAGCACTTCATGCTTTAAAGCAATTGTATTTTTGAACTGATTGTTCTTTCCTCTTAGTCCTCCTCTTTGTTTTTTTTCCCCACACTCTTCTTCAGCATGATAGTTGATACATTTGTTCCCTCAAAAAATGTATACACATAAAAAAATTATATTAAATACATATAAAATATATTTTCCTTTAAAAGAAGAATACATTTTACAGCTTTTGATATTTGCTATTAAAAAACCATTGAAATTCACTGAAAAAACCATGGCTTATAGACCATATATAGTTAGAAATTATCATTTACAAAACCTTGAAAATTCACTGAAAAAACCATAGGTTATAGACCAAATATAGTTAGGAATTAGCATTTACAAAACCTTATTTTACTCACACAAAACCATTGAAATTCGCATATATAGTTAGTTGCACTAACTATATATCGCGCACCCGCAATCCACTGCTGATCATGTCACATATTACATCATTCATGACATGGTCAGTGACATCACTGATGACATCACTGATGACATCTCAAATGACATCACTGATGACATCACTGATGACAGCATCCAGTGACTGTATGTTTCTGTAAAGTTAAAATATGTCTTACATATTGAAGAATGAGTGGATGTATAAGTGTCTGGATGAAGGATTTAGTAGGTGCATGACTGACTGTATGAGTGAGTGATTAAATGTGTCTCACTGAGTGCATGGGTTAGTGACTAAACTGTCTTAATTTGTGCATCATTATATCTGTTGTTCTGTAAACTGCTGCATGTGTTGATCAGTAGCTATATGAGTAACTATATGGGTTATTGATTGGTTGCCCAAGTATTTGTATGGGAGACTGAGTGTGTGTGTGTGGGTGGCTGGGAGGTGTATGACTCTGTGCATAGATGTGTGAGCAGTTGATTCACTAGATGTATGGGTTCAAAAGTGCATGTGGAAACAGCTGTATGGGCGGTTGACTGTGTGCATGAGTGTATTGGGGAGTGAATGGATATCTCAGTGCTACATGTCAAAGTAAGTACATATGTAAAACACAGTACATGTGAGAGTTGACATATATAAATAACTGTGCATAAGAGCCAGTGAATGTGTGAGTGGCTGTATGGATCATTGTGAACTTGTATCAGGGATTGTATAAGAGAGTAAATATGTGTTAGTATATGTTTGAATAAGTAAGGTGTGTATAACTGTATAGTTGAGGAAATGGAGGTGTGATTGATTCTTTGCATGACTGACTAGGTGTGTGAGTAACTCCATGAATGAGTGACAGTTTGTGAGTGTCTGTTTACACTGAGTGTATCTAAGGTTATATTAGAGTCTGAAGAGGTTCATCGTATTATCACATGAATGATGTCATCAGTGATGTGATCAGTAATTTCAAATGAGATGTCATCAGTGATGTGATCAGTAATGTCAAATGAGATGTCATCAGTGATGTCATTTGAGATGTCATCGGTGATGTCATCAGTGATGTCATTTGAGATGTCATCAGTGATGTCATCAGTGATGTCACTGACCATGTCATGAATGATGTAATATGTGACATGATCAGCAGTGGATTGCGGGTGCGAGATATATAGTTAGTGCAACTAACTATATATGCGAATTTCAATGGTTTTGTGTGACTAAAATAAGGTTTTGTAAATGCTAATTCCTAACTATATATGGTCTATAACCTATGGTTTTTTCAGTGAATTTTCAAGGTTTTGTAAATGCTAATTCCTAACTATATATGGTCTATAACCTATGGTTTTTTCAGTGAATATATATATATATATATATATATAGACATTCCCACACAAGTTTGCCTGGTGATGAGTCAGCCCACACAGGTAAGTAGAGATAACCAACTTTATTGGTGAAGGTACGGCATTCAACTCACAGCGCGAAGGCTTCGCCTTGATTCTCCTGAAGTATCCGACGCGTTTCATGCCCCACTGGCATTTCATCAGGGGCTTCAGGCATGGCAATAGAAACACAGCACAGCATCGGGTCGAGCGTTTAAAAGTTATTAAGTCCCCGCCCAGGTGGGCGTGGCCACCGCGGTGGTCACTGGATCTTGTAGTATTTCACCTTAAATCTCCTGTGAGTTGCTGATGCTTGGTTCCAAATTGATGCAATGTCTTCCCAAGTGGGTGGCTCAGAACAAAGCGCCGCGTTGTTGCTGCTCTCGATATGTTCCTTCACCGTGGATTACCCGTCCTAATGCCATGGCGCCGCTCGACACCACCGCAGGTCTGCACACAAGTGCAGCAGGACTTGACTCGCGGCTCAGGCTCGCCGCTAACATTCCCACACAAGTTTGCCTGGTGATGAGTCAGCCCACACAGGTAAGTAGAGATAACCAACTTTATTGGTGAAGGTACGGCATTCAACTCACAGCGCGAAGGCTTCGCCTTGATTCTCCTGAAGTATCCGACGCGTTTCATGCCCCACTGGCATTTCATCAGGGGCTTCAGGCATGGCAATAGAAACACAGCACAGCATTGGGTCGAGCGTTTAAAAGTTATTAAGTCCCCGCCCAGGTGGGCGTGGCCACCGCGGTGGTCACTGGATCTTGTAGTATTTCACCTTAAATCTCCTGTGAGTTGCTGATGCTTGGTTCCAAATTGATGCAATGTCTTCCCAAGTGGGTGGCTCAGAACAAAGCGCCGCGTTGTTGCTGCTCTCGATATGTTCCTTCACCGTGGATTACCCGTCCTAATGCCATGGCGCCGCTCGACACCACCGCAGGTCTGCACACAAGTGCAGCAGGACTTGACTCGCGGCTCAGGCTCGCCGCTAACATTCCCACACAAGTTTGCCTGGTGATGAGTCAGCCCACACAGGTAAGTAGAGATAACCAACTTTATTGGTGAAGGTACGGCATTCAACTCACAGCGCGAAGGCTTCGCCTTGATTCTCCTGAAGTATCCGACGCGTTTCATGCCCCACTGGCATTTCATCAGGGGCTTCAGGCATGGCAATAGAAACACAGCACAGCATCGGGTCGAGCGTTTAAAAGTTATTAAGTCCCCGCCCAGGTGGGCGTGGCCACCGCGGTGGTCACTGGATCTTGTAGTATTTCACCTTAAATCTCCTGTGAGTTGCTGATGCTTGGTTCCAAATTGATGCAATGTCTTCCCAAGTGGGTGGCTCAGAACAAAGCGCCGCGTTGTTGCTGCTCTTGATATGTTCCTTCACCGTGGATTACCCGTCCTAATGCCATGGCGCCGCTCGACACCACCGCAGGTCTGCACACAAGTGCAGCAGGACTTGACTCGCGGCTCAGGCTCGCCGCTAACATTCCCACACAAGTTTGCCTGGTGATGAGTCAGCCCACACAGGTAAGTAGAGATAACCAACTTTATTGGTGAAGGTACGGCATTCAACTCACAGCGCGAAGGCTTCGCCTTGATTCTCCTGAAGTATCCGACGCGTTTCATGCCCCACTGGCATTTCATCAGGGGCTTCAGGCATGGCAATAGAAACACAGCACAGCATCGGGTCGAGCGTTTAAAAGTTATTAAGTCCCCGCCCAGGTGGGCGTGGCCACCGCGGTGGTCACTGGATCTTGTAGTATTTCACCTTAAATCTCCTGTGAGTTGCTGATGCTTGGTTCCAAATTGATGCAATGTCTTCCCAAGTGGGTGGCTCAGAACAAAGCGCCGCGTTGTTGCTGCTCTCGATATGATATGATATATAGACATATATATATATTTTTTTTTTTAACAACACCAATGATGCCTATAAGCAATCTAAAAATTCTATACCAAAGGCTGGAAAAGCTACAAGAGAGAGAGGTGCGAAAGTGGTGGGAGGCTACCTCCCTCCAACGTTATGTGGACTGCAACAGGATTCCAAGAGGGTTGCGCATCTTCACCGTGCCTTCCTATCAGAAACTGAATCCGGCCCTACTTAAAGAATGGGTGGAATACACGGCTGAATCAGCGAAAGGAATGGTACGCATGCTTATAAAATATGCATGGATAGATCATGAGGATTGCCTGATGGAGATAGCTAACCTGGAGGAACTAATTACAAAGGAAAAAGAGACAAAAACAAGTGAAGATCTTAGAAAAACGATGACAAAAAGAGTGAAGGAGTATGAACTGGGGATCAGAAAAAGGAAGCAGACAAAATTTCAACGTGACGAGCATGACTACATGACAGGGAGGATCCTGACTTTTGCTCATAAATTTGATGCGACAAGGAAACATCTCGCACAAGGTACTGCTGGCCCAAGTAACACTGAAACCTCAGAGTCAGAAGTGGAGATGTCTGATGAAGAGCGAACGGGACCACAGGCTAGTAAAGAACAGCAGAATGAAACGCCTTTTTTCGACGAATATCAAGTTATCAAGGAGACATAGCAGAGGCCACAACAACGGAGTCACCCCCCCCCCCCTCCCAGGAAAGCCAAAGAGGAAAACGAGGAGGGGCAAAAGGGGGGAAATGTGTCAACCGCTTCACCAATGGTAACAAGGAGCGCATCGAGACGCAAGAAGTGGTGAATAACATAGAGGACAAAAACATCATAAACCTCTCAAAAAGAACTCTAACTGTGGATGAAGTCAAGGTCCTAAAGAAAGGTTTAAGCTTCTGTCCATCAAGTGACTTTGATCTTGCGAATACAAGAATTGACTTATTCAGATATATTCAAAAATTAAAGTTTCAGAAAATCTTCGCATAACAACCAAAGAATCTGTCAAGCTATAAAAATGTGAACGACATGGCCGAAGATACAACAGAAATAATGGAAGAGTTTCCAGACACACCACCCGATTAGGGAATTCTAATACAAGATAATTTGGGGTGGAGCACAAATGAATCACAAGCTGAGAATATTATCGTCTTACAGGTTCATGACCCGAGCAATATGAAAAATAAATCCAGAAAGTTACCCAATGCTCCTAGCGACGCAATTGATGTTTTTAATGAGGCGATTCAAATTGATTTAGAAAAACTAGCAAAAGAAAAAATGGACATGAGAGACTCAAACATCACGAGAAAAGAATGGGAAGCCATAAAATCCCTTAGGAATGACACCTCTATAGAAATAATACCTTCCGATTAAGGAGGAAATATCATGATCTTTTCAAGAGAATATTATGAACAGGAAGCTCTAAGACAATTGAGAGACCCTGACAGTTACACTATCATCAAAAGAACAGACTACGTGAATAGCACCATGGACCTCCAACAAAACCTGGAAGAATGGAAACGAGAAGGGATGCTTAATATGGATGAATTTCTATTTCTGCAATGTGAGGCACCAGTATTACCAACGTTTTATCATTTGCCAAAAGTCCATAAAAACGCCAAACGACCACCAGAGCGGCCGATAGTGTCGTCTATTGGGACAGAAAATACGTCACGCTTCATTGATCATTTTTTGGCACCAATTGCGAAAGACTTACCCTCCCTCCTATGTGAGGGACACACAGAACTTTCTGGGACACATGGATAACATCATCTGGGAACCCAATATGCTCTTGATCACACTGGACGTTGTAAATCTTTATACTTATATTGCCCATGAGAACGGCCTAGCAGCAGTAAAATGGTTTCTTGATAAGAAGTCAGAAAAGTATCGACAACGCAACTCTCTGCTGCTGGGAATGATGAAATGTTGTTTGTATCACAACATCTTTCTTTTTTCAGGCCAACTCTACAAACAGACGAGGGGCACCGCAAAGGGCTCGTGCTTCTCCCCTAGCTACGCGAACCTGTTCGTGGGCTGGTGGGAGAAGCACGAGGCATGGGGTGAGGCCAACGACCACTGGACTGAGAAAATTTCTCATATAGACGAGGTACATAGATGACCTCTTTGTTATTTGGCGCGGGGATCGTGCCTCAGCGGAGGAATACATCTCTGCGCTGAATGGCAACGACTGGAATCTAAGATTCACAAGCACAATCAGTGACATTAGTGTTTGCTACTTGGACTTGGAGGTCTTCATAGAGAATGACAGGATTCAAACAAGACTCTATAGGAAACCAATGGTGGGAAACGCCGTGCTGCATGCAGCTAGTCATCACCCAAAGAGTCTAATACAGAGCGTTCCCTATGGAGAATTCTTACGCCTAAAACTTAACTGCTCGGCGACAGAAGAATTCACACTAGCTAAAAATGAGGCCAAAGAAAGATTCCAAGTCAGGGGGTATGCTAACAGCATATAAAAACAAGCTGAAGAAAAAGCCTCCAAGATAAATAGAAGAGATCTTTTAGTAATCAAACCGACACTGAAGTTGGAAGAACCAACAAGAATGATCACCAATTTCAGTACAAAAGCAGGAAAAATAGTGCAAATCTTCAAGAAGAATTGGCACATCCTGACCACTGATCATGTGCTTAAAAGAGTTCTTCCTGAGAGACCGTTGATTAATTATCGACGTAGTCAATCTCTTGCAGACCACCTCGTCCACAGTCACTTCTCCTCTAAACCTCCGTCAACCAAACTCTCTAAAGCCAAAGGGTTCTTTCCATGTTTGCGGTGCAAGGCCTGCAAAGGTAGTAAAACGGTTTTTAACTACCCAGGAAGAACTAATGAAAACAAACCAAACAGGGAGATCAAAAAGCTCTTAAATTGTAATTCAGAGTACACCATTTACTGCCTAGAATGTCCCTGCAGAAAACGCCACATAGGGAGTACCATCAACTCCACAAGGTTAAGAATTTTGGAACACATGCGAGCCATAGCAAAAAATTATAAATCTTATCCAGTGGCACGCCACTTTGCAAAATTACATCAAAGCAACAGGGACCTGTTGAGCTTTTACTGCATTGATCAAGTGGACCGCTCAGAAAGATGGGGGGACAGGGTAAAGGCCTTATGTACGCTAGAACCAAAATATATAATTGATCTCAAAACCAAGGCACCATGGGGACTCAATAAGGATGAAGAAATGTGGGTCCACTTATAAATCTTGAACCCTTGGATCATAAAAAAAACCTGACTGATAGCCTACTGAGGGATGAATGTAAATAGGAATAGACACCCTAAACACTCATTAATGAACTCTTTTGTGAATGACAGCCTGTAACCGCAGAGACTGAGTAAGAACTAGGCCCATTCAGGGCCACAAACTAATTCAAAACTAAAAAGGGATAAGCCTATTCTAGGCCACAAAAGCATTAGAAAAAGAGAAAGAGATAAGTAATGCCTAAATGATATTATGGGAGAAAAGAAAAGGGAAAAATCTGTCAAATATGTATTTATATCATGCATTATGTTTTTGCAAATTATCCCTTGTTTTGTTCAAAGCCAGTATTTACTGTAAAGATTTTCAGTTTGTTGTCACATGTTTTTAAATGGTTAGCACTAGAGCACTTTATCTGAAATACGCCTGAATGACCACATGAATTTTATTAATAGTAACACACTATAATATGGCCACTATGAATACAATCTAGGCACTGAGCACCATTTTCTATGTTGATGAATGTACAACATATCTTGGCTTTAAATGGCGTTCGTATGTGCACACAAACTGACACTGACGAAGATTTTTTAAGCGAAACGCGTCTGTTTGGAGTGAGGGGTTTGTAATAAACAACTTTGAAACGGATACCTGCGTGCTTGCCATCCTTTCAGCCCGGATTGGGAGTGGAAAAGTGTTCGAATATATAAATATATATATTACTTACTGGCGGTCGCCAGTAGGTAGTTATAGTTAGGATTTTTTTCAATGCAAAATCTCAACATTCTATTGTGAATAACTTTGGCACCGGTTGAGGAATCTGCCTGAAAATTTCCTCGAATTTGCCTCGTGTTTCTTCGGTCCTTCTCTGAAAGTTTGGGGGGGATTTGTCAAGCGGGGGCCAAGATAAAAGGGGGGTCCCAAAAAGTGTTTTCCCCATGTTAATTTCCATAGGGTGGTCGACCTCACTTTTAGCCCGAACGGCTGAATGGATTTCCACCAAACTTGGCAAAATTGTAGGGACTGGTAGCCCGATGTACCTTTGCTATGTCTGAAGATATGTGCTCCAGTGGATCTTGAGGATTTAGGTTTAAAAAAATATATGTATCGATGGCCGTGCTCCGGTACGCGCACCGGGGAGCGCTCTGGGCGCGCTATGCGACTTGCGCGGGTAAAGCTGATTGGCTCTCGGGTGTCTGTAAACATTTGAAACAGTCCGGAGCAGCCGCCATCTTGTGTCTCGGTAAGATCGAGACACAAGAGGAGGCAAAAACAAAGGGGGAAATGACCATAAGGGGGTAGAGTAGTCCCCCCCTGATCCCCTAGGTTTGCTGTGGGGACCATGAAAGGGCCCCGCGGGGCAAAAAAAATTGTGGGGGGAGCGCCTGGTACGCGCACCTGGGAGCGGACCAGGAAGCGTACCATGAGGAAAAAAGAATGACAGAGTTTTTTAAAAATGAAGCTTTTTTTATATATTGGAGATAGTTCTAAAAAGAACTGTTTTTTTATTCTTTTTGTTGTTTTATATTTTTTTTATTGTTTTTTTTAACATTATTTTCTTTTTTTTGGCTTTTCTGAACAGTTTTATTTTTTTTTTGTATTTTTTATGGAGAGAAACAAAAAAAACGGAATTGAAAATGGCTCAACTGGAGCACAAAAAAACAGGAAAAATTATGTTTCCTCGGGCATTTGTGATGATCCATAGCAACAGTGATAAGTGTAATGCTTTTTTCACCATAACTAATGGTTTTGTTACAATAAATACAAACAATTTTGTATCCCCAAACTTTGTTTGTATATTTGGAATCACTTCAGTTGCTTCTGGACCTGATGGAGTGGGTTCTTGAGTTGTAGAGGTTCTGGATGATGATTGGGGTAGGTTACTGCAGATTTCCCTCACCTCTGCTGCAGAATAGTTATTAGGGTGTAAACGCTGCATGTGTCGTATCATAGTATGATTCCCAAAGGAATATTTTTTAGCAGGGTTCCCCCTGGATAGCACAGCTTTACAGATGAGACAAGTCACCTTCGCAGCATTTACTTTTTTAAAACCCCTTGGGATTTTGAAAAACTCCCATATGAAGTGTTCTCTTGGTTTGTATGGGGGATTGTCTTCATGCAGGAACTGCCTTGTCCCTTCCTCCTCTTCCTCCTCCTCCTCTTCTTCTTGACCACCAATGTGATCTTCTGGTGGTCCTTGTGGTGGTGGTGGGGCAGATGCTCCAGCTGCAGATAGTACAGTAGCCATATCTGTAAAAAAACAGCAGGTCTCCCTCACTCAAAGAATAAAGTGAGAATCAGGAAAAAAGGTGGGGGCTTTCATCATTTGGAAAACAAAACTGTTCTGAACCAATGAAAAGTGTTATTTTCAGGTCACATGAGCCGGGCTTTCATCATTTGGAATCCAAAACTGTTTTGAACCAATGAAAAGTGTTATTTTCAGGTCACATGACCCGACGCACTTACGCTACGCGCCCCGGGGCGCGCACCGGGGCGTGCCAGGCGGCGCTTACAAAGTGCGTTCGTATGTGCGTGGGTACTTCCGGGTGCGCTTACGCCGTGCATATCACATGGATGCGGCTACGCGAAACTTCACGAAGATGTTTTCGTTCGTGTCATTAGCGCTAACGGGACGCTCTCCAGTACGCGCCCAGGGGCGCGCCATAGTAATACGCTCACCGGTGAGCGCATCGGTACGCGCCCCGGGAGCGCTCCGGGGCAAACAAAAAATTGAAAAAATAAAATAAACATAAAAAATAGTATTACATAATTATAAAATATAAAATTCATCTTAAGAATATTACATTTCATACCTATAGAGATTGGCTATTAAAAAACCTCTGAAATTCACAGAAAAAACCATAGGTTTTACACCAGTTATAGTTAGGAATTAGCATTTAAAAAACCTATGAAATTCACTGAAAAAACCATAGGTTTCACATCAGTTATAGTTAGGAATTAGCATTTTAAAATCCTATTAAATTCACTGAAAAAAAACGGTTTTACACCAGTTATAGTTAGCTGGAAATTTTACTCGCATAAAACCATTGAAATTCCAACGTTATAGTTAGTTGGACTCACTATAACTTGCGCGCCTGCAATGCACTGCTGATGACGTCACATATTACATCACTCATGACATGGTCAGTGACATCACTCATGACATCACTGATGACACCATCCTTGTGACAGAGTGACAGAGTGACAGACCTCCTTTCAGTGTAATGTAACCCTTGAAACACATATTCAAAAATAGAAACTAAATTTTTCAAAAAAATAGAGATACACATACCAGTTACAACAACCAATTCAGTAATACCACCATCTATATACACATCCATTCATTCACCAACAGTTCTATATAGTCACTCATACATATATCCACTCATCATATGTAGTGAAACACCTATACATCCTGTTGCACACCGACAGTCATCCAAAAGTTACTCACACACATATTCACACATGCAAATAAACTATTGAACATCCATTTATTTGCATATACAGCTATACACACGAATGTCTGACAAAATATCGAAATCCACAATATCGATGTACAAAAATATCGGACCAAATATATCGAAATCAAAAATATCGGCTTCCTATACTTAACTACATATATACACAAATATCGATTTTTTAATATCGATATACAAAAACATCGTTTACTGTGATATCGACTACATTAATATCGGAATACAAAAATATCGCTTTTTACAAAAAATAATGACATTAACTATAATATCGACTTCAAAAATATCGTGCACATAAATATCAGATTATAAACTATATCGACTTTTTATAAGCATCTGTTAACATAATTAATTAACGTTTTATATGTTTTCACATCAAAATAAACATACAATACTTTCATTAATACTATAGACACACTATTAATTCATCAAAATGTTCCTATTGGTATAATTATATCACCTACACATATAAAAATATTCTATGCTAGTTTGTATACTTGTAGAATTATTTTTGGTTTTTCACTTCTAATACAAAATAATCACAACTGAAATTCAAATATACTAACTAACCAATCACAACCCTAATTTTTTTAATGAACCAATAGCAAACTAATTACTACTGACACTCCCCTATATAAGCAATGAAAATGTAAGCACAAACTACTTGCCAAAAGTCACTGAAGGAGATTCATCTCTATTCGAATTGCTGCACAACAACTAGAAGAACCAGACTATCAACCTACTATTACATCTTCTAAGTAAGTAAATAAAATAGAAACTGCATTATTTGCTAATACTACTTACTTACCTGCTAAATACCCAGCGCCCCTTTGCTATTCATACTACTTAACATGCTAAATAATGATTTAAAAATATTATTTTTAGATACTACCACTACTGAATATTCTACTCAAAATAACTGTGAACAAAGCATAGGAATACAGAATCTAAAAACTATGTAAGTAATTTCACATTCTACTAATGAAAACTGCACTACTACTGAACTAAGGACATCAGTACTATTTCTACAATACTTTTTACTAAGTAAGTAAATAAAATAGAAACTGCATTATTTGCTACTACTACTTAATTACCTGCTAAATACCCAGTATCCCTTTGCTATTCATAGTACTTAACAAGCTAAATAATTATATACAACTTTTATTTTAGGATACTACGACTACTGAATATTCTACTCAAAATAACTGTGAACAAAGCATAGGAATACAGATTTTAAAAACTATGTAAGTAATTTCACATTGTTTCATTATGTGCACATAAATCTAAACACACAGAAATAATCAGTGTGCCCCACATATTTCTTTTTTTCTGTAGATTCTACTACTGAAAACTGCACTACTACTGAACTTAAGACATCAATCCTATTTCTACAATACTTTTTAGTAAGTAAGTACATAAAATAGAAACTGCATTATTTGCTACTACTACTTATTTACCTGCTAAATACCCAGTGCCCATTTGCTATTCATACTACTTCACATGCTAAATAATTATATAAAACTATTTTTTTAGATACTACGACTACTGAATATTCTACTCAAACTAACTGTGAACAAAGCATAGGAATACAGATTCGAATAACTATGTAAGTAATTTCACATTGTTTCATTATGTGCACATAAATCTAAACACACAGAAATAATCAATTGTGCCCCACATATTTCTTTTTTTCTGTAGATTCTACTACTGAAAACTGCACTACTAATGAACTAAGAACATCAGTACTATTTCTAGAATACATTTTACTAAGTAAGTATTATGCAACTGAAATAAATGTGGAAAAACAATACAAACATTTATAACTGTTCTAATTATTTTCTATTATATATTGTTTATTTACAGAGCAAACACGGCGAATAGATATACAGACATAATACAGAACCCCACATTCTAAATAATACTGATACTAATCACAAAGTAAGTATATTAAAGAACATAATTACCAGATAATGTATTAAAAAACGTACCAACATGGTGATTATTCTAACACATATGTTCCTTATTTTTTTAAGATAACACTACAAAGTACTCTCCAGAAGCTGAAGAAACAATTATACTGCCAAATACCAACCTAAAAAAATATGTAAGTATCTTCACAATGTGAATCATGAAGATACACTTTTGTAGTAGAAATGAGCTCTAACATTGCAAATGTACCTAAACATTATTTAATAATATACTACTTTCCTGTTTCTCATAACAGCTACACCAACATCACAACCATTTATCCCCAACTAAAGAAGCAAGGAACTCCTACGTTTTGCTGTAAATTCTAAAACACGTAAGTATAAACATTCCTACTTATCACTGACATAGATTATTTATCACATTTAATTTGACATTAACTATTATATATATATTTTATAGATATACAAAGTACAAAATGACCGAAGGAGCCGAATTTGTGACCAGCCAAAAAGGAAAACTATTACTATCCTACATGGGTTACACGTATACACAAGAAAAGCAATATGGCATGAAAGTTAATTGGAAATGTTGTAAATATTATTCGAACAAGTGCTATGGTAGAGCAACAACTAGAGAAGCTACAGTACTGTATACTAGGGAACACAATCATCCACCTAATGTTACAGAAATAGAAGTTAGGACAGCTTTGGAAAATATAAAAGAAGCTATATGGCTGAGATACCCGCCACCCCCTCTCAACACAATCCCCAAGGATGGGAAAACGGAAACGGTTCTGAACTTTTGGAAGGCGGGAGGGAGTTACCCTCCCGGCCGTATTTATTAAAATATGAAACAAAATTAAAACATTAAAATAACAGTTTCATATCATGTACAATTTCATTTACACATTACGATGTTCTTGGCTGACCTTAACACATCTCTAATACAAAGGTTCTCCTAGCCGATACTAAACATCCTGCAAATGCATTTCTGAACATTGAAATTGTACATCCTAACATTACGGGCCAACGGCAAGGTCGTAACCGGTGTCAGATCCCCAATACCAGAATTCCCCCCTCACTTGTGAGGGGCGGTCGCACAGCGGACTGTACCTCTGTGCCTAATTCCAATTTCCTTTGTCTTAGCGGGGGCCCCCTGTTAACTCGACGCCATCTTAGTGGTCGTCCGAGGACTCGTGTGAGGTGTCTAGAAGGTAGCGTAGACCCCCCTCCCACACAACTTACCACATCTGCCATCGCAGATGTCCGGGCCCCGGGAAATTCCGAGGAGGGGTCCGTAGCCCCTCCTCCCCAGGGAGGGGCCCATGGCCGCCTTCCCTTTCGGCGTCCCCATCCTTAGAGGGGACCGCCTCCCCGTTTGAGGGGCCAATGGCCGCCTCCCCCCGGGCGCTCCCATCCATAATGGGTGACGCCCAAACCTCTAGGGATCTTCCAATTACTGCTCACCGATCATGACCTTACCGCCCGACCAAAAATAAATACGACAATCTAAGCTAACAAGGAGGAAAACAATCACATTTAAGCAATTCCAAGTATAAAATCTACTGAGCATCACTGTTCAGTTCAATTGCAACCATTCCTGCTGAATAAACATGCTGAAAAGAAAAATTATCACTTTATTACACACCACATTACCAACTTTTATTCAAAACAACCTGTAAAAGAAACAATATCACGTCACTCAACTTTATTCAAACAAATCGCTGTCAACAGGGGCTGGTGGGTGGGTCAAAATTGGCTCTTCGTTCTGTCTCGAGCTCACGTGCAACGGGGAGGTGCAGCTTCAGAGCACAGGAACAAGAGGATGCTTCCTTGGCTTGTCGCTCCTTTTATCCTTCTTCGGGCGGGCGTAGACCCACCTCCAATCCGCCTCCCGGGCGTGGCTAACGGTGTCGGTGTCTAGGACAACCCTCTCTTGGGCGGGAAAAGGCGCGCCCCAGCTACGCCGCTTCGGGCATACCAGCCGGGACACGCCTCCCGCCCAAAATGGCTTCCCGGGGGGATCGGGGTACTCCACCATACGTTCGGGGGGACCGAGTGGTCGCCCCTTTCCATATGGCTGAGATACCCGCCACCCCCTCTCAACACAATCCCCAAGGATGGGAAAACGGAAACGGTTCTGAACTTTTGGAAGGCGGGAGGGAGTTACCCTCCCGGCCGTATTTATTAAAATATGAAACAAAATTAAAACATTAAAATAACAGTTTCATATCATGTACAATTTCATTTACACATTACGATGTTCTTGGCTGACCTTAACACATCTCTAATACAAAGGTTCTCCTAGCCGATACTAAACATCCTGCAAATGCATTTCTGAACATTGAAATTGTACATCCTAACATTACGGGCCAACGGCAAGGTCGTAACCGGTGTCAGATCCCCAATACCAGAATTCCCCCCTCACTTGTGAGGGGCGGTCGCACAGCAGACTGTACCTCTGTGCCTACTTCCAATTTCCCTTGTCTTAGCGGGGGCCCCCTGTTAACTCGACGCCATCTTAGTGGTCGTCCGAGGACTCGTATGAGGTGTCTAGAAGGTAGCGTAGACCCCCCTCCCACCCCACACAACTTACCACATCTGCCGTCGCAGATGTACGGGCCCCGGGAAATTCCGAGGAGGGGTCCGTAGCCCCTCCTCCCCAGGGAGGGGCCCATGGCCGCCTTCCCTTTCGGTGTCCCCATCCTTAGAGGGGACCGCCTCCCCGTTTGAGGGGCCAATGGCCGCCTCCCCCCGGGCGCTCCCATCCATAATGGGTGACGCCCAAACCTCTAGGGATCTTCCAATTACTGCTCACCGATCATGACCTTACCGCCACAAGCCGGATAGTTGACCGGCTATCCGGACCCCCCACAAAACTCCTACCTAAAGGTCATGGTTGCAAATTCCTCAACCAAGCTACGAAGTCTCCTATGAGTAAAGCATTCCCCACCCGGGACAAATGGACCCCGTCTTCTAGATACATCTGATCCCCCCTGATACATCCATGAGGAATAGAATGCAATGTATTCGTACGAAACAATCTACCAAGTTTGTTATTCACTTTCTTCACTGAATGATTTAAAGCAGACACAGAATTAGCCCCCCGCCACACCTTCCGTGGGATCATGTGGGACCATGCAATTGTGCACCCCGGGACCCTTCTCGCCAACCAACTTACAGTGGATAGTATCACCTCGAGAAGTACTCGGCGACCAGTGGCCACCAAATCATTGCCCCCAAGATGCACTATGATTATAGATGGCGGTGACCTCGTCCGCCCTAACAAACCCTCCATAAAATTTTGAAACTGGTCAATACAGAGCCCGCCCCTTCCGTAGAAGGTCACCCTGTACCCGTATTCCCCAGCCATGTGAATCATGTCACCTGCTTTGAATACGTCTGCGGCACGCCTCACATATGAGTGGCCCACGACCCACACCACTCTCTCCTCAGCCGGTGATCTTTGACCGCTGGTCCCCGGGTGTCGGGTCAACTGCACAGTCTGCCCCGCCTCGTAAGCTTGCGAAACTGTAAACCAAACAAAACAAGAAGCGTGAGTGCATGACATTAGCTTTACAACATGTGCAACCGCACATACCTTTTATAACAATTCGAGGACCAACGCCCCAACTGTTTCACTTTTTCAACACTCAGACCCCTGGCTGTAGCCTCAGTAGCAGCCCCTATCCGGAAGGAATGGGTCCCAAACTCGCACGGGTTCAAACCCGTAGCTGCAATTGCCAGTGCAAGCACCCGTTGGAACTGAAACCTCGTCAGTGGGGTGGTGTCGGCGTGCCTCAGCAAGCTTCCCCCCCCATGATGCCGCCCTCTGCGCCAAATATTCCTCAACGCATGCAACCGGGCACATGGGAGATCCGGGAATCCGCTGGACTACTACACTGTCCCCGATCGCTCCCTGATCGGTCTTGGACCTGGCAAACGAGACTACCATTGTCTCCCCCTTAATTTGGATGTGCTCTCGGCCAGACCCCCCCCGTATCCTGCTTGTTCCTTGCTACCAGCTCGCTTACCCGCATAGCCCCATGGAATGCTAACGCAAAAGCGGCCCGAAATAGTACTGTCTCCGATTGAGATGAACATGTTGCAGGGAGTACGGACAGTAACAGGGCCAACCTTTCCAGACCTATCGGGTGCCTTTCGTCCATTCTGTGACCCTCAAGGCGTTGCCACCCACGCAGCGCTTTCTGTACCACAAAAGACGCTGTGGGGTCCTGGATACCATGAGCCCATGCCATGAAAGAAATGGCGGCCCGGTGCCTCTGGGCCGTGGCCACTGATTTGCCTGCCTGATGTAAAGATAACAGAAATTTCAGGACATACTCCTCTTGGCCCCAAAGCTCCCCCCCAGCAGAACCCAAAAAGGACCAGTAGGAACGGAACGCCCCTTCATACGCCTTCATTGTCCTGGGTGCTAGACTCTCTCCCACGAGGTCTTGTAGTCCGGGGCACCGAGAGACCAGAGAGCTTCGGGAAATGGTGCCGCCACCGGGTCCGCTGAGGGTAGGAAACCCCAGAAGGCCTGCATACGGGAACGAGAAAGCGCATCAGCTGCCTGATTTAACACCCCTGGCACATGTCTTGCCCTAAAGTGGACGTTTAGCCTCATACACAGCAGAACAATTTCCTTCAGCAATCTCAAGATCCATCTGCAGTGGGCAGCCTGACTATTGATACACTCAACAACGGTCATATTATCAGACCAGAACACCACGGAGTGGTCACGAAACCCCTCAGGCCATGTTTTCAAGGCCACCAGAATAGGGAACAGCTCGAGAAACCCAATGTTACCTGTGAGCCCATTCTCGTGCCACCGCGCCGGCCAGGTTTGTGCTGACCAATGATTACCAAAAATGGCGCCAAATCCAACACTCCCTGCCGAGTCCGTCCACAACCCCAGCTCCTCAGAGGAAACCGCGGGTTTGCTCCACACGACCCGACCGTTGAAATCCGCCAGGAATGCCAACCATATGCGCATGTCCTGGCGAACCTCTGTCGAGAGCCTTGTGCGGTGGTGGCCTTCCTTAAGGCCCACCATGGCCTGAGCAATAGAGCGGGAAAATGGGCGCGCCATCGGCATTACTCTAAGGGCAAAGTTTAGTTGACCCACAACCCGCTGCAACTGATGCAATCTTACTTTCGTCTCGCTAATACATGTTTCAAGCGATGCCTTAAATTTCGTCACCTTTTCTTTAGGCAAACGGAAGCACCCCTCTTCGGAATCGAGCTCTATTCCAAGAAACTCGAGCGAAGTAGACGGCCCCACTGTCTTACCGGGTGCCAATGGCACGCCAAAGCGTCTCATGAGATCACAAAATTAATTCAAAGCTTGTGCACACTCTGTGTCCCCGGCTGCCCCCAGGAATAGAAAATCATCAAGATAATGCATCACATGTGTAAACCCTGTTGTTCTTGTGAAAGCCCATTGCAAAAAACAACTGAATCTCTCAAAATCCGCACAAGAGATGGAGCAACCCATTGGCATACATTTATCCATGTAATAGCGACCCTGAAACATGAAACCAAGGAGACGCTGATCATCTGGGTGTACCGGGAGCAACCGGAACGCTGACTCGATATCTGATTTAGCCATCAGCGCTCCGGGCCCCAGGCGATTCAAAATGGCGACGGCCTCATCGAAAGATGCGTACCGCACCGAACAAACTCCCGGGTCAATCGCATCGTTCACCGAAAGACCCCTTGGAGCTGACAAATTATGTATCAACCTGAATTCCCCCGGATCTTTTTTGGGGACCACACCCAGGGGTGAACAAACAAAATTAGCAACTGGCGGGATGTCATATGGTCCAGCAACCCGACCTCGGGCCACCTCTTTACCAATCTTTGCTTGTACCACCGCCGCATTCTGCTGCACCGACAGTTGATTCCTACATTGTGCTTCACCCTGAAAATCCCCCGCCGGGATGCGGAAACCATATGAGAAACCATCTCGCAACACCCCAGCGGAGATATGATCTGGGTATTCGTTTAGCCAAGGGATCAGTGCCATGATATCAACCGGGGTAGGTAGAGGCGCCCCTCGGACTATTTCAGACCTGTTTGGCACCTCCTCTACTCCCCGAATCACTAGCCTTGGCTCTGCACATAGTCTCGGGGTGCGAGGACTGCCCACACCCCGAACATTCGTGCCCGAACTTACAAGAACCCTGTGGCCTGGTACATTTTCCTCTGTTAAAGCCCCAGCAGATCCCTTTTTTACCTGAGCTGCCACTATTCCTTGAGTTCCGGTCATTGCTTGAACCTGCCCGAAAGGGCGCCCCTGACGAATGGCGGGAATACTCAACCACATCACCCCCCAACGATGGCGACTTCCCCACGCCTGGCTTTTCCATTTTTTGCCATGAAATGGAGTCGAAACAATCCCACGTCAGGGATGAATCGTGCTCCTTGGATTTACGAAATATATTATCATAAGAAAACCATTGATTACCCCCGTAAGTTTCATAAAATTCCATGATACGTGTCTGGTACACGGCCAATTCCCCCAACAATTCGGGCCTACGTTCCCCCATAATTGCAATGAACATTCCAAACGCTCTGCCCCAATTGCCTATCGATTCATCGACTCTGAAACCGGCCATCCTGGCTCGCCATACACTAGGATGTAGAAACTCTTTTTGATTTTTTACATGCTCAATCTCGTAGTGATCGGTCAACAAGGAAAACATGTTCACATATTTGTCTGCCCATATCCTCTCTTTCACCTCGATCGGGATATGCTGAACAATTTTTTCCCTCCTCGAAGGTACCGATCCCTCCCCCACCATCGGCAATGGCTGCTTACCTGGACCTGCCGTCGTAACTGTAGACGCTGCCGAAGCAACGCCCGATCCTGGTTGACCCACGGGAGCCTGCGGGGAAACAAAAGGACAAGGTGCCTTTGCAGCATCTCGGGATTGCCGCAACTGCTTCATTATTAATTTGGCCTCTTCGGCCGTGTCCCCCGGAGCAACAGAGACCTCGTTGTTCCTGCCCAACCATGCCGCCAGCTGGGCGGCCAACTCCGGTGGCATATCCCCTTCGTTCACAGGGGTAACTACAACAGGGATCGGCTGCCCTGCGTCGGGAAACGGCACAGGAGCCTCTACCGGCCTGGGCGGGCTCGCCGGGAGAGCCCCCGGAACTGGTACCTCGTCTCCAGTTGCCCTGTTCCTGGCCCTTTTTCCTCTCCCGGAAGGGACCACCCCCGGCAATGCTGGCCCGATGATTTTCTTAGGCCGGAACGTACCGTCCCTGGCCGCCATCTGCTTCTTCATCTCCGCCATGTCTTTCACCAGCATACGAAGCATTTGCTCGGTGCTAACCTTCTTTCCGACCCTTCTGCCCGGCATTTTTCTCACGATAGGTGACCGAAAGGTCCTGGACAAGGCTTCTAGCGCTAAAAGAGAAAACAGAAAAATTACAAATTTCAAAATTGGCTCTTCATTCCGTCTCGAGCTCACGTGCAACGGGGAGGTGCAGCTTCAGAGCACAGGAACAAGAGGATGCTTCCTTGGCTTGTCGCTCCTTTTATCCTTCTTCGGGCGGGCGTAGACCCACCTCCAATCCGCCTCCCGGGCGTGGCTAGCGGTGTCGGTGTCTAGGACAACCCTCTCTTGGGCGGGAAAAGGCGCGCCCCAGCTACGCCGCTTCGGGCATACCAGCCGGGACACGCCTCCTGCCCAAAATGGCTTCCCGGGGGGATCGGGGTACTCCACCATACGTTCGGGGGGACCGAGTGGTCGCCCCTTTCCAGTACAGGTTCCCAAAAGCAAACAAATGTCATTTTAAAAGAAGCCATTCCTAAAATCCCAAAAACAGCCACAACCCAAATGCCAAATATCCTGTCCTTAAAAAGAACTATAGCACAAACGAAAAAAGCTACAACTGCTACAACACCATCTCCCAGAACATATCAGGATATAAATTTAACTGCAAACCAAATAATAACTTTAAATAAACAACCATTTATAGTTTATGACAACGGAAACAATGACAAAAGGCTTATAATTTTTGGTACCAATATGAATTTAGTTAAACTGCAGCAAAGCCAATATTGGATGATGGATGGAACATTTAACATCTGTCCCAAACCATTTTTCCAATTATACACAATACATGGCCTCTACCACAACTGCAACATCCCTTTGCTATATGCACTATTGCCAAACAAAAATAATTCTACATATATGGAATTATTAAATATAATAAAACAAAAAACGAATGATTTTTCTCCAGAAAAATCATTCTTGATTTTGAGCATGCAATGCTCTCAACTATTCTAAAAATCCACCCCCATACCTGCATTCAAGGCTGCTATTATCATTTCAACCAGTGTTTATGGAGACACCTTCAAAAAACTACCCTAAGTGTTGAATATGCTACAAATTCATCATTTGCTTTCCAAATCAAAAAACTCATTGCACTTGCCTATGTCCCTGTAACAGATGTAGCTGAACATTACAACATTATTATAGACAGTCCATTCTACAAACAAAATGAAGCTAGATTAAGTCCTTTTCTCGATTACTTTGAAGACACCTGGGTAGGCAGACTCCACAGATCTGGCCACAGACGAAATCCAAAATTCCTCATACCCTGGTGGAACGTGTACAATAGTACCCTTAACGGAGAATCAAAAACTAATAATGCAGTGGAAGGTTGGCACAATGCATTTGTACAATCAACTGGCAGAACCAAACCTACTCTAGAAAATTTCATTAAATGCCTACAGAAAGAACAGAGCTATCAAGAATTTAGAATGGACCAATCTGTAACAGAACTTGTCCCAAAAACATCCAAGCAAAATAAACAAATGCACAAGTACCTGGAAGAGCAAGTAAAACTTTACCCTAATACAAAAGGCATAGAATACCTAAACATCATAGCCAAAACACTACTGTAAATAATTCTCAAACTGTTATAAAACACAAAAAGTATCCCCTAAGTATGCAAAAATCTGTAACATGATCTTCTAAAGTATTTAATGTATGCAATATATAAAGATATTATTATAATATATGCACACATGAAAACGAAATAACAAGTAAAAAACAATTCCATAATACATATGACATTACCCACCCACACTAAAATAGAAAGCAATGACTTACCAATTATGTTGTCAATCCAATAACGTCCTTCTCCACCAAAGTAATCCATGTAGTGCAAAATTAACCCCAAAAAATATGTAAAAATACAACTGTTCCAAAATTAAGAAATCCACGTGGTCCTGAGCCATCGAATAACCATAAAAAACCCGAAAAATTAGAAAAATAGAAAGAATCGCTCCTGGAAACCCGAAAAGTGTAAAGAAGTGTTTGTAAATCAGTGTTGATTTAAACAAACAAACACTTCCTTGAAAAAAAAACGGAACTTCCGATGTAGCGTACACCTATGACAAAAACATAGAAAACAGACATTCCCACCCACATTAATTAGCTAGTAATTAGATACCAACATATTAACATTGATGATTTAACTTTTAGATATACCCTAAAAGACTAAAATTCACTCTATAAATAAATAGTTAACTAACTAACACTACGTGTATATACCATAAGTAAATATCTGTTTACAAAATCTAAAACATGACTCCCTCACATTCAACAACACTAAATATAAGGTCACTAGTCTAAAAACATCATAAAAATACACATAAAACATATAAAATCAACCTTACCTGAAGCGACGTGAAGTGTCTCCCAACCGCGATCAGCCCTTCTTCCAAATAACCCATAACGACCTAACCCGGTTACAAAATAAAGCACCCAAATGCAATAAAATAGTCCCAAGTTAAAAAAAATAATATCTATACTTAACAAAATAGGGAAAGAAAAATGTATGTTTATATTATTGTGAAAAAATATTTTCTTTAATCCTACTATGATTTAATTAACAAATATGTACATGAATGTAATAATTAAATATTATGAAAACAATAATGTTTATGTTAACAATGTATAGAAATATAACTACATTGTCACAAAATAAAATAATGTAAAAAAGTGTTAAAAATGTGTGACTTATATTATAAATATTTGATCTTCACAAATGAAGCAGAAAAAAGCTTAACTGAAAAATACTTGTGATATTTCTACATTTTTTTCTGAAATAACAATATGTAAAAGAGATAATAAAGAATGTTAATTTTTGTAAAAAGAGATCACAAAATAATAATGCTTCTTTATAGTTGTTTATGATTGTGTTTATAAAAAATTGTTTAAAAAGCTAATGTAAATAAAAAAAATATTTTGTATGAAAAAAATATTTTTTTTGAAACATAAATAAAAAAAAAGTTTCTACAATCATGTTAAACTATTTGTATCATTATCTTACTAGAAAGTAAAAATGTTATTAATAATTTTTCACTGTATATTAAATGTGAGTATATGTTGGACTCTAATAATGTAATTATTCATATACCAAATCCAGTGTACATTAAATTAGAGTAGGTGCTGCACACTTATTATATAATAATTAATATTCCTACTCCAGTCTACATTAAATTTTAATAGCTGCTGGACACTAATTAATTATTAAATAATATTCCAACTGCAGTCTACAGTAAATTAGAGTTGGTGTAATGTTATATATTTGTAATTTCCTTTAATTGATTGAATGTAAATTAATTATATTTTTACCCTGTACAACTGTACACCAAAAACCCAAAACTGACCCTGAACCCTACAAATAGCCCTTTACCCAAAAACAGAAAACTGACCCTGAACCCAAGAAATACCCCCTTACCCAAAAACAGAAAACTGACCCTGAACTCAAAAAATACCCCTTTACCCAAAAACTGAAAACTGACCCTGAACCCAACAAATACCCCTTTACCCAAAAACTGAAAACTGACCCTGAACCCTAAAAATACCCCTTTACCCAAAAACTGAAAACTGACCCTGAATCCAAAAAATACCCCTTTACCCAAAAACTGAAAACTGACCCTGAACCCAAAAAATACCCCTTTACCCAAAAACTGAAAACTGACCCTGAACCCAAAAAATACCCCTTTACCCAAAAACTGAAAACTGACCCTCAACCCAAAAAATACCCCCTTTACCCAAAAACTGAAAACTGACCCTGAACCCTACAAATACCCCTTTACCCAAAAACAGAAAACTGACCTACAACCCTAAAAAATAATCATTTTCCCAAAATAAATTATTATTATTTAATTACCAATTAATGATTAATTAACAATAACGTTAATATATGAACTCATTAGCTGTAATTAAAAAATGTAAATATTTATAATTATTTTTCACAATTTAATTAACACTAAAATAAAATATATATGTATTTAAAAAATTAACCTAATTAATATAATTAACTAATTAATATTAATTAATTACCAATTAATTAGTAATAATTATATGTACTATATGATCTTCATTAATTAACTAATTAATTTTAATTAATTACCAATTAGGTATAAATTAGAAATATTGACTAACATATATTAATTAATAATTATTAAATTACTTCCCACCCTTATCCCCTATAAACCCAATAACCCGCTCCTAGAACTAGATATCTATTATTTATTATTTTTTTATTTTAATGTAAAAAATAAATGATTGTAAAAAATTTTTTTTACATATTTTTATTATTTTAGGTTATTTTACATACATTTTAATACACTCCCCACCCTTATCCCCTATAAACCCAATAACCCGATCCT
This sequence comes from Lissotriton vulgaris, assembly GCF_964263255.1. Lineage (NCBI taxonomy): Eukaryota > Metazoa > Chordata > Amphibia > Caudata > Salamandridae > Lissotriton > Lissotriton vulgaris. Next base: position 413,294,507 of record NC_141695.1, read on the forward strand.
AAACCTATATATGTTTTTAAAATAATATTTTTTTTTTCTAATTTTTTTTTAAGGAGACACCTTTTTAACAACATTTTATGTACAATTATTTTACTTTTTCCTATACTATGGATTAATTCCATTACTACACGATATTTTGTATTGTCGATATTTTGTCAAACGATATTATTGTTTTCGATATTTTTACTTACTTACCTATTACGATATTTTGGTATCCGATATTTTTGCTTCCCTATATTTTTGGCCTTCGATATTTTTTCTTCGATATTTTGTCTTTACGATATTTTTTTTTCGATATTTTGTCTGATTACCATACACACACTACAACCTTACTTCTAAGGAAACTTACACATACTTACTCTCTTAAACAATCACTTATAGAAACACATACTTATTTAAACAAGAAATCTTTCTATCTCTCACTCTCACATATACTCACTTATATACATCAATACTCACATATAGTAGATCAAAACATATGTAGTTACTGATAAAGACACTAGTGAGACAGTCATTCACTTACTAACACACACATATAAACACTCATCCACCCATACAGTCCTGCACATATGCTGTCTTCAAAACACATACAAACAGTGAGTCAGTCATTGATGCATCTATGTGCTAAGTAACACCCCCACCAAACCATACAGACACTCATACTGATACTAAAAAAACATCTAATAACCCATATACACACACATGTAGCTACTCACCAACCCATGCAGCCACTTATACACAAAGTGAAACACTGATACAAACATTTAAATATTTAAACAATACTCGCTAATATATGTATTCACTAAGATACACTTAATAAGCCAGTTAACCAATCAATTTTTTTTTAAAAGCATCCATTAAGACACTTATTTAAACATGTATTCTTCCATCGACCTATACAAATACAAATATAAAACATATGGAAAGGGGCGACCACTCGGTCCCCCAGAACGTATGGTAGGGGGCATCCCCCCGGGAAACAATTTTGGGCGGGGGGCGTGTCTCGGCTGGTATGCCCGAAGCGGCGTAGCCGGGGCGTGCCTTTTTCCCGCCCAAGGAGGGTTGTCCTAGACACCTACACCGTTGGCCACGCCCCGTAGACGTACCAGAGGAGGGTACACGCCCTCCCGAAGAGGAATAAAAGGAGCAACAATCCGAAGAAGAATCCTCTTGTTCCGGTGCATGGAAGCTGCACCCTCTCGTTGCACGTGAGCCCTCGATGGAACAAGGAGCAATTTTTAAGAACTTGTAATTTTTGTGTTTCTCTTCCAGGAGCCTTCTCTTCCAGCGACTTCGGGCCTCCGGATCCAGGACCTCGTTGAGCAGCTAAACAGCAAGGGTCGACTATCCGACAACGATGCCTGGCAAGAGGGCCAGAAAGAAGGCAGGGACGGAGCAGATGCTCCGCATGCTGATGAAAGATATGGCGAGCATGAAAAAGCAGATGGCGGCAATGAACAATACGGGCAGACCGAAGAAGGTCATCGGACCAGCATTGCCGGGAGTAGTCCCCGCAGGGAGAGGTAAAAGGGCCAGGAATAGGGCGGCAGGGGGGGAGGCCCCAGTTCCCGAGTCACCCCCGACAAGCCCAGTTAGTCCACTCGAGGCCCCGGTACCGACCCCGCATGCAGGCCAACCGATTCTGGTTGTAGTTACGCCCACCAGCGAGGAGGAAATGCCTCCAGAGTTGGCCCCCCAGTTGGCCGCATGGCTTGGTAAGAATACGGAGGGTGCTGCGGCACCCGGAGACACGGCCAAAGAGGCTAGGTTGCGAATGAAGCAGTTGCGGCAATCGCGAGATGCTGCGAAGGCGAATCTCCCTCTTGTCCCCTCACAGATTCCCTCGGAGGAACCAGCGGCTGGCGGTGGAAAATCAGCGGGACCAGCTATGGAGTCTGGTAAGCAGCCATTGCCAATGGCAAATTGGGGGTCTTTACCCTCAAGGAGGGAGAAAGTAGTTCAGCATATTCCACTGGCCACGAAGGAAATGATTTGGGCTGATAAATATGTAAATATGTTTTCACTTCTGACTGACCATCACAAGATTGAGTATGTTAAGGCTCAGAAGGATTTGTTGCATCCGAGTGTGTGGCGCGCAAAAATGGCGGGCTTCAGGGTGGATGAGACGATCTCTAATTGGGCCAAGGCCTTTGGGATGTTTACTGCTATCATGGGGGAACGTAAGCCAGAGATTTTGACTGAATTAGCCTGTTATCAGACACGCATAATGGATTTCTATGAAACATATGAGGGCGATCAATGGAGGGGTTATGATAGTAAGTTTCGTAAGGCCAAGGAGCACGATTCGTCTCTGACGTGGGACTGTCTCGACTCCGTCTCTTGGCAGAAGCAGCTCCTGTCGGGCACGACAAAATCGTCCTTGCTTGCCGAGTATGGGTCGGCGCCTTCCCGCCATCAATCGGCGGCGCCCTTTCGAGCAGGCCCCGCTAGTGATCACCAACCCCGGAGTGGTGGGAATGGGGGTAGAAAAGGGGTTTGCTGGAATTTTAACAGAGGCAAGTGCACGAGGCCACAAGGCACATGTAAGTTCAGGCATGAGTGTGCGGGATGCGGACATTCTTCACACCCAGAGAGTTTGTGCAGAGCCAAGAATGGGGATACCGGGGATAGAGGAGGTGCCAAACAGGTCTAATATTGGCCGCGGGGTACCACTACCTACCCCCGTAGATATCATGGCAATGATCCCCAGGCTAAACGAATACCCTGATCATGTCTCCACTCGGGTGTTACGGGACGGCTTCTTGTATGGTTTCCACATCCCGGCGGGGGATTTTCGGGGGGACTCCCTGTGTAAAAATCAACTGTCCGTTCAGCAGCACCCGGTGGTGGTAGAAAGCAAGATTGCGAAGGAAGTTGCCCGGGGCCGGGTCGTCGGCTCATATAGGCACCCGCCAGTTCCTAATTTCATTTGTTCACCGTTGGGAGTAGTCCCCAAGAAGGACCCAGGTGAGTTTAGGTTAATTCATAACTTGTCGGCTCCTAGAGGTCTTTCGGTAAACGATGCGATTGATCCAGGAGTCTGTTCGGTGCGGTACGCATCCTTTGATGAGGCAGTCGCCATGTTGAATCGCCTGGGGCCCGGAGCGCTGATGGCTAAATCGGATATTGAATCAGCATTCCGGTTGCTCCCGGCGCACCCTCAGGATCAGCGTCTGTTAGGTTTCGTGTTTCAGGGACGCTATTACATGGATAGATGTATGCCAATGGGTTGCTCCATCTCTTGTGCTTATTTTGAGAAATTCAGCTGCTTTCTGCAATGGGCGTTCACCAGAGTTAAGGGCTATACACAGATTATGCACTACCTAGATGATTTTTTGTTCTTGGGGCCAGCCGGTGACACGGAATGTGCGCAGGCTTTACTGGAATTTTGCAATCTCATGAAACGATTCGGCGTGCCATTGGCACCCGGAAAAACGGTGGGGCCATCTACTTCACTCGAGTTTCTTGGAATTGAGCTCAATTCAGTGGAGGGATGCTTCCGTTTGCCCAGGGACAAAGTAGTGAAATTTAGGGCCTCGCTAGAATTGTGCATTAGCAAAGAGAAGGTAACTCTTCATCAGTTGCAACAAGCGGTGGGCCAGCTTAACTTCGCCCGCAGAGTGATACCAATGGCCCGCCCCTTCTCCCGCTCTATTGCTCAAGCCATGGTCGGTCTCAAAGAAGGACACCACTGCACGAGACTGTCTGCCGAGGTTCGCCAGGATATGCGCATATGGTTGGCATTTCTGGCGGATTTCAACGGTCGAGTGGTATGGAGCAAGCCACCAGTATCCTCGAACGAGCTGGGTTTGTGGACCGACTCGGCAGGGAGCGTAGGATTTGGCGCCATCTTTGGTAATCGATGGTCTGCGCAAACATGGCGGGCGTGGTGGCACACCAGTGGGCTCACAGGTAACATTGGGTTTCTTGAGTTGTTCCCCATTTTTGTGGCCCTGAAGGCATGGCCGGATGATTTCCGTGATCGCTCAGTGTTGTTTTGGTCCGATAACATGACCGTGGTGGAATGCATAAATAACCAGGCAGCACGCTGCAAGTGGATTTTGAGATTGCTAAAGGAAATTGTACTACTGTGCATGAGACTGAACGTTCAGTTCAGGGCAAGGCACGTGCCGGGTGTGTTGAACCAGGCGGCTGATGCACTCTCTCGTTTCCACATGCAGGCCTTCAGGGGTTATCTACCTTCCGCGGATCTAGCGGCGGCACCATTTCCCGAAGCTCTCTGGTTACTCGGTGCCCCGGATTACAGGACCTCGTGGGAGCCAGTCTAGCCCCCAGGACATGGAAGGCGTACGAAGGAGCGTTTCATTCCTATTGTGCATTTTTGGGTCCAGCGGAAGGGGATAAGTGGGGGTAGGAGGAGTATGTACTGAAGTTTTTAGTAGCACTCCACAAGGCAGGCCGATCAGCGGCAACGGCCAATAGGCACCCGGCCGCCATTGCATTCATGGCGCAGGCGTATGGCATTAAGGACCCCACATCGTCCTTTTTGGTAAGGAAGGCGCTCCGAGGGTGGCAACGCCTTGAGGGTCATAGAGTGGACAAGAGGCGCCCGATTGGGTTAGAAAGATTGTCCCTGTTGATGTCGGTGCTCCCCTCGACATGTTCCTCCCAGTCCGAAGCAGTGCTATTCCGGGCCGCTTTCGCATTAGCATTCCATGGAGCTATGCGGGTGAGTGAGCTGGTGGCAAGAAATAAGAAGGATGTGGGGGGAGGCCTGTGTCGGGAACACGTTCAGATCAAGGGTGATTCAATGGTAATTACAATAGCCAGGTCTAAAACCGACCAGGGTGCGATGGGGGTCAGTATTGTTGTCCAGCGCATGCGATGGTCCCCCATGTGCCCGGTGCAGTGCGTTGAGGAATATCTGGCGCAAAGGGCGGTAGCATGGGGGGGAAGCTTGCTGAGACACAACGACGCCACCCCACTGACAAGGTTTCAGTTTCAGCGGGTGTTAACGTTGGCAATCGCTGCAGCGGGCTTGGACCCGAGCGATTTCGGGACCCATTCCTTCAGGATAGGGGCTGCTACAGAAGCTACAGCCAGGGGTCAGAGTGTGGAAATGGTGAAGCAATTGGGACGATGGTCCTCGGACTGTTATAAAAGGTATGTGCGATTGCACATGTTGTGAAGCCAATGTCATGCACTCACGCTTCTTGTCTTTTGTTTGGTTTACAGTGTCGCGAGCTTACGAGGCGGGGCGGACTGTGCAGTTGACCTGACACCTGGGGACCAGCGGTCAAAGACCACCGGCTGTGGAAAGAGTGGTGTGGGTCGTGGGCCACTCATACGTGAGGCGTGCCGCGGACGTATTCAAAGCAGGTGACATGATTCACGCAGCTGGGGAATACGGGTACAGGGTGACCTTCCACGGAAGGGGCGGGCTCTGTATTGACCAGTTTCAATGTTTTGTCGAGGGACTGTTAGGGCGGACAAGGTCACCGCCGTCTATTTATTTATTTATTTATTTATTTAGGTTTCTTGTAGAGTGCTAACAATCATCCCAAAGGGATATCACAGCGCTAAGTTTGCTAGAGAACGGGTGCAGTGGGCATCGTTGCTTGATTTAGTCGAAGTGGGGGAAAAGGAGAGTTTTTAGTTTTTTCCTAAATGCCAGGTGGCATTCTGTGAGTCGGAGGGCCACAGGCAATTCGTTCCACTTCTTTGCTGCAGCGTGGGAAAAGGCTCGTTCGCCCATCCTGGCTCTTTTAACCCGGGGGACGCTAGCTAGCGTCGAAAGTTGAGAGCGGAGGTTTCTAGTGGGAGTGTAGAAGTGAATCCTATTTCTCAGAATGAGCGGTCCTGTCTGGTGCAGTGCTCTGTGAGTGATGCATAGCATTTTGAAAGTTGCTCTCTGTTTCATTGGCAGCCAGTGTAGATCACGCAGACAGTTTGAGGCCGAGTCGTATTTCCTTTTCATACAGATGGCCTTGGCTGCTGCGTTCTGCACCAATTGGAGTTTGGTGAATAGGTACTCCGCCATGCCAACGAACAAGGAGTTCCCATAGTCCAGCCTACTCATCAAGAGAGACTGAACTAGGATTCTTCGGCACTCTATTGGAACCCATGGAAAGACTCTTTTGAGCATTTTCAGGGTTGCAAAGCCTTTGCCGCATATAGTGGCTACATGCGTTTTCATGGAGAGGGAGGTGTCAATGGTTATTCCAAGGTTCTTCGCTGTTGATGTCGGGGCAGGAGGGACACCCAGGGCTACCGGCCACCAGGTGTCGTTCCACAGTTCAGTATGGCCTCCGAACAGCAGTATCTCTGATTTGTCTGCATTAAGCTTGAGATAGTGCTTGTGCATCCAGTCAGCCAAATCAGAGAGACAGTTTATAAGCCTATCCTTGGGGTTATCCTCCTCGTCTAAAATTACAGTAAGCTGGGTGTCATCAGCATATGAGCAGATTTCAACGCCCCACCTTCTGCCAACTTCAGCAAGGGAAGACACAAAAACATTGAACATGGTAGGGCTTAGCGAGGCCCCTTGCGGGACCCCGTATTTGATAGTCCGGCAAGGGGATAAGAAGTTGCCCAAATGCACTGATTGTGATCTTTCCGATAGGAAAGACCGCAGCCATCCCAGTGCTCTGTCCCTGATGCCCCTGGATGCCAAGGTTTCCAGGAGCAGATTGTGGGGGACAGTGTCGAATGCTGCCGAGAGGTCTAACAGGATTAGGGCAACTGTTTTCCCCTTGTCCACATGCATTCTGATGTTATCAAGCACAGCAAGGAGAGTGGTTTCAGTGCTGTTGTTGGCCCTAAATCCTGTTTGTGTAATGTCTAGGAGGTTGTTTGTTTCGAGAAAACTGACCAGTTGTCTGTTGACCAGTTTCTCTAGTACTTTCGACAGATAGGGAAGTTGGGAAATGGGTCTGTAGTTGGCCGAGTTGTTGATATCAAGACCTGCTTTTTTTAGAAGGGGGGTGACTGTAGCGTTCTTCCAGCTGGATGGAAATTCTGCTGTTTCTAATGAGTGATTCAGCACCTGGGTTACTGCAGGGCAAATCAGAGGAATGAGTTGACGGAAGATATGGTGGGGACAAGGGTCCAAGGGGGAGCCGGATTTTATTTCGAGCATTGCTTTGCCTACTTCCTCTTCGGAGAATGGGCCGAAGCTGGTACAGTGGGCATGGGAGGTAAGTGGCTCGTGTTCCCCTGAGAGGCCCGTCTCAGGATTGGGGAAGGAAGAATAGATCTTGTCTATCTTTTCGCAGAAGAAGTTGTTCATTTTATCACAGCTGATTTGCGAGGGAACCAGATTAGATGATAAGCTGGGCGGGCAGCATAGCTCTTTGACAATTTTAAAGAGCTCTTTGGAGGAGTCTTTCTTTTCTAGGATTCTATTGGAAAAGTAGTCCTTTTTTGCCTTTTTAATGGCTTTGGTATATTGCGACAATTCTTTTTTGTAAGTTGCCCTGGTCTCTTGGGATCTCGTTAGCCTCCATTTGTGTTCGAGCATAGTGCATTTCCTTTTAAGTGATTTTAGTTCCTGACCGTACCACTTTTCAGACATAGTGCGCCTGGGTTTAGGATTCCGGCACTGTCGCGTACAGTGCTCTAGGGCTGATGCGATGTGGTCCTGAAGTCTCTCTGTTGCTTCATCAACACTTGTTACTCCGGAAGGGGGATGTACAAAATGTTTCTTAAAAGTTTCAACCTTGAAGTTCGCAAAACTTCGTTTGTGGGTTGCTATCTGATGAGAAGGTCTGGTATTTTTGACCGGTAGGTGAATATCAAATTCAGCCATAAAGTGGTCTGTCCACGGTAATGGTCTTATCCCTGAAATGGAGATAAGGTTAATATTGGAGAAAATCAGGTCAAGGGTATGTCGGGCCTGGTGGGTTGGTTGCTTAATTCGCTGGGACAGCTGCAGTATCTCCATATTTTCAGTTAATTGTTTAGCAAGGGTGTTATTATTATCATCATAGTGGATATTAAAATCTCCTAGCAGTAATATGTTTTTATTCTGGAGACAAATTGGCATGACTTGTGCTAAAAGATGCGTATTGAATTCCGCGGTGCAGCCCGGGGGGTTATAGATGATGGCTCCACAAAATAGGATGGTGGTGTTAGTGGATAGGGAAAAAGCCAAAACTTTGTGGATCCCGACCTGAGTGATCATTTCCTGTTTACAATTAAATGAGTCTTTAAACAGTAGTGCTATCCCCCCCCCTTCTTTTTCTTCCTATTAAGGTTGAGAATTTTGTAGTTGTCTGGGAGGGCCGAGGCAATATCCGGAGTATTATGGGTATCTAACCAGGTCTCTGTGAGAAAGGCTAGGTCTGGTTTGTCATTTTCTAGGATATCCCATATTTCGATTGCATGTTTGGGGAGGGACCTTACGTTAAGGTGGATACATTTTAGAGTCACTTCAAGGGAGGCGGGATTGGTAGGGCAGTGCCAGGGGTTGCTCAGCCAGTGGCAGTTCCGACAACTGACTGGTCCCATGGTGTTAGAGGGCTCCAGTAGTGCACATGATGCTTGGGTCTGAGAGTAAGCAGTGTTAAATTTTCTTAACTCGCTCCCTGAGTAGGTGATGGAGCGTTTGCTCAGAGACCGTGGGTGGCTGGCGGGTGAGACAGGGATTGTGGCCCCGGGTCCCGGTCTGTCGCAGACGGGCGCAAACGGGCTTGCCTTAGGCGCGCCTTCGGCGCCCGCTGCACCCGTCCGCTGCGCTTCCGGCGTGGTGGCTCCATTTTATAGTGGCGAGGGGCGGGAGGGTGGGAGGGGCTGAGCACTCGCCTGCTCGCCCTGCTCCTGCCCTCACCCAAGATGGCGGGGACCCCGGCAGCGTTTACTCGGCTGCACTGGGGAACATCAGGGGCACATCGTGGTGAGTGGCAGCGCTAAATTGGGCTATCAGTTTGTCAGGCTTATTAAATCAGCCGAAACGTTAAACAAGTAAAAACAATATCGCCAAGTTTTAAAATTGCTAAGTACAATGTGCTAAATTGCAGATAAAAAGCAGATAAACAGTCCTGGCTTTCCGCCTCAGGACGCTTTTAACTCACACTCCACGTTCAGTTACAAACACTGAGGGAAAGCGTGCTGGATCTTTTTGTAGTGGCGAGGGGCGGGAGGGTGGGAGGGGCTGAGCACTCGCCTGCTCGCCCTGCTCCTGCCCTCACCCAAGATGGCGGGGACCCCGGCAGCGTTTACTCGGCTGCACTGGGGAACATCAGGGGCACATCGTGGTGAGTGGCAGTGCTAAATTGGGCTATCAGTTTGTCAGGCTTATTAAATCAGCCGAAACGTTAAACAAGTAAAAACAATATCGCCAAGTTTTAAAATTGCTAAGTACAATGTGCTAAATCTATAATCATAGTACATCTGGGAGGCAATGATTTGGTGGCGCTCGGGCGGCGAGTACTCCTCGAGCGGGTTCTATCCACTGTTAGCTGGTTGGCAAAGAGGATTCCGGGGTGCACGATAGCATGGTCACACATGATTCCAAGGAAGGTGTGGCGGGGGGCCCTCTCTGTGTCAGCTTTGAATCATTCGGTAAAGAAAGTCAATAACAAACTTGGTAGATTGTTTCGTTCAGCACAGTTGCACAGTATTCCGCATGGATGTATTCGGGGGGATCACATGTATCTCGAAGATGGGGTTCATTTGCCCCGGGAGGGGAATGTCTTACTCATAGGAGACTTCATAGCCTGGTTAAGGGGTTTGTGTAAACATGACCTTTTCGTAGGAGTGTGGGGGGTCCGGATAGCCGGTCAACTATCCGGCCTGTGGCGGTAAGGTCATGATCGGTGAGCAGTAATTTCAAGGTCAGGACATCCGCGACGGCGGATGTGATGTACAGTGTGGGGTGGGAGGGGGGTCCACGCTACCTTCTAGACACCTCACACGAGTCCTCGGACGACCACTAAGATGGCGTCGAGTTAAGTAAAAGGGCCCCCGCTAAGACAAGGGAAATTGGAAGTTGGCACAGAGGTACAGTCCTCTGTGCGCCCGCCACTCACACCGTGAGGGGGGAGTTCTGGTAGTAGGGATCTGACACCGGTTAAGACCTTGCCGTTGGCCCGTAATGTTAGGATGTACAATTTTATTTAGAAAGTATGCATTTGCAGGATGTTTAGACTCGGCTAGGAGAACCTTTGTATTAGAGATTTGTTAAGGTTAGCCAATAAACGTGTCTACATCGGAATGTCATAAATGAAAATTGTACATGATATGAAACATTTATTTTAATGTTTTAATTTTGTTTCATATTTTAATAAATATGGCCGGGAGGGTAACTCCCTCCCGCCTTCCAAAAGTTCAGAACTGCGTCCGTCTTCCCATCCTTGGGGATTGTGTTGGGAGGGGGTGACAGGCATCCCGGCCATATTTATTTTTCAGAAAGACACACATTCACTGGATGGTGTCCTCAGTGATGTCATGAGTGATGTCACTGAGCATGTCATGAGTGATGTAATATGTGACGTCATCAGCAGTGCATTGCAGGCGCGCAAGTTATAGTGAGTCCAACTAACTATAACGTTGGAATTTCAATGGTTTTATGCGAGTAAAATTTCCAGCTAACTATAACTGGTGTGAAACCTATGGTTTTTTCAGTGAATATATATATATATATATATATATATATATATATATATATATATATATATATATATATATATATATATATATATATATATATATATATATATATATATATATATATATATATATATATATATATATATATATATATATATATATATATTACCTACTGGCGTTCGCCAGTAGGTATATATAGTTAGGATAAATTCCCTATGGGACTTTTGAAAATTCTATGTCTAATAACTTTGGCGTTTGTGGATGGAATCGGCTGAAATTTTCAGGAAAATGGCACATTTTGTTTCTGAGCAGCTCCTGAAAATTTGGTGGGGTTTCGTCAAGGGGGGGCTGAGAAAAAAGGGGGGTCCCAAAACGCGTTTTTTGCATTGAGTTTTCCATAGGGCGGTTGGACTCACTTTTAGCTCGAACGGCTGAATGGATTTGCACGAAACTTGGCAAAATTGTAGGGACTGTTAGCCCGATGTGCCTTTGCTAGGTCTCAATATATGTGCTCCAGTAGTTTTTGAGAAATTAACGTTCAAACCAAGATATATATCTGTAACAGCGCTCTGGGCAGCGATCCGGTCCGCTTACTTTTCGCTTATCGGAACTTTGCGCGCAGAAAGCTGATTGGCTCTCCGGTGTCTGTCAACATTCTAAACAGTCCGGAGCGGACGCCATCTTGTCTCTCGGTAGGATCGAGAGAGAAGAAGAGGTGGAAAACGAAGGGGGAATTTAATGAAAGGGGGCAAGGTATCCCCCTCTTGACCTCCTAGGAATGTTGTTGGGGTTATTAAAGGGTCCCGTGGGGAAAATAAAAAAAAAATGATTTTTCACGGTAGAAGCGCGGCCGCGAACTGGTAGCGAAACGGGAATTCGCCATTTTGTGCTTCGTAAATTAAATTACTAGTTATAAGTGGGTACGGGAGACGTATCCTAATCCCCTATGTTTCCTGAGGGTGGGTGAGGAGGCTGATATATGTTGATACATCTCTTCCAGCGGCTGTGCGTGAGCTTTTTTTTTTTTTGCTGCGTGACAGTCCGGAGCGGCCGCCATCTTGTCTCTCGGTAGGATCGAGAGAGAAGAAAAGGTGAAAAACTAAGGGGGAATTTAATGAAAGGGGGCAAGGTATCCCCCTCTTGACCCCCTAGGAATGTTGTTGGGGTTATTAAAGGGTCCCGTGGGGAAAATAAAAAAAAAATGATTTTTCACGGTAGAAGCGCTTCACGGGCCGCGAACTGGGCCGCAAACTGGTAGCGAAACGGGAATTCGCCATTTTGTGCTTCGTTAATTAAAGTACTAGGTATAAGGGGGTGCGGGAGACATATCCTAATCCCCTATGTTTCCTGAGGGTGGCTGAGGAGGCTGATATATGTTGATATATCTCTTCCAGCGGCTGCGCCATCTTGCCTTTTTTCGAATGCCACAATTTTGTCGTGCACGGCAGCCATTTTAGATGCTAGGCTGGTCCCAGGCTATCACCTACCCCTGCGGATGTAGTTTATGGCCCCAGCTGTAGAGAATTCAGACATGCCAATTCTCCTGATTCAGGCGTGTGAGTACTGATTTCAGTGCTAGTCTCCCGCCTCCCGATTTCTGCAAGCAAAAACCCGGGGGCATATTACTAACAACAAGCGATAATTTTTGTCTATAACTTGTTTAGAGATAAAAATTATCGCCGCACATCGGCGATTTTTATCGCAGATAAACCTTGCTATTATCGCAGAAAAGTCAGCGATATTCATGTATTATCGACCTAATGCTCTTAGCCATGTTATCCACCTCCCATTGGATAACATGGCTAAGACCTGCTCAGGGCAGGTGTCAGCTTTTGGAGATATTCGCGCTTAGTGCGAATATCTCCAAAAGTTGGTAATAGAAGGTAGCGATGTTAGGGACTGTTTCCAGTCGCTAACATCTTGGCACGCCACTTTGCATGTCATTAGTGATAAGTATCACTGACATGCAAAGCCGGGCCCAAGATGGTCGCTATCTCCTTTTAGGTGTCACTAACTGGTGTTAGCGACAGCTTGATAATAGGGAAATAATTTTATCTCCGCTTTCATGGTTTTTAAAGCCAAAAAAGCGGAGATAAACCCCCTTGCTAATATGCCCCACGATTCCTTGGGGGTTTCAGCTGATAGGGCTTGGTATTGTGTTACATGGTAATTTTTCCATGAAACGTCAGAGGGTCGATGTAGGGGTTCTAGAAGAAGTGATAAACCATTTAAGCCTCATGAACAAGCGCATGGTCTTTTAAAGATTTCTGAAGTACTCGGGGCGGCGGTGTGTGTGTGCCCTCTTTCAGGAGCGGGCGGGGGGGCACTGCCAGCAACTTGCCAGGTCAGGTAGTGTTCAACACGTGCATCACCCTTTCTCTGCCTGCTATTGCGCTCCATGCTTCGGAAAGGTAAGAAAAAGAACGTGCATTTGAGTTTGAAATGTCCGATCCTGCAGCAGCACACTTCCAAAGCCCACACATGACAATAACCCGATTCAAGGCCCCATTCACCCGTTTTTCAAAAAATAGATAACACTCCAACAAAGTAAGGTTATAAAACTTTATTAACTTTTAACGATAATGAACAGAACAAAAACTAAAAACATTTAAACATTTATTAACACAAAAAGCAACAATGGTTAGAAGCTGTCTTTTGTGCGAATAGTCCCAAGGCAGCACAACGTGCAGAGTTCTGGACGGCACCCAGGTGATGCCGCCTGGGTGCCGCACTGGTTTAGGGATCCTACAATGCTGCTCCGAAAATTGGCGTGGGGCGTCCCGGGTGGGGCGGGGGGAGGCCTCGTCAGTAGCGGTCTGTTGTGCGAATAGTCCCAAGGCAGCACAACGTGCAGAGTTCTGGACGGCACCCAGGTGATGTCGCCTGGGTGCCGCACTGGTTTAGGGATCCTACAATGCAGCACAGAAAAACAGCGTGGGGCGTCCTGGGTGGTGCGGGGGGAGGCCTCGTCAGTAGCGGTCTGTGTCCAGTGTCACATGGCTGACACAACATGTACGACAGGCACCCAGGTGATGTCCAGTAAACTGCCGCACTGGTTTTGGTATCCTACAATGCTGCTCCGAAAATTGGCGTGCGGCGGCCCGGGGGGGGGGGGGCGTAGGGGAGCCGGCGTGAACGGGCCTCCCCAGGTGGCGGCCATCTAGCTGAGTTGCGCTCGCTCTTGCGGCCACAGCGTCTCGCTCACCATGTTGTTGAGTTGCTCCCACTCTTGCAGTGCAGCGATAGGCGGCTGCCACATGGCTCTTAAAATGGCGGACAGCTCCTCGGTTTTAGGCCTGGTCCACTGAAATGGTCCTGGGACACTTTGGAACTCGGACGCTTGCCTGCTAGGGCTTGGGCTCCATTCTCGAAAAGCGTCCCCTCAGCCGTGAAGATTGTATAAAAGTCTTGGGGGCCCCCGACTCCCGCAGGCTTCCGGTGGGGAGCGGCTGCCATGATTGCTCGCGGAATGACCACGACGGAGCCACGAGATGGTGGTGCTCTCATGCTGACGCCAGCTTCAGTCTGAATGATCCAGAAACAAGGTGGGGCTTTCATCGTTTGGGAAAAAAAATGTTCTAAACCAATGAAAAGTGTTATTTTTAGGTCATATGACCAAGCCTTCCATCTTTAGGAAACCAAAAGTAAAATGAACCAATGAAAAGTTTTATAAACAAGTCACATGACCTGTTATGCTACAAAAAGCGTAGAAAATCCGTTGGCACGTGAGGCGGCGTCAGTAGCGGACCGATGTGCGAATAGGCCGAAGGCAGCACAACGCGCCGAGATCCGGATGGCACCGAGGTGTTGTCCAGCAAATTGCCGCACTGGTGTGGCCATCCTACAATGCTGCGCCGAAAGACGGCGTGTCCAGCTGAGTTGCGGTCACTGTTGCGGTACAGTGACTCGAACGCGCCGAGATCCGGATGGCACCGAGGTGGTGTCCAGCAAATTGCCGCACTGGTGTGGCCATCCTACAATGCTGCGCCGAAAGACGGCGTGTTCAGCTGAATTGCGGTCACTGTTGCGGTACAGTGACTCGAACGCGCCGAGATCCGGATGGCACCGAGGTGGTGTCCAGCAAATTGCCGCACTGGTGTGGCCATCCTACAATGCTGCGCCGAAAGTCGGCGTGGGGTGCCCCGTTGGCTTATGAGGTGATGTCAGTAGTGGACCGATGTGTGAATAGGTCGGAACCAGCACAAGGCGCCAAGATCCGAATGGCAAGTCCTGGATGTTGAGTGCCTCAGTTGAGAGTTCTGAGCAGTGCTTGTAAGACTATCTGAAGTTTATTATAAGAATCAGAGTAAGTTGAAGACTGTCTGAAGCTTATTTGCACCTGCTGCAGCTTCACTAGGTCCGGCGGAACTTTTTGCCTTTTCCTTTCTGCTTTTTTTCCTACAATGCGTTTCATCTGAAGACACGACCAGGTCCCTGAATGTGTGCAGGGGGACGCTATTGATTGAATGAAAATGGCGGCTTGACACAAAGCTGACTCAAGCGTTACTGTTGGTGCTATACAGACAAAAATTGGTTTTCAGTTTGTACATTCTTCAGGTTTTTTTTTTCCATCCAAGTCTGATTGAGAGTTTGTAGAAAAATGGCTTCAGATTTTCCACATACTACTCTTCAATATTCTTCCTAAATGTAACAATGTGAAACTCACTAGGAGAACGGCTGTTTCTGTTTCCTTTCAAAATGCTGCCACCAATATTTTCTGAATGGAAGACACCATCTTGTAGCATAAAGGGCCGAAAGGGGTTCTGGTCTGGCCGATGGTTGGTGGAGACATTTTGACTATATCTTGGACCTGCCCGGCCTCGCCCAAAATGGCGCCGGTATAAATGGGACTCGTAACTCTTTGCCCGCAAATGTATATCTAGAAAATGTTATTGTAAGTGGCCCTGTCGTATTTTAATTACAAAATGTACGTCCACCGATTCCGCAACTGTTAGACACCTTTGTTCTTGTCACCTAATGGCCCGCTCGTTACGTTCTTCTACAGTGTAAATGTCTCCTCATCATATACGATTTCAGTTTGCTCCGTGGCCGGCCCACGTGGTTATAGGCCCGTATTTGTATACTGACATTTTCACAATAAAGGTTTTTAAAACAAAACACGGTAGTAGTATTTTCATTTGTAAAGTTTTTACTTTTAGTGACTGTTTTCGAATCAGTAAAAGGCAAGTGAAATAAAGCAGTCCAATTACATGACGGATAAAAGGTATAATATGTAGGAACGCAGTAAAGATAAATGGTCAAGGGCAGTTGTGTTTTTCATGTCTGCAACATAAAGTGATCGATAAGAATCTGATAATCAGGCGTATCGGCGACTAAGACAGCAGGCCGAATCTCTTTTACTCAACGGCTCCGTCATGGAAGGAAGAAACGCCCTTTTTCTCGAAAAAGGAATATATTTTACTTGCAAGACAGTTGTAAATTTTCCGGGAAAGTACATTAGCCTGGAATATTATAACATATGTTTGAAAAAAAAATATTGTTCGAAAATAATAAAAAGCGTAATTTTTAGGTCATATGGCCAAGCTTTTCATCATTAAATTAACAAAAGTAAAATGAACCAATGAAAAGTTTTATTAACAAGTCACATGACCTGTTATGCTTACGTTACGCGCTGCGCGCCGCGCCTCGGATCACTTCCGGGTGCGCTAACGCGGCGTGTCATAAAACGCATTACGCGACAACGTAGGTCAAGAATATAGTCTAAATGTCTCCACCAACCAGCGTTCAGAACACAACCCCTTTCAGCAGTCCAAAAAGTTCTGTTAAATGACAACAGAGGGGACAGGCAACAAGAACGATCAGTCAAAGAGGGGAGGGCAAGTTCTTCTCTTCCGGGTCATGTTGGGGCGCTACCGGAACTGATCGAATTGGTAGTCTACAGTGTTTCTGGATGTTTCAGACTAAAGCTGGCGTCAGCATGAGACCACTACCATCTCGTAGCTCCGTCGTGGCCATTCCACGAGCAATCATGGCAGCCGCTCCCCACCAGAAGCCTGCGGGAGTCGGAGGCCCCCAAGACTTTTGTAGAATCTTCACGGCTGAGGGGACGCTTTTCGAGAATGGGACCCAAGCCCTAGCAGACAAGCGTCCGAGTTCCAAGGTGTCCCAGGGCCATTTTAGTGGACCAGGCCCAAAACCGAAGAGCCGGCCGCCATTTTGAGAGTCCTGTGGCAGCCGCCTATCGCTGCACCGCAAGAGCGGGCGCATCTCAACTACATGGTGAGCGAGACGCTGTAGTCGCAAGAGCGGGCGGAAAACAGCTGAATGGCGGAAGAGGCACAGTGTAGCAAAAGCGGGCGGAATGGCAACTAAAATGATAAAGGGGCGCCCCACTACAGCTTGTCTTCAGGTCAAACGGATTGTGGGACAAGGTCCAGAATTGAAGAGTCATCAAAAGGCAAAAAGTTCCGCCGGACCCCGGGAGCCGGCCGCCTATGTCGGGGGCGATCTCAGGCTACACCAGTGCTATAAGACTTGGGGAGGGTGTCGGAGCCAAGCGTCTTCTCCGAGTCCATGGCCATCACACCGCCCCTCAGGGGCCTCCGTCAAGCTGTTTAGGAAGGTAACATATCACATTGTTTTCTAATGCAGTCAGGTCCACAAACGACACTCACTTACTTTGAGAATAGTGAAGCTGCAGTAGGTGGAAATAAGCTTCAGACAGTGTTACAAGCGCTGCTCAGAACTCTTAACTATGGCACCCAACATCCAGAACTTATGCTATTTGAGAATGGTAGTGACATCGAAGCATCTCAGGGACCAAAACCATTAACGTACTTTCACGTATGAAAATCTTACTTGGGGAGGGGGCAGGAGCGAAGCGCCCCCTCCCAGTCAGCGCCACCACACCGTATGTTGAAAATCTGAAGCCATCGTTCTACAAAGTCAACCAAACTTGGATTGAAAAATCTAGAAAAATGTACAAACTGAAAACCAGTTTTGGTCTGCATAGCATCAGTAACAACGCTTGAGTCAGCTTTGTGTCAAGCCGCCATTTTGATTCAACAAAGCACAGGCATTGAAAAAGGCTGAAATTCAGAACTCTAAACTATGGCACCCAACATCCAGGAGCTTGCTATCCGGATCTTGGAGCCTTGTGCTGTTTTCGATCTATTCACACATCGGTCCACTACTGACATCATCTTATAAACCAACGTTATGTAAATAGTTTTTTAATAAAATGTTTTACCCTGTTTCTTTGCTGGTGTGTTGTCTATATTTTTAATATTTGCATAGGGTTTGTCGTTATTTTGTGCGGGATGGGTGATGGAGCCGAGCTGTCTTGCAGCCCTCATGGTGTGGAGCTCAGTTCATCTCACTATTTTCGTATTTCTCAAGAAGGGTTGTTCCTAATATTTCTATTTTAGCGAGGTCAAAAAGAGATCCAATTAGTGGCCTACTGATTTTGCTCGATTACTTTTATTTTTTTACACGATTTTTCACTATCTGCAAAGAATAAACAGAGTATTGCGACTTTGTGCTTGTTTGTAAATAGAGAATGATCCAAAGAGAACCAATTCTAAAACAGTAAATGCTTGGACAACAATCAATCAAATGGAGAGACAAGGAGGCACGACGGATTACAACGGGGGTAAAGGCCTGCGTTAACTACCCTTCAGTATCTGCAAAGAGAGAGTACTACTAAGGCAAAAGAGGGGAGGGGGGGGGGGTAGCGTTCAAAGCACATCAGCGTGCATAAATACGAAAATGTTTTTATCTATCACGTACTTGACATTTTAAAGCTTTTCATATTTGCTATTAAAAAACCAATGAAATTCACAGAAAAAACCATAGGTTATAGTGGATATATAGTTAGGAATTTGCATTTACAAAACCTTGAAAATTCAATGAAAAAACCATAGGTTATAGGCCATATATAGTTAGGAATTAGCATTTACAAAACCTTATTTTACTCGCATAAAACCATTGAAATTCCATATATAGTTAGCTAACTATAAGCGCTAACTATATATCGCGCACACGCAATCCACTGCTGATGATGTCACATATTACATCATTCATGACATGGTCAGTGACATCACTGATGACATCTCAAATGACATCACTGATGACAACTCAAATGATATCAATGATGACATCTCAAATGACATCACTGATGACAACTCAAATGACATCACTGATGACATCTCATTTGTCATCACTGATCACATCACTCATGTGATAATACAATGAACCTCTTCAGACTCTAATATAACCTTACATACACTCAGTATAAACAGACACTCACAGACTGTCACTCATCCATGGAGTTACTCACACACCTAGTCAGTCATGCAAAGAATCAATCACACCTCCATTTCCTCAACTATACAGTTATACACATCTTACTTATTCAAACATATAATAACACATATTTACTCTCTTATATAATCCCTGATACAAGCTCACAGTGATCGATACAGCCACTCACACATTCACTGGCTCTTATGTTCAGTTATTTATATATCTCAACTCTCACATGTATTGTGTTTTACATACGTACTTACTTGCACATGTAGCAATGAGAAATCCATTCACTCACCAACACACCCATGCACAGTCAACCGCCCATATAGCTGTTTCCACATGCACTCTTGAACTCATACTCCTAGTGAATCAACTGCTTACACATCTATGCACAGAGTCACGCACCTCCCAGCCACCCACACACACACTCAGCCTCCCATTCAAATATTTGGGCAACCAATCAATAACCCATATGGCCACTCTTATAGCTACTGATCAACACATGCAGCAGCTTACACAACATCAAACATCCTGATGCACGAATTAAGACAGTTTAGTCACTAACCCATGTACTCAGTGAGACACATTTAATCACTCACTCATACAGTCAGTCATGCACCTACTAAATTCTTCATCCAGACACTTATACATCCACTCATTCTTCAATATGTGAAACATATTTAAACTTTACAGACACATACAATCACTGGATGTTGTGATCAGTGATGTCATCAGTGATGTCACTGACCATGTCATGAATGATGTAATATGTGACATCATCAGCAGTGGATTGCGTGTGCGCGATATATAGTTAGCGCTTATAGTTAGCTAACTATATATGGAATTTCAATGGTTTTATGCGAGTAAAATAAGGTTTTGTAAATGCTAATTCCTAACTATATATGGCCTATAACCTATGGTTTTTTCATTGAATTTTCAAGGTTTTGTAAATGCAAATTCCTAACTATATATCCACTATAACCTATGGTTTTTTCTGTGAATATATATATATATACATATATATATATATATTCGCTCCGTTCCTCGAACTTCCCCAAAGAAAATCCACACTCGCAGGGGACGTTACAGAGACTTTTTATCCTATCAAAGACCAGCAGCAACAGACGCGTTTTGGCGAGATGCCTATTTCGAAAAAAGCATCTTGCTGAAACGCGTCTGTTGCTGCTGCTGCTGCTGATTGGGGAAGTTTGAGGGACTGAGCGAAAATAAGTTTGCGGTGTCCACAATCCGCAAGTCTGCCCACGTTTGTCTTTGTGGAATTGGAGCGAATATATATATATATATATATTTTTTTTTTCACTTGCCAATAACTTTGGCACAATTTGACAAATCTTCTTGAAATTTACCACAAAAAGTGTCAAGTTGGATCTTGTGCTGCATGAAAAGTATCAGGGTGATCCATCAAGCGGGGGTGAGAAAGGGGATTTTAAAAAAGTGTGTTTCCCATGTTAATTCCCATAGAGTTTTTATATACACCTTGCTGCAGCTCCAACCGCTGGATGAAATTACACCAAATTTGGCAGAAAAGTAGATTTTGTACCGGATATCACACTTTTTGTTATTTGGTGTAAATCTGTTCAGTAGTTCTTAATAGATGTTAAAGGAAAATCAAATTTGTATATCTTGCTGGAGCCTAAGCATGATCTCATGGTGGGATATTATAGGTTGCCAATACTTTAACCAGGAAGTGTTGACAGCCATCTTGGAACCACTATACATAATAGCATCCCATTGAAATGCATTGTAGTGAATGGCATGTTTTGAGGGTCACAGAAAAGAGAGCATATAACAACATTTTAGTTACATATCAATCATTTGTGGATGCTACCTTCTTATTTTAGGAATTTTGGTGTATTATTAAGGTGATTTTGCCCTTCCGCTGGGATTTCACGAATCATGTTTGAGAGAAACTGTTTTCTCATGATTTTCTTATAGAGGTTATTGAAAGTACTCCAGAAAATAAAATGAGAGCATATTTAATCTAAATTCACAGCCATATGAAAATAAAGTCTGACAATCTCAGTAAATCATGTTCTCCCAACAGAAGCAGCTTGTCAGTTGATTCCCTTGTGTTCTACTGTAACCTCCCAGAGTTTTCTAAAGAACAACTAGGGTGCTTACAGTGTTACATATGACATAAGTATGGCATACCTGAAGCCATGTTGATTAAATCAAACTAGTAAAACTTAAACCATTTAATTCAGAAAGAAACAAAATGAGGGGGTCCACCTTGTCATAGAAATTATGGTTAGTGCTGCAGAAAGAAAGATGGGGACACATTTTAAGTAAATTGTAAAAAAAAAAGTGAGTTCTCAAATATCTTCCTCTTCTAATTCATTAAAACATTCTGAGATGCAGGCTGAAACTTACACTTTCATCACCAGCAGCAGACTCCGAGTTAACTCCCTGGTGATCAACAGCTTTACTACAGTGTTCTAATGAACAACTAGAGTGCACATATTCCGAATTTATGCCAAAAGTGTGGCACATCTGAACGCCATCTTGATGGAATCAAATTGGAAAACTGAAAGCATTTTCTACTGAGGATGCTGCAGTAAATTAGGAACTTAGGGAGCATCATAACAAATAAGTCTCGCAAGATGGCCACCAGAGAAAAAAAGAGTCCAAATATAACACAAATATTACCCAAATGTAGCCCATGTATAGCCCATGTATAGCCCAATGGCCGAAGTCTGCAAAACACTTACTTTCTTTTTTTTTGCAGTTTTATATAGCACCAATTTCACTTGAAGGTATTGGAGTGCTTTCCATGAACATCAGTTACATTACACAAGGAGACTTTCATTTTGGTTTTCGGCATAAGAAATTACATTAGTTTATTAAATTAAATGATCTGACCACAATCACTGGACCTGGTTCCCTAGTTGCAAAGTCGGCAGCTCTGGCCATAACATCACATCCTCTCCCTTAAGTGTAACATATAATCAAGTGATCAGCTGGACAAAAAAGCCATAAAAAAAGTAAATATTTAAAGTGCTTTTCCACTATTTGAGAACTCAAAAAAGATTCAGCTGTTTAGACCACTAACCATACTTTCTATGGGCATAAGACCCGCTCATGGAGAAGCAGCCGCGGCCGGTAGTGGGAGTACCTGCCGGGCAGTGACGTGGGGAGGGGTAGGGGCCGGGTGGGGGTAGTAATATATGGATTACTTACCTTATCAGGTAAGTAAACATATAAATAAATAAAATTAATTTTGTTACGCGCACTGCTTCGCATTTGGTAATGCAGTGCGTGCAACAACATTGGTTTTATTTACTTACCTGTTAAGGTCCGTAATCCATACATTACTACTCCCCACCCTGCCCCTCCCCCTCCCCACGTCACCGCCCGCCAGGTACTCCCACTACCGGCCACGGCTGTGGAGAAGGATGCAGAGGCAACAAGTTGACGATCCTAGGCAGGCAGAAGAGGCAGTGGCAGAAAAATAGACCATGGAGGGCAGAGGAAAGGGGGGCAAGGGCAGCAAATCACCCATGCAGCACAGGCTAGAAAGGCTGAGGCAATATAAAAGATGACTGAGGGCAGAAGGAAGAGGCAGTGGCAGTACAGCCATACATGCAAACAGACATTATTCAGGCAAGAGGCTCCTGATGTTATTAATCACAAATGTGCATTATGTTATCTGTCCCTTGCTTAAAATCTCCTCTTTTTCAATGTAAGTCAATGGGAAAAATCAATTCCCCAGGTTTATTTTTCAAAATGTTACCAATTAAGGTACATTGGATCACGTAGGGAGATGGGCAGGGGCACCAATTGACATCGCTGGGCTTGCAGCAGCACAATACACCACACAGGGCAAGAGGGATATCAGTGCCGCACCATGGACACATGGAAAGCAATAGGGAGGGGAGAGGGCCATGTACATTGACTACAGAGAGCAGAGGGGGAAGAAACAAGGGCAGAAAACTGACCATGCTGGATAGAAAGGATGGACAGTTGCTGCACCAATACCCACAACCTGGAGAGGAGCCAAGATCATACCTATTTTCAAAAAGGGTCTAAGACCTAACCCAGCTAATTACCACCCGATTAGCCTCATAGATACTGACCAACATATATAGTTTGCATCAGATTTTGGACAAAATGTTATCCTGGGTGGAGGACAGCAAGATTCTATCCAAATTTCAGGAAATGTTTAGTTGCAAACCAAGTATGATAGATCAAGTTTTTAGATTCCAGCTACTAAGATGGAATATGGTGGACTTGTTGACCTGAAGACCGCTTTTGATTTGGTCCCTACAGTAACACTCTGGAGTATTCTAAGAGATGTTGGATGACCACCACCCTTACTGTACATCATAGTCTGCCTCCACACAGATAACTACACACAAATTAGATTGGGTACTAATGAGGAAACAAGCGACTGATTATTGGTCAACAAAGTTGTCAGACAAGGCTGTGTCCTTGCCCCTACCCTATTATAGCTATTCATAAATGGATGTGTAGATTTGTTTGGGGGGCTGTGATTATCCTGTACTAGGTGGTTTTAAAACTCCATCCTTATTGTTTGCTGACAACACCCTATTGACATCAAAAACTCCAATCAAGACCCTTCTCGCCAGGATTAATCTTTTTTGTATTAATCATGGCTTGGTCGTGAATGCAAATAAAACAAAATGTAAGACAATTAATCCCCATTGGCAAATAATAGGGTCTAGTGGAGGGAGTAAACTTGGGTAGGGGACTGGATTTGAATGACCTAGGTGTCCGTCAATACGTCTTTCAAGTAGCAATACTTGGGTTAAGCCTATCTTGTATTAGCTGTGGATTTGGTTAATCGATGAGTTAGAACCCTATGGAACTGAACTGAAAGACATCCTGAGCACCTGGGGTTCAGTTTCACTTCCCTGGCTGAAATATGTTAGACATACTTTTTAACCTGGGCTTGCCAGATCTGTGAAAATATCCCTTATTCATCACTAACTCTACCATGAAAGTTGTGAAACTGACCTTTGGGAAAATGAAAAAGAAAAAATAATCTGATTATTGCACCATCGTAGATTGACTGTACAGTTCTTAGAAATTAAGGGTACACCAGCATTTGAGAGGCTCCTTGATGAAATAGAACCTCCTTTTTCTATGCTGGGGACTTCACCACTGCCAACCCACACCAGAAAAATGGAGGCAACACAGAGGTATGCTCCTTCTGCCCTGTGTGTAGGGAGGCAACACATGGTGTATATTCGTTTCTATTGTGAAATACCTATACAGCCCATTAGAATTAAGATTTTGACGCAGCTGGCACCTTATTCTGATTCAACCTGCAGGCTGTTCTATTCTCTATGGGATCTCTGATATGTACATAATTGATGATTGCACTTTATTCCCCATATATTTCCTACAATCTTTTAATCGCTATGGTCTTTTTTCTGATGCTAGTGATTTAAATTTACAGAATACCATTGCACTACATTGTCTATTCTTGTTCATAATTACATTATTCTTATACTGTATTTTATGCTTGAGTTTAATGTATAAATCCCATAAATGCGTGTTTAGAATTTTTTTGGGCTACAGTCCTTGTGACCATGTAGCTGTCTTGTAAACTGAATGAACCATGTCATGTTTTAACAATATGCTGCTTTATTGTCCTTGACCAAAATAAAGTATTTCAAATACTGAATACTGAAAGACCAATTTAATGTCACATGCTAATGGAACTACATAACAATTAGATATATCCTAATCTACATGAGTTATTCTTTACATGGACTCGGCTCAACAAAAAAAAAGACAAAAAGCCAATCTGAACTATCTTCCTTTGGTCCCGATGCAACAAAATGAAAAAGTGACCTAACATTGAGCTACCCAAACTACTATTTGGAGGACATGATTATTGGCCACTAAGAAAAAAAAAATGATAACAACAATATTTATTGTTGAGATTCGATCAGTTATCGACAACATTCTTGCTTCTAGAGTCTCAGAGGCCTCTTGAATTCTGGCTTGATTTTTCTCAGATATGGCAAACCTGTCTCTGATTTCTGTGGTTTAGGAGTCAAACATATCTTTGTGAGGCAGGGCTGCTTTTCACTACCTTCCTTGTCCTAGAAGGGATTGTTATAGCAGAGGGATGATTATCCTGCAACCCCCACTCCATGAAATTATCATCACTGTCACTGTCCTGTTATCTGTTACTGGTCCCAAAGTCCAAAATTGGTGCCTCAGCACCTTGTCTGTTGGGCTCAATAATGATTACACTTCCCCCTTGTAGATTTATTTATTTTTATCAAGAGTGGGGAAAGGAGGTTTTATTGTGTGGGGCTTTTTTAAACTGTGCCTTGGCCTGAACCTTGAAAAAGATTCTTAGTGAGGGGGTTATCTTGACTTTTTTTATTAGGTAGACTGGAGGTTAATGGATTTTTTACAGGGGATGGGGCTGGTGTAGGGAAGGCTATGGTATTAAGTAATGCCTGCTGTACTTGACCCTCCTCTACTTCTACCTCTTTGTCTACACTCAGTTTTCTACAAGGTAGGGCCCAGAGAGAGTGGAACGGCTTCCACTGGACTAATATTTTTATTCCATAGAGTACATATGTTTGGTTGACTCATTCCAGCAAGTAACCACTCCCTTACTTGTGCTTCTTGCACCAACCTTTCTTTAGACAGTTTATTCTTTGCAGCCACGGAGAAATCAGTGGAGGGGCCAGATTCCTAGCCCCCAAACGCTTACCCCCTCTTGGGCTGTATTGAATCCAAGTCACTGCCGCAGACCTGGACATGCCGACCACTGTTTAGTGCCCCAGACCTTGTTCAGACCGGCTATGGGGCACCCAGCAGGATCTGACCCTGCTCAGGATGCCCTGGAAGGAAATCTGTGATGCAATGCGCCTGCCGAGGCAAATCCCTGCAGCTGCCCACTGCCAATCCCCTTGCCAAGAAGCGTGAAGGTGTGATGTAAGCACTGGACCCAGCCGGCATCTAAGGGGGGCAAGAACACCAAAGCCGTCCAAACCCCAACCGCACTGCTGCAGGCACTCGGAATGGCAGAAAACAAAAGGGAAAAAACTGAAAAAAGAAGTGTAAAATGCACCGGCAGAGACCAGCAGAAGGAATCCGCAAACCAATCCTCAAATGCAGCACTGAAGGAAGACTGCGAAGCTCGCAAGTGGTAAGTCTAACTGGACGCCGTGGGCCATATTATCAAGAACAGGTGATAAAATTATCGCTGCTTTATCATCAGGAAACTGCCGCTAAAGCCGCGATAATGGGCTTGATAATATGTGAATTCCCATAGCAACCCAGGTTCTGGTGTTAACCTGGGCTGCTATGGGGATTCACAAGAGCATATTATCAAGCCCATTATCACCGCTTTAGCTGGAGTTTCCCGCCAATAAAGCAGCAATAATTTAATTGCCTGTTCTTGATAATATGCCCCCATGTTTCCCCGGGAAGAATGCCAGATAGAATCTCCATAATAGAATCCTCTTTAGAGGTTCTGAAGAAGGTTGTGGAGGTTAACCAGGCTCAAATCCAAATGTAAAAAAAATGGGGAAAGAGTATGCTTCATGAAATAGAGTTGCTGGAAAACAACACCATACATACTAACATTAGAGTGCTCAATATCTCAGAAGTCTTTGAAGGGGATAACATCAAAGGCTTTTCCCTAATTTTCCTCAAGGAATTTATCCCTTCTATTGACATTGTTGAGCTTCAGGGAGACATTCAGAGGATTCATGGAGCCCCATTCTTAAAAAATGTTAAAAGGAAGAATCCAAGAAAAATCCTGATTAATTTCAAGTCTTACATTTAAAAAAAACAAATTCTGTCTGAGACCCTAAAAGCTGGTAGCTTTACGAAAGGGGAGTGGTTCTTTCGGGTTCGCTTTGATATCTCTAAGATTAAACATGACTGACAGTGGGAACTGGGAAAAGTTATTCTAGAGTCAAAATCATTCGGAGGTGCCACTCATGTTCGATTCCCAGCCTTACTGAAAGTCATATGGAATAACAAGATATATAACTTTATATATAACCAAGGAGGCAGGAATTTTTATTGAACAGATTAGGGTGCAGCAAAAGATTTAAGGGTAAAATGCCGGAGGAAGCCGAGGGCTCAATTGGGTAACAGTAGAACATACCCATTTTAGTTTAAGGGTGTTCCCGGGAAGGGGGATGGGTCCAGTTTCACTTATTCAGATAGTTAGTTCAAAAATTCACTTGGTGCATTGCAGTTGGGAGAAAGTTTAAAAAAAGAAAAAAGTCTCCAGTCATAGGAATTTAGATTCAGGGGTTGGAGGTTTGAATTACGTGGTAGGATGCTTTTGATAAAGCTATGTCTAGCATGACGGGCCCTTTGGATTGTGTCTCTCCTAACATTATAACTTGGAATGTAGCTAGCAGAAGGAGGAGAATTCTGCAATATTTGAAACAGGCTAATTATGATACTATAATGTTACAAGAAACACATTTAATGCAGGATGAATTCAAGGCTATCCTGGCTAAACAGGAATGGATAGCAGAGTCAATCCACATCAATCAATCATGCTGTGCAAAGGGAGTGACCTTAGGTATAAAAATCTATTACAGCTACTTTGGGAGAGTACAAGGTAGATAATGGAAGGCATTGGATCATTGCTAATATTAAAATATGGAACGTATGGTGTGTCCTAGCAAGGTACCATGGGCAAAATAGTGGAGAGACCGTGCCTTTGAGCTCCCTATACAATCAGCTTTTGGAGATCGGAGTTCCAATAATTCTGGCAGGTGATTTTAATTTATTACTAAATCCCAGCCTTAATAACTCCACTAAAGGGAAATACATTAGCTCATCAAACATGAGAAGGTTTATTAAGACAATGATGAAAGATATAGGACTAATAGACATATGGAGTGCCCAAACCATAGCGGTACGGGGTAACTAAAATTTCACTTTCCATAATAGAAGGCATGGTCATGCTTCTAGGATTGATTTCTTCTTGGTTGATTCTAGATGGGCTAATAGAGTTAAGAAGGTGGAACATATCCCTGAACACCAGTCAGACCATTCAGCAGTTCATATAGAGGTACGACTAGGAAAGGGCTTAGCCCCTAGTAGGTGGACATTTGATGGAACTCTATTACTGGATCCAGCAGTAATTGCCCAGCTGAAAAAGCAACATGCAGGTTTTTTTTTTAAAGTAAATAATTCTCTCTGACCTGAGTCCATTAATATGGGATGCTTGCAAGTCCAGTAGACAGAGAGACCATTTGCACGACGGCGGAGGAGAACACCCGGAAAACGCGAAGAGATTTGCCAAATTAAAAAGATAATCCCTTCTTGAAGGCAGCAGAGAATCTGTGCTCATCTGAAACGAGAGCAGGCACCCTAAAGAAAGTATGGGAGGTCAGAAATAAACGTGAAAGAAATACCGGGATGTGCAAGGTTAGACCGTCCTCTGCATAAGAACCGCCTGCCAACCATTCCAGGCAGTTGTTTTATCTACTCACACCAACGGAGCAGCGGATTATAATTGACCCTCTCCTACCAAGAAAAAGTTTGTTTTAAGAAAGAAATTGGGAAATTCCAGATGGTTAGATATCGCCAATTTCTAAAAAAAAGCGACTAACCCACCAACAATACACATTTAAGTGATTTTAAATAACATACTGTCCTGAAGAAGGTGACGACATAATATCACCGAAACGCCGCGTCGACAATATCTGTTTGTGTGATAAATTTGTTGTACAGTAAAGTGTACCTTGTTTTTAACTATATTTTGTTTAATGCCAGATCATGTGTTTTTAACATATCAAAATCTTTTTTATGAATAAATGTATGTATATGCTCCGCGAGGCAGTTTGAACAGAGAACAATTTATAATAAATAATAAATCTTCTTTTACATAAATCACAGCTTCAAGTGTTTACATCTTCATAATATTAAGTCTGTTAGAATGTTGACCACCAAGGGGTAGTGAAATAGATTGTAAATGCAGGGATCCCATTACAACTTTGTCTGTTAGAATGTTGACCACTAAGGGGTAGTGAAACAGATTGTAAATTCAGTGATCCCATTACAACTTTGTGATACGTGGTTGGCTCACTCTAAGCGCCCTCTGTAAATTCTCAGAGACAAAAGTCTCGTCTTTACTAGATTTGATGAAAAGGGAACTTGTATTGTTTCTTGATGATTAACCCCCTCCCTTTTCACTAAGGGTTTCTCCTTCCCAATTTAAGGATGCTTGCAAGTCCTGCATTAAGGTGAGGGTTACAAGACTTGCAGCAAAAAAACATAAGGAGAGCAGAGGGAAGATATAAGAATTGAAAGTTGAAAGTTGATACACTGAGGGCCCTCGGAAAGAGGGACTTGTACCAAGAGGATTAGGACTGGGATAAGAATGATAACGAAATTAACTGTGCTGGGCAAAAAAGAGGGAGGCCAGTAAGTTAGCTCACCATGAATATGGGAAGGGGTGTGGGAAGCTTCTTGCTTGGAAGTCAAAAACTGATATCAAGAGCAACACTATTAAAGAAATAGCATCTAAGGAAACTGGTATGTGTAGTTCTGAGAGCACTGAAATTTTAAGAGTTTCCTTAAAGAGCTGTACACGGATGATCTCTCAGTCTCTGAGATATAGTTAAAAGATTATATTAACGGGGTAGCTCTTCCTCTGCTTAATAATGTTCTAGCACAGTCGCTTTATCAGGAAATAACTTTAGAGGAGGTTAATGCAGCAGTTAAAAAACTCAAAAGAGGTACCAGTGCAGGGCTGGAAGGTATAGCAAAGGTATTTTATAAAGTACTCTCTGAAGAACTCTCGCCTAATTTGGGGATGTTGTGGAGCGATTTATTCTATGAGAACCTGCTGGGTCCAAAGTCATGGGACGAAGCTGCGATCAGTCTAATATTGAAAACAGAAAAGGACCCTAAAAACAGTGAGTCGTACAGGCCAATCTCAAACTGTGATTATACAATCTATGCACAAAATTTAGCAGTGAGATTGGAGCGAGTAATCTGTTCCCTGATCCACAAAGATCAGACGGGCTTTACCAGGACCCAACAGCTCCATGAATTATTGCACAATTTGATAGGTTCAATTTGATCTGCCAATCTTGCAAAATCTCCCTCTGTCCATTCTCATATTTGACACAGCAAAAGCTTTCGACAGACTAAGCTAGCTCTTTTTGATAACAAATGATCCACAAATTTGGTTTGGGTGAGCAATTTGCTAATGCCATTAGTGCCATATATAAGACGCCTACGTCTAGGATATTAGTTAAGGGGTCCCTCACTAGGTCAATCAAGAATGAGCGGGGAACAAGACAGGGGTGTCCATTATCTCCTCTACCCTTTGATACATATATCAAACCCCTAGCATGTAAAATCAGGGCAAATGAAAACATCCTGCCGTTCTAGGAGAACGGGTAAGTGAAAAAAGGGATACTATATGCCGACGACTTGATGGTCTTACAAAAGACCTTGCCCGCTCCACCCGTATTCTCGAGCAAAGTTGAGCAGACTTCGGGGAAGTTTCTAGATACCAAATTGGCCAACAAAAAAATTAGATCATGCCATGGAATATCCAACTAATTAATCTCCTCCAAAACCAAGAGATAAGGTATCTTGGGATACAGGTTACACAGGATCATGCTAAGATGGCCACCGCTCAAGCAGGATAAAAAAAGGGAGACAGGGGATTTACTAAGGTCTTGGAGTTCTCTTCTGGTTTCAATGATAGGTCGATCCAATCTGGTGAAAATTTCAATCTTACCAAAATGTACCTTTATCTTTAACATGATACCACTACCTTTTGAATTGAAAGCCATAAAAGCATTGCAAAGAGAAATTATAAGCTTTATTTGATCTTGTAAGGGAGTGAGTGTTGCCTGGAATAAACTTCGAAGATCAGACATCAGAGGGTGGTATTGCAGGTCCCAATTTCTGCCTATACTGCTGGGCTTTCCAGTTAAAAAAAAATAAGACCACTTTTGTTTAACATAGCTTGTTTTACTCCTTATTTACAAGCTCTGACACAAAAATTTACCTTTTTAAATTTGGCCACCCCAAATTTTTCAAAAGGGTCAAACTAAACATTTTAAGAGACGCTAGTGAGATTTGATATATGACCAGAAGAATCTTGCGGTTACCCTATTATAGCATTGGTGCGCCCATTTGGAACTCTCCAGGTACCCCATATGCCTGCAGTACAAAATGCC
This sequence comes from Lissotriton vulgaris, assembly GCF_964263255.1. NCBI lineage: Eukaryota > Metazoa > Chordata > Amphibia > Caudata > Salamandridae > Lissotriton > Lissotriton vulgaris. The sequence goes on from NC_141695.1 coordinate 413,325,526, forward strand.
TGTCCCACTAATCAAAGCGGGTATAAACAAATGAGTGCAATTATTGCAGGGCAATAAAATATTCCCTTGGGAGACCTTAAATATTCTTACAAATCAACATTTATCCAAGTTCTAGTTTCATGAACTATCCAGCTGGGCCCATGGTTTAGGTAAAGATGGTGAAGGAAATGAAGAGTGCAGAAATATTCCACAGGGGGCCCTGGACCAACTTAATGAAGTTTCCAGGTGGTACGGGATGCTGTTAAGGGGTGAGGACGTGATTCTAGTACCACCAGAGGAGACCAGGAGGATCAACCTGCCGACAATCGACTTTACACACCTATGGCAAGTATCAATGTTCTTGCTATGACCAGTTGTCAAAGCTGCTCCACTTAGAAGAAATGCTATTTTACAGTCCATAGAGCGTATTGGACTCCAAAAGGTTTATCAAAGCTGGGAGGTGGAGAACTCAAGCTCTGTCCAAAGTGTTCAGCAGGTGTCCACATCAGGTCTTATGGCAAGAGATTGGTAAGCCTATTTCAGAGATTTTGGGGAAGGAAATCGATGTAAGTCTGGCTTTGGTCATTTTTGGGGTCTTGTCGGGTGGGGAGGCACGTTTTAAGCTCATAAAACAACATGTTCAATTGCTATTTGTAATTATGGTATTGACAAGAAGGGAAATCTGCTTAAAATGGGTATCCCCTTTACCACCAGACTATTTGGGTTGGGTTAAGTCTGTTAACAGAGTAAACAGCTATATTGATCCGGTGTTTAAGAAAAAAGAGCAAGAATATGGGTGGCCTGGGAGAAGTGGGTAAATAAAATCTATTAAAAATCATTAGACTTCATTATCAATGGTCCAATGATTAAGAAAAAAGTAAAACCTTGCCAGTGAGGACGTGTTACCCCCGGTTCACAGAAAAAGCCTCAGTTCGGCACGTCTTTAAGAGGTCGGTTTCTGAATGAGATATGGAGTCGGTTGGAGGCCCTTGCCTACCTCGAGTGATCAAGCCCCTCTTTCCTCCTCCCTCCAAGACACAATCAGAGGTCATAACTCCTAATAAAGTTACTTCTTTATGAATGAGGACAAAAAGAGCAATATTTATCGTCTTTCATTCTATTCGGCCTTCATATATAGCACCATCTTACTACAAATAGTAAGGAAGCCCAAAAAATAGACTGCATATATAAAGTTTCAGAATAACTAATTGCCATTTATTGCTCACATGATCAAGTGAACCAATAACCAAATGCACAGCAAATAGAATAGATAAAAATAAAACATCGCATCAAATCTGATTTTCAGTCTTTAGTTATAGGTAGTATTGCCAGAGATAGAAATTCCTTTGACCCTAAAACTTTCTTGACCTACAGCATTTTCTGCATTTTGAGATGATGCACATTTTTTATGCAAAATAATAAATCGTTGTCTCTTTCTCCAAAACAGACTTCACATACCTACTCCAAATATTAAAGGAAAGGTGCCTCACTCCCTTCAACCGGGTTGTTTAAATGTGTTTATATCAAAAAGAATTTTAGGTAAGACCGAGTTAAGAGAACAATAACAAATAAATAACGAATATCGATAAGGTAAAGAAGGTTATATGTGGTAAATCCGGATAAAAATTAACTTTCATCTACCGACCTTTGAACCCAGTCTGGATAATTGATATTAAATTCTGGTAAATGAAGTTGTTTATGAACAGAATAATCCCTGTTTTTTGTAGGATGCATAAAATCCGGTCGCACGTAGGCCATATGGCATAAATAAATTAGCAATTTTTAGAAAATTAAATAGGGAACAAATTAAGAAAAACGTTTGAATATACCGAATTATAGTTACCGCTATAGACACCTTCTAATGCTACATAGTAATATGTTACGCCGATCTCTAGATGACAGTATTTAATGTGTGTTTTACCGTTCAAATTGTCTGTTAAACGTTTTAGAAATATCATGAACTATCGACAATATGAGATATAAATGTTTTCCAACCTCTTTTGCTAACAGTTCGCTCAAAAATACAAGTCTGGCTATAAAGATTTTTATCAAACAAATGATATTTTGTTTAGAAACATTTGATGTATATAATTAACAAAGATGCAATGCACTGTAATTTTGATGTCAACTAAAACATTGTTTTATTTTGTTTAGAAAAGTGGCTGAATATTCATTTGTCCTGATGAAGACAAAAGATATTGTCGAAACGCTTTGACAGATACAGCCCATTCCTCCATAATCAGGGATAATTTAACTGTGATGAATTCTTGTGATTTGCTAAAGAAGGATTACACTAAGAATCATTAGCTTTTATTGTGTATATCAGGTATACAGATCTATATGTATTTATTCATTTTTTAATATCGGAATTAAAAACTATTTTTTGATATCATTACAGTCCATTGCGCTAATTTCTCGATTTATGTTTGTATAATGTGTTTTTAAAAGCCAGTTCTTGTTTTGTGAGTCTGCCTGGGCATATACCTTTGCACAAAAATTGTTCTCCCTGACCCAGGAGCCATATCCTAACCAGGGGGTCCTTGATACCTACATAGCATTTTTTATGGGGTGCAAGGATAAAAGGGGTCCCCAAAATGTGTTTTTCCACCAATGCATTTTTCATACAATGTTTTATTTGACATAGCTCAAAAATGTCTGCTTGGATTTACATGAAATGTGGCAGGATTATATATTATGGTGCTCAAATGATACTTTTTGGATAATGTATTTCAGTAGGGTAAGTACATTTTAGGTTATAAGGCATTTAAACTTGGTGATATCTGTATGCCCACAGACACAACATACAAGGAATGTCACTCACTTAAGACAAACACACCAAATATCAGAAACAGGAGAGGAACGCTTCTCAAAAACCAGGCAAAACATATTTGAGCAGCATTCTACTATTTTTTTAAGCTCATCTAATTATTATAAAAGATAATGATTCAATTATTTGTTTATAAGTGAGTCAGATAAATAAGTCACTTAAGCCCTGCATCTAAATGTACAAAGGCCTTGAACTGTTTGGTCAGTTTCACTCTGCATGACGTAACAAGCAATGCCAAATGATTACAATTGGAAATATCGTTTACACTGTAGATAGATGAAAACACTGCTGGGTATTTTGTTAATGCAAAAAAGTAAAATGATCAACGTAAATAACTCTATATTTAAATTGTAATCATTGTCCAAGAAACATCTTGCTGCAAAACTGTTAGCATTCACGTCAAACTGTAGGTTTCTTTCAGTTCCCAGATGTACCTTACCTGTTTGAGATCATCGTATGTAAGTAAAAGGAAATTATTTTGGCCACATATTTTCATCCATCCATTGACGTGATCGAACCAGGAGCCATAAGGAACTAAATTAAAAAAGAAAAAACACGAACAAGTGGTGCTGCTTTTTCTATGTAACATAAAATGTTGTGGACTGAAGAGAAGCACGTAAGGGTGATTTATTTTATTTTGAACATCCATTTTTCTATATTACTGAAGTTTCCTATAGTTGCTGTCATCAGCACTACAAATCATGGGTGCTTTGGGGGGGATGCTCTTTTATTCGTTCTAACTGGCAACATATTAGGGATGAAGTGTTTACATTTCATCTTATTTAAATGTTTCCGAGAGCTAACCTAGGAAAAACATATCAGCAGACTACCAAGCTCTAGAACATGATTCCAATTATGCTGCACAAGCCAATATGTTTTGTCTTCTGGTTATTTTGCAGGTTTAAAGCATGAACTTGGCCCAAAAATATTGAGCACTTTACATGAGCACCATATTACATCATACAATGTCAAATCCATTTGGTAGTTAGGCCACATCTCCTTCTCCATTGTAAATATCCTTCTTCACAATGTATAATCATTCCTTTGGTAGCATAATACTGTCTTCTCTAAGATGGTATTCTGCACTCAATCCATTGACCTTGATCTACTTCAAATGTAATCCCTCTGCCTTTCCTTCCTCTTTCTCCTATTGATTCATTATTTACTGTCTTTCCTTTCCTTTAGTCTATTACCCATGTAACCAGAATATCTTGAATCTCTCTTTTCACTTTAATTTTCTCCATATTTCCATTCTAGGTTTCCTAGTGTGGGCGTTGGTCTCTTTTCTATCCCTGTGTGCCTCCATTACTGTTAGGATTGAAGTAAACATACACCTTATCAGTGTTCCACAACACCATTTATATATCTGATTGGTCTAGGTGGGATTTGCTTGTAGTCATGTGCACTCTCACCTCTGTGTCTGGTCCTCTATTTGTGGTCATGCATGGTCTCATTTTACAATGCCCCCAAACCTGCTTCAGCCTAATTTTGCCTTTATGGTGATTATTTTGCAGCACCATCAGTGTTTTTGTACCTTGTTAATCCACTTATACATTTGTAACACATTGGTACACCAAGATGTTTTCCACCACAAGATAAAATGAACATGGTAGCCCCATTACATTCAATGAATGAATGAATGCAAACGGCAAGTTATATTTTAATCAAATTACCTGCTGCAAAAGAATCTCATCCTCATAAAAACTAGCTCCAGGATACTTTTTAAAGTTATTTTTTCACGGGCCTCTTAAAAATCTTGGTTGGGATATGCAGGACAAAAGGAAGAAGTACTAGTTGAAATATCTTTTTGAAGTTAAACATATTTTTATTACTATTACAATATGTTAGACCTATCAGCTTTAGGATGGTGTTCCCCAAGCGTTTTTACTTCACCCCTTCTATTTTTGCTGATCTTGTTTTTGCTGGCCTTATGACTCTGTACACTGTACCACTGCTATATAGTGCTACAGTGCAGGTCCTTGCGCTCTCTCCATAACACATAGTTAAATTGGCTCAATCGCAATTGCAGCATTTAATTTATTTATAAGTCCATAGTAGAGTGCTATCACATGTACCCAGGACCTGTAATTTAAATTCTATTATTGGGTCTGCAGCACTGATTGAACCAAGTATTCAAGTACCCTTCATAATCTTATCCAAGGACTGTTATTGCAGCCTGGATGCGCAGTTTTAAACTTCCAGTTTGACCTGGCAAGATAGACCCTTGCCAATGTCAAACTTTCCTTTTTAATACATATATGGCTCCCCTAAGGTAGGCCCTGCACAGCCCAGAGGGCAGGGTGCACTGTATTTTAAATGTTGGACATGTACCATTCAGTTTTACACATCCTGGTATTGAAAAAGGAGCTACCTTTTACTACTACCCAAGCTAAATCTCTCATTGTATGTAGTAGGTTGGAATGCTGCAATGTCCGATTACTTGGAGCTCCTGACTATTTGATCAACAGACTGCATAGAGTCTAAGTGGCAGCCGCTAAACTTCCTTTAAACAGACCCGGTAGATCGTCTGCAACCAAATAACTGATTGATTTGCATTGGCTTCCACTGAGTCAGAGGATCATCTTTAAAGTGATGTGTAGTGTGTTTAAGGCGCTACATGGCAAGTGTCCTGTGTCTTCACAACATTGACTGAAAGGATAAACTCCTGGGATATATATTCACTTGAGTTCTACAAATCTCATTTGAATAAATACATTTTTTAAGATAAGACGAATTGCCACCCACTCTAAGGTCATCAACGGAATTGTTGCAATGCAGGAAAACTTTAAAGACCCGGCATTTCTCTAAGTAAATCTGCCCCTCATTCATTTGTATTCCTTCTTTTATGTTAGCAGTCCTGTGCCTACATATAAGCTTATAGCACCAGGATACCAGTTTGGTGAAAATATGTGCATTAAAAATGCTATAAATTAAATACATCAAAAACTCCCTAATTTGGTTTTCACTACCACAAGGCCTGCCTTATTTATAGAGTTTATATAGCGCAAACTTGACCCAAATCGGGTATCAGGGTGCTTACATAGCACCAGTTGCAATACATGAGAACACATTCATTTTTGTTAGGCACAGGAGATTAAGTGATTTGCCCAGAATCACAGGATGTTCAGCATCATTGCAGAGACTCGAACCCAGTTCCCCAGATTTGAGGTCGACCACCCTAGCCATTAGGCCACCTCCTCTCCCCTAAGAGAACATTGGAGTAATATTATTACTTTTAATAAACAGTGAATTGTAACGGGGAGTAAGTAGACAGGTCGAGTTGGGTGTCTGAAGATTAAGCATGTAATTAAAAGCTCTCTTTAATGCAAAATCAGGATTTTTATTCACAATTCTGAAAATGGTACTTTTAGAAAGAAGACAAGTTTTTGTCCCAATCATCTGGTGCCTGCTGCTTGTATCTGGGTCACATGTATTTGGCAGATGGTCTTTGTATTTTGCTCGCAGATGGTAAGACAAAGGGAAGCTAGATGATGGTAGTATGGTCCACTCTGAATTAACGAGGAGGAAGACCTGTCACCTACCACATTTGCCCATCACAAAGTCCATGCATGGGTACTCTCACAAAGGGTTTGCCACTAGCTTATTGTGACCCCATACAATTTAGATTCAGAAAAGGGGGTGGTGATGAACAGAGTGTCTGAATTAAGCAGACCACTCTTACCCAGTCCAAAGATCAGGGCTTGATCCATCTCCATTTTTTAGCTCACTGCACCATCCCAGCTCAGAACCTGGCTATATGCAAATTAGTCTGCTTAATTCAGACACTCTGTTCATCACCACCCCCTTTTCTTAATCGTTTTTGGCCACTATAGGTGTGGCAGGGTATACTCAGACATGAGTCCCTTTCTCGAAGAAGGCTGAAATGCCAGAAACCGGTCCCCGGTAGCTTGTCTCCTTTCTGGTGAAGAATTGGCTTGGTAGTTTAGTCTGCCCTGTTCCCATGATGCACTGGGCCAGGGACAGACTGATTTGCATATAGCCAGGTTCTGAGCTGGGATGGTGGAGTGAGATAAATAACAGTGATGGATCAAGCCCTGATCTTTGGACTGGGTAAGAGTGGTCTGCTTAATTCAGACACTCTGTTCATCACCACCCCCTTTTCTGAATCGTTTTTGGCCACTATAGGTGTGGCAGGGTATACTCAGACATGAGTCCCTTTCTCACTGCACCATCAGGATTCAAGCAAGCCGGGCCGAAGAAGGCTGAAATGCCAGAAACCGGTCCCCGGTAGCTTGTCTCCTTTCTAGTGAAGTATTGGCTTGGTAGTTTAGTCTGCCCTGTTCCCATGATGCACTGGGCCAGGGACAGACTGATTTGCATATAGCCAGGTTCTGAGCTGGGATGGTGCAGTGAGATAAATAACGGTGATGGATCAAGCCCTGATCTTTGGACTGGGTAAGAGTGGTCTGCTTAATTCAGACACTCTGTTCATCACCACCCCCTTTTCTGACCCATACAATTTAGGGCAGGGCAGGGAAGCAGGAAATTCCAAGCACCTCTAGGGGTGGAATCATCTGGAAGCTTCTTCTACTTCAAAGTGGGCACCCCATAAATATTGGACCTCAGATTCCAACTCTTCAGTACACTTCTGGACTAGTGGTCTCCGCCAAGAAGAAGGACTGCCAGGCTGCGGATAGGACTGCAACTCTACTAGATTGCTTCTCTGAAAGACTGCTGCCCTGCTGAAGCTTACCTGCTGCACTGCTGCCTGGGTGAGAAGTAATGGACCCGCAACTCTGAACCCAAGACCTTAGAGTGACTCCAAGGGTTATTGGACTGGCCTCCAGATCAGAAGCTTCAGGGAGGTAACAAGCTTTCAACAAAATTGAACCCAGCACTTGAACTCAGCCTTCTGGAAAGCCTACCCTGGTAAAGGGTGCCACCTCAGTCCTTGACTCTTGGCCTAAAGGTGCTCTGCCAGCCCATTGATGGGCACAGCAGAACCAATGCATCGCCTTTGATGAACAATCCCAAGCTGAACAAATACTCTGCCTCTGTTACAGAGATTATCTCCACTTTGTATCACCCGTGCAGTCCACAGCCTCATTAGAACTGCCTCTATGCAATGCATCCCTAAAGCAGGACCTTGCATCACTGACTCACAGTCCCTTGGAAACAAAACTGGACATTACCTTTACAACCTGGACCTCACATCACCTCGGCTGTGCAATGCATCCTTGACGTGGGACACTGCAAATCAGGATTTAAGGCACTCTTGTTTAGCAGGCCTAACTGGGTCCCTGTAGCCAGCCCTCACTCCATTGCAGTCTGGCTGAACTTGTGACTTTGTTTTGGACTAGCGCAACCAGACAACCAGAGTTGTACTTTTTGGTGCTATTTTCACCCCTTACCAGCATCCTGTTCTTCTGAATTGATGTTGTCATTTTGGTCTTAAATTATTTATTAAAGTTTACTCTAGTTTTCTAAATTGGTGTGGGATTTTTCTTCTTCTGTTTTTTTCACTTTATTACTGTTTGAAGTGCTGCATAAATAGTTTACACGATGCCTCCAAGTTAGACCTGCTTCTCTATGCCAAGCTACCAGAGGGTTGAGCCCAGGTTAATTTAGGGTTGCTTTTGACTTCACCCTGACAAGGATTGCTATTTCTGCATGATCAGGGTTTCACCCCCTCTACTATTAACCCAATTTCCTACACAATGCATATATAGATTAAAAATATAAACCAAATTAGAATGTGTACAGGAAAGCAAATATTTACCCATGCCAATTAGATAAGCAGATCAATTTTTCAAGAGAGAAGTGATAAAATTATTCTCTACTGCATGAAGTCTATAAAGGAAAAGTGATTATAACTGCTGATATGTTGGCTTGATATCTAATACAGATTCTATTATCTGGTCTGTAAAAGCTGTAGAAATAAAGTTTGAGTCACCATGGAAAAAAGTGTATGCCAATCATATACATGTTGACTTTAATGTTTAGACTTTGCCCACTAAGCGATGATGAACGTTTCTCCTGAATACTATATCTAAGAAGCTCCATTAGCTTAACACTGTCTCACAGGGTACAAGTCAGAATATTGATACAATTATATATTTTGTTGCTATCTAAAGAGACCGATTAATTAATTGATTATCTACTTTACTTACTAAAAGTTAGTGCCACGGTCTGTTCCATTGTACCTATTATAATTTATTAAATTCCAGAAGACCTTCATCATGAAAGCTGAACATAGAACAATATTCAATGGGATCAGCATGTGTTACATAAGAACTTAAAAATTAGTGGGGGTATCAAGCATTTATTGAGGGTGAAGAGGGTAATTGTGATGATGAGTCCAAGAGGTTAAAGTCTTTCAAGTCAGAGACTGACTGGCCCATTGAACCATTTTTTGGTTGGCAATATACGTGGTGCAGGGCAGCCTCTATGTTCACTCCAGCATATCTTTTATAATGGCAAAACTATGGAAATCAAATTAATATTATGTATTTTGGACTGCTTCTTTTATGGAGTAGGCAGACTAGTGGTCAGTGTGTGAATCGACCTTAAGTGTAAATTTGCTTATCATGATAGTAAATAGTGTTAAAGCGCGCACTGATGAGTATAGGTCAGAGGCTGATCAATGGCAAATGGTTTTACGATTAGTGCTAGGAAAAAGGGACTTTTAACAAGGGACAGAGTGAGCCAGAGATGATAATAAAGTAATGTGTGTTTCAACTTCTGCCAGTGGTGAGTGAAATGTTGGTTATGTGGTTTGAGGAAGAGAGTAGGGTGGTAAAATCAAAGATTAGATCGGGCTTCTTGAAATGAGATTACATTCTCAATGACAGCACATTGAAGGGTTGTAGGTAAGGTATCTAGGAAAAGTTCAGATGTGTATTAAGGGTGGGCTGAATATTTTGTTCTGCCCGTGGAATTGGCAGAAGTTTGGCGACTCTCCTTTACTCCTGTTGTGGGGAGTACTGGACAAATTCCGCCAATCGTCACATGGTGGAATTGCTTCTTGCACGCAACTCCAGAACAGTTAGTTGGAAAGTGAGATATGGCATCCAATAGCGAAATTTTCAGCTAGGAAGACATCTGGTGAGATTCTTCTAACACAGGCAGTCACAACCATTCACAGTCAGAAGGCTGTAATTCGAGTAGAAAATTGACTTAAGCAGCAGAAAAATGAACTTGCGTAGCTGCAGTCACTGGAGCGCCCTGTGGTGCCAATCACACTGATTTGTTAGTGCGTAACGCACTGCCAGTGCAAGCAGGTGTGAGATGCCTATTTCCGCCTACTGATGGAACTCTGTGGTATCATGCAGAGTTTTTATGTGACTGCATGGAATTCTGCAGGGTCAATTTTTCACGAGTTCAGAACACCCCTAATGTGTATACGAAGATGCTGACTGGTTAGAGGAAGCCATGTGGTTGAGAAAGTCTGGATTAAGGTTGTTGAAGGATTGTTATCAGAAATTAACACAAATGTTAAGGTGGAAGTGATATAAAGACCAAATGTGATTTATTTAAGATGTTTTTCTTTTTAGCAAAGCCTATTGTTATCTTTTCTCTGTGTAAGTGGTATACATAAAGAATGTTTGATCAGTTGGAAAGCATCAGTGGTGGCATTATTACTGTCATGTATAAAGTCTGTGTTATAATGTGAATGAAGTTCAAAGTGGTCATTAGGGAAGTGGTGCCTGGTGAAATACAGGAAAGTAGATGCTATTTTCACTGACATTCAATTAGCAACTGATTTTAGATACAAAGAGGCAAGTGGAAAACAGAGTTTACTGTGGAGTGAAAGGGTGAAATGGTGAGGGCAAGACAACGGTGACTGGGAGTAATCTGGATATTAGCTCTTGAGAGTAACGCAGGAGTTGGGATGGTGAGGGGTGGAAAGGTAGAAATAGCTTTGATAGTAGGAAAAAGTGGTTGGGGAGATGGAATAGAAAAGGATGAGGAAGGCATTTCATGTGTGGATCATAATTTTAGGACGCAAAAAACTATGATATATGAATCGAAGTAGTAGGTAATGTTTGGTTAGGCTGCAATGCCCTTGTAGGAAAGGGGATGTGAAAGCATGGGTGTTTGATGTGTAAGATGTGAGTTTATCTCTGAGCAGGAAGAGGAGCGCAATCTTATGGGATATGTGTGAAGGGGATCAGGATGCACCAACAGTGAGACATATTTGGCAGACAAGTACTGCTGCCTTGATGTCTCTGGGCTAACACTTCACATGTAGTTATGTTAGTGTCACACTCAATTGATGCAGTTGTGCCTTTTTGGTGTACTGAGATTAAGGGAATAGTGGTGGGCCAAGGCTTAAGGCAATGAATGACCCAGACTCGACTTTTCACTGCTCTTCCAAACTATTGGCATGGGGTGAAGTATAACAAAAGTGATGAGGGGTGCATAAGCGTAGCACGTTCTAGCTTTTCATCAGTTACAATGGGGTATTTGGGCAAAGATGACTGAAAAAGTCGGATCACAAAGGTCATCAAACATAAACCACAGTAAGAAAGAAGGGGCAAAGAAGCAAGGGTGCTTGAAAAGCATATAAAGCAATGTGGGGTAGGAATACATGTATCTTCTTCAAACAAATCCTGTCAAAAATATTCACAACGAAGTTCCTCATCAGTAGCGTGTTGCAAGTGGTAATAGAAAGCCAGCAAAAGAAAAAGTAGTAAAGCGATCTTTTAGTTAGTGCTTTTCTCATTCTTATTTGAATCTAGGAGTGGAGCAAAAATAAATGTTCTTTTTAACAAAAACAAAAAAATCATCCAAGGTTTTATATCTCTTAGAATTCACTATTGGATTATATTTTGCAGGATGGGGAGTCTTATGTTGCTATGCAGACTCATAAATCCCATTGGGTAGTTCATAAATAGTGGAAATATCATCGTTTCCTATCGTGAGTAAGCTCCAGCTAGACAATTGGTAGTTCTTACATGGGTCATGCACAACTTTGGAAGGGGGCGACCACTCGGTCCCCCCGAACGTATGGTTGGGTGCCTCGATCCTCCCGGGAAACCATTTTGGGCGGGGGGGCGTGTCTCGGCTGGTATGCCCGAAGCGGCGTAGCCGGGGCGCACCTTTTCCCGCCCAGGAGGGGTTGTCCTAGACACCTACACCGATGACCACGCCCAGTAGGCGTACCGGAGGAGGGTACACGCCCTCCCGCAGAAGAATAAATTGAGCGTGAATCCGAAGAAGCGTCCTCTTGTTCCTGCGCTCTAAAGGCTGCACCCACTCGTTGCTCGTCAATCAATCAATCAATAAATCACAGACATTTATATAGCGCACTACTTACCCGGAGGGTCTCAAGTGCTAGGGGGGGGGGGAGTGCTGCTACTGCTCGAATAGCCAGGTCTTGAGCATCTTCCTGAAGGAGAGGTGGTCTTGGGTCAAGTGCAGGTCGGTCGGGAGGGAGTTCCAGGTCTTGGCGGCCAGGTAGGAGAAGGACCTTCCTCCTGTTGTCGTTCTTCGGATGCGGGGGACGGCGGCGAGGGCGTGGCTGGCTGATCGGAGATGTCGTTTGGGAGCGTAGAAGTTGATGCGGTTGTTGACGTAGCTCGGGCCTTGATCGTGTAGGGCTTTGTGTGCGTGGGTGAGGAGGCGGAAGGTGATTCTTTTGTTGACGGGGAGCCAATGCAGGTCTCTCAGATGTCCGGAGATGTGGCTGTGTCGTGGGATGTCGAGGATGAGTCTGGCTGAGGCGTTCTGGATCCGCTGGAGTCTCTTGTGGAGCTTGGCGGTGGTTCTGGCGTAGAGGGCGTTGCCGTAGTCCAGTCGGCTGGTGACGAGGGCCTGGGTGACCGTCTTCCTGGTCTCGGTGGGGATCCACTGGAAGATCTTCCGTAGCATGCGCAGGATGTTGAAGCATGACGAGGAGATGGCGTTGACTTGTCTGGTCATGGTGAGGGAGGAGTCCAAGATGAAGCCCAGGTTGCGTGCGTGGTCTGTCGGTTTGGGTCCGCTGCCCGGGCGGGGGGCCACCAGGAGTCGTCCCAGGTGGAGGGCGAGGAACCCAGGATGAGGACTTCCGTCTTGTCTGAGTTCAGTTTCAGGCGGCTGGTCGTCATCCACTCGGCTACGTCTTTCATCCCTTCGTGCAGGTTGGCTCTGGCGGCGGCGGGGTCGTTGGTCAGGGAGAGGATCAGCTGGGTGTCGTCAGCGTAGGAGATGATGTTGAGGTTGTGTTGGCGTGCAATGGCCGCGAGGGGGCTCATGTAGACGTTGAAGAGGGTGGGGCTCAGCGAGGATCCTTGAGGGATGCCGCAGATGACTTCGGTGGCCTCTGACTTGTACGGTGGTAGACGGACTCTCTGTATTCTTCCGTCGAGGAAGGAGATGATCCATTCCAGTGCCTTCTCCTGGATTCCGACGTTGCTGAGGCGCTGCACTAGGGTGCGGTGGAAGACAGTGTCGAATGCCGCGGAGAGGTCTAGGAGGATGAGGGCCGCTGTTTCTCCGTTGTCCATCAGGGCTCGGATGTCATCGGTGGCGGCGATGAGGGCGGTCTCGGTGCTGTGGTTGGCTCAGAAGCCAGACTGTGAGGGGTCGAGGGATCCATTCGTCTCGAGGAAGGCGGCCAGCTGCTTGTTGACGGTCTTCTCAATGACTTTGGCTGGGAACGGGAGGAGCGAGATGGGGCGGTAATTCTTGAGTTCGGTGGGGGCTGCTGTAGGTTACTTTAGTAGGGCGCTGAGTTCGGCGTGCTTCCAGCTCTCCGGGAAGGTGGCGGTGTCAAAGGAGGTGTTGATGATGTCCCGCTCGTGAGCCCTCGACGGAACAAGCAGCAATTTTGACCCACCCACCAGCCCCTTATGGCAATGTTTGTTTTGTAATAAAGTTGCTGAGTTAGGCCCCTTTTTGCCTTTGTAGAAAAGTAAAGGAATGTTTAGATTGAGGATGTGAATTCTGTCTGTAGGTACTGTTTTTCTTTTTAGGAGTAAACAGTCGTGATACAATTAGGCATGCTGAATTTTTCCTTCCTTAGTAGGTGAACAACTGTCGTATTTATTTTTTGGTCGGGCGGTAAGGTCATGATCGGTGAGCAGTAATTTCAAGGTCCCTAGAGGGGGGCGCCACCCAGAATGGATGGGAGTGCCCGGGGGAGGCGGCCATTGGCCCCTCCCACGGGGAGGCGGCACCCACTAAGGATGGGTCGCCTAAGGGGAGACGGCCATAGGGGAGGAGGTGGCTATATGCCCCTCCTACTAATTTCCCGGGGGCCGGATATCCGCGACGGCGGATAGAGAGTGTGGGGATGGGGGGAGTCGAAATGTAATAAATGTAAAATTGTACATGATTATGAAACTTTTATTTAACGTTTTAAATTTTGTTTCATATTTTAATAAATACGGCCAGGAGGGTGACTCCCTCCCGCCTTCCAAAAGTTCAAGCCTGCGTCCGACTTCCCATCCTTGGGGATTGTGTTGAGAGGGGGTGACGGGCATCCCGGCCATATAAACAAGTGCTTTTAACACCTCAATGGCACTCTATACCGGATAAGCCATGATATCTGGACGCAAATGAGGTACAGGTGAAAAGTGGGTGAGATTACTTTAGAGCCCCCAAAAAGTACATTTGTGCTCTTACCCCACAAATAAGATCAAGAATATGTATACCGATGTCGCCCATCTATCTTTGCACAATAAAACACTGTAATCACGAGAGATGAAATAGTTAGACTAGTCAATTTGTTGCGGAACCTAGAACTAATTGTAATACAACTTCTGTGAGTGGATTGCCATTGAAATTTTTCAGTAGAAAACGATGGTGAAAAGTCAACCACTCTATCATGACGCATAAATCCAATATGGCGGATTTTTCAAATTGGCTGCCCATTATTTGAGATATAGGGTATAATTGTTTATATGCCCATGTGTGGTATCATCTTAAATGTTTTTAGGGATGGGAAAGTCAAAAATAACATCAAAACTTGTTTCTGATGACCATATCAAATAATCGCGTAATATGTCAGATAGACAAAGTTTGTATTATTTTTTCGTTGACTTATATGACAAAGTGTTAAGGAACGTAAATATTACAATTAATTTTTGAAATAAAAAGTTTGCTATTGTTTGTGTTTTGTTTTGTAACTTTGTTGTTATTGTTTGTTTTTTTGTTAATCAAAAATGTTTCATTTATGTGTTACAGGTTCTTGTGAGTTGCTGTGAGATATAGTGAAAATGGACGTAGAAAACTGTTTCATTTGTGATGTGGTGTTTCAATGATGACGATGTATCTGTATTCACTGAAAGAGGAGTGGCTGGAATTCAAAAAACATGCAAGGAGAGAAAAATATCTAGGTTTCACGTTTGCGTTGAGCAGAAAGTTCACAAGAAATGTAGAACGTGTTTTGTTAACTTGAAAACTGTGTTCCAGGAGAAAGAATCAGATCCCACAACTTCTCGTGTTCTACGGTCGTGTGAACCCCCATTTGTTTTTAGAATTTTTTTTTTCTGTGGTACTGAGTTAAGTTTACACTTCAGGGAGAGAAAAAAATGTGTACTTTAATGCACAAACAGTTGAATTCAAATCATCAGTTTTACAAAAATGCAACAAACGCAATTATGAATGGGCAGACAAAGTTAAGAGACGTATCCAAAATGTATCTGATTTACATGCTGTAGATGCATGCTACCACAAACAGTGTTACGTCAATTTTTATACTGGAAAATTCATTCCGGGGCAGTTCACTGATAACCCTCCAATATCTTCAAGTCAACCAGAGGACTCAGTTCGCCAGAAAACTTTTCTTCAAGTAGGTAAATACATGGAGGAAAATGATGAAGAACAAACTACTGTTAAAGAACTTGTTAATTAAATGCAAGAATTACTGCCAGAAGATAACGAACCATACAGTTCAAAGTGTATGAAACAAAAACTCGGAGAACATTTTAAAGATGACATTTTCAAAGGAACAGTTGCAGGGACTGCTGATGTTGTTACTTTTAAAAGTACAGCTGCTCATATATTGCAAGCGTACCAAAGTCATAGCCATGAAGATGTTGAAGTGGATCAAAACAATCTCCTTATGGCAGCTGCTGAAATAATAAGAAATGGTATTAAAGACATCCCTGTAGAACCAGAAATATATCCACCCATTGAAAACCTGAGTAGTGTTAACTATAATGTGAGCTATATTCCTGATTCGTTAAGGCTCCTATTATCAGTTTTTGTTACTGATAAAACCAACAGAGAGAGAAAAGAGGCTTCTATAGGACAGGCAATTATGCAAGCTGTGCGCCCACGAGTCTTAGTTGCACGGTTGCAGTTAGGGCTGGCAGTTCAATTACATGACAACACAAGCTCGAGACTCCATAAAGTTGCTACAAAAATCAGGCAGCTTCAAAGAAAGTGCTGCCGTATTCCAAACTTCACAAAAATCAACATAAGAAATTGAAAATGCTGGTCTTAATGCTATTATATTGTTGTATAGAGGAATAACAGGAGACAGCACACTACATGATATGAGACTTCGAACTTTCAACACAATCAACAATACATGTGAAACCAGAAGTCTTGCCTCCTTCAGAGGATGCCTGCACATTTCATTCGCTCAGAGTTTATCATCAGGTGCAGCAGTGTATGTCTATTCATATGGATCCAATACCGTGGGGATTTGAAGTGAAAGATGGAAGATTGGCACCCATTAAAATGAGTCAAGCATCAGCACCAGATCATTTATTAAAATTTGTGAAATGGGACTGTATCAAGAGTCAATGTGCGGCTCTGCAATGTATATGCAAAAGACAGGGAATAGTGTGCACAGATGCGTGCATGGATTGTCGAGGAATAAGCTGTTGTAATTCCATGGAAGTGGACATGGACGATGATTGAAATCATACTATTCCTATACTAAGGAGTGCTGTTTGAATTTATCTCTTTAACAATTTTCATTTGTCAGTTTCATATTGAGAAGTGCTATATTATCTAGCTGAAATTTGTCTATCCTTTTCAAATGTTGTTAAAAAAATTTAAATAAAAAATAATGTCAAAACTATGTTTGACATATTAACATATAATTATCGTTGTTTATTGTATTAATCCCAATTTGATATTATGGTCATCAGAAACAATTTTTGATGTTATTTTTTACTTTTCCGTCCCTAAAAACATATAAAATGATACCACACATGGGCATATAAACAGTTATATCTCAAATAATGGGCAGCCATTTTGAAAAATCCGCCATATTTGATTAACACGTCATGATAGAGTGGTAGACTTTTCACCATTGTTTTCTACGGAAAATTTTCAATAAGTATCCACTCACAGAAATTGTATTGTAATTAGTTCTAGGTAAGCCCATTTTATGAACTAATTTGACTAGACTAAGTCCTGGAGTTGGTACCTACTGGTACCATGCAAAAGAGATCCATTAAATTCAGTTAAACGCATTATCAAGGTGCTAGCAGAATAAAAATAGGAAAAATAAAATTGAGGCAGCCATATACTAAACATGCTGCCTATTGTAAAAGAAAACAGAACATTGGAGAGTAGCCAGAAGTTCTAAATAGATCTGAATCTTCTGTATAAGTTGTCAATATCTTACCATTAACCATATATATTCGTGAAGATGGAGAAGGAGAGAGGACATGGTGTAATCTGCTTGGTGCACTTCGCTGAGCTGATTCGACTAAAATAGACTTGAAAGGGACCTTTGAAATAGGAGTCGCTGAGGAATATGATTCATAATGTACCGAACTGAAAATGAATCACTAATTCTTACGGAGACTGGTCTGGTTGAGATTATGTTTGTTGCCAATTGCATAAAGGCAAAGCTCTGCTATCTCTTTTCTTGCTTAGCACATTGGAATGTTTGCTATCCTCCCTGCAGGTGCCATCGTAGGTGACAGTATGTTTTGCCATGCATTTTTTCCAAAACAACTGAAACAAGCAAGCCTGAAAATAAAGACTACTTATAAACATGCATCAGATCCTTACCTTCCCCTTTCAGGAAGGTCTCAAAAAACTGTTCAAATGTCCCAGGGTCTTTGTGGAAAATGGTCATTTTGGAAAAGTAGTAGAGAGAGACTAGGACATCTTTTGGGTCTCTCACAGTGTAAATAACCTAAACATGAGACACAATAACAGAGTTATGAGGACAAAAGTAACACCAATATCTTAAAAGCATAGCAATTTACATGTCAGACTTTCCCATTAGAAGTAAAATATATTGCACTTTTGCATTCTCTCTTGTTTCAAAATAGGGTTCAACAATAGTTTATTTGAATTCTTTGCAGTGGTAGGCCCTGGGCTCCAACATCCTGCTGCACAAATGATGTTTTTTTTTTTTATTCACATGGATTCTCTATACCATGGGTACTCACAAACTTTCTTTCGGGGGCCAAATTTACAGTGTGGTTTGTGTCCGAAGGCCGCACCGGTGGGGGCGGGGTCAGTGGGGAAGGGGGCGGGGCTAGAGCAAAAAAAACTGTGACCATGAGGTTGATCACAGGTCCCTGCAGCGGATGCCTTCGTCCACTGAGCCACCAGACCCTGCAAACACACATCTCTCTCTGTCTCTCTCTCTCTCTCTCTCTCTCTCTCTCTCTCTCTCTCTCTCTCTCTCTCTCTCTCTTTCTCTCTCTCTCTCTCTCTTCCTCCCTCTCTTTCTCCCTCTTCCTCCCTCTCTCTCCCTCCCTCTCTCTCCTTCCCTCTACCTCCATCCTTCTGTTGCCCTCTCTCTCCTTCCCTCTCCCTCATTTCCTCTGTCTCCCTCTCTATCTGTTTCCTTCTCCCTTACTCTATTTCCCTTTCACTCACTCTATTGCCCTCTCCCTCACTCCATTTCCCTCTCCCTAACTCTATTTCCCTTTCCCTCACTCTATTTCCCTCTCCCTCACTCTTTTTTCCCTCTCTCTCCTTCCCTTTCCCTGCTTCCCTCTGTCTCCCTCTTTCTCCTTCCCTCTCCCTCATTCACTCTGCCTCCCTCTCTTTCCTTCCCTCTCCCTCACTTTGAGGTCTCCCTCACTCTGAGGTCTCCCTAACTCTGAGGTCTCCCTCACTCTGAGGTCTCCCTCTCTCTCCTTCCCTCTCCCTCACTCTGAATTCTCCCTCTCTCTCCTTCCCTCCCCCTCACTCTGAGCTCTCCTTCTCTCTGAGGTCTCCTTCTCTCTCCTTCCCTCTCCCTCACTCTGAGGTCTCCCTCTCTCTCCTTCCCTCTCCCTCACTCTGAAGTCTCCCTCTCTCTCATTCCCTCCCCCTCACTCTGAGGTCTCCCTCTCTCTGAGGTCTCCCTCTCTCTCCTTCTGTCTCCCTTGCTCTGTCTCCCTCGCTCTCCCTCCCTCCCTCACTCTCCCTCTCTCCCTCGCTCTCCCTCCCTCTCCCTCCCTCTCTCTCGCTCTCCCTCGCTCCCTTGCTTGCCCTCCCTCCCTCGCTCTCTCTCCCTCGCTCTCCCTCCCTCGCTCTCCCTCCCTCCCTTGCTCTCCCTCCCTCCCTTGCTTTCCCTCCCTCCCGCTCTCCCTCGCTTGCTCTCCCTCCCTCCCTCGCTCCCCCTCACTTGCTTTCCCTCCCTCCCTCTCTCTCCCTCCCTTCCTCTCCCTCCCTCGCTCTCCATCCTCACCCTGCCTGTGTGTGCCTGGGCTTTGACAGCTTCCAGGTGCACACACATAGCCGCACCCAAGCATTTCACAGGTCTTTAAAAGACCATTGGCATGTTAATGAGACTTTGTTCACCTCTCAGCCCCCCTGCAGCCCCACTCTGACTATGGCGGGAATCACCCGGCCCCCACAAAGGAGCAGAGTCTGAGTCGCGCTCTGGTTGAAGACATCTTAATAAAAAAAAGAAAACTCGGGTACAATGTCTGCAAGGTCCACGGGCCGCCAGGTCAGGGTTGCAGGGCCGCCACCGGCTCGCGGGCCGTACTATGAGTATCCCTGCCCTGTACCATCAAATTGCAATTGAATGACTTACCATACCGCAAGCATGAACTACCTCCATTCAGAGGTGGATCCTCCATTAAGGCGGAGGAGCATCGCTCCACTGCTCTCTCAGCAAACATAAGTTATTATCATTTTATTTTTCCATGCTGAGCCAAGTCAAGGGCAGGATGGGGCCAGGCTCTGCTGACAGGGGGGAGGAGTGATGGGCACTGCTGCAAGTGTGCATGACAGTTTGGCTGGCTGTCTTAGGACAGCAAAACTGTCATGCACACTTAGACTCCTCGAACCCAAGCTGTGCTGCACCGGAAACAACCTTTACAACAAAGTCGTAACATCGCACTACCTTTATATAGCAGTCATTACATCGCAACATCCTTTACATAGCATGTCACTACAACGCAGCCATTACATTGCAAGTCATTACAATGAATACCATTAAAATGCATAGTATCCTTACACTACCCAACACTTACTGAAGAAACCCACAGCAGACTCCTCTGAACTTAAGAACTACCACCCCATCTCACTCCTCCCATTCCCGGCCAAAGTCATTGAGAAAGCCATCAATAGTCAGCTCGCCGCCTTCCTCGAATACAACAATTCCCTCGACCCCTCACAGTCCGGCTTCCGAGCCAAACACAGCACCGAAACCGCCCTCATCGCTGCTACAGACATCCGAACGCTACTGGACAACGGAGAAACAGTTGCCTCATCCTACTTGACCTCTCCGCCGCCTTCGACACAGTCTGTCATAGCACCCTCATACAACGCCTCATCAACGTAGGAATACAAGGAAAAGCTTTGGACTGGATCATCTCGTTCCTCGCTGGAAGAACCCAGAGAGTCCGCCTCCCCCCATTCTAATCAGAGGCCACCGAAGTCATCTGCGGCGTACCACAAGGATCATCGCTCAATCCCACCCTCTTCAATGTTTACATGAGTCCCCTCGCATCCATCGCGCGTCAACACAACCTCAACATCGTCTCCTACGCAGACGACACCCAGCTGATCCTCTCCCTCACCAAAGACCCAAACACAGCTAAAACCAATCTACACGAAGGAATGAAAGAAGTAGCCGAATAGATAACGAACAGCCGTTTAAAACTAAACTCGGACACAACGGAAGTCCTCATCTTAGGATCATCCCCCTCTGCCTGGGACGACTCATGGTGGCCACCGGCCCTGAGTGCAGCACCCATACCTACAGATCACGCACGTAACCTGGGCTTCATCCTAGACTCCTCCCTCTCGATGACCAAACAAGTCAACGCCGTCTCATCTTCATGCTTCAATATCCTACGCATGCTCAAAAAAATCTTCCGCTGGATCCCCACCGAAACAAGAAAGACAATCAACCACGCACTGGTCACTAGCCAACTGGATTATGGAAATACCATTTACGCCGGAACCACAGCGAAACTACAGAAAAAACTCCAACGCATCCAAAACGCTTCAGCCAGACTCATACTGGACATCCCCCGTCAAGCTCACATCTCCGGTCACCTGAAAGACCTCCACTGGCTCCCCGTCAACAAGAGAATAACGTTCCGTCTCCTCACCCACGCACACAAGGCCCTCTACGACCTAGGACCCAAATGCCTCAACACACGACTGTCCTTCTACACACCCACCCGCCAGCTTCAATCATCAGATCAAGCCCTCGCCGCAGTTCCGCGCATCCATAGATCCACCATGGGAGGAAGATCCTTCTCCTACTTAGCGGCCAGGACCTGGAATTCTCTCCCCACTTACCTCCGCCGTACACAGAACCACCTCTCCTTCAGAAAGCAGCTAAAAACCTGGCTATTCGATAAGTAATGCACCCACCCTCCCCCAAGCGCCTTGAGACCCTCTGGGTGAGTAGTGCGCTATATAAATTCTTGAACTTGAACTTGAACTTACCCAACTGTTGTACTCACTGGAGTTAGGATAGTAAGTATTACCCCAATACTATCCAACACTTACCTTAAATGCGATGTAATGGTATGCATTGTAATGGTATGCGTTGTAAAGGTATAATGTGATGTAATGGAATGCATTGTAAAGTTAGTTTCTGAAAATGCGATGTAATGACGTGCAATGTAAAAGAATGCGTTGTAAAGGATTTACTGCATTGTAAAGGCATTTTGTTGTAAATGTATGCTTTGTAACGTCATACATTCCTGCTGCACAGCTGGGTGGAGACCAAGCAGAGGCTCTTAGGCCCAAACTGAGTGTTAAACCAGCCTGCTCACACCAACACAGTTCTGCTCTCATGCATTACCAGCATGAGAAAAGATTCATGATTGACATAGGGGATTTGGAACCTTGCATGGACGATCGAGAGTTGAGAGGAAAGGTGCAGATGAGCAGGTAAGTGCTTTTTAATTTATTTATTTATTATTTACCCCCCTAATCAGCCCCTGATATCTCCATTCCTCCATCATCTGGTGGCATACTGCATTCTTCAACCAAAGGCATGCCTCCAGTCTTTTCTTCACTTTTCCCCAGACCCAAGTTTGGCCCCTCAATGTTGGTTTATTGCAGACCTCATGCCACCAAGGCCCCTCGCAGCGGGATGCCTGGCTTTCACCTTGGGGATGCCCAGTAATGGGTTATCTCACAGGGGAATACCAGGACGGGTTCCCTAAGCAAGCGCTGGGACGCTTTCGGGCAGCCATGCGCTCTACAAATCAAATTTCATTTAATTTCATTTAATTTCATGTTCTTTAAGCCCTTTCTTACCATGCTTATCTCATGTTAGTGAAGCAATCTGTGAGGTCTTAGTGTTGCAAATACCAAAATTACTGAATTACTGACTGAAATTATGAGCACTGTTTGTTTGCCTTAAACAATATTTATTGAAAAGCTGACTGCATTCAATTGATAAACAGCTATGAAAAAAAAGCAAATGCTAAATCTAAAGAGCCGCCCAGTAGGAGGACGTGGTGTACACAATCAGCACTCTTATTTCCTGTAAAGCGGTAGGAGATCTATGGACTCCACATAGAATGATATAAACTTGCAGCCCCATTAATGGCACTCCGCCTCCGGAGCATGGTCCTTGGAAACCTAAGTGGCTGATGTGCTGCAGGGAGATCAAAGAGTGGCTACTAAAATGGAGATCAACAAGGACAGCAAACCACCTGAGAAATGTGCCTCATACATGCGCATTTTGTTATTGAACATAGAAGATAAAATACTTGCCAAACTTCTGGCCACATGTTTGATCCAGTTGGTCCATCCGGATCAGTTCAGCTTCATGCCAGGTAGGAGCACAGTGCTTAAACTAAGTTACTTACATGGTGTCTTGGGTCGAGCGGTGCTGATCTGAGAGGACGCAATTATACTATCTCTGTATGTACACATGGCGTTCAACAGGATAGGGTAATCCTTTATATACGTTTATATATGCAGTGTTGAAAAAGTTTGGATTCAGCCCTTATTTCCTGTCCTTGATTTGGATCCTGTATTCTGATCCACTTGCCCAGGTGGCAGTAAATGGGTGTACATTGGCTTTCTTTTTGCTGCGACAGGGCACCAGGCAGGCTTGACCTCTTTCTCGCTTGATCTTTGCCCTGGTTCTGGAGCCACTGGCAGCATTGGCGAGAACCAATGCTATGATTAGAGAACTGGGATGGACCCTGGAGTGGGAAGATAGAATTTCCCTTAACACAGATATAATTCTGCTGACACCGTCGACTCCCTGGAAAGAATCATACAGGTGCTTACTATAACCACAGATATTCAGGCTATTGGCACAAGTCACTAATATATATACTCAGAGGTAGGACTCTATTGTTGCTGAATACCTGGGAGGCCCAACCCAAGGGGTGATGGGTGGCTTCAAATATTTGGGGATTTTTATCACACGCGATTCTGGGGTTTTAAATCCCCGTAATCTGGAGCCATTCCTGTGTAGGCTGAGAGAGGATATCGGACACTGTAGAGCCCTACCTTTGTCTCTTTTGAGGAGGGAGGCCATCTTCAAGATGAGGCCCTACCCCAATTCATGTATGCACTCCTGAACACATGACATATCCAGTCCCAGTGACCTATATCCAGACCATCAAGGGTCAGGTGCGCTGCCGTCTCTGTGATGGGTGTTCACAGATGATAGTCCTGCATAAGATGACTTTGGAGTTGGTCTGAAGTAGGAATAGCCCATCCTGACATAAAAAAGTACTACTGGGTGGCACAGTGACAGCTGTAAACCACTGGGTCCATTCCCCTAGAGGGGAACTGGCATATAGGATGGATAGGGAGAACATGAGGCTGGGTGGCCATCTTAGAGCCCTTTATGGAGGTCCTGGGGCTACGCCTACCCTTAACCCTACTGCATACCACACTTCACTGCATGGGGTTTAGAGGCAAAATTACACACGCCACCCCCTTATTTATTTATAGAGTTTTATGTAGCCCGGACTAGACACGATGATGGTATCAGAGCGCTTTACAAAAGTTACATTATCAGAAAAGTTGCACGCTGGGCGTGGCTTTAGAGCCTTCGGAAATGGCCGCTGTTCTTGGGAGCTCCGCCGAGACGTGAGGGTGTGGAGCGCCTCCAGGACTTGTTTCTTAGGTCCGGACCAGAATTTTCTCCTTTCCGGACGTCGGAACCTGAGCTGCTTCTAATGCGGTGAAAATCTGCTCTCATGGTGAACACAGCGGCTTTATTTTCTTCAAATTGTTATTACCCCTTAGCGTAACGTCACAGCCGCCATTTTGTTTTCGGCGTTCCCGCGGACTTTCGCTCTTTTCTGTGTGCGATGATTCTTTCTCTCAGGAATTTTTTTTCTCTTCATTGACTTTTAATATTGGGTACTTTTGACCTTTATATCACCACGTTGACTCTTTTATTTTGCTCTCTGCTGATTGACAGATTTTTTTCGTCTTTACCTCACATTTTGAGATTCTCCTCATAATTTTCCTGACGGACCTCTTTTCATACGTCTTTTCATGGCAACGTCTCGAAATAACTCTGGTGGGTCTCTACAATCTAAACAAGCTGGTTTGGAAGACTTTAATCCGTTCAATGTTGTCCAAGAATCTGTGGACGAATCTTATATGGAATCTCCTGTGTCTAAAGGTTCCACATCTTCCTCTAGCTCTCGCACCAGCTCGAAGCAAACTGCTAAAGCACTCTCATCGTCAACAACTGTCTCTGGCAAAAGAGTGAAAGTTAACCCGCCTTCTCCCACTAATTCTTCTTCCTCAATATCGATGGAGCTCCTTCTTGAGGAGATTCGTGCCCTTAAGCCACATATGGAGGAGACGAATGCCCGCCTACAAAATTTGGAGTCCTCATGGTCCCTTACTGAACAATGAGTTGGTGATTTGGAAAATCGTATGGACTCAGTTCAAGGTCTTGCTACCCAGGTCCCTCTCATGTCTAAGGAGATATCTCACCTCAAACAGCAGATTGAGCAATTGGAAAACCGTAATAGAAGCAACAACCTACGTATTTATGGTTTGGTTGAAGGTCTTGAAGGTCCGAACCCAATATCCTTTTTTCAAACTTTCTTGCCAACTCTTTTGGGTCTTCATGATACTCCTCCTTTGAATATTCAACGTGCTCACCGTCTTGGTTCAATTTTTCCGTCAGCTATGACCTCTTCAAAACCCAGAGGTGTTATCCTTTATTTTCTGGAACACGCGGAATTACTCAAAGTTCTTCATGCTGCGAAACAACGTTGAAAATTGATTTGGAATGGTTCTACTCTCTTTTTTGCCCAAGACTACGCTAAAGTCACTGAAGATCGTCAAAAAAGATTTTTGGAGATGAGGCCTGTACTGTGCAGTTTGAATGCTAGATATGGCTTGTTCCACCCTTGCCTCTTCAGAGTGAATTATAATAATAAGACGACCACGTATGAAGACCCTGCTCTACTTCAGAAATTTTTGGACAATTGCAATGCAGAATCCATGGAAGTTCCCCGACCATGATGACTTATTTTTTCTTCTGTGAAAATTTCGTTGTGTTTTATCATAGTTTCTTTCTCTCTGTTTGTATTGTGTGGTGATTATTTGTAATATTCTTATTGATTTTTCTTGTCTTTCATTGCAGTATGTGTTTTAATGCTCATCTTGTTCTTTTTCCCTCATATTTCTCTCTTTTAGGTAAGCTGTATTGTGGTCCCTCACCAATTTGTACCCCATATGTCTTTCCTGGCAGTTGTTCTTCTCCTCACGATCCCGTTTTGGAGTCTCCTGTTTAGCGTTCCGTTTCCCTTATGTGGCTCCACCACCCCTGTTTTCTCCGTTTTCTTGTGGTATGTCTTTTGTTGCATTATTTTTCCTTCACATATTGTTCTCTCTTTGCTTCCTTCTATTATGTTCTATTTTCTCTCTGTGTATTTTCTTCCCTTTCGTCTATTTTTCTGTATTTTTCTTCTGTCTCTTTTCTTTCTTCCCTTTCTCTTCCTTTGATTTTCCTTCCTTCTCAATTTTCTGCCTTTGCAGTCTTTTCTAATTTTTCTCATCAGTTTCTTTTTTCCTGCATGTTCACTATCTTTTCTTATCTATTTTGCTTATAATGTTTCTATTTACTTTGGATAAGTTGTTATTATATACTCATGTTATTATTTCATTGTTCTTGCATCTTTGATATTGTTCATATTTTATTTTAAATGTCGATTAATATAATTTCTCGGAATGTTAGAGGTCTGGGGTCTCCTATTAAGAGACAACGTGTTCTTTCTCATTTAGCTCATTTGAAAGCAGATATAGCTGTGTTACAGGAAATTCATGTTAAAGATGTTGAAATCCCTAAATTGCGGCGCAATTGGGTAGGCCATGTTTTTGCTTCCCCTGGTTGAGGTAAACGTAATGGGGTTGCAGTTTTATGCCATAAACGTTTGAATGTTCAGCTTGTATCCCAAAATTCTGATACTGAGGGTCGGTGGGTGGTTGTGTCTTTATTGGTTGATAAAATACCTCTTACCATTTTCAATATTTATGCTCCCACCGCTCCTGATAAGTTGTTTTGGCCCCAAATTCTTTCCTCCTCCATGCAATATACAGACGATTATTTTATTCTTGGTGGGGATTGCAACATGATTATGGACAAGTTTCTTGACAGGAAATCTTCCTCACGTTTTTCTTCCTCTCAGGCTCACACTCAATTTACAAACACTATTTCCCAAAGAGCTCCAGTTGATTCCTGGAGGCTTTGTAATCCTACTTTACAAGAGTACACATTTTTCTCTCCCGTTCACTCCTCTCAATCTAGAATTGACTATCTTTTTATTTCTAAAGCTTTGACCCAACACATTACTCACTCAGACATTGGTTCTATTCTAATTTCCGACCATTCTCCTGTATCACTAGGTCTTGATTTACTCCCTCCTGTTAAAGGTACACGACGATGGAGATTTAGCAATTCTCTCCTTTTAGACCCATCCTTTACTGCTGCTTTCCCAGATTTTGCTTCCCGCTTTTTTACTGAGAATGAGTCTCCCCACACTTCTCCTCATTTAATTTGGGACACTTTTAAAGCTGCCTCTAGGGACTTCATTATTTCATATGTTGCCAAGAAGCATTGTCTTGCTTCCAAATCTATATCCTCTTTACCATCTCAAATTAAACATCTTGAACATTCTTATTTTTCATCCAAATATCCTTCTGTTCTAACTCAACTCATTACCGCGAAAATTTCATTTAATAAATTATCTACCAATTCTGCCAACTTGGTTTTACTTAAATCTAGTGCCAAATTGTATTCTTCGCAAAATAAAGCAGGTAATGTTTTTGCTAATTATCTTAAAGTTAAAAAAGAGCGCACGAAAATTGATTCAGTCCTGTCTTCTTCTAATGTATCTTTACATAACGATGAAGATATTTTGGAAGAATTTTCGAAGTTTTATCAAAATTTTTATACTCCTGAATCTCCTCCCCTGCCTTCTCTTATTGACTCTTACCTTTCATCCATTCCTCCCCCTTCAGTGTCAGATGTTGATTTTTCGCCCCTAGATAAGGATATTCTTCCTAAAGACATATTAGAGGCAATCCAAGTTCTTGAAAGAGGCAAGGCTCCTGGTCCGGACGGATTTTCGATCGAATTCTATTCTCATTTTTCTTCTTTCCTAATACCTAAATTACATCAGTTATTTTCTTCCTTTATTTCCTCTCAGAGATCTGAAGGCTCGTTTCAAGAAGCATTAATTTGTCTTCTTCCCAAAGATAATAAGGATCCCACTCTTTGCAAAAACTATCGGCCTATTTCTATAATTAATTTACATTATAAAATGTTTGCAAAAATGTTAGCTTTACGTTTAGATAAAATCCTTCCTCAACTCATTGGTCGAGAACAATGTGGATTCATAAAGGGTCGTCATCTCTCGGACAACACTCGCCTTTTCTTTAATGTTCTCAGTAAATCCCCTTCCTTTCCCCGCTCTTTGGCTGCTATTGCACTGGATGCTGAGAAAGCTTTCGATAGAGTCAACTGGTCTTTTATGCTATCTACTTTATCTTGGTTTGGTTTTGGTCCTAAATTCATTTCCTATATATAGTTATTGTATTCTTTTCCTAGATCCTTTATTTTTGCTAACAGTCTAGTTTCTTCTTCCTTCCCTCTTCTTCGAGGTGTTCGGCAGGGTTGTCCTATTTCGCCTCTTCTTTTTATTTTAGCGTTAGAACCCTTTTTATCCCGGATTAGATTAAACAATG
This sequence comes from Lissotriton vulgaris, assembly GCF_964263255.1. Lineage (NCBI taxonomy): Eukaryota > Metazoa > Chordata > Amphibia > Caudata > Salamandridae > Lissotriton > Lissotriton vulgaris. The sequence continues at coordinate 413,353,847 of NC_141695.1, forward strand.
ATATCTCTGGGTTTCCATACGGGGAAAATCAATTGAAGCTGTCTGCTTATGCGGATGATATTCTTTTATTTATTTCCCAACCTCAAACCTCTGTCCCAGCCTTTTTATCCGAAGTATCGTCCTATGCAGCTGTTTCAGGTTATAAGCTTAACGTTGATAAATGTGAAATTCTCCCTCTTAATAAATATTGTTTTCAGGCTGATTTTTTTATCTCATCTTTTCATTGGAACTCCTCTAAAATAAAGTACTTGGGTCTCTGGTTTACCCCTTCTATTAAAGACACCGTTGCCTTAAATATTAAAAATTTGCTGACTACTTTAACAGATTCCACTACTAGATGGCATCCTTTATTTCTCTCCTGGTGGGGTAGATTAGACTCCATTAAAATGATGTTGGTTCTGGTAATTTTATTTTTTCTTTCTAATCTTCCCATTATTCTTCCTAAATCTTGGTATAAATCCATTTACTCTATTCTTTCAAAATTCTTATGGCAAAATAAAAAAGCTAGGGTGTCCTTTGCCAAACTCAAACGTCCTAAATGTTTAGGTGGAGTTAACTTCCCGGATTATTCTTCTTATAATACTTCCTTTTTTCTTTCTCATTCTGTTTCCTTTCTATTACATTCTTCTGCTGATGTTTCCTCTTTTCCTTTATGGGTTACAGTTGAATCTTCTTTCTTTTATCCCTTTACTTTTAAGGAATTTGTCTCCTTACAGCATAATCCACCGAAATTATCTCTTCCTATTCTTAAAAATTTTAGGAACATCTTCCTTCCTCTTTTTCTCAATGGTCTTGATGACCGTGATCATTTTTTACAATCCTCCATTTGGTATAATCCTGTGATTAAGATCAACAATAGAATGATCTTCTGGAGTGATTGGCATTCTCTTGGTCTCTTTTGGGTTCATCAATTCTTTCAGGATGGCACCTGTCTTCCTTTCCTCTCTCCAATCCCGTTTCTCTCTTCCTGATTCTTTCCTTCCCAAATATAACCAATTGTGTGTGGCTCTTCAATCTAGTTATAACTCTTTCTCTGCTTCTCTTCCTCCTCCTTCATTGTCTTCTTCTCTTACTATTCCCTTTCTCATATCTTCTTCTTCAGCCTCTCAAATATATACAAAATTACAGAATGTTTCTCCTCTCCGTGATAAATTCAAAACTGAACTTGCTTGGGAATCTGATTTGAATGTTTCTTTCAATATCCCTTTATGGCATGATATATGGAATAAATTACGGAAGTCCTCCAGAGCAGCTAATACTACTCAAACACTATTTTTTGTTTACAACAGACTTCTTATCACTCCCTCCAAATTACATGCTATTGATTCATCTATCTCCTCATCCTGTTGGTCCTGTCCTCATACATCTGCTAATCTCAAACACATGCTTTTTACATGCCCTTTGATTCATCTTTTTTGGTCCAAAGTTTGGCAACAAATCAATTCGATTTTTTCTACTCACTTTCCGTTTTCCCTTTCCCACATTTTTCTAGGCAGTTCAGCTGATATATGGTCCTCCCACACCTCCAATGTTTCCATTATTGATCTTCTTTTAGCAGAAGCTTTTCAACAGATCACTAAGTCATGGAAGAATGCTGCAAACGTCTCTTTTCAAGCTTGGTGGTATGGTATTTGCTACAATCATAGACTTGACAGAGCATATGTATATCCTGTTCAACTTGCCATCAAACGAGATTTATTATGGTTGCCAGTTAATTGAATGTATCTGCTAAATCTCACCCATTACATACCCCCTCTCGTGAAGAAGTTTCTAAACCCCCATGATGTGGTTATATTCTCCAGTTTCATATATTACATGAATATTTTCTATTTATTATGTAACAGCTTATGTCGAATTTCTATTTATTTTATATTCTTACTGCATTTTTATTAGAATTTTGTTCTGTGATTTCTTCTTCTTTCGCTCCTCCCTCTTTTTCTTTTTACCCCTTCCTCTCTTTCTTTCCCCTTTTCTTTCTTTTCTTTTTTCTCTTCTTTTCTTTTTCCCTTTATATTGTAATTTCATTATTGCTTTCACAAGTTTCAAGTTTATTTTATTTATGTTTTGGAACTCATAACAGAGGTCCATATAAATCATCAAACATTGATATTTGAGCCATTTTCAACAATATACAAAGAACAAATCTAATATATTTCCATAAAGCTTTTAAAAAAGTTAAAAATTGCACAACAAAACCTCTCATTTGGCGGATTACAGATAGCATCCAAAAAAGCAGAAGCGGAAGCAATATTTAGCCTTAAACAAGTAGGTCTCAACCATTTGAGGCGGTGTTGTTTTAAGGCCGGACAATCAAATAACACATGATTAACATCCTGTTTAAATTTGTTGCAGAGATTACACATTACTGATGAGCCATACCATTTTGACAGTAAAATATTTAAAGGGAGTAGGTCCTGCCTCAGGAGAAACAAAAATCGACGTACCCCATGGGGAAGATTCCAGGAAACATAAGGTTGAGGAATCCTAATTTGATAATGATTAATGACTGATAGCGGACCTCTTTTTGCCGTGAGGGCCTCTTTATCTAGATCAAAACTTAGATTCCATGAGGCCAATTTTAGAGTCAGTTTTAACTGGTAAGTAGATAGCGAAAAAAGTGTCAATTCGTCTAATTTCAATAGTTTAACTGCTAGTCTAAAATTCTTTACAATAGAGGTTGGCTCTTTTAGGGGTCTGACAACTTCTTTTTGAATCAAATATCTTAAGGTACCAGGTTCACCATTCGCCAAGCTGGAGACCCACCGTACTACCCCAGCAAGGCCCTGGACCCAAGCACTTCGTATACCGAATTCCAACCTAAAAGCCGCTATATTTCACGCAGTATTAACCATACACAATTTCCATAGAATTTTTCCCTCTGTGGTGTTCAGAAAGCCCCATTTCACCACTTCGAGTAATTCTATGCCATATAGTAAGGAGGACAGGACTTTAGCTCTAAAAACCTCCAATAGGTAGGCAAAATGCCTCTGGCCAGTAGATCTATAGAGGGTATTTAATCCCCTCTCATGAGACATTGCCTTCCGAACATTGTTGGCTATATGGGCCTTATCACTTAGTGTGCTAGAAATTATTTTCCCCAAAAAAGTATAGGATTGGACAACTTCCAATCCAAGGCCCCCTATATTCCAGAAAAAACTCCCATATTTTCGTTTTTTCCTTCCTACTAGACACATAACTTTACTCTTGGATACATTTATCCTTAAATGATGTGTTTCTGCAAATCCGTGGAGAGCTTGCAGCCGATTGTTCAGTCCAGTGGGGGTCAAATCCAAAATTAGTATGTCATCTGCATATAACAGACATACTATTGGTTTGCCCCCCAAAGTTGGGGCAATACCAACACTTGATGATAGAGTTTGTGGAAGATCAGATAGGTATAAGGAAAACAATAGTGGTGCCAACAGACAACCTTGTTTTAGCCCATTGGCAGACGGGATAGCTTGGGAGAGGCCCCTTTCCCCTCCCAAAAGCACTTTGCACCATGTGTCAGAGTGGAGCTCCCAGACCAAGTCTAAGAGCTCAGATGGTATGCCCAGATCCGATAGCTTTCTCCACAGCAGAGGACGATCCACCTTGTCAAAGGCTGTGGAGAAATCTATGAATCCTGCATATATTCTCCCTCCCCGGAGTTTGATGTATTTCTCCGAAAACACTTGTAGAGCGGAAAAATTGTCCATGGTGCCATGCTTTTTTCGAAACCCCGTCTGCTCAAGCGGCAATACATTGTTCTCGGCTACCCAGTCATTAATTAATTGCAAAAGACATCTAGCAAAAATGTTGCCGATGACATTGAGGAGGGCAATCTGTCGATAGTTTTGGGGTACATTTCTGTCTCCCTTCTTATACAGGGGGACCAGAATGCTGCCCTTCCAGGAAGGAGGAATTACGGCATGCAAAAAACAAAATTTAAACCCCGGGAAGAGGATCTTGCTCGATATAACACTATTCTGTTTTAGTACAGAAATGGGGAGCTCTTCGGGACCCATTGCTCCAGATGAACGCATACCCTTGATGGCTAATTCAATAGTTTTTTCAGAGGGTCGAACAAGGCTGGAATTGTTCTCTTTTTTTCTAATCTGAGCAACTTCCATTCCATTTCTGGCATACAAGTTCGAAATGTATTCTACCCATTTTTGTTCTTCAATCGGTACAAGTAGGGATCTGGATCTAAGACCACAACCTTCCCCAATCAGAGACCAGAATAGTCTAGGTTGGCCGTTGAAGACACCTCCCGCAGTTTAATCCATACCAAATCCTCACTTCCCTATTTAGCTTAATTTTCATCCTTTTCCTCCTTCTTTTTAATAGCGCCAATCTATGATGTCTTAAAGGGCAATGTCTCATTATTGCTTTGACCTGATTGCTATTCTTTTTGCATTAAGAGTATTATAATTTTATGTATTGCAATCTATATTTCAATAAACTCCTTTTGAAACTTAAAAAAAGAAAAGTTGCACGCTAGTCACAATGAGTATCTAAGAAGAGATCGTATATGTTGTTAATTTTTGTTGAAGGTCATGATTGTGTTAGTCATTCTCTATTAGAGGTCAGCGCTGCTCTTGGTTGATGAGTAGCCTCTGGTTGGTATCTACTTGCATCAGGGCTGGGATTAGGAGAGCGTTTTATTCATCAGAAGTAGTTTGACTTCATTTTCTGAATGAGGTGGTGGAGGGGTTCACTCTGATTGCTAGGTGCGGGGTGTTCCATATCCTGTGTGCTGGGCCAGAGAAGGTGTGTGTGTAGGTTTTCTTTTTCCGAAATGTTTGTTCTTTCAATAGCAAGGTGTTGGTGCTTCTCAGAGTTCTGCTATTGCCTGCTAATTTGAGTATATTGGCTAGATACTTTGGTGTATTGAGGTGCAGGGCTTTGTGCGTCATGCATACAATCTTTAGCTGCACTCTTGCCTCATAAGGAAGCCAATTCAGTTCCTTTAGATCCGGGGTGATGTAGTTGTTCTTTCTGTTCTGGAGCCAGTGACGAGTCTTGCTGCCGCGTTTAGTGAGGCTCTTAAAGGAACCAGACTGAATCTCGGCAAGCCACATCAGGTTGTATTCCCATAGTCTATTATGGGTAGAACTAGAGATTGAACAGCTGTTTTTAGGTCATTGTCATTGAGGAAGGGTTTTAGTTTTCTGATAATACTCATATGAAAGTTGGCTCCTCTGGTGGCTGTGCTGATATGTTCCCTCATGTTGAGATTCTTGTCTAGTATTATTCCCAGTGATCTTGTGGAATCGATAAAGTGAGGTTTGCAATTGAGGGCTGTTAGATGTTTCTTCCAATTTACTATGTCACCTCGTCCTTTTAGTGTGGAGATTAGGAGAAAGTCAATTTGGAGCGCATTGAGTTTGAGGTGGTTTTTGGTTAGCCAGGTGTGTTTGTTTTGTAAAGTTGTGTCGAGGAGTCGGATGTCATCCGGCAGTGATATATTTTTTTATTTTTTATTTTTTATTAGTCCTCATCGAGCAAATAGTCTTAAGGTAAGAAGGAGTCAAAGGCCACCAGTGTTCTTTCAGAGCTTTGAAGTGGAGGGCCCGAATTTGTCCTGAAAGACATTTTTTTTCTTGCCTTGTCCTTTTTTGGAGCCTTCTTTTGTCCGAACCAAAAGGCACACAATTTTCAGCAGGGAGGGAGCTAGTCATTATGACTATTCTGGTCAAGTGGTTAGCTTGAAATCGTTGTTTCATTTGCCGTAATCATTGGACCATCTGATTTATTGCATATCATATTTTAACTGCGGTGATTTTATAGCGACCTGTCTTGACTTTTCTATATTGATCTTTATAAATACAAGTTAAAAAAAGTATGTAATAAAGTAACCCAGTGCAATTGAACATCCAGCTGTGCTACAGTGAAAATAACTTTTCAGGCGTCTTCACATTTAGTATATATTCAACATCAAATTCCTGCATGTCCTACTTTGATATACCATGCACTTTCCTCCAAGGTTAGTAAGACTCATGTAGGATTGACATATAAATATTTAAAAGAAAGGCTTTGCCTTGGGATTACTTTGATTGGCCGAACTTTCTGTTTAATACTGCAACAGCCAGGCTACAAATAGTAGACCTGTAATCATGTTTGGACTGTCAAAATAGGGCAGCGGCCTTCAATCTGTGGGGCGCGACCCCCAGGGGGGTCGTGGAGTCATTGGAAGGGGGTCGCAGATTCTGCAGAGTGCAGTTCCTGGCATTGGGCTGAGGGTGCTCACGGCGGAGGCCTAATTCACACAGGTGTGTGAAAAACATCAACGCCTCATTAACAAGTAAAAGGTCTTTTAAAGACCTGTCAAGTACTTGGGTGTGACTGTGTGTGTGTCCCTGAAGCGGTTATAGCCGGACTCACATACACGAGATGGGGGGAGCTGGGGGGGGGGGGGAGAGTGGCTGTAGTGTAGCCCTTTGAGTTCAATGGATGTTGCGCACCTGGAGCTGTGAGTCCCGTGACACGTCCCCCGCCCCCAGCAGGGAGGCACACAGATGCCCTCCTATGAGCGGGAAAGAAGAGGGAAGACGACGCAGAGAGATACTGATCCCCCCTCCCCATGAAAGAGGCACAGAAAAGGTGGGTGGATGAATGATGAGTGAGTGGATGGATGAATGAAAGGGTGGATGGATGAATGATGGATGGAAGGATGGAAGGATGAAAGGGTGGATGGATGAAGGATAGATTGGTGAAGGATAGATGTATGGATGGAAGAATGAAAGGGTGGACGTATGAAGGATGGATGGATGGAAGGGTGGATGGATGGATGAGTGATGGATGGATGGATGGATGTGTGAAAAGGTGGGGGGATGAATGATGGGTAGATGGATGGATGAAAGGGTGGGTGGATGGATGGATGAAAGGGTGGATAGGTGAAGGATGGATGTATGGATGGGAGGATGAAAGGGTGGATGGATGGATGAAGGATGGATTTATGGATGGGAAGATGAAAGGGTGGATGGATGTATGAATGGATAAAAGGTTGAATGGATGAATGATGGATGGAAGAATGAAAGTGTGGATGGATGAAGGATGGATGGATGTATGGATGGAAGGATGAAAGGGTGGATGGATGGATGTGTGAAAGTGTGGGTGGATGAATGATGGAGGGATGTGATGAGGTCTAACAGGCGCATTTATGGTTGTCAAAAGTTGATGATGAGGAGTACCAGTTTGTAGAAACTTTTGTCGGAAGGGGGTCCTTACGCCTAAAAAGGTTTTACGAGGGGGTCTCGGCATCAAAAAGTTTGAAGACCTCTGAAATAGGGGGTGATGCAATGGGTGCTGTAGTCCACTACTGATTTAACGTACAAACCCTGGGTACACATCTTACTATATACTAGAGACTTATAGGTAAGTTAGATATGCCAGTCAGGGGTATGCCAGTTTCGACATGTAGAAAGGGGGAGCACAGGAAAGTTATCAGTTGTTAGCAGGGGTAAAGTGCAGTTCAATACTCAACAGAAATATGAGATACAGCAAATGGCGAAAAACCCAAAGTGACCCTGAAGAAAGGGCAACTTTCCTACAGTCCTAATGAAAGAATTGAATTACACATTTCAGGGAACGTCTAGGAGAGACTAAGGCAAATATCATAACATCTGCAAGGACATTGAAGATGAAAAAACAAATTACAAAAAATCAAGGACTGTTATTGAAAGGATTGATAAAATCTAAAAGATGCTTCATCCATGAGATAGTATCTGTAAATACAACAATGGATATATTCCAGCTCATCTAATGAAAACCAAATAGAGGTAGAAATAGTAAATTGAAGACCTGCAAAGTGGGTATGTCAACATTTGAGGTATCCTAGAGGACATTAGTTTCACACAAGAACCTCTATTAATGAAAAATAAGTCAGGACAACCCTGAGGTCACTGCCAAGAAGAACACAGCAGGAGTTGGTGGTATTCCAACAGAAATATTGCAAGCCACAGTAGATGTTTAAATCAAAGTTTTCACCAATTGGGGCAGCAGACTTGCAAAACAATGCAATGACCAATGGATTGGAAGAGATCAGTCTATGTTCAGAAATCAAAGATAGGAGATCTCATGGAACTGTGAAAACTAATGTACAATTACTTAATTTCACATGGCAACAATATAAAGCTCAGAATATTTAAACATAGATTAGAGTTCTATATGGAAGGAAAATTAGCAGATGTGCAAGCTGGAATAAGGGAAAGAAAGGCTGGAGAAAGAAACATAATTGCTGACGTCTGCGGGATAGTTAAAAAACCAAAGAGTATCTATATGAAATTAACTCAGCATGATCGTTGCAGTCTAAATCAAAGCCCTTGTTTTGCCTATGTCAGTTTGGGGACAAATCCATACAGAAACAGATTTTGCCAGACCATCCAAGTGATCTCATGCAAAATCTATACCTTAGACAAAAAGGCACAGTTTTTTTGCATTTTTATGTAGCGTGAACTTGACCCAAAGATATCAGAGCACTTTACTTGAGCACCAGTTGCATTACAGACAGACACATTCATTTTTAGGCAAGAAGAGATTAAGTGATTTGATGGACACTAAGAAACTGCATCTTTGGATTCTTGTAGGGGCGTACAAAAGCCTTTCCAACTAGCCGGGTGTATTTGAAACACAGCTTATTTCAGAATTGTGGGCCTTTCCCTTTTTCAAGACATGGGTTTTTGGTGCTACCTAGCCTATGAGGGTTGTGGTTGCACATTAAAGGCTAAATATGAATATATAATGCAACAGCGGCTCTATTCGTTTTTCTCCTGCTGTCTATTAGGGGCCTCTAAGAGTCCATCAGGAGCTGCCAATAAATTTGCATCTTAGCTATTACCGGCATACTAGTGAATTTCCACGAGCAAATCTTAAAGTAAGTGTATACTGTAGTGATTAAATACATCCAGATACCAAATTCTGGGAGTCTGTTACCGTATTCTGTTCTTATTATAGCCTTAAGAACTTACTTGGATTCTGAAGTGACATGTATATTGTAATAAGGTGTATGCAGTCTAGTCTTTGTTGGGTGGAGTTAGGGGGCTACAGGAAGAGGAGGAGCGGGGACAGGAAAGGGGCAATTAGAGTAGGGACTAGGAGAAGGAAGGTTGCATGTAATAAAGCTCCGTGAAATGATAATTAGTGTCGGCCTGTTTGTTACATGGACGACGTGACATATATCAGGCACATTTATTGGCAAACTATGGTCTTCCAACAGCCCAACCATAAAAAATAAAAAAATTGTTTAGAGGGCAGTTTGAGATATTCTTTTCATTACCAAGTCTTCACTTTCTGAACTACATTCACGAATCAGGTGAAATCTCTCATCCCCATCTTGGATGCACAATCACTTTTTGCGGTTCTGGGTCTTTTAGTAGAATCTTGTTTTCTCTTTTCTGCAGAATGAAACAAACCATAATCACAGCTGTATTTTTCTTTAAAACAAACACTATTACTTCTTGTTGCACGGTGCTTTTGGGCCTTTTTTCTTCACTATGAAATTCTTATCTACAAGTCCATTGGCCTTATATTTCTAAGAAATGTGATAAAAGAAGAGGTTGAAAATAGTTTATTTATGCCTATATTACTTTTTTACAGCCTTGAGGATGTCACTGGGTGTGACAAACCACGTGTAGGCTATTTCCGTGTTTGGTGACAAGGACCGACTCATGTCTCTACTTCTCAAGGAATGTCTTTCCATCTGTACTTGTTCTAAAACTGTGGTGCATTCAGTCCTGTCGAAAATTGTTATAGAGATGCTTTTCTAAATCCTTGTACAGAATAAATTGAAGAATTTTTGTATGAATACATCTCTGGTGTTTCCCTGTGATACAGTCGACCTCTGTCCTATTGGATCTAACTTATCAAGGTCACACATTTATAACTTAAAGTTCAGGAGTGCAAGTGTATTTTTTACTGTATATACTAAAGTATTCACAAGAGGTCTTGAATGCTCAACCTAAATATTGTTAGTCAAGCAAAGCAGAAAGGTGTGAATAAACAAGGCATTTTAGCACATTAGAGAATGATGGAAGACATACATTAGGCAGAAGTTGATAGGGAGGAATCATAAATCACGGGTTTATTTATCGGAAGGACCAGGAAAATGGAAAGGGGCGACCAATTCGGTCCCCCCGAACGTATGGTAGGGTACCCTGATCCTCCCGGGAAACCATTTTGGGCGGGGGCGTGTCTCGGCTGGTATGCCCGAAGCGGCGTAGCCGGGGCGCGCCTTTTCCCGCCCAAGAGGGGTTGTCCTAGACACCTACACCGTTGGCCACGCCCTGGAGGCGGGCCGAAGGAGGGTACACGCCCTCCCGAGGAAGAATAAAAGAGCAACAATCCTAAGAAACATCCTCTTGTTCCTGTGCTTGGAAGCTGCACCTCCTCGTTGCACGTGAGCCCTCGACGGAACAAGGAGCCAATTTTGAGAACTTGTAATTTTTGTGCTTCTCTTTCAGCGATTCCGAATCTTTGGATCCAGGACCTCGTCGAGCAGCAAGTTTCGAATAGCCGACGACAATGCCTGGCAAAAAGGTCGGAAAGAAGGTTGGAACCGAACAGATGCTTCGCATGCTGGTGAAGGACATGGCGAACATGAAGAAACAGATGGCGGCAATGAATAATACGGGCAGACCGAAGAAGGTCATCGGACCAGCATTGCCGGGAGTAGTCCCCGCAGGGAGAGGTAAAAGGGCCAGGAATAGGGCGGCAGGGGGGGAAGCCCCAGTTCCCGAGTCACCCCCGGCAAGCCCGGTTAGTCCAGTAGAGGCCCCCGTTCCGACCCCGGACGCGGGACAACCGATCCCCGTTGTAGTTACGCCCAATAATGAGGGGGATATGCCTCCGGAGTTGGCCGCCCAATTGGCAGCATGGCTGGGGAGAAATACAGAGGGCACTACGGCGCCAGGAGACACGGCCGAAGAGGCCAGGTTACTAATGAAGCAGTTGCGGCAATCGAGAGATGCTGCGAAGGCGAATCTCCCTATTGTTTCCCCTCAGGTTCCCTCGGAACGACCGGCGTCTGGCGTTAGAGCATCAGCAGGATCAGCTACCGATTCAGGTAAGCAGCCGTTGCCGATGGCGGGGGAGGGATCGTTACCCTCGAGGCGGGAAAGGGTGGTCCAACATATCCCGCTGGCCACGAAAGAAATGATTTGGGCTGATAAATATGTGAATATGTTTTCTCTCTTAACTGACCACCATGAGATAGAGCATGTCAAGAGTCAGGAGGACTTGTTGCACCCGAGCGTATGGCGCGCAAAAATGGTGGCATTCAGGGTGGATGAGACAATTTCTAATTGGGGCAGGGCATTTGCAATGTTCACTGCGATCATGGGGGAGCGTAGGCCAGAGGTGTTGACTGAATTGGCCTGCTACCAGACACGTATAATGGGTTTCTATGAGACATATGAAGGCAATCAATGGTTGGGTTACGATAATAAGTTTCGTAAGGCCAAGGAGCACGACTCATCTCTGACGTGGGATTGTTTCGACTCCATCTCGTGGCAGAAGCAGCTCATGCCGGGCACGACGAAGTCGTCTTCGCTTGGCGGGAATGGGGCAGAGCCCGCCCGCCATTATTCGGCGGCGCCCTTTCGAGCAGGCACCAATAGTGACCAACAATCAAGGAATGGTGGGAATTCGGGTAGGAAAGGGGTCTGTTGGAGCTTCAACAGAGGCAAATGCACGAGGCCACAAGGGACATGTAAGTTCAGGCATGAGTGTGCGAGGTGCGGACAATCTTCACACCCTGAGAGTTCGTGCAGAGCCAAGAATGGTGATACAGGGGGTAGAGGAGGGACCAAACAGGTCTAACATCGACTGAGGGGCACCACTACCTACCCCCGTAGACATCATGGCAATGATCCCTTGGCTGAATGAGTACCCTGATCATGTCTCCGCTGGGGTGTTGCGAGACGGTTTCTCGTATGGTTTCCACATCCCGGCGGGGGATTTTCGGGGGCAGTCTCAGTGTAAGAACCAGCTATCGGTTCAACAGAATACGGCGGTGGTGCAGGCTAAGATTGCAAAGGAGGTTGCCCGTGGCCGGGTTGCTGGCCCATATGGACAACCGCCAGTCGCTAACTTCATTTGTTCACCGTTGGGAGTAGTCCCCAAGAAGGACCCAGGTGAATTTAGGTTGATTCATAATTTGTCGGCTCCGAGGGGTCTCTCGGTGAATGATGCGATTGACCCATGAGTTTGTTCGGTGCGGTACGCATCCTTCGATGAGGCCGTCGCCATGTTGAATCGCCTGGGGCCCGGAGCGCTGATGGCCAAATCGGATATTGAATCAGCGTTCCGTTGCTCCCGGTACACCCCCAGGATCAGCGTCTGCTAGGTTTTGTGTTTCAAGGACGCTATTACATGGATAAATGTATGCCAATGGGTTGCTCCATCTCTTGTGCTTATTTTGAGAAATTCCGTTGTTTTTTGCAATGGGCGTTCACCAGAGCTACGGGCTATACGCAGGTTATGCATTACCTTGATGATTTTTTGTTCTTGGGGACAGCCGGCGACACGGAATGTGCACAGGCTTTACTGAAATTTTGCGATCTCATGAAACAATTCGGCGTGCCATTGGCACCAGTGAAGACATTGGGGCCATCTACTTCACTCGAGTTTCTTGGAATTGAGCTCGATTCAGTGGAGGGATGCTTCCGTCTGCCCAGGGGAAAAGTAAAGAAATTTAGGGCCTCTCTAGAATTGTGCATCAGCAAAGAAAAAGTGACTCTCCATCAGTTGCAACAAGCAGTGGGCCAGCTTAACTTTGCCCTTAGAGTGATACCTATGGCTCTCCCCTTTTCCCGCTCTATTGCACAAGCCATGGTCAGTCTCAAGGAAGGGCACCACCGCACAAACTGTCTGCAGAGGTTCGCCAGGATATGCGCATATGGTTGGCATTTCTGGCGGATTTCAACGGTCGCGTCGTGTGGAACAAGCCACCAGCTTCCTCCGAGGAGCTGGGTTTATGGACCGACTCGGCGGGGAGTGTGGGATTCGGCGCCATCTTCGGTAATCGATGGTCAGCGCAAACATGGCCGACGTGGTGGCACGACAGTGGGCTCACAGGTAACATTGGGTTTCTTGAGCTGTTTCCCATTTTTGTGGCCTTAAAGACATGGCCAGATGGGTTTCGTGACCGCACAGTGGTGTTTTGGTCCGACAACATGACCGTGGTTGAATGTATCAATAATCAGGCAGCACGCTGCAAATGGATTTTGAGATTACTGAAGGAAATTGTACTACTGTGTTTGAGACTAAACGTCCACTTTAAGGCGAGGCACGTGCCGGGTGTACTGAACCAGGCGGCTGATGCACTCTCTCGTTCCCACATGCAGGCCTTCAGGGGTTATCTACCTTCAGCGGACTTGGTGGTGGCACCATTTCCCGAAGCTCTCTGGTTTCTCGGTGCCCCGGATTACAGGACCTCGTGGGAGCAAGTCTAGCACCCAGGACAAGGAAGGCATACGAAGGGGCGTTCCGTTCCTATTGGTCATTTTTGGGTCCAGCTAGGGGGGATCATTGGGGGCAGGAAGAGTATGTCCTGAAGTTCCTAGTGTCACTCCACCAGGCAGGCCGATCAGCGGCAACGGCCAATACGCACCGGGCCGCCATTGCTTTCATGGCACAGGCGCATGGCATCAAGGACCCCACATCGTCCTTTCTAGTAAAGAAGGCACTGCGTGGGTGGCAACGCCTCGAGGGTCGTAGAGGGGACGTGAGGCGCCCGATCGGGCTAGAAAGATTGTCCCTGTTAATGTCCGTACTCCCTGCAACATGTTCGTCCCAGTCAGAGGCAGTGCTGTTCCAGGCCGCTTTTGCATTAGCATTCCATGGGGCTATGCGGGTAAGCGAGCTGGTAGCAAAGAACAAGCAGGATACGGGGGGAGGTCTGTGTCGAGAACACATTCTGATCAAGGGTGATTCAATGGTAGTCACAATAGCCAAGTCCAAAACCGATCAGGGAGCTATCGGGGACAGTGTGGTTGTCCAGCGCATTCAAGGGTCCCCCACGTGCCCAGTGAAATGCGTGGAGACATATTTGGAGCAAAGGGCAGTATCGTGGGAGGGAAGCTTGCTGAGACACACCGACGCCACCCCGCTGACTAGGTTTCAGTTTCAGCGGGTGCTAACAATGGCAATCGCGGCAGCGGGCTTGGACCAGAGCGATTTTGGGACCCATTCCTTCCGGATAGAGGCTGCTACAGAGGCTACAGCCAGGGGTCTGAGTATTGAAAAAGTGAAACAATTGGGGCGTTGTTCCTCGAACTGTTATAAAAGGTATGTGCGGTTGCACATGTTGTGAAGCCAATGTCATGCACTCACGCTTCTTGTTTTCTGTTTGGTTTACAGTTTCGCGAGCAGGCATTGCGGGGCGGACTGTGCAGTTGACCCAACACCTGGGGACCAGCGGTCAAAGATCACCGGCTGAGGGAAGAGTGGTGTGGGTCGTTGGCCACTCATACGTGAGGCGTGCCGGGGACGTATTCAAAGCAGGTGACATGATTCACGTGGCTGGGGAATACGGGTACAGGGTGAACTTCCACGGAAGGGGCGGGCTCTGTATTGACCAATTTCAATGTTTTATTGAGGGACTGTTAGGGCGGATAAGGTCACCGCCGTCTGTAATCATAGTACACCTGGGAGGAAATGATTTGGTGACCATTGGTCGACGAGTACTGCTCAAGCGAATTCTATCCACTGTTAGTTGGTTGGCGAAAAGGGTTCCTGGGTGCATGATAGCATGGTCACACATGATTCCCAGGAAAATGTGGCGGGGGGCCCTCTCTGTGACAGCTCTGAATCATTCAATTAAGAAAGTCAATAACAAACTTAGTAGGTTGTTTTGCTCAGGACAGTTGCATTGTATTCCGCATGGATGTATTCGGGGGGACCACATGTATCTCGAAGATGGGGTCCATTTGTCCCGGGAGGGGAATTTCTTACTCATAGGAGACTTCATAGCATGGTTAAGGGGTTTGTGAGTTCATGACCTTTAGTAGGAGTGTGTGGGGGGTCCGGATAGCCGGTCAACTATCCGGCCTGTGGCGGTAAGGTCATGATCGGTGAGCAGTAATTTGAAGATCCCTTGAGGTGGGGCGCCACCCATTATGGATGGGAGCGCCCGGGGGGAGGCGGCCATTGGCCCCTCACACGGGGAGGCGGCACCCTCTGAGTAGGGGGTCGCCTAAAGGGAAGGCGGTCATAGGCCCCTCCCAGGGGAGGAGGCGGCTACGGCCCCTCCTACGAAGTTCCCGGGGCCAGGACATCCGCGACGGCGGATGTGGTAAGAAGTGTGGGGTGGGAGGGGGGTCTACACTACCTTCTAGACACCTCACACGAGTCCTCGGACGACCACTAAGATGGCGTCGAGTTAATAAGGGGCCCCCGTTAAGACAAGGGAAATTGGAAGTTGGCACAGAGGTACAGTCCTCTGTGCGCCCGCCCCTCACAAGTGAGGGGGGAGTTCTGGTATTAGGGATCTGACACCGGTTACGACCTTGCCGTTGGCCCGTAATGTTAGGATGTACAATTTTTATTTAGAGAATATGCATTTGCAGGATGTTTAGACTCGGCTAGGAGAACCTTTGTATTAGAGATTTGTTAAGGTTAGCCAATAAACATCGTAATGTATAAATGGAAAATTGTACATAATATGAAACTGTTATTTTAATGTTTTAATTTTGTTTCATATTTTAATAAATACGGCCGGGAGGGTAACTCCCTCCCGCCTTCCAAAAGTTCAAGAGCTGTGTCCGTCTTCCCATCCTTGGGGATTGTGTTGGGAGGGGGTGACGGGTATCCAGGCCATATGGAAAGGGGCGACCAATTCGGTCCCCCCGAACGTGTGGTAGGGTACCCTGATCCTCCCGGGAAACCATTTTGGGCGGGGGGCGTGTCTCGGCTGGTATGCCCGAAGCGGCGTAGCCTGGGCGCGCCTTTTCCCGCCCAAGAGGGGTTGTCCTAGACACCTACACCGTTGGCTACGCCCTGGAGGCGGGCCAAAGGAGGGTACACGCCCTCCCGAGGAAGAATAAAAGAGCAACAATCCTAAGAAACATCCTCTTGTTCCTGTGCTTGGAAGCTGCACCTCCTCGTTGCACGTGAGCCCTCGACGGAACAAGGAGCCAATTTTGACCCACCCACCAGCCCCTTATGGCAATGATTGGTATGACAATAAAGTTGATCTACGGTGATAATATCTCTTTTTCCAGGTTTTTTATATGTAATAAAGTTTGGATTGTTCGACTGTTTTTAATGCAATAAAATTATTTTCTTCATAGCATGTTTTCTCACTCAAAGTAAGCAGGGTATCACAGTCTAGTTTGAAAGATGTGTTACATGTGTAGACGAGGCAAAGATCTATATTGCGAAAGTCCAGTTTAACTGTTTTCCGCTCTTCATTAGGTTCAAAAAACGTCGTATTTATTTTGGTCGGGCGGTAAGGTCATGATCGGTGAGCAGTAATTTGAAGATCCCTTGAGTTGGGGCGCCACCCATTATGGATGGGAGCGCCCGGGGGGAGGCGGCCATTGGCCCCTCACACGGGGAGGCGGCACCCTCTGAGTAGGGGGTCGCCTAAAGGGAAGGCGGTCATAGGCCCCTCCCAGGGGAGGAGGTGGCTACGGCCCCTCCTACGAAGTTCCCGGGGCCAGGACATCCGCGACGGCGGATGTGGTAAGAAGTGTGGGGTGGGAGGGGGGTCTACGCTACCTTCTAGACACCTCACACGAGTCCTCGGACGACCACTAAGATGGCGTCGAGTTAATAAGGGGCCCCCGTTAAGACAAGGGAAATAGGAAGTTGGCACAGAGGTACAGTCCTCTGTGCGCCCGCCCCTCACAAGTGAGGGGGGAGTTCTGGTATTAGGGATCTGACACCGGTTACGACCTTGCCGTTGGCCCGTAATGTTAGGATGTACAATTTTTATTTAGAGAATATGCATTTGCAGGATGTTTAGACTCGGCTAGGAGAACCTTTGTATTAGAGATTTGTTAAGGTTAGCCAATAAACATCGTAATGTATAAATGGAAAATTGTACATAATATGAAACTGTTATTTTAATGTTTTAATTTTGTTTCATATTTTAATAAATACGGCCGGGAGGGTAACTCCCTCCCGCCTTCCAAAAGTTCAAGAGCTGTGTCCGTCTTCCCATCCTTGGGGATTGTGTTGGGAGGGGGTGACGGGTATCCCGGCCATACTACCCATTAGGCAATTGTAAGTAATTGCACAATCGAATGAATCTACAAGGCAGGAAAGAAATACAATCGGGTAAATGAAGGATTGGTGTCTTTGAAGCAAAATATAAGTAACATTACTTGCAATGCTACATTTTGGAAATAATAGCCTGAAATTTAGTAAACAGCATTTCTAGTCATTGATTTTACCGCCAACGGTCATTCCATATCAACTTCTCACATGGTACACTGAATTTAGTGGCTGAGTTTTATTCTTACCTTTGCTTTTGAGCTGAAGAAGGAACGACTGAAGATCTTCCTAGGCAAATGACTGGTGATGTGTCGAGGTCTTAAGGACATGGAAACTACAGTCTGTGTTGATTCATTGCTCTCTAACCATGGGACCCGGTCCCAATTCGGGACAGTTTTGGTCCATGTTGGGTCCCCTTTAGAGCGAATGAGACTTAAAATCTCTATCATCCATGTTGTTCCTTTTAACGGAGAAGGAAATACAAAATGATTCGCAAATCAGATTTGCTCAAAAACATCACAATGACTGGCAGTAGCAACTGAAAAGTACATACATATAATAACCATAAAAAAAGGTCTTTTGTGCCAAACGGTAACTTTTTAAAGCCAATTTCGATGTGTTATGATCATGGAAAAAAGGATGCAGAAAGGACAGTTGTGTGTTCAAACTGAAGAATTTATTATCACCTGAGGCTCTAGGCAGTTTGGATTGCTTATTTTAGAAAGAATTGGCAACCAATAGGTCTGGTGTTTGCCATCAGCCTTTAGGCTCCGTCAATGTTCTTTTGTTTTATCTTAGTTTTTGCAAGACTGCATTGGTCAGGAAGCTGCCAAAAAGTGGGCAAAAGAAAAATACGTTTTCATTCTTAATGATTGCACATTGCAAGAGTAGTCCCTAGCACTTAAAGGGAGCATTTGTGCCTGGCTGGGGCAGTTTAGCCTACTTCAGCCACTGTGTGGGGGTGGAAGCAAAATGTGAATGACCTAATAACAGACCAATGGAAAAAGAGGGCTGGCAAAAGGCCCCTTTAGGTAAGTACCTCAGACACTTAATTTGAGTAAATCAAAAGGTCTTGACTAACGCCAGACCATAAGATTATCTGGATCTTTCCCACTGTCTAAAAGATCTAAATGCACCACTTGATTTCACCTGATTCACAGTCGGTAGCCTTAAAATAGCACACATTTGGATTTTGGATGACTCATGTATGGAGTCCTGAAGATTTAACTTTTGGACCTCAGAGCACTACAAATCTTGCTGAAATAACTGGTGGGCCTCATGAGACCCTATCGGCACTTTCGCGCCCCAGAATGTCACTTTTTTGACGTTCCAGTGGTGCAATGTGTCACCGCATATTTATAAGGCCACTTCAAGCCACTTTATGTGCCTTTTCAGGGCCTTATAAATATGTGCCCCTTTCACACAGTAAACCTCATGTTCCTGTGGATGTTCTCACACTACACCCATGGAACCTGACACATTCCCAGGTATATAAGGCATCAAAAACCTGGGAATGCATCAGAACCTAACACCACACAAAGGTAGGCGTTAGGAAGGAGCAATAAAAAGAAATGAAAACATTTCTCCTCGTGCTTTCCTTTTTCTATATGAGCTGCATTCTGCACCACACATAAACTAAGGATAGTGCCTAAATGGATTGGTTTTGTGCAGGAAGGCTCTCTTCCTGCACAAAATCAATCATCCCCGCAATGCAGTCACCCTTGCACCATGGTGCAAAGGTGCCTGTGTTGGCGCACTGCAGCCCATTGTGCTCTGGTGCAGGGGAAAATACCAGGAATGCGCCATGTCATGTAGAGACAGCACATTCCTGCCCTTTCCTTTTGCCATAGGGCAGTGCAGCAGGGAGGCCTCCGGTGCTGCTCTACGGCAAAAGCCCATAAGTAAGGCCCTGAGTTTATAATGGCCATATTCAAATGCTTTGTCTAATTAGAAATGTAACATTGACATTCCTGCCACAGACTACTCTAGGCTACTACAGTCCTCCTTATTTCAGGTAAGGGGCAACTGTATCAGTGATCCCACACTCAAACAAGCGTTTGCAATGCAAATAGGTCTCGCATTTGTGAGCTAGAGCTATTGACATTGTAAATGACTTATCTTCATTATTTTTGTTTTCACACACTTGCAGTAGCTATTACAAAAGAGATCCTGAAGAAGGCCACAGTACTATTATAGGTCAATACGGCTGAAAAATGTGAATCATTGACATAATATCGATAACAACAATATCAACATGCAAAAATATTGGCAGAAAATTATCAACACCACGACTATCGACTAACCATACTTATTTAGGAAATAACACAAATATCGAATCCATATTTGTGGGGTCTCGTTTAGACTACGCGAATGCGCTCTTCGCAGGCCTGCCAAAGTACCTTTTGTCCAGATTGCAAATTGTCCAGAATTCGGTGGCCAGAGCCATATTTGGCCTGCCAAGGAGAGCTATAGCCTCATCGCTGCTAAATAGGTTGCATTGGCTACCTATTTCCAGCAGAATCAGGTTTAAAATCCTTACGCTGGCTTTCAAAGCCCTCCACTCTGTTGGCCCCAACTACATTAGGAAGCGCACTGCTTTCTATGTTCCGCGGAGGATGCTGCGGTCAGCCGATTTGGCCACAATGGTTGTACCTGCTGTTAAACGAGTCCGGATGGGAGGTCGGTCCTTCCAATATGTGGCAGCTCGTTTTTGGAATGAACTCCCCCTCTCCCTCCGTAAAGCTAATAACCTCTTAGCCTTTAGGAAGGAGTTGAAGACCGTGCTTTTCTCCGTGTAATCAGTGTGACCGCTGTGTTTCTGCCTTTCTGTTTCTGGGTTATCAGGCCTCTTTGCTAAAGCGCCGGGACACCCCTTGGGGTAGCCGTGCGCTCAAAAAGTACGGCTATAACATAACATAACATAACATTATCGTCACCAACAAATATCGTAACCAACATTATCAAACACACAAACATCGTTGAACAAAATATTGACATTTCTTTTAAAACATACAATAAGTCCTAAATATCAAAAACTAAAATATAGACAGCAAATTTATTGAATTTATATAAATAGTGACTTATAAAAAACAACTAAAAACAAGATATCCTAGGCCCAAAATGTATTTTCACAATATAAACACTTACTACACACATGATAACTATAACATAATAATATTAAAATATATAAACATATAAAAGCATAAAATAATAGCAAAACACACTAATACATACAAAATAAAATATTATGAAACATAACATATACAACATTTAACATTATAACCAATTCAAAATGTACATAAGCAAAGAAATCTGAAGAAAAAAATAATTAGCACTAGCAACTGCTTATTTAGCAATTCCCATATATGGAAAACAACTGCCAAAAACTAAAAGTACAATTAACAGCAACAAATGATAACTTCACACTAATCAAATACACCAATGAACTAATCAATTAAACAAACACTATATAAACAACGAAAAGTTACATTTAATATGCACTACAACCCTACAGTAAAAACAGAAGAGCAGTTACTAAGAGTACCCCAACATGCATCTGGCCAATTACCCTCCATTGATTCTTTAAAGAGAACAATAGCTAGACAAAAGAACGCCACTACAATTACTACACTTGCCCCTAAAACCTTTCAAGAGGTTGAGATTCCCCCTGAACTAAGTGTAACACAGAGTAACGAACCATTTATACTGTTTGACAATAAATGCAAAGATAAATTAATTATTATGTTCACTATGCAAACAATTTACTTAAATTACAACAATGTACCACCTGGATGATGGCTGGGACCTTCATAATCTGTCCCAAATCATTTCATCAGTAGTACACAATCCATGTTTTAAAAAAAAATACTAATATTCCATTTATCTAGACCCTATTCCCCAATAAACAACAAGCTACCTACCAAGAAATTCTAAACAAAATAAAAGATAAAACCAAGAATTATTTTTCCCGGAAAAAAATTATTGATGTTGAGCAAGCCATGATCAATACTATACTAAAATGCTACCCACATAGAGCAATCCAGGGTTGCTATTCCCACTTTAACCAATGCTATGGACTTAGCTGCAAAAGTCAACTCTAAGAGGACCATTAGCATCGCGGTTGGAAAACCACCCCAACTGCCATGGTAGCGGAAAACTACCGCCTACCGGTACCGTGGCAAAACCGGTGGTACAATTAGGATCAACTGTCCAAAAGAATAACTGTGACGGAACAAGGCAAAGAAAAAACACCCGTAGTGGGCAGAGAAGGCCAAATATCATCCAAGCCGCCGCCAGGACAGTGGAGACACCGCACGGAAAATTTGGACATCCCCGATGTGACTGCGGTACGTTCTGCTGTTTCCGACCGCCACGATTGCAAACAGTGATGAATGGGAGAGCCGGCAGAAGAGCTGTAGCATAGCCACCACTATGGACGCTCCGTGACAAATATGGTTGTCCCCTTATGTGGATTGCCTAGTAGTGGTACTGTAAGACTCAGAGAACCGATTGGTCCTAGGCTACTACTAGTAAGGAGTCCGAGTCCTTATTACTGCTAGTAGCACTAATGTGCGGTGCAGATTGCATGCCCAAGACGAATCTATGACAGAATTTCGACAGACAGAATTTCGACCTACACAAATATCGGCGTGATTATATCGATAGCAAAAATATCGACGCCCTATGTACAAC
The DNA here is from genome assembly GCF_964263255.1 of Lissotriton vulgaris. Classification (NCBI taxonomy): domain Eukaryota; kingdom Metazoa; phylum Chordata; class Amphibia; order Caudata; family Salamandridae; genus Lissotriton; species Lissotriton vulgaris. The sequence goes on from NC_141695.1 coordinate 413,375,738, forward strand.
ATGGTAAGTACCAAAATATCGAAAAAATAATATCGATGTTAAAAATATCGATGTTAAATATATCGATTTTTTTTATTTAAAATAACATAAAAAATACTGTAAATAATACTTATTAATTACTTAAACATATTTAAATATATGTAATAATGGAGAAAAAAAATAATACATATTTAATTTAAAAAATAATAATTAAAAATAATATATAATATATAATTACTTAACAATAATTACTATTCCCACTCCAGTGGGTGGAACAGTAGGGAAAACTGACCCTGAACCCTAAAAATACCCCTTTACCCAAAAACCTAAAACTGACCCTGAACCCTAAAAATACCCCTTTACCCAAAAACTGAAAACTGACCCTGAACCCTAAAAATACCCCTTTACCCAAAAACTGAAAACTGACCCTGAATCCTAAAAATACCCCTTTACCCAAAAACTAAAAACTGACCCTGAACCCTAAAAATACCCCTTTACCCAAAACTGAAAACTGACCCTGAACACCAAAAATACCCCTTTACCCAAAAACTGAAAACTGACCCTGAACCCTAAAAATACCCCTTTAACCAAAAACTGAAAACTGACCCTGAACCCTTAAAAAACCCTTTACCAACAAACTGAAAACTGACCCTGAACCCAAAAAATACACCTTTACCCAAGAACTGAAAACTGACCCTGAACCCTTAAAAAACTTCTTTACCCACAAACTGAAAACTGACCCTGAACCCTAAAAATACCCCTTTACCCAAAAACTGAAAACTGACCCTGAACCCTAAAAATACCCCTTCACCCAAAAACTGAAAACTGACCCTGAACCCTTAAAAAACCCCTTTACCCAAAACTGAAAACTGACCCTGAACACCAAAAATACCCCTTTACCCAAAAACTGAAAACTGACCCTGAACCCTAAAAATACCCCTTTACCCAAAAACTAAAAACTGACCCTGAACCCTAAAAATACCCCTTTACCCAAAACTGAAAACTGACCCTGAACACCAAAAATACCCCTTTACCCAAAAACTGAAAACTGACCCTGAACCCTAAAAATACCCCTTTACCCAAAAACTGAAAACTGACCCTGAACCCTTAAAAAAACCCTTTACCAACAAACTGAAAACTGACCCTGAACCCAAAAAATACACCTTTACCCAAGAACTGAAAACTGACCCTGAACCCTTAAAAAACTTCTTTACCCACAAACTGAAAACTGACCCTGAACCCTAAAAATACCCCTTTACCCAAAAACTGAAAACTGACCCTGAACCCTAAAAATACCCCTTCACCCAAAAACTGAAAACTGACCCTGAACCCTTAAAAAACCCCTTTACCCAAAACTGAAAACTGACCCTGAACACCAAAAATACCCCTTTACCCAAAAACTGAAAACTGACCCTGAACCCTAAAAATACCCCTTTACCCAAAAACTGATAACTGACCCTGAACCCTTAAAAAACCCCTTTACCAACAAACTGAAAACTGACCCTGAACCCAAAAAATACACCTTTACCCAAGAACTGAAAACTGACCCTGAACCATTAAAAGAACCCTTTACCAACAAACTGAAAACTGACCCTGAACCCAAAAAATACACCTTTACCCAAGAACTGAAAACTGACCCTGAATCCAAAAAATACCCCTTTACCCCAAAAACCAAAACTGACCCAGAACACTAAAAGTACCCCTTTACCCAAAAACCCAAAACTGACCCTGAACCCTAAAAATACTCATTTACCCAAAATAAATTAATATTACAATTAAATTACTTCCCACCCTATTCCCCTATAAACCCACAACCCGCTCCAGCAGTAAAACATATAATTTAGTTAAAAATATACATAAATTATCAATTAATTATTCTATTAATCAATTAAAAAAAATCATTGCCAATTAATATTCCATAGCAAAATAAATTAATCATTAAAAAATATTATTTTAATTACAAATAAATTACTTCCCACCCTATTCCCCTAAAAACCCACAACCCGCTCCAGTAGTAAAACATATAATTTACTTAAAAAAATACATAAATTAGCAATTAATTAATCAATTAATCAATGAAAATAATTCATTGCCAATTAATATTGATTTGCTAAATAAATTAATCATTAAAAAAAAATTATTTAATTACAAATAAATTACTTCCCACCCTATTCCCCTAAAAACCCACAACCCGCTCCAGTAGTAAAACATATAATTTACTTAAAAAATACATAAATTAGCAATTAATTAATCAATTAATCAATTAAAATAATTTATTGCCAATTACTATTGAATAGCAGAATAAATTAATCATTAAAAAATAATTATTTAATTACAAATAAATTACTTCCCACCCTATTCCCCTATAAACCCACAACCCGCTCTGGTAGTAAAACATATTATTTACTTTTATATATTTTTTCTTTATAAAAACATAATAAACACATATTATAACAATTAATTTAAATACTTAACTAATATTTCTAACACATATTAGTAAATCGAAATTACTTACATCGATATATATGATATCGATATAAGTAATGTCGATATTACTTACATCGATATATATGCTATCGATATAAGTAATTTCGATATTACTTACCTTAGAGTCGATATTCTGGCCATCGATATTCTGGACATCGATATTCTGTCCCATCGATATTAGCAACTCGATATTAGTGTACGTCGAAATAACACAATCGATATTTTGACTGTGTACCGCCCAAGACAAGTAAGGTATATCTGCAGGTTTGTGAATTGTGAGATGGGAAGGCTTACGAGGCATATGTATAAAGCTATTTTGAGGTCGCAAAATAGACTTGTCCCATGTATAACATAGATTGGTACTGCAAAATAGGTATTCGCAAAATTTGCGATTACCAAAATTGCGAGGCCCAAAAATGTTGAATATTATTTGCAAAATTGCAATCAGCGAACACTAATTGCAATAATCGTAAATAGCGTAATTGCACATTGCAAAAATGCAAATTCTTAAAAATCACAATTTTGCACATGGATTTTACCACCAACTCAAGGCAGGTGGTAACCAGGTCCAACATATTTAAACAAGACCACAATGCAACAGGGACTTCCACAATGACAGCTTTGTATGTGATAGCTGCAGCACAGAGAAGGAGGTGACAGGAACAGATCTTCAGAGTGCGCATCACTCTGTTCCAGCAGACTGACAAGGAGATCCATAAGAAGTATAGGCTGGACTCAGCTACCATTATGGATTTGATAGATGAGCTAAAACTCTTGCTGGAACACCCAGCACGCAGGACCCAAATCATTCCAACCCATGTGCAGATCCTGTGTTCACTACATTTACTGGCATCAGGGAGTTTCCAGGGGGTGATAGCAGCAGCAGGAGGGGTCTCCCAGAGTTACCTGTTGACTTTCTTCCATGCTTTCCTGGATGCAGTGGTACAGAGGCTACATCATCACATCCAATTCCCCAGCACACAACAGGCATTACAGCAAACAAAACAGAACTTGTACCAGATTGTCCAATTTCCCCAAGTCATTGGCTGCATAGATGGAACCCAGGTAGCCCTCTCACCCCAATCAAACAATAAGTATGCATTCAGGAACCGCAAATCTTATTCATTCACTCAACATACAAGTTATCTGCAATGCCAAATATATCATCACCTATTCTGTTGCAAAATACCCTGGCAGTACACCCAACTACTTTATATTTAAACACAGTTGGATATACAGATGTCTCACTGGTGGCGATTTTGTGAGAGCTACCTGCTAGGTAAATTTATGTCTAGCAATTGAGCATACAGTTAAAGTCTGAAGTGGGAGGACAGTGATTGACCTTGTGTCTTTCTTACTGTAGGAGACAGTGCATATGCTGTGCGCGATTTCATCCTAACACTGTTCCTCAATCCAGCCATTGCAAGGGTGCGAACATATAATCATGCACACAAATCTAAGTGCTGTGTAATTTAGCAGGCATTTGGGATACTAAAGAGCCGGTTCTGCTGCCTGCATAAAAGCGGAGGAGCACTGCAATACAGCCCAAATTCTTGCTGCAAGATTGTGGCTACTTGTGACATGCTCCACAAAAGGCATTCCAGTTGAACTTACTGATACAGATTCAGTTGAGAATCAGGGCCCAGGTACACGTTGCAGACCAGCAGGTGGTGTAGGGGCAGCTGCCGGCCGACAGAGGCGTGATGAGATAACACAAAACTATTTCTAAGTGAGTAATGATGACACAATGCAAAAGATGATTTTTGCATAACTGTGTTTAATTATTCCTTTAGCTGCAGGAAAATATCAGTCACACAACCGAAACACACACTTCATATGTGCCACAAGATTTTGCACATTTTTTGCCCACAGTGCATGGACGAAGGCCAAACAAAAGTCCACATGCAACAGGTTGCTTCACCCATTGGCATTCTTCTGTGGTGCCAGTTTACTTTTTGCATGCATGTCCTGCTGTCGCACGCTCAGGGTGCTGACTGCTCTCCCTTGAGGCATTGGGTGTTGTTCCCTGCCTCACATTGTGCCATCTGTGTTCTGCAATTGGTGGGGTGATGCTGCTTCTGCTTGATAGCTCCTCACTATCCCCTGAGTCCAGGAGTCCTGTGCCACCTTTGGTAGCTGTCTGCAGCTGTTCTACCGCATTTGTTACCTGCACCAACCCTTTGGCCACATCCTGGCTGCAGTGTGCCATTTCAACCTTTATGGTTACAGAGCGGTGTGACAGCAGGGAAGTGGATGTACACCGGCGGTAGACAGCCTTGCTATAAGTGTCCAGCTGGCTGTAGAGACATTGTCTCCCCCTGCGTCTGGCTGCCTGGTCTCTTCATTGTGGGACACAGTTCTTTAATTGCACCTGTCATTTCCCTGATGCACTTCTTCATGTCGTTCAGGTTGTGGTTCACAATTAATAATTAATAATGTGTTAATATAATTATGTTGCCCTTGGAAAAAAGAGAATAGCGAATACTACTGAGCATGGGTGGGCACTGGGTAATCTAATCTGTTGCCAGTGTGGCCGATATATATAAATATATCTTTGGTGCTGGTTGATGAATCTATATGAAATTTTCCCCAAAAATTTGCAACTACAGCTTGAGCTGAAGCTAGATTTAGGTGTGCAGATTGTGCTGTTTGTGATTTGGTGTAACTCCGCTCAGTAGTTTGGGAAACAAATTTGTTTATCTATATATATCACCACTCCATTGCACCGTGCCAGCGCACTCCCGGACAAAAAGAAATATCTATTAACACGTTAGAAAATATGTTTGTCCAGTTACAAGGTATATGTACCAATATCGCGCTGACTTTTAGCGAAAACATATTAATAGTGTGGGTGGTCCGTTTTCTAGGATTGTGTCATGAAACACATCATGTGACTAATTGTTTTTAAAGATTGCACTGGTTTTGGCGCGCCATCCAAACATCAGAGTAAGGCAGATGCCAAAACGCGTCATGTTTACTCCTAAATAAAACATTGACGGATATTGATAAGAAACCCCCGTGAGTGCTTCTTTCTTGTATATGAACTTCAGGAAAACTGAGCGGTCACATATATATATCTCTCTATATATATATATATATAGATATATATATATATCTCTATATATATATATATATATATATAGAGATATATATATATATCTATATATATATATATATATATATATATATATATATATATATATATATATATATATATAAAGATATATATATATATAGATATATATATATATATATTCACTGAAAAAACCATAGGTTTTACACACGTTATAGTTAGGAAATAGCATTTGAAAAACCTATGAAATTCACTGAAAAAACCCTAGGTTTTACACACGTTATAGTTAGGAAGGAGCATTTAAAAAACCTATGAAATTCACTGAAAAAACCATAAGTTTGACACTAGTTATACTTAGCTGGAAATTTTACTGACATAAAACCAATGAAATTCCACGTTATAGTTAGTTGGACTCACTATAACTTGCGCGTGTAATGCATTGCTGATGACATTACATATTACATCACTCATGACATGGTCAGTGACATCACTTATGACACCATCCAGTGAATGTGTGTCTTTCTAAAAAATAAATATGTTTTATATATGTATAGGTAAAGGTCGAGGGAAGAATAAATGTTTAAATTATTGTCTTTATGAATGTTTTTTTCAAAAAGAAATGATTGGATAACTGGCTTATTAAGTGTATCTTAGTGAATACATATATTAGCGAGTAATGTTTAAATATTTAAATATATGTATCAGTGTTTCACTTTGTGAATAAGTGGCTGCATGGGTTGATGAGTACCTACATGTGTAGGTATTTGGGTTCTTAGATGTTTTTTTAGTATCAGTATGAGTGTTTGTATGGTTTTGTGGGGGTATTACTAATCACATAGATGCATGAATGACTAACTCTCTCTTTGTATGTGTTTAGAAGACAGCATATGTGCAGGACTGTATGGGTGGTTGAGTGTGTATATGTGTGTGTTAGTGAGTGAATGCCTGCCTCACTAGTGTCTTTATCAGTAACGAGATATGTTTTAATTTAGTATACGTGAGTATTGATATATATAAGTCAGTATATGTGAGACTAAGAGATAGAAAGAGTTCCTGTTTAAATAAGTATGTGTTTCTATAAGTGATTGTTTAAGAGAGTAAGTATGTATAAGTTTCTTTAGAAGTAACGTGGTAGTGTGTGTATAGTTTTATATGCAAATAAATGGATGTTCAATAGTTTATTTGCATGTGTGAGTATGTGTGTGAGTAACTTTTGAATGATTGTCGGTGTGTAACAGGATGTATAGGTGTATCACTACATATGATGAGTGAGTATATGTATGAGTGACTATATAGAACTGTTGGTGAATGAGAGAATGTGTATATAGATGGTGGAATTACTGAATTGGTTGTTGTAACTGGTATGGGTATCTCCATTTTTTTGAAAATGTTAATTTCTATTTTCCAATATGTGTTTTAAGGGTTACATTACACTTAAAGGAGGTCTGTCATCAGTGATGTCATAAGTGATGTCACTGACCATGTCATGAGTGATGTAATATGTAATGTCATCAGCAGTGCATTACACGCGCAAGTTATAGTGAGTCCAACTAACTATAACGTGGAATTTCATTGGTTTTATGTCAGTAAAATTTCCAGCTAACTATAACTGGTGTCAAACTTATGGTTTTTTCAGTGAATTTCATAGGTTTTTTAAATGCTACTTCCTAACTATAACGTGTGTAAAACCTAGGGTTTTTTCAGTGAATTTCATAGGTTTTTCAAATGCTATTTCCTAACTATAACGTGTGTAAAACCTACGTTTTTTTCAGTGAATTTCATAGGTTTTTTTAATGCTAGTTCCTAAGTATGAAATCACGTTCGTAACTAGATAGTGTCACCGCCTACACGTCCTGAGAAGCGCATGTAAAGTGATGTGACTTGAAAACAAGACTTCCAATTGGTTCTTAGTAGTTTCTGTTCAGGAATTTACACAAAGCACTCCACCCACTTTCCTCACAATCTTTTCTACTCTCAAGAGACAACAACGTCGAGCATCTTCCAGAAAACTTTGCTGAAATGGCTGCCCTTTCGCATTCATCTTCCGAATCTGAAGGAAATGAGCGACCACCGTTAAGAAGAAAAAAGGAATCTTTCATTTGGCAATTTTTCACTTATCCTGAAGATCAAAAGAAAGTGAATGCGCCAAAAGTAACCTGCACGATATGCAATTCGGAGCTCTCAAGGGGAAATCCAAATAGAAAATATTCCTTTTCTATACACACCATGCTGCGGCATGTTAAACAAAGGCACCCTGAGCATTATGCAAAAGCATCGACAAGAGCCCTGGCCACGCTATTACCATTAGAGGTGGCCAGCACATCTTCTGGTGGACGACCTGTATCTCCATCGAGTGCTGAGATGGACTTGAGACCATATCTTGCGAAGGTGCACATGAAATGCAACGAGTGTGGAGAAATTCTTTTGTATGGAGAGCAGAGCCTCGTTCTTATTAAACTCAAAATTGAAAGTCATGAATGCCCCAAGAAAAGATACATTTCTTCACTTCATTTTCATAGTATTACATACTGAAAAATGTAGTAGCAACTTTAAGAAATCGAAAGCATCATAACACTTGTTTCCAAAAAAAAAAAAAAGTTCTTTTCAGAACTAACTCTTTCCACCAAAACATGCTCCAAGAGCATATTATAAAATGTGTTTTCGCCGCTTTATTTTAGTGCGAGACCGGGTGCGCGCACCCTCCTATCGCGTACAGGACCTGACACTTGCATGTGAAGTCATGTGACTTCAAAACAACACTTCTAATTGGTTCTTGGTAGTTTCTATTCTGGAATTTACACGCAGCACTCCACCCACTTCCATCACTTTCTTTTCTAATCTCAAGAGAGAACAACGTCGAACATCTTCCCGAAGACTTCGCTACAATGGCTACCGTTCCGCATTCATCTTCCGAATCTGAAGGAAATGAGCGACCACCTTTGACAAGAAAAACGGAGGCCACGCTATTACCATCAGAAGTAATCAGCACATCTTCCGGTGGACGACCTGTATCTCCATCGAGTGCTGAAATGGACTTGAAACCATATGTGGCGAACGTGCACATGAAATGCAAGAACTGTGGAAAACTTCTTGTATACGGAGAGCAAAGCTTTATTCTAATTAAACACAAAATTGAGAGTCATAAATGCTCCAAGAAAAGTTAAATTTCTTCACTTTATTTGGATAGTATGACATACTGAAAAATGTCGTAGCAACTTTAAGAAATCAAAAGCATCATAACACTTGTTTCCCAAAAAAAAAAAAAAAAAAAGTTCTTTTCAGAACTAACTCTTTGTACCAAAACAACCTTCAAGAGCATATTACCTGATATTTTCTCGCCGCTTTCTTTTACCACGCGACCGGGTGCGCGCACCCACCTATCGCGAACAGGCGTCGAGACACGCATGTGCAGTCATGTGACTTTAAAACAACACTTCCAATTAGTTCTTACTAGTTTCTATTCTGCAATTTACACGGAACACTCCACCCACTTCCCTGGAAAACCAGTTTTTCGAAAAACTTTTAAAGCCTCCCCTTAAGAAAAAATTACAATTATAAAGTTTTATTTCCTAAGTCTCTGATCTCCAACTGTGCAACGTGGCTCCCCTGTGTGTCGTAATAAGGTCCATAAACAAAAACTACAGGGCCAGCATTATAAACATGCACAGAACCACAAAACGACAAGAGCCACCATGTTGATATATATCCTTAATATAATAAACCTCTGAGAATAAATACATATTTCCGTGGCACCCCATAACAGAAATGTGGCGTCCTCTGACTCTGCTCCATTACCAAACACCCTAACCCCCGCCCCCCTCACTCTTCACTAAACTCCGCACTCCACCCCACCCGGACCCCCTATTACAAACCCCCAACCTACCCTCCCTGCCCAAACCCACCATGAACCTCAAACCGCCCCTGGAAAACTTATAAGACACAGGATTACTAAAACTCAAAGAATAGGCAACAGTTAGATAATGTAAATAGTACATAAAGGCACATATTTTTTCCATAATACTATTTAAAAACATGTTCTATTTTTTACAAATCTATCATGCATCTGACCCTCTAGAACTGCTTTCAAAACGAGAACTATAAACCTCTACTTTTCATTTTCAAACCATACACTTTCAATTACATTATTTTTTTTTCACAATTCATGTAATGTTACACACCTTTTCTAAAATACACCAGTCCCTGTTCTTTATAAGGATTTATTTTCAGTCTTCATCAGTGACACTTTCTTAACATATAATGGAAATCACTGTAACTTTTTAAACGACAATGCTAACGCGGTAAAAATAACCCTTCATTTGCTTTCCTTTAAGAATGCAGACTATCTACCCCACGCATGCGTTTCTTGATCTTTGTATTTGGCAGCGAATACCGACCTTGAATCGGAAGACATGAACAAGAGCGCCATTGTCACATTTAAAACTGAACGTTGCATCTGCTCACACACATATCTTTCACTTAGCTAACATTCACAGAAAACAGCATTGATGTAAAAAAAAATTGACCTTGCTTTACAACTTCCTCAAATCACTCCCTTATTTTTAAACGCATCCTCCAGTTCAAGAAAAGCTACTTTTTTGATAACTACTAAGCAATATATAAGTGACTAGACTCCTAGAAAATGTATCAAGTCATTCTGCTCCTCTCCACTGCATAGCCGGCGACCTAATTCTGTGGAGTTGCTATACAACCGGCAGTGCTGCGCCGTTTCCTTTACCATCTTGGGAAATTCAAAATGGATGTCCCTCCTGCCTTCACAAACGAGCCGGATCAGTTAGAACTATTTCGACAGAGAATGCTTCTGTACTACGGCACCTTACCACTCTCAACTTTGAATACTTCATATCGATTATCATTTCGATATTCGTATTTCACCTGTGTGCAGCCTGTATTTCATTGCCTGAGCTGTGATTTCACGTGGGCCCTGGATTTATGTCTCTGCAATTTGGTACCTCCTGAACCGAATTACAATCACCTCATGAATCCGTTACTTGATCATGAACAGCTTTGTTACAACAGAGGGTTTATGGCCTTTGCAGCGATACAAGGAGTTCTGGGTCATTGGAATATATTCGCAGCGGCGCAAGATTTCCTAACAGAGAGCTACATCGAAAACCCACCGAGCTGCCCTATGATGGTAAAAGACGCTCCAATAATGACAGATCATGAATGCTCCTTTCCTCTTCTCAATTGGATGGCTGACATGTTTTCAGATGATAACAGTGATTTCCTGTTAGAAGCACTTGCTGCATACTTTGCCTACACAATGGACGGTTAACTCTTTCCTAACAGAGAACTACATCGAAAACCCACCGACCTGCCCTCTGATAATAAAAGAGGCTCCGATTTTAACAGATCATGAGTACTGCTTTACTCTTTTCCATTGGATGGCTGACATACTTTCAAATGATAAAAGTGATTTCCTGTTACAAGCAGAAGCTACCTATTTTGCCTAAACAATGCTTCAATAACTCTTATACAAACCATTGACGTCCTCATTTCCTTTTGCTTCCCTATATTCTTCACGTTCTTTTCCATATTTTCGTTTGAAGAACAGACCTATTGGCTTTACTAACAGTGGACATTATGATTTCGTGTTGTTTAAATTTTGATCTTTTATGTGGACTACATTTGTTTCTTCAGCTACTCGATTTTCAACTTTATTTTTTTACAGTCTAATCTCAACAATTCTATTGCATATCTTATGTATGGTTATTTCAAACATACTCGATGCAAAACTCGCTAATATATGCTACATGTACCCTAATTAATGTGTAAATTTTAAACAAGTTTTTTATAACTGTAAACGCCATTTCGCATCTCAACTGCTTATATCCGCCTCACATGCCTCTGCTCCTTTAATTTTCTATAAAATTATTAATTTAAAATACTTTACAGAAAAATATGTTATTTCAACAATATTTCCATTGTTACTTCTGCTGTATTTCAAATGCAATACTGCAACCTTCAAAAGATATATCAATACAGTAGTTCTCCTCAATACTGATTTGCCCACCATCCAACAGATTACATACATGCACCTCTCGCCATTTTGTCGCTTTTGGCGCCTTTTTTTCCCCGTACACAGTAACATAACATAAACTTGATAGTGCTTCGCATGTAGACAGCTGATTGATAAAGTAATGATGTATAACCACTTGCATTTTCATATATTGTTCCCTAACTGAAAGGCCAGAGACCTTCTTCCATTTATTAAAATATGATATACTTCCTTATAAGAGTGTACAATGTTTTTTTCCAACTATATTCATTTTTCTTCAACTATAGCGTTTGTATTCCATGTACTACTGACAATACCAATTACTGTGTTTTTGCAATTTCTGTACTCATATTACATAATGATTTGCCTTTAAAACAGTACATTTCTAAATAAACATTTCAAATATTCACGGTTTCTCTTTTAATCCATAATCTCAACTGAAATGATTTCATATTGAAAAACTATTCATGGGTTCCACATAACCTTAACAGTAGACACTGAGGACCTTATTTATGAAGACCTTCCGCCGCCGGTGCCTCATTTTTTAAAATGGGAAAAAGTGACGCACCGGTGGCGCAAGGCCTTCATAAATAAAGTCCTGAATGTTTTCTTTTCTCAACCTCACTTACTGATACTAGAACCTGCAAGCCAATTACGGCCCGTGAACTCTTTCTTAGTAGGTCGCGCACCGTACAGACAGTTATACCACTGTTAAAAAATTTTTTTTACTGTTACCAAGCACCGCCACAGTTCCGCTTCACTCAGACTTAATCACTGCTCCCACGCTTCTACAGGCCAAACGCTATGTCGTATTTCTCTCCTTATCACCCTTTCATCTCCACAATAACAAACAGTTCTCCGCCAGCCACCACAGAACAGAGTGCAGATGCAGAGGCACCAAAGAGTGAACCCATCACCAACTGCCATCTCCGGCTGTTTCCATGGTTACACCTCATTCTGCACCTTGCTGAAGGCACAGGTCAAAAGTTCATGTCTCAACATTCTACAACAAACTAATAAGACTATTTTCCCTCCAGAAACACCTGCCAATCCACAGCTCTGTTACATGTCTTGTTTTTTCACACCCAATAGTACTTTTCATTTAACATAAACATTAACTTGCAACGTACTGTTCAATCTCCACTTATTACAATCAACCAATCATTTTTATTTTTTTAACCACACCCAGCCTCTTCCTTTTTCTTTATTTAGAATTTCAACTTCTAACTCCCATTCCACTTCCAGAACCGATCGGAGGACGAGTACAAATCCCTTGAAAATGAAGGTCTGGCTAATAGGACACAGTTATATTCACTGGAGTGAAAAATATGCAGTAAGCAGACGAATTTGCAACCTCGGCTTACCAAATGTACACATAACATGGATTGCCAAAAGAGGATTGAAATGTCACCAATTGATTCCATTGGTGAAAACTTTTTTGCATCTCCCAGAACCAGACCTTATAATTGTGCACTGTGGTGGGAACGATCTAGGCACAATCACTGGGGTAGGTCTGGAAATGCTTCTAAAAGACACCTTTCGACAATTGATGACACTTTTTCCTCGATCTGCCTTGGTATATTCCAATATATGCCAAAGACAGAAATGGAATTGGTCCAATCAACATTGTGCACAATTTGAGAAAGCAAGGAGACATGTAAATAAATCTGTTTCTGCGTTCCTCAGAGATTATAGCATGGGTTCTATTTACCACAACAACTTGCGATACCACATGCAAGACGTCTATAGGAGAGACGGTGTTCATTTCACGAATGAGGGAAACAGAATCTTCCTCTGCAACATCAGGCTCTGCATCGGTACTTACTTATAAATGCAGAAAACACTCAATTAACACAAGGGCTCTTTCAGAGCCACCTTATATCTAACCACTCAAAATTCTGATTTATCTCCATTTTCACACTCTTGTAAATAGGTGTGCGCGACCGGGTGCGCGCACCCCGTATTTTTTTTTCGGGAAAAAATTATATCTTTTTGCGTTTAACGCCCTTACTGCACACCCCGAGAAAAGCTACGCAGCAAAACAATCTCTACCTTCTCCCCTTTCCATGTTTCAACTTTTTGAAATGAACAATATATTTACTCGCAGTGACAAAATGGCGAACAAAACTTCCTGATTTCCTTCGAATCGAACGTTAACAGACGTCACGCAGGAAAGAAAAATTCCGCTCACGCGCAGTCGCTTGAGTGCGCGCACGCGTGCGCGCCTATAGATATATAATTGACTTTAACTTTAATTTTCTCAACAACTACTGAACAGATTTACACCATTCCGAAAAAAGCGTAATCTGCGAACCGGACTCTACAGTTTTGCCAAATTTCTTATAAATCCATTCAGCCGTTCGACCTGTAGCCGAGTCTAAAGGTCCTATGGAAAATAACATGTAGAAAACACGTTTTGGGACCCCCTTATATCTCAGCCCCCACTTGACCAATCCCCCCCAAACTTTCAGGGAAGGAGCGCAGCGGACCGAGCCATCTTCTTTGAGAAATTCGCTAAGATTCTTCAACCAGGGCCAAAGTTATTCCAAATAGAATGTTGAGGATTTCCTATGGAAAACAATCCTAACTATAACTACCTACTGGCGACCGCCAGTAGGTAATATATATAGATATATATATATAGATATATATATATATGTGTGTATATATATATATATATATATATATATATATATATATATATATATATATATATATATATAAAGATATATATATATATATATATCACAACAACAATGGCGAATTGAGCCCGCGCCGCTTTTCTCTGGCGGGCCTCAACGGGGTCCGCCTTACCCCTGTAGATCCGCCGAAAGTTGAGGCCCATTTGCATTTCACGGTGAAACGCTAATAAAATTTCACCGTGAAATGGGCCTCAACTTGTTGTCTTTTTAAGCAAAGATACGACAACGCTTTCGACGGATATATATATATATATATATTCACTGAAAAAACCATAGGTTATAGACCATATATAGTTAGGAATTTGCATTTACAAAACCATTGAAAATTCACTGAAAAAACCATAGGTTATAGACCATATATAGTTAGGGATTAGCATTTACAAAACCTTATTTTACTCACACAAAACCATTGTCATTTGAGATGTCATCAGTGATGTCATTTGAGATGTCATCAGTGATGTCATCAGTGATGTCACTGACCATGTCATGAATGATGTAATATGTGACATCATCAGCAGTGGATTGCGGGTGCGCGATATATAGTTATTGCAACTAACTATATATGCGAATTTCTATGGTTTTGTGCGAGTAAAATAAGGTTTTGTAAATGCTAATCCCTAACTATATATGGTCTGTAACCTATGTTTTTTTCAGTGAATTTTCAATGTTTTTGTAAATGCAAATTCCTAACTATATATGGTCTATAACCTATGGTTTTTTCAGTGAATTTCATTGGTTTTTTAAAAGCTAATATCTATAGCTGTAAAATATATTCTTTATTACGTGACGTATCACGTATCCACGTGAGACGCCTCATGACGCGTCACATAAACGTGACGTATAGTCTCTGCAGCGCAAACAAAACCCGTAACGTAAGCGCGCCGGAGCACGCTTACAGATATATATATTTTTTTTTAACCTTAATTAGACAAAATCCACACGTGCACATATCTTGAGGCCTTGCAAAGGCACATCAAACATATGGTCGCGATACCCGCCACCCCCTCTCAACACACTCCCCAAGGATGGGAAACCGGAAACAGTTCTTGAACTTTTGGAAGGCGGGAAGGGAGTTACCCTTCCCGGCCGTATTTATTAAAATATGAAACAAAATTAAAACATTAAAATAACAGTTTCATATTATGTACAATTTCATTACCACATTGCGATGTTTGGCTAACCTTAACATATTCTCTAATACAAAGGTTCTCCTAGCCGAACTAACATCCTACAAAACATTAACTTGAAATTTTGAGATTGTACATCCTAACGTTTAAGGGCCAACGGCAAGGTCGTAACCGGTGTCAAGATCCCTAAACCCGAAAATCCCCCTCACTTGTGAGGGGCGACCGCACAGAGGTGTACCTCAAGTGCAACTACCAATTTCCCTTGACTTGACGGGGGCCCCAATAAACTCGACGCCACTTAAAGGTCGTTCGAGGACTCGTGTGAGGTATCTAGAAGGTAGCGTAGACCCCCTCCCAAACCCCACACAACTTACCACATCTGCCGTCGCAGATATCCTGGCCCCGGGAAATTCCCCAGGAGGGGGCTGTAGCCCCTCCTACCCAGGAAGGGGCCTTGACCGCCTTTCCTTTCCTTTCGGCGTCCCATCCTTAGAAGGGACCGCCTACCCGTTGAGGGGCCAATGGCCACCTCCCTCGAGCGCTCCCATCCGTAATGGGTGACGCCCACTCATAGGGATCTACTAATTAGTGCTCACCGATCATGACCTTACCGCCCGACCAAAAAATAAATACGACGATTTAACTAAATAATTCAATTAAAAAACAACCATAAACCATTTCACGTATGACTACTGATCAATACTTAGTGCAGAATTACTTTATTTGAAGAAAATATTGTAGCTGACCATTCTTTATTGCATACTAAGAATAACACGACAATCACCACAACCTGCAAGAAAATATCATTACCATATCAAAACTTTATTCAAAACAACTGGCTGTCCTCAGGGGCTGGTGGGTGGGTTCAAAATTGGCTCTTCGTTCCGTCTCGAGCTCACGTGCAGCGAGGGGGTGCAGCTTCAGAGCACAGGAACAAGAGGATGCGTTCTTGGCTTGTTGCTCCTTTTATCCGTCTTCAGGGCGGGCGTAAACCCGCCCCTGCCTGCCCTTAGGGCGTGGCCAGCCGCGTCAGTGTCTAGGCCAGCCCACTCGAGGGCGGGAAACAGCGCGCCCCGGCTACGCCGCTTCGGGCATACCAGCCGAGGCTCGCCTCCCGCCCCAAAATGGCTTCCCGGGGGGCTCGTGGTACTCGGCCATACGTTCGGGGGGACCGAATGGTCGCCCCTTTCCATATGGTCGCGATACCCGCCACCCCCTCTCAACACACTCCCCAAGGATGGGAAACCGGAAACAGTTCTTGAACTTTTGGAAGGCGGGAAGGGAGTTACCCTTCCCGGCCGTATTTATTAAAATATGAAACAAAATTAAAACATTAAAATAACAGTTTCATATTATGTACAATTTCATTACCACATTGCGATGTTTGGCTAACCTTAACATATTCTCTAATACAAAGGTTCTCCTAGCCGAACTAACATCCTACAAAACATTAACTTGAAATTTTGAGATTGTACATCCTAACGTTTAAGGGCCAACGGCAAGGTCGTAACCGGTGTCAAGATCCCTAAACCCGAAAATCCCCCTCACTTGTGAGGGGCGACCGCACAGAGGTGTACCTCAAGTGCAACTACCAATTTCCCTTGACTTGACGGGGGCCCCAATAAACTCGACGCCACTTAAAGGTCGTTCGAGGACTCGTGTGAGGTATCTAGAAGGTAGCGTAGACCCCCTCCCAAACCCCACACAACTTACCACATCTGCCGTCGCAGATATCCTGGCCCCGGGAAATTCCCCAGGAGGGGGCTGTAGCCCCTCCTACCCAGGAAGGGGCCTTGACCGCCTTTCCTTTCCTTTCGGCGTCCCATCCTTAGAAGGGACCGCCTACCCGTTGAGGGGCCAATGGCCACCTCCCTCGAGCGCTCCCATCCGTAATGGGTGACGCCCACTCATAGGGATCTACTAATTAGTGCTCACCGATCATGACCTTACTGCCACAGGCCGGATAGTTGACCGGCTATCCGGACCCCCCACACACTCCTACCTAAAGGTCATGTCTTAAAGTCCCCAGCCAAGCTATCAGGTCTCCTATGAGTAACTCGTTCCCCACCCGGGACAAATGAATACCATCACCCAAATACATACTGTCCCCTTTAATACAACCATGCGAAATAGAATGCAGTGTACTTGAACGGAACAATCGACTCACTTTATTATTAATCTTCCTTACTGAATGATTCAGAGCAGAAAACTGAAAGAGCCCCCCGCCATACTTGTCGCGGTATCATATGGGACCATGCGATTGTGCACCCTGGAACTCTTCTCGCTAACCAACTTACAGTGGAAAGCATTGCCTCAAGAAGTAGTCGTCTACCAGTGGACACCAGATCGTTGCCCCCAAGATGTACTATGACTACAGACGGCGGTGACCTCGTCCGCCCTAACAAACCCTCAAAAAATGATTGAAACTGGTCAATACAGAGCCCGCCCTTTCCGTAGAAGGACACACTGTACCCGTATTCCCCAGCCACGTGAATCATGTCACCTGCTTTGAATACGTCCGCGGCCCGCCTCACGTATGAGTGGCCCACGACCCACACCTCCTTTTTCACAGCCGGTGATGTCTGACCGCTGACCCGGTGTTGGGTCGACTGCCCAGTCCGCCCCGCCTCGTAGGCTTGCGCAACTGAAAACCAAAGAAAAACAGGAAGCGTGAGTACATCATTACAGCTTCATAACATGTGCAACCGCACATACCTTTTATAACAGTTCGAGGACCAACGCCCCACACGTTTAACTTGTTCGACATTCAGACCCCTGGCTTTAGCCTCTGTAGCAGCCCCTATCCGAAAGGAATGGGTCCCAAACTCGCCGGGGTTCAAGCCCGCAGCGGAGATTGACATCGCAAGCACCCGCTGAAACTGAAACCTCGTCAGTGGGGTGGTGTCAGCGTGTCGCAACAATGTCCCCCCCCATGATGCCACCCTTTGCGTTAAATATTCCTCTACGCAACTTACCGGGCACATGGAGGACCCGGGAATCCTTTGTATGATTATGCAGTCCCCCATCGCACCCTGGTCGGTCTTGGACCTGACAAACGAGATGGACATCGTCTCCCCTCTGACCTGAACGTGCTCTTGGCACAGTCCTCCGGTCACATCCCGCTTGTTCCTCGCCACTAGTTCGCTTACCCGCATAGCCCCATGGAATGCCAGCGCAAAAGCGGCTCGGAATAACACTGTTTCATACTGGGATGAACACGTTGAAGGGAGTACAGATAATAACAGGGCCAGCCTATCCAGACCTATCGGGCGCCTTTCATCTACTCTGCGACCCTCAAGGCGTTGCCACCCACGTAGCGCTTTTTGTACAACGAAAGACGCTGTCGGGTCCTGGATCCCATAAGCCCTTGCCACGAAGGAAATGGCTGCCCGATGCCTCTGGGCAGTAGCCACAGATTTGCCTGCCTGATGTAAAGACAGCAGGAAATTTACTACCTCCTCCTCCTGGCCCCAAAGCTCCCCTCCAGCAGCCCCCAAAAAGGCCAAATAGGAACGGAACGCCCCTTCATACGCCTTCCTTGTCCTGGGTGCTAAACTCTCTCCCACGAGGTTTCGTAATTCGGGGCACCGAGAGACCAGAGAGCTTCGGGGAAGGGTGCCGCCACCGGGTCCGCTGTGGGCAGAAAACCCCAGAAGGCCTGCATACGGAAACGAGAAAGCGCATCAGCCGCCTGGTTCATCACCCCCGGCACATGTCTTGCCTTAAATAGGACATTCAATTGCATACACAACAAGACAATTTCTTTCAGCAGCCTCAGGATCCATTTGCATCGTGCCGCCTGGCTATTGATACACTCAACCACGGTCATGTTATCAGACCAGAATACCACAGAGTGATCTCTAAACCCCTCAGGCCAAGTTTTTAGGGCCACCAGAATGGGGAACAGTTCAAGAAAAGCAATGTTACTCGTCAACCCATCCTCATGCCACCATGACGGCCATTTTTGAGCCGACCATTGTGTGCCAAAGATGGCACCAAAACCAATGCTCCCTGCCGAATCTGTCCACAGCCCCAGCTCCTCGGAGGACACCGCCGGTTTGTTCCAGACAACTCGACCATTGAAATCCGCCAGAAATGCCAACCAAATGCGCATGTCCTGGCGAACCTCGGCCGAGAGTCTCGTGCGATGGTGACCCTCCTTCAGGCCGACCATGGCCTGAGCGATCGAGCGGGAAAGGGGGCGGGCCATCGGTATTACTCTCAGGGCGAAATTCAGCTGTCCCACCAATTGTTGTAATTGCTGCAACTTAACCTTGGACTGACTAATACACGTCTCCAGGGATGCCCTGAACCTGAGCACTTTTTCTCTTGGTAAACGAAAACAACCCTCCTCCGAGTCGAGCTCAATACCCAGAAACTCAAGGCAAGTCGAAGGACCCACCGTCTTACCGGGTGCCAATGGCACACCAAAATGGTTCATTAAGACACAAAATTCATTCAAAGCCTGACCACATTCCGGATCCCCGGCTGCCCCTAGAAACAAAAAGTCATCGAGATAATGCATAACCTGATGAAACCCCGTCTTCCTTGTGAAGACCCATTGCAGGAAACAACTGAACTGCTCGAAATAGGAACAAGATATAGAGCAACCCATTGGCATACATCTATCCATGTAATAATGTCCCTGAAACATGAAACCAAGAAGACGCTGATCGTCTGGATGTACCGGGAGCAACCGGAACGCTGACTCGATATCAGATTTCGCCATCAGCGCACCGGGCCCTAGGCGATTCAAAATGGCTACGGCCTCATCGAAAGATGCATACCGTACTGAACACACTGCCGGGTCTATCGCATCGTTTACGGATAGACCACGTGGGGCTGATAAATTATGTATCAGCCGAAACTCACCCGGGTCCTTCTTGGGGACTACCCCTAAGGGGGAACAAACAAAGTTAGCAACCGGTGGCGCACTAAACGGACCGGCGACTCGACCTCGAGCCACCTCTTTTCCAATCTTCTCCTGTACCACGGTCGTGTGCTGCAAGACTGATCCTTGGTTTTTACATTTCGCTAAACCCTGAAACTCCCCCACTGGGATGCGGGAACCATATGAAAATCCGTTCCGTAACACCCCAGCGGAAGCGTGGTCCGGGTATTCGCTGAGCCAAGGAATCATTGCCATGGTATCAATCGGAGTAGGTAAAGGCGCCCCTCGGACTATTTCAGACCTGTTTGGCGCCTCCTCTACCCCCGTTATCACCCGTTTTGGCTCTGCACATGGACTCAGGATGGGACGCTTGCCCACACCCGCTACATTCGTGCCTGAATTTACATGACCCTTGAGGCCTCGTACATTTTCCCCTGTTAAAGTTCCAGCAACTCCCTTTTTTACCTGTGGTGCCGTTCGGCCTGGACTGGTATTCGTTACTCGCGCCTGATCGAGAGGAGGACCCAGAATATGGGCGGGAGGACTCCCCCACACTACTCCCTACTAATGGCAAATTCAACATACCAGTCTCCGACATTTTTGACCATGACACGGAATCGTAACAATCCCAAGTTAAGTTTCTATCATGTTCTTTCGCTTTCCTGAAAATATTATCGTAACAGAACCATTGATTGCCCCCATGTGACACGGAATACCCCATGATACGTGACTGATAAATCGGCAATTCAGACAATAACTCGGGCTTACGTTCGCCCAGGATGGATGTAAAAATCCCCCACGCCTTGCCCCAATTGCCAATGTTCTCATTTACCTTGAAGGCGGCCATCTTTGCGCGCCAAACACTCGGATGCATGAGCTCCTTTTGGCTCTTCACATATTCCATCTCATAATGATCGGTAAGTAACGAGAAGATGTTTACATATTCATCTGCCCATATCTTTTCCTTAATAGCTAGAGGGACATGTTGACCCAACTTTTCCCGCCTTGACGGGGCAGACTCATCCCTCGCAATCGGCAATGGCCGCTTACCTGAACCAGAAGCTGTATCTGCGGCTGAGCCTGTCCCAGGTGGTTTTCCTACTGCCGCAGCCGGCGTGATAACTGGCGATGCTGCCTTCGCCGCCTCCCTCGTTTCACGCAGTTGCCTCACCAACACTCGTGCGTCGTCAGCCGTGGCGCCCGAATCTTTACCCAACCACGCTGCTAATTGTGCTGCCAGCTCGGGCGGCATGTCCTCCCCGGACACGGGGGTGACCACCACGGGAATCGGATTCCCCTCTGCCGGCACCGGAGTTGGCTCTTCGAGTGGGGTACAGGGAACCGGGATGTCCCCTCCAGCTGCTCCCCTTCTGGGCCTCTTGCCTTTTCCCCCCGGAGCTGCTCCGACCAACGGCCGTTTCGGTCCCTCTTCCCCATCTTTCTCCGCCATTCGCTTCTTCAGGTCGGTCACCTCCTTCATAAGAACTCGCAGCATCTGGTCGGTAGTCATTCGCTTTCCGACTTTCTTAGGCATTCTCCGACCGAATATCTGTAAGACAAAGAAGAAAGATTACCACGTTCAAAATTGGCTCTTCGTTCCGTCTCGAGCTCACGTGCAGCGAGGGGGTGCAGCTTCAGAGCACAGGAACAAGAGGATGCGTTCTTGGCTTGTTGCTCCTTTTATCCGTCTTCAGGGCGGGCGTAAACCCGCCCCTGCCTGCCCTTAGGGCGTGGCCAGCCGCGTCAGTGTCTAGGCCAGCCCACTCGAGGGCGGGAAACAGCACGCCCCGGCTACGCCGCTTCGGGCATACCAGCCGAGGCTCGCCTCCCGCCCCAAAATGGCTTCCCGGGGGGCTCATGGTACTCGGCCATACGTTCGGGGGGACCGAATGGTCGCCCCTTTCCAAACAGTCCCTACAATTTTGCCAAGTTTGGTGGAAATCTATTCCTTTAAATTTTATTTTACTGTTTCTCTTGGTTTTCCCCTTGTTACGCTTACCGGAACACTACCCGGTACGCAAACCGGACGCTCCAAAAACACAAGATGTCGGACTCCTGTTACGCTGCCGGTTAGCTGGGAAGCGCCTCTACTGCGAAAAATCCCAATTTTTTTTTTCTTTTGCCCCGCGGGAACTTTAATAGCCCCCTCATCAATCCTAGGGGGTCAGGACGGGTCTACCTTACCCCTTTCCTTCATTTACACCTTTTTTTTTCCACCTCTTGTCTCTCGATCCTACCGAGAGACAAGATGGCGGCCGCTCTGGACTGTTTACAATGTTGACAGCCAATCAGCTTCTCCTCAGACTCCCGTTACACTGCCGGTAAGCTGCCTAGTTAGCTGCCCGGTTCGGGTACTGGGACGAGCCTCTACGGCGAAAAATCGCAATTTTTTTTTATTTTTTTTTGCCCCGCGGGGCACTTTAATATCCCCCTCATCAATCCTAGGAGGTCAGGAGGGGTCTACCTTGCCCCCTTTCCTTCATTTCCCCCTTCGTTTTTCACCACCTCTTGTCTCTCGATCCTACCGAGAGACAAGATGGCGGCCGCTCCGGACTGTTTACAATGTTGACAGCCAATCAGCTTCTCCTCAGACTCCCGTTACGCTGCCGGTTAGCTGCCCGGTTAGCTGCCCGGTTCGCGTACCGAGACGCGCCGCTACGACGAAAAATCGCAAATTTTTTGGGGGCCTCGCGGGGCACTTTAATATCCCCTCATCAATCCTAGGGGGTCAGAAGGGGTCTACCTTGCCCCCTTTCCTTCATTTCCCCCTTCGTTTTGGCCTCCTCTTGTCTCTCGATCCTACCGAGAGACAAGATGGCGGCCGCTCCGGACTGTTTAGAATGTTGACAGACACCGGAGAGCCAATCAGCTTCGCAAAGCTCCGTTACGCGGAAAGTACGCGAACTGGTTCGCTATCCGGGACGCTGTCACAGATATATCTGTTTTTTAAAACGTTAATTTCTCAAAATCCACTGGAGCACATATATTGAGACCCAGCAAAGGCACATCGGGCTAACAGTCCCTACAATTTTGCCAAGTTTCGTGTGAATCCATTCAGCCGTTCGAGCTAAAAGTGAGGCCAAACGCCCTATGGAAAAATGAATGGGAAAAACGTGTTTTGGGACCCCCCTTTTTTCTCGGCCCCCCCTTGACGAAACCCCCCCAAATGTTCAGGGGCTGCTCAGAAACAAAATGTGCCATTTTCCTGAAAATTTCAGCCGATTCCGTCCACAAACGCCAAAGTTATTAGACATAGAATTTTCAAAAGTTCCATAGAGAAAAAATCCTAACTATATATACCTACTGGCTATCGCCAGTAGGTAATATATATATATATATATATATATATATATATATATATATATATATATATATATATATATGTATATACATCATGTGATCAAGACACAGGCGAAACGCGTCATGGAGGACATGCTGGGCGTTGAAAGGCACGAATAAGGCACCTTTGTTTGGCACCAGATTGGGTTTCTACTCTTTGTCATTTCTTACCGGCAGAAAAGTTGGTGGCGCCATTGACGTCTGGCGAGAATTTGTTCATATGTGTATATATGTAGCAGCAGGACACGCCGCTTGCCAGTAGCCCAGCCCGACACACAGTGTGCACCGCAACGCGACGTGGGAAGTGTGTTGTTTACTTATGCAGCGCATTTGGGTGACAGCTACGAGCTACTGCGGAGGAGTGAGGGACATGTTAAACTGCAAAACGGCGCCTTCTGAAAAGAACTTTGGTGAGCACTATTTGGGATTAGGGCAGACACCGCCCGCTGGGGAGTGCAACTGTGCGTTACCTGTCTGCTCTTTGGGGAAATCCATGCCGGGTTTTCCTGCATCCCAGTGCTACAGTCACCTGAAGTGCCCCGTCCAATCGTAGCGGGACATTTGACTTTAAAAGAGGGCGGTGAGAACTATTCAAGTTGATCCTCGGCTGCATTGATAAAGTTTGTATTGAACGAAACGCGTCTGCCTGTGCCGAAATAAAAAGGATTTATTTGCAGTTTTCCCTGGAGTCTCGTTGATGGTCGACTCCGTGTCTTTGACAGGGGGTGTGGTGTTCATGTGTATATATATATATATGATTCTACAAATGTATGTAGTTTTATTGAAAGTATATATATATATATATTATAAAGAGAGAGCTGAAACCTTTGAGGCGGGTAAACTCAAGAAGTACAGCACCAATCACAACACCCAATACAGCATTGTAAAGGGGAGTTGCAGAAGATGGACATAGGCTATACAGCTGGCCACCATATACATTACAAACGTCAAAGAACCTTAGGGGTAAAGTAGTCCCTTGTGGGCATGGTCGTTGGTGTGTCAAAGTACACACATTATTACTTTGTGGGTGTAAACTGTTCTCAGAGGGGCGTGGGCGTGGGCTTGTCAAAGTTGACACTCCGAGGGCCGCACCACAACAGCGTTGTCAGAGGGGCATGCCACAAATTTGATAAAAAATGGCCGCGTCATTCAGTAGCGCGCCTGTCCATTTACGATCCACCTTGAAGTTCTAATCACTTCTCACACGTCTGTATACAAACACGAAGGTGCGCCGCATTCACTCACATTGAGATTCAGGTGATGTTAATCATATATACTGCAACCTTTGTGGGCATAAGCGTTACCATTGTCACACCGGGAATAAAACACAATTAAAATAAAAAGAGGCACGGCTTGCGCAAGCAGTGTGCACACACATTCACGCTCCACCTTTCCCTTCTCATGAGGCCACATTACTGATATATAGTGCGCCGATAACTTTGTGGGCGTCTGCGTTCTCACAGAGGGATGCACTACAATTACAAAAAAAAGTGGCGCGGCTTTCGCAGACGCCGTTGTGATCACTTCTCACACGTACCCCTACAAACAACAAGCTGCGCTGCATTCTCGGATCCTTGACATAAAAGCGACAATTTTTAAATAACAAAATGAACATTCACTCATTTAGTTACGTAACATTTGTCACAAGTCGCTGCATGAAGAAAAATAATAAAAGATCGCACAAGCGCCAGATTCTTTGACTGCGACATTCATGCTCCAACGGCTCCAGCGAAAACTGAAGGCAGCCAGCCAAAAAGACGATCAAAGACACTTCACAATTGACTTTTACTCCGGGGCTCACTTTGGCCTCAAAAGAGCCCTCGCAACCACGGGATCACGCTGTGCACTCTCACCCTACATACCTTAAAGTGAAAGACAAGGCACGCGCTGGGACTCAAACCAGCCCTCTCAAGCACAGAATCACGCCGGCCAATACTTAAACCTGAGGACACACACAGAACCAAGTAGCTGCGAATACAGCCCAGCTAAGAAGCCACATATGACAAACGCTGCTACTAACACTGCATGCAGACCCTGTCATTGCAAACTGCTTTCCTATTCGGGAGAGAGAGCAGGTTAACTTGCTCTCTCTTCCAAATACGATTCAAAAAGGGGGTGGTGATGAACTGAGTGTCTGAATTAAGCAGATCACTCTTACCCAGTCAAGAGATCAGGGCTTGATCCATCACCGTTATTTAGCTCACTGCATCACCCCAGTTCAGAACCTGGCTATATGCAAATTAGCCTGACCCAGTTCCTCAAGGGAACAGGGCAGACCAAACTACCAAGCCAATTCTTCACCGGAAAGGAGACAAGCTTCCGGGGACCGGTTTCTGGCATTTCAGCCGTCGTCGGCCCGGCTTGCTTGAATCCTGGTGGTGCAGTCAGGATTCAAGCAAGCCGGGCCGAAGACGGCTGTAATGCCAGAAGCCGGTCCCCGGAAGCTTGTTTCCTTCCCAGTATAAGAATTGGCTTGGTAGTTTGGGCTGCCCTGTTCCCATGATGCACTGGGCCAGGGATAGACTAATTTGCATGTAGCCAGGTTCTGGACTGGGATGGTGCAGTGAGCTAAAAAACGGTGATGGATCAAGCCCTGATCTGTTGACTGGGTATGAGTGTTCTGTTTAATTCAGATACTCTGTCCATCACCACCCCCTTTTCTGAATCGTTTTGTCCCCCATAAGCGTGGAAGGGTATACTCAGATGTGAGTCCCTTGCTCATTGCACCATCAGGATTCAAGCAAGCCGGGCCAAAGACGGCTGTAATGCCAGAAACCGGTCCCCTGAAGCTTGTTTCCTTCCCAGTATAAGAATTGGCTTGGTAGTTTGGTCTGCCCTGTTCCCATGATGCACTGGGCAAGGGACAGACTAATTTGCATGTAGCCAGGTTCTGAGCTGGGATGGTGCAGTGAGCTAAAAAATGATGATGGATCAAGCCCTGATCTGTTGACTGGGTATGAGTGTTCTGTTTAATTCAGATACTCTGTCCATCACCACCCCCTTTTCTGAATCTCTCTTCCAAATAGGCAAGCAGATAGCTTTTCTTCAGGGGGAGCAGCTGCTCCCTGACGAAAAGCAATGCCGGCTCCAGAAGGACGCGAGGAGCCGGCTGGGACCGTGGGGGCATTGGAGCTCCCTGCACAGTCCCCACATTTTTATATGAGCCCAGGGGAATGGGGTCCCCGGGGATAATAAAAATGAGTGATAGGGGCTATTTTTTGTTTACAGTAAAATTAGGGTACGCGTACCAAGCGCTGCTGTACCACGTATGCTGAGAGGTTTGTAAAACCTCCGATACGTGTACCTAAGCAAGAAAAAAAAAGAAAAAAAATATTTTTTCCAGATATCTATCAAGATTATGTGTTTAGATGTTGGTTGGTTCTAACAAGAGCCTTTCTCTTTATTGGTACTTATAAGTAAGTACCTATGCAGAGTCTAAACTTGTTGCGGAGGAGTGTTTTACAGTGTGCGTAACTTTTGACCTCTGTGGTCAGTTGAGTTTTGCATGATCTGTTAGTATGGTAACAGCAGGAAGTAAATTTGGGGTAGGGTTCAAAGTTATGTCAGTTGGAAAGGGTTCAAATGTCCAACCAATAGAAATGTGTGTTTGCTTTTGAATGATTGTGGGAAGCAATTTGATTTGCTATTTACATGAATATATGTATAGAATGAGAGGAAAAGTTTACCATTTTCTGATTTTGCCAAGAACACTGAAGTACAGAGATTCTGTATAAGGATATCTACTGTGTGACTGACATTCTTTTTAATCTACAAATCAATTTGAAAGGTGAGTTGTTAACGTGTAAGGGGATGTATGTGGTGCACTTTGTTTTTAATACGAGTAATGTGTTTATCCTTCTAAAGTGAAAGGAGGAGTTTAGTTGTGTAGAATCACATTCTGAGTTTGTCAGCATTTGGATAACCATTGTGAGAAAAGCATTTGGTAACTTAATGTGTTTGGTGAGTCAGCTTTGTGCCGTAACGTGCAGTACTAAAAAATTTAGAATGTGTGCAGTCACTTTTTCAGTTCTAGAGTAGTTAATATTGTTGCTTGTTTAGAATTAGGCTTGAGTTTCAAATCTACAATTTTCCAGGCAGTATACATACACTACTGCAAACTCTCTGTGGCAGATTTAAATGCCTCTTGTGCCTCTTTGTGCTGCCATTGTGTCACTTTTTTGATGGTATGTTGGCGCCAATAATACAGCAGATTGCTTATGTATTTGCAAAATGAGTCAGGATTGTATAGTTAAATGCAGCAGTAATATATAAATAGAATGTGTTTAATCACCTTACAGTTTCTAGACTAGTAAATGTTTTTGGGTAAAATGCAAGGTCTAATATTTTTTGTCTACAATCACACTATGCATCCGTGTGCTTTTAGGAATTATTCTGAGAGAAGCTTTTTTGTACATTTTGTGTTTGCAGACATATAAGTGCTTAAAAACCTATCCTTTTATCAAGTTTCGATCGAATTTGAAACAAGTTATTGCTTTTGTATTTGCAAATAACTCATTGTTGCACTGTAAAATGCAGAATTTATATTTCTGGAATGTGTGCAGTCATATTAGCCTTTCAAGAGTAATTAATAGTATTGCTTGTCTAGAATCAGACTTGTGATTCAAATCTACAATTTACCTGTCAGTATACATTCACTGCTGCATAAACTCTGGGGCAGATTTACAAGCCCCTTGTGCCTCTTTGTTGTTCTATTGTGACACTTTTTTGATTAAATGTTGGTGCCAATAATGCAGCAGATTGCTTATGTATTTGCAAAATGCGTCAAGATTCTATAGTAAAATGCAGCAGTCATATATATAGAATGTGTTTAGTCACCTTACAGTTTCTAGTCTAGTAAATGTGGTTTTGTAAAATGCAAGGTTTAATATGTTTTGTCTAGATTCACATTGTGAGTCCGGGTGCCGCTCGAGAGTGGAACTATTGTGGAAGGTTCGCCCTGCTCGCTACTGGAGTAGCTGGGAGCTGTGTCCTGAGGGCAGAGTCTTTGCCGCTTTCCGTGGGTTTGGCCGCAGAGGAGGTGAGAGGCGCGGCGAGCGGGACTGCGAGGACCAGCATTCCTGAAGATCACCGCCAGCTGGTTCCTCTTCCCGCCCGCGCCGCGCCCCCTCCCAGTGCCACGCCCCCCTGTCATATTTAGGAGCCCTGGTCACGTGCAACGCGGGACGCGCGCGGGGCGATCCCCGGGGCAAAGACCGGGCAAAGAGCGGGCCGTTTTAGGCCGTTAGAGGCCGGCAGAGACCGGACTGGGCCCCCCCCTCTAACGTCGTCCCTGCCCCAAGGCTATTCTCCTTACTTCATCAGCCTGTGGTTTTGACTGTTTCTCTCGCCATGGCAACCAGAGTATCCAGGAGCAAGGCTGCCCAACAGTGCTCTAACACACTGGAGAAATTCTTTCCTAAGGCCAGTGCTGCGGCTAGTAAAGGTCGCACAGTATCAGACACTCTCCTTGAGGTGAACGTAGAAAACGCGTCAGTGTCAGTGGACCCCTCGGACTCCTCCTCCATCGATGTTAGTACTCCAATAACCCTTGACGCCACCCATTTATCCCTCATGGATAGCATAGATCAGACAATTGAGTCCGTCCTCCAACAACTTAGGACCCCGTCTAATCTACCTAGGGATAGTGAACCATTGCGCCCCTCGGGTGTGGTGGAGACCACTCCGCATATGAATTGTGCGGAATTGACTAAGGCGCAGGATGAAGGGCAAGTTGTAGCGCTAACAGACCTTGTAAGCAGTAGAGTGGACCATCCTCCGAAAAGGAAAAGGCCAAGGAAGCTTAGAGGGGTAAAAAGGGCCAAAGTCGATAAAACCAACCCAACATCAGATGTTAGCTCAGACATTTCAAGCATCTCCTGTGATCACCTCCCCGGGAACTGGGTCTGATCAACCAGACTCGCCAATAGCCACAGTGGTACCTGGGTGTTCTGGGCCGTTCATATTTGGTGGAAATCCTCCTAATGCGTCAGAGGCTCTGATTGGCTCATTTAGGGACATTCTTAGGAGCCTGTTGGAACCCCTGTCTGCAAAACTGGACTCTATAGCTGCTAGACTTACGGCTATAGAAAATGCATATAACAGAAATAGTCCTAGTAGGGGGTTGGGCCCAAGTGCACAGACGGCTCCCCGGGAATCTGTAGGGAACAGACCATCTACTGCTGGAACAAGCATACAGGCACCGGCTGGGGCACAACACACTGTCACAGGCAGTCATCCTCCCCCACTGCCCTCCTCACAAACGTCTAGGCCCCCTGTCCCTGCACCCAGAAGATCTAAGCAACTGACATTACCCCATCCAACGAGTGTGGGGCGAGCTAACAATGACCATACTGGTCGCCCTATTAGCCCTAACACTAGGCGCAGGGCGGTCAATCTGCCCCCTGAGGCTGTGCCTTACACAGCGATTATGGTGGGAGTTCCTGAGCTCACTGGCGACACCAGAGAGCCACAGGACTCACTCCGTAATAAAGTAATTAGTTGGCTTAATATTAACAGGCCCCTCCCTCCCAATATTAAAGGGGATGTGTTGATGGTCAGAAGGATCCCTTGGATCGGAGTCACCCCCAAAAACAGGGTAGGGGACTGTATCATAATTAGCTTTAAAAGCCCACTGGTTGCCCCTTACATCTGTAACTGGCTGATAAGGCCGAATAAGTCCAACATAGAACTAGTGTCCTTCTCATATTTCTATCCAAATGTTTCCAATCTAGCTGTGGGGAGGGATCAGAGTTGGACCAGAGTGGGCTTCGCCGTAGATGGCTCACGGTACAGACCCAAGTATAACACACTTCCCGCTCATGACAACTTTGCCCATCAGAATAGATTTTCTTGCCTGGACCAGGTTGATTGACAAAAAAGGGGAGACTCAGCACAAATGCTAGCAATTTCTGCCTATGGGTTTACACTCAGGGGGGAAGGCACATCTGTTCCCGTAATTGAAATAAGGTCCCTGGCCCCTGTAAATGAGGGGGGGACCGCCCTGGGAAGCACCCAAGTTCTAGATGGGGATCCAGCAAGCACACCAACTGCTCTTACAATGCAATCGGTGGAGCTTGCTGAATTACCAACCCCGCCGCCCAATACTACTGGTTTGGGTGACCTGGGTAATTCTGCACATGTCATCCTGCCTACACCAAGTGAAGCAGGTCCACAATCCCAAGATCCAGGCTTGACTATTCTTTCCTGGAATGTAGCTGGCATTTCAAGTAAGGTGGGCACCCCAGAGTGGGAAACCCTGGTTAGTAAAGGTGACATCCTCCTTTTTCAGGAGACATGGGCAAGGGCACCACAGCTTAGGAGGGGATATGACATTTTTGAAATCCCGGCAAAGTCGAATGGGAGGGGGAGACCCTCGGGTGGTTTAGCAATCTGGGTGGCGAGCCACATTGGGTGCCAGGTGGAAAGGATGGACACACTTTCACAGGACATTCAGTGTGTCCTCCTCAGATGGCCTGGTAAAAGTACATGGGCTATTGTTAACGTCTACTCACGTCCAGTCGCTGTGGGTAAGGAATCCCCAACCGTACTTGATCTTTCATCTTTTCTAGGGCAACTGCCAGGTGACCTGAAAATAGTGATGGGAGGGGATTTCAACTGTCATTTTGAACCCCTGGAAGGGCGCTTTTACTGCCGAGGATGATCATTGGGGAGTTCCACCTTCTACCTCACCTCATCCCAAAGCTTGGTCCCCGCTGGTAGTACAACTTACCTCTCTTACTCTGAACTTTGCACTGAGGGCGTGTAACGGACGCACCCCTTCCGACACTCCTTCGGTGTGCACTTTTAACAAAAAGGGACAGGAGTCAAGGTTGGACTACATATTTATAGATATTTCCCTGTGGCCCAAACTTCAAGATTTTAGAGTGATCCCGAGGACAGACAGCGACCACAATTCCCTTCTGTTGGGGATCCATCACCCTGCCCCTGCTGTAGGGCTGCCAACCATCGATTCTGGAGTCGACCAGGGAGACTTACTACTCACTACAAGTAGGCGCCGGGTGAAATGGGGGAAGCTAGTTGACAAAGAAGAAGCTATAAATAACCTCTATGGCATAGCACTCCCCAGGTTCCAGGAGGTGGATGCTCTCATCAATCAACCAAGACCCTCTGATTACAATGAGAGATTATATGGCATTCACCAGGCCTTAGTGAGGGACCTCGCAGATGTCTTCAATCCGGCGCTGCCCACCAGAAGGAAAAAGACTCGCGCCCGACTTGGTACACCTCTACCTGTAGGAAAACCAAGTCTGAGCTACTTGCCGCAATTAAAGAGGGTAGCGATAAGGGGAAGGTTGCAGCCCTCAGGAGGGGATACAAGTTAGCACTGGCCAACGCAAGGGCAGAGTGGGATTGGAACCACTGGCACGAACTGACTGAAGCCCTCGAATCCAAAGACTCTAGAAAATTTTGGGCTCTGGTAAACAATGGGACAGGGGATCTGTCACCCGCAGTAGAACCCAACATTGCCCCTTCTATCTGGGAGGCCCACTTTCGGACATTATATGAAGAAACCACTCTCTGGCCTGAAGGGATGGTGCTGGAGTTCCCCTGTCCCCCGGATGTGTCCCTGGAATTTTCCTTAGGGGAAGTGAAGTTAGCACTGGAGCGCTTAGCGCTGGGGAAGGCACCAGGGCCGGATAAGCTGCCCGGCGATTTGTTCAGATACCACCCTGACATCTGGGGCCCGTACTTTCTTGTTCTTTTTAAAGCTATACTGGGAGGTATGGCGGTCCCTTCCTCTTGGCTGGGGGCTGAAATAGTTCCGATTTACAAGAAAGGGTCCCCTTTGAGCCCGGCAAACTATAGGCCTACCAGCCTGATAGATGTTCCCCAAAAGCTTTTTGCGCGCCTCATTTTGAACCATCTATTAGACTGGGTGGAGGAAAATGACATCATGAGTCCCCTGCAGGCTGGCTTCAGGAAAAACACGTCGACCATGGACCAGATCTTCCGCCTCGTTCTCCTCTACTGGAAGACGGTGAGGATCGAGGGGGGGGGGGATTGTACATGGTCTTCGTGGATCTGAGGTCAGCCTTTGACCTAGTCCTGCGCAGGAAACTGTGGGAGGTGCTGGAAAAGCTAGGAATTCCCCCCCAGTTACTTAACATCCTAGCCAGGCTGCATGAAAACAACTATGCACAAGTCAGGTGTGGGAGAGATGGCAAACTATCATCCAGGTTTCCTGTCCGTCGAGGCGTGAGGCAGGGTTGTGTTCTGGCTCCGACCCTGTTTTGTTTATTCATCAATAATGTCATCTCACACCTGGAAAACGTTAAGGACAACGACGCCCCCTGTCTGGCAGGTAGGAAGGTACCGGCAATCATGTTTGCCGATGACACCCTCCTCCTTTCAAAATCCCCCATGGGGATCCAGAGGATCCTGGATGGATTTGGTCTTTTCTGTCACCAGCATGGGTTGGAGGTGAACACAGAAAAGACCAAGTTCATGATCTTCAACCCTCCAACCAAAACCAGGCCCAATCCCACCCTCGGGACCGCCAGCCTTGAGAGGGTGTCTACCTTCGTATATCTGGGGGTAACATTGCAGGAAAATCTATCATGGGACCGCCAGATAGCACGATCCAGGGCCAAACTGTCCCAACTGTCGGGTGCAATCCTGAAAGTGGCTAATACTTCTTCCTTCAAGCCTATAAGTCCGGCCCTTTGAATTTACAAGACCCAGGCCAAGGCTGCGGCCATGTACGGCAGTGAGCTATGGGGGTACAAAGCGGTGAAGGACTTATCAACAGTTGAAAACAGTTTTCTAAGGCGCCTTCTAGCCCTTCCAAGTTCCACGCCACTTCAGCCTCTGAGAATGGACATGGGTCTCCCCCCTATTGCAGAGGAGCTTGTGTCAAAACCAGTGAAGTTCTGGCACAGGCTCTGGTCTACGGACGAACTTCATCACTATAGGGAGGATCTTATCCATGTCATGAGTTTAAATCGCAGTGGCAAAATCCCCTGGCTCACCTTTGTGGAAAATGAACTGTCTGCCATCAATCTCCGTGACCTGTGGGAGGACCCCGCTCGAGGCTGCCAATCAATCTCGCGCAAAGCCCTGGCACAAATCTACAAAGCCAGGTCCCTTGCTCACCTGATGGACGCTCAAAATAGCGGCACCTTAACCTTGCGATTTTTAGAATCCAAAAATTCATATGTCTTTGAACCTTTTATGGATTTTATCTTTCCCATCCTGGCGAGGAAACTGTATGTTCAATGGAGGCTTGGCACACTCCCCATTAACTCATACACATGTAAGTGGACAAATGGGGGCGATAAATTATGTCCCTGCTGTAACAACCATGTGGAAGATGACCCCCACATCTTGATTGTGTGCCCTGCATACCAAAGGCCCAGAAAATACTGGATAGCGCCGCTATGCAAGAACTTGGGGTTCAGAGAGTATGCACAGGCTTACAGGATTTTGAAAACCAGCACCCTGGGTCACATTGTGTTCGCTGTTTCAAAATTTCTCATGGCCATATGGTTGATCAGAAAGAAAAGATCCGCTGAAGCCCCCTGAACTTTTTTAATGTAATTTTTATTTTACTCCTCGCTGGGAGAGCGGACTTTATTTAAATGTATTTTAAAATTATGTATTTTAATGTCTGTAATGTTTGCATTGCATCTTTTATGGTCTATATGGCCGAAATAAAGAATTTTTGGAATTGGAATTGGCATTTAGAAATCATTCTGAGAGAAGCATTTTTGCAATATGCAAGTAGTTGTGTAACCAAATTCACTTTTTCTTCTGGCCTACATTTCCCCAGTCAGTATCAATGCAGTCCATTTATAAGAATACTGTTATTTGTCCAGAATCACAGTGTGAGTCAGTGTCCATTTGAGAAACTTAAGAGACAATGATTTGGTTGGTTGCTGCGTTTGCAGACATACAAGTACATGTACTGTTGCAGTGAGCCAGGCTTTAGGGTCAGGCAGTGCTTGAAACTGTTATGTACTATGCAAGTAGCAGTATAATCACCATCACACTTGTGTTTCAGGCCTACAGTTCCCCAGTCAGTATCTATACACTCCATTTATGAGAAATACTGTTATTTGTCTAGAATCACACTGTGAGTCAGTTGTGTTGACCCATTCAGCAGTATGTGCTTATCCATTCACTGCACTAAAACTCAAGCACTTATAAATTCAGTCAGGCACTGTATTCATTAAGTCAGTATCCAAGTACTCATGCTGCGAAGTAGGCCTTAGGGCATGAACTGCTTCAAACCGCTATGCACTGTGCTTGTAGTCTTCTTTCTACCTGCACACTTGTCTTTTATACTTTCAATTCCCCAGTCTATATCCTTCCACTTCCAACAAGCAGTCTGTCAATGCTGTTCCACTGTTGTAGTGACCCATTCAGCAGTTTGTTCGAATCCATTCACTGCACTGAAACACATGCCCTTATAAATTCAGCAAGGCACTGTCCTTGCAGAACTGTATTCATTCAGTCAGGACCGAAGTACTCATGCAGCGAAGTAGAGCTTAGGGCATGAACTGCTTCAAAGCACTATGAACTCTGCTTGTAGTCTTCTATCTCCCTGCACACTTGTCTTTTATTTATTTATTTATTTATTTTTAACATTTCTAAAGCGCTGCTTATACCCGTGGGCGTCTTGGCGCTGATACCCGTGGGCGTCTTGGGTGAATGGGTCACTACAACAGTGGAACAGCATTTTATACCTTAAATTCCATAGTTTGTATTCTTACACTTCCACAAGCAGTCTGTCACTGCTGTTGCACTGTTGTAGTGACCCATTCAGCAGTTTGTTCTAATCCATTCACTACACTAAAACTCAAACACTTATAAATTCAGTGAGGCACTGTCCTTGCAGAAGTGGAATCATTAGGTCAGTCCCCAAGTACTCTTGCAGTGAAGTAGGCCTTAGGGCATTTACTGCTTCAAACTGCTATGCACTATGCATGTAGTCTTCTATCAACCTGCACACTTGTGTTTTATACTTTCAATTCCCTAAACTATATCCTAATACTTCCACCAAGCAGACTGTCACGGCTGTTGCACTGTTTTAGTGACCCATTCAACAGTTTGGTCTAATCCATTCACTGCACTAAAACTCAAATACTTATAAATTCAGTCAGGGACTGTGCTTGCAGAACTGTATTATATCAGTCAGTACCCAAGTACTCATGCAGCGAAGTAGGCCTTAGTTTATGAACTGATTCAAACCGCTATGCACTATGCTTGTAGTCTTCTATCTACCTGCACACTTGTCTTTTATATCTTCAATTCCCAAGTCTGTATCCTTACATTTCCACCAAGCATTCTGTCACTTCTGTTGCACTGTTGTAGTGACACATTCAGTAGTTTGTTCTAAATCATTCACTGCACTGAAACTCAAGCACTTTTAAATTCAGGCAAGCACTGTCCTTGCAGAACTGTAATCATTCAGTCAGTCAGCACCCACGATCTCATGCAGCAAAGTAGGCCTTAAGGTATGAACTGCTTCAAAGCGCTATGCACTATGCTTGTAGTCTTCTGTCCACCCACACACTTGTCTATTATACCTTCAATTCCCTAGTCTGTATCCTACACTTCCACCACACAGTCTGTCACTGCTGTTGCACTGTTGTAGTGACCCATTCAGCAGTTTGTTCTAATCTATTCACTGCACTAAAACCAAAGCACTTATGAATTCATTCAGGGACTGTCCTTGCAGAACTGTAAACTTTCAGTCAAGTCAAGTCAAGTCAAGTCATAAAATTTGTATAGCGCACTACATACCCAGAGGGTTTCAAGGCGCTTAGGAAGGGGGGAGGATTATTTGTCAAATATCCACGTTTTAAGCTGCTTTCTGAACGCTAGGTGGTTCTGGGTGAGGCGAAGGTAAGCGGGGAGTGAGTTCCATGTTTTGGCAGCCAGGTCAAATAAAATGGGCAAAGCAGCAAACAAAATGGGCAGAGCGGCAGTTCCAACACGCAATTATTTGCAGTCTAGAATAGAGCAAAAGCGCTGCACAGACGATACCTCAGCAGCAGCAGTACACAAGTACTCATGCAGCGAAGTAGACCTTAGGGCATGAACTGCTTCAAAGCGCTATGCACTAAGCTTGTAGTCTTCTATATACCTGCACACTTGTCTTTTATAACTGCAATTCCCTAGTCTGTATCCTAACACTTCCACCAAGCAGTCTGTCACAGCTGTTGCACTGTTGTAGTGACCCATTTATGTCTTTTATACTTTCAATTCCCTAGTATATGTCCTTCCACTTCCACCAAGCAGTCTGTCACTACTGTTGCAGTTTGTTCTAATCCATTCACTGCACTAAAACTCAAGCACTTATAACTTCAGTCAGGGACTGTGCTTGCAGAACTGTAATCATTCAGTCAGTACCCAAGTACTCATGCAGCTAAA
Source organism: Lissotriton vulgaris (assembly GCF_964263255.1). NCBI lineage: Eukaryota > Metazoa > Chordata > Amphibia > Caudata > Salamandridae > Lissotriton > Lissotriton vulgaris. Next base: position 413,412,750 of record NC_141695.1, read on the forward strand.
TAAGCCTCAGGGCATGAACAGATTCAAACCACTATGTACTATGCTTGTAGTCTTCTATCTACCTGCACACTTCTCTTTTATACCTTCAATTCCCTAGTCTGTATCCTTACACTTCCACCAAGCAGTCTGTCACTGTAGTTGCACTGTTGTAGTGACCCATTCAGCAGTTTGTTCTAATCCATTCACTGCACTGAACCTCAAACACTTATAAATTCAGTCAGGCACTGTCCTTGCAGAACTGTAATCATTCGGTCAGTACCCAAGTACTCATGCAGCGAAGTAGACCTCAGGGCATGAACTGCTTCAAACCCCTATGCACAATGCTCGTAGTCTTCTATCTACTTGCAGACTTGTCTTTTATACTTTCAATTCCCTAGTCTATATCCTTCCACTTCCACCAAGCAGTCTGTCACTGCTATTGCACTGTTGTAGTGACCCATTCAGCAGTTTGTTCTAATCTATTCACTGCACTAAAACTGAAGCACTTATAACTTCAGCTAGGGACTGTGCTTGCAGAACTGTAATCATTCAGTCAGTACCCAAGTACTCATGCAGCTAAATAAGCCTCAGGGCATGAACAAATTCAAACCACTATGCACAATGCTCGTAGTCTTCTATCTACTTGCACACTTGTCTTTTATACTTTCAATTCCCTAGTCTATATCCTTCCACTTCCACCAAGCAGTCTGTCACTGCTATTGCACTGTTGTAGTGACCCATTCAGCGGTGTGTTTGAATCCATTCACTGCACTAAAACTGAAGCACTTATAAATTCAGCCAGGGACTGTGCCTGCTGAACTGTAATCATTCAGTCAGTACTCAAGTATTCACGCAGCTAAATAGGCCTGAGAGCATGAACTGCTTCAAACCGCTATGCACTATGCTTGTATTCTTCTATCTACCTGCACACTTGTCTTTTATACCTTCAATTCCCTAGTCTGTATCCTTACACTTCCACCAAGCAGTCTGTCTCTGCTGTTGCACTGTTGTAGTGACCCATTCAGAAATTTGTTCTAATCCATTCACTGCACCAAAACTCAAGCACTTATAAGTTCAGTTAGGCACTGTCCATGCAGAACTGTAATCATTCAGTCAGTATTCAAGTACTCATGCAGCGAAGTAGGCCTCAGGGAGTGAACTGCTTCAAACCGCCATGCACTATGCTTGTAGTCTTCTATCTACCTGCAAACTTGTCTTTTATACTTTCAATTCCCTAGTCTATATCCTTCCACTTCCACCAAGCAGTCTGTCACTGCTGTTGCACTGTTGTAGTGACCCATTCAGCAGTTTGTTCGAATCCATTCACTGCACTAAAACTGAAGCACTTATAAATTCAGTCAGGGACTGTTCTTGCAAAACTGTAATCATTCAGTCATTACCCAAGTTCTCATGCAGCGAAGTAGGCCTTAGGTCATGAACTGCTTCAAAGCGCTATGCACTAAGCTTGTAGTCTTCTATCTACCTGCACACTTGTCTTTTACAACTGAAATTCCCTAGTCTGTATCCTAACACGTCCACCAAGCAGTCTGTCACAGCTGTTGCACTGTTGTAGTGACCCATTTATGTCTTTTATACTTTCAATTCCCTAGTCTATATCCTTCCACTTCCACCAAGCAGTCTGTCACTGCTGTTGCAGTTTGTTCTAATCCATTCACTGCACTAAAACTCAAGCACTTATAACTTCAGTCAGGGACTCTGCTTGCAGAACTGTAATCATTCAGTCAGTACCCAAGTACTCATGCAGCTAAATAAGCCTCAGGGCATGAACAGATTTAAACCACTATGTACTATGCTTGTAGTCTTCTATCTACCTGCACACTTCTCTTTTATACCTTAAATTCCCTAGTCTGTATCCTTACACTTCCACCAATCAGTCTGTCACAGCTGTTGCACTGTTGTAGTGACCCATTCAGCAGTTTGTTCTAATCCATTCACTGCACTAAAACTCAAGCACTTATAACTTCAGTCAGGGACTGTGCTTGCAGAACTGTAATCATTCAGTCAGTACCCAAGTACTCATGCAGCTAAATAAGCCTCAGGGCATGAACAGATTCAAACCACTATGTACTATGCTTGTAGTCTTCTATCTACCTGCACACTTCTCTTTTATACCTTCAACTCCCTAGTCTGTACCCTTACACTTCCACTAAGCAGTCTGTCACTGTTGTTGCACTGTTGTAGTGACCCATTCAGCAGTTTGTTCTAATCTATTCACTGCACTAAACCTCAAACACTTATATATTCAGTCAGGCACTGTCCTTGCAGAACTGTAATCATTCAGTCAGTACCCAAGTACTCATGCAGCGAAGTAGGCCTTAGGGCATAAACTGCTTTAAACCCCTATGCACAATGCTCGTAGTCTTCTATCTACTTGCACACTTGTCTTTTATACTTTAAATTCCCTAGTCTATATACTTCCACTTCCACCAAGCAGTCTGTCACTGCTGTTGCACTATTGTAGTGACCCATTCAGCAGTTTGTTCTAATCCATTCACTGAACTAAAACTCAAGCACTTATAAATTCAGTCAGGCACTGTACTTGCAGAACTGTAATCATTCAGTCAGTACCCAAGTACTCATGCAGCGAAGTAGACCTCAAGGCATGAACTGCTTCAAAGCACTATGCACTATGTTTGTAGTCTTCTATCTTCCTGCACACTTGTCTTTTATACCTTCAATTCCCTAGTATGTATCCTTACACTTCCACCAAGCAGTCTGTCTCTGCTGTTGCACTATTGTAGTGACCCATTCAGAAATGTGTTCTAATCCATTCACTGCACCAAAACTCAAGCACTTATAAGTTCAGTCAGGCAATGTCCATGCAGAACTGTAATCATTCAGTCAGTATCCAAGTACTCATGCAGCGAAGTAGGCCTCAGGGAGTGAACTGCTTCAAACCGCCATGCACTATGCTTGTAGTCTTCTATCTACCTGCAAACTTGTCTTTTATACTTTCAATTCCCTAGTCTATATCCTTCCACTTCCACCAAGCAGTCTGTCACTGCTGTTGTACTGTTGTAGTGACCCATTCAGCAGTTTGTTCGAATCCATTCACGGCACTAAAACTGAAGCACTTATAATTTCAGTCAGGGACTGTGCTTGCAGAACTGTAATAATTCAGACATTACCCAAGTTCTCATGCAGTGAAGTAGGCCTTAGGGCATTATCTGCTTCAAAGCACAATGCACTAGGCTTGTAGTTTTCTATGTACCTGCACACTTGTCTTTTGTACCTTCAATTCCCTAGTCTGTATCCTTACAATTCAACCAAGCAGTTTCTCACTGCTGTTGCACTGTTGTAGTGACCCATTCAGCAGTTTGTTCTAATCCATTCACTGCACTAAAACTAAAGCACTTATAATTTCAGTCAGGGAAGGGACTGTGCTTGCAGAACTGTAATCATTCAGACATTAACCAAGTTCTCATGCAGCGAAGTAGGCCTTAGGGCATGAACTGCTTCAAACCCCTATGCACAATGCTTGTAGTCTTCTATCTACCTGCACACTTGTCTTTCATACTTTCAATTCCCAAGTCTATATCCTTCCACTTCCACAAAGCAGTCTGTCACTGCTGTTGCACTGTTGTAGTGACCCATTCAGCAGTTTGTTCGAATCCATTCACTGCACTAAAACTGAAGCACTTATAAATTCAGTCAGGGACTGTTCTTGCAAAACTGTAATCATTCAGTCATTACCCAAGTTCTCATGCAGCGAAGTAGGCCTTAGGGCATGAACTGCTTCAAAGCGCTATGCACTAAGCTTGTAGTCTCCTATCTACCTGCACACTTGTCTTTTATAACTGCAATTCCCTAGTCTGTATCCTAACACGTCCACCAATCAGTCTGACACAGCTGTTGCACTGTTGTAGTGACCCATTTATGTCTTTTATACTTTCAATTCCCTAGTCTATATCATTCCACTTCCACCAAGCAGTCTGTCACTGCTGTTGCAGTTTGTTCTAATCCATTCACTGCACTAAAACTCAAGCACTTATAACTTCAGTCAGGGACTGTGCTTGCAGAACTGAAATCATTCAGTCAGTACCCAAGTATTCATGCAGCTAAATAAGCCTCAGGGCATGAACAGATTCAAACCACTATGTACTATGCTTGTAGTCTTCTATCTACCTGCACACTTGACATTTATACCTTAAATTCCCTAGTCTGTATCCTTACACTTCCACCAAGCAGTCTGTCACTGCTGTTGCACTGTTGTAGTGACCCATTCAGCAGTTTGTTCTAATCCATTCACTGCACTAAACCTCAAACACTTAAAAATTCAGTCAGGCACTGTCCTTGCAGAACTGTAATCGTTCAGTCAGTACCCAAGTACTCATGCAGCTAAGTAGGCCTTAGGGCATGAACTGCTTCAAACCGCTATTCGCAATGATTATATTATTTTTATCTACCTGCACACTTGTCTTTTATACTTTCAATTCCCTAGTCTATATCCTTCCACTTCCACCAGGCAGTCTGTCACTGCTATTGCACTGTTGTAGTGACCCATTCAGCAGTTTGTTCTAATCCATTCACTGCACTAAAACTGAAGCACTTATAAATTCAGTCAGGGACTGTGCTTGCTGAACTGTAATCATTCAGTCAGTGCCCAAATATTCATGCAGCTAAATAGGCCTGAGAGCATGAACTGCTTCAAACCGCTATGCACTATGCTTGTAGTCTTCTATCTACCTGCACACTTGTCTTTTATACCTTCAGTTACTAGTCTGTGTCCTTACATTTCCACCAAGCAGTCTGTCACTGCTGTTGCACTGTTGTAATGAACCATTCAGCAGTTTGTTCTAAATTATACACTGCACTAAAACTCAAGCACTTATAAACTCAGTCAGGCACTGTCCTTGCAGAACTGTAATCATTCCGTCAGTACCCAAGTACTCATGCAGCGAAGTAGGCCTTAGGCCATGAACTCCTATAAACCGCTATGCACTATGCAGTAGTCTTCTATCTACCTGCACACTTGTCTTTTATACCTTCAATTCCCTAGTCTGTATCCTTACACTTTCACCAAGCAGTCTGTCACTGCTATTGCACATTTGTATTTAGCCATTCAGCAGTTTCTTCTGATCCATTCACTGCACTAAAACTCAAGCACTTATAAATTCAGTCCGGGACTGTGCTTGCAGAACTGTAATCATTCAGTCAGTACCAAAATACTCATGCAGCAAAGTAAACCTTAGTGCATGAACAGCTTCAAACTGCTCTGCACTATGCTTGTAGTCTACTATCTACCTGCACACTTGTCTTTTATACCTTCAAATCCGTAGTCTGTATCCTTACACTTCAACCAAGCAGTTTGTCACTGCTGTTGCACTGTTGTAGTGACCCATTCAGCAGTTTGTTCTAATTCACTCACTGCACTAAACATCAAGCACTTATAAATTCAGTCAGGCACTGTCCTTGCAGAACTGTAATCATTCAGTCAGTACCCAAGTACTCATGCAGCAAAGTAGACCTCAAGGCATGAACTGCTTCAAAGCACTATGCACTATGTTTGTAGTCTTCTATCTTCCTGCACACTTGTCTTTTATACCTTCAATTCCCTAGTCTGTATCCTAACACTTCCACCAAGCAGTCTGTCACAGCTGTTGTACTGTTGTAGTGACCCATTCAGCAGTTTGTTCTAATGTTTTCACTGCACTAAAACTCAAGCACTTATAACTTCAGTTAGGGACTGTGCTTGCAGAACTGTAATCATTCAGTCAGTACCCAAGTACTCATGCAACGAAGTAGGCCTTAGGGCATGAACTGCTTTAAACCCCTATGCACAATGCTCGTAGTCTTCTATCTACTTGCACACTTGTCTTTTATACTTTAAATTCCCTAGTCTATATACTTCCACTTCCACCAAGCAGTCTGTCACTGCTGTTGCACTATTGTAGTGACCCATTCAGCAGTTTGTTCTAATCCATTCACTGCACTAAAACTCAAGCACTTATAAATTCAGTCAGGCACTGTACTTGCAGAACTGTAATCATTCAGTCAGTACCCAAGTACTCATGCAGTGAAGTAGACCTCAAGGCATGAACTGCTTCAAAGCACTATGCACTATGTTTGTAGTCTTCTATCTTCCTGCACACTTGTCTTTTATACCTTCAATTCCCTAGTCTGTATCCTTACACTTCCACCAAGCAGTCTGTCTTTGCTGTTGCACTATTGTAGTGACCCATTCAGAAATTTGTTCTAATCCATTCACTGCACCAAAACTCAAGCACTTATAAGTTCAGTCAGGCACTGTCCATGCAGAACTGTAATCATTCAGTCAGTATCCAAGTACTCATGCAGCGAAGTAGGCCTCAGGGAGTGAACTGCTTCAAACCGCCATGCACTATGCTTGTAGTCTTCTATCTACCTGCAAACTTGTCTTTTATACTTTCAATTCCCTAGTCTATATCCTTCCACTTCCACCAAGCAGTCTGTCACTGCTGTTGTACTGTTGTAGTGACCCATTCAGCAGTTTGTTCGAATCCATTCACGGCACTAAAACTGAAGCACTTATAATTTCAGTCAGGGACTGTGCTTGCAGAACTGTAATCATTCAGACATTACACAAGTTCTCATGCAGTGAAGTAGGCCTTAGGGCATTATCTGCTTCAAAGCACAATGCACTAGGCTTGTAGTTTTCTATGTACCTGCACACTTGTCTTTTGTACCTTCAATTCCCTAGTCTGTATCCTTACAATTCAACCAAGCAGTTTCTCACTGCAGTTGCACTGTTGTAGTGACCCATTCAGCAGTTTGTTCTAATCCATTCACTGCACTAAAACTAAAGCACTTATAATTTCAGTCAGGGAAGGGACTGTGCTTGCAGAACTGTAATCATTCAGACATTAACCAAGTTCTCATGCAGCGAAGTAGGCCTTAGGGCATGAACTGCTTCAAACCCCTATGCACAATGCTTGTAGTCTTCTATCTACCTGCACACTTGTCTTTCATACTTTCAATTCCCAAGTCTATATCCTTCCACTTCCACAAAGCAGTCTGTCACTGCTGTTGCACTGTTGTAGTGACCCATTCAGCAGTTTGTTCGAATCCATTCACTGCACTAAAACTGAAGCACTTATAAATTCAGTCAGGGACTGTTCTTGCAAAACTGTAATCATTCAGTCATTACCCAAGTTCTCATGCAGCGAAGTAGGCCTTAGGGCATGAACTGCTTCAAAGCGCTATGCACTAAGCTTGTAGTCTCCTATCTACCTGCACACTTGTCTTTTATAACTGCAATTCCCTAGTCTGTATCCTAACACGTCCACCAAGCAGTCTGACACAGCTGTTGCACTGTTGTAGTGACCCATTTATGTCTTTTATACTTTCAATTCCCTAGTCTATATCATTCCACTTCCACCAAGCAGTCTGTCACTGCTGTTGCAGTTTGTTCTAATCCATTCACTGCACTAAAACTCAAGCACTTATAACTTCAGTCAGGGACTGTGCTTGCAGAACTGAAATAATTCAGTCAGTACCCAAGTATTCATGCAGCTAAATAAGCCTCAGGGCATGAACAGATTCAAACCACTATGTACTATGCTTGTAGTCTTCTATCTACCTGCACACTTGACATTTATACCTTAAATTCCCTAGTCTGTATCCTTACACTTCCACCAAGCAGTCTGTCACTGCTTTTGCACTGTTGTAGTGACCCATTCAGCAGTTTGTTCTAATCCATTCACTGCACTAATCCTCAAACACTTAAAAATTCAGTCAGGCACTGTCCTTGCAGAACTGTAATCGTTCAGTCAGTACCCAAGTACTCATGCAGCTAAGTAGGCCTTAGGGCATGAACTGCTTCAAACCGCTATTCGCAATGATTATATTATTTTTATCTACCTGCACACTTGTCTTTTATACCTTCAATTCCCTAGTCTGTATCCTAACACTTCCACCAAGCAGTCTGTCACAGCTGTTGTAGTGACCCATTCAGCAGTTTGTTCTAATCTTTTCACTGCACTAAAACTCAAGCACTTATAACTTCAGTTAGGGACTGTGCTTGCAGAACTGTAATCATTCAGTCACTACCCAAGTACTCATGCAACGAAGTAGGCCTTAGGGCATGAACTGCTTTAAACCCCTATGCACAATGCTCGTAGTCTTCTATCTACTTGCACACTTGTCTTTTATACTTTCAATTCCCCTAGTCTATATCCTTCCACTTCCACCAAGCAGTCTGTCACTGCTATTGCACTGTTGTAGTGACCCATTCAGCAGTTTGTTCGTATCCATTCACTGCACTAAAACTGAAGCACTTATAAATTCAGTCAGGGACTGTGCTTGCTGAACTGTAATCATTCAGTCAGTACCCAAGTATTCATGCAGCTAAATAGGCCTGAGAGCATGAACTGCTTCAAACCGCTATGCATTATGCTTGTATTCTTCTATCTACCTGCACAGTTGTCTTTTTAACCTTTAATTCCCTAGTCTGTATCCTTTCATTTCCAGCAAGCAGTCTGTCACTGTTGTTGCACTGTTGTAGTGACCCATTCAGCAGTTTGTTCTCATCTATTCACTGCACTAAACCTCAAACACTTATATATTCAGTCAGGCACTGTCCTTGTAGAACTGTAATCATTCAGTCAGTACCCAAGTACTCATGCAGCGAAGTAGGCCTTAGGGCATGAACTGCTTTAAACCCCTATGCACAATGCTCGTAGTCTTCTATCTACTTGCACACTTTTCTTTTATACTTTCAATTCCCTAGTCTATATCCTTCCACTTGCACCAAGCAGTCTGTCACTGCTATTGCACTGTTGTAGTGACCCATTCAGCAGTTTGTTCGAATCCATTCACTGCACTAAAACTGAAGCACTTATAAATTCAGTCAGGCATTGTAGGAGAGTAGGGTCTGCTATCCTATGGTCACCCAAAATTTTTGCTTTTTGCTTCACTGGTTTCTGACTTAATGTGGCTGTGGGCCTGCTAATCAGACCCACAGCCTGCTGTTCTCTCTCTAAATTACTGCCAATGCACTTTAGGTGCATTACGAATTGGAACTGGTTCACCTTATGAGCCCCTGTAGTAGAGTACCCTAGGTACCCAGGGCATAGGTGTTTCCAAGGCCTACCAGGGGCTGCAGCATGTATTATGCCACCCCTGGCCTGGCCTCCATATTTGACACAACTGGCTGATCACTCAGCTGGGGTAAGTTGGTGTAATCACCTCTTACTTAGGTACAGTATGCCTGTGCCTAACCCTAAACTGGACACATATGTTCCTATCAGCCACTCCTATGGAAGGCCTCATCAATCCTGGAGGCAGAGTGCTTGGAAATATGTGAGATGGTGCTCTAGCATGAGCTGAGCCTGTCTGCAGCTGTCGGGAACCACTCCCTAAGCTGTTCCGGGATATTGCCATACCATATACTCTTAAGTGCATTATAATCCTCGCGGTTAAATGCTATCTTTGGTTTGGCTTTATCAAAACATGTCGAGTAAGGTGTCATACGAATTGGAATACTATCCCCTCACCAGTTCTGGCAACGGGGATAGCATTCCACCCTTCTAGAGGGACACGACATGTGTGTAGCCTTAACCCCGGTTAAAGTTAAACAGAGCCTCAGCATCACAAAATGGATGCTGCCACCACAGACACGAGTCTGGCCTCCTGCTGCTGACCGAAACTCGTCAGATGGTGGCCTGGACAAAGGGTTTCCTGCCTTGGGAGGTGCGAGCACCACCCCAGACAGGGTTTTGTAGATTGGGTAGGACAGGGCTGAATAGAATCAGACATGCCCGGGGCACACAAGGTGTCCCCGTGCATAGGCCAGTCCAAACCGGTCCTGGGACTTTCCAGACCCAGGCTTGGCACGGAACTGGACAAAGGAAAGGGGGTGTAACCGCCCCCCCTTCCTGGTTCCTCCCAGAGGAGGGACCTAGTAGGTGATCCACCCCTCAGATTGGGAATAAAAGTGGGAGCAGTGCCATTGCACAGCAGTTCATCCTGAATCAACTTGAAATACAGAAGAAGACTGGACTTCGACATTCTGCTGCTCATAAGACTGAAGAGAATCTCCCTTGTGGCCTAGGAGTGGCCACCCTGTGAACACAGGCACCAACCAGCAACTCGACGTCTGCTTCGCCGCCGCCTCCCGCCGGAGCCCGAGCCCAGAGCCCGACAAGAACCAGACTCCCAGACCTCTCAGAGCCCGATCCACAGTCCCTGCAAAGAAGGGACCCGTGGAGGCACCGAGTAACGTGGGACCGGACCTCTTGGAAGACACTCGAAAAGCTGACTGCGCAGCTTCTGAGGCATTCTCGACGTTGTGCTTTAGGGACTGAGAACCCCCACCACCGAGCAGCCCTTGCACCGAAGATCAGCCCTCCAGTGTCTCCACGATCTGCGTGGAGCCCTTTTGCATTGTGCCACTCGACGTGCCATCCCGGCCACTAGCCACGTGGTCAGCGACCATCTTGGCGACGAAACTGACAATTTACACAGCAGGTCTGGTTGCTGCAGACCTACCCAAGCTCGTGTAAAAAGGAGCACCCGCTCTGACCTTGCTGGTCCGAGTGATAAGCATCTTTCAACTTCTGCGTGGCTTGCATTTGCTGAGGCCTGTTTGCTCCGATCAGGTCGCCGACACCGCCAACAGCGAGAAGCCTGCGTGGGACAGCTCGTGACCGAATCCTGGACGTCCTCGACCCCGGGTATCCACGTGGCTGCAGAAAGAAGCTACCCAACAACGCCTGTTTGCACCCGACATCGCCTGGTTCCAATCTGGTTCCACGGTAGTCACTGGCTAGTGACTTTGAACACTGTCCCCTCTGCTTTCAGGTCTTCACATCTTCAGATCCACCCTTGGATCCACCGGAACTCTTCACATCGAGCCGCCTGCAGCATCTTCAGCTCCAAGCACCATCGACCAGCGTGACGAAACCCGACACTACTTCGACCCTGTGCACCCGCTTCCTGTGGGTGAGGTAACTCAGCTCCGCCGGTGCTCCTGCACTGGTACACATCTCAAGGGCCTGTGTCTTAAGTTTCAGCTCCGTAGGTCACTCGGAAGGTTCCTAACTTTCTAACTTTGTACTTTTTACGCACCATAGACTTTGCATTGGAAAGTGCGTGCACTTTGAACACTGCACCCGAGTCCCGTGGGCCTTTCCCGACTTAATCATTGCTAGTCTCGAATAGCCCTAGCGATTCCCAAGGCCCTAGGCCTGTTCCCTTTCCTATTGGTATCTCTTATACCACTTTCTTAGTATATGGTTTAGGTGGCCCCTAGGGCTCATCCATATTGTGAAACTTTTGTGTATTTTAAACTGTCTTGTGATTTAACGCTTGTGCTTCTGTGCTCATAAAGAGTCCAGGGGATTTTATAGTTAATAAATCAATATATATTTTCAATATATATCTGTGTGGTGTCCCTTTCATTTGGTATTCAAGGGGGTTGTGTATGGTAATACAGCTGGCTTCACATGCCTTTCAGAGTTTAGCCTAAGACTGCTTTGTCCACGTTACCACTAGGATAACTGGTCTACAAGGTTGAATTACAACCATCATCATAAGGGTTGCTTGGCATGGTACAAAGTGATCACTAAGAATTAGTGAGCATTATATACCAGGCCAACTCCTCACATTGGTGAGCAGCGGATTGGGATCTGAGCTTGCTGTTGTTTTACCATTACAATCTTTGAGATTATCATTTGAAAGATCATACAGGTACCTGCTAGGTACATATAAAACAAGACTAGTATACTTAAGTTCTACTGAACTTAGTTGTTGTAGAGCAAAGGGAGTAGCACACCCAACTACAACTACTAGATAGGTTTAGTAGGTAAACACCAGTGTAGGTAGATTGCAACACATCCACCCACACTAGAGCAATGTCTGGAGCAGAGGGTTCCACTGGGAACAACCCTGTTGAGAGTGACCCTCCAAGGGCACCATCCAAATTTGCTATTTTTTCCTTTAAGGAATTAAGACAGCTTTGTGTCTTAAGGGGTCTGAAGACAGGGCCTTCCCCTACTACAGACCACCTAAGAGAGCTCTTAGACCAGTCTGAGACTCTAATGCCCTCTAAGGCAAACCCCACAGGGAATGCTGAAGGAGGCCATCCTTCAGAGGATGACACTGTAGACACCCCTGGTCCTATCATCCTGGTAGATGAGGAAGCCTCCACCACTGGAGCTCCTCAGGTAGATGAGGAGGAAGAGGAAGAGGAAGAAGAGGAGGAGGTGGAAAGCAGTGAGTCAGATGATGACAGAAATAGTCAGGTGCTGGTCAGTAGGCTGAACCAGGCTAACTTAAGCCAACTTGGGAATGAATCAGGTAACAACCCATTCAGACCCCCAGGTGGACTTAACCAGAAGCCTAGGAGGAGAAGGACTCACTCAGGTGACTCTGACAACTCCCATGCTTCTAGAGGCTCTCATGGTCACTCTAGAAGAGAGATGACTAGCCCTCAGAGAAGGGAACATGAGGCCAAAATGAGAGAGGCTGCTTTGAGGATCCAGAGACAAGAGTTAGAAGTTGCCCTGGCCCAAGAGAAACTTGCTAGAGCAAGACAGCCTAGAGAGAGTGGGGTAATAGAACCCACTGGTGGCAGCAATATCCACAAGGATAAAGACAGGTCTTTTGATAACAGAAAACTGAGTAAGATTGTGCCCCCCTACAAAGCTGGGGATGATATCCATAAATGGATTACTGCAATGGAGAGAGCCTGCAGAGTACAGCAGATCCCTCAGGAGCAGTGGGCAGCAATCTTGTGGCTCTCCTTTGAAGGTAGAGGCCAAGACAGACTCCTCACAGTTAGTGATGGGGATTCTAGAAACTACCTGGTCCTGAAGAGTGCTCTAATTGATGGGTTAGGCTTAACCACTGAACAGTACAGGTTAATGTTCAGAGATACCCAGAAGACACAGACTCAGGACTGGTCTGAATTTGTTGAGTGTGCCACTAAGGCTCTGGAGGGATGGTTGCTGGGAAGCAAGGTTACAGACTATGAAGGATTGTATAATTTGCTGATGAGAGAACAAATTTTAAATAATTGTCAGAACCAGCAGTTGCATCAACATTTGGTTGACTCAGATTTGACCTCTCCCCAAGAATTGGGAAAGAGGGCAGATAAATGGGTAAGAACCAGAGTTAAGCAAAAGAACCAGAACCAGAACCAGGGTGGTGACCAGAAGAAAACAGACCAGAAGGGTGGGGAGCAGAAATCTAAAGACCAGAAGTCTTCAACAGGGCCCCAAACTGAGACAGAGGGTGGGTCCCAAACTTCCAAGAAGAAGAAGAAAGAAGGTCAGAAGAAACCCTGGTGAAAAACTTGTAAGAACACCTCTCACTGGACAAGTGAGTGTAAAAAGGGTGGAGCCCCCAGCACTGCAGCCCCTAAGGCAACTGCACCCACTAGTACAGCTAGCAGTGCTGGTCCTCAAACCAAGGGGGTAGTGGGTATCACTTTGGGAACTGAAGGAGATTCTGACCTAGTCAGAACCCTTACACAGGCTGTTCTGATTTGTGAAGGGGACATAGATTTGACCCCTGACATAAGTCCCAGTAACCTGGGCAAATACAGACAGACGCCTTTGATCAACAATAAAGTGGCTCAAGCTTACAGGGACACATGTGCCAGTGTCACTATGGTGACACCTAACTTTGTGGACCCTGGACAATACATGCCAGGTGATAATTACCTGGTGACCAATGCCATCAATGTCACTACTACACATAGTGTGGCACTTGTTAACTTTTCCTGGGGAGGGGTAACTGGCCTAAAAAGAGTTGTGGTTAGTGCTGATCTTCCAGTAGAATGTTTGTTGGGCAATGACCTGGAGAACTCTCTATGGTCAGAAGTTGAGTACAGGACTCATGCAGAGATGTTAGGGATATCATCACATGTCCTTGCTGTGAACAGGTCACAGGCCAAAAAGTGCCTCTCTGAACCTCAGGTCTTGGATCCTGGAACAATGGACCAAGCACCTTCCAAGAAGAAGAACAGGAGGGTTAAGGCTGCGCCTTCCCAACTGCCTGCAAGTGAGGATCAGGCTTCACAGGAAACTGATCTTGAGACCCCTGAAGGAACTGTCTCTGAAGAACTTGAACCTGATCAGGTTGAGTTTCTGGGGACAGGGGGACCTTCTAGGGCAGACTTGGGGCAGGCTCAGTTAACCTGTCCTTCTCTTGAACCCCTCAGACAGCAGGCTGCTGCTGAGGCTGCTGGGAATGCTGAAGGTGCCCTTAAAGTTTATTGGGATGAAGGACTCCTTTACACAGAGGGTAGAGACCCCAAGCCTGGTGCAACCAGGAGGTTGGTTATACCTCTGCAATTTAGGGGTTTCCTTCTCACCTTAGCCCATGATATTCCTCTAGCAGGACACTTAGGCCAGAACAAGACCTGGGACAGGCTTGTCCCTCACTTTCACTGGCCTCACATGTCTGAAGACACCAAGGAGTTTTGTCGCTCCTGTGAAACCTGCCAAGCCAGTGGTAAAGCAGGTGGAACAACAAAGGCCCCCCTTATACCACTACCTGTGGTGGGGGTTCCCTTTGAAAGAGTGGGGATTGATATTGTTGGTCCAATGGATCCCCCTACAGCATCTGGGCACAGATTCATACTGGTGGTAGTGGATCATGCCACCAGGTACCCAGAGGCAATTCCACTTAGGACCACAACAGCTCCTGTTGTGGCCAGGGCCTTACTTGGAGTTTTCTCCAGAGTGGGGTTTCCTAAGGAGGTAATATTTGATAGTGGTGCCAACTTCATGTCAGGATATTTGACAGCGATGTGGAAGGAATGTGGTGTTAACTACAAATGCACCACTCCTTATCACCCACAATGCAATGGGCTTGTTGAGAGATTTAACAAGACCCTAAAGGGCATGATTAAAGGATTACCTGAAAAGCTCAGGCGAAGATGGGACATCCTACTGCCCTGCCTTTTGTTTGCTTACAGAGAGGTCCCTCAAAAGGGGGTTGGCTTCAGCCCCTTTGAATTGTTGTTTAGGCACCCTGTAAGAGGACCCCTATGTCTGGTGAAGGAAGGATGGGAGTTACCTCTCAAAAAGCCTAAGCAAGACATAGTGGACTATGTACTTGGTCTCCGCTCCAGGATGGCAGAGTACATGGAAAAGGCATCCAAAAACCTTGAGGCTAGCCAAGAATTACAGAAAGCTTGGCATGACCAAAAGGCTGTCCTTGTTGAATTTCAGCCTGGACAGAAGGTATGGGTGTTGGAGCCAGTGGCCCCAGCAGCACTCCAAGACAAGTGGTCTGGACCCCATACAATTCTGGAGAAAAAGGGAGAGGTTACCTACTTGGTGGACCTAGGAACTCCCAGGAGCCCCCACAGGGTGCTCCATGTAAACAGATTGAAGGCATATGTCAGCAGGGCAGACATGGGCTTGCTCATGGCTACAGATGAGGGACAGGAGGAAGAGAGTGACCCTCTCCCAGACCTGCTCACTCAGAACCCTGAGGATGGTTCAGTTGATGGTGTGGCCTTAGGTGGCAGCCTCACTGAGCATCAGCAACATGACTGCAGACAAGTTCTGCAGGCATACAGGCATATGTTCTCCTTGACACCCAGTCAGACTAACTGGTGTACCCATGTGGTGGACACTGGTGACAGTCTTCCTGTAAAGAGCAAGATTTACAGCAACCTGACCACGTCAGGGACTGTATAAAGACTGAGGTGCAAAAGATGCTGGAATTAGGTGTTATTGAGCCTTCAGAGAGCCCCTGGGCTAGCCCAGTGGTTCTGGTCCCCAAACCTCACACCAAAGATGGCAAGAGAGAGATGAGGTTTTGTGTGGATTACAGAGGACTCAATGCTGTCACCAGGACAGATGCACACCCTATTCCAAGGGCAGATGAGCTCATTGACAAGTTGGCTTCTGCCAAATATTTGAGCACATTTGACTTGACAGCTGGCTACTGGCAAATCAGGTTAGCTGAGGAGTCTAAAGCCAAAACAGCATTTTCGACCCCTAGCGGGCATTATCAGTTTGTGGTGATGCCCTTTGGTTTGAAAAATGCACCTGCCACCTTCCAAAGGTTGGTGAATCAAGTCCTTACTGGGTTGGATGACTTTTGTGCAGCTTATCTGGACGATATTGCTGTCTTTAGCTCCACCTGGGAGGATCACCTGGTCCACCTGAAGGAAGTGCTTGAGGCTCTGCAGAAGGCAGGCCTCACTATCAAGGCAACAAAGTGCCAGATAGGGCAGAGTAAGGTTGTATACCTGGGCCACCTTGTAGGTGGAGGCCAAGTTCAACCACTGGAGAGTAAGATCCAGACCATCAAGGACTGGTCCCCTCCAACCACCCAGACTCAGGTCAGAGCTTTCTTGGGCCTGACTGGGTACTACAGGAAGTTTGTTAAGAACTATGGGTCCATGGTGACTCCTCTTAATGATCTGACATCCAAGAAGATGCCCAAAAAGGTTCAGTGGACAGAAAACTGTCAAAAGGCATTTGATGACCTGAAGAAGGCCATGTGCTCTGCACCTATCCTGAAGAGTCCTGACTACGCAAGAGAGTTCATTGTCCAAACAGATGCTTCTGAGTTGGGAGTGGGAGCAGTGCTTTCACAGCTTAATGTAGATGGCCAGGACCAGCCCATTGCTTTCATTAGCAGAAGGCTGACCCCCAGAGAGAAACGTTGGTCAGCTATAGAGAGGGAGGCCTTTGCTGTGGTGTGGGCCCTGAAGAAGTTGAGACCATACTTGTTTGGCACTCACTTCAAGATTCAGACCGACCATAAGCCCCTCCTATGGCTTAATCAGATGAAGGGTGAAAACCCCAAACTACTCAGGTGGTCCATTTCCCTACAGGGGATGGACTTTACAGTGGAGCACCGCCCAGGGACTGACCATGGCAACGCAGATGGTCTCTCCAGGTACTTCCACTTAGAACATGAAGACACAACTGGTCAAGGTTAGTCTAATGTCCCTGCGTTTGGGGGGGGGGTTATGTAGGAGAGTAGGGTCTGCTATCCTATGGTCACCCAAAATGTTTGCTTTTTGCTTCACTGGTTTCTGACTTAATGTGGCTGTGGGCCTGCTAATCAGACCCACAGCCTGCTGTTCTCTCTCTAAATTACTGCCAATGCACTTTAGGTGCATTACGAATTGGAACTGGTTCACCTTATGAGCCCCTGTAGTAGAGTACCCTAGGTACCCAGGGCATAGGTGTATCCAAGGCCTACCAGGGGCTGCAGCATGTATTATGCCACCCCTGGCCTGGCTTCCATATTTGACACAACTGGCTGATCACTCAGCTGGGGTAAGTTGGTGTAATCACCTCTTACTTAGGTACAGTATGCCTGTGCCTAACCCTAAACTGGACACATATGTTCCTATCAGCCACTCCTATGGAAGGCCTCATCAATCCTGGAGGCAGAGTGCTTGGAAATATGTGAGATGGTGCTCTAGCATGAGCTGAGCCTGTCTGCAGCTGTCGGGAACCACTCCCTAAGCTGTTCCGGGATATTGCCATACCATATACTCTTAAGTGCATTATAATCCTCGCGGTTAAATGCTATCTTTGGTTTGGCTTTATCAAAACATGTCGAGTAAGGTGTCATACGAATTGGAATACTATCCCCTCGCCAGTTCTGGCGACGGGGATAGCATTCCACCCTTCTAGAGGGACACGACATGTGTGTAGCCTTAACCCCGGTTAAAGTTAAACAGAGCCTCAGCATCACAAAATGGATGCTGCCACCACAGATACGAGTCTGGCCTCCTGCTGCTGACCGAAACTCGGCAGATGGTGGCCTGGACAAAGGGTTTCCTGCCTTGGGAGGTGCGAGCACCACCCCAGACAGGGTTTTGTGTATTGGGTAGGACAGGGCTGAATAGAATCAGACATGCCCGGGGCACACAAGGTGTCCCCGTGCATAGGCCAGTCCAAACCGGTCCTGGGACTTTCCAGACCCAGGCTTGGCACGGAACTGGACAAAGGAAAGGGGGTGTAACCGCCCCCCTTCCTGGTTCCTCCCAGAGGAGGGACCTAGTAGGTGATCCACCCCTCAGATTGGGAATAAGAGTGGGAGCAGTGCCATTGCACAGCAGATCATCCTGAATCAACTTGAAATACAGAAGAAGACTGGACTTCGACATTCTGCTGCTCAGAAGACTGAAGAGAATCTCCCTTGTGGCCTAGGAGTGGCCACCCTGTGAACACAGGCACCAACCAGCAACTCGACGTCTGCTTTGCCGCCGCCTCCCGCCGGAGCCCGATCCCAGATCCCGACAAGAACCAGACTCCCAGACCTCTCAGAGCCCAATCCACAGTCCCTGCAAAGAAGGGACCCGTGGAGGCACCGAGTGACGTGGGACCGGACCTCTTGGAAGACACTCGAAAAGCTGACTGCGCAGCTTTTGAGGCATCCTCGACGTTGTGCTTTGGGGACTGAGAACCCCCACCACCGAGCAGCCCTTGCACCGAAGATCAGCCCTCCAGTATTTCCACGATCTGCGTGGTGCCCTTTTGCATTGTGCCACTCGACGCGCCATCCCGGCCACTAGCCACGTGGTCAGCGGCCATCTTGGCGACGAAACCGACGATTTATACAGCAGGTCTGGTTGCCCCAGAGCTACCCAAGCTCCTGTAAAAAGGAGCACCCGCTCTGACCTTGCTGGTCCGAGTGATGAGCATCTTTCAACTTCTGCGTGGCTTGCATTTGCCGAGGCCTGTTTGCTCCGATCAGGTCGCCGACACCGCCAACAGCGAGAAGCCTGCGTGGGACAGCTCGTGACCGAATCCTGGACGTCCTCAACCCCGGGTATCCACGTGGCTGCAGAAAGAAGCTACCCTACAAGGCCTGTTTGCACCCGACATCGCCTGGTTCCAATCTAGTTCCAAGGTAGTCACTGGCTAGTGACTTTCAACACTGTCCCCTCTGCTTTCAGGTCTTCACATCTTCAGATCCACCCTTGAATCCACCGGAACTCTTCACATCGAGCCGCCTGCAGCATCTTCAGCTCCAAGCACCATCGACCAGCGTGACGAAACCCGACACTAGTTCGACCCTGTGCACCCGCTTCCTGTGGGTGAGGTAACTCAGCTCCGCCGGTGCTCCTGCACTGGTACACATCTCAAGGGCCTGTGTCTTAAGTTTCAGCTCCGTAGGTCACTCGGAAGGTTCCTAACTTTCTAACTTTGTACTTTTTACGCACCATAGACTTTGCATTGGAAAGTGCATGCACTTTGAACATTGCACCCGAGTCCCGTGGGCCTTTCCCGACTTAATCATTGCTAGTCTCGAATAGCCCTAGCGATTCCCAAGGCCCTAGGCCTGTTCCCTTTCCTATTGGTATCTCTTATACCACTTTCTTAGTATATGGTTTAGGTGGCCCCTAGGGCTCATCCATATTGTGCAACTTTTGTGTATTTTAAACTGTCTTGTGATTTAACGCTTGTGCTTCTGTGCTCATAAAGAGTCCAGGGGATTTTATAGTTAATAAATCAATATATATTTTCAATATATATCTGTGTGGTGTCCCTCTCATTTGGTGTTCAAGGGGGTTGTGTATGGTAATACAGCTGGCTAACATGCCTTTCAGAGTTTAGCCTAAGACTGCTTTGTCCACGTTACCACTAGGATAACTGGTCTACAAGGTTGAATTACAACCATCATCATAAGGGTTGCTTGGCATGGTACAAAGTGATCACCAAGAATTAGTGAGCATTATATACCAGGCCAACTTCTCACAGGCATGCTCCTTGCAGAACTGTAATCATTCAGTCAGTACCCAAGTACTCATGCACCGAAGTAGACCTTAGGGCATGTACTGCGTTAAACCGCTATGCACTATGCTGTAGTCTTCTATCTACCTGCACACTTGTCTTTTATACCGGCTTCAAATCCCTAGTCTGTATCCTTCCACTTCCACCAAGAGTTATGTCACTGCTGTTACACTGTTGTAGTTACCCATTCAGCAGTTTGTTCTAATCAATTCACTGTACTAAAACTCAAGCACTTATAAATTCAGTCAGGCACTGTCCTTGCAGAACTGTAATCATTCAGTCAGTACCCAAGTACTCATGCAGCGAAATAGGCCTAAGGAGAATGAACTGCTTCAAACCGCAATGCACTATGCTTGTAGTCTTTTATCTACTTGCACACTTGTCTTTTATACTTTCAATTCCCTAGTCTATATCCTTCCACTTCCACCAAGCAGTCTGTCACTGCTATTGCACTGTTGTAGTGACCCATTCAGCAGTTTGTTCATATCCATTCACTGCACTAAAACTGAAGCACTTATAAATTCAGTCAGGGACTGTGCTTGCTGAACTGTAATCATTCAGTCAGTACCCAAGCATTCATGCAGCTAAATAGGCCTGAGAGCATGAACTGCTTCAAACCGCTATGCATTATGCTTGTATTCTTCTATCTACCTGCACAGTTGTCTTTTTAACCTTTCATTCCCTAGTCTGTATCCTTTCATTTTCAGCAAGCAGTCTGTCACTGTTGTTGCACTGACCCATTCAGCAGTTTGTTCTCATCTATTCACTGTACTAAACCTCAAACACTTATATATTCAGTCAGGCACTGTCCTTGCAGAAGTGTAATCTTGTGAGTCAGTACCCAAGTGCGCATGCAGTGAATTAGGCCTTAGGGTATAAACTGCTACTTATTATTATTATTATTATTATTATTATGTTTCTTATATAGCACCTGAATCGACCCCCGAAGGGGTATCTCCGCGCTTGCCTTGGGAACCCGTCCTGGCTTTTCCCTGTGAGATAGCCCCTACAGGGCATCCCCAAGGTGAAAGGCAGGCATCCCGCCGCGAGGGGGCCGTTGTGGAGATTAAGCAAGCTTAATGCCCAGAGTTGCAGAGTGTGAACCCATGATTAGGTCAGGCACCGAAGCGAGAATTATCGAGTCCATGGACATTTGAGCTCAAGACCCTGCCGCGTCAGGAATTGAACCCTGGTCCCGGGTCTGACCTCTGCTTCAGGGTCTGCCTGCTCTAACCAGTGAGCCACACTTCTCCACAACAATCCGCTATGCACTATGCTTGTAGTCTTCTATCTACCTGCACACTTGTCTTTTAGACCTTCAGTTACTAGTCTGTGTCCTTACATTTCCACCAAGCAGTCTGTCACTGCTGTTGCACTGTTGTAATGAACCATTCAGCAGTTTGTTCTAAATTATACACTGCACTAAAACTCAAGCACTTATAAATTCAGTCAGGCACTGTCCTTGCAGAACTGTAATCATTCCGTCAGTACCCAAGTACTCATGCAGCGAAGTAGGCCTTAGGTCATGAACTCCTTTAAACCGATATGCACTATGCAGTAGTCTTCTATCTACCTGCACACTTGTCTTTTATACCTTCAATTCCCTAGACTGTATCCTTGCACTTTCACCAAGCAGTCTGTCACTGCTATGGCACATTTGTATTTACCCAATCAGCAGTTTCTTCGGATCCATTCACTGCACTAAAACTCAAGCACTTATAAATTCAGTCAGGGACTGTGCTTGCAGAACTGTAATCATTCAGTCAGTACCAAAATACTCATGCAGCAAAGTAAACCTTAGTGCATGAACAGCTTCAAACTGCTCTGCACTATGCTTGTAGTCTACTATCTACCTGCACACTTGTCTATTATACCTTCAATTCCGTAGTCTGTATCCTTACACTTCAACCAAGCAGTTTGTCACTGCTGTTGCACTGTTGTAGTGACCCATTCAGCAGTTTGTTCTAATCCATTCACTGCACTAAAAGTCAAGCACTTATAAATTCAGTCAGGGACTGTGCTTGCAGAACTGTAATCATTCAGTCAGTACCCTAGTATTCATGCAGCGAAGTAGGCCTTAGGGCATGAACTGCTTCAAACCGCTATGCACTATGCTTGTATTCTTCTATCTGCCTGCACACTTGTCTTTTATACCTTTAATTCTGTAGTCTGTATCCTTACACTTCCACAAGCAGTCTGTCACTTCTGTTGCACTGTTGAAGTGACACATTCAGCAGTTTGTTCTACTAAATTCACTGAACTAAAACTCAAGCACTTATAAATTCAGTCAGGCACTGTCCTTGCAGAACTGTAATCATTCAGTCAGTACCCAAGTACTCATGCAGCGAAGTAGACCTCAAGGCATGAACTGCTTCAAAGCACTATGCACTATGTTTGTAGTCTTCTATCTTCCTGCACACTTGTCTTTTATACCTTCAATTCACTAGTCTGTATCCTAACACTTCCACCAAGCAGTCTGTCACAGCTGTTGCACAGTTGTAGTGACCCATTCAGCAGTTTGTTCTAATCTTTTCACTGCACTAAAACTCAAGCACTTATAACTTCAGTTAGGGACTGTGCTTGCAGAACTGTAATCATTCAGTCAGTATCCAAGTACTCATGCAGCGAAGTAGGCCTCAGGGAGTGAACTGCTTCAAACCGCCATGCACTATGCTTGTAGTCTTCTATCTACCTGCACACTTGTCTTTTATACTTTCAATTCCCTAGTCTATGTCCTTCCACTTCCACCAAGCAGCCTGTCACTGCTGTTGCACTGTTGTAGTGACCCATTCAGCAGTTTGTTCGAATCCATTCACGGCACTAAAACTGAAGCACTTATAATTTCAGTCAGGGACTGTGCTTGCAGAACTGTAATCATTCAGACATTACCCACATTCAAATGCAGTGAAGTAGGCCTTAGGCATTATCTGCTTCAAAGCACAATGCACAAGGCTTGTAGTCTTCTATCTACCTGCACACTTGTCTTTTGTAACTTCAATTCCCTAGTCTGTATCCTTACACTTCAACCAAGCAGTTTCTCATTGCTGTTGCACTGTTGTAGTGACCCATTCAGCAGTTTGTTCTAATCCATTCACTGCACTAAAACTGAAGCACTTATAATTTCAGTCAGGGACTGTGCTTGCAGAACTGTAATCATTCAGACATTAACCAAGTTCTCATGCAGCGAAGTAGTCCATAGGGCATGAACTGCTTCAAACCGCTATGCACAATGCTTGTAGTCTTCTATCTACCTGCACACTTGTCTTTCATACTTTCAATTCCCAAGTCTATATCCTTCCACTTCCACAACGCAGTCTGTCACTGCTATTGCACTGTTGTAGAGACCCATTCAGCAGTTTGTTCGAATCCATTCACTTCACTAAAACTGAAGCACTTATAAATTCAGTCAGGGACTGTTTTTGCAAAACTGTAATCATTCAGTCATTACCCAAGTTCGCATGCAGCGAAGTAGGCCTAGGGCATGAACTGCTTCAAAGCGCTATGCACTAAGCTTGTGGTCTTCTATCTACCTGCACACTTGTCTTTTATAACTGCAATTCCCTAGTCTGTATCCTAACACGTCCACCAAGCAGTCTGTCACAGCTGTTGCACTGTTGTAGTGACCCATTTATGTCTTATATACTTTCAATTCCCTAGTCTATATCCTTCCACTTCCACCAAGCAGTCTGTCACTGCTGTTGCAGTTTGTTCTAATCCATTCACTGCACTAAAACTCAAGCACTTATAACTTCAGTCAGGGACTGTGCTTGCAGAACTGTAATCATTCAGTCAGTACCCAAGTACTCATGCAGCTAAATAAGCCTCAGGGCATGAACAGATTCAAACCACTATGTACTATGCTTGTAGTCTTCTATCTACCTGCACACTTGACTTTTATACCTTAAATTCCCTAGTCTGTATTCTTACACTTCCACCAAGAAGTCTGTCACTGCTGTTGCACTGTTGTAGTAACCCATTCAGCAGTTTGTTCTAATCCAATCCTGCACTAAACCTCAAACACTTATAAATTCAGTCAGGGACTGTTCTTGCAGAACTGTAATCATTCAGTCATTACCCAAGTTCTCATGCAGCGAAGTAGGCCTTAGGGCATGAACTGCTTCAAAGCGCTATGCACTAAGCTTGTAGTCTTCTATCTACCTGCACACTTGACTTTTATAACTGCAATTCCCTAGTCTGTATCCTAACACTTCCACCAAGAAGTCTGTCACTGCTGTTGCACTGTTGTAGTAACCCAATCAGCAGTTTGTTCTAATCCATTCCTGCACTAAACCTCAAACACTTATAAATTCAGTCAGGGACTGTTCTTGCAGAACTGTAATCATTCAGTCATTACCCAAGTTCTCATGCAGCGAAGTAGGCCTTAGGGCATGAACTGCTTCAAAGCGCTATGCACTAAGCTTGTAGTCTTCTATCTACCTGCACACTTGACTTTTATAACTGCAATTCCCTAGTCTGTATCCTAACACTTCCACCAAGCAGTCTGTCACAGCTGTTGCACTGTTGTAGTGACCCATTCAGCAGTTTGTTCTAATCCATTCACTGCACTAAAACTCAAGCACTTATAACTTCAGTCAGGGACTGTGCTTGCAGAACTGTAATCATTCAGTCAGTACCCAAGTACTCATGCAGCGAAGTAGGCCTTAGGGCATGAACTGCTTTAAACCTCTATGCACAATGCTTGTAGTCTTCTATCTACTTGCACACTTGTCTTTTATACTTTCAATTCCCTAGTCTATATCCTTCCACTTCCACCAAGCAGTCTGTCACTGCTATTGTACTGTTGTAGTGACCCATTCAGTAGTTTGTTCGAATCCATTCACTGCACTAAAACTGAAGCACTTATCAATTCAGTTAGGGACTGTGCTTGCTGAACTGTAATCATTCAGTCAGTACCCAAGTATTCATGCAGCTAAATAGTCTTGAGAGCATGAACTGCTTCAAACCGCTATGCACTATGCTTGTATTCTTCTATCTACCTGCACAGTTTTCTTTTTAACCTTTAATTTCCTAGTCTGTATCCTTTCATTTCCAGAAAGCAGTCTGTCACTGCTGTTGCACTGTTGTAGTGACCCATTCAGCAGTTTGTTCTGATCCATTCACTGCACTAAAACTGAAGCACTTATAAATTCAGTCAGGGACTGTGCTTGCTGAACTGTAATCATTCAGTCAGTACCCAAGCATTCATGCAGCTAAATAGGCCTGAGAGCATGAACTGCTTCAAACCGCTATGCATTATGCTTGTATTCTTCTATCTACCTGCACAGTTGTCTTTTTAACCTTTCATTCCCTAGTCTGTATCCTTTCATTTTCAGCAAGCAGTCTGTCACTGTTGTTGCACTGACCCATTCAGCAGTTTGTTCTCATCTATTCACTGTACTAAACCTCAAACACTTATATATTCAGTCAGGCACTGTCCTTGCAGAAGTGTAATCTTGTGAGTCAGTACCCAAGTGCGCATGCAGTGAATTAGGCCTTAGGGTATAAACTGCTACTTATTATTATTATTATTATTATTATTATGTTTCTTATATAGCACCTGAATCGACCCCCGAAGGGGTATCTCCGCGCTTGCCTTGGGAACCCGTCCTGGCTTTTCCCTGTGAGATAGCCCCTACAGGGCATCCCCAAGGTGAAAGGCAGGCATCCCGCCGCGAGGGGGCCGTTGTGGAGATTAAGCAAGCTTAATGCCCAGAGTTGCAGAGTGTGAACCCATGATTAGGTCAGGCACCGAAGCGAGAATTATCGAGTCCATGGACATTTGAGCTCAAGACCCTGCCGCGTCAGGAATTGAACCCTGGTCCCGGGTCTGACCTCTGCTTCAGGGTCTGCCTGCTCTAACCAGTGAGCCACACTTCTCCACAACAATCCGCTATGCACTATGCTTGTAGTCTTCTATCTACCTGCACACTTGTCTTTTAGACCTTCAGTTACTAGTCTGTGTCCTTACATTTCCACCAAGCAGTCTGTCACTGCTGTTGCACTGTTGTAATGAACCATTCAGCAGTTTGTTCTAAATTATACACTGCACTAAAACTCAAGCACTTATAAATTCAGTCAGGCACTGTCCTTGCAGAACTGTAATCATTCCGTCAGTACCCAAGTACTCATGCAGCGAAGTAGGCCTTAGGTCATGAACTCCTTTAAACCGATATGCACTATGCAGTAGTCTTCTATCTACCTGCACACTTGTCTTTTATACCTTCAATTCCCTAGACTGTATCCTTGCACTTTCACCAAGCAGTCTGTCACTGCTATGGCACATTTGTATTTACCCAATCAGCAGTTTCTTCGGATCCATTCACTGCACTAAAACTCAAGCACTTATAAATTCAGTCAGGGACTGTGCTTGCAGAACTGTAATCATTCAGTCAGTACCAAAATACTCATGCAGCAAAGTAAACCTTAGTGCATGAACAGCTTCAAACTGCTCTGCACTATGCTTGTAGTCTACTATCTACCTGCACACTTGTCTATTATACCTTCAATTCCGTAGTCTGTATCCTTACACTTCAACCAAGCAGTTTGTCACTGCTGTTGCACTGTTGTAGTGACCCATTCAGCAGTTTGTTCTAATCCATTCACTGCACTAAAAGTCAAGCACTTATAAATTCAGTCAGGGACTGTGCTTGCAGAACTGTAATCATTCAGTCAGTACCCTAGTATTCATGCAGCGAAGTAGGCCTTAGGGCATGAACTGCTTCAAACCGCTATGCACTATGCTTGTATTCTTCTATCTGCCTGCACACTTGTCTTTTATACCTTTAATTCTGTAGTCTGTATCCTTACACTTCCACAAGCAGTCTGTCACTTCTGTTGCACTGTTGAAGTGACACATTCAGCAGTTTGTTCTACTAAATTCACTGAACTAAAACTCAAGCACTTATAAATTCAGTCAGGCACTGTCCTTGCAGAACTGTAATCATTCAGTCAGTACCCAAGTACTCATGCAGCGAAGTAGACCTCAAGGCATGAACTGCTTCAAAGCACTATGCACTATGTTTGTAGTCTTCTATCTTCCTGCACACTTGTCTTTTATACCTTCAATTCACTAGTCTGTATCCTAACACTTCCACCAAGCAGTCTGTCACAGCTGTTGCACAGTTGTAGTGACCCATTCAGCAGTTTGTTCTAATCTTTTCACTGCACTAAAACTCAAGCACTTATAACTTCAGTTAGGGACTGTGCTTGCAGAACTGTAATCATTCAGTCAGTATCCAAGTACTCATGCAGCGAAGTAGGCCTCAGGGAGTGAACTGCTTCAAACCGCCATGCACTATGCTTGTAGTCTTCTATCTACCTGCACACTTGTCTTTTATACTTTCAATTCCCTAGTCTATGTCCTTCCACTTCCACCAAGCAGCCTGTCACTGCTGTTGCACTGTTGTAGTGACCCATTCAGCAGTTTGTTCGAATCCATTCACGGCACTAAAACTGAAGCACTTATAATTTCAGTCAGGGACTGTGCTTGCAGAACTGTAATCATTCAGACATTACCCACATTCAAATGCAGTGAAGTAGGCCTTAGGCATTATCTGCTTCAAAGCACAATGCACAAGGCTTGTAGTCTTCTATCTACCTGCACACTTGTCTTTTGTAACTTCAATTCCCTAGTCTGTATCCTTACACTTCAACCAAGCAGTTTCTCATTGCTGTTGCACTGTTGTAGTGACCCATTCAGCAGTTTGTTCTAATCCATTCACTGCACTAAAACTGAAGCACTTATAATTTCAGTCAGGGACTGTGCTTGCAGAACTGTAATCATTCAGACATTAACCAAGTTCTCATGCAGCGAAGTAGTCCATAGGGCATGAACTGCTTCAAACCGCTATGCACAATGCTTGTAGTCTTCTATCTACCTGCACACTTGTCTTTCATACTTTCAATTCCCAAGTCTATATCCTTCCACTTCCACAACGCAGTCTGTCACTGCTATTGCACTGTTGTAGAGACCCATTCAGCAGTTTGTTCGAATCCATTCACTTCACTAAAACTGAAGCACTTATAAATTCAGTCAGGGACTGTTTTTGCAAAACTGTAATCATTCAGTCATTACCCAAGTTCGCATGCAGCGAAGTAGGCCTAGGGCATGAACTGCTTCAAAGCGCTATGCACTAAGCTTGTGGTCTTCTATCTACCTGCACACTTGTCTTTTATAACTGCAATTCCCTAGTCTGTATCCTAACACGTCCACCAAGCAGTCTGTCACAGCTGTTGCACTGTTGTAGTGACCCATTTATGTCTTATATACTTTCAATTCCCTAGTCTATATCCTTCCACTTCCACCAAGCAGTCTGTCACTGCTGTTGCAGTTTGTTCTAATCCATTCACTGCACTAAAACTCAAGCACTTATAACTTCAGTCAGGGACTGTGCTTGCAGAACTGTAATCATTCAGTCAGTACCCAAGTACTCATGCAGCTAAATAAGCCTCAGGGCATGAACAGATTCAAACCACTATGTACTATGCTTGTAGTCTTCTATCTACCTGCACACTTGACTTTTATACCTTAAATTCCCTAGTCTGTATTCTTACACTTCCACCAAGAAGTCTGTCACTGCTGTTGCACTGTTGTAGTAACCCATTCAGCAGTTTGTTCTAATCCAATCCTGCACTAAACCTCAAACACTTATAAATTCAGTCAGGGACTGTTCTTGCAGAACTGTAATCATTCAGTCATTACCCAAGTTCTCATGCAGCGAAGTAGGCCTTAGGGCATGAACTGCTTCAAAGCGCTATGCACTAAGCTTGTAGTCTTCTATCTACCTGCACACTTGACTTTTATAACTGCAATTCCCTAGTCTGTATCCTAACACTTCCACCAAGAAGTCTGTCACTGCTGTTGCACTGTTGTAGTAACCCATTCAGCAGTTTGTTCTAATCCATTCCTGCACTAAACCTCAAACACTTATAAATTCAGTCAGGGACTGTTCTTGCAGAACTGTAATCATTCAGTCATTACCCAAGTTCTCATGCAGCGAAGTAGGCCTTAGGGCATGAACTGCTTCAAAGCGCTATGCACTAAGCTTGTAGTCTTCTATCTACCTGCACACTTGACTTTTATAACTGCAATTCCCTAGTCTGTATCCTAACACTTCCACCAAGCAGTCTGTCACAGCTGTTGCACTGTTGTAGTGACCCATTCAGCAGTTTGTTCTAATCCATTCACTGCACTAAAACTCAAGCACTTATAACTTCAGTCAGGGACTGTGCTTGCAGAACTGTAATCATTCAGTCAGTACCCAAGTACTCATGCAGCGAAGTAGGCCTTAGGGCATGAACTGCTTTAAACCTCTATGCACAATGCTTGTAGTCTTCTATCTACTTGCACACTTGTCTTTTATACTTTCAATTCCCTAGTCTATATCCTTCCACTTCCACCAAGCAGTCTGTCACTGCTATTGTACTGTTGTAGTGACCCATTCAGTAGTTTGTTCGAATCCATTCACTGCACTAAAACTGAAGCACTTATCAATTCAGTTAGGGACTGTGCTTGCTGAACTGTAATCATTCAGTCAGTACCCAAGTATTCATGCAGCTAAATAGTCTTGAGAGCATGAACTGCTTCAAACCGCTATGCACTATGCTTGTATTCTTCTATCTACCTGCACAGTTTTCTTTTTAACCTTTAATTTCCTAGTCTGTATCCTTTCATTTCCAGAAAGCAGTCTGTCACTGCTGTTGCACTGTTGTAGTGACCCATTCAGCAGTTTGTTCTGATCCATTCACTGCACTAAAACTCAAGCACTTATAAATTCAGTCAGGCACTGTCCTTGCAGAACTGTAATCATTCAGTCAGTACCCAAGTACTCATGCAGCGAAGTAGACCTCAAGGCATGAACTGCTTCAAAGCACTATGCACTATGTTTGTAGTCTTCTATCTTCCTGCACACTAGTCTTTTATACCTTCAATGCCCTAGTCTGTATCCTTCTACTTCCACTAATCAGTCTGTCACTGCAGTGTCACTGTTGTAGTGACCCATTCAGCAGTTTGTTCTAATTCACTCACTGCACTAAACATCAAGCACTTATAAATTAAGTCAGGCACTGTCCTTGCAGAACTGTAATCATTCAGTCAGTACCCAAGTACTCATGCAGCGAAGTAGACCTCAAGGCATGAACTGCTTCAAAGCACTATGCACTATGTTTGTAGTCTTCTATCTTCCTGCACACTTGTCTTTTATACCTTCAATTCTCTAGTCTGTATCCTAACACTTCCACCAAGCAGTCTGTCACTGCTGTTGCACTGTTGTAGTGACCCATTCAGCAGTTTGTTCTAATTCACTCACTGCACTAAACATCAAGCACTTATAAATTCAGTCAGGCACTGTCCTTGCAGAACTGTAATCATTCAGTCAGTACCCAAGTACTCATGCAGCGAAGTAGACCTCAAGGCATGAACTGCTTCAAAGCACTATGCACTATGTTTGTAGTCTTCTATCTTCCTGCACACTTGTCTTTTATACCTTCAATTCCCTAGTCTGTATCCTAACACTTCCACCAAGCAGTCTGTCACAGCTGTTGCACTGTTGTAGTTAACCATTCAGCAGTTTGTTCTAATCTTTTCACTGCACTAAAACTCAAGCACTTATAACTTCAGTTAGGGACTGTGCTTGCAGAACTGTAATCATTCAGTCAGTACCCAAGTACTCATGCAGCGAAGTAGGCCTTAGGCCATGAACTGCTTTAAACCCCTATGCACAATACTCGTAGTCTTCTATCTACTTGCACACTTGTCTTTTATACTTTCAATTCTCTAGTCTATATCCTTCCACTTCCACCATGCAGTCTGTCACTGCTATTGCACTGTTGTAGTGACCCATTCAGCAGTTTGTTCGAATCCATTCACTGCACTAAAACTGAAGCACTTATAAATTCAGTCAGGGACTGTGCTTGCTGAACTGTAATCATTCAGTCAGTACCCAAGTATTCATGCAGCTAAATAGGCCTGAGAGCATGAACTGCTTCAAACCGCTATGCACTATGCTTGTATTTGTAGGAAGGTGGATATCTGACTATGGTTACCCCAAAACTTTTTGCCTGGTGTTTAGCTGGTTTTTGGCATAGTTGGCCTGGGATCCTGCTATTCAGGGCCCCAGGCTAATTGCTCTCTCCTTAAAATGGACTCCATGTACCTTAGGTGCATACACAATTGGAACTGGTTCACCTTATTGGCCCCTGTAACAGTGTACCCTAGGTACCCAGGGCATAGGTGCATCCAAGGCCTACCAGGGGCTGCAGCATGTATTGTGCCACCCCTGGCCTGGCCTCCATATTTGACACAACTGGCTGATCACTCAGCTGGGGTAAGTTGGTGTAATCACCTCTTACTTAGATATAGTATCCCTATATCTAACCTTAAACTGGACACATATGTTCCTATCAGCCACTCCTTTGGAAGGCCTCTTCAATCCTGGAGGCAGAGTGCTTGGAAATATGTGAGATGGTGCTCTAGCATGAGCTGAGCCTGTCTGCAGCTGTCGGGAACCACTCCCTAAGCTGTTCCGGGATATTGCCATACCATATACTCTTAAGTGCATTATAATCCTCGCGGTTATATTCTATCTTTGGTTTGGCTTTATCAAAACATGTCGAGTAAAGTGTCATACGAATTGGAATACTATCCCCTCGACAGTTCTGTTGACGGGGATAGCATTCCACCCTTCTAGAGGGACACGACATGTGTGTAGCCTTAACCCCGGTTAAAGTTAACCCGAGCCTCAGCATCACAAAATGGATGCTGCCACCACAGACACGAGTCTGACCTCCTGCTGCTGGGAGTCCTTCCAGCGAGGGAGGCTTGGACAAAGGGTTTCCTGCCTTGGGAGGTGCGAGCACCACCCCAGACAGGGTTTTGTGTATTGGGTAGGACAGGGCTGAATAGATTAAGACATGCCCGGGGCACACAAGGTGTCCCCGTGCATAAGCCAGTCCAAACCGGTCCTAGGACTTTCCAGACCCAGGCCTGGCGAGGAGCTGGACAAAGGAAAGGGGGTGTAACCGCCCCCCTTCCTGGTTCCTCCCAGAGGAGGGACCTAGTAGGTGATCCACCCCTCAGATTGGGAATAAGAGTGGGAGCAGTGCCATTGCACAGCAGATCATCCTGAAATCAACTTTAAACAAAGAAGAAGACTGGACTTCGACATTCTGCCACTCAGAAGACTGAAGAGAATCTCCCTTGTGGCCTAGGAGTGGCCACCTTGTGAACACAGGCACCAACCAGCAACTCGATGTCTGCTTTGCCGCCACCTCCTGCCAGAGCCCGAGCCCAGAGCCTGACAAGATCCAGACTCCCAGACCTCTGACCGCCCGATCCACAGTCCCTGCAAAGAAGGGACCCGTGGAGGCACCGAGTGACGTGGGACCGGACCTCTTGAAAGACACTTGAAAAGCTGACTGCGCAGCAACCGAGGCATCCTCGACGTTGTGCTTTGGGGACTGAGAACCCCCACTACCGAGCAGCCCTTGCACCGAAGATCAGCCCCCCAGCATCTCCACAATCTGCTTGGGGCCCTTTTGCATTGTGCCACTCGATGCGCCATCCCGGCCACTAGCCACGTGGTCAGCGGCCATCTTGGCGACGAAACCGACAAACTACACTGCGGGTCTGGTTGCTCCAGACTTGCCCTAGCTTCTGTAAAAAGGAGCCCCTGCTCAGACCTTGCTGGTCTGAGTAACAAGCCTTTTTTGATTCCTGTGTGGCTTGCATTAGCCAAGGCCTGTTTGCTACAATCAAGTTGCCGACACCGCCAACAGCGAGAAGCCTGCGTGGGACAGCTCATGATCGACTCCTGGATGTCCTCAACCCCCGGTGTCCACGTGGCTGCAGAGAGAAGCTACACCTCAACGCCTGTTTGCACCCGACATCGCCTGGTTCCAATCTGGTTCCACGGTAGTCACTGGCTAGTGACTTTGAACATTGTCCCCTCTGCTTTCAGGTCTTCCCATCTACAGATCCACCCTTGGATCCGCCGGAACTCTTCACATCGAGCCGCCTGCAGCATCTTCAGCTCCAAGCACCATCGACCAGCGTGACGAAACCCGACACTACATCGACCCTGTGCACCCGCTTCCTGTGGGTGAGGTAACTCAGCTCCGCCGGTGTTCCTACACTGGTACACATCTCAAGGGCCTGTGTCTTAAGTTTCAGCGTTCTAGGTCACTCGGAAGGTTCCGAACTAACTAACTTTGTACTTTTTACGCACCATAGACTTTACATTGGTGAGTGTGTGCAATTTAAACACTGCACCCGAGTCCCGCGGGCCTTTCCCGACTTAGTCACTGCTAGTTTCGAATAGCTCCAGCGATTCCCAAGGCCCTGGGCCTGTTTCCTTTCCGATTGGTATCTCTTATACCACTTTCTTAGTATATGGTTTAGGTGGCCCCTAGGGCCCATCCATATTGTGCAACTTTTGTGTATTTTAAACTGTCTTGTGATTTAACGCTTGTACTTCAGTGCTCATAAAGAGTCCAGGGGATTTTGTAGTTAATAAATCAATATATATTTTCAATATATATCTGTGTGGTGTCCTTTCATTTGGTATTCAAGGGGGTTGTGTATGGTAATACAGCTGGCTTCACATGCCTTTCAGAGTTTAGCCTAAGACTGCTTTGTCCACGTTACCACTAGGATAACTGGTCTACAAGGTTGAATTACAACCAATCATCATAAGGGTTGCTTGGCATGGTGCAAAGTGATCACTAGAATTAGTGAGCATTATATACCAGGCCAACTTCTCACAGTATTCTTCTAGCTACCTGCACACTTGTCTTTTTAACCTTTAAATCCCTAGTCTGTATCCTTACACTTCAACCAATCAGTTTGTCACTGCTGTTGCACTGTTGTAGTGACCCATTCAGCAGTTTGTTCTAATCCATTCACTGCACTAAAACTCAAACACTTATAAATTTAATCGGGGACTATGCTTGCAGCACTGTAATCATCTAATCAGTACCCAAGTACTCATGCAGCGAAGTAGACCTTAGGGCATGAACTGCTTCAAAGCACTATGCACTATGCTTGTAGTCTTCTATCTGCCTTCACACTTGTCTTTTATACCTTTAATTCCGTAGTCTGTATCCTTACACTTCCACAAGCAGTCTGTCACTTCTGTTGCACTGTTGTAGTGACACATTCAGCAGTTTGTTCTACTACATTCATGAACTAAAACTCAAGCACTTATAAATTCAGTCAGGCACTGTCCTTGCTGAACTGTAATCATTCAGTCAGTAACCAAGTACGCATGCAGCGAAGTATGCCTTAGGGCATGAACTGCTTCAAACCGCTATGCACTATGCTTGTAGTCTTCTATCTACCTGCACACTTGTCTTTTAGACCTTCAGTTACTAGTCTGTGTCCTTACATTTCCACCAATCAGTCTGTCACTGCTGTTGCACTGTTGTAATGAACCATTCAGCAGTTTGTTCTAAATTATACACTGCACTAAAACTCAAGCACTTATAAATTCAGTCAGGCACTGTCCTTGCTGAACTGTAATCATTCAGTCAGTAACCAAGTACTCATGCAGCGAAGTAGGCCTTAGGCCATGAACTCATTTAAACCGCTATGCACTATGCAGTAGTCTTCTATCTACCTGCACACTTGTCTTTTATACCTTCAATTCCCTAGTCTGTATCCTTACACTTTCACCAAGCAGTCTGTCACTGCCATTGCACTTTTGTATTGACCCAATCAGCAGTTTGTTCGGATCCATTCACTGCACTAAAACTCAAGCACTTATAAATTCAGTCAGGGACTGTGCTTGCAGTACTGTAATCATTCATTCAGTACCAAAATACTCATGCAGCAAAGTAAGCCTTAGCGCATGAACAGCTTCAAACTGCTCTGCACTATGCATGTAGTCTACTATCTACCTGCACACTTGTCTTTTATACGTTCAATTCCGTAGTCTGTATCCTTACACTTCAACCAAGCATTTTGTCACTGCTGTTGCACTGTTGTAGTGACCCATTCAGCAGTTTGTTCTAATCCATTCACTGCACTAAAAGTCAAGCACTTTTGAATTCAGTCAGGGACTGTGCTTGCAGAACTGTAATCATTCAGTCAGTACCCTAGTATTCATGAAGCGAAGTAGGCCTTAGGGCATGAACTGCTTCAAACCGCTATGCACTATGCTTGTATTCTTCTATCTACCTGTACACTTGTCTTTTATACCTTCAATTCCCTAGTCTGTATCCTTACACTTCCGCAAGCAGTCTGTCACTGCTGTTGCACTGTTGTAGTGACCCTTTCAGCAGTTTTTTCTAATCCATACACAGCACTAAAACTTAAGCACTTATAAATTCAATCAGGCACTGTCCTTACAGAACTGTAATCATTCCGTCAGTACCCAAGTACTCATGCAGCGAAGTAGACCTTAGGTCATGAACTCATTCAAACCGCTATGCACTATGCACTAGTCTTCTATATACCTGCACATTTGTCTTTTATACCTTTAATAACCTAGTCTGTATCCTTACACTTTCACCAAGCAGTCTGTCACTGCTGTTGCACTGTTGTAGTGACCCATTCAGCAGTTTGTTCGGATCCATTCACTGCATTAAAGCTCAAGCACTTATAAATTCAGTCAGGCGATATCCTTGCAGAACGGTAATCATTTAGTCAGTACCCAAGTACTCATGCAGCGAAGTAGGCCTTAGGGCATGAACTGCTTCAATCCGATATGCACTATGTATGTAGTCTTCTATCTACCTGCACACTTGCCTTTTATACATTCAATTCCCCAATCTGTATCCTTACACTTTCACCAAGCAGACTGTCACTGCTGTTGCATTATTGTAGTTACCTATTCAGCAGTTTGTTCTAATCCATTCACTGCAATAAAACTCAAGCACCTATAAATTCAGTCAAGCACTGTCCTTGCAGAGCTGTAATCATTCAGTCAGTACCCAAGTACTCATGCAGTGAAGTAGGCCTTAGGGCATGAACTGCTTCAAACAGATATGCAATATGCGTGTAGTCTTCCATCTACCTGCACTCCTGTCTTTTATACCTTGGATTCCCTAGTCTGTATCCTTCCACTTCCACCAAGCAGTCTGTCGCTGCTGTGGTACTGTTGTATTGACCCATTTAGCAGTTTGTTCTAATCCATTCAGTGCACTAAAACTCAAGTTGTTATAATTTCAGTCAGGCACTGTCCTTGAAGAACTGTAATCATTCAGTTAGTACCCAAGTACTCATGCAGCGAAGTAGGCCTTAGGGCATGAACTGCTTCAAACCACTATGCAGTATGTTTGTAGTCTTCTATCTATCTGCACACTTGTCTTTTATACCTTCAATACCCTAGTTTGTATCCTTACACTTCCGCCAAGCAGTCTGCCACTGCTGTTGCACTGTTGTAGTGACTCATTCAGCAGTTTTTTTTAATCCATTCACTGCACTAAAACTCAAGCACTTATAAATTCAGTGAGGCACTGTCCTTGCAGAACTATAATCATTCAGTCAGTACCCAAGTACTCATGCAGCGAAGTAGGCCTTAGGGCATGAACTGCTTCACACCTCTATGCAATATGCTTGTACTCGTCTTTCTACATGCCGACTTGTCATTTATACCTTCAGTTGTCTAGTCTGTATTCTTACACTTCCACCAAGCACTCTCACTGCTGTTGCACTGTTGTAGTGAACAACTCAGCAGTATGTACTAATTCATTTACTGCAGTAAAACTCAAGCACTTATAGATTCACGTATACACTCTCCTTACAGTACTCTGATAATTCAGTCAGTACCCAAGTACTCATGCAGTGAAGTAGGCCTTAGGGCATGCACTGCTTCAAAACCCTATGCAATATGCTTGTAGTCTTCTATCTATCTGCACACTTGTCTTTTAGACCTTCAATTCCCTAGTCTATATTCTTACACTTCCTCCAAGCAGTCTGTCACTGCTGTTGCACTGTTGTAGTGACCCATTCAGCAGTTTGTTCTAATCCATTCACTGCACTAAAACTGAAGCACTTATAAATTCAGTCAGACATTGTCCTTGAAGAACTGGAATCATTCAGTCAGTCCCCAAATACTCATGCAGCGAAGTAGGCCTTAGGGCATGAACTGCTTCAAACCGCTATGCACTATGCTTGTAGTCTTCTATCTACCTGCACACTTGTCTTTTATACCTTCAATTCCCTAGTCTGTATCCTTCCACTTCCGCCAAGCAGTCTGCCACTGCTGTTGCACTGTTGTAGTGACTCATTCAGCAGTTTTTTTTAATCCATTCACTGCACTAAAACTCAAGCACTTATAAATTCAGTGAGGCACTGTCCTTGCAGAACTGTAATCATTCAGTCAGTACCCAAGTACTCATGCAGCGAAGTAGGCCTTAGGGCATGAACTGCTTCACACCTCTATGCAATATGCTTGTACTCGTCTTTCTACATGCCGACTTGTCATTTATACCTTCAGTTGTCTAGTCTGTATTCTTACACTTCCACCAAGCACTCTCACTGCTGTTGCACTGTTGTAGTGAACAACTCAGCAGTATGTACTAATTCATTTACTGCAGTAAAACTCAAGCACTTATAGATTCACTTATACACTCTCCTTACAGTACTCTGATAATTCAGTCAGTACCCAAGTACTCATGCAGTGAAGTAGGCCTTAGGGCATGCACTGCTTCAAAACCCTATGCAATATGCTTGTAGTCTTCTATCTATCTGCACACTTGTCTTTTAGACCTTCAATTCCCTAGTCTATATTCTTACACTTCCTCCAAGCAGTCTGTCACTGCTGTTGCACTGTTGTAGTGACCCATTCAGCAGTTTGTTCTAATCCATTCACTGCACTAAAACTGAAGCACTTATAAATTCAGTCAGACATTGTCCTTGAAGAACTGGAATCATTCAGTCAGTCCCCAAATACTCATGCAGCGAAGTAGGCCTTAGGGCATGAACTGCTTCAAACCGCTATGCACTATGCTTGTAGTCTTCTATCTACCTGCACACTTGTCTTTTATACCTTCAATTCCCTAGTCTGTATCCTTCCACTTCCACCAAGCAGACTGTCACTACTGTTGCACAGTTGTAGTGACTCATTCAGCAGTTTGTTCTAATCCATTCACTGCACGAAAACTCAAGCACTTAAAAATTCAGTCCAGCACTGTGCTTACAGAACTGTAATCATTCAGTCAATACCCAAGTACTCATGCAGCGAAGTAGGCCTTAGGGCATGAACTGCTTCAAACCACTATGCACTATGCTTGTAGTCTTCTATCTACCTGCACACTTGTCTTTTATACCTTCAATTCCCCAATCTGTATCCTTACACTTTCACCAAGCAGTCTGTCACTGCTGTTTCACTGTTGTAGTGACCCATTCAGCAGTTTGTTCTAATCCATTCACTGCACTAAAACTCAAACACAGATAAATTCACCCAGGCAGTTTTACCAGCAGTGCAGAGGGAAGCATAGACTTGTAACATATTTATGTACATATGTTACATTCTTGTGCTTCAGAAGTACTACAGTATACTGCAAGTAAACACCTTATAGAGTTATGCTGTAGCACTTCCTTATAGTTTTGCACTTTTACATTCACCATACACTACTAATGTATTCTTTCATTCATTTATGCACTACACATTCATTCCAAAAAACTTTTACACACTTTCATACTAATATAGCTCTTTTTTTGACCAGTGAAGTTAGGTCTTAAAAGAACATCTTTTTTTTGTCTTTTTTGTAGTTTTGTATTTTAGGGGGATTTTTGTCAAAGGAAAAAAAGGAACTGCGCAAACAAAACAGTCTGCAACGGGAACAAATAAACAAAAAAATTAACGGTGCTCCTGTTCGCGCCTGCAAATCAAATCAATATACTGTTCGCCATAACATAATGTCTGTTTACAAAATTTGCAAAGAATGATAAGGTCTCCAAAATCGGGATGGATGTCTGGATGCGGACTAGATGGTGCTGTGGAAGTGCTGGCTACAGCTGATGGAGGGTCTTCCCGCAGCCTGTCACATGCAGCCCTCGCATAATTGCGGGGATGAAGATTCTTCACATGTCGTACCATGCTGGCGGTCCCAAATGAATATTTTTTTATTCGGATCACCTCTAGAAATCATGGTCCCACACACCTTGCAGGTGACCTTGGCTGCATTCGCTTTCTTTTCTCCGTCTGGAAATGTAAAAAATTTCCAGATTAGAGCTTCCTTCCTTTTTGGCTGTGCATCCTCAGCAAGAAATTCTTTTTCTGAAGAGTGCTCAGATGTATCTTCCTCCGGGAGTGCAGTCATATTATAGATGTCTTCAAAACACAGGAGCTTCAGAAAACAGATGGTTCTTCAGTGAAAGTCAAAGAAGAATGAATAAAATGGGTGGGGTCCTTCAACAGTTGGAATAGGAAGTATTATGAACCAATCAAATCTCTTGTTTTGAAGTCACATGTGGTGCGCGTACGGTGCTCTTATGATGCGCGTACGTACGACGTACATCGCGATTTGCGTAATTGCTTTTAAAAGTAATATACACTTATTAAAAGTAAATACATACTATTTTCATGATTATCTCAGATAATGGCTTGCCTTAATATTTACATTAAAATCATAAAGATATCTTTTTAAACATTAAGAAACTTTTGCGGAGTTCGCGTACGGTGCGCCATACAAACTTACATGACATCACGTGGAAGCGCGGATGCGACACGGAACGTCAAAACGTATTAGTAACGTATGCACTGGTACGCATACTGTACATTTACCACAAAAAAATGCAAATAAAAATATAGAAATGAATTTTAATATGTTGAAAAAAATTGACAAAAATCCTTTTTGAATTTCGTTTTTTTTATTATTTTACCTTAAAATATGTAATGTAATTTTCCTAAAAAAATAACTAAAAATAAATATTATAAAAAATGTAAGAAATTAGTATAAAAAAAATATAACAATTAATACATTTAAAAATTGGCATTTTCAAAACCTATGAAATTCACTGAGAAAACCATAGGTTTTAGGGATGTTATAGTTAGGAATTAGCATTTAAAAAACCTTGCAAATTCACTGAAAAAAAACATAGGTTTCACACATGTTATAGTTAGGAATTAGCATTTAAAAAACCTTAGAAATTCACTGAAAAACCATAGGTTTCACACATGTTATAGTTTGCTGGACATTTCACTCATACAAAACATTGAAATTCCCCCGTTATAGTTAGTTACCCTAACTATAACTTGTGCGCCCGCAATCCACTGCTGATGACGCCACATATTACATCACTCATGATATGATCAGTGACATCACTCATGACATCACTCATGACATCGCAAACTAGATTGTGTGTGTTTTACTTGCACTGCTTCCTTAATAACGCTAAGGGTACCTGCTTTACTTTTATCCTCTACTTTCAAATTCCGTATTTTTTACTGAGCATTTAAAAATATGAAATTTATAATTACTTTTCTGAACAGTTACTGATCCCTAAGTAACTGTCACGGATCCCCATGGATCCGAAGACCCCAGATTAAGATCCACGCATAAATAAAATGATCAGTTCTATAACCATACACAACCTTATGGTCACAAATTTGATTATACAATTTATGTTCTAGAAAGCAACACTGTATTCCTATTCTTTTGATCAAGATGTGTAAGATCTGTTACGTTTAAACAGAAGAATATTTTTGCATGTTTTCTATGGTAGTCTACAGTACACCATAGTTTGGTTTAACTTGCTGATTAATGTTTGGCAGAGGTTGTTTTTCCAAAAGAAGGCTGTTCCAATTTGAAGCCCTTATCAGTAATAAACAAGCACCTTAGTGATGAATTAACACAAGAAGAAAAGTGTGAAAAGTTCAACTGTACTGGGCGGAGCATGTTCTGACAGCAAATACTAAAATATCCCACTAACAAAGCCTATAGGTCTAAACGTTTTATAGAAGAAGAAGCGCTTCATTGTTGAAGGTAGATTTTTCTCTAATATACAGTGAATAGGAGATTTAGTGAATGTGTGAATGTGTCAATGCATGGATAAATGAACACATGGTTATATGAATAAGCAAGTGAGCGCATGGCTGGATAAATAAGCAAGGGAGTGCATTGCAGGATCAATAAGAGAGTGAGAGGTGGATGGATGGATCAATGGATGGATGGACAGTGTATAGGGTTAGGGATGTGAGCGGGGATTGATACAAAGTGTGATGTGTTTTGAGCTGCACTTTATGTGGTACATGGCAAAGTACTGGATTATGGCAGTATGGGAAGGTGTATGGGGTCTGGTCAGCATGAGAAGGCTTACGTCTTTTGAACGAGTGTAAGACATTCAAGTATTAATTGAGGGGGGTGAGTACCCACCTCGAATAATAATCACAATCCTTGTCAGGGTTAACCACTAAAGTCACTAAATAAACCTATGCTCAACCCTCCTGTAGCTTGGCACAGAACAATCAGGCTTATCTTAGAGGCAATGTATAAAGTATGTATGCAGTACCTAAATGGTAATAAAGTGAAAACACAAAACATTTGAATCAAACAACAAAACTCCTAAACCAATAGAAGAAAAGGCTATATTAATTTTTAAAATTTGAGTTATAAATAGTGCCAAAATCTAGAGCACCACCCGCAGGCATTTGCCTGCCCTAGACTTGGTCAACCTCAAAGGTTAATGTCGACCACAATGGACTGCTTGTCAAATACTGGGACCATGTTTGTCCCAGTAGCAAGTTACCTTTGGACAAAGAAAGTATTATAGAGTTTGAAAGACTAGCAGGGCAGAAGGCTGGATCCAAAGAGGGCTGTGATGACGCTGGGGAGTTGCGACACAAGGACTTGGAGTTGACACCATGTTGAGGTTTGTTAACGTTGATTGGATGCTGCTTAGCATTGAGTCTTGTGAAGCTGTTGACAAAGGGTGTTGATACAGAGTCCATTGAAACTTTGTTAGGCAGGAAGAAGTACACTCTGACACAATCCAAGGGCTCAGGACATTAGGGACAGTCTTGGGTGTATGGGCTTACTATCATTGAGGCAAGCGAAGGGTACCAGGTCAGGTTCAGTTGGGATTTGTCAGCTGTAAAGCAGAAAAGAACCGTGCAACTTTAATAAGATGTCTGCAAAATGACCCTTGGAGTCACTTCTGCAGTCCTGGAGTGAAGGTAGGCGAATCCAACCTTTTATCAGGTTACTCAGATAGCAGGATAGTCTGTCTTCTGAATTTTCTCAGGTCCAGGAGTGTTCTGAGAAGAGTCCTTAGGATGACACTTTTTTTCGATGTGCCAGCCTCAGAACTCTCCTGCAATTCACATCACAGCACAGGGGAGACATCAGTAGGCTGGTGACAACACTTATGCAGGAAAAAATGCATTTTGGTTTTAAGCAGGAATAAAACAACTATCTAAAATTGACTTTCCCAAAATAGTCATGTAATATCCAACCTTACCCTTAAAAAGGATTTGAAATTGCTATTAAACAGAGTCCTTGAATTCGTTTTCTAGCTGTTCCCAAAATGATGTTAACACTTATTCAGTACAGTAGTGTAAAACAGTATTAGCTTATGTAAGAGCCAGCCATGTCACAGAGAAAAAATACTTTGCTCTCAAGGGTTTTTAAGGCCTTCCTTACAGTGACTGATAACTATTAACAACTATTTGTAGTGCATTAGATCTCGTATTTGCTTGGGTTGGAACTACAGCCATTGTAAGTGGCAATGTTTTTTATTTATGTTTTTGTTTGCCGTGGAGTGATTATTTAAAGAAACAAAGTGCATGCTATACCATAATATAACTTTCAGATCAACTTTACAGTAAAGTAATGGCAATGTTAACATAAATTAACTGAGCAGAGTACATGCAGCCATGGTGAACACTACTTAGAACCCACTTATGGACAACAGAGGTCAACAGCAAACATGCACTGTATGCAGGCAGCCATGGCCGATGATGTAAATAATGCTGGTGGCTGCAACAGAGGAGCAAACACAGTTTGTTCTGTTTAAAGAC
This sequence comes from Lissotriton vulgaris, assembly GCF_964263255.1. Taxonomy (NCBI): domain Eukaryota; kingdom Metazoa; phylum Chordata; class Amphibia; order Caudata; family Salamandridae; genus Lissotriton; species Lissotriton vulgaris. The sequence goes on from NC_141695.1 coordinate 413,455,411, forward strand.
ATCTAGTACTCCAATGTTGCTAACTAGAATAGATGTGCAAAGAGTTGGGTGAGCCATTGGGCTGACGAAAAGAAAGGCGCAAGGCTGGCATTTTTTAAGATGAAGCGTGGTATGCTGCGCTTGTTTGAGTAACATATAATAGTAAATATTACAGTTGGGCAAGCCATGCAAAAAAAAAAAAGAAAGGCATACAGCAGCGATTGTTGAAAATGAAGTGTGTGATGCCACCCAAAGCCGAGCGGTTGCCATTGCTAAACATAAAGTGTGGCGTGCCATGCTTGTTTGAAAATGGCATGCCATGCTGCTTAAAAAAAACATAATATTTAAAATAAGATTTGGGCGAGCTGTGCATGCGTAAAAAAAGGGCTCTGCTACCATTGTTGAAGATGAAGCACAGCGTGGCGAGCAGTTTTTTTAGGTTGAGCCTGTCAATGCGCTTGCGCATTGAGCTTGCGAGAGATATTGGGGCTTAACCAGAGCTTAACCATCGGCGATTGCATGCAGTGCCCATGAAAAAAGTGCGTGCACTTCAAAGCCACCAGCCTCCCTCCCACATGCATCTGAAGCTGTGCGCTCTGCCTGAGGCATTTCTCCTCCCCTAATTATTCACGGCCGGCCGTACTTTCACTTTCACGGCCGACAGGCCGTGTCTCGCGTTTCTCCTCCCCTTTCCCCCCTCCCCACAGCAATGCCTAGAGCTTGTTGAATTTCCCAATTTGAATGTGCTGCCCTGTCCGCCTGGGCTCTGTTTCCTCCCAGACTGACACGTGTGCCAGTTTACAGAGGGTGCAAAACAAACTAGCATGAGGGACTAAGGCAGCTGACCTTTGACTGAGATGACAGCCCTGTTTCTGTACATGGTCTGCTTGCATACCCTTGCCCCTCCCCCCAACTGCAGTACTTCAAGCCTAGTCCACTAAAAAGGATAAAGTATATATGCCACTCAGGCCCTGCTTATGGAGTAGCACAACCGTAATTAACACCTAAAACTGTAAGGTGTAAAGTGCCGGTTCAGCATTGTGTAGTCTTCTTGCTCAAGTCTGTCACAGGTTGTTCGGTTAATTACTCCCTGAGGCGTCCTTGCAGCAAAAGTGCAGACTAATTACTGATGCGGTGGGCTATTATCCAGGGTAAAACTGCCTGGCACGAGGGAGCAAAGGTGACTGTGGGGGTGGGGGCGGGGCCTTGAGTGCCGTCTTAGCATCTGTCCGTCACCTACAATCGTACCGAGCTCTGTACTGTTTCTACAGCTGCGAAACGCTGCCTTGTGTCATTCGAGCCGGATCCCACGCGATGTCAGCACCTATTTTATGGCCACTTTATATTTACAAAAAGCTCTCACCACACGCTGCGACGTTACTTTAATCTTAACTATGTTTATATGTACAATGCACCCACAGCCGCTTCACAGTTAACCTAGCACGGCTCACCTACATTAAGCAGTAAATAATTATTGATGTATTCACCAGTGCACCATGCCGCGCATCAACTTTAACAATGGCACCTGTATGCATATTCTGCAGATTCGTTTTTTGGGTCAATAGTGTGCCATGCAGTGCATTAATTTTAACAATGGCGCCAGTGCACCTATTCAGCAGATAATTTGTTCCCCCTTTTACAAAGGATGAGCGCTGCAAGCCCCAGTTCTTTTCCCATATTACCGATTCTGTACATTTACCGATTCGGTAATTTACAGATTCGGTAAATTTACAGATTCGGTAAATATACAGAATCGGTAATTTTCTGGCCCCCTACATCTGAAACTACAAATACCGGTCGGTAACGGCCGAAATCGGCTGTTACCGACCGGTATTTGGCCACCTACATATGGCCCTAAGTGATTTTTGTGCCTTTCTGCCCTCTGTTAGACTCGTTTCAATGGTGCCTTCTGCCCTCTGTTAGACTCGTTTTTGTGCCTTTCTGCCCGCGCTACCCCAGCATCATTCAGCACCACCACATTATCACTCAGCACCACCACATTATCACTCAGCTCCACCACAGCACCACTCAGCTCCACCACAGCACCACCACATTATCACTCAGCACCATCACATTATCACTCAGCACTACCACAGCACTACTCAGCAGCACCACAGCACCACTCAGCACCACTACAGCACCACTCAGCGCAACCACAGTATCACTCAGCACAACCACAGTATCACTCAGCAAACCACAAAATCACTCAGCACAACCACATCACTCAGCACAACCACATCACTCAGCAGAACCACAACATCACTCAGCACCACCACAGCACCACTCAACGCCACCGCAGCATCACTCAGCACCACCGCAGCATCACTCAGCACCACCGCAGCATCACTCAGCACCACCGCAGCATCACTCAGCACCACCGCAGCACCACTCAGCACCACCACAGCACCACTCAGCACCACCACAGCATCACTCAGCACCACCACAGCACCACTCAGCATCACCACAGCACCACTCAGCATCACCACAGCACCACTCAGCGCAACCACAGCATCACTCAGCGCAACCACAGCATCACTCAGCGTAGCCACAGCATCACTCAGCGCAACCACAGCATCACTCAGCGCAACCACAGCATCACTCGTTCAAATATGTTCTCTCAATGTTTCAAGCTTTATTACAAATGTCACAAAAAGATGTTAATATTTCACTTCTGTTCTTGGATTTTCGTCACAATAAAATGCACTGAACATAATTTTCACAAACGTTATTTACAAAAGTTTAAGATATTGCCATTATAAATTACAATCACTTTTATTTAAGTATTAATTATTTAAAAAAATTAAAAGCCATTTTTATTTGTAATATCAATACATCTAAGTCACGTAAATACAAAACATGTTGCATTACAAATGTTATAGGTGTCACATTTGTGAAAGTTATAACTATTGGCATTGTAAAGGACAAAGCTATTAATGTAGCTATTTTCAAAAACAACATATAAATAAAAAAAATAGTCATTTACAAGACCAATAGCAAAAACGTTCCTAATGCGAGACCTATTGCATTGCAAATGCTTGTTTAAAAAACAATACTGTGTTTATGCCGGCGGCATCAAAAAAACCTTCTTTAAAAGATGAAGCCTAGCATTCATGATCAGGTGCCACACAGTCAGGAAAACATGTAAAATCTGCTTTGTGGAAGCGAGCGAGCATGTTGCGCCTGCAACAGCAGTTGGAGAAAGTCATGAAGAGTGCTCACAAAGTTTAAATATCACATACTGTGTAACAGCACATGTAACAGAGACAGTCCTTATGGGACATTACAACAGGTGAAAGGGTAGTACTAAGGAGGGACTACTAAACAAATCACCCAATGGATTTTTTTTTTTAAAACAGTCAGAGGAGCCAATTAAATACATGGGTGAACGATGGGGAGAGCTTGAAGCCCATTTTCAGAATACAACATGTCTTAAAGAGAGAACTAATGTAAATTATGACTGTAGCAAAATGTTCAAGTGACTTGCCTATGTAACCTGACACGGGCTGAGGTAAGCGCTAGTGGCCGGGTATGCAATGGGAAAAGGGAACACAATATCAGATGTTACTGTGCATTAGTAGGCGGGGAACAAAGTAACCCTTCACAGAAGGAATAATGAATGGGGAACTTGGAAGGGGAAAGAGAGAATCGAAGGAAAGGATGGCCAAAGCAACACAGGAGGGGCATGATTGAAGCAGCACCTAGGGCTGAGGTGAGAGGATGCAAAGAGAGGACGAATGGGTGCGTATAAAAGGGTGGAGGGTGGGGGGCTTGTAAGGAGGGCGGGCAGAAACACTGGGAGGTTTTGGTTGGAGTTAGAAAGAAGCACCACAGGCAATGAAATAAAAATGCAGTGTGCTCGCTGCACCTGGCAACCACAGGCGCGAGCCTCCCTCCCCAGACACTGGCAAGCGCGAATATCTCCAAAAGCTAACACCTGCCCTGAGCAGGTCTTAGCCATGTTATCCAATGGGAGGTGGATAACATGGCTAAGAGCATTAGCTCGGTAATGCATGAATATCGCTGACTTTTCAGCGATATTCATGCATTGCGGCAATTTTTATCGCATTTGCGATAAACCTTGGTAATACCAAGGTTTATTTGCGGTAAAAATCGCCGCAGCGCAGCGGTAAATTTTTGTCTCTAACCAAGCAATAGCGATAATTATCACTATTGCTTGGTAATATGCCCCTGAATGCGCTGCTGTTCAATAACCAGGATTCGCTGAAGTGGTTACATGTGACGTGCAACTGCTTGGCAGCAATGTAACCAGACCATGGACAGTATACATGCAACTCAAATACATTTCGGTGGAAAGATTGGGCAAATCACACGTTCACCTTACTAAACAGGGCAGTACTGAGCTTGAGAGTTTAGATTGATACGCAATAAGCTGTATATTAAAAAGCTGTAACTTTCTGCAGAATTACCTAAAAGCTCTGTGAGATTCTACAGGGTTCCGCAAGTGGCAGACTTCTGGTTCAATGCACTGCTTGTGCTGAATTTTGTGCTTGTGCTGAATTTTAGTGCCAGGAGCTTATCCCACGCTGTAAAATCAGCATGAAGGCACCATCCCGCGCGCCAAAGGGGGCAGCTTTTTTGCTGCTTGAGTTGATTTTCTACTCGAGTAGCAATGTTCTCAACACAAGTGGTAGCGATGACTGCCTGCATTGAGAAATTTCGCATTGAGGTGGTCTAGCGCTTGAGGAGATTTTGCTGAACTCCACATTCATTTTAAAACAAAACAGGGTTGCCAGTACTGATGTGAATTACTTATAACAATTGAATGCCTATCCTATACTAGAAAAAGAATTCCAGAAAGGGAAGTGCTACTTAATAGCTTTTTATTTTATCAGAATATAACATCAAAATTTCAATAGATTTTTCAATTTATCATACACAAAAAAAGCTTATTATACAAAAGGACATAAAGTATTAAGATATAACTATACATTGGTCATTCATACAAGATTGCACACATATCACATTCAACATTCAAAATATCCACAACACAGTGTATAATACATTATATGTACATTCCAAAAAATATAGAAAAAAAGAGGAAAAAATATATATGATCAAGAAAAGCCACTGGCTGCAAAGAATCTACACAAAGTAACAAAATCAGTTAGTTATAGTAAAGTACATTCCTGTATATTGCGTTGCTAGAAGAATGTCCATCCAAGTTTTGAACAAGGTAATGTACAACGTGGAACTGCGGGGAACGTTTATTAGATACCCAACAGTTTATTGCAGACCAAGTAGTAGCAAGGCCTACGCGTTTCGAATCCCGCCAAGTTCTTCGGGATTCTCCTCAGGGCCAAGAGTATTCTCTGAAAATAAATAAAGCAAAGGCAAAGAAGATTTTAAAAGGCAAGAATTGAACAACTAGCCCATTCAGTGGGAGACCTTATAACATAGGAAACTTTGCAGAGTGACTCCAGCGTGCCTTCAATTATTAATGGCTCAATCTAACTGCATAGCATGTGTAGGGGACCTTATGGGTAGTAACTATAGTCTGATCTCTAAAGGGAAAGCGGCATTACATTTTCCTTTTTAGGGGTTGAGTAAAGAGAGCTATCAATGGATGCTCGACAATGAGTACTCACCCTAGATGTAAAGAATAGCTTCCTTATTTGATCAATGTTATTTGGTGTATGACAGAGGCTGGATTTATAAAACTTGAACCTATGTACGAGGTAAAAAGAGTACAAAGAAGCCTTTTAAGAGGGGATACTGGGCGGAGCATTGCAATAGGAACAATTTAGCTCAGCGTATTGGACTCACCCCGCGGTGGTGCTACGTAATCCTTATTTTTTCAGCTGCTTTTGAAGTTAAGCGAAGGTTGATTTCGAAATGTATACCTGTTCGACAATTAGAAAGAAACTTTTCAAAACCTTCTGGGTTTATTTGAAGTGGAATAGACCAAATGGTGGAAAAAGGAGAAACATTCTCACCCCTGTGTTTCAAAGATCACGTCTACAGGGCAGTTCAAGTTTTCAAATGGTACGCGCGCACCTATTCACAGGGAATAGCACCTCTATTAGTCCTCAACAGGTAAATTAAGTTGGCATAGAAGGATGAAATTAAAGAGAAATCTCTCACCCGCATCAGTGACGAAATGGTGGCGGAGATTCTATAGTTAATTCGGGATATGTTCAAAAATCTGTTAAGAAAAGGTAGGAGTATCAAAGAGTCAGAAATATCAGGCATAAGACTAATGTTGGTATCTTAAAAGGATTGTTTATTACCAATTCGAAATCTTCGAGTGCTCTCTCTGGGAGGTGGCTGGAACGATGTCTAACTGTAAACAAAAATCACACCATATATTATATATTAGATCGTGTGATACGGATAAATTATGGGGTTTCACACCCATATATTAATAAACAATTACCTTTTATAACAGTGGGGTAGTAGTATAAGCTGCCCCAGTAAATGGGAACTGCTTAAGAACGGAGCCCCTAGAGAAAGGAATAAAACACGGAGTAAACGATCCAACTGAACAGCACTTCAATAACAGTGGAACTGAAGGGTGAAGGAAGTGCTTCGCATACTGAATTCCGTCACTGAGCACAAACTAGTATTAATCAAAAAAGAATCAGGGGGGCATTGTCTCTATGACATAGCAAAGGGGGCAAGGTGTACTCCAATTCAAAATTTGCAAACATTCGTGACAAGAATTTTCAATTCTATTAAGGACAAGGAGGCGAGGATTATGCTTTCTCATTTCTTTAATGAAATGCTCAGCAGCCAATCAAAAAACAGAACTACAAATCCCATGAACACTTGGGAATGACCCTAGAGGAAACACTACATAAGGTCCATAAATCAGTCTTTCTTCCTCTTTCTTTGGGTAATAAGTTCGACATCAAAAAACAATCCAAGGTAAAGCAACAGCATCAGCTCCAAGCAAGCCGCCGAAATCCACAGGATCTTGTAGACAAAGATGGAAGTATTCGGGATCCGTGCGCAAGGAGACAGAGGAGGCTCACGAGGCGTATCAACCATATCACTTCTGGTCAGAACCTGAAACAGAGACAGAGCCGTAATATCCCAATCATCGAGAAAATAAGATATACAGGGAAGGGAAAACAGAAAATTTCACAACTGTAACAGTATGCAATTTTATACAGTACATGATAATACCAAATAAGTATAATCCGGGTGGGATAATCCTCGCCTCCTTGTCCTTAATAGAATTGAAAATTCTTGTCACAAATGTTTGCAAATTTTGAATTCTATGTCAGGACAGGAGGCTCCGATTATGCTTGTTCAAAGCTCGTCTACCACAACAGAGGCAACACTAACAATAGGTTTATAATAGAATTGCTTGAAAACAGAGTCCGAAGACCAGTCTGCAGCCTTCATGATGTCAAACAAAGTTACACCCATGGAGAAGGCTTTGGAGGCCATTGCTCCCCTAGCAGAATGCGCCCCAAACACAGAAACATCAATGCCTGCCTCGGACATAAGCCAGCGCACCCAGCGAGCTAAGGTAGCTGGTGCTACAGGACGAAAAGGCTTCTGCAAAGCAATCAACAGCTGACCTTGCATATCTGCGCGCAAAGAAGCGGTACTCACCTCGTAATCCTTCAAACATTGTACAACACACAGATTGGGGTGATACGGGAAGGAAGGATACGTTATGGATGAGGTGTTGGTTTTAGTCCTTCTAGAGAGAGTGAAAGTAACACCTTCGGGAGTGAAGGAGCGGCCCGCCAGGTCTAAAGCCCGAATATCCGAAACACGTTTGCAAGAAACTAAGCATAATAACATTGTTAGTTTTGCAGACAACTGTTTCCGGGACAATAGAAGATTAGAAGGCCAGGCCTCCAAGTATCTCAAGACAATCGAAACATCCCACAAAGACACGTACTTCGGAGTGGGAGGTTTCGCAAGGCGAATTCCTTTCAACAGTTTGGAAAGCAAATGATGTTCCCCAACAGGTTTACCATCAACGTGGACATGACCCGCCGAAATGGCCGACCGAAAACCATTAACAGTCCGGTATGCAAGACCAGACGTGGCCAAGGAAGTCAAGAAATTTATGACTAGACTGATATCCGCCGAAACGGGATCAACCTCCCGTTGAACACACCAATCACTCCAGCGTTTCCATGCTCCTCGATACCGCTTGTGGGTATTGGGAGACCAGGCGTTACTGATGAAGTTGGCAGCTTCGCTAGAAATGCCTGGGACCGACCAACGATCCCCGAAATTCGCCACGCTAGTAACTGGAGAGTGCCGGCGAGAATGAGGGGATGCGGATATCCGAGAGGATCCAGCAACAGATTCCGTTTCTGGGGAAGAAGGAGAGGAGGCGCGCAGCACATTTCCAGGAGAACCTTGGAACCATGCCTGAGCTTTCCACAAGGGAGCAATCAGAATCAGCTCCGCTCGAAAGCGTTTGGTGTAAGCCAGGACTCTGGGAAGCATCATAAACGGGGGAAATGCATAGCAAAGAGTCGAGGGCCACTGTTGGAGAAAAGCATCTGTGGCCAGAGCTGATGGGTCCGGTCTCCAGCTGAAAAACTGGGGAAGCTGCGTATTGAGGCGAGATGCAAAAAGGTCTAGGTGACACTGGCCCCATTGATGAAGAATGGTGCGGAAGACTCGAGGGTGAAGTCTCCAGTCGCTGTAGTCCCGAAGATGACGGGAGTGCCAGTCCGCTACCTGATTGTTGCGGCCCGGAAGATACTCGGCAATAACTGTGATCTTCCGGTGAAGGCAAAAATGCCAAAAATCTTTGGCAATCTCCGCTAAAATCTTGGACCGTGTCCCGCCCAGCTTGTTCACATAGCGGACTGCAGATACGTTGTCCATTCGGAGAAGAATGCAACAGTTCGCCTGCAGGGGGGAAAAACACCGAATCGCAAAGGAACCCGCCAGGAGTTCCAGGCAATTGATATGAAGAGATAATTCCTGGGGTGACCAACGACCCCCCGTCGAGATGGACCCGCAACGGGCTCCCCAGCCCCATTGATTGGCATCCGATTCGATCACCAGTTCCGGAGAAGACCCGAACAGGGCTCGACCGTTCCAGGCCTCCTTGTGGTCTAGCTACCATTGCATCTCCATCCGCACTTCCTCCGAAAGAGGAATTTGATCTGAATATCGGAGACCCTAGATGTTGGATTTTCAAGCGTTGCATCGCCCGGTAATGTAAGGGACCCGGGAAGATCGCCTGAATGGAGGACGCTAGAAGGCCCACTACACGCGCCAACGACCTCAACGACACAGTCTGTCTGGAAATAACAGACGTCAACTCTCTCCTGATGTAACGGAGTTTCTGGTTGGGTAAGAGTAGTTGGCAAGTCAACGAATCTATCCGAAAACCCAGAAAATCGATAGACTGAGCGGGAACCAAAACCGATTTGGGAACATTGACTAGAAAACCCAGAGATTGTAAAAGGGTGATGGACCACTCCAGATGCTGTAGGAGCTTGAGAGGACATTCTGCCATAAAAAGAATGTCGTCCAGGTAAATAATCAGTCTGACCCCCCGGGAACGAAGATGCTCCACAACCGGCCTCAGCAATTTCGTGAAGCACCACGGTGCTGACGAAAGGCCGAACGGGAGAACTTGATATTCGTACCACTGACCCAGCCATTGAAACTGGAGAAACCTGCGATGGGGGCTGTATATCGGGATGGATAAATAGGCATCTTTCAGGTCCAGACGGACCATCCAATCCCCTTCCCGAAGGAGATCCCGCTGAAGATGGACGCCCTCCATCTTGAAATGCCTGTACACAACCCCGCTGTTGAAGTCTTTCAGGTTGAGAACCAGGCGAGATCCGCCTCCCTTTTTCTCGACCAGAAAGACTGAGCTGACAAAGCCCTGAGGATGGCGTACTGTTGGAACAATCGCCCCTTTGCTGAGGAGCACCTTTATCTCCTCCGACATACAAGCTTGAGAGTGACTTGAAAAAAGCATAGGGGTCGGCAGACAGGTTTGATGAATTGGGTGATAGAACTCGATCTTGAACCCTTGAACGGTGTCCAGCACCCAAGCATCGCTGGAGATTAAGCGCCAATTGTTCAGAAAAATCTTTATCCTGCCCCCCAGCATTACATCGCATGCTTGAATCAGGCTCACCTGTAGCTCCGGAATCCTGATATTGTCCCTGGTGGCCACCAGATCTTCCTTTGCCGTACTGGCCTTTTCCTTTCCGGGAAGGATAGAAGTTTGCGCGGGTGGAGTAACCGGAGTCGTACTGACCACCGCGCTGCTGTGAAGAACCTCTGTGGGACTGCTGCTGCAACCCGCAGCCGAACGACCGTCCCCGACGTCCGGCCTTGCTAAAAACCGGACGCATGGCCCGGCGCAAAGATGCCTGCGCCTTGTCAATGCCGCTGAAGGCGGAAACAAATTTAGTCAATTCCTTGAGGAAGGGTTGACCGAAAAGAAGGCCCTGCGCCTCCGGACCGGCTTCAGATGTAGCTAATTCGGCCAATTTTGGGTCTAGTTTGAGGAGAATAGACCGTTGCCTTTCAGCAGAAATGGCGCAGTTCACATTGCCAAACATGCAGACAGCTCTTTGAGCCCATTCAATGAGCTCGTCAGGATTGACGGTCGCTGAAGCCTCCTTTGCCTTGTAGCCCAAATCCAGGATCTTTGAGAGGGGGCCCAACATGTCCATTAACTTGTCTTGACAGGACCGCCACGAGCGGTTGAGGCCTTTCTTAGGGTCCTTGGAGTACTTCTTGAGGTAGGTCACCATCATGTGGTCCACCTCTGGGGTTTCAGCAATGTGGTCCGCATGGTCCGGTCTCGGACACTCAGAGCGCAGACGAGCCCTGACCGGCGCCTCAAAGGGATGGCGAACATGCGCCTCAAGATATGCGGCCACTGCCGGAGCTGGCAACCAGGACGTGGAATTAGGATGGATAATATCCTCCAGTTCAAAATTCAAGAGTAGGGGACGCTCAGGAGCGTCAACGAAACGCTCCTTGCGGAGACGCTTCTTTGGAGGCGAAGAGTCGTGCTAGGAAGAGGCCTGAGCCTGGTCCGACTCATCCACAGTATGTGACGCAGAAGTCTTGGGCTTGTCGGAAGACAAGGCCCTTGCCAGCCTTTGAAAGTCCGATTTGTGTGGGTTGTGAGGAGATTTCGCGGCCTTTTGTGAAGGCGGTAACCACCCTTGCTGAACAGCATAGTCATTGAGATGACGTTTGAGAGGGGTAATGGCTCAAACCAAGGCCTTGTTTACTGAAAACTGAACACCCTTGTCCAATTCCTCGACCAGGTTGTACTCCATGGAGTCATCCTCCTCCTCGTCATAATAACAGTCATCCTCTGCGCCGTAATATTCAGACATTGTATCAAGGTACAAAAATGAATGCCCACTAGATGACTGACCAAAATATTGAGTATCAGTGATACCAGTAAGGGGGAGTGATAACCCCAAAGCAGGCCCGAGAGAGGTTGGTAAAATACCAAACTCCAGAAAAATCTATAGAACGTGGAGGGAGAGAGCCTGCCAACAAAAAACCACTCTAGGCAGAGCCTATGCAACAATTATCAGCCAAAACACTTCACTGTGCTCCGGCGTAGACGGGGTCGAAAGTTCAGGGCTGTGGGCGTGAGCGCTGGTGAGAAGCGTTCCTTCACTCGACCGGCGTGAGGCGAACAGCCAGAAACCGGAAACAAGCAACGCGCATGCGCGACGTTGCTGCCGCTGAAACACCGGCTCAAGAGCGCTCGCGCTCTCCCAAGAAGCCGACGACCCCTGCTCCCACTCCACCAAAGCAACCGGGCACAAGGACGCGGCCAGGCGCAGGGAGGTGAACACACGCTCCCAGGAAGACACGTCGCTAACGGACGCAGAAAATATCGGCAATGAAACCGAACAAGAGTACACAAGCGACGCGCACTAAAGTACAAGCAGCGCAATATAAGGCAAGTGTACACAACCAAAGCAGAGCAATAACAAGTAAAGCAATGCAAGTAAGGTAAAAGTGACTTAACTGGCTGCGGAGCAGCAAAGAAAGAGGAAGAAAGACTGATTTATGGACCTTATATAGTGTTTCCTCTAGGGTCATTCCCAAGTGTTCATGGGATTTGTAGTTCTGTTTTTTGATTGGCTGCTGAGCATTTCATTAAAGAAATGAGAAAGCATAATCGGAGCCTCCTGTCCTGACATAGAATTAACGTGTACTCAAATGAAACCCTAAAGCGGAACGATTGATAAAGCAGAGGAAAGCCGCGGAGAATCACTTACTTCGAGATCAAGGCGTCCGAGTAAACGTAGCGTTCCAGCTCGCACTGATCCGTGGTGCATGCGTCCTACGGCAGGGCGAAACTGAGTCACTTTTTTAAAGACCGAGCTACACAGGGGGCGTGGTCAGGGAGTCCTCGGGCAGCCTGATGGAAGGCGTGTTATTGTTGGCACTAATTCCTGGCGCCTGCGTCCTGCAGTCAAGGCAAAGAAACACACACACTCTAGGAGGGGGCGTGGTTAGAGAGTTGGCCGCGGAGCAGTGGAGCAAGGGCGATCTATGAATGCTTGCCAAAATTAAAAGGAGGAGCCAACAAGGTGAAAGGGGAATTAGATGTCAAAATTCATCCGTTTAAGAATCCTATAATGATAATTGGGGCATCGACATGGTACCCAAACAATTCAAAGGTGGAGGATCCACATTAAGTGTATCTCTGGCTAAAGATCGAAAGTGAATATGACTGCTCAATTAGAAAGAAGCAGGAAATGTAATGCCACTCTCCCTTTAGAGATCAGACTATAGTTACTACCCATAAGGTCCCCTACACATGCTATGCAGTTAGATTGAGCCATTAATAATTGAAGGCACGCTAGAGTCACTCTGCAAAGTTTCCTATGTTATAAGGTCTCCCACTGAATGGGCTAGTTGTTCAATTCTTGCCTTTTAAAATCTTCTTTGCCTTGCTTTATTTCTTTTCAGAGAATACTCTTGGCCCTGAGGAGAATCCCGAAGAACTTGGCGGGATTCGAAATGCGTAGGCCTTGCCACTACTTGGTCTGCAATAAACTGTTGGGTATCTAATAAACGTTCCCCGCAGTTCCACGTTGTACATTACCTTGTTCAAAACTTGAATGGACGTTCTTTTAGCAACACAATATACAGGAATGTACTTTACTATAACTAACAGATTTTGTTACTTTGTGTAGATTCTTTGCAGCCAGTGGCTTTTCTTGATCATATATATTTTTTCATCTCTTTTTTCTATATTTTTTGGAATGTACATATAATGTATTATACACTGTGTTGTGGATATTTTGAATGTTGAATGTGTGAATGTGATATGTGTGCAATCTTGTATGAATGACCAATGTATAGTTATATCTTAATACTTTATATGTCCTTTTGTATAATACGCTTTTTTGTGTATGATAAATTGAAAAATCTATTGAAATGTTGATGTTATATTCTGATAAAATAAAAAGCTATTAAGTAGAACTTCCCTTTCTGGAATTCTTTTTCTAGTATAGGATAGACATTCAATTGTTATAAGTAATTCACATCAGTACTGGCAACCCTGTTTTGTTTTATAATTACTTTGGCTCAGCCTTACTGATTAGAGCCATCCCTTAGTTGTTTCTTGATGAACTCCACATTCAAGCATAGAGCATAGTGGAGAAAATGTCCTGAACTCTGCCGGCAGAGCGGAGTTTACCACACACCGCTAGTTTTTTTGCTAGTTAAATACTGTATCACAACATGCAATGTGCATCATTGTTACTGCACAGTACAGATAGGTCAATTTCCATTTTCTTGCAAAATAAATAGCATGAAAATTGCAATTTTAGTACTGTGCATAAGTCTCTGGATATCTGAATATTTTCATATTATAGTTTAATTATTTATATTAGCCTGCTAAATGAAAACGCTGCTCAAGCTTTCCAGGATATTGCTAACAAGTAGCATTGTGGTTCTTCAACAGCAGAAAGGAGGATGCCATACAACTTGATGTAACCACAAAGAAACAAATGTAAACAGTTGCAGCACATCCCGGAATCTCTTCCATTCATCCATTAAGTGTTACAGTCACATTTATTTACTGTAATAATCTGGCTTCTTGAACAGGAAGAGAGGAGTCTCAGTAGGTTGATGCTGTAACCACATAAAAAAATTAAAATTAAAACATGAACACAGGTTCATATGAAAGACATGGGCCTACCCTTAGTAGATATGACTTAAGTATTTGCCTCGCCTCAGAATAAAATACGTGGGGGACGAGCAGCAACACAAAGAATACACTTAAATATGAGAAATTAGTATTTTAAAATGTTCATTCCAATTCAAATAAAAACACAAAATGACCCAAAAAATTCTGCAAATATTGTTAAAGCGATCAAGAGGGATGAAAAACATTAAACGGGAATGTTTGCTTGCATTGAAACGCTTTCTGCCGTATTTACTCCACTCCAACAGTGCATTCGTTGCACTTTTCAAAAACAGCCACTAGAGGACATGATAGCATTTGTTTTTAGCACTGAAACTTGTACCATGTTCTCTAATGAGAACTTTTTAAAGGAGTTACATTTTTAAGCAAAAGTTTTCTACCCCAAGGCACAGTGTCACTCAATGTAGCAGATATCTGGTACCAAACACCAGTGGCAAATAGAAGTGTAAAGGCTTTCAGAAGATGTAGCAAAACATTTGGGGCCATATGTAGGTAAATGGCATTTACCGAATCGTAAATACTGAACTTTACCTATTCGGTATTTACAAATCGGTAAATGCCATGTAGGTAATTATTCGGTAACAATTACTGAATCGGTAAGATTCGGTAATTACCGAATCGGTATTTACCGATTTGGTAATTGCCATTGATTCCTATGGGCCTTGTCAAGGCGGACAGGGTGTCACTTTGACCCCCTGTTGCACCCCTGATTCTGGCTTGTGTGCCCTTAGGGCATGTATGTGTGTCACATGGCACAGGTGTACATGCACAGATGTGCATGTACACAGGAATTCGTTATTTACCATGCAATTGTATTTCATGGTAAAAAACGAATTCCTAAGGGCCTGTGGCACTGTTTTCAGTGCCATCTACATCCCATATTACCGATTCTGTAAATTTACAGATTCGGTAATATTTTGGCCACCTACATCTGACACTCAAAATACCGGTTGGTAACGGCCGAAATCGGCCGTTACCGACCGGTATTTGGCCACCTACATATGGCCCTTAGTAAACTGTTCTGGACATCACCCAGGGCCCAGGCATTTTGGTGGGAGACATACTTCTCAAACCCTGCCTTAAATATACCATAGCCAAACATTATATAGATTTTTACTCAGGGCCGGACTGGGAACCACCCCGGCCCCGGCAAAGTGCTCGGCTGGCTCCCCCTCCCCACTGGGGGGGAGGGTGAACTCTTTGCCGGGGCTGGTTTTCAGCAGATTTTGGTACAGGGCCCTGTCACAAAAACAGCCCCCAGGGGCCAAAAATCGCCCCCCACCCGTGCCGCACACCAGGGGATTGCCCAGTGCCCACTATGACCAGCTTCCAACCTTCAATTACAGTTCTTGAGGTACCAGGCCACAGGTAGCAGTTACATATCTGGTATTTGTGAAGCGCGAACTAATCACCCCTAGGGGTCTCTAGGCGCACGGGGGCATTGGGGAGATTAATTAAGCTACTGTCCAGAGTCACAGGGTGATGAGCTGTGCTGCCGCCAGTGCCGGGGATCGAACCATGAGCCCCCTGCCCCGGAGTCAGCAGATTTGCCCGCTGCACCACGCCGCTCCTCCCTTTGGAAAAATCCCTCACATCCATTCTCGTCAGCAGAGGTTCCTTCCTAAACCCAGTGCCCCTTGTCCGCAGGTCCTTCTTCCAAGGTTCTTTGAGTAGTTTGTCTCCCTGTGGACTTTCAAGGGATCAGCTTCCCTAGAGAAAGGTTCACAAATCCTCTGTACATTCAAGTAAAGCAGGATTTCACCAGCACTTCTAAGGTGCCAGGAGTATGCAGTGTTATAGGCAGGTGAAACCCAATAAACCCTTGTAGGCTTGGGCACTGTACGATTCAAGTCAAAGAATGCTACAAGGGACTTATTTCAAAATTATTTTGTGTGATTAGTGAGTTGTACCAAAGTAACACACTCAGTAGTATCCACAGGATAACAATCTTACTACATAATTGTAAATAAATTAATGGAAGGTATAAACAGTGGTTATAGGTTGGTTTTAAAACTAACAATGAGTCAATATGACTAGATTTCATTTCAATGGGTATTTGACATGAGGTATGATGAAATGAACATGTGTTATCAAATATTTTCAGAGCTTTCATGGTTGTGAAATAATTTTAGTGATGTATTTTGTTTATAATACAAATTTATTGTTTTATATAGGTAGTTCTTTTCAGCATTTGAATAAATATCGTCCTGATGATGGTCTTATTGACGACTGCAGCAAAGACCGAAACGTCGACACCTCATCATCTCCTTTAATGTTGTTTTTGACACCAACTTATAACCACTGTTTATTGATTAATTAGGATTGTTTGCTTTACTTACGAGGAGATGATGCTTTGAGTTATGAACTATAGAAGAAACACTGTCCATCTTTGTTCATGACTTTTTTGCTCTAATTGATTTGTTTGTATTTATCTCCCCAATAATTGTTTTGCAGTAAAAACTTTATTTGAAATATAACCCTTTTGCTCTGTTTTCCTTCAACCTTCCATTAATTTATTTACAATTGTGTAGTAAGATTGTTATCATGTGGATACTACTGAGTGTGTTACTTTGGTACAACTCACTAATCACACAAAATAATTTTGAAATAAGTCCCTTGTAGGAGTATGCAGTGTCATCGCCGTGAGGGTGAGGCCATCTCTCCCAGTCATGTAGGGGAGAAACCAATGGGGACCCCTGTGCATGTGTGCAATGAGCTGGACTGACGTACACCAGTCCAGTGTAAGAAAAAGATAATAAAGAGGCAGGGACTCCGGAGTGGCTTCAGTTTGTAGCTGGCCACTAATTAACATGCAGTGTAGAGCCTGTTATTGCCTGTAACTGTGAGGCCTGCCGTCACCCAGTCAAACACTACACTGGTGATAAGGTGGCTACAGCCCATTGCATAACCCGTTGTGCACCTGGTGTAGTCAAAGAAGCAATCTGCCACAGCCGTCACCCATGCTGTACTGGTACTTCCCAGCGGGAAGCCTCCATGCTGTGGCACCAATGCCCCCGCAAAGGCCAAAGACATCCACGCAGGGCAATAAACAGACCCTTTATGGTGAGCATCCCCATCTTTAGTCCTGCCTGTTCCAGCCCTTGGCCTCCTACGGTGTCACTGGCAATTGTCACCGCAATTCCCTCTGGCGGAATCGCAGGTGCAACTCCTATCCAGAAGCCCCTGGGAGGTGTCAAGTTTCCACATGCCCTGTTCATTCAAGCCTGTGCCATAACACACTGCTGCAGGGTAGGACTACCACACAGCCATGCAACCTTACAACACAGACAGTTGGCTGGCTCACAGAGGTCTAAAGCACACAACCTGTTCTGCCCAGTGCCCACAGGAGAGCCACACTTCTGAGCACCCGGCAACAGCCCCTGCAGAGTAGTGGATAGTCACAGCCATCTCACTACACATGCAAGCCAGCACAACAGCACTACCAACTAGTAGTGTGCCCAGAATTGCAACAGCTCAGCGTTCCAACAAAGCACCCACCACCGCAGCCCTACACTCATCAACATGATGTCAGTCCCACTGCTGGAGCCATTCACCATCACAGGCCACCCCCCATCACAAGCAGCGTGCTGTAAGGTGTGGGTTGAACACCTAGAGACCTACATTGAGACAGCAGATTTACCAGCACCGTGCAGATGGGCCATGCTCCTTCACCTGGGTGGGGCTGACATCCACAAAATCTCTTAGACGGTACGAGAGGCAGGACCTCCGAGAAAATAAGCCACCATATATGATGCTATCAGAGCACATTGTGAACTCTACGCCAACCCTGACTATGAGCGGCTCCTCCTATGCCAAGCATGACAGCTGCTGGACTAGTCAGTAGATGTTTTCTACGGGTGGCTGAGAGAACTGGCAAACATGCTATCACGGCACATTTAGAACCCTACGCCAACCTCCCTGACTATAAGCAGTTTCTCCTATGCCAAGCACGACAGCTGCAGGATGAGTCAGTAGACGTTTTCTATGGGTGGCTGAGAGAACTGGTGAGCACCTGCACCCTCCTGGATGAAGATGATGAAATCCGGGCACATGTCGTTCATGGGCATAACATGCCCATGAACGACATTCTCATGCTGGGGTGCTCCAAAGAACTGTCCAAGGCGAGAGCAGCCCACATGGACCCCACATCCACGACTCCGATCAAGGAAGAACCAGTCAACGCCATACACACAGAGAAGCAAGGGAACAGATCCAAGTCAGCTCCGCACTAGGCCAAGCAAAGCCCGAAACCCAGCAGATTCCTATCAAGGCACGCTCGACCTGCCACACTTCCGGAGGTCGAGGAGGCGGTTGCCACTGAGGACTATGTAAGGATGATCGTAGAAAGATCCCAACCCCTCCTGATTTCCTTGGGAGATGTCATAGAGGCCACGAAGAAAGACAACTGCCTTCAAATCGCTATACAAGCAGTCACCTCGGGTGACTGGAGGACACTGCAAAATTCAACCCCACTCCGTACTGAGGCAGCTCAGTAAATCCTGAAAGCCCCCTATCAGGTTTGCCAGGAGCTATCTGTGACTACTGATGGCTGCCTCCTTAGGGGCCAGCGCCTAGTGCTACCTGAAGGCCTGACCAAGAAGGCTGCTCTCTTAGTGCACGGTTCCCACCAAGGGATTTTTAAAATCCACAACCGCCTTCGAAGCGAGGTCTGGGTTCTTGGCCTAGACCAAAAGATAGAAAACATTCTGATGCACTGTCCCGTCTGCCTAGCGACTAGTCCACCAGAAAGACAAAGATCTGTCATCATGGAAGCAGCTCCTGGCAATCCGTGGGAGAGGGAAAGCTAAGCGCAGATTTTGGCATTTTCCCTGGAGGGAAACACATGCTAGTTGTAATGGATGATTTTTAACAGTACCCTGAAGTAGAAATCAAACCCACACCGCTTGTGGCTGAAATAATCCCAAAGCTCGAAAAGCTCATGGCAACACACGGACTCTTCAAAGAGATCCACACTGACAACGGCCCACCATTTACCAGTGCAGAACTCATGGACTATCTAGCATCCCACAATGTCAAACACCGCTGGATAACATCGCGCTGGCCCCAGGCCAATGGCATAGTGGAACACCTAATGAGAACCCTCAACAAGATGATTGAGATCGCCCTAGCAGAAAACCGCAACCTGGAACAAGCTGTGTACAAATTCTTATGAGAATACCGGCTTACCCCGTACTGTGTCACTGGTATTTCTCCGAGCAAGCTATGGTTTGATCAAACTGTGACTGATGCCATCACACATCACCCTGTGTGGGAGGAGACACCCAACCACCCAAATCAGTCAAACTCCGGAAGGACCCACAACAAAGAAGAAGCCTTCCAGAAAAGACACGCTCGAGACCGCTCGTCTTATCCCCTCAAATAGTGTGGGACGCTTTTAAAGCGGAGGTGAGAGGGGAGTCCCTAGCTTACTCGATTAAAAAGCATAAAAACATGCGGGACAAAATGGATCATCACTTCAAAGCAGTGCGGGAGTGGGAAGAGAAGTTAGCATCAGCTATTACATCTAATCAGGACACCGAAGGCATTAAAACAACCCTAGCCATTTATAAAGCAAAACTTTATGAAGTCTTTGCATCTAAATTGGCCGAACAGGCAGCAGTAATGCGGACACAGATTTATGAAATGGGGGAACACTCTGGGAAAATCTTGGCAAAAAAGATCAGGCAAAGAGAGGCATCAAATTTTATCGGCACAATCAAGGGTGAGGCAGGTCAGATTCATACTGAAGCAGAAGAGATCCTAGAGGTTTTTCGGCAATTTCATCATAAGCTTTATGAACAGGACACCTTAGACTATTCTAATGAGTTATTTTTGAATTTTATGTCATGTGACAATATTTCAAAACTATTATCTGCACAGGCCCAGATCTTAGAACAGATATTACATGGGAAGAAATCGACTCAGCACTACTATCTCTTGCTACGGGTAAAGCCATGGGACCTGATGGGATTCCCTTAGCATTTTATTGAATGTTTAGAAAAGTGCTAAAACAAAGATCTATTAACCTCTTTTTTGGAGGCACAGAAAGGGACTGCCCCCCTTTTGTGGGGACAATCAATTATAATGGCATTTATTAAAAAGGACACATCCCCACTTAACCCGGCCTCTTATAGGCCGATCTCACTCATTAATGCTGATAGCAAGGCCTTCTCTAAAATATTAGCGGCTCGCTTATCATCAGTAATCTCTAGCACAGTCTCTCGCTGGCAACATGGGTTTATCCCTAACCGCGATACCTCGGATCATATCCGGAGAGTAATCGCTTTGTTGGACTGGGCCGAGTGTACAAACACACCCATAGGGGTCACCCTGTTAGATGCCGAGAAGGCATTTGACAGGGTGGCCTGGCAATACCTTTGGGATATCCTGTCTTTTAAGGGGTTCGGACCAGGCATAATCAGGGCTGTGAAAACTCTGTATTCAGCACCTACATCCTGCATTAAAATTGGGTTAAATAAATCTACTCCGTTTCCCATCTACCGAGGAACAAGACAAGGGTGTCCCGCCTCCCCGCTACTGTTTGCAATATATATTGATGTTCTTCTTAATGAACTAAACCATGCGGAGGAGATAACACCAGTGTTAGTGGCAGGTACACTGTATAGGACATTAGCCTATGCGGATGACGTAGTGGTCATGACCAGGGATATTGGAAAAGCTATCCCAAAGATAGAGGAATTGGCTAGTCAGTGTGGTGCCTTCTCTGGCTAAAAGCTGAACCTGTCAAAGACACAAATCTTGTTTACAGGTCAGTCGCCCCTGGCATTGCCCAATATAGTATCCACAGCGACTTATCTGGGGGTTAAGATTAAATCTCCAATTTCTCAGATCCCAGAATTTAATGTCAATCCTATCTTTAAAAAGTCTAATGCTACACTCGAACGTATTAATCATTTACATTTGTCACTCTATGGGAGAAATAATGTCCTAAAAATGCTTATTTTGCCGAAATTTTTATATCTTTTTCGATGTATTCTTTTAGAGTTCCCTCTTTCTATTTTCAAACAATTAGAGAGAATGACAGGAAGATTTTTATGGGGATACAAGCGTCATCGTAGAGCATACCAGAAAATGATACTTCCAAAGGCTACGGGGGGATGGGGCATCCCACATTTCTTATTTTATTATCTTGCTTCTGGTTGCAATTCATTACTCCCTTAATAATTGGAGATAAGGCGCCGATTTCAGATGCGCACGCACCATCCATCTATGAGCTGTGCCTAGGGGTAGAGGCTAGGGGATGGTTGTTAAAAATGGTTGAGCCCAGCTACCACAAAAAATAAAATGTAAGATCTTAAAAGCATCATTTAGGGCTTGGAAATGTATTAGCCGTATTCCTGATATTCCCAAAATCACGCGATATACCCCTTTGGCGTCTCCACATATCTTCTCATCTGCTGGTAGGGATAACAATTTGAGAAGATGGCGTAATCATGGTATTATATACCTGAGTGACCTCAGGCAGAATTATCATATGGTATCTTTTCAGGATTTACAAACCAAATTCGAGCTCACGAATGCCGATTACTTTAAATATTTTCAGTGGTATGGTCTGCTCAATTCGTTAAGCTCTCAGGAACGTGCAGGATTGCAGCGGATTCCCTTGATTGATTCTCTGTATAATAAAAGGAAAATTGTTTTTTTCTACAATTTACTGTTGACCTTCTCCCCAGATGATTTATTGTTTAGGCAACAGAGTTGGGCTGAGAAAATGGGAGTAGATCATATTAAGATCGAGGAATCTATTAAGTTGGCTAATTCCATTCTATTATCAGGAAGAAGTCGGACACAACATTATATGGTGTTGTTCGACCTGTATTACACCCCAGCTAAAATATCCAAATGGGGAACTTCTGTTGGCACTTCATGCAGTAGATGCGGCTTGCACGCTGCGGACACCATGCATATGTTTTTTTTCTGTCCTCATCTCTCCTTAATATTATCTGAAATCCAATTTTTTCTTTCTTTTTACTTGGTACTCCAGTAGTTCTGACTTCGGAGCTTGTATTGATCGGAGTCTCTTTGGCATTTTTTGATGAGGATCATAGGAAGCTAATATTCATTGCTATCGGAATTTTACGCTCATGTATCACTCAAGACTGGATTAGCTCAGACCCGCCATCTTTTATTTCATGGAGGGCACGTTTGCTGGCTATGTTTACTTTAGAGCGAGCTATCTATAGAACAAAAGGGCAAAAAAAAGCACTAGGTATAAAATCATGGGCTCCAATTGAGCGTTGGATGGAGGGCGAACGGGGGTAGAGATATATTGAATTTTGTATATTTCTTTTTTTTCTCGTTAGGTTCTTCTGCAATATTTTGGTGGGAATCTTTATGGAATGCATCGAAATGCAATGTATTTACTGTAATCGCTTTTATCTGTATTTGTTTGGAAATGCTGGTAACCTGAGCTGCTTGCAATTAAAAAAAAGAAGATTAAAAAAGAAAAGTACATGTTTCTCTTGTAGAGCGGCAAAGGTTAAGGATTTGGTTTCTGCAAAAAAGATGCGCCACTAGGAAGATGCTTTTGCTAAAGCATTTTGGTCCAATTATGGAGGAAATTGTTGTAGTGAGATAGAGTAGGATTTATTGTCGTTGGAGGGGAGAACTTTGTGCACCATTAGTAGGGCTTTGTGTCTTTACATTTTTTTCAGGAATGAGCAAAGGTGTGATGAGACAAAGTCAGACTTGCAATTAAAGGGAATTAGGTATCTGATACATCGTTATATACTAAGCCAAGCAGGCATCTTGGGGAAATAAACGTCAAATCATCGAGCACCCTACGCTGCCATTAATGATGTCTGGGAGTTGAAACACTTTGGTAGATTGGTGCCAAAAGAAAAAAAAAAAAGAAACGCTCGTCCTAGTGGGGGACCGTGTATTGGTGCAAGACAGCCACCCCAAAGGAAAATTTAGATAACCGTTTGAACTAGACTCGTGGACAGTTGTCGAAGTCAAAGTTACCATAGTAACCGCTCGCAGAGGCCAAGAGAGTGTAACCCGCAACATCTCCTAATTCAAGAATGTCCGTCCTGGAAGACAACACTGAGGAGTTTCCAGCAGTTAGTACCCCAACGAGAGGAGGTCACAACAAACCCCCCAAGGGTTAGTGGAGAAAATGACAAATCACCAAATGAAACAGCACTTCCCAGGGCTCAGATCCGGAAACCCCCGCTGTCAGAGGCAGGGGTGCCAGAACCAGAAGGAGCAATAATCCACCATCATCTTCGCCGACACCCTAACTAAGAAGCAGCCAAGGTCGATATGAACTGCGGTCTCAGCCTAAGCTTTGTGTCTTGTTGACTGGTGATGACTGCCAAGCCATTTGCTGTGGGCGAGTACCCGTGACTTGCAACCCACTAAGAATATTCCATGAGTATCATGTTGTAGCAGACTTTTGCGGATTATTATTTGCCTGTGAACTCTTGTGGACCAATTGTTCAATGTTGTTGTTTGAAGTTTGTTTGGCCATTGTTATTTACTGGTAAAGGAGGAATGTAGTGTTGTTGCCATGAGGGCGAGACCACCTCTCCAAGTCATGAAACCAGTTGGGTCCCCCAGTACGTGTGTGTAATGATCTGGACTGACGTACGCCAGTCCAGCGTAAGGAAAAGATAATAAAGAACACGGTGCTTCAGTTTGTAGCTGGCCACTAATTAACATGCAGTGTGGAGCCTGTTATTGCCTGTCCCAGTGAGGCCTGCCACCACCCAGTAAAACACTACAGAGTACACTTTTCGAGGGCCCCTCTGTCTTCTTCAGTAAAGAAGCATTTTTACTTCCCAGGGGTGAATGCTTTAAAGTAGTAACTCACCATGGAATTGTACCAGAATTGCATGCATTGACCCGCAAATATATTGGGTGCTAATTATCATTTCCAAATATATTGGCCAAACAGAATTAATAGAAATTCTACACTAAATGTGACAATATTTGTGTACAAGTAGTTGCAGTAGATGATATTTTATTAACAATATTCCGACAAAGAACCACCTACCTTTGGTTGGCGATGACTTCTTATGCTGTCCATTCCAATAGTTATCAGCACTTACTTTGCTTTATCTTCAACGCTTTCCTAGAAGGCAGGATTTAAAAATGTTTCAAGGGAGCTCCAGTGTGCTGAACTCTATAGGTGATCTGAGGCAAACCTTTGACCAGTCCTTTAAAATCAGTTGGCTTCCTCTCCACTTCACTGTACCTACCTGGTCACTGAGGTATCTGGGGATAGACCTATATCCTGGCTCAGCTTTTTGGAATGTGAGAGTGTTGCCCAGCCCACCTAACCTTGGGGGATGGATGACTACTGCCCTCTTCCTCATCTCTCCTAACAGGACTGTTCTTTCTTCAGAGGCCTTTTTATGGCAATGTTTCAAACCCCATGAGGCCTGTGTTCGGGGGAGGCCACCTACATGCACTGCAGAAGATTCACAAGCGGTTTAACTGCCATATTGACTCTCAGGTCCATGAAACAGAAATGGGCAATCTTAGCAGAAATCCTTTCTGGGGCATTATTACTACAAACCAAGGGGCATATTTAGGAGAAGTGTCACGCAGTGCAGCACAGCAAATCACCTTCCTGCACTGCACAGTCTGAAAAGGAAATGGCATTTTCCCCGGCGCTGGTGCAATTTTGGCTGCCTGGGGCCAAAGAAGGCACCTTTGCACTTTGCGCAAGGGTGCCTGTGTTGCATGCAAGATTCCTTTTGTGCAAAAAAGTGCACCTTCCTGCACAAAAACAATCCTTAAAGGCATTTCCCTCAATATATGTGCGCTGCAGCAACATTGAAATAGGCAGTAAAGAGTAGAAATAAATATATTTCTCCACATTACGCCTCTCCTTGGAAAGTGTATCTTTTCGGCACATTCCCAGGTTTACCAGTTCTGGTAAATCTGGGAATGCATCAAAAAAAAATTGAGTTGAATGGGAACATCCATGCAATGACCATGGAATGCCTCGCCAGTGCAGAGTAAGGCAATGCAGCGATTTGCACTGGGTTGCTTTACTCGAGTTTTATGAAGCCACTCGGTCACACAAAGTGGCCTTGTTTGCCTTCATGAATCTAATTTTAATTTGCAGTGTGGTACATGCACAATGCAAATTGAGACATAAATATGGCTTTTAATCTCTCTTTTCTGAGGATTAGAATTGGGAGGTGCGAGGAAAATGTGACAACATTTTTATTTTACATGGTGTCCAGATCAATATAAAAATGTATGCTGTCCGAAATACAGTTTTGCAAGTGGAAAGCCACCGCCAGCCTCTGCATTAAAGAACTTATGGTTCTTTACTAATGAAACATTACTGGGGACAAATAATGGACTTTTCTTCAGCCTTTTACTTAGTTAAGCATGTGATTGGACCCCGATGTTGGCCTTCATACACAAAACAAAGCTTGGATACAAACCTTCCTAACAACTAGGAAAAAAAGTGTCAAACTAAATCAGCTCACTTTCAAAAACACCTTAAACTAACATGAGTCCAATAGATCTAGGGCTAGATGTAGGTAAATCACATTTACCGATTTTGAAATACCGAATTTTACCGATTCGGTATTTCAAAATCGATAAATGGGATGTAGGTACCAACATCTGGATTTTTTACCGATACCTTAAAACTCGGTATTTACAGATTCAGTAAATACCGAATCGGTATTTGCTATTGAATCCTATGGGCCTTGAAGCCCATAGGATTCAATGCAAATACCGATTCGGTATTTACCGAAACGGTAAATACCGAGTTTGCCAAGGGTGCAGGGGGTGTCACTTTGACACTCTCTAGCACCCCCAAAACGGGCATGTGTGCAATGTGGCACACAGACATGCCCTAAGGGCACGTCAGTCTGTCACATGGCACATGTGTACATGCACAGATGTGCATGTACACAGGAATCGGTATTTTACCATGGATACCATGGAGTTCCCATGGGCAACAGTGTGAAGACTGATTTGCATATTGCTGGAATGGTGTGGCATGCAAAACAACAATGGATTTAACCCAGATCTGTGACTGGGGGTTAAAGTTTGATTGATTCAGGATTCCATCTATCATCTGGTCTTTGTCTTTGTGTTTATGTTTCCAAATGTATGCCAAAGACATACAGAATCTAGTTGACCTTCACCAAGACAGGTCAGATTTCTCTGACATTATCCCCTGCTTCACACTGGAGGAATACCTCAGCTATTCGGCCACTAAACAATGGATGAATAACACAATTCTTCTGGCTAAACAAAGACAAAGCTGAAGTACTAACATTTGGTGTGAAAGATCCCTCTGACTTCTCGTTCATTTGGCCATCATATCTGACACCTCCTCATGCTCTTGGCAAAAACATAACATAAGATGGGGTGTATTTGACTCTGGCCACTCATTTTCCTTCATGTCCAAGAATGTATCAGTGAGGCGTATTTTCTTCTTTACAAGTACAAAATCAGCTCCAATTCTAGGCTTAGCACAAGGGATCCTTAGAATAGAATACCTAGTTTTACCCAAATTACTCTACTGCTCGTCCTTTTTCATCAACACCACGCAGAAGATCTTGACTCCACTGAATACCCTGACTAATGCAAAAAAAAACATTTTGGGACTAAAAAAAAACAGACGTGACCCAATCAAAACAAACTGAAATGTCTTCCCATTATCAAAAAATAAAACTAAATTTGCATTTGCATTATTTGAAAGACCACACACTGTTGCTTCCCCAAATATGTCACAAACCTGTTACCCCTAGTAAAAGCAAACAAAAACATGCAATACTTTATTTTCTCCACTGCAAAATAGCAAAGGAAAAGATGAATAAGGTAAGAACTCTCCACATTGTCACTGAATGATGGAAATTTCTCCTTCCTGTCTTGCAAATATTTATTTTTTATTTTATTTTGAGTTTAATATAGCGCTGGCATGACCCGAGGGTATCAGATCACTTCACATCAATACATGTTCAGCGCCTTCACGCCTTTGCGCAAAGTTTGCACTTTATAAGACTAATATTCTTTCAGTGCAGGGGAGATGAGGTCATTTTTTATTCCATTGACCTGAGAGTGGTGTTTCCGTAGTCTTGTCTGGACAGCACCAGCGCTTGCAGGGCAGATTTAAGATCATTTTGGGCAGGAAGGGTCGAATTGTTTTCAGAAGTTTCAGGTGGTGGAAAGCATTCTTCTCACTGTTCTTTATGTGATCTTCTATAATCAGTTTGGGGCCCAGTGTGATTCCTAGAGATTTTGAGGAATCAGCTAGGGTTAAATTGCAGTTAAGATTATCTATGGAGTTTATCTATTCTTGCATATGGGGGAATTGCTCTGACTTTGAAATGAGAAGAATTTCTGTCTTATCTTGGTTGAGTTTTAGGTGGTCGAGGGATAGCCATTGGTGTACTTCTTTGAGGGTGGCATTTAGCTGGATTGCATCCTCCAGTGAGGAGATTTCCATGTAGAGCAGGGTGTCATCTGCGTATAGATGGAAGGGGAAGTTTGCTCAGTTGAGAATGATGGTGAGGGACTCTAAGTAGATACTTAATAGTGTAGGCAAGAGGACAGAGCCTTGGGGGACTCCCTGGGAGAGTGTTGCTGTATCAGAGGTCAGATTGCTTATTTTTATTTTAATAGTTGAGAGGGATTCTGTAGATAGGATGTGAATCAGTGTAGGACCACCCCACATGTGTTTGTTTTGGAGGCATCTAGGAAAAGCTTGAGGTCAAATGTTTCGAAGGCCGCCTCCATTGCACTTGTTTGCGAAACCGCTGTCAGGGTCTGGCCGACTTCATTAATCCATGTCTGGGTTGACTGATCACCGTCTCGACTGACTATTTGCCTTCTCCTATTCTTTCCTTACATTATCTTATCCGACTGGCCTTCACTATTCTCTCCTTGTATTATCTTGTTACACAGCTATCCTTTGAGGCACACAAATACGTCCCGCCACCTGCAAATTGGATTGTTGGTACCATCACTGATTAATTTGTTGGTAGAGGTAACACACTGGGTCTGAGAGAGGGGCGTATTTGAGATACCTGATTGCTTGTTTTCCAACTTTTCTCATTGGTCCGTTTTGTATGTGTAAGGAGTAAATTTCGTAAATTTGTTTCCTATAAAAGATTGTGCGCCACGGATTGAAGTGGCGGTCTCCTCAGAATCTACCATGCGTGTAACTTCTAGGATAACTGTGCTTGGCTGCAGCTAATAAATCGGGCTTACCACGCTCAACAGAGTGTCTCGTGTCTCTGTTCAACAAGGCAGGTGGACTCGGGGATTTAAGGTGTGCCCTGCGCCGTCGGGCCCAAAAGGCCTGGTTCTCCAACTGGCGCCCAACGTGGTAGCGGTTCAGCCTGAGGGTCGTGAAAAGCCCCGCAAGAAAATTCCAGAAAATTCGCGAGCCACGTCAAGCGACCCCTGTATGTCGAAGTGGACCGAAGGTCTTTTGCAGCGTGGCTACTCCTTTCCGATGGCTGCTGATGACTGCTGACCTGACTGCCGCCCTACCTTGGACCCTCCGGTGATGACTGGTACCGCGAGACATTAGGCGGGCCTCTGTTGGCGTGAGAAGACCATTTAGTTAAGTATTCGTGGGTAGCGCCCACTTCTTTGTTTTGTTTTTAACTTTTGTTATTCGACTATTGCAATAGCCGAAGCCAAGGGGTGAGTACATTTGTACCGTGCTCTTTGCTTTCACTCCTTGAAATTGGTAAACGGACCAGTGTGCTTGAAAGTGCCTGGTTTGAGGGGGTTTAGGAAACTTTGTTGTTTTGGCTGTACTAGGGATTCCCGATTCGAGGACTCATGTCCGATTCCTCCGGTTGGAACTCCTACTTATGAGCTCTATTCTAAACATGGTGTTAGCCCCATTGCCTTTAATGAGGCATGGATCCGATACACGAAGAAAGATGGTGTTTTACGGTGGCCACAAAATGGTAGCTTCGAGTCTGATATCTTAGATAATTTGGAAGCAATTTTGTTTAAAAGAAAAGCCTGGGGGGCGTGGCTAGCAGCCGATCATGGCGGCAGCATAAGGGACGAGCTCCGCGGCTGAAGCGGCCTCTTCGTCGATCCGACACAAAATCCGTTACAACTTCAAGCCCCAAAGGCAGGCACCGGATCCCAGGACCGGGCGGAGTGAGCAGCGACAAGCAGCGAGAAAATCCGACGTCAGTAGCCAAAGATACGTCGAAGCCTCCGACCGGCCTGCCAACACCTCCAGAGCCGGGACCTTCCTTGGCTTTTCACCCCGCCGGAAGTGCATCCTGACCGGAGAACTTGGACCGGAAGTGCCCGCGCGGCGGTGGCCTCAACAATTCGACCAAACCTCAGGAGGTCGGAGACGGCGGCTCAGGCAAATCAAGGAAGCAGTGCCCAAGGGGGGGACCGCTGGAATCCTGACAGCATCGGAGGTCGTCTCCCAAAGTGCCGGGAGCCTGGGCATCGACAACGGAGTGAGTACCCGCCATCCTATGACCTGATCGTCGCTACGCACTTGGCGACCTACGGAGCACCTCCCGCCCCGAAGAAGCTCGCCCGACCTGTTCGCTGCTGTATCGGACTGGTCTGGGGGCCTGCACTGATCCCTACATCCTGGCGCGTAGGGGCACGAGGAGCACAACCTTCGACGGCATGGCGGGGAAGGGCCCTAAGGGCGGCGTCACACAGACTCGCATAGATCGCTTCACCTCCGACAAGCCCACCGGATCCCCGGCAGGGAAGGAACAGACCGGTAAAACAGCCGACTCCCCTGGGGGGAAACAGGCCACGCTGGACGACGTCATGGTAGCATTGGCACAACTGCAAACAACTGTTGGCGGAATCTCCACGGACGTCACCCTACTTAGAGCAGACCTCCACAAAATGTCGGAGAAGGTCAAGAGTATGGAGGTGATCACAAAATCACTGGTGGAAGACGTCGCGGAACTCCAGCGAGAAATGGGGAAGATGGCGCAGGACAATAGAATGCTCAGGGAGAAGCTGGATGAGCAGGAGGGGCGTTCCAGGCGCAACAATATCCGCATTATAGGGGTACCGGAATCGGAAGGCGTGAAGGCGATGGATCTCTTTGTAGAGAACCTGATCACCAACGAACTAAAGCCAAAGGGACTGTCCAACTTCTTTTCGGTGGAGAGGGCCCATCGAGTCCCGGGTGGCCAACCGAAGCCAGGGGCTAACCCGCGACCCATAGTGGCACGTCTGTTTAACTTCCGTGACCGGGACACAATCCTACAGGCAGCCAGGTCCTCCCCTCCCCTCAAGATCCAGAACGCCACCATTGCCATCTTCCCCGACTACACCGCGGAAGTCGCCCGTCGGCGACGCACGTTTTTCGACGTGAAAAAGGAACTGAGGTCCAGGGAATTGCCGTATTCCATGTTATTCCCCGCAAGACTACGGGTGGTAGCGGAGAACAAAACCTGGTTCTTCGACTGCCCCGAAAACGTGCAAGAATGGCTCGAGGGATGGAGACCGGGTCAGAACCACAGACGGACGAATCGCTCCAGAAAGGATCGGGCCGACGGCCATCGCAGAGACTCGCAGGCCTCCGGCGGGAGGCCGGACAACAGTGACTCTTTGGGAGCTGAGGGCGGCGTGGACGAGACTGAGGAACAATGAAAGCTTGGGGACAATTCATTCATACTTCAGTATTGAGACTATTAAGCTGTGAAGCGCTTCCCGCCATTGGACACTGGGTGAAGGGCCTCCGGGGGTGTGAATGAGAGACTGCCGGCTGCGGAGAGTCCCTCACCCCAACGCGCAAGTACACTGGTTTGGGGATGGGATATGCACTCTGCTAAGTTGGGGGGGCGGGCAGTTTTGAGTCCGTGTAGCAGGGGGGCAGGGAGGGGGGAAGAGTTGAAAAAGTTGTTTCTATGGGACTTTTTGGTCCTACAAGTTTATGTTTTATGCACACTTAAGTATCTAGGCATGTTCTATGTAACCAAGAAATACTGGCACACTCGGGGCGCAGGGAGGTCGGATTGGGAGTCTAGCAATGGCTGCAACAGATAGCCCAACCACGAAGAACTCACTGATTGTCATGTCCTGGAACGTGAGGGGCCTGGGGGATAAGATCAAGCGAGGGCTAGTGCTACAGGGGATAAGGAGACGGGGCCCGGCTCTCATTCTCCTGCAGGAGACACACTTGTCGGGAGCGGCCACGAAGGCCCTGGATAGGAGAGGCTATCATATGGTAGTGCACGCGGAGTTCACCTCGGGGTCCCGTGGTACCGGCATCCTGCAGAAAAAATCTTCCAAATTCATCGTCAAGTCTACAGCAACGGATGACCATGGCAGATTCGCGGCAGTGCATGGCCAGTGGGAGGGGAAGCTCTTTAATATAGTTTCTGTCTATATCCCACCAGCACTACACTCTGAGGCCTTGCCGGATCTGGGCAAATTCCTGCTAACACTCCCTGATGGGGAACTACTACTAGGTGGGGATTTCAACTTGGCACTCACAAACTCAGAAGACCGCTTTCCCCCACGTGCGCACGCAGGTGGGCCCAACAGGCTCCAGACATTCTTGACTGCACAGGGGTTGGTGGATGTCTGGCGCGCTCTGCACCCTACTCAGCAACAATACACATACTACTCGGCCACACACAATAGCCTGTCCAGGATAGACTACATCTTCACTTTGATTAATGGTCACCTTACGATAGCCGAAGCCGAGATACTACCACGGGGGGTCTCCGATCACTCGCCACTCACGTTGACACTCACCACTTCGACCATGGCGCGGCGCAGATTATTCCCGATTTTCCCGGGCTACCTCAAAGTGCCCCGGATTAACAGGGATCTTAAGAAGGTAACCCAACAGTACTTCGAAGAAAACCAATCCTCGGTGGCCTCCCCCTCCATACTGTGGGAGGCGTATAAAACAGTGTTCCGGGGTCAGGCCATAGCAGTGATAGCGAATCACAAAAAGACGCACAGGCGGGAGGCCCTCGAGATAGAACTAGGCCTAGAGCGGGCCAACACGGCCCATATGGCGAACCCCTCTGACGACACGCTTCACGAACTCCAGATCCACCAGCACCGCCTCACAGAGCACATGCGCAGGGTCACGATGTCGGACATTGCGGCTACACAGCACAGGGTATACGATATTGGAGACAAGGCCAGTAAATTGCTGGCATGGTTAGACAAAAGACAGGGGGGGGGGAAGAACATCTTGCAGATTATGGACCCACAGGGCAACAACCACACCCGCCCCGATGAGATAGTAAACGTCCTCGCCGATTATTTCGCCTCAGTCTACACCCCAGAGATAGTGGTAGAGGAGGGGGAGGTGCAGACTGCCCTTGACCATGTTCCCTTGCCAGAGCTGACACCTGAGATGTCCGAGGACGTAGACGCACCTCTCACGGTGGAGGAGATCCAGATGGCCATAGGCGCCCTTCATCCAGGCAAAGCGATGGGCCCCAGCGGGATACCCATTGAGTGGTTGAAAGTCATGGCCGAATCCTTAAGCACACCCCTACTCAATATGTACGAGGAATCTAGAACACAGGGAACGCTGCCGCTCGATCAGCGGATGGCTACTATTGTGGCGATACCGAAGCCAGGTAAGCCCCCCAACGAATGCACCTCATATAGGCCGATCTCCCTTTTGAACCCGGAGGCCAAAATTATTGCCAAAGTGTTGGCGAACAGGATCTTGCCAACTCTGTCACACCTGATCCACCCGGACCAGTCCGGATTCATGCCACACCGCAGCACTGCTTTAAATCCCCGCAGGGTGCATGGCGTGTTGGCGCGAGTTCCACTACTGCAAGAACCGGCAGCCATCCTCTCCTTGGACGCCAAGATGGCGTTTGATATGGTGGAATGGAGCTACCTCTTTGCAGTACTCACGCGTATGGGTTTTGGCCCGGTGTTCCTTTCCTGGATACGAATGCTATACAAGGACCCGGTGGCGCAGGTGACGGCCAACGGCCATATTTCAAACACCTTCCCCCTAGGCAGAGGCACTCGACAGGGCTGCCCGCTTTCACCCCTGCTCTTCGCCTTAGTTTTAGAACCACTGGCGGTTACGATTCGTACCACCCAACTCCTGAAAGGGATACAATGGACCCCGTTATGGGAGGACAGAGTGTCCCTCTACGCAGACGACATGCTGATCTATCTCACAGACCTGGAAGAGAGTCTCCCTAACCTCCTGGCTCTATGTACGGCTCATGGGCGAATCTCGGGTTACACCATCAACTGGGCTAAGTCCACCATTTTTGAACTGCGAGGCCCACTCCCGCCTCTCCCGGATTCCTGCCCACTGGAACTGGCCCACACGTCATTTAAATACCTGGGGATTCATATCACCCGTAACGAGGCAGATTTCTCACGCCTCAACCTACTACCCCCCTTAGCTCGTCTCCGAGGAGACGTGCGACATTGGAAGGATCTCCCCCTAACACTCCTTGGCCGTGCAGCACTATTTAAAATGATGGCTCTGCCGCGCTTCCTATATGTGCTGGAGAACGCCCCGTATCTGGTGCCGGATGGCTACCTCCAGAAAATAACGGCGCAAATCTCGGGCCTGTTATGGGGCAACCAGCCAGCCCGCATTTCCCACACTAAACTGAACAGGGGGTGGTACGACGGGGGCATCGCCCTCCCGAATGTACAGTTGTACTACTGGGCGGCCCAACTCAAAATCCTTAACCAATGGATACATGCCCCGCAGGAAGACCCAGCGTACAAGGCCGACAGGGCACAACTGGGTGCCAACACCTTATTGGCCCCACTGTATCACCGTGGAGTGGCGGCAAAACTCACGGGGCCTACGAAACACACAGTCCGCATATGGTACAAGGCGCAGGCAAAGTTGAAGTGGGATGGAGTCATAACGAAACTTACACCCCTGTGGGACACAAAGGCGTTGGGCCATTTGCGGCGCTCCAAGGGCTTCGCACAATGGGACAGCATCGGCATCTCCACGGTGGGGGACGTGTGGACGAGGGAAGGAGTGATCTCATTTGCCACTTTGCAGGACCAATATGAGTTGGGGAACACAGAGCTCTACAGATACATCCAGGTCCGACACGCACTACAGGCAGCGATCTCACCAGACGCACCCCTGCCCGAATCCTCCCCTCTGGAGGATCGGCTACTTACTGACTTCATGCAAGAAGGGGCGACATCGCTGACATACCGCAAGCTGATTAACAATATGCCTGATCCACTGGGGAAACTGAAGGACAAATGGATGGCGGAAGTGGGTAACTTGGATGACAATGACTGGAACGCAGCCATGGCATCCCCCCGTGAAGCAGGCATATCATCTAAATTTCGCCTAGTGCAGCTAAAATTTCTTCACAGAATCTACTACACCCGTACATTACTTCACAAACTGCACAGGGCGGATCATCCATATTGCCTTAGGGGCTGCGGGGCAGAAGGGACCTTCATACACACGGTGTGGGAATGTCCATTGTTAGTCGGCTACTGGCAACGGGTAATACGCACGATGGCCCAAGCTCTTCATACCACCCTCACCCTAGACGCACGGCTCTGTCTGCTAAACATCTGGGAGCCGACAGACCTCACCTTTCATGCAAGAACCTGGGTCACAGTGGGGATGGTAACAGCGAAACGGGACATAGCACAGAAGTGGGGGTCGGCTGATCTCCCCACGCTACCCCAATGGCTCCGCAACATGGACATGCTCATGTTGACTGAAAGGGCGGTGTACAAATTGAGGGGTAACCCACGTAAATGGAACGGGGTGTGGCAATCCTGGAACGCATACAGGGGGGATATCTGCGAACCATTGGAGGAAGATGATGAAGGAGGGTCAGAGAGTGACGAGGAGCGTTGATTGGGTTGTAACTAGGTGAACAGGGCGAGCGCAACGGAGGTGGGTGGGTGCAGCCGTGGGAGGTGGCATGGGAGGGGGTGGGAACTAGGGGGCTATGTAACAATACACTGCTCTCTTTACAGATGGACTGTGCCACGAGTGCCGAAAGCTACTACTTCAAGTACGTGCCGGACTAAAGTGTGCTGTTTTTACTGTTTTATGTTTATTGCAAGGTGCGAACGGCAAGACTCAGACGGATAGTAGCCAACAAAACACAAAATTGCAAACTGTCTTTTTTCGACACAAGTATATTCCTATTCATCACATCGTCAACGAAACTCGCAATGCTATATACTACTGTGGATGTTATAAGTTTTGCCTTTGTGAATACTGTATCACCTCATTCACCTAGTAACTTATGTATGGAAATGCGATGGATGACAATGTACCTACTATCTTTGTTTTGCACCAAAAATAAAAATTTAAAAAAAAAAAAAGAAAAGCCTGGCCGGCAATGTTTGACTCTTTCCGCCTCTGGCGTAAGGAAGCCAAACAGAGAGAAATTAAGCAGGCAAAAGAGATAGGAAATCGAAAGATATGACGATCATACAGGCTGCTCAGCAATTCAAGGATAATGAGAATGAGTGAGCAATTGAAGTTTTAGACAGACAACATCATATGGCAATAGATAGATGCTCCCTGTGTTGCCTATTTCTCCACGGAGTAAGGACCCTGACAAAGATCCCTTAATGTTTCATTTGTTGAGATTGGCTCCGCCTTATGTACCAGGAGCTAATGCACCCATATTTTGCCACCTGTCCAGCAACCTGTTGTTCAGCCAGGTGCTCCGGCTCTTCCACAATTGCCTCTTCCTGCATTGCCACCTGCACCTCCTTTGCCACCAACTTCTGTACCTCAGTCTCCTTCATCTTCAGGTTCTCTTGTGACGGCTAGTTCTTCTCTTCCTTTGTTTCATACTGCAACTCCGGTTTTACTGTCTGCTTCTTCCCCGACTCGTAGTAGGTTGGTTGATACTGTTTCTGGTCTCTTCTCGCCTCTTTTTGGGTCTTTTAATAGGACTCCTGCCTTTTCTCGAAGGCAATCCCGTAGTAAAATTCCAGATTCTGCCGAACTAGTTGTATTTGACTCACTTGCTCATAAATGGATGATGAGTGGTCCGCTGTATAGTGTACCCGATATTCTGAGTACCTTTCTCCAGTGGAATGCGCCTACGCAGAGATATGTTTTTAATCTCATGTGTGACGCTCTTGTCAAAGGATGGGAGGATATGGAGTTGGATTTAACTCCTCAGGGTCTGTTAGATATACAGGACAGGTTTGATAAAGGACTTATTGTGGGTTCTGAAGTTTATGATGCCGTAAAGACACTTGTTACTTTAAGATCGTTATATTCTTCCCAGACTATTCCTGAACCTGATCCTGCAGTTAGACAGAGAACAAACAATTATCCTATGAGGGAGTCTGGAGAGAAGCACTTCCGCAAGCGGGCGCTGTTCAGGGTGTTCCTGCTCATTTCCAGTGTATATGGGTACATGTCCCTTGGAAATGAGCTGAAGTTTTAGCACTTAAGCAGTCTTTACTGGAACCTCGTAAAAATCCTGCTGGCTATTATAAGGAGCTGTCCCAGACTGTTGATGCATGTATCATGAACTTGGCCGATATTGATATGCTGATGGGGAATGTAGTTCCACAAGCGTTGTGGGCTCGGATTCGTAGAGAGGACCATGACCAAGCTTTAGGTGGTAATTGGGCCGCTATAGCTGCTGCAGATGCAGCACAAGTGGGTGGTGCTAAGCCAGATGATTTGATTGCACAGTTGCCTGGTAGGATCATTGCTTTAATTAAGACAATGATGCCTGCCTTATGCGTTAACTGGGATAAGTTAGCTGCGTGTAAACAGAAGAAAGATGAGAGTGTCTCCAATTTCTTTACTCGTTTTGAGGAGACATTTATCGATCACAGTGGTCAGGATATGAGTACTGAAGGTGGGCAGCGATTATTCATGGATAAATTTGTATTTAATTTACTTCCTTAACTGTCCCATAAGTTGAAAGACTCCGAAAGTTCCTGGGCTGTTTCTTCGTCTGCACAGATATTAGCCACTGCCCAGTATTACGAGAATAGGGATAAAGAAGAGAAAGATAAGATGGAGAAGAAGACTAAGGAATTAAAAACGAAGGTTCTTCTTCAACAGGCTTATCTCCCTCGATCTGGCCAACATCAGTTTCAACAGCCTCCCCAGCCTCAGAGGTTGTTACAGGAACCTGAGCCTTTTGTTCCGCGACCTTTGCTTGGTCCTAATCAGTGTGCCTATTGTAAAGAGGAAGGTCATTTTAAGAGTAGCTGTCCGGTTTTATTGCAGCGTAATGGTGGATTTCCAGGGCCGCGAGGCCGTGGTGGTTTTCAATCAGCACCTAGAGGTAGAGGGCGAGGTGCGTTGCCTCAAGGACAGCGTTCCTTTTCCCCCTCAGAATTCTTTGAATTAATTTGATCAGCAAAATACTCAGTCTGCACAATATTATAATGATGATTATTATGTTGAGGGTGAGGTCCAGGATTTTCATTCTACTTAGGACAGCCATGAACAAAGTAGGGGAGTCGTATCAGTTCCAGTGAATCAGAATGGGCCTTATGTTGAAGTAGTTGCATTGGGTGTTGCAGAGCCATTTCTTTTGGATACTGGTGCGATGAGAAGTTCTATCATTCATTCCAAACTCCCTGGGGCACCTTTGTTGGCTTAACGAACGTTTCTGTAGGATTCTCTGGCGCCCCAGTTGCCAACCCAGTTTCTTGTCCTTTGCCTCTTTCGATTGGTCATTACGATTTGGAAGCTCCGCTTATTCTAACGACTGGTTGTGGAGAAAACTTGTTGGGTTTGGATTTGTTGAAACGTCTTCACGTATTATTCCCCCTCTGGTGTGCATCTTACCTTGGGTGAGAAATTGGTCTCCTCTACATATCTATCTAAAGATCAGTTTCCGCCTGAATTGCAATATCTTCCTGCTACGCTTTGGGCTACAGGTCCGAATGATGTTGGTCTGCTACAGATTCCACCTTACGTGGTTACTATTAAACCTGATGTTAAATTGCCACGTATTCCTCAGTACAAGATTTCTAATGATGGTGAACGAGCTCTATTAGCTATTATCTATGATGTGGTTCAGAAGGGTGTGATGGAAGAGACAAGAGGTAATGTTTGCAATAGTCCTGTTTTGCATGTTCTAAAACGCACTGACCCTTCTCAGCCTCCTGTATATCGTTTTCTGATCGATCTTCGGGAGGTCAACAAGATTGTTGTCCCCAGTTTCCTGTTGTCCCAGATACCACTGCCTTGCTTACTATGATACCAGCTTCAGCGGCATGTTTTCGGTTATAGACCTCAAGAATGCTTTCTTTAGCATTCCTATTGCTGAGGAAAGCAGGGATATTTTTGGTTTCTCTCTCGGAGGTCAAAGTTTCTGGTTCAAACATGCACCTCAAGGCTACTGTGAAAGTCCCTCCATTAACAGTCAGGCTTTGAAATCCCAACTTGATGCTTTCATTTTGCCCCCAGGTGCCACTCTGATTCAGTATGTTGCCAATTTGTTTCTTGCTGCCGATTCGGAGGAGGTCTGTAAGGATGTGACTGTTTCTTTGTTGCGTCATTTGTCTGACTTGCATCACAAAGTATCCCCCTCTAAGTTGCAATATTGCCGCCAAGAGGTTACCTATTTAGGTCATCTCTTGTCGAAGGAGTGAAGGCGGTTGACCCCAGAACGAATTCAAACAATTGCACAAATGTCTGTGCAATCCACACAAAGGGAGGTGTGTGCCTTTCTGTGCATTACCTCTTATTGTAGACAATGGATACCAAATTTTTCCTTGCTGGCCAAACCTCTGTTGGCACTCACGTTGAAAGATACACCACAACCTCTTCCTTGGACTGATGAATGTCAGAAAAGTTTTTCTGACTTACGTACTGCCTTGTGTTCTGCCCCTGTGTTAGGTACTCCAGATTACAGTAAGCCTTTCACACTCTATGTTCATGAAAGAGAAGGTTGTGCGTTGTCAGTTTTAATGCAGCAATTTGGGGACAAACAACGACCATGTGCCTATTTTTCGGCTACGTTGGATCCAGTAGCCAAGGCGTTGCCTAGTTGTCTCAGAGCTACAGCAGCGGCAGCAATCTCTATTCGTCAGTCTGCTGGATTGGTATTATATAACACTCTTGTTGTCATGGTTCCACATGCAGTAGATACTCTTTTGAATAGAACGAAGACACAACATCGCACTAGTGCTCGCTTGTCTGGATGTGAGCTGATGCTCTTGGCCAGCCATATACACATCAAGCAGTGTAATACTTTGAATCCAGCAACATTGTTGCCCATTCCGGTCGAGAAAGGCATTCAAGAACAGCATGATTGTTTTTTTCCGAACAGAGGAGGAGGCAAAAGGCAGAATAGATCTAAAAGACACACCACTTGTGGACACGGATGGGATCCTCTGGGTGGATGGGTCTTGTTTCAAGCTTCCAAATGGCGAAACGACTGCAGCTTATGCTGTCACCACCTTTTATACGGTAGTGGAGACAGCACGTATTGCACAGAATTCAGCCCAAGCAGCTGAGTTAATTGCCCTGACGAGAGCGTGTGTTGGCTAAGGGAAAGAGAGTGAATGTTTACACTGATAGCCAATATGCCTTTGGTGTGGCTCATAGCTTTGGTCGCTTGTGGAAGGAAAGAGGATTCTTTACTTCCCATGGGACTAAAATACAGCATGGTCAGTTGGTAACTGACCTTCTCGAATCACTTGCTCTGCCTAAACAGATAGCAATAATCAAGTGTAGTGCCCATAAGAAGATTACTCATGATGTGGTTCGTGGGAATGCTCTTTGCAGATGAAGTAGCGAAGGAAACAGCGAGAGATGTTTCAAGTCGCATGTGTGTTGCGGGCCCTGCAAGATGGGTCAAAGAAGGAGGAATGTGTGAGGACACGATAGAAAGTGTGAGAATGATTCAAGAAGAGGGTACTGAGAAAGAACTGAGTAAGTGGAGAGAAAGTACAGGAATGTTGGACTCGACTGGGTGTTGGACGGAATTGTCAAAACATCAGCGTTGGCTGTTACCAGACGCCTATGTACTACCTGTAGTTACTATGGCACATTGTCTAGCCCACATCAGTGCAAAAGGCATATGTAAACTTTTGGCTCCAGTATGGCAGAATGAAGGAATTCCTAAATGTGCAGAAAATGTGGTAAAGCATTGCATTATTTGTTTAATGCATAATCCAGGAAAGGGAACCCCAACTCCAGCAGGTCATTTTGCTCCTCCTACGTATCCCTTCGAGGTATTACAAACCGATTACATTCATACGGATCGTTGTAATAACCTCAAGTATGTTCTGGTGGTGGTGTGTGCCTTTTCCAGATGGATAGAGGCCTACCCCCTAAAGGACAATACTGCTTTGTCTACTGCCAAAATCCTTTTGAAGGAGTTTTTCCCGAGGTTTGGTTTGCCGCGCATTGTCTGGTCTTGGTATTAGGCAGAAATTCCATGCAGCAAACCACCCTTAGCAGGTTTGGTAGAGTGCACTCTCAAGCTCAAATTGGCATATATTCAGGCCAGCACGGGTCTTGCTTGGCCTGATACCTTGCCTTTGGCACTTCTGTCCACGAGAACTACTGTGCATTCTCGTTTAGGTCTTAGTCCGTATGAGGTCATTTTTGGGCGGCCAGCCAATGTCTGGGTAGTCCCTCGACCTAAAAAGTATTCTGATATCCCATACCCAATGCTTATTGACTACTTGCATGACCTCACCACTAAATTACGTGTTCTTCATCAACACGTTCAAAACGCTTTGCCGGAGGCCTCTGTGGACCCAGGTCACTTCATCCAACCCGGAGACTGGGTCTGCATAAAGAATTTCCAGCGGAAATGAGTTTGGAACCTCGTTGGGGCCAGCCGCGGCAAGTTTTATTGACAACACGTACAGCGGTAAAGGTCATCGGGAAAAAGAACTGGGTCCACGGCGTGCACTATAAGAGGGTACCTTTGCCTCTACCTTTTGATCAATGGGTTCGTAAGGGCATGAGTGATAGTGAAGGGAAAAGAGTCCCTCGATTTGTACCTTTCAGTAGTGGACGCCTGGATCAAACGAACTCTGAGAAAGAAGACGACGACGTGTTGCAAGAAGCTGTACCATCACATCTGCGATTGGGTAACCCAGAAACTTTGTTTAAGGAGCAAATGATCCCTAATAAGACTCGCTATAATTTGCCACCAAGAATAGCAAAGGACAATTTAATTTGTCTTTTTCCTGATTACATTTTTGTTTTGAGAAACATTCTTTTTCCACTATCCATCAAGTTGCAGGGTCACGGTAGGAGTCTTAAGCAGTGACCTGAGTAGTGACATAGGTCTGCAGGACTTGCAGTGCCATAGGATGGCTAACAATCACAGCAAGTGATCTAGGAAGATTGCCGTGAGCAATGCTTTAGAGTATGGATACAAAGGTGGAAATTAATTACCAAAATTTGAAGATGAAAAGTAAAATTAAGAAATCCTTGGTTAGTCCGTGTGGCATAATATTATGTATTTTAATACGTTCATATATTTTATTAGCGTGTGTAAGTTGGGTTGTTCATACTATGCAGCCATCACCTGTTCCAACTTCTGTCTCTTTATCTCTCTTTACTACTGCCTCTCCACATCGGTTTCATACACTTCCAGAACACGAACAGATTAGGAGAACAGAATATTTCAATAATTCATTTATTCAGTTATTGCATCAACTGGTAATGAATACCACTGATTGTTGAGTCTGTGGGCTTATGCCTCATAATACAGAGAGACGGATGCCATATTTAGTCCTTCCGTTTTCCTATGAAGGCTCCCTCTGGGCCTATGTGGCTATGTTCTCTAATGTCTATCAGAATCAACTACGGTATCCTCCTGGTAGTCCATATGGTGGTGGAGCAGATTTCAGTCATAGTTCTTTGATAAAGGGAATAGTAGCTATGGCTAGAATTGCTGAGATTAGCAAGATTCCCGTGGATGAGAAAAGAGCATATGATGGCTGGAATATAACTCGTTATGTTACTAGCCTCACGGATAAGGCTAGGCGAAGGAGTTCCACATCAATTTGGACTGAACCTCATCGAGGTAACTTCTGTCTACAAATTAATGGTCAGAATGTTAAGAATCAACAGGAAAGGGGTGTTTGTTCCCATACTTATGTCTATACACCTCAGATTCCCTCACCTTTAGTGCCATCACAAGGCACATATTTTATCTGCAATGACAGAGCTTATACATGGCTTCCTACTTACTTTTCAGGAACTTGATATGTGGCTTTTCTTCTTCCTCCAACATATACTGCTCCTTCAGGTCATCATAGGAAGAGATATGGCAGGGGAGTTATTCATTCAAAAGACACTGCAGGACAAGAAGGAGGTGACTTTATGAAAGGGTTGCTTCCTTTCTGGGGCACAATGGCGAATAGTAGAGACATTAGACAACTAGTTTGTGTTTTTGAGGCTACTATAAATGTAACTTCTGGAGCCTTGAGTAATTTGACAGCCGAACTTCAGGCGTATCGCCTTATGACCTTGCAGAACCGAATGGTTCTGGACATTGTCCTTGCAGATCGTGGAGGAGTCTGTAAATTGATCGGGCCTAGTTTCTGTGTTTACATTCCTGATAATGCCCCTATGGTATACCAAGCTATCTCCAAGTTGCATATCATCTCCGAGTCTATACATCAGGACACGGGAGATTGGTCTGTGATGGGATGGTTTTGGAGACTACTGTCCACATGGGGATGGAAGATATTAACTTTCTTTAGAATGGTTTTGGCCATAATTTTCTCTTGTTGTCTCCGTGTACAGTGTGGACCTGCCATCTGTGGTCTTTGTGCCACAATGTGTATCCCAAAGCCTGTGACACAGAAAACAGAGAATATTAGAATGATGTTACAGCAACAGCTCGATGACCTCATGGCCATTGACATCGACTCAGACTAACTTGAGTCCTCGGTGTTTTGCCTGAGTAATGGCAAAAGGAGGGTCTGAGGTTCTTTGATTTCTGACTTCGTCCCGTATCTAGCCGCCATTTTGTGTCTCCTCGCCATTTTGGGTTGCCCTCACTCAGGCCACACGGCGCAACAGAGTGTTTTTGCTTTTCCCAGCTACTGCGTGTCCTTTCAGTTAAAGAGTAACTCCATTGCCCTTGTTTACGAAACCGATGTCAAGGTCTGGCCGAGATTACGTTAATCCATGTCTGGGTTGACTGATCCCCGTCTCGACTGACTATTTGCCTTCTCCTATTCTTTCCTTACATTATCTTATACTACTGGCTTCGCTATTCTCTTCTTGTATTCTCTTGGTACACAGCTATCATTTGAGGCACACAAATACGTCCTGCCACCTGCAAATTGGATTGTTGGTACCATCACTGATTAATTTGTTGGGAGACGTAACACACAGGGTCTGAGAGAGGGGCGT
The DNA here is from genome assembly GCF_964263255.1 of Lissotriton vulgaris. Lineage (NCBI taxonomy): Eukaryota > Metazoa > Chordata > Amphibia > Caudata > Salamandridae > Lissotriton > Lissotriton vulgaris. The sequence goes on from NC_141695.1 coordinate 413,498,844, forward strand.
ATTTGAGATACCTGATAGCTTGTTTTCCAACTTTTCTCATTGGTCCGTTTTGTATGTGGAAGGAGTAAACTTCGTAAATGTGTTTCCTATAAAAGATTGTGCACCACGGATTGAAGTGGCAGTCTCCTCAGAACCTACCTTGCGTGTAACTTATGGGATAACTGTGCTTGGCTGCAGCTAATAAATCTGGCTTTCCACGCTCAACAGAGTGTCTCGTGTCTCTGTTCAACAAGGCAGGTGAACTCGGGGATTAAAGGCGTGCCCTGCGCCGCCAGGCCCATAATGCCCGGTTCTCCAGTGGGTTGAATACTTAAAACTTCTAGGAGTTGTGAGGGGCCTACGAATGTGATTACCCCTGTATTTTTCCTGTGGAGGAATCATTGATAAAGAGGCCTTAATAGATAAGGGGGATTTGTATCTTCCTTACTGTGAGGAAAGTTCTCATTCATTTGACTGGTTGTGATATTCAAGGGAGAGCTTATTATCCATGATGTTATCATTGAAGAAGTTGGCAAAGTTGGCGCATCGTTTTTTGAAGATTTGCCTCATTTCTAAAGCTCTTCAAATTCAAGTTGAAAACACAACTAATGACTAACATTGTTCTGGATCCCTATGAACTATTCATTCTTTTTATAGTTATTTCTTTGAAAATTTCTTGCTGAGAAGCTACCTTAGCTTTTATGATGTAAACCTCTGTTTTTTACCTCTCTCACCTTAATGCATCCTCTAAATCTATTAGAATACTCTGTCTTCCTATCTTTGTTAATTTTGCCTTACTGCAACTTGAAATTAAGCTTGTCTGGAATATGTTGTGTATCAGAAATAAATAATTACAAATACATGAACGTTTTTAACAACTTGCACTTTTCACTTCTGAACATTATGTTCCAAGGCCTTAAGGGATGCTCTGCATGTGTCATACTGAATGATAGAGGAGGCTTAAAAATCTTAAAACTGGTTTTATTGCGACATGTTGACATTATAATTGTGCCACCACTGCCACAAGGCTTCTTGCCAGCCTTTCTGCCATGGGAGTAAAATCCCACATTTGGGTGGTGTAAAGCCACACTGTATCCAGCATAAGGCCTTTCACATTAATGCCACTCATGCATGGTTTACACAGTATTTACCTCGGACCCACCTAAAAGGCAAATATGCTAATTGGTGTTTGCTAATGAGGCACCATGTTTCAGGAGAAAAGTGCATGCTGTGGGATATTTAGCATGCTTGAACTGCTCAGTGTTCCAAAATGACAGTGATCTACGTCCATATATCGAACAGAGGTAGTGAAAGATTACATATGCTCCTTTGAGAGAATCTTTGTCACTCCATCCACCTCTAAGAATTTTACGAGTTGAACCTCTGTACTTGTGTGGCCAACAAAAAAAAAGTAAAAATCAGAATGGACCTGAATGAATAAGGTAGCAACTGCTCTCTAAAATGATGTCAGTTTAATGATTATTAAAAATTCATGTTTTCAACATGGGCATAACACATCTGAAATGGTTGGGCAATCCAGGTTTAAATACCTCCACATATCCTCCACCAGATATCATTCTGAGGGTTTCTGTTGTGTTTTGATTTGTAATTGAAGGTCAAAGGAACGTCCTGATCAGTACCCCTCTGTCTCTCAGGGTCAACGCTGTATCAGTGGGATGACTGAGCATACTTGGATATATTCTTCTATGACCTTCTATTATTAGTGTCTATGTGTTCTTCTCTACTTCTTCCTGCTTATCCAGCCACTTCCTACTACCAAAACACTTGCAAATGCTGCTGTCACCTACAATTACAACCTTTTTCTTGAAAAGCTTGGCACTCCCCCAGTAAAAATACTTGACTTGTGTCTCAACAACTCAACTTACAATGCTTCATCTGCTGGCACAGGTGGTCAGATGGCTTATCTCAATGTGGACACAATGACAGAAATGTCATACCCGCTCCAGATAGAGTCAGTATTTGTTACCCACACCCATACACTATGATCGGCTCCAGCAGCAAAGTGATGCATTCCTACAGTCACTGGCAGCACTTTTCACTGCACCCCATCTCCTTGGGGGAGAAGGGCTACAGACTCCTTTCCACATAGCATGCTGACATAGTGGTTTCCTGAACCTCAGGGAGGAGATGTTTGCACAGTGCTCACAAAGCTTCTTAAGATCCCAGTAGCAGGCAGGCAATGGGAACTGCTCGATGCATATGCTCTTGTAGGGCCAAGGCACTACCTAGACCTAGAGCACTAACATAAAAAGTGCTCTTTCTCCATCCCATGAGGAATAATAACAACTGCACAAAATAACGTTACTGTTTTACAATCAGAAAATAAAATTCCATGCATCCTGAGTCAGGATGCGAATAAGCAAACACAGACAAATTCAAACAATCTTTCAAATGAAACCATCAATCATGCTAAGCAGGAAAAAGGATAATTAATAATAGAAAACATTAATATTGATACCTCTAAATATCAACTTTTTAAATTACTCCAAAAATCCTTTCCTGTTCTAGTTGACATACTAAATGGACGTCGGTAGGTGAAGCAAATATCCTTTTGAAGTAAGAAATATGACAGGACCAGTTGGACCTCTGACTCCATGAACAACCAACTCCCAACTCCCAACCAACATTCCAACTTTCCGTTCTCCAGGTAACCCATCGATTCCACAAGTAGAACCTAGGTAGAACATAACACATCTTCCCCCTTACATAACAAAAATAACAGAAGTCAAGGGAATGGAAAACAAAAGAAGAAGACACATTAAGATATATATAAAATACTGTACAAATGCACGTGGAACAAAATAATACAATTAAAGATACAAAACCATGCAACCTAGATGATGGAAATATGGCTCTGTTGGACACACTTCTCTCACCACCACCAGCCACAACATCATCTCTACTAGCAGGCTTATGAACCACACACCTGTGAACGTCATGAGCGATGGAAACCTTATATTTGTTCCACCACTTACCATTTTGTAACTGTACCACATTCTCTTTCACATCCACAACTTTTTGTGGAGAGGAGAACTTGGAATCCTTCATAGCAATGATCCTGGGTACTTTAATTCTAACAAAATTATCAACTGCAACTTTGGACTCTCTTCCCCGCACACACACATACTTATCCTGGGCAAACACTCTTTTCTTGATCACATTCTCCCCTTTCTCCTTGGAAAAGGATGAACGCCCCATCCGTTCTCTAATTAACTTAGATGCAGGTAATCTGCTTCTTAGATGGGAAAACAGAGATAGGTCAGTGTCAGCATTAGGAGTGGTGTGAACAGCCCACAACAATTTGTGTAACTCCTACTTACTGTTCAAACCACTAGACCTAGTCATCTTTGATGACTCTGTTAAACTGTTCTACCAGTCCTGGTGTGTTTAATGCCCAAAAGGTGACAAAATCAGCAAATTGAGAGGAAGTGAACTGACGGCTATTATCAGACAAGATTTCTTTCGGAATGCCTTACCTAAGAAAAATGGACTCCAAAAATTCAATGACATTTAAGGTATTGGGACATTTGACAAACTTGACCTCTGGCCAACGACTGTAGAAATACATAACAATACCATACTCCAGTAAACCTCCAGAGATAACCATGGGGCCAATAATATTAACTGCTAACTTCCCCCTTAGCTTGTTGGGAACCTCAATAGCTTCAAACGGACTGGTAACAGTGACCGTACAAATGTCGATTCTAGTACAATTGATACAATCCCTACAAAGTGTTTAACACTTCTGTCCAATCCAGGCCACCAAAAGTTTTCCCTGGTCCTTCTCTTCATGGCTCGCATACCAATATCCCCCTTGTGAGCCAAAATGAGAACTCGAGTCCTCATACTCTCTGGAACAACCAGCAAACTGGAGAGGTAAAGCAGGCCATCAATGATAGAAATTTTCCCAAAAACATGTTTGGAAACATCACTCTTTACACCATCAGACTTCGATTCAGACCAACCTTGAAGTATACTATTTTTCACTTTAGTCATCTGGACATCAGTATCACAAGCTGTAAGCCATTCACTCTCAAGTATAGTACCGTTACACCAAATCAGCATCCATACTTTCAGATAATTCAAGTTCATCCACTTCATTGCAACTAGGCAAACAAGACATGCAATCCACCAAGACATTTTTGGCACCTCGTACATATTCAACAGTATAATCATAATCCTGAAGTCTATACTGCCATTTGGCAATTCTAGGTGTAGCTCGTTCCATGCCTTTGGTAGTTAATAACTGCACCAAAGGCTTGTAATCAACTCGAACAGAAAAGTGGGACCCCCAATAGTACATTTTAAAATGAACAATGCCCCACCAGCACGCTAAGGCTTCTCGTTCGATTACAGAATAAGATGATTCAACACTCTACAACTTCATCCTTCCCTTCTCTGCGTTGCATGAGAACAGCACCTAAACCCTTCTGGCTGGCATCAGCCATAATGAAAGTTTCATCAGAGGTGTTGAAGGTATAGCATGAACGAGTTTCTTTTTGGTAAGAGAGAAGTCTTGATCACACAGATTACACCAAACAAAGGTTACCTTTTTCTGAAGAAGATTTCTCATGTGAAAATATTTTTCAGTACCCTTAGGAATAAACCTTGAATACAATTCAACTAGCGCTAGGAAGGACCTTAGTTGATCCTTGTTTTTGGGAGTATCACAATCATCATTGGCTTTAACAAGTTTAAGCTTAGGTGCAATACCCTTAGCAGATAGTTTGTAACTTAAATACTCAATGTCGGTAACACTAAATTTACACTTTTCTGTACTGAAAGTTACACCCTTAGCCTTCAAAATGGAAAAAAACATGATGCATTCCATTGTCATGCTGACCTTGATCATTGCCGAACACTAAAAGATCATCCTGAAATGCAACTACCCCTTTGACATCCTTAAACATGCCTTCAACCACCTGTTGAAATACGGTGGAAGCTGAAGCCAACCCAAAAGGGATGCACTTGAATTGAAATAAGCCCTTAGGGTTAATAAAGGATGTCAGGTGTCTGCAATCAGGATGAAGGTTGATCTGATGTTATGCTGAGGTCATATCAGGTAAACTGAACATGTTACCAGCATGCAAAGTGGAAAGCATTTCAGTGATGTTTGGCAAAGGGTGACGATCAATCCAAATTTGCTTGTTAAGATCGTGTAAGTCTACACACATGCGGACAGAACCATTAGCCTTGCACGCCAAAACAATGGGGGCCACCCAAAGGGAAATTCGACAGGTTCAATAACACCTAGGTCGCAGGGTTTTTGTAACTCAGCTTTCAACTGAGCTTGCAAGGCTAAAGGAACCCTTCTAACCTTGTGAGCCATTGGACACGATTCCTCAATAAGCTTGATCTTATGGGTGCAACCCTTCAAGGTACCTAACCCTTTTTGGAAAACTTCAGGAAACTGCAACTCCCACATGTTAGTATGTTTAACAGGCATAATAGGTAAATATTTGTCCCTTAACACCACCTGAGCTGGATTATTTGGGTGAAGCAAAATACCTAAATTCTTCTGATCTTACCAACCCAATAAACAGGAATCATCCTTGGCTATGTACACAATCCCATCAGAAGAGTTGGATTGGAACCTCAATGTGGCAGAGAATTCACCCACTACATCAATAGTTTTGCCACCATGACCCACAGGATGCAATTTGGAATCAATTAACTGATTGTCATTGAACTTATTGTACCAAACTTTGTAACTCAACAAGGTATAAGGTGAACCAGAGTCTGTCATAACCTTTACATTAATGCCATTAAGAGAATGTGATCTTCCTCAACACCATTACTAGGACTTACTCAAATAACTTTTTTCTTATATTGAACCCTATTGGAAGCTCTACAAACTTTAGCAAAATGACCCTAACGCATACATTTATCACAAGTGCGGTCCTTAGCAGGACAAAAAATGGCATTCCCTAAATGAGAAGGACTCCCACAATGATAACATTCTAATTGTCTGAAAGGAGGCCTTTTGACTTGCTTGTTCAAGGTTTTAGCAGTCTCAGATGTACTTCCGGAAGCGTCCTTATTTTTGAATTTGGAATATTTGGATTTAACAGCTAAGACTAAGCATGGGCGAATTTTGCGAATCTGGCGTTCGCGAATGTGCATATTTGCGAACTCGCAATCCGCAAAATCCGTGAATTCTAGCGAATTTGCGGATTTTTTTTGTGTTCGCAAGGGTTTCTGCCAGTTCGCGAGGGTTTTGTACCAGTTTGCAATTGCGAACTTACTTGTCGGCTCGCAACGGTCGCGACTATGTTGTTTCTACGTCTGGTTCATCATCACAGGTTCCCAGCACCCTCTGTTTCACCACTGCCACCCTCTATTTCACCCATGCCACCCTCTGGTACATCAATGCCACCCTCTGGTTCATCATCACTGTAGATTATGAGGGGGAAAGCAAGCACACCTGTCCTGCTTCAACTGACATGAATTAATTTGGGGTTGATTTATTAATGTGTCACTGTTTTAAAATTCCAGTCTGGCACCTGCTTCCTTATCTGTAATTTGCTTTCTGTTGCAGTGCCATTTTTTTTCCAGGACCTTTGTGGCCTACTTGTAGCTATTCTATGAGCCGGCTGTGAGGGTCAGAGCAGTGTCATAGAATTGTTGCAACTAGCAACTGAACTCTGGAGGGGCCCCAGTCAGGAAGCACTACAGGAAATGGTTACTATTACTAATGATGAGTTTGAACTTTTGCACCTGCTGAGTGCTTTCAGCTTTGCAAAAGTAGTTTTTCTGCAGAACAGCAACTGTAATGCCCCAAACAAACATAGGCAACTGAACTCTGGAGTGGCCCCTCAGGAAGTACTACAGGGAATGGTTACTAATGATGAGTGAACCTTTGCACCTGCTGAGTGCTTTCAGTTTTGCAAAACTCGTTTTTCTGCAGAACAGCAACTGTAATGCCCCAAACAAACTTACTTGTGAAAGTTGATTTCTAATCCAAAAGTGATCCAAAGAAAGTCAAAAGGCCTCAAATCCAAAAAAGTGCAGGCAAATGTCAACCTGAGGAGTTATTATGATAAAAATCATCATTTTCAGAAGGTCTATGCTGCTTGCTAGGGGATTTCTTGTGCAGAATTGCAAATTTTATAATTTCGCGAGTGCGAGATTGTTGCTGCCCGCCGCACCTACATGTTCGCAATTGCGAACTCTCGCGATGCATCGCCAAACTCCCGCGGGATCCCGCAGCAAGATCCAAAATGGCGCAGCACTAGCAAAATATCGAGAAAAACAACTTGGCAAACGCTGAATGACGGAAAGTGAACGCCGCACGCCGCAAAATTGTATCACCAAGAAAAAAAAATCAGCTGCGTTCAAATTTGCGGATTTTAGGTAAATTCGCGAGCGTTCGCGGATTGCAAATTTACCGAAAATCCGCAAAATCCGCGAGCGGAACGGATTTTCCGCCCATGCTTAGCTAAGACATCAGAAGAGTGAGATTTGCACTCACTATTTGTTTAGGTTACAGGTATCCAAAGTGGAATTTGAGGACTGCACATCATGGAGATATGGGTTTTTAGGCACTTTACAGCACTTGAATGATGAGATCTTGTTACTCTCTACTGTAAATAGGCCTAGTCTAGTGTGGCCTTTGCTATTTATGAAATGAAGTATAGTTCACCACCATCTACCTGGGAGATTCCCACCCCAACACAAATGGTGACCTGACCTTGGGTCACTCCCCACACCACACGGCTCCTCCTGGTGCCCTTGCCTCACTCCCGCTGCCACCGGGGGTTCGCCGCCTATGGTTAAATGCTGCCTGGACTGAAAAATTCTTCTTTTCTCCCATTGCCTTCTGTAACGTGCTGTTTGTATTTTGGTACATTGTGCTTTGTCTCCCCTTTTGCCTGCTAGGCGCTCCTTTTCGCGACACTACCTTCAGTGCCCCCCCTGCCGCCGCTTCCCACCGCTGCTCCCCCACGGCCCACCCCTTTTTGCCTCCCAGCTGCTCCTCCCTCCCACTTCGCCTCTTATGGAGGTCACCGCGCGGAAGCGCAGCGGACGTGCGCAGTGGGCGCACAGCCGGCGCGCCAAAGGCAAGCCCATCTGCACCCGTCCACGCCTGGACTGCGCCCGGCGCCAGAACCCCTGGCCCCAGCGTTGCCAGGACACCAGACTGAGATACAACACCGCCACCGTCACCACACTCAACACAGGACAACCTACCGCCTGCCACCCAGCCACCCCGAGGCGCACCCACGGACCCTTCATCTGCCTAGCTTGAAAATTCACCTGCCACCGAACCTACTCCCCACCCACCAAGCACAGCAATGACAACAACAACCACCTCAATTGCATCCTCCTCAACACCCGCTCCATCCACAACATGTCGTCAAACTCTGGGATCTCCTTGATACAGTAGCACCAGACATCGCCTTCCTCACAGAAACCTGGATGAACACCTCCTCGGCCCCCGACATCGTCATATCCATCCTGGATAGCTACAAAATCACCTGGAAGGACCACGTCAACAAAACCGGAGGAGGAATCGCCATCATCTACAGGAACACCATCAGCGTCACGACCAACGTGGATGACACACTCACTGCCGCCGAACACCTACACTTCCAGGTCCACACCGACCCCCAGACAACCCTCAGAGGAACGCTCATCTACAGGCCCCCGGGCCCATGGACACAATTCAGTGAAACCATCGCCGACTTCATCAGCCCGCACGCCCTAGCCTCACTAGAGTACATCCTCCCAGGAGACCTGAACTTCCACCTAGAGAAAAAAACAACAACACCACCACCACCCTGCTCGACAACCTCGCCAACCTCAAACTCAAGCAACTGGTGGACACGCCTACCCACCTCGCTGGCCACACGCTTGACCCCATCTTCTCCGCCAGTAACCACGTCTCCTTCAGCCACTCCACCAGAATACACTGGACTGACCACAGCTGCATCCACTTCACCTTCAAGAAGACAACATCCCACCACCACACACCACAGGTCACCTACAGATGCTGGAGCAAAGTCACCACAGACCAGCTGACCACATCGCTAAGCCAGAACCCACCTGTCGACACCCCAGACACCAACGACGCAGCAGACAACCTCGCACAGTGGATCACCAACTGCGCCGACAACCTCGCTCCACTGAAGAAACCCCCAGGCAAGACTAGGAACAGAAAAACCTCATGGTTCACAGACGGCCTCAAAATCGCAAAGAAATCATGCTGAACCCTCGAAAAAATTTGGCGCCACAAACGGACATCAGAAAACATGACAGCCCTCAAGAGCGCCACCCGCGGATACCACCAGATGATCCGCACCACCAAAAGGACATTGTTCAAAGAATGGCTGGACAACAACTTCCACAACAGCAAAGAAGTCTTCAGCATCGTCAAAGAGCTCTCCAACCCCAGTGCCAGCAATAATGACATCACACCGTCACATGACCTCTGCAACTCCCTCGCCACATTCTTCCACCACAAGATCGCAGATATACACGACAGCTTCGGACCTCAGACTCCGCCTCCAGCCATCAAACCAACGACCCCCACCACGAGCCGCAGCGCATGGACGCCCAACACCACCCACGTCATGAACACCATCCACTCCGGCTCCCCCTCCGACCCATGCCCTCATCATATCTTCAACAAAGCCAACACCATCATCGCACCCCACCTCCGGAACATCATCAACAGCTCCTTCACGTCAGCCACCTTCCCTGGATGCTGGAAACACGCAGAAATCAACACCCTTCTGAAGAAACCAACAGCGGACCCCAAAGACCTCAAGAACATCCGCCCCATATCCCTGATCCCCTTCCCGGCTAAAGTCATCGAGAAGACCATCAATAAACAGCTGACTGTATTCCTCGAAGCACGCAACTCGCTCGACCCATCCCAGTCCGGATTTTGAGCCAACTACAGCACCGAGACCGCCCTAATCGCAGCCACCGATGACATCAGGACCCTGATGGACAACGGAGAGACATCCGCTCTCATCCTACTGGACCTCTCGGCAGCCTTTGATACCGTCTGCCACCGCACCCTAATAACCTGCCTCTACAACACTGGGATCCAAGGAAAGGCCCTGGACTGTATCACATCGTTCCTCTCCGACAGAACCCAGAGTGTCCGCCTCCCTCCCTTCCGCTCCGAGGCCACCAAGATCATCTGCGGCGTACCCCAGGGATCCTCACTCAGCCCAACCCTCTTCAATATCTACATGAGCCCCCTCGCCACCATCGCACGCAAACACAACATCAACATCATCTCCTATGCCGACGACACCCAACTGATACTCTCCGTCACCAAAGGCCCTCTCACTGCCAAAGCCAACTTTCAAGACGGAATGAAAGATGTCGCAGAATGGATTAAGCACAGCCGTCTGAAGCTCAAATCGGAAAAGACAGAGGTCCTCATCCTCGGACAATCCCCATCTGCCAGGGACGACTCCTGGTGGCCCACGACACTGGGCACCGCACCCACACCCACGGACCACGCACGCAAACTGGGATTCATCCTGGACTCTTCCCTCACTATGACCAAGCAAGTCAACGCAGTCTCGTCCTCATGCTTCAACACCCTTCGCATGCTCCGAAAGATCTTCCGGTGGATCCCCACCGAAACCAGAAAGACGGTCACCTAGGCCCTCGTCACAAGCAGACTGGACTACGGGAACACCCTATACGCAGAAACCACAGCCAAACTTCAGAACTTCAGCGCATACAGAACGCCTCCGCACGACTCATCCTCAACATCCCTAGCCACAACCACATATCCGCCCACCTGAGAAACCTGCACTGGCTCCCAGTCAGCAAGAGGATCACGTTCAGGCTGCTCACCCATGCACACAAAGCGCTCCACAACATGGGCCCTGAATACCTCAACAATCGCCTCTCGTTCTACACCCCCACCCGCCAGCTCCACTCCACCAGTCTCGCCCTCACCACCAACCCACGGATTCACAGAGCCACCACCGTAGGAAGATCGTTCTCCTACCTGGCAGCCAAGACATGGAACTCCCTCACCACACACCTACGACTGACCCAGGACCATCTCACCTTCATGAGACACCTCAAGACCTGATTATTCGAGCAGTCGCAGCACCCCCCCTCCCTTCAGCGCCTTGATACCCTCACAGGTGAGTAGCGTGCTCTACAAATGTATTGATTGATTGATTGAGGGTGACCTCAGGCAATCGAACCATTAAAGCCAGGTAAAATAACTGTCCTCCTCTGTTGATTGAGTCAAAAATGTAATTGGGACGAAATCTATTTAAAGTTATCGCTTAAGATAATTCTTCTGGAAATGTTAAATACTATTCCTAAAGAACACTGGCATTGTTACATCCTATCTAGAACCAACTCTCTTGCTGAAATTGCATGCACTGAGAGACCATACATAGTAGTTTATTCAGTTTTACTCATGACCAGCACAAATACCACAACCTGAGAAGTCATTTAAGCAAAAAAAGCATTTGAAAAGGATATAATTCAAGTTCAGACTTACCTGTTTTGGGGTATGTTATATTGAAGACGTCATCATCCAAAACCAGGAACTCGTTTTCTACAAAGTTGAGATTTGTTTGGTGGCTTGACAAGGGGTGAAACAAGAAGCCTTTGTAGGAAATATAATCATCAGACATGATGTAGCTGCAGAAAGAAACCAAACCCGGGTACATAAGGAAAATTATTATGAATTCAGTGTATGATTAATGTAGCACATTGTCAGTATATATTCTCATATGGAAATACATTGCATGCTTTTTCACAAAGCACACAATAATAATTACAAAATAATACTAAAACAATAGGAAATCAATGGATTTTGATGCAGAGATGGAAGATAGGCAAATGTTAATTTCCCCAAACTTTGAACATTCTTGGTCATTATTATGCATCACGTTTCTAACAAAGTCAAAAGATTAGGTAGCCAATACATTTTGTTACCCTAAAGAGAATTATAGCAGAGTAGAATGATTCTGAGTATACAACACTCGTAGTGGTAATAACAGCAGTCTCGTTTTTAGAGATAGGTACATGGCGCTTTAGGTGTTGCCCTAGCCCATGTAATGAGCATTAAAAAAGTACACTGGGCATGGCTTTGGGTTAGCCGCCATAAAATATTGCTTCGCTTGGGTCAGAGTCATTCAACCATTGCTTGAAAAATGTGTCAATAACAGTTAAGATCAGCCCAGATAGAAAGTTTCTTCTCACCACCGAGCTTCTAGCTATTAATTGCATTAGTCTCCCTAGAGAGTACCTCCATTGAAGTACATGGATCGTCAAGTGTCCATGTACTGCAATTGAGGTGCACTGTTTTAATGGTTGCTTGGGACAGTGGGCAGCTTTTACATTTGTTGAGCTGTTGAGCATTTGACAAGTGCACACCACATATTTAAGCTGACCCATGCTCATCTATTGCACCATAAACCAGTGCTCTCAGTATTACTGCTGTATCTGTTGACGCAAAAAGTGGCACATTGGAGTTGTGTCGGAAGCCTGATGCAACTCCAGCAATGTTCATTTCACATGGGGCATGCCCCATGTGGCAAGGCCTGCATCACCCTTACGCCTGCCGTGAGGCAGCCATTAGGTTGTGAAGCATTGGCAGCATAGAAGTGTTGTAGTGAAATTTCATAAATTTCACTGCAACACTTTTATGGGGCTTTCCTACGTCAGAACGCCCACCCTGCATACATTATGCATGTTTAATGTAGAGCAGGGCTTTACAAGGTGACGCATCTGCCTAGATGCGTCACCTTGTAAATATGTTGCAACATGGTGCATGTTTTACGCTGCCGCATGGTCATGAAAAGTGACGCAAGGGCTGCGCAAAACAAGCGCAAAGGTTCATAAATTAGCCCCTATGTGTCTAAGGCCTCATAGTCACTCAACTGAATAAGGATTTGTGGTGTGCTATGTACCAGAATCTTTTGAGAAATGAAGGCAGGAGTGATTGTTTTTTTTTGTAATCCTCTATTCATCCAGTTTCTGAGAACACCCCTATTTTAACCTGCAACTTTGCATCACCCAGTATCCAGCACATTCTTCTCCAGCCTCATGCTTTTTGCTGCTCCTCTAAAATGAGAAAATACAATCTATGTGTTCATAGCCCACACCTCTCTCTTCCATAGGGTACTATAAATTAATAAACATTTATAAAGTTCAAGTTGGTTGTGTTGGAGAGTGAATCACATTTAAACTTTCAAAGATGTGAGAAACTGAATTATAGCATTTCTGAGGGGAAAATAATAAACGTGCACCAACTCACATTCAATAAAATATGACAAGACAAGAGAACTTTAGTTACTGCATTGTAAAAGCATGCAGAAAACAATGTAGTTAGACAGTATTGTTTGTGTAAATAATCTAGACTGTGATTTAGTAATTGGAAGTACTATTTTACATTAATGTGTGCTAGATATATGTAAATGGTGTGCTCTAATGTTATGGAGGTTTATCTCCAATAATTCCTTGCTATCATTTTATGTGAGTATAACTAATAGGAATTAGTTAATTATCAAGACAAGATTTAGCCTGAATAAGATGACAAATTCAGTTTAAAATCTGTCTGTTATGTGTAAACGCGTGCACCAAAATGACAAAATAGAAAAAGGTGTTACACATGCCTAATTAATGATGTACTTGCGAAACTTTCAGAGAATATATTCTACACATCTGCTAACGTTACATGCCTAAAACGAGTTTTTAATACCTTGATTTAAAATATTTTTTACTTTCAAACAAGCAATACATCATACTGGCACGTGGTATTTGTAACCATACGAAATGATTTCAAATGCATCAGAGTTATTTTAGAATCATGAGATCCTTATATTCTCTATGAACATATGTCCAATGATCAAATATATTTTACATTTAATTAGTTTCAGTTAATATGGGCCTGACTGAAAAAGTAAAATCTCTTGACTTACTGAGTCAACTGCTCTTGAGAGAAATATTCAATATAACCAATAACGTGAAACAGTGTTTTCTTTCCTGAGTTCTCATGCACTGAACAGGATATTTTTCTAAAATTTTTCTTACAATGCACCTGCCTGAGAAACTGTCCACTTGAACTTGTGCTCTTTCTAAAGAAGCATTGTTTCAGTGTTTCACTTATTGGATTGCTTAAGATATGCGTAATTGTCCCACTTATTTCTCTACATATGGGGGCCGATTCCGATTTGGGAAAAAACGCTCTGAATAGCCGTTTGTAGTGTTTTTCCCATACAAATCGTACCCTGCAACGTCCCCCGTACGTAAGATGAAGTACGATTCGTACCAGGAGCCGTACTCCGTATGAGTCGTACAGAGACCGTATGACTCTAATCTCCGTACGATTCCCCCTCGGAACTTGCTGTACGCGACATCTGTACGGTTCACGGCTGGTTTTTACGACCCAGCAAGTACGATACGTGTCGGGTACGCACCGTACAACCTTTTTTCTACGGGAGCTGAAAACAGCCGTAAAAGCAGAGTTCGCGCCGAAACAGGTACAGAACGGTCCCCCAGGGTACAGTTCATACACCTACAATCATGGGGTGTACGAACCGTACCCCATGATCATAGGTGTACGAACCGTACCCCTACGATCATGGGGTGTAAGAACTGTACCCCATGATTGTAGGTGTACCGACCGTACGGTGTGTATGTGTTTGTGTGCTTTTCCATACGACTCACCCTTACCTGACGTGGACCGTACGAATCGCGTCCTCATACCCCGGTCCGGATCGTACTCATCAGGTCATACGGCATGTGTACGAGTCGTACGACATGTGTACGAGTCGTACAGTTCACGGTTCCAGCCTTGCAATACATACGGATCGCGACGATTCGGACGGATTCACGGAAACGGATCGTACTACGTGAATCGGATGGACGGGTATGATTCGTACGGAGAGGGCTCCGGATACAAATCGTACGGATGTTTTTTTCCCGATTGGAATCGACCCCTTTGTGTTTTCTTTATGCTGCCTGACACTCAACCTATACGAGATGACCAATGAACTGGGTGGTCTGATCAGAAGAGGTGACTCTAGGAGGTGTCACCCTGGAATTTTATTAATATAATATTGCCTGATTGAACAGGGGGCTCGGTGAGCTGGTTGGCATGAGCACACATGCTGATGGTAACGCATGGATTGCAGATTATCCTATTACAGAGATTTGCAGAACTTCCACGGCAATCTTGAACTTGCCTGATGCGGATTTACCTGACTTCCCGTCTGAACTGGTGCATATGTCATATGTGACCTAGTTGTCTCTTCCTTGCTGGGAGACCGCTTGAAATGGCATATTTCATATCCCTTCCTGAACTCTTGCGCTTTGTTATATTTATTTAGAATTTGCCCAAATTAGTTTAGGACCTGATGCAAATTTACTGATGACAATTATTTTACCTTATCCTTTGATAAACTATACTAACAAAGCCCAAAATTGACTCAGCTATCATGGTTATTTCTAATGGTCGGATTACGGGACAATTGGACCTTTACGTCTACAACGACAAGGACTTTTTTTTTGGGGTTCTTATACTGAGGCCTGGAATACTCTTTAATTTGATGAGACTACTCTTGATGTTCTTAAAGGATCTGGTATCTTACCCTCTGCACAGATTGATTTAATTGTGAAGCTGAGGGATGTTGAGGTGTGTGCAAGATTTATGAAACCAAACTGTGAAAGAAATGAAATTACTATTGAATATCAGTCATTGAGGAAACTACTGACTGTTGGATAATGCTCGAGGGATACCAGACATAGACATTTTTGCCCTAACAAAGTTCCTCCAGGAACGAAACGCGTTGGCAGATGTCCACAAAAAGATTTTAATTTGAAGACTTAATAAAGAATTTCTGACTTCATTCTGGTGCACCGCCCTTCCATTATTGAATCTTCTTATCTGGTATCCAGTGGAGTATTTGTGCGGGATACTACGGACGAGATTGCACAGACAATTTATTGATTTGGCTTACTTGAGAAACTGAGGTGCCGTACCTTGGTCAGTCGCATTGTGGTTTGTTGTATTGTATTCCCAAAGCAATGCTGTAGACATGATCAGCATTATCTCCAAGTAAGGCCTGGAAGATGTGTGTCACAGCATGACGTTTTTCCCAGTTCAATTTAGTAAGTTGGTCCAAACTTGCAAGAGGGCCACTGCCAGGCTAACGGGGCATTACTTACAGGCAAATCTTTAAAATGTACCACTAACGTATGACAATACATTACCATGTAAAGCTAAGGTGCAAGAGAATAAATGTCAATCTTAGGGCACATAGAATTTATTGACCACATACAACCTAACAACTATTTTGAAAGGGAAAGATCATCAACTGGGGCAACATGATAAATTACTTAACAGCTGATGTTTATTGTTAGCCAAACCGCTGGTACTTATTGCATTGTTCTATGAAGGATGAACGGCTGAGTGGATCCAATGGGACTTGAACCTGTGACCATGAGATCAAACAATTTCCTGGACTGAATACATCAGTCCACTGATCCACCATATTCAGCTCCAGACATGACACACCATCCATCCGGAATTGCCTGTATGAATCACTCATCAGCTAACATCAAGCCAGCTTAAAAGGCTGGTATCTTCATTCTGAATTAAAACAAAATGAGAATGTAGTGATGGATTCCTATGTCGGGTACCCTTACCACTTCCATCCCACTTCAAAGGTTAAGGGAATCTGCATTACTGTACTCACTGTCTTTCACAGGTAAAATCACTCATCAAAAGATTGTGGGCTATTCTAAACAATTTTCTTGTTTGCTTGTTCTCCGTCTGTTTGTTCTAGATATGGTATTGTACTAATAAATATCTATTTAATATAACAATTTGCTACATATGTGCTAATTACCTGGGGGTTGTTTCTCCTCCAGATTGGGAGTTAATGTTTAGCTTGGGTTTTGTGCTAGGTTGGAGTTAGTGAAAATAACTTAGCTTGCGTCAGTAAATAATCAGCTCAAAAAAGATTATTTTCAGGTAGGCTTACAGATGAAGTACAGTAAGAATGTGCTATCCATCATACTATAGCTCAAGCAAAGTCACTATGAACTAAAATTGTTCTATCTTCCAATTTCTTATTGATCAGTTCTTAATGGATCTCTTGACTGGTAGGCAGACAAAATATCGATTTTTAAATATCGACATACAATAATGTCGATGTTTAATTATCGAAGGGACAGAATATAGAAGGTAAGTAATGTTGATATTTTTAATATCAATGGGACAGAATATCGATTTTGTTAATATCGATGTTAGTAATATCGATGTCACAACTATCATTGTTAGTAATATTGATGTTACTAATATCGATTTTTAGATGATTTTTATGTAAATCATTATGTATTTAATATGTATTTTTCTTTTTTTATTTAATTTAATTTAATAAAATATTGTATTTTAGTACCATAGCGGGTTGTGGGTTTATAGGGGAATAGGGTGCGAAGTAATTTAATTATACTACGTTAATTATTAATTTTTAGGAATTATAAATTAATTTGAATTAGTTGGTAATTAATTTTTATTAATTGGTAATTAATTTAAATTAATTGAATAATTGGAAATTATGTTCTGTAGTGGGTTGTGGGTTTATAGGGGAATAGGATGGGAAGCAATTTAATTATTCTTAATTAATTATTCATTTTTAAGAATAATAAATTAATTTGAATTAGTTGGTAATTAAATTATATTAATTGGAAATTGATTTAAATTAATAAATTGATTAATTGATAATTATGATCTGTAGGGGGTTATGGGTTTATAGGGGAATAGGGTGGGAATAATTTAAATGTAATTAAGTAATAATTTACTTTAATTAATAGTTTTTGTTAATTATATTATTGTTAATTAATTATTAATTGGTAATTAATTGTTATTAATTGATTAATTGATAATTATGTTCTGTAGCAGGTTATGAGTTTATAGGGGAGTATGGTGGGAAGTATTTTTTTATACTTAACTATTCGTTGGTAATTAACAATTCGTTGGTAATTATATTTAATAATTATGTATTGGTATTTGTAAATAGTTTAGATTTATTTAATAATTATTTTTTTTTATATAAGTATGTTATTTTTACCTTCTACGCTATCCAACACTTTCCCTACTGTTGCACTCTCTGGAGTTAGAATAGTAATTTTTACCCCTACGCTATCAAAAACTTTCCCTACTGTTGCGCTCTCTGGAGTTGGAATAGTAATTTTTACCCCTACGCTATCCAAAACGTTCCCTACTGTTGCACTCTCTGGAGCGGGAATAGTAATTTTTACTCTACGCTATCTAACACTTTCCCTAATTTAGTGGCCCATTGTATACCCCACAGCAACTCTTGCCATTTAACTGGAAATATTTCTTTCTCCAATTCATGTATCTCGCTCACCAACCTGTTGAGTCTGTCTCCAATAGCACAAGAATGCCATATGTTTTTGGAGATACACACTCCCATTAATAAAGGTGTAAAAGCCTCCCACAGAGTACCAGGATTGACGCTGAAGCCACATTCAACTGAAAGTACTCCACTATAGCCTGGCGTACTGCTGTGTAAAACATCTGATCTAACAGTGCCATGAACAGAATTCTCAAATCCCACAGTCACTGTCCAGCCTCGTAGAGGGTCACAGTCAAAATCACTGGGGAATGAGCAGAGTGGACGAGTCACTATATCCATCATTTGTAGTCCATGTCTCCAGTAAGCAGCAAATAGTCTAAAAGTGTCACTGTGCCATAGACTGATAAATACATTGCAGCCTCTTTGTATCCAGCGTGACACTACTTCTATATGTTCAGCTGAACATTTTGATAAATATTGGATATAGGGCATGAGCATCTCCCCAGGTATGCCTCAGTGTCTATGGCCATGTCATGATAGTACCACCTTGATATTAAAATTACCTCTCTTATAGATCGTGGGAGTCATTCCTCACGCAAACTAAGATCACAACGGGAAGATATGCGTTGACTAGCGTGAAATGCTCCCCAATTAGAAATCCCCGGTGTATCAAACTACGTGCCTGAAAGTCTGAGTGCACGTTGAGGCATCTAAATATCGACTCCATGTATATTACAAATATTGAAACCTCAGATAGAAACTCCCGTTGAAGGACTATTATAAGAGGGGAAAAATTTGGCAAGCACAGGTTCAACCCATGGTGCAAATACGTCCCTTGAAGGTAAGCTGTGTCGGTTATGCGCCTATTTAAATAGGACAATACATTCCGAATTTTCTGAAAATTATTATGACCTTCAATAAGGCAAAACAAAGTGGATCTGTTGATGAGTGCTTTGACCCATTTTTATAACTTTCCTTGGGGACATATCTGGTTCCCTGCTGCATTTGGTCCAACACAGATTGCACTGACATTCTTATGCTTTTAAATCTCTCTCTGCGTTTCATCTGTGTCATGTACACCTATCAGTCCTGAACCGCAACTCTGGGCAAGGCTGAGCGCTAAATTAGCGTGCGCCGCCATTTTGGCGGTCGCATTGGTCCCTGGGGTAAGGAGAAGGTGGGAGCACTCCCACCTCCCCTGAGCGTCCAATTGGAGGCGTTCGGCAGGCCGTGAACTGGAAGCACTTTAGTGCTTTCGGTTCACACTTTAGGGTTCGACCGGTTTAAACCGGCCTGGCCCGTAGCCCTCCCTTTAAAATGGGGCGTGGGAAGCAGAACGGCCTCTTGTTCCTTCGCTCTCGATAGGCACGGCACCCGGGCCACCAGAAGCCTGTAATTTGTTTTCTGCTTTGTTTTTCAGGTAGCGTGTTGATTATCGTGGAGCGGTGGACTCAGGTTGCATTATTGCCAGGT
Source organism: Lissotriton vulgaris (assembly GCF_964263255.1). Taxonomy (NCBI): domain Eukaryota; kingdom Metazoa; phylum Chordata; class Amphibia; order Caudata; family Salamandridae; genus Lissotriton; species Lissotriton vulgaris. The sequence continues at coordinate 413,518,637 of NC_141695.1, forward strand.
ATAGGGGTGCAGTTTTGGGGAGAATCTCTACACTACAGCGTGACGCCCCAAGGCTTTTCTTTGCTGTCTGAACCTGGGCGAGACCACCTTCCTGGACTGCGTCTCTGGCACCCATGCGGACTTCCACAAATGTTTGGCGTGCAGCCTGAAGGGCACTGCTGACCTTGCGACCCAGACACTGTGCCTTTAAACAGACGGCGTGTCAACATCCTCGACGACTCTGCTGCCCAGTAACCCTGAGTCTAATTGACTCGTTTGGGTTTCGGTGGTCCCCCAATCCCTTTCCCTCCTTGCTCCTGTGGCTGCCCCCCTCTGCTCTTCTCCTTTATTCCAGCACCCGTGTTGTTTTGCAAATTGGTTCTCGTGAGTTGTCCCGCCATTTTGTGACTTTGCATACGGTGCTCGTTTCCCTGGTCATCCATCTTGGAGGACCCCTCCGGCTCATTTGCTGTTGAACTACGCCCTTTGTTTCCCGACAATTCCTTTCCCTGTGATGATGTGCTGATCCCCCCACTTGCGATCTCCCTCCTTCCTTTTCATTCACCTCGCCTCCTGATATTATTTATTTTTATCCCATCTTGGAATTTTCCTTTTGTCCCCCTTGAAGCAACTCCATCCTTGCTGATACCACCTGGTCCGATTCTTTTCCTCCCTTTTTGTCTTTCCCCTACCTAACACACCCCATCTGAACATGTCCTTATTTTCTGCTATGTTATTGTAACGTATGTTATTGTGCAACAATTGTGCCCTCTCTCCTCTCACCAATCTCAGCCTCCCCTACCTTCCACTCTTTACCCCTTTTCATTTCATTTTTTTATTTCTCCGTTCACTCTGTAAATATGTGATATATACTTGTCCAAGCCTAATGGCCGGTAAAATGTAATCCTGAGAAAATCTACTATTTGTATATATATATATGTATATAGAGATAACTCTAACCACTAGAATATGTAGTAGACCTTTGTACTCACTGCCATTCTTATGTGATTCTTAGAGTTTATCCATTTGTATCTCTTCCTTGAGTGACTTTACAACTTTTACATTTGCAATTTTTTCTGTTTGTATTTCTTCCTTGTGTCATTTTACAACTTGTACATTTGCAATTTGTTCTGTTTGTATCTTATTTGTAACTCATGTAATCCAAAATCCAAATGTATTGCAACTGGTTCTTTTGTAAAGCGCTCTGACACCTTCGGGTTATGTTTACGCTATATAAAATTGCATTAAATAAATAAATCATCGGTGGGGAGACGCATGCGAGCCGGTTTGGAGCTGCGGAGCCCGGGAGAGCAGCAGAGGCATTTTTCAATTAAGTTAAGTTCATGGGAGTGCCCGGGTGGGGAGCGATCACGCTTTATAGCACATCTATTTGTGGGTTGCTCCTTCCAATCAGCTGGTGAGGAAGCGAGTGAGGAGGGCACTATAGCGAGGGAGTTGGAGCATGTGCTTTTAGCAGGCGCGCACTTGTAGCCGTCAGCGATGGTTTGGGTAGTACGTATTTGGGAATTTAAAGGGCACTGGCAATGCATCCCATGGAGTTAGTAGAGCGGTGAAAAAACAACGCAGCGGTATCTAAAGAAAATCAGCTGTTTCAGGGAACACAAGTCCAAAAGGGTGTGTTCAATATGTTGGAAAGAGTGTAATTTACTAACAAGGAGAACGAGTCAGGGGGCGGCTGTCCCAGCGCGATCCCTAGCTCTGTCAGAGCTCTGATTAGTCGAGGCGAGCATATACTTTTAGCCTGGAAAATGTACAAATTTCTCAAGACGGTGCCATGTGCTATTTACGAAAAATGTAGTCATGGCAGGGGTTACTGAAAGAGTGCAATTTTGCTAAATGTTTGGTGGTTTTGAGGGATTGAGAAATCACACTCGTGGAAAAGCTTCACGTTTGTTACACGATTCTTTATCTGCATATGCTGTGTATGTAGTGTTTCATTTGCACCTCGGGGGCCTCATTTATGAAAAGTAAAGCATTGCTGCGTGAAAACAGCGATGCGTGAGAGCGAGCGTTGTGGCAAACAAAATGGCCGCTCCTACTTGAGCTCCGCGATCCTGGCGGCGCTTTCTTCACGAAGGACTCGCTCTTTGCAAGCGTCATCCCTCAAAAAAGGCGGATTCTGATGTCGGAAATGTCCCTCACCAGCTGGGTATTCTTCTTTCTACTTACAATGCCTGTTTACATGTAGAAAAGCGCAAAAACGCTCTTTCTTCGACGACTGCCGCCATTTAGTATTTTTTTCACTCGTTTTTTTTCTACAAGGATTCTCTCTTCTTCTCTATTGACTATGTCGCTTAAATTGCCTCTGTTTCTCAGTCACTGCTGCAACTTCAGATCTTTTGCCCTAAGCTACTGATTCAAGGATGTTCTCGGACCCACTATTTACTTCAGCGTTACTCCTTTCATGGTGCGTCATTGGTTTTTGACGTATATCTGGAGGTCTATGTAGCGCAGTTGCTGTTGCTTCACAGTTGCTCTACTTTTGAGTGCCCAGCTCCTTTTTCTGCGCCTTTCATTGTTCTGCTGTAGTTTTTTGGGCTAATCCACCCTTTTGTGCACTCTGGTGGCTCGGTCTTTTATTGTTTTTCTTTTCCTTATTTCTACATTGGTCCTCTCTGCTTATATTGCAATGGAGCACGCTCACAACTCAAAAGCTTCAACTGCCACCTCTGCTTCACGCAAGGATTCTGCTTCCTCTGGTAAGCGCCTTAAAAAGGACCCTCCATTCTCCCTCTAAGTCTCCACTTCCTGTGACTCTTGAGGATATAATGGAAGAGTTACGCCTCATTCGCCCCTTCATGGCGGACACCACCACCACTTTACAGAGACTGGATGATAAATGGTCCAATCTGGACAAGAGGGTTTCGGATGTGGAACAACAAATTAGTGAAGCCCAGGATGTTGCTGCCAGGGTTGCTAGCCTCACTAAAGAAGTGAAATGCTCAAGAAATCCTCTGAGGATTTGGAAAACCGCAATAGGCGCAACAACCTATGTATTTACGGTGTTCCGGAGAATTCGGAGGGGTCTGATGTCATCCAATTTTTAAAGTCACAAGTTTTACCCATCACTGGTATACCTAAGCACTTGGATGTGAACATTCAAAGGGCGCACAGTCTTGGACCAAAAAATTCTTCCACCTCTTCTAAACCCAGAGGCATCATCATTTATTTTCTTCTCTACTCCGACCTTATGACTGTTCTTCACTCTGCTAAACAGCACACGCAGTTGCTATAGTCTGGCCACAAACTTTTTTTCTTTCAAGGTGTTTCCAAGTTGACAGCTGCGCGTCGTAAGGAATTTCTGGACTTACGACCTACGTTGCGATCCATGAATGGGAGATACAGCCTCATTCACCCTTAGTTTTTCAAAGTCACCTACAAAGAGAGAACTTTCAGCTTTGAAGACCCAGCTGATCTCCAGAAATTTATCAGCAAACATAAAGAAGATTCTATGGAACACAGCAGTTCATAATGTTTCCATGTGTCTGTATATTGCCTTGTGATTCCCTGTTTTGTTGTTCCTCATTGTAATACCCTCTAGTTCTCTTTATCTTGTTTTTTTAGGTCTCCCCCTCAATTATTTTGACTCCACCTACCCTTCATTGTGCTGCTCCGTCGTTATTTGTTATGTACATTCCGGTATGCTGCCTCCCTTTCTAACTTGTTTGGTAAGTTTCCTTCATTTGTTTTTATTGTCATGTTTGGTCTCTAATCAGTTTGTATTTTGTTTCTTTTCCTCTCCAGTCTTCAACGTTCTTGAGACCTTGCATTGACTTTCTTCTTTGCTGTGCGGCTGTTTGTTCTTTGCTGCTCCCGCTCTCACGTTATTGTTTTCCATGCCTCTAATTTGCATGGCTGAAACCTCTTGGTTTTTTGCCATCCTTTTTATCTTTATTTTTTCTCAAGGGAGTTTTGATCTTGCACCTCTCTCTTCACCTTTTCACCCTCTTTCCCACTCTTTTCTTTTCCTTATGGCATTCGTTACTTACTTCTGCCTTCCTCTCTCCATTTTTCCTGGGCTTTCAATTTTAGACTTTGCTTCCTCCTTTCTACTTTCTTTACAGCTCACCTACTCTTTCTCTCTTTATTGTGGTAAATATATATAATCAATTTCTTAAAAATTATTTCTCTTTCTGCAAGTGTTTCTCCTTCCTCTTCTAAGCTTCTCATCCCCGGTCTGAGTTTCCTTCCTCATCTTTCTTTATTTCCATGCCTACTTTTCTCTGTAATCTTTAAATGTTTGGTCTTAGAGTAATATTTTGGAATGTTTAGGGTCTCTGCAACCCGGTGAAAATGCAAAGAGTTTTATCTCACTTAGCAAGATTGAAATGTCAGGTTGCTTTGTTGCAGGAAACGCACCTTTCCCAGAAAGACCTGTCCTCTTTACGTAAGCAGTGGGTGGGAGAAGTATTCTGTTCGCCTTCAGTTAATAACAAGAATGGTGTTGTGATTTTGTTCCACAAGTCACTGTCTGTTCAGCTTACCAATGAGATCTCGGATTCCAATGGTAGATGGCTGTACTTAGATGTTTTAGTTAATAAGTCTGCTTTATCTTTCTGCAATGGTTATGGTCCTAATGGTATAGACCTTACATTTTGGAATGATTTTTCTAAGTTTTTATCCTCTCACACAAATGTTGACCTAATTGTGGGTGGTGATTGCAATCAATTAATGGACCCTTTCCTGGACCGTAAGTCTCAGACTAGATACATTCCTAACAAAATGCAAAAGTCTTTTTCCAAAGCAATTTCTTCTAGAGGATTAATTGACTCCTGGAGGTTGTCTCACCCTGATACCATGGAATTTTCTTTTTTTCCCCTGTTAATGCATCACACTCCCGGATTGATTATATTTTCCTCACTCAACACACTTTTCAATTCATGACAAATATTGAAATCGGTTCAATTCTTATTTCCAACCATGCCCCTGTCATTCTTCATATTGATCTTCCTTCACATGCTCCTAGTTCCGGTCGGTGGCGTTTTATCAATTCTCTCCTTCTGGATCCTCAATTTATTGATCAATTTACTCTTTTTTTGGATGAATTCTTTCACAATAATCTTAACTCCTCTTCCCAGTTTCATTTAGTTTGGGGCGATTTTAAAGCTTCGGCTAGAGGCTTTATCATTGACTATGTCTCTCGTAAAAAGAAGCAGGCCCCATCCAAGTCCTCTGTTATACTTGAACAGATTAAAGATCTGGAGCACTTCTTTTATACATCTAACTCCCCAGAAGCCCTTGCCTCTCTTATTAAAGCTAAACTCCAATTTAATACATTTTCTTGTGAAACGGCCTGCAATCATCTTTTAAAATTGAATTCCAAAATGTATGGTGGGCGCAACAAAGCTGGTCGATCTCTTGCCAATTATTTAAAAATCAAGAAACAAAAATCCAGCATAGCTGTCATTACTGATTCGCATGGTATTTGCCATAGTACAGATGAAAATATTCTTTTGTGCTTTGTTCAATAATACTCCTCTTTATATACCCCTGAATCTACTCCATCCCGCTCGCAAATAGACTCTTTCTTTCTTAATATACCTAAATCTTCTTCTACAGATCTTGATTTCTCCTCATTGGATGCCCCCATCTCTGAACAAGAAATTTTACAAGCAATTACTCTTTTACCCAAAGATAAGTCTCCTGGTCCTGATGGCTTTGCGGTTCGTTTTTATTTTCAATTTAAAAACATCTCATTCCTCACCTCTCCTCCTTGATAGCTTTGTTTCTCGCCATGGGAGAATCCAAAGGCTCTTTTACTCAAGCCATGTTATGTTTACTCCCCAAAAAAGATAAAGATCCCTCGCTATGCAAAAATTATCGACCCATTTCTTCAATCAATACAGATTGTAAAATATATGCAAAAATGTTGGCCTCTCGATTAAATACTGTTGTTCCAGATCTTATCAATATTTATCAATCCGGCTTCGTCAAAGGTAGATCCATTACGGATAATTCTAGAACACTTCTCAACATTATTCGCCTTGCTTCTAAGATGAATGACCCCCTTGGGGCCATCACCCTTGATGCTGAAAAAGCTTTTGACAGGGTTAATTGGGACTTTATGTTTGAGGCCCTACGATGGCACGGTTTCAGTCCTCGTTTCATTAATCTTATTCAACTACTCTATTCAACCCTCTTCACTTCTATATGGGTTAATGGCGCTCAGTCTTCTTACTTCCCCTTGCATAGGGGCACCGACAGGGCTGTCCTCTGTCTCCCCTCCTTTTTATTTTAGCATTAGAACCTTTCCTTGAAAAGATCCGGTGCTCCACTTCTTACTCTGGTTTTGTTTATAAATCATTAGATATTAAGTTCACAACATATGCCGATGATATTTTACTTTATATTTCTAACCCTTCTACTTCCCTGCCTGCCCTTTTTTCCTCACTCAAAGACTATTCCTCTGTCTCTGGTTACAAGCTAAATATCAATAAATCTGAAGTTTTACCCCTTAATAAGCACTGTCTTCCACATATGTTTCTGGATTCGGGTTTTGAATGGAATCCAATTAGTATAAAATGCTTGGGTGTTTTGTATGCTAACTCTATCAAAGATACTAGTAAGCTTAATCACAAAGATATTTTTTCCAAGCTCTCTGCTCTTATAGAATGTTGGTCTCCATTATTTTTATCCTGGTGGACACGGGACACATACCTACTTTGCCTGCCTGTGACTGGGTCGGATTGCTGCTTGACCCCAACTGCCGTTTTTCCTGCAGCTGCTTTGCGGGTCCCGCGTCGCCCTGGGACTTGGGCAGAAGCACTTTGGAACACCTGTGGCCCTGGACTGGGACAGGAGGGCTGCGAGCGAAGGGGTGTGGACTCACTCTCCCAGGAGTCCAAGGGAAACCCCGCGCCCGTTACACCTGGGCTGCTCTCCCTCATCGCCCTGCCCCCTCGGATCGAGATAAAGTGCCCCGCTTGGCTTTAGAACACGGGACACATACCTACTTTGCCTGCCTGTGACTGGGTCAGATTGCTGCTTGACCCCAACTGCCATTTTTCCTGCAGCTGCTAGCGGAACCCGCTTCGCGGGTCCCGCGTCGCCCTGGGACTTGGGCAGAAGCACTTTGGAACACCTGTGGCCGTGGACTGGGACAGGAGGGCTGCGAGCGAAGGGGTGTGGACTCACTCTCCCAGGAGTCCAAGGGAAACCCCGCGCCCGTTACACCTGGGCTGCTCTCCCTCATCGCCCCGCCCCCTCGGATCGAGATAAAGTGCCCCGCTTGGCTTTAGAACCGGGACACATACCTACTTTGCCTGCCTGTGACTGGGTCGGGTTGCTGCTTGACCCCAACTGCCGTTTTTCCTGCAGCTGCTAGCGGAACCCGCTTCGCAGGTCCCGCGTCGCCCTGGGACTTGGGCAGAAGCACTTTGGAACACCTGTGGCCGTGGACTGGGACAGGAGGGCTGTGAGCGAAGGGGTGTGGACTCACTCTCCCAGGAGTCCAAGGGAAACCCCGCGCCCGTTACACCTGGGCTGCTCTCCCTCATTGCCCCGCCCCCTCATCTAACTGGAGTAATCGCCCTATAAGAATTGCTGCGTCCTGCTGCGCGGGAGCGCGCGGGAGTGCCCGGGGCTAAGCCCGGGCAAAGGGCGGGCCCTCTGTGGCCCTCAGAGGCCCGAAGGCCAGAATCCCTGGTCGACCATTGAACTGCCCAGGACTATTGTGTAAGTGCCTGGGGGTATATTATATCTTCAACCATTATGTCCATTGAAATATTAACTCCGGAGCTGGTTGGCCCTGAGAAACCTGTGAGCCTGATTAATGGGAAATTAGATAATTATTTTAAGAAATCTCTCATGGATACTCCAACTACCCCTACCCTTGCAGAACTTCGGGCTGAGCGTTGGCGCTCGGTTGAAAGCCTAAAAAATAGACCATTACCTGTTTCACCAGTGTTAATTATTTCTACGGGGGAAGGTACCCTTATTGAGAATGTCTGTACCCCCTCGCAGGACAGCGTTCCTCTAATATTTAGAGAGGGAACATCTACGAGTGAAATTGAACCCCTAGACACAACCAGCATATTGACAACTAATGTTACTCATCCAAGCACAACTAAATCTATAGTTATAACTAAGGCACAAATAACCCCCATTCCTAAGCAAACTAAAGCAGTAAAAAGTAGGGCAAAGAAAGTCACGCCAGTTAAAATGTATGGCCCTCCTCCTACAAAAGGCGTAAAAAATCTGACTTACCTAAGAGGAAAATTAATCATGCTGACTTTGGCATTAAAAATGATGACAGTAGTATGGGAGGACGGGTAAAAATAACAGATAAAAGAAAGATAGTTATATCACCTACACATCCATGCGCAATCCCCATAATAGATCCGGTCATCTCTACCTCTGACAGCCCTCCTGCTGTTGTGACGTTACAGGAACCTCCAAACGGTGCCTTGATCGATAGCATAGAGTCTATATTAAGGGCCTATACTCTGGCTATCGTAGAAAGACTTAATAAATTGGATGATAGACTTGGGAAGATAGAGCATGAACTGGGAATTAAGATAGCAATTAATAAAGTATTGCCTAATCCCACTATACAAATTCCAACTTTACCTACCTCATCAGGTATTCCAGCTATAACTACTATACCTACCCCTGTCCAGACTACCATCCTGCCTCAATCCTTACATATTGTGAGTGAAATTACATCGAGGGTAACTCTGTTATATCTAAGAGTAAATCCACTTTGCCCCCGGCTGTAACGATTAATGGACCGACGAATAATACAGGTCAAGTCCTAGGGAATAATAAGAGAGACAGGGGAAACGAGCGATCTGCTCGAGGTAACTATAACAAGGGCCCCCTTACAGAACTTCCACCAGAAGCTGTACCCTTTGTGGTAGTCCTTACTGGGGTACCTGAGTTGGAGAAGAACAAACGGGAGGGCTTTGCCCAGTTGAAAAACAAAATATCGCATTGGTTAAGCCTATATAGACCCATTTCAAATAATATCAATGGAGAAATTGTCCATGTTCGCCGTCTCCCCTGGCTGGGAGGAAGACCCAAAGATATTGAGGGAGACATAGTGGTCATAAATTTTAGAGACCAGAATGCCGTTCATTTTATACTTAACTGGTCCTCTGATCCCGGTAGTAAATCTATTACCCCCCGCCCTCTTACATATTTTTATCCTCGTTCAGTGGTGTTCCCACCCAATCATCAATCTCAGCGAGCCCCTCCCCCCCCATTATTGAGGCAAATGTTCTCAAATCCATACCGCCCACCCGTCTACAATAAAGGCCCTACATTTAATGGTAATCATTCATCTATAGCAGTAGACTCGTATGGGTGGAATATTGTAGCCCCAAGGTATAATTCCCTAACACATAGGAGAATGGATCATCTTAAACCCTTTACGCCCCAGGAGACCACCAATAGGTTTGACGTATTTAGTGGCCTGGAAGACTGTGACTGATGCCAACAAGCCACAGGGGAGGTGGGTAAGGGATTTTGTGGAGACACAGGGAGAGATATGGGCGTATGCATGGGGGTAAAATGCCCCATTGAAGTTAACTCACCCAAAGGGTATAATGTTACTTGTAACTCTGGTTGTGATATACGTAATATTGGCCAGCTTCAATGCAACCCAGACTCTCCTACCCTGGACAATGGAAGTATAACACCCACTCGGCTATTTGATGACCCCGTGCTTGGGGAAGTAACCTACATCCATACGCCCCCACTATCTATTGAGGCCGTTAGTTTAACAGAAAGGGGCTATAAGATGGCGAGTTGGAATATTGCAGGGTGGAATAATAAGATAGATCGTCTAGGATGGTTAGAATTTATAACCCAATATGACATCTTGTGTCTCCAGGAGACCTGGGTGGCCGAAGATGTCTATCTTGATGGGTATGCTGCCTATGACTGTCATGCACAGCCATCCAACATGGGGAGAGCCAGTGGTGGGATGGTGATACTGCTCTCTGTGAGGTTACCCGTTCAAGTGAAAATCCACCGGACTGTTGGTCTGAACTCTGTTGTTATGGTTACAACATAGGAATGGGCGAAATGTCCTAGTAATAAATCACTATAACAATGTCTTTAACCACTCTAAAACAGTTATGGTTGATGAACTTGATGCGGAGGTGGAAAGGCTATGAGGTTGCAGTAGTGTGTCCTTTGATATTTTGTGGGGTGGAGATTTCAACATTCACATGTGCCCCTTCGTTGGCAAAAGGGTGTGTGGGTATGGTGGGGAGGTTGGGGAAGATCAGACCCACTTTTTACATTCGGCTTATGGGGAATCTCTAAACACTTTTATGCTTAAAATGGATTTATGCATCATGTTACCTGGCGTATACAGTGAGGGAAATTCGGTACCGACCTTTATTGGTAGGAACTGTGCCACGGTTATCGATTACCTCATCGCCTCCTCCAGCATTATGGCTTTGTGTACCTCACCTGCAATAGTTGACCCAGCCCTTAGTGACCACAACTGTTTAACAATGTATCTTTCTTTGTGGGGGGATAAGGTAAAGGCGTTGCATGGTGCAGTGACAGATGTAGTCCCACATAGATCCAATGGCCCAAGAATTAAATGGAGTAGGCAAAATGAGGAACGTTTACTATGTACCATAGTGTCAGCCTGTATAGATGAGGTGGAATGCTGTCTTGAACCCGATAAGGATAATGCCGATATTTTAAGCTAGTTTTGATATTATTAATAAAAACATTGCACAAATCTTAACTGGTATAAAACCGAAAGGCCCTAGGAACACCGGGGGATGGTTTAACAAGGAATGCACAAAATCCTTACAAAGACTTAAAGCCGCTCTTAAGTGTAAACCCAGGGATAAGGAAGCAGTTAGGGCCCTGAGAAGGGAATACACAATTCATCTGAAGGACAGGAAACAGGAACTAAGGGAAGAGGCCTGGAACAACCTGACCATGGCAGTGGATCTTCAGGATGCTAAGCTTTTTTGGTCCACTGTCAACAGTCCCTTTCTTCAAAATGATGAAGCCCCGGTAATGTCTGCTCAGGTGACTGAGGAACAATGGGTGGCTCATTTTTCTAGTATTTTTAACCCTGAAGTACTAGTTGTAGGGGGTGATAGGGAGGCTGCAGCTACCACCCCCCTACCTCTTAACATCACAGTCTCCGAGGTGGATGCTGCCATCCGGGTCAGTAAGGGGGGAAAGGCACCGGGCCCTGATGGGGTACCCGTTGATCTTTATAAAGCCGAGGTTTCCATCTGGAGCCTATTGTTAACCAAGGTTTTTAATGCAGCTGCAATGACTGCGGCCCCACAGACCTGGGGGGAATCAATCATTATCCCGGTTTACAAAAAAGGGGCGAGGGGTGAGGCAAAAAACTATCGCCCGATTTCTCTCCTCACTGCTTCCCTAAAAATTATGAGTAGGGTATTACTGAGTCGTCTGGAGGAATGAATTGAAAGTAAAGGGGTCCTTGCGGACTCCCAGTTTGGATTCCGTAAGGGGTTAGGCACTATAGAACAGTGCATAAATTTGGACCTCATTATAGGCAAATATACACGGGCTAAACAAGGCTCGCTGTTTCTTTGCTTTGCTGACTTGACCAGCGCCTTCGACCTGGTTGACCATGGTCTTCTGTGGTCAACCTTATTGGATATGGGCGCTCCACAGGATATTATTTATTTCTTGGCCCAATTATACAGGAATTTGACGGCTAAGATACGTTATGGGCAATCGGGGGAGTGTACACCTAGTATTAAGGTAGGCTCTGGAATTAGGCAGGGATGTGTCCTTGCTCCTCTTCTTTTCTCCCTTTTTATTAATGCAATTGAGTCTGAACTACGGACCGTCAATGCAGATGCACCGACCGCTGACGGCCTTTCCATCCCAATATTGCTTTATGCGGATGACGCGGTTCTGCTCTCACAAACTCCCCTTGGGCTGCAAAAACTCATGAACAAATTTGCAGATTTTATTAATGGGAGAAAATTAAAAATCAATAATTCAAAAACTTTTATAATGCCCTGCGGTAAGAAAATCAAAAATTTAAGGCCCTTTACAGTTATGGACCAAACTATACAAGTGGTTGACAAATTCTGTTATTTGGGTATCACTTTTAACAGTGGGGGGATGTGGGCGCCAGAAATGATTAATGTAAGAGCTAATATGGCCAAGTGTTCTTTTGGCATATTTAAGTTTGCATCCAAGTTAGGCTCTAGGCGGATACCTGACATGCTGTACTTATACCGCCATAAATGTGTTGCTCTGGCCCTTTATGGCTCAGGTGTGTGGGGCCATTGTAATAACAATATGCTCCAGGTGGAGGAAAACAAATTTGTCAAAAAACTCTTGTGTTTACCGTCTTCTGCTTCAACAAAACTGATCCATCAGGAGGTTGGCCTGGAACATCTTTCTGACTTGATCAGATTAAGACCTCTGTTAGTATGGATATCTATATGGTTAAGGAGCAGACGGGTTTCACAAGAAAGATTATTTTAGACTGTCTCCACATGGATAAATGTTCCCGTATCACCTGGCTTAACTATATTATTCAAGCATTTAAAGATGTCTTTAATCTTACTGTGCACGATAACCCTTTTTGTGCTTTAGATATCCCGAAGACTGAGCTTAAACATGAAATTTTGAGGGTTAGTATGGGGAAGCGAAATGTAGCTACTGCTCAGTTTTCCACACATGTTTTTTACGATAGGTATAAAAAGGTAGAAATGGGATTCTCAGGATACCTTAAAATGGTTACTATCCGATCCCACCAATATGTATTGACAAGATTACGGATGGGGATTGTTCATTTGCTTGTCGCGTATCCTGATATGAAGACCTATACTACTGCCCCCTGTCCATGTGACGGGACCACAAAGCAAAGCACAGAGCACTTTTTATTGTTATGCCCTTTTTATCTTCACCTTCGAAAATTATATTTGAAACCGCTTTTTAAAAAATATAATGTATTCACTATTGTATCGGCCATGGGGCTTTTATTTGGACTTGATTCGCAGGACATCTGTTTTTTTACTGCTGTATTCATTTTAAAGGCGATACGCTTGAGGAATAACATGCTCCTTGATACGTGATTATTCTTAAATTTGTTGTAACCTTATGTTTTTATTACTTATGTATGTATGTACTTTTATGATTATTAACTAATGATCGAATAAAGTTTTTGAATTAATTAGAATTATCCTGGTGGGGTAGATTGTCAACCATTAAGATGATGCTTCTCCCCATTGTTAACTTCTACCTCTCTATGTTACTCATTTCTCTTCCCGCCTCCTTTTTTACACAAATTAATCGTATCTTTGTTCGTTTCCTTTGGAATAACCGCAAAGCCAGGATATCTCTCTCTCGCCTTCAACATCCAAAGCAATTGGGAGGGGTAAACTTTCCGAACATTGTTCGTTTTCATTCTTCCTTCACTTTAAAACAAATTTGGCCATTTCTATCTGATTCACCCTCTCCTCCTATTACTGCATGGAGTGCCTTGGAGTTGGCACAACTCTCGCCTTTCCCCTTTTTCGCTGCCACTCATTTATCTCAACCCCCTAAACGCTTCTTTTCACCCACCTTCAAACTCTCCAGGGCGCTTTCCCTCTCACTGTTTCGCTCCTCTTTTTCTCAAGCTTATTTGCATTCCCTCACACCGTTATGGTACAATTTCTCCTTTAACATTAATAATATAGCTCTCTTTTGGAAGGAATGGATTGATAAAGGCATTATACTTGCTGATAAACTTTTATCCCATGGTTCTTTAATTGATTTCTCTGATATTTGTTCGTCCTTTCATTTATCTAATAAGTATTCTTCCCAGTTCCCAGATTTTAAGGTCACTTTTTCTTCTCTTATCTCATACCACAATTCCCTCTCGGATGACATTCCATCAAACTCTATTTATTTAGACTTCACCACCCCACACAAAGCTGCTACTATTTATAAGATCCTTTACCGTTCTATACCTGATCGTTCAAAATCCAAAACCGAACTTGCTTGGGAGAAGGATCTAGCACAGGAATTTTCTTTTCCTGTCTGGGATTCCATCTGGTCTGGGATTCACTCTGTGTCTCGTTCAGCTAGCACTACTCAGACTCTGTATTTTTTTTATAATCGACTTTTTCTTACCCCTTCTGACCTCCTCAAGTTTAAAGCCTCAGACTCTAGTCAATTCTGGTCTTGTTCCCACCCTGACAGCAACATCTTTCATATGTTTTTCCAATGTCCCCTGGTTAATCCCCCATGGAAAAACATATGGTGCAAGCTGAATGATATTTTGGGTTCCAACAACGCTTTTGATATTGTTCATATCTTTTTAGGTGGTTCTTCTCCTATATGGAATGTTTCTAATGTTGTTCGTAAATTTATAGACTTGTTTATAGCCATTTCGATTATTACTACGAATTGGAAAGACAGTTCTAAAATCTCCTATACTGCATGGTGGAACCTGTTATGCCATCACCATAGACTTGATCGTGCTCATGCAACAACTACCTCTCTTTTGATAAAAAAGAGATTTGTTATGGTTACCTTTAACTGATTTTCTTTCCAGGTGTGTAACATAATATGCCTTATTGTTCTTACTATGTTATTTTCACTTTCTTTTTCTGTTCTCTTTTCTTTCCCCTTTTTCTCTCTCTCCTTTCCTTTCTTTTTCTTTCTTTCCTTCTCTCTTTTCTTTCTTACTCATAAAACTTTAAAAAAGCATTTTCTCTTAGTATATGCATTATGTTTTCCCTTTTTCTTGGGGATTTTCCGTATTTTGCAATTCACACTTATATTGTACTTATCAGGTTTTTTCATCCTTTTATACCTTTTTATTTCCTTTTCCTCATTGCATTGTGAATTGTATTTTGTACTGATGTTTTACTTCGTATATTTGATCTAATAAAGCTTTTTAAACTAAAAAAAAAAACAGGGATGCGTCACTTTTTATTGCGCCCTCCTTGCGACACCAATGATGCGTCATATTTACAGTATGACGCATCATTGCGCAAGGAGTTACAGATACGTCAGTATTTCTGACGTATCTGTATGGCACAAAAGTGACGCATTGCTGGAGTGTTTCACAAAAGTGACGCAACTCCAGTAATGTGTCCTTTCACATGGGGCAAGCCCCATGTGAAAGTGCCTGCGTCAGTCTTACGCTTGTTGTGAGGCAGGCGTAAGAAATTGATGCATTTGCATCCTAGAAGTGGCGCACTGAAATCTTGCATCAGAATGCCCCCCTGCATACATTATACCTGGTGCAGGTATAATGTAGCGCAGGGGTTTACAAAGTGACACATCTACCTGGATGTGTCACTTTGTAAATATGGTGCAACAAGGCTCATTTTTTACGCTGCTGGTGCGTCACAAAAAGTGACGCACCGGCGGCGTAAAAGTGACGCATGGCCACATAAATTAGGCCCGGGTGTTTAAAGTGGTATTGCGTGGTGTAAAGTCTGTTGGCTGAAAGTAGATAACTGCTTGGCCCTTATGACGCACCCAGCCCATCTCAAACTGTTTGACGAAGAACTGTGCGCCTGAAGTCTACAGTTCGGCGCTACAGTCTAATGGGAGGGAAAAAGTCTGCTGAAAATAGACAGCTGCTTTTCTGCTCTAAGGAATTTCCATCCATGTTAGTACTACCATCCAAGCGGGAGTAAGCATGCACTACATGTTAAACAAACTCGCCTCATAACAGGGGCGGATTGGCAAGGCGGGCATTCGGGAATGGGCCGAAGGGCCGGTGCCTCAGTGCCCTCTGTGGGCCGTTTTTTTTCTCCCCTGTCCCAGTCCACAGAGAGTTGACTAGGAAAGGGGAGGAAAAAAAAACGGCCCACAGAGTGCACGGAGACAGAGACTGAGAAAGTGAAAGCAGCCTCTGCAGACAGAGATTGTCAGCTGTGGGCTCTCCTTCACCCCTACCCTGCCAAGCAATCAAGCTGAGGCTGGGCTGGGGAGGGGTGATTGTTTGCAATAATCGGCCTCCCTGGGGGCCAGGTGTTTCTCAGGCCTTTGAGCCATTTGCACCTCGGCCCCCTGGCGCCCATGCAGCCCAGAAGCGGTGTTAGTCTTAACACCTCGCCCACAGCCCTTCACATTCAGGGCATAGTGGGCGAGGAAGAATGGGTCTTGCTGTGGGGGCCTGGTGATGTTTGTAATTTTTTTGTTTTTATTTATTTATTTATGCGATTTTATATAGCGCAGACTTTACCCGAAGGTGTCAGAGCGCTTCACACTAGGAACAGCAATAATACATGAGGAGAAAATTATAAGTGGACAAATTACAAAAGCAAACGTTAAGTTACATGAATCAAAAGTGACAATAGTGAGCAACCAAAATACAAGAGGAGCAAACGATACATTACAGGAGGAAAAAGAGATATGTGTGCAGGTTACAAAAGCGTACAAAATACAAGTAGAGGTATAATACTGCAATTAATGGCAGACACTCCAGCACAAGAACAAACGTTACGTAGGCAATGGTGGCACTTGTGCAAGTATCTAAAGCAAACAAAAGTGTGAGGTAGCAAACAGTGTGTTACAAGAGAAAAGTGAATTGTGCAAGTTACAAAAGGGTACCATACACAGGTACAAGGGTAATACTACAGTAAATGGTAAATACTCAAACTGCCAGAACACACTGGGAAGTCACTTCCCATGCACCAGCTTCACCTCAGCCTCCCCCCTGGCTACCTGGCTACCTTGGATGACCCAGAAAGCTGTGTTTTGTGCTCCCCTGCCAGGACATTTTCCTGAGGCCTGGAAGGCTGATTAATTTACTAATTGCAGGGGCCTTACCTCTGTTCATGTGCTCCTGAGCTGAAGGTCTGGGGAGGGCTGAGTAGGTTAGTAATAGCAGGGGCTTTGCTGCTTTTCAGGTGCTCCTGTGCTGGAGGGCTGGAATAATTTTGTGACAAAAAGGGGCCTTGCTATTTTTTTTAGTTGCTCAGCATGTAGGCCATTGTCATCTTGGCCCTGTGTCGGGTGCAAGAACAGTATCCTCCCACTTTCATTCCTTGTCTGTGCAAATGGTGTTTCATGAAAGGGCACGCCCCTTGAATGTGGGCCACGCCCCTTAAATATGGGCCACGCCTCTTGAATGTGGGCCACTTTTTTCGTCAGTGCCCGGGCCGAATTGCGATCCCAATCCGACCCTGCCTCATAAGTCTCTGCACACGTGCACTGTGATAGAAACACATGAATTAACTGATTATTGATAGGACACTGCTCCCGGGGCTTTCAGTGAATAACCTGTGCACTATCTTCCCCATCCGTAAGTAATGCTAAATTATTGATTGCAGCTTTTCATACCATAGTATTGAGCATCTGTAAATAATGATGAATTGTTGTATGGAGCTCTTCATACCACAGTATTGGCTATTTTGAGCACATTGAATAGCCGTTGTTGTTATTACTTAATGTATGGTTCCCAGTGGAATTATATGTCCAATCACATGGCCTCTCGTCCAGTACAGAGGTGGTGTTTTTTTTAAGTCAGCTTCTGGGGCCCTGGTGTCATGACTCACACTCGAGATGAAGTGTTCTAGCAATAGTGGAGGTGAAATTATTATTATTTATTATTTATTTATCTTGTAGAGCGCGAACAGCTACCCGTGAGGGTTTCCCGGCGCTAATTGGCAGTATAGCATAGTAATCCAAAGGGAGATATATCACAAAAGCCAGAACTAGAGAAAGCTTTGTGGCTAACCGAAAGAGTTATTGGGCAAAAAGCCAGGTCTTAACGGCTTTACGGAAACGAAGATGACAATGCTCCACTCGCAAGTCCAGAGGAAGAGAATTCCAAAGTCTGGGTCCCAGTACAGAAAAGGAACGGCCACCCACTCTAGTGAGCCTAAACTTAGGCACACAGAAAAGGTGTTGGGAGGAGGAACGGAGGGAACGTGCGGGAACATAGGGTTTGACCAGGGATTGCAGATAAGTAGGGGCAACTTCAATTTTTATCTTATGCATAAAGCATAGGGCCTTGAATTTGACTCGTTTATCAAGGTTGAGCCAATGGAGTTGTTTGATGCGTTCGGTAATTGGATCATATTTCCGACAGCCACACAGAAGCCGAGCAGCGGCATTCTGAACTAGTTGGAGACGGCGCATGACCGCCTTGGTCGCCCCCAGAAAGAGCACGTTACTATAATCCAATCTAGAGGTCACCAGCGCCGTCACAACAGATCTCTGGGTGTCAGAAGGAAGGATCCAAAAGATTTTTCGCAGCCATCTAAGAATGATAAAACAGGTGGCTGCAACTTTGTTAGCCTGATCCTTCATCGATAGCTCCCTATCGATAATGACCCCGAGATTTCTCACTCGTTCCGATGGAATGGGTAAGTCGCCCATAGTTGACGGCCAATGTCTCGAGCTCCAAAGGTCAGGCTTATTACCGAAGATAAGCACCTCCGTCTTATCGCTGTTGAGCTTTAGGAAATTACAGCTCATCCAGCGGGAGATGTCCCTTAGACCTGATTGTAAAGAGGAAGGTGATGAAGGGTCAGCTTGGGATAAGGAAAACACAATTTGTGAATCATCTGCATAAGTAAAAAGATTGAGACCAGAGTGATGAGCGACATGTGCTAAAGGAACAACATAAAGATTGAAGAGAAGAGGGCTTAAAATAGAACCTTGGGGAACACCATATGGAGAAGGATAAGTATTAGAAGTGGAAGTATTGGAAAAAAAATTGAAAGGTCCGGTCAGTAAGAAAGGAAGAGAGCCAGTGTAAGGCTTTGTCACAGATACCAAAAGAGGCAAGGCTACTGAGAAGGATACTGTGCGATACAGTATCGAAGGCTGCACTGAGATCAAGCAATATCAGTGCAGCTGTTTCACCTCGATCGAGTAGTTGGCGAATATTCTCAGTTACTCCTAAAAGAGTGGATTCAGTGGAGAAACCTTGACGGAAGCCTGACTGAGAGGGGTGAAGAAGATTGTTGGTGACAACAAAACGAGATAAATGTGCATGAATATGCCGTTCCAGGATTTTAGAGAAAGCCGGCAACAGCGAAATGGGACGGAAGTTGGCAGCAACATTTGGATCTGCCGTTGGTGTTTTAAGAAGTGGGGTCACCATTGCATGCTTCCAGCTCTGAGGCATCGTGGCTGAATCAAGAGAAGCATTTAACAAAGTACAGATAACATCTAATTGAGAAGACTCAAGTTGACGTAAAACCGAAATAGGTAGGGGGTCCAAAGGTGAGCCGGATTTAATGATGTTTAAAATTTCTAAAAGGGTAGCTGGTACAAGATTGGGCCAGGTCTGCAATAAGGCCGGAGGAGGACAAGAAGTAGTGAAGGATGGAAATACATCAATGACGGATTCCTCTTGGGCTGCTATGTCTTTATAAATGGTATCAATTTTAGATGTAAAATATTGAGCAAGTTCATCACATTTCGTGTTGGAGAGAGGGGGGGTATGGCAGCTGTATGTGATCCAGCAAGGTCTTTTACCACCTTAAATAAACAGCCTGTTTTATGCTCTGAATGGTTTTTAACACGTTTCTGTCATCTCATTTAGGTACATTTACATTTTTAGGTTATCGCTGGGGGGTTGGATCCTAGATAATCGAGGGTAGATGCCCGCATTGCTGAAGAGAGGAGTACAGCTTGGGTGTTACCGTGTGGGTGTTCACTGCGTTGGTGTTTTTACCGTGGGGGTGTTACCACGTGGGTATTACCGCATGACTGTGATTGTGTGTTACCACGTAGGTGTTAACAAGTGGCTGTTACCGTGTAAGGGTTACCACTTAGGTGTTAACAAGTGGTTGTTACTGTTTAAGTGTTACCGTGTGTTATCAAAGTGGCTGTTACCACATGGAGGTGGTTGCCGTGATGTTACCACATGGACGTTTCTGGGCATTACCACGTAGGTGTTACCGCATGAGTGTCAGCACGTGTTACAGCATGTGTGTTACTGTGGGGTGGTTCCCACATATTATCATGTCCATCTTAGCACGACTGCATCACATGATATGCAGGAGTAAGGCAGGGGATCGCTTAATCTCCCCGTGCCTAAAAAATATGAATGTGTCCTCATATAATGCAGTTGGGCTATGTTAACTGCTCTCAACATAATGTCTTATTTCAACTATGCTATTTTTAGCCAGCCCTGAAATGAGCCGACACACTCTTACACTAATCGTAACGACAAGAGTAACTAATAAAAAAAACTTGGAATTTAGAATTTCACCCAGGTAAATGGCTGTTATGAATCACTGGTGATAATGCATAGCAAACTGAGGTTCCGATATATGGGATGCCATTTCGTGACCAAGTTGTGTGATTGTGATTCTAATGAGGATATGTTTGCTGGTCAAACAATAAGGTACAAGGTAGCAGTCAGAATGCACACTGTGTGTTTCAGCGCAGATCCTGTGATCTGGCCCCAGTTTGCATTGGGCGCAAGTGGACTTCAGCCTGTCATGGCCAGATTTCAATGTTGAGCAGCTAACGCAACAGGTGCTACGCTAAGCGCTCTCAATGTCTCTATGAAAATCTGATTTCAATGTTCTTCATGTAATACAGCTGGTGCTAAGCTAGCCGCTCTTAATTGAATTTTTTGATTTCAATGTTCCTCACTTAATGGAACTGCTGGTATGCTAAGCGCTCTCATTGACAGTCTGATTTCATTGTTCCTCATGTAAATGCAACTGGTGCTGTGCTATGCAAGGCGCTCTTAAATGGCGGTATGATTTCAATGTTCCTCACTTAATGCAACTGGCGCTAGGCTAGGCGCTCTTATTGAAAGTCAGATTTCAATGTCCCTTATGTAATACAACCGAGGCTTTGCTAAGTGGTCAGAATTGAAAGTCTGATTTCAATGTAGAGTTTAAAAGCGCTGCTTCGGGTCAGCCAGCAAGGTGTATATACAGTATATTACCCGTTATTCTCATTGTAGTTTCACAAACGAATCCTTGCGGAAGCAAACATATCCTTACTTGCTAAAGAGTGATGACTTCCTGGTTAGCTCGCTCTAATTTCATGCCACATTTTATCATAGAACTTACTCGTGTATTAAGAATGTGTCTGGTCATCTGAGCGCAAAGAACGCAATGCTACCCATCCATGGAGTGACCATTATTTGCCATGGAATGGTCAAACCATTTGACGTTTTTTCAGGTTGAAACATGGCTGCTTACGATTGGCAGCATACAGTAAGGTGGTCCCAGTATTGTAACATCAAAAGTGTCAGACAGGCTAAAAAATTACAATAACATACAATTGTAAAAAACAAGGTGCAAACACAACGTTTTGGTTGTTTCAGTGTTATTTAATCACACTGAAACTGAGCGTCTTTTCCTCAAGCTAAGATTCACAAAAAACTACACAAAATCCCATTAACTGGGTTGGAGCATTTCAATTACCAGCCTGCCGAGTCATTTCCGTGGCTGCTTTTTGACGCGGGTTCGCAGCCACGCCATCCTAGGTTGTAGATTACCATTCTGACATTTGCTGCACATGGCACACCAACAATGCGCTCTGCGACAAGGTTACACTTCATTGTTTATCCACAGAGGGCACACCAATTGCCCTTCACAGACTATTGATGTATTTTAGAGCTTAAGGGCCCCGTGTTTTAACACTTATGGTGGCAGCTCTTTCACTGAGCACATTGCGATACCAGAACATTTATTTTCCGACTAGGGCCATGCCATTTTCACTTTTTTGCTAAACAGGGGCATTTGATCTGTTTCAGAGCACCATCAGCCTTTCTAAACTTGATACCTTAACCATGCAGAGGCACTCCTTTCTAGTACTAACTACCATACAAATAATTTAGCCCTTCACTTATCGTTCACTCGCCGGCTTCCGCTTTTCACTCAATTCTGATTTAGTTTCTTCTGCTGCATTTATATATTTGCCTCCACTGTGTCTTCATCAGCACTTGACTAATTCTTGGCTGCCCCACGCGCTGTGTTATTAGTTCCCTCTACGCGCTGCACTTGCATGCTGCACACCCGTTCACATTGGGTAACATTACTTGTAATGTATTTTTGACCGCCACGCTGTTGGTCATTATTTATAGCTGGTTTGTTTTCCCCTCACATATTGATTCTGGTTTCTCCCCTGATTGACTCAGGAGCCTTAATTTATTTATGACTCCGGTAACGTGCTTTGGCCATCCTGATTTGCCTGGATTGCCATTCACTGGCTTAGTGAGTGAGCTATTGTTTTGACTTAGAACCCTTATTTTTGTTTTCCCTTCATTGTGGAACAGATGGCTGACAGTCACCTTAACTCTACAGGTGTTTTCTCACTCTTGCCGCCATTTGTTTGTGAGCAACGGAGCTCCTTGATTCTCCACCATTGATAGTGAGAATCCTCCCTTTCACTCATGGTAATTATAATGGCCCAACACAGTTAATGGGATTTTGTGTAGTTTTTTGTGAATCTCAGCTTGGACGCAACACTCCATCCCTTGTCCCCTTCTAGGTCCCCCTTCACCCCAAACCACTGTCCTGAGGAAGACCCCTTGCGTAAGGTCTCAGAGAACCTACACAACAAATGGGGTTAAAACGTCTACATTTGAATTTTTGCCAGTCCTTTCAACAGTACTTTCCTTACTGTGAACCTCATGCTACATGGCAAAATTGTACATTTATTTTGTACTATGATGAATGTGTACTTGACCACCTGTTGCACTGGCATATGAGGAATATATGCCTGAACTGTCTGTGATTTTCCGTCACTATTTTTAAACTCTACCTCACTACCAAAATAAGTCACAGCCTCCCCTACCCTTTTCTTTCTACTTGGGGCACTGTCATTTTGAAACTATGTTAAAAATGTAGGCTCTCCAATAATTGTCTGAGGAAAAGACTATCAGTTTCAGTGTGATTAAATAACACTAAAACAACCGAAGCTTTTTATTTGCACCTTGTTTTCTACAATTGTATGTTATTGTGATTTGTTTGTCTGTCTGACACGTTTGATGTTACAACACTGGGACCACCTCATTGTATACTGTTTAGCACCCAGGTCCCAGTGATTCCGGGTTCACCCTTTTTCCTTAAACCTGCTTACTATTGGCGTCACATCAAGACATTCAAAGCTGTGGTGATGTCACGTCAATATATTCCAAGTCTTTGATGTCAGTCTTGCAAAGCGCCTGCCTCTGTGTTGTCACTTACATACATTATCAGTACTTGTGATGTCACATCAATACATCCCAGGCTTCGTTGTCACAATTTAGAGAGTGCCAAATGCACGTGTGTGCTGTTACACACATGAATTGGAAGTCTGTTGTCAAATGGCATCTTATGCACCCATCGCAGGTACACGTATAAATTGGAAGCTGGTTATATCACTCTCTACCTCTGCACCTGTGTGCTTGTACACTAATGCAATATTTGCCTGTGGTTTGTCACACAGTACCTATGCACCCATGTACTTGTACACTTATAATAAGTTATGTATTGTATCACACAGTACCTCAGCACCCTTGTGCTGGCAGGAGAACTGCATCTCTTATACAAAGGCTAGGAGCACTAATCATCTGTGTTTTATGTTCCTTTATGTATGGTATATCATTGAGTGTGATACCTGGGAGTTGATCCACACCGCAATGACAGCCAAAAAGTGGGGCCCAAAAGATCCAGCATGGGGGAGGCAAGCGGTGGTAATACGTGCGGCCCCATTGCCAGACTAGAGGCCTTTATGGCACAACAGACGTCGGCCTAGTCAGGGCCACTTCTGCTCCGTGGCGATGGGTCAATCCTCACTATCTTGCCGTTCAAAAGAGTCATGGGTTTGGCCATCCAAGATGCCGGGTTGGATTCGGCTATCTTTGGGACCCACTCCTTTAGAACTCGGGTGGCCACCAAGGCAGTAGCAGTGGGTCTAAGGGAGGAGCAGGTCAAGTGGATCTGTAGGTGGTCCTCTAACTGCAAAAAAGACTATGTGTGGCTGCACATGCTCTAGCCCATTGGTTCTGTTACATGTGAATTGCAAGTTTTTTTTATCCTGTGACTCAGGAAGAAGTTTGCATCAGTACACTGTTACATAGTATCATGTGCAGTAGTGTAGGGTTTAGCCTGTCAGTAGGGCAATGCACTGACAGATGTTCTATTTTCATGTTTGCTTGCAGTTTCACACGGTCAAGGTGCATAAGTTGGGAACAAGAATAGAGTTTCATGAACAGACCATACTGTATATGGGGCAATTCAGGGAGCTGGTGAACCGCGCTTTAAAAGAAAGTAAGGGACAACCAGCAATCCGGATTCTGCACCTAGGGGGTAACGACCCGGCTCACCTGGGATGAAGCGTTTTAGTTGAGGAGCCGCTCACTGAGGTTGGATGGTTAGCAAAGAGATGCCCCAATGCTATGATCGTCTGGTCTCACCTGATTCCAAGTTTCCAACAGAGAGAGGACGAGTCAGCGCGAGCATTAAATCATGTGGTAAAGCAGATCGACAATAGGTTTGAGAAGCAGTTCAGGACCCCTAAACAGAATTCAATAGGACATGGGTAAATCTGGGGTGATCGGTTCTTTTTTGCAAGACGGGGTTCACCTATCATTCAAAAAGGGATCAGGCATTCACGGAGGACATTTTAGCATGGTTGGAGGGCGCGAGTTACAGGGCATGACCTTCCTAGTGAGCTGAGGGGGAGGACAGATAGTTGGGCAACTATGCTGTCCTGTGGCGGTAAGGTCATGCTTGGTAAGCATAGTCTACAGTCCTTAAAGGTCAGAACCACGTAACTCCAGGTGCTTTGACAGCCGATAGGTAGGCTGTCAGGGTGCGGTGGCCGGGAGAGGCACTCTTTCAAGTGGGCCTGTGGCCACCGTCTAACGCGCATGCGCAACAGGGTGCAAGTATGCAACATTTTTGCTGCCCCCGTTATGGAGTTTAAGGCACAGGGCATGGGGGGAGCAAAGTATCCGTCCGATAAGCTCTACCCCCTGTGCAAGCCTACTCCGGCGGAGTACTTTGTAGTTTGCTGGCATCTGGAGGCTGCCCGTCATTGGCCTTGCTGTAGGCTCTAGAGGGGACACGCAGAAAGTAAATAAATGCATTGTTAGGTTTACGGTAGGAGTGTTGTGTGTATTAGAGTTTAAGGTTAGCCATGTTACATCATCTGTCTAACAATGTATCCGGACTTTCTGTGTAATTGTACATCATGTTAATAACTAATGTTTTTTAACTTTGCAATAAATACGGCTGGGGGTTACACCCCCTAATCCAAAAGAATGGTGTGGTCTTAATGCTTGTCTTGAAGGAGTGAGGGAGACCCCATCCGCACAAGGGCTGTGGGTCCACAAAGGTAAAAAGGGGACTTGGAGAGTACCTGGCCATATTCAGTGATACCCCTCTCTCAATCCACCCAACTTACGAAGAAACTGAAGAACCGCAGGACCTGTCATAGACAGCCACAAGAAAGCAACTTGGTGCATACATGCCATGCTAGGGACATCCAGCATCAGCTACCTGCCTCCGCTCCCTGATCCCAGGTCCAGGCCCACCACCACCAACTTCCTACCAATAATGCGGTGTATACTAACTCATAGCTTTAGCAGGATTTGTGCACATAAAACTGTGTCGTACCACAATTTCTATCAAGCGTTCAGTATTCCAGCCTCCTGGTGTCCTGGTGACGCACACATTCCCATCCTCTCAGGGCAACTGAATTCTGTCTCTTTCCACTGCCAATCTGTGCCTCCCTACAAGCTTAGACAATCGTTTTACAGGAACCTATCAGGTCCATGCAATATATCGTAAAGGCATGTTTTCAAACTTTTTATTCCCAATTCAATTAAAATAAACTTGCACAATTAATAAACTTAACATGCTCACACTTTCATAAAATGATACTGAAGACCGCCCAGATTAGAAACACTTGAATGCCTCTGTTTTATTGTTCTTCGCTTATATTTAACATTTAACTCTTTCTCTTCTCCGCTCCCACAAACAATCACCCAGAAGTGGAAGAAGAGGAGGGTATAGAGAGGGCAGGGGGTCTGAGAGAAGTGAGAGAAAAATAAAAAATTAGGAACAAATGCATTTTTCGTACTTCTGTTAAATATTACATTGATCACCTACCTGTTTCACTATTCAGGCTGTGATTCCAAACCTCGGTAGCTGTAGTCTGGCTCAGTCAATGTTTCCTCTGCTGGCACAGACTGTCTCCCACTGATGCCTTGCCGACAGCTCCAAGGGTCTGTGGATCTTGTAGTTGACTCTCAGGCTCTCTTGTAGGAGTTGCAATATTGACCACACCCATAGGCACGCAGTGTCTCCCACTAGCAGGTCAGAGAAGTTGGAACAAAATGCCATATCTAATTCAGTGAGTACAGACAAACACTGTGTCTGCTGCATACCATTTGAAACATGCTTGCCAAGTTCTATAAATTGAGCTTAAACTGCTGATTAGCCATTGACTGGCACTCCCAAATTAGCCGAACTGAAGTACTAAGGGACATACACTTACCAAGTAAATGATTTACAGAGGAATCAGTACCCACGTTTGTAAGGTTGATAAAGGGGTGTTAAAATAGTTACTACAGTCTGTGAGAATTTCAGAAGATGGGTTTACAATAGCATAAAATGTAGGTCATGGTGCATTACCTAGTGGTTATGTCGGATCAGGGGTTAGATAGCAGTTTGAGTCATGCCAGAGGTTAGTAGTTTAGGGTGTAACAGGATCAACAATAAGGAACATAGGGCAATATGTACAAAACTCAGGATTTGCAATTTCCAAATAGTGAATATGTAAAAGCCACTATTAGGGAATCACAAAATCAGATGGCCGTAAACATGAATTCCATTAATAATGATGCCAACACATTTGCATTCGCAATTAGGGAATACAATTTAGGAAATTACTAAATTGTGATTTCCTATTAGGAAATCACAAATTAGGAAAAGTTGCATTCTGGATGCAGAATGATGATGTCAGATCAGGAAGTTTACAAATACAGGTTGTGGCCACAACCCAGCAGACCTAGGATGGTGCAGGAAGGTAGGAGGGCACCTGTCTGAGTACTGGCAAGGAAATACCTCTGATTGCACTGCACCATGCCCATGAAGATGGGGACAAGGAATCTTGGATCAAGAAGGGGAAAGTGAAGTTCTCAGAAAAGGAGCTGGAACTTCTAACAGAGGAATGTGTGGCCAATATGGACCAGCTATTAGGAAAGGCATCTCTCAATGTTAGTGAAAATCAGAACATCAAGATATGGAACAACAGTTTGGAGAAGGTGATTTCGCTTGGGGTAACAAAGAGGACCATCCCAGAGATCTGCAAACGGTGATATGCCATAAGATCCCGCACAAAGGAGAAGGTGGTTTTCTGGATGGCTGAGGGTTGGGGCACGGGTGGTATATCCTCAAAGCACTCCATTCCCACTCCCATAGAGATACTCATTGAGGAGAGACTGGAATCAGAAACTGTGGTGGGTGTGTCTGACATTGACACCTCTAATGCTGCAGGCACCAGCCAGGGTAAGTCAACTCCCCTTTACTTACTTAACATAACGTACTGTTTGCAATTACTCAATTAAAACATCAAAGCAAATCTGACCACATTGAGATGCTTGCACTACATTGGCAGTGCAAAATGGGAGTTGTAGTACACCATAGTTGCATGCTATTCAGTGGGCTGAAGATTACACTACACAAACCTATACATTATCAACATGGCACACACATCAAGCACTGTTACAACAATATTGTGAAAAGATATTACTCATTTATTTACATTAACTATATACATGCATTTCCACTGATCACACCCAGAATGTGTGAGAAACATTTGAGGCTGGAGAAGCTACTGACATGCACGTCAAAATGGAGCCAAACACATTAGCAACCCCTCTGCCCATCAGTCCAATTTCAACACCTCTACCAGACTTTGTGGACGATTATGAGGGACAATCCTAAAGCAGGGACACAACAACACCAGTGCTCAGGACACTCAGATGACGTAGATGGAAATCAACAGCAGTTCACACTGGGAATGTGTCAGACAACATGGCAGAAAGTTCTTATGTTTGGCGGTCTGGAGAAGTCCATCATCTCAAGACTTTCAAATGAGCAAATGAAGACTGTCAATAGGCATCTGCTAAGCTCCATACACCAGCTGCAGAAAGGACAAGATGGATTGCTGCCATGGAAAAAGAACACCATGTGCAGAGACAGAGGCACAAAGAATACCTGTCATGCTTTGATGCCGCTACCTGTTGCAATAACAGATTGGCAGTGTCCACAACAACCCTGGAAAGAAGAACTATAAACATACAGATTGACATGGGGCAATGCTGTCAGGATGCTGTATGTGGGCTAGTTCAAGTGACCACAGCCCTGGAAAGTATACAGACCCACAACCTCCGTGTCTCCAAAAGTCTGCCTCCACCTCAGAGCGAAGAGGGCTCTAGTCTCAGTGGCACATCTAGGAAGGAGACCTGGAGTACCAGTGATACAAGCCAAGACACTTCTGGGCCTGATATGTCCATACTTAACAAGGCCACAGTTTCTGACAAGGCACCCAACCCCAGAGACTGGAAGAAGTGAATCCACTGAACACTCGGAGTCATAAATCTACAGATTATTTGTTTGTAATTACATACTAGATCACACAACATAACATCCACAATGGATACTGTTGTGTTAGGTGAGACACATTTTTGTCAAACCTGAATAAAAGGTGATCTTGTTTGAATAGAAAAATATGATTTAGCATTTTTTATGTAAAGTTAGCATTCGCTGCACCATTTTATGTATGGCCGCCATTTGAAATCAAAATCAAAACTAATCTTTTGCCGTTTCCAAGAAGCAGCCTTCTCTAGGTTATGTTTCTTCAGAGCTGAGTTCTGCCACACGAATGAATGTACTGTTCTTATTAGGGCAAACCTTTCTTGTTAGATGTAGACCTTCTCCCACTTGTCTAGAGGTGAGCACAGGCAGAATGGCCTTGTGTAGCAGATAATATGTGCCCGGCCTCAGAATCGAAACTTACTCCTTTGTAATTTACTGCCCAGATGCATCTGCTTGGAAAATTCCACGGTGAGGGTGCTTCCATTAGTTTCGAATTGTACATAATGTATTCTTATGCTTGCTGATGTCAGTCCCTCAGCAGCACTCCTAAGCAACTGGGCAGACTGGGCTCCACTCGGAGTGTATCTGAATAAACAAGCATTGGTTTGTATTCTCTACTGTTTGAACTACTCTTTATTTGGTATGAAAGGCTGAGAGGTGGTCGTGAGTGACCCGGGTGACCCTATTTGGGTCATTTCCTTTAGTTGGCGAATGAACAGGGACTACTTCGGGTGACTGACCCATCCCCTTCCGCGGACAGGGGTATGATCAGGAATCCCTGCACCAAGAGTTCCTGGTACTCGCAGCTGCCCCGTCTGTCCTGCGGGCGGTGCCTCGCCCATTGGTCATCCCAACTGGAGTCCTGAACGGCAAAACTCTCGGATCTGACCGTTTGGTCTGAAGAGTCAGCAGTGGAGAATTAATTCATTTGACCTGTAAACATCAGGTTAATTTATTTGGGTTCTTTGTGGATATGGTACCATTTTGGTTCATATTTGGTACGGTCAAAGGGCCGTTTTTTGGATAAAAGTAATTGGAATTGTTTTACTAGGCTTAAAATAGTGAACATAATTTTATTTCAGAATGCGTAGTGTAAGTAAGTTGGTTTCTTTGTGTTGTTACTATTGTTCTACTGATGCTCGATTGGAAGAAAGTTAGCCGGTGCCTCCAGAAGGCACTCCAAATGTTGATATGTATGTGAAGCATGGTCTTGGCCACATTATGTTTAGTACATTATGGCACAAATATACGAGGGACAATGCACTTTCGATGAACAAAAGATTGAGCATTTACAAGAGCAGTTGTTTAAGTGATGAAGTAGGCAGTCTATGTTTGATTCTCTCAGGACATGGCAGAATGCAGCTACACAGAAGCGATTAAAGTCAGAGAAGGAAGCTCGGAAGGGGAGAATGCAGACACTAACTCAGAAAGTGGTTGCATATGACAAGGACAAACAGGAAAAATGTGTTGAATGTGAAGATATAAGGTCCAGATTAAAAATTGATAAATCATATGTGGTTCAGGAAGAAGATGATATTTTTGTAGAATAATTGCTATACACCTGACCCCCGCCTCCATATGCCCCGCAAAGAATATATCACACTGATCTGATGGCCTAACGGTCGCCCGTTACAGTTGTGTCTACTGTTTCTGCCCCTGTATCTACTGCTGTTGTTTCAACAACTGTGGCTTTCGGTCCTCCTTCTCCTCCTCCTCTTCCTTCTTTGGCAACTGTGACTGTTAGTACCCCTACCACACCTATTTTGAAACTGGTCCCAGGATGCTTGTTTCCGGTCCAGGGAAGACATGGCTTGACAGTTCGGGCTGGACTGTTCCCATGAGGCACAGGGTCGGACTAATTTGCATATGGCCATGTCTGAACTGGGGTGGTGGAGTGAGCTAATGAATGATGATGGATTAAACCCAGATCAGTTGACTAAGGGTGAGTGTTTTGATTTGCTCAAACATTCTGTACATCATCCCCTTTGGTATCGCTTTGTTCGCCCTAAGTTGACAGGGTATGCCCAGACATGGGTCCCTTGCTCACTTTGCCACTGGATTCAAGATAGCCTGGCTGATGAGGGTTATGAACCCAAAACCGGTCCCAGGATGCTTGTTTCCGGCCCAGGGAAGACATGGCTTGGCAGTTCGGGCTAGACTGTTCCCATGAGGCACAGGATCAGACTGATTTGCATATGGCCATATCTGAACTGGGGTGGTGGAGAAAGCTAAAGAATGATGATGGATTAAACCCAGATCAGTTGACTGGGGGTGAGTGTTTGATTTGCTCAAATGCTCCGTTCATCATCCCCTTTGGCATCACATCTATTGTCTCAGCGTCCTTTTTGCCAGCTCTTTCTCCTGTGACGCAACCATCAGCATTGTTAGTGCCTGTCACTTCTGTTGCTTCTCTTACTATGGTTTTTCATCCTCCGACATTGGTAAGTAGCAGGACACGGCCATGTGGATTTGATGATAGGGATTGGACAAAATGTAAGGAACCCATGGGCTGTTAGTGCAATCTGATGCGGAGATGATGAGAAGCAGGTAATAGACCAGGCTGCTCAGTGAGCCTGTAAACCTATTTTTGGTTTAGAGGATAGCTGGGCAACTATGATAGATGTTGAGCCCTTTATACAGCAGCATGCCCTTAAACACATGCGCACAACATTAATTGGTCTTTGGCAACAGTACTTTGAAGCGCAAGACCCCAAATTTTATATGACATTATAGATAAGGTGTATATTAGTGAATTAGGATAGGTATTTTCTAATGTTGCGACAATAATAGATTATAGGGGAAGACTGCATGAGAAAAGTCCCAGGTCAGTGTCTCAATTTCCGATGTGGGTGGTTCATCCTATATATCATTCAGAAATACCAAAATTAACAGCTCCTTTTCTACTGTATAGACTCTTGCTGATATTGAGAGGCTATCTTTTGGTTTCAGTTGATATTTGGAGGCAGGTACACACGCAGGATCATGTTGTGGAGTTGGGAGGTACATGGGATCAAATTAAAGCATGGGATCAGGAAAGGAAGCAAGGAGATACACCCTGAGCTAAGATACTTGCTTTGCCTGGTCACATTATCACAAATGTGCATTCTCTTATTCTTCAGAGAAATTTAGATTGGGATAAATTGTCAGCTTGCCGACAAAAGAAAGATGAGTGTGTCTGATTTTTTCACCCTGTTTGAGGACACGTTTTTGGATTACAGTGGACAGGATTTGTCTATCGTGGGAGGTGTTCAGTTGTTTGTTGATAGATTTGTTTCCAATTCACTTCCTGAGGTGGCGACTCAATTGCAGGCTTCTGAAAGTACTTGGTCCACCTCTTCCGCTTCTGTTATTTTGAATATGGCATAGCATTATGAGCATAGGTATAATGAGGGAAAGGAGAGGACAGAGAAAAAGCATAAGGATTTGAAGATAAAGGTTTTGTTGCAGCTGGCTATTAGAGGGAATGGTATAGGATGTGCGGGTCTTGCCCGACAGCTTCCACACACTAGCTGAATACTACGCCTTTGGACCCAAATCAGTGTACGTACTGTAAGCAGCAGGGACATTGGCATAGCGAGTGTCCCATGCTTTTGGCGGTCACTAGAGAACGAGTTTATCATGAACAGGGTCGTGGAGCTGTTGGGGTTGATAGAGTTCAGAATGCTGCAGCCTCACAGGCTCGAATGATACCAATTGCTTTGAAAACCCCTGTGAGGGACAGTGCTATTATGATGATTACGATATGGAGGAAGTGAGATCAATGTCTTACAGCTAGAACAGCCATGGACGCCGTAGGGGACCAGTTCCGATACCTGTAGACCAGCGTGGCACTTTTGTAACAGCGGAACTTCATGGTTCGACTAAGATATTTTTGGTGGACACAAGTGAGAGAAAAAGCTCTGTTACTCAAAATATGGTCCCTGGGACGGTTCTGTCTGGCCACAATAATGTTTTGGTAGGTTTTTCTGGTGTACTGGTTGTAAGCCCCATTTTAAAACATCTTGCATTGACTATTGGTCCTTTTACTGTGCATTTGCCTTTTTTACTGACATCTAATTGTGGTGAAAATTTTATGGGTTTGGATTTGTTGAAGAAATTGCACACTATGATTTATTGTTCCCCAGCAGGTGTCTGCATGACAATAGGTCCAGATGTAGTGTCGATAAACAGTGTTTGTCTATAGAAGGATCTGCCTTTTCCTGTTGAATTTCCTGATGTGCTACCCACTTTATTGGTGACAGGTGATATAGAGGTGGGACTGCTGAAGATACCGCCAGTTTTGATACAGGTTAAGGAGGTTGCTATTTATCCCCGTATACTTAAGTATAAAATACCACAGGCAAGAGAGCGAGCCTTATTGCAAATTATTCAGGACTTGATTAAGAGGGGAGTGGTTGAGGACAGGTCTGCCAATAGTTGAAATAGTCCTTATTTTATTTTTATATTAAAAGTTTTATATAGCGCTGGGTATACCAGGATATATCAGAGCGCTTTACATGAGGTAGGACCTTGTTTCAGAACATTGTTACATACTTACATCAGTTTCTGGAGCCTCGCATAACATAGAAATGGAGAAAGGGAAACAGTATAACATAGTTACATGACTTACTAATGCATAGCATAACGTAGAAAAAAACAGCAAGGGGAAAGTAATTCAGGGGACGCAGAAAGGTCAGGCTGGAAAAGGGGAGGTAGACAATGAATAACAGAGGAAGGAGGCTGGGAGCGAAAGGAAACACAGTGGGGAGATGAGGAAAACAATGTCCAATGCCCGGCTGGGTAGATGATGGCTGATGTTTGAACCAGAGTTAAACTATTCTATAGCTGCATAGGACATCTTCACCTGGCATCGGCCGAGGTTGCCCAATTTTGCCCAATTTTACTAAATTAACATCAGTTACAGGAGCTAAGTATAAACGTAGGAGAAAAAACTGTGATTATGGGGGCGGAGCTTGCTTGCAACAGCGATGGCCACCTAACTCAATAGCTCCACGTGGCCATTGAACTATGCATCAATAATCCTACATCTGCAGTGTCCTACCTATCCTGGAATGTACCGCAGCCTGCACCGGACAGCAGCCAGGATGTCACGAGCAGTCTCGGGTGCCCAACAACAGGTGCGGAGCGAGCTACAGGGGTCGGCGGTGAGACGCCTGCACCTGGGCCTGCAGCCGCAGTCTGGGGTTGAAGTGCGCTGCCGGGAGCAGAGCAGCCACCTGGAGGCAAACTGGTCCCGATCTCATCCGAGCACCCTTGGAGAACAGGCACGGGGCGTCGACCACCAATGCTCCCTCAGAAGTGTGTACAAGCAGCGTCCTATAGCCGACTGACCCCGGCGATACAGTGGAACAGTGGCACCATGGCCCGACATCTGTTGTGAGGGAACGACCACAGACAACGTAGTAGACGCTATCTTACATTGCTGCAATAGCATATTCTCCCTGCCGCGCTGAGCTGTGAGTCGGCTGCGGGCCTGTATGGCTGCCTGTAAGCGGCGGAGGGGGAGAGTGAAGGCCCCAGGAAGACCAATTACTAACTGTGCAGGAAGAGGAATAGCGCAGCTGTGCCCATCGGTAGCGGTGTGCATGATAGTGAGAGCGGCTGATGATACTTGAGACAGCTCGCATGCTCTGCAATATCTTTGGCCGCCTCATTGGCCATCCCATTGTCAGGCTTCCATGCTTTCAGCCTTCAGTGCATATTAGTCATTTTGCGCCTGCTGTTGGGAACAAACTATTTCCTCTTGGATGTGCTGCCTGAATCTGTGAATGGTGGTGTCTGGCCCCATGATGAAGCACTCAAGGCTCCAGCTAGGGTACAGATATTTCTGCTGACCACTGCCTGCCAGGTATTGTGGGGTGACCCTGTGAGGGATGCAGAGAACTGTGTGAGCCCTGCTGCTGAGATGTAACATGGCGGGGGTCTACTGAGGGGGCGTATCAGCCCTTGCAGAGGGGCACTTTGAGATTTATGTCGCCTTACGTGGAGTGACTACTTGGAGAGTTTGTGCCGAGGACTGGCCTGACTTCGGTTGCTCCAGGTTGCTGGCGTAACATTATTCAGAGCATTTTTATAAAAGTCACGCTCAGTCAAGATCTCCCCCACAGGGTTTATATCCCTCCCCCGCTTCTGCTTGGATGGTCAACCTAAAAGAAGCAGAGTGTCTGGAGTCAATCTTGAGATAGGGAGGGTGGACAGGTCACAGTTCACATTCAAACAAAAAATGATTAAGAGTAAAGACACTACCTCGGAGGATGGGGATATTCGGTCTATGCTGGTAGCGATGGAGAAAGGCCTTCAGAGTAGTCTGTTGATCCTGGGGACTAAAATTGACTCCTTCTCCTATAGAATGGACAGAATGTCAGAAAGAATTGACAAACATACAGAGAGGCTGGACTATCCTGTGAGACTACGCCACGTCGGGCGAAGTTTTGCTGAATAACGAAGCATTTACTGTGGAAGTGGACTAGGGACGCCACAACACCATTTTCGAGTACAAGCCTCAATAAATAAGGAACTTTTGAATCAGAGGTCCCACACGAACCGCGTGGTCGGTGACGATCAGGTGGAGATTCAGGGGGTCACATTTTACTAAACATTGAAGGTCCTGAGGATGGCTTTAAGGATTTCTCAATGATAAGGCTGAAACCTTGACATATTAGTCCACATCTTTGTTTTCAGATCAATTCGATACAGCGTTATCTTTGTATACAGTGAACAAGATTCGTTGTGACTTAACTTAAAAGAGTGGACTGCAACGCAAGTGGATTTTAAGAACAACTAGTCTACGTCTTGTCCACTTGTACATTGTTGATTAATTTTCACTGTTTTTAAAGAAACTTACCCTACAAAATTAAAACTTGATATAAAAAGATATTCTATAGAATCTACTTCCCGTGTAGCTTTTTCTACTGTGAGTTGTTACCACTTTGTTGAATTTGCAAATGTTTAATTAGATGAATAACAGGTTTTAATTGAATTAAGTTGGTCCTAAGTTTTCTTAGTCAAGATTGATCAACCTCCTGTTATAGAATAATTTATAAAAGAATTCCCTTGTAAGCAATTTTTTCTATATCAAAATCAAAACTGGCACAGCACCACAGCATCTGCGATCTCTTGTCAGCCCCTATGTCCCTACTCGTTACCGCCGCTCTGCTATCCAAGAAAGCTTTAATGTAAGCATGGGCTGAAAATGTATTCCGCTCGCATGTGGTGGTGCTGAGTGATAATGTGGTGGTGCTGAGTGATGCTGGGGTAGCGCTGAGTGATGATGTGGTGATGCAGAGGGCAGAAAGGCACAAAAAGCAGTCTATCAAAGACCAGAAGGGCAGAACAACAAGGTAAAAAGGAGTCTAACAGAGGGCAGAAGGGCACAAAAAACCAGTCTAACAGAGGACAGAAGGGCAGAAAAACAAGGTAAAAACGAGTCTAACAGAGGGCAGAAGGGCACAAAAAACGAGTCTAACGAGGCAGATAGGCACAAAAACGAGTCTAACAGAGGGCAGAAGGGCACAAAAAAAGGGTCTGACAGGGGGCAGAAGGGCAGAAAAACAAGGGAAAAACGAGTCTAACAGAGGGCAGAAGGGCAGCAAAACAAGGGAAAAACGAGTCTAACAGAGGGCAGAAGGGCACAAAAAACAAGTCTAACAGGGGGCAGAATGAATCCCGCCCTGCGTGTTTGTCCACGAAGATGCCACATTTTTGTGCAATACCTTTACTCAGCTAGAGTACTTTCTACTGTCTAATCAGTAAGTGCTCCCTCGTTGGCTAAATGTATAGGGGCAGAATTATAATAACTGGTGCATCCACAGGGATGCGCCAGTTATTGTGCGCCGCAGCTCCGCCACCCATGGTGCGCCGCATTTACAATGATATTTTTATTGATATTTTTACTGCGCTATCACCAGGTGGAATGTTGTTAGTTATGTATATTTCTTGTTACGATGGCTCGATGGGGATTGCAGACCACACATTCCCCCAAAACTGACTTCACTGACACAGGTGAACCCACACCTAATTGCAAGATTAGGGCACTCACGTGGAACGTCAGAGGCCTTAACGGTTATAAGAAACTATGAAAGGTCCTAGCCTACTTGGTAAGATTCAATGTGGAAGTGGCGTACTTGAAGGAGACTCACCTGCCTCGAGACAGCCCCATGCTCGTAGCAGGGGCTTACTTGGTAATGTACATGTTACAGGTTTCACAAGGCATGCACGTGGGGTCCTTACGTGGGTTACCCCTAGATCTACGCTTAAAGTAGAACCAATCTATACTGACCCGGAAGGGCAATGCGTGATATCTATGTGCAGGGGTCGGGGAGTAGAACTCCTGCTAGTACATGTCTATGGGCCGAACTATGACAAACCAGCTTTTTATACTTTCTTACTTGAGTTGGTCCGTAAGTGTGGTGAGGGCAAACAACTTTGGGGTGGTCACTTTAACATGGCGCAAAAAACATGAAAAGATAGGTCGGGGAGCCTGACAGGCTACTTACATCATCAGCTCGAACAGTCGCAGATTTTTTGGTGCAGCTTGATTTATGCGATGTGTGTCGTAACAGTTTCCCGGACAAAGGAGCTACACACATTACTCAGCATACCATAACCTACAAACACATTCAGTGGAATGGTCATTTAGTTCTACTGCGGATGGGGGCAGTCTTTTTGCAGCTGATAGGGATTTTATACTATGCGCCCACTCCTAGAATTAAAATCGGTAATCTTGTTACTGACCCTATTCACATCACCAGAGGCACGCGTCAGGGTTGCCCATCATCTCCCATATTATACACTTTAGGTGCTAAACCCTTGGCATGTGCACTTCATAAATATCACAGGTTTAAAGATATAAGATTCCCTAATTACGAGTTGATCATCTCTACTTCCGCAGATGACACCTTGTATATGTCTATGACCCAGAAAGACATCTCTCTTCTCTGCTGCGTGAGGTGGTGTATTTCGGGGCGGTGCTGGGGCTAAGGGTCAATTGGTCAAAATTTGTGATATTTCCCCTTATGCCTGTCACTGTTCCGTTTGAGCCCGACTGTCCACTACAGTGGACAACAGACTTGGTGCATTACCTTAGGATTAAAATACATACAGACTCAGATGTGGTGTTTAAAGAAAATGATAGAGTTGTTATTTATAAGTTAGATGACGACGTTGAGGAGTTGATTCATCTGCCGGTATCTCTGCTGGGCAGAGTCTCCATCAGGAAGATGGTTGTACTACCCCCTTTTTTGTTTCTTTTCACAATATAACTCTCGTTTTCCCTGGCTCTTTCTTCCGCCGTCTTAATTCCCTGCCGATCAAATTGGCTTGAGCGGGTAAACAGGCGCGGATCAGATGGGAAGTATGCCATACCATATGGGAGGGCTGGGTGCGCCGGACCTGGAGCTTTATTAACAAGCTGCCCAGTGTACCCATGTTTACTATTGGATGCATGGATTACCAGACACCCCACCTTTATACATAGAGAGAGTGGCGGCCTCCCCTCAGCCCTTGGCAGCTTTAATTTTCTCACCACCAGATCTCAGAATGGAGATACTGGACTCGGTTAATGCTACAACACACGCTTGGTACCATCTCCTGAAATTGCAGGTGGGACACAGATTATATTCTCCTCATGCACTCTTGGAATGGTGTCTCTGGCTGCCCCCCTGCAGGGCACAAGGGATTATAAGGGCGCTTAATGCTATAGGTGTTCGGACTGTCGGGGACTTCTTTGTGGAGGATTTTGCGAAGAGATGGGATGAGTTGGTTCCGGAAGATACGGCTGCTACTCAACTCAGTAAATTTCAGCATCACAGAATACTACAGACATTATTGTACATCCTGGGTGGTGACTTAGCGGAAACGCCTGATTTGCCAGCATTATCCTATATTATTAAGGCTGCGTCTCCATATCGGATGGTTTCGCGATTATATAGGCTATTCATGGATTACAGTGAGAATCATTACACTAAAGCCCCATAAGAGTGGCAAAAAGATCTGGGCAGGGAGATTGATGATGCAATGTGAGCCTACTGCTGTGTGAGCACGAAGCACATATCGTTAAATGATAGACACAGACTCATACACTTTTATTACCTGAATAGAGTTTACTACACCCTGGAAACACTCTGAAGATATGGACTGAGGGATGGGGCTGAATGTGATAGGTGTAGTGAACAGAGGGCTGACTACATACACTTAGCGTGGCTATGTACGGGGATCGCAACAGTTTTGGAACCTAATATTCGAAGAAATGAGTCTAATTGTGGAGGTGCCCTTCACTCCAGACCCAGTGCTGGCACTATTAGGATTCTGCAAATCGTTACATAAGGAGGCTCGCAGATTAGTAGATATGGGCCTTTTGTTACCCAAATACAGGGTGGCAATGTGTTGCTCTGGGGCCGACTCCTACAATATCACAATGGTCGAGTGATATGCTATACAGCACTACACAAACGGAAAACTTCAGTGACCTGCTACCGCCACGAAGTCTACCTAAAAACTTTTGGGCTTTGTACAAAAGCTGCGCTGAGACAAGGGGAGTGTTGCCACAGTTGCAGACGATTCAAGTTAAGCAACATATGTGCTTGACCAAATTGTATAGGTGGGGGTGTCGCTTCTTCACCTACTTTGATGATTTCAACGCTTGATGTGCAGTTTGCTCTGAGCAGTTATAACGGAGCGGTGGGTGGATAAGTTCTTACATTCTATTGCCTAGTAACCAACTATGCCTGATACATCCTGGTGATGTAACTTATGCATATATTTGATATGTACATTTGTAACTGCTATACTAAAAGATAGTCTCTTGTTTTGTATTTCATGCAAAATTCAATAAAGTTATAAAAAAACAACAAACAAAAAAACTGTGATTACATTATAACAAGAGTTATTAGCTCATAGCATAGACAAGGCACATGACAAATAGGAAATGGCAGGTAGAGGGGAAATGGTAAAAAGGAGTAAGGAAAGCAGATCATGTTAAGGCATACCTTCATAGGGGAAAGTACTTCAGGGGGACAAAACAGACAAAGTGAAAGACAGAAACAAACCGGCTGGGGGTCAATAATACAAAACATCCAGTGTATCAGTGAAGGTTTAGGGTGGAAGGGGTATAGGCGACCTAAGGAGGGAGATGGAGGTGGGGGAGGGAAGGAAAAACAAGGGAGAGATGAGAAAAAAACGATGTCCAATGTCCGGCTGGGCAGGTGCCGGTCGAGGGGGTGAACCAGAGCCAAACTCCTCTAAAGCTGCCTAAATAGCTACACTGGGCATCAGCCATGTTGCTCAGGCTCTTCAGGTCCGTAAAATATTTAAATAGTTTCACCCTGGGGCATTGTCATAGATTCTATCGACTGCACCAGTCCCAGAGTTACTGGGAAGCGCCGCTCACCTCATCCTCCAGCTCGAACCCCAGGGGGAGCCAAGCACGCCACCGTAGATCCTTGGACTAGTCAAGGGGAGCTCACTGCCACTATCAGAACTTTTAAAAGCTAACTGGTGAAGCTGAGTCAAACACCAGTCATGGGTGACTCGGATAAGCTTGTCGGCATCCCTCTGAATCTCTCACATGCCCCAAACTCCTTGACTCTTGGGTTAGGCGGGCCCTAAAAAGATGGTGGCCTGAGTAAGAGTAGATGTAAGAGGAGGTGCTTAATTGATGCTTTTAGGTGAGACAATGTAAAGGCCGGTTGATCTAGTCCAACCGCTGCACTTCTGGAACTTGTTCATTTTCGTGGTCATCGCCACTTTAGGTATAGGCAGCATGGTCAGGCAAGTCAGGGAATTGCAATTAGGTGGATCAAAGAAGGGCAAAGAGGACTGGACATATTCATTTGAGCTACTTGCTCCTGCAAGGTAAGTCAGGTCTACCATCTGGTTCCACCTGGATCTGTGCGCATTCTCTTTCTATTTATGCTGCTCACACTTAAATTGCAAAGAGAGCTGGCATAGTGAGGTCAGGCAAATGAGTCAGGCAATTAGTAGAGTTGTTGGTGCAATGGTGAAGGAGCTCAGTGAGAGTAGATGGAAGAGTGGGTGCTTACTTGGTCCTCCTGGCTAATCGGTTTAACGCTGGATGACAAATCCACCTACCAAACTTCTGTATCACGCTCATTTTGCGGTGACAACCACCATTTTAGGGACAGGCATCAAGGTCAGGCAAGTCGGAGAAATGTAGCGAGGTGGATCAGCAAAAGGCCAAAAGAAAACCAAAGGTTTCTTCTTGATCTACATGCTACTGCAGGGTATATCAGGTCTGCTGATTGGAACTGTGTGCAGACGATCACTCGCTGAGCCAGATCAATCACATCGGGCCTTGCATGTAGAAGTTTATCCAGGGTGATCCAACCCTCCCTGCTGTCTTGATGTCCTGTTACCTTGTGTGTCATTTCGCACTCGTGAGCTTGTTCTTCAGAGGTTACGAATAGAATCGCAGGAATCAGAGAGTCAAACAGCCCATTGTCCATTTGAACCCCAGGTGAGTGAAAAGATCCGAGGAGGGGGTATATTCAATGGGATTATCGCCAAAAGTCATTCCCTGGCCAGAGCGCTAGGGGCCGGAGTTCCTCATCCGTTAGCCATCTTGGCACACTGTTCTTCCCATTCTCATTCTTAAACGAACACCTTGGGGTTCTCCTGGTGATCATGAAGATTTTTATTATTTTGTGATTGATTTGCGCAAAAGTAATACAATAGTGGTTCCTCAGTTTCCAGAGGTCCCTGACATTACTACTCCTTTGACAATGATTCCTTCCACTGCTAAATTCTTCTCTGGTATTGATTTAAAAAATGAATATTTCAGTATTCCTATTTATCCAGATAGCAGGAATGTTTTGGGTTTACACTAGCTGGTAGGAGCTTTAGGTTCTGT
Source organism: Lissotriton vulgaris (assembly GCF_964263255.1). Classification (NCBI taxonomy): domain Eukaryota; kingdom Metazoa; phylum Chordata; class Amphibia; order Caudata; family Salamandridae; genus Lissotriton; species Lissotriton vulgaris. Next base: position 413,559,989 of record NC_141695.1, read on the forward strand.
GGAGCTCCTCAGGGCTATACTGAAAGTCCTAGTATTTACAGTCAGCTTTAAAGTCTCAATTGGATTCTCTTTTGCTTCCTACAGGTAATGTATTGGTGCAGTACGTTGATGATCATCTTATTCCTTCTGATTCTGAGCAGGGTTGTAGCACAGTTTAATTGTTGTTGCATTTGGCCCGACTAGGAAATTGCATTTATCTTTCTAAATTCCAGTATTGTTGAAAGGAGGCCACCTATTTAGGTCACCTTCTATCAAAGGAGGGTAGGAGATTAACCCCTGAGTGTAACAGTACCATTGTTAAGCATGGGCGAATTTTGCGAATTCGCAATCCGCGAATTTGCGGATTTGCGAATTCGCGATCCGCAAAATTCGCGAATATGTGCGAATTTGCGGATTTTTGGGTTTTTTGCGTGTTCGCTGGGTTTTTTGCGTGTTTGCGGGGTTTTTTGCGTGTTCGCGGGGATTTTTGCATCTTCGCAAGCCGCTTGCATAGCGAAGTTACCCATGCAGGCGTTTATGAGAGAGGGAGAGAGAGATAGATAGATAGATAGATAGATAGAAAGAGAGAGAAAGAGAGGGAAAGAGAGAGGGAGAGAGAGAACGAGAGAAAGAAAGAGAGGCCAGATCTCTGAAGGGCCAGATTCCTGAGTTGCCCCTACAGAACATACAGCTTTTTATTTTTAGCAAAATGCATATGAAAATTGTGCTGTAAAGGTCTCTTTTAGTTTAACCCCTCCTGACAACTCAAAATGGGTGTATTTGCCATCCTCTCCCTTCTTCCTGTTTTTTATATCTGTAAGTGCTTCCTGATGAGGTTTAATTCCTCGGACAGGTGCCTCGTTGCCTACTTGTAACTATTCTCTGACCCTGCTTCAAGGGTCAGAGAAGGGTCAGAGAATAGTTGCAAGTAGGCAACGAGGCGCCAGGAAGCAATTAGCAGCAGGTGTCCAAGTTGAAGTTAATTTGTTTGTAACCCTTTTGTAAAAGGTTACAAAGAAATTAGGTTCAACTTTTGCACCTGCTGCTGTAACCCTTGCTTGGCTGAAAATTCGTCCCGGTTGATTCAGGGATTTTACCGCTATTTCGCGAGATTCGCGGATCGCGAAATCGCGGAAAATCCGCAAATTCGCCCGTGAAACGGATTTTACGCCCACCCTTATCACCATCCCACAGACCCAGAAAGATGTGCACACTTTTATAGGTATCACTTCCTATTGTAGGCAGTGGATACCTAACTACTCTTTACTAATCAAACCCTTGCTTGTGCTAACCACGAAAGACTTGCCTTGGACGCCTGAATGTCTTGTGAGCAATTGAAAATTGTGATTTGTTCAGCTCCAATACTTGTCACTCCTGATTATGACAAGCCATTTGTGTTGTTCATCTATGAGATTCCTGGTTCTGCGCTTTCTGTTTTAACACAAAAATTTGGTGATAAGCAACAGCTGTGAGCTTTTTTCTCTGCTGTTCTTGACCCTATTGCAAAAGCCCTCCAGAGCTGTCTAAGAGTAGTCGTGGTTGTGGCAGTCTAGATGAGACAATCAGCTGGACTTGTACTTTATACTGATCTCATAGTCATGGTACCACATGCTGTGAATGCCCTTTTGAATAAGACAAAGACACAGCAACTCACCAGTGCATGTCTGACTGGTTATTAAACAACATTGTTTGCTAAACACATCACGATTAAAAGATGTGCCACTTTAAAACCTCGCATGTTACTGACCCTTGCTTCTGAGAATGAAGAAGTTGACAAACATGATTGCATCTTCCAGAGATAAGAAGAGATGAAAGTAAGTGGAGTGGTGTGGCTCACTGGTTAGAGGCGGCAGACCCGGAAGCAGAGAACGGCCCGGGACCAGGGTTCAATTCCAGACGCAGCAGAATCGCGGACCAGGGTCAGCGGACTCGATAATTCACGCCTCGGTGCCTACTCTAACCAGGAATCACACTCAGCAACTCTGGGCATTAGCTTGCCTCATCTCTACAACGGCCCCTCACATTCGCCGTGGATGCCTGGTTTCACCTTGGAGATACCCAGTAGGGACCATCTCACAGGGATAGCCAGGATGGGTTCCCCAGCGGTCTACAGCGCCATGACGCCTTAGGGCAGCAGTGAGCTTTACAAGAACACATACATTACATTACATTACATGTAGACGTGACTGATGTTCCCTTATCTGACCCACAAGGGAAACTATATATCGATGGCTCTTGTTTTAAATTACCAACTGCTGCGTATGCGATTACCACGCTGCGTACAGAAGTTGAAGCATCCTGAGTCCCTTAACAGTCAGCCCAGGCTGCTAAGCTTGTTGACTTGATACAAGCTTGTCAATTGAGTGAGGGATTGGTTGTCAATATTTATACTGACAGACAGTATGCCTTCGGATTGAGTCACAACTTCGGGCAACTCTGGGCCGAGAGAGGGTTTCTTACTTCGCATGGCACAACGATTCAGCTTGGGCATCTTATATAGAGTTTTTGTCCGCTTTGACACTCCATAAGAAATTAGCTATAGTAAAGTGTAGTGCCAATCAGAAAGTTGCTGATGATGTGGGTAGGGCTAATTCGAAACAGCCCGGACTAAAATGAAAAGAATGTTTATAGCAGGTTCCGCTAGGTGGGTGCCTGAAGTAACCATGTTTGAAGACACACTTGAGAATGTGAAAGAGATAAAAAGTGAAGCCACCATTGAAGAGTTAGCAGTGTGGCAACAAAGCACAGCACAATTGAATAATGAGGGAGGTTGAATTGATAAGTCAGGAAAACAGAGATGGATGTTGCCAGATGCTTTTGTTCTTCTTGTAGTTACAATGGGCCATGGCCCAGCCCATATTAGTGCTAAGGGTATTTGCAAGTTATTAGACCCTGTATGGCAGAATGATAACATTTGATGCACATTTAGTGAGGTATTGCATGGACTGCATGATTCACACTCCTGGTAAATGTACCCTTACACCACCTGGTAATTTTGCACTACCCACTTTTCCTTTTGAGGTTCTCCAGATGGATTATATCCAGCTGGATAGATGCAATCATTTTAACACAATTTAGTCTTTATATTAATGGGCTAATCAATGAAATGGCAACGGTAAAAGATCTCGATGCTCCCAAGTTAGAGCCCCGTCAAATTTCAGCAATGATGTTCGCTGATGACACTCTCTTAATCTCAAAATCACCCATGGGGATCCAGATGGTCTTAGACAAATTTGAACTTTTCTGTAAGGAAAGAGGCCTAGATATTAACTTACAGAAAACTAAATACATGGCATTTAATAGCCCAAAAAGTTCTCGTTCTAACCCACAACTAAATGGGAAAACCTTGGAAAGAGTTTCATCCTTTATTTATCTGGGCCTCACCATTGCTGAAAACATGAAATGGGTGGCCCATAATATTAAGAGCACATTAAAACTAGCTAAAGCAACTGGTCGCATCATGAAGGCCTATAGCAAATCAAGTAAGAGAGCTGTCAGTCCAGCCCTAGAAATCTACAATGCCCAAGCTCGAGGGGGAGTACTCTATGATGCTGAATTATGGGATCATTCTAAACTAGATTCCCTTTTAAAGGTAGAAAACCAATTTTTCAGACAGTTGTATGGACTCCCAACGAGTACCCTGCTGATCCCGCTTCGACTAGACTCAGGACTAATGGCAATATCAGACACTTCGGGCCTTAGACCCATATTATATTGGCGGCACCTCTGGTCCACTCCAGAACTAGCTACATATAGGGAGGAGTTAGCTGAGGTTATGTCAGCCCTGGGTGCAGCTAACCTCGCTTGGTTTATACATATAAAGTCTCTGTTGACAAATTTGGGCCTGGGTGATTGTTGGTCGGACTCAGAACGTGCTTGCCCCAAACCACAAGAAAGCTTATCAAATCCCGGTATGAAGAATATAGAAGGGCCCAACTATACTCTTGCCCCAGGACGGGCACACTATCCATGGCTTTTCTGGAAGTCAAGGATGTTGCACGTTTTGAGCCAATTCTAGACCTGATTACACCGGTAGAGGCAAGACAAGTTTTCCTACAATTCAGTTTTGGGGTCCTTCCACTCTGCTGTTACACTGCAAAGTGGAGTAAGGAACAAGAGGTATAGTGCCCTGCCTGCGGGTTTTTTAGATGAATCAGTGCAGCATGTGTTTTTTGCCTGCCCTGGCTACCGCAAGGCTCGGAAGCGTTGGCTGGCACAGATTTGCAGAAATATTGGTACCAGGAATCATCTGGAAGCATTTCGGATATTGAAATCTGACCTTAGTATTCGATTGTGTTTTCAGTCTCTACATTTTTGTTTTCCATGTGCTGTACTAGAAGGACCCAACTGAAATTATCCAATGAGGCCTAGGGTACGTGGCAATGATTTTATTGGAACCTTTTTATAATTGTCTATTTTAAACTATTACTAAGTTTTTATACTGTGCTATTGTTTTTTAACTTTTTCATAGACTAGCCTTGTCTTTTAAGTATTTATTTACCTATTATCATGCATCTCCAGATTTGTACTGTATAGCTAGCCTGTCCGTATCATAGCTTCTGTATTGTATCTGGTATTTGATGCTTTAATATAATTGGTGTTGACTCCCTCTTCCCAAATTCCCCATTTTGATATTTGAGATTAATTATGCTGCTGTATATATTTTTAGATCTGTACATTATAAGGTCGTAATAACCGAAATAAAGTTTTCTGAACTGAACTGGTGGTTATTTGTGCATTCAGTATATGGGTTGAGGCAATACAGCCATCACGACAGCAAAGGTACTCCTGAAGGAGATCTTTCCTCGCTTCGGGCTGCCTTGTTTGATATGGAGTGATAACAGAAGTCATTTCAATGCTAAAGTAATTCATTGATTTGTGATGGTTTGAGTATCAGACAGAAGGTCCATGCTGCCAATCATTCTCAGTCAGCAGGTTTGGTTGAGAATTACAATGGTACTCTCAAACTGAAATTGGCAAAGATTAAGGAGACCACAAGGTTACAGTGGCCAGATGCTTTCCTATTAGCTCTTTTGTCGACAAGAACAGCAGCTCATTCTACGACAGGATTGTCACTGTATGATGTCATATTTGGACGTCGGGCAAATATCTCTAGCATCCCACGCCCTCTGTGGTTTTCAGATATTGAGTATCTGTTGTTGATTGACTACCTCTGCCGTTAACTGCAAATGTGTGTTCTATTCACCAACAGGTCCAGACACCCTACCAGCTGCACCAGAGGGGCCCAGATACAAGATTCAGCGTGGTGATTTTGTATTACTGAAAAACGTCCAGTGGAAGAAGAGTTTAGAGCCACGATGGGAGGGACCAGAACAGGTGCTCCTATCTACATGCACAGCTGCTAAGGTTGCTGGCCGTAAGAACTGGATCCATTCTATCAGGGTCCCTCTGCCTCTGCCCTATGATCAGTGGATGAAAGATGGAGTAGGGGATTCCAAGTGTGAGAGGGTACGACGGTTTGTCCCTTTCAGTGATGCAAGGCTAACCTGGACAAAAACTGATGAGGAAAATGATAATGTGTTGAATGCGGCTGTTATTCCAGATATCCGAGTTGTTCAGGATCCCCTTTTCGCTGACCCCTCTGTGCCTGAAGTCCCTCTGTACAGTATGTGCCCTTGGCTGAAAGACAGTGCACCAAAGGAGAATTCAGATTAGTTAGTGATGGACTGTGTAAGTTAGGGTGTACTTCGCTATAGTACCAACGGATTTAGTTTAGGGAGATGTGAGATTTGTGCACTGTTTGAACATTGGACAGGATAATTCAAATGTATTCCCTTTGGGGGTACATTATCCTGGTCGATGTGGGAACCCGAGCTTGGGACAGAGCGAGCTCCACCGCCGGTGCTCAAGAGAGCCAACGTTTTTTTTATTTTCATTCTTTTTATTGACAAATTAAACTAAAAGGAAAAAAGGAACATTAGGTGAAACAACAATCTTCTCCTCGTATAGGTCAATATACCACATGCAAAGATTTACATGCAACTCTATATATTTTAACAGGATCGCAGGGATTCTTGCGGTTCCGATTCCGCTCGTGGCACCGGAGGCTCACAAATCTCACCACGATGACTGTTCCATGCCCCCCAAACCTTCCCCCATTTCTCAAGGCCACATAAACAGATTTTTCCCTAAGCATAAACCAGGCTAAATCATATGCCCATCTGGAAACTCCAGGTGGCTGGCTTGATCCCCAAAGTTGAGCTATATTTTGTTTAGCCACCATGCGCGCTAGTGTCACCCATTGCTTCCAATACAAATTCAGATCCGTGGGCTCCCACACATTCAGTATACACCTCTGAGCCTCAGGTCGTATTCCCTCTCACAATACTTCTTTCATATCATCATGAAGCTTCGTCCAGAACGTTTGTACTGCCACACAGTGCCAAAGAATATGTATAACAGTACCAGGCTCTCCACAACCCCTTCTGCACTCTCCACTCACCACTCGCCCCATACGCACCAATTGAGGCCCGGTGATATACGATCTATGTAAGATCTTTAGCTGCACTAGTCGAAGCCTCATCCGAATGGCCACTACCTTTGGGGAGGAAACCGCCTCCACCCAGTCTTGGTCATCTAACTCCAACCTATCTGCACTCCACTGCGCTCCGACACGTCCCAGCGGGTCCTCCATATTATTATCAAGCTTCTTATATATTAAGGAGATAGTCTTCTCGGGAAGGTGCCCATCCAGCACTCGATCTTCAAGAGGAGAAGCCTCTAGAAGCGTTGTGTCCCTAGGTACCTGAACGAGGAGAGCATGTCGCACCTGACGATATCAATAGTGCTCATTATCATGCAAACTATATTGCTGCTTAAGAAAGTCAAATGTATGTATGTTGACCCCTCCCCACACATCCTTAATCCGGGTGATCCCTATATGATCCCACGTGTCAAATCCCTTAGACTTCCACAAGCTCCCGAGTCTCTCCAAATTTAACAGGGGGGTGGCCAATGTCAATCGTCCCTCCCAGCCCAAATACCCATTAGCAGCGTGTCACACATGCACTGCATGCACAGTTGGGCCCAATAGCGCGAACCTCCCTGACCTGGCATACAAAGCTCTGCTAATATCCCCACCGGCTGATTGCCCGCGGTCCATAGCATAACCTGGGTCCCCAGGGGGACCGTAAAAGACATGATTCACAGCCGCTAATTGCAAAGACCAGTAGTATTTTCTTAAATCCGGGAGTCCAATTGTCTCGTGCCACTCTCCAGTGAAAAATCGTGGGATCTACAGTTATTGACAACCACTCTGTCCGGGGGATTAGCGTACAAAAGTCGTACCCATCCAATAAACTCCACTCCAAAACCCAACTTTGCCAACACTGCAAACAAATAATTCCATTCAACCCTGTCGAATGCCATGGCGGCTTCCAAGGACACCAGGACCGCCAGCTCCTGTATCTTCGAGGAACCACCCAGAATCCCAAATAGCCTCCACAGGTTTAGAGCCGTGTTCCGGTGTGGCATGAAGCCAGACTGATCAGGGTGTATCAAGGTTGTGACTACCTTGACCGACCTGGTACCAAGTAATTTCGCCAAGATTTTGGGTTCTGCATTAAGAAGTGAAATGGGCCTATGTGAAGAGCATTGTGTCTTGGGCTTACCCGCCTTATGAATAACCACTATATATGCAACTCGCTGGTCGTATTGGAAGCTGACCCTTCTCTTTACTCTTTAGGAACATGGCCCAGATATACGGGGCGAGTTTATGAGCATTCATTTTATACAATTTTATTGGTATCCCATTGGGACCAGTCGCCTTACCAGATTTCATCCCTCTAATTGCCTGTGCAACTTCATCGTCGGAGAAAGGGGAGTCTAAATAGCACTTATCCTCCTCAGATAACCCCGGCATGTTGATATCTTTAATCATTTCACTGTTCTCTGCCTCTGTAAACCCTCTACCTGCGGTGTATACCCCTTTGTAATAATCAGAAAATGTATCAGCCACCGCCTGCGGGACCGTAAATGTATCTGACGTTGTTCTCTCTACCTCAGGCACCAGCCTCGATGCCCATTCCTCATGCTCAAGCCGCTCAATCAATTTGCCAGCCTTATCTCCGTGTTCATATATTCAGCTCTGTATGGCATTGTTCTGGGCCATCGCTCTCTCTCTGGCTAGGCCTTTGTATTCATCTTGTCTTCACTTCAAAAGGTGGAGGTCCTCCGGAGCGGCCGATCTAGCCACCTTCTCCTCCAATCTTATCACTTCCGTCTCCTTAGTCATCTCCGCCTGACGTTTCCTTTTCCTCCCCGCCACTAAATATAGGACCTCACCTCTCGCTACAACTTTGTATGCTTCCCACACAGACTGCGCTGAAGCGACCGCTCCCACATTCTCCTGGAAATAGCGTTCCGAAATTTGAATCACCTCCTTCTTGGAGGCAGGGTCTTTTAAATGTCATGCACTAATAGGAGCTACTCTGCCCACCGCCAGCTGTCCAAACCGGAACTGCAACCACAGTGGAGAATGGTCAGAAATACCTCTACCAAGATACCGTGCCTCTTGAACTGTGGCTGCCATAGCCGCCGGTATCAATATGTAATCTAATCTGGACAAGCTGTTATGTTTAGCAGATATGTGGGTGAAGTGTGTCCGTGTCGGGTTACGCACTCGCCAACCATCTACCAGCCCCAACGTCTCAAGGAAGTTTGAGAGCCACCTCTGCGATGATCTAAGTACTCGTACTGGGCTTCTGCGGGCCTCCCCCAACACCAAAAGACCCAGGGGCAGAGTAAGAAAACTATACTTAGGTCTCAGAAAGTGTCGGACTGAAGGCCAGGTGGCACATATACCAACAAAAAAGTAACTGTCTTCCCCACAATTGCCCTGAGACACCCACATATCTGCCCCTTTTATCCGACCATGTGGCCTGTATTGCCAGGGGGAAAGGAATTTTTTTGTCAAAATACCAACTCCTCTGGATCCAGATGTAAACCCGGCATGTGCCACCAATTTATATCCCCCTTTATAGAGGGCCATGCAGCGGTTGCCAACAAGATGCGTCTCCTGCAATAATACAACTCCTGCAATAATACAACCTAAAATAAGCTGATTCACCATCCCTCTCTTAATCCTGTCAAGCAGACCATTCATATTCCAGCTCAGCACCTTCATCCCGATCCCTGACTAACATGCAACATCTGACCCACACAGAGAACGTCTAGGTGCAGCATTGTCACCTGATGCAAAAAGAAAAAAGGAGGGGGAACCTGCAGAGAAATCATAGGTCTGCCTCCTAATACAAAGGAAAGAAAAAAAGAAAAAAAACAACTATGCAACAACTTTCCCAACCCCCCTCCCCCCACCTTGCAGCCCTGCTCGCGGCCTCCGCCAATCCCCAACCTGCAGTGTGCCTGTCGCCCCATACTCTAACTAACCAACTACCTAAAAGTAGAACTGAGAGGGATGTCAGAACCCCCACTTTCCAGGATGTCACGACTTACGCCTATTGCAGCTCACTCTCAAAGTGGTAGGGAACTCCTATGAGCGGTGTACCACCTGACAAACACCAACGTCTTAAACTAATGTGACGCACATCATTCCTGCTCTTGCAAGCCCTCACCACGCTGTCCCTGCAGCCCCCCACTGGGGGCGGAAGTCTCTCCAGCCAGTCGGAAGCAATGTCTGGATTATCAAAGAACCATACCTTCCCCTCAATTTCAATCCTCAGCCGGGCCGGAAACATCATAGCGTACTTTAAACCTCTTTCTCTGAGTCTCTTCTTAACTCCAAGGAAACTCTGACGCTGCCTCTGGACCGCCTCAGTGAAATCCGGAAAGAATGTGAGAGTGGAGTTTTCGTATTTCAGGGGGCCTCCCGATCTGGAGGCTTGCAGGATTGCGTCTCTGCCCCTGAAATTAAGCACCCTTGCGATCATTGGACGAGGTGGGGCTCTGGGCCTCGGTCTTCCCCCAGGACTCTGTGCACCCGCTCTATCGTGAAGAAATTTCCCAGCCCCTTGGGTTTCAGATGGTTGAGGATGATGTCTTCAACAAAGAGGTCAGGGGCCTGGCCCTCGGCTTTCTCCGGAACACCAATGATTTGCACATTATTCCTCCAAGCCCTCCCTTCGTAGTCATCCAGCTTTCGGCTCGTAAGGTCACTAAAAGCTCCAAGATTCCGTACTACCTGTTGCATCAGCGATACATCATCTGTCAGGATAGCGGTTTTAATGTCTAATGACTTCACTTTCTCACTGGTTTTGGTGAGATCGGCTCGGATAGGGTTGACCTCGATGGTCACAGTATCCAGCTTGTGGTCTAGCGACTCCATCTTCTGTTCAAGAGAAGTCTTAACACCATCGATGGCCGCCATCGCATCCAGCATCGTGGGCTCCAAGGAAGGCCAAGCAGATTCTCCACCACCGTCTTGTACTCTCCCCGGCCCGGGAGGCAATCCTCTGGGCTGCGTGTATCGGTCAAGCTTGTTGGCCTGGACGTAGCGAGACCCCTTGGTTGACCTAGACTGCTGCTTCTCAGGGCCACCCAAGGCCCACCGCTACAGCGGGCACATCAATTTCACCCTAAGCGACACCGAGCGACACTGTGTGACTCGGCCTTCACACCACAAGTCTGTGTCTCAACACACTGGTCTGCCAACAAACAATCCGAGGGCCAATGCCCAGCCAGCACAAAAATCACTGGTTGACAATCAAGGCGGGACAGCATAAACACCAAAGCCAGACTCCAGGTAGTTACCCATTAGGTACCCTTCTCAACGAAAAGGTGGTGAAGGTGCCTGCCTCGAGGGTCCTGAGACCGTACAACTGTGGTCTGTGCCAGATCACTTCCTGATCCGAACCATCAATTGGGAGCCCATCCAACGTCTCTCCACGGCGCTACACCGCCCTTATTATCAAGCCCCCACCAGAGGCATATCTCACCCTTGCAAAGCTTCGGGCTTAGGCAATCGAGCTGACAGCCCCTTTTATGAGGGGCCCCACTGCACCTCGCAACAGCCCCTTATTCTCTACGCTGCAGCTATCACACGTGCATCCAGTAGGGCAGCCGGTGCGTGTCTTGTCTCTCCAATATGTAGCAAATCCAAGCCTCCACCGGCCCCAGCAGTCGAGTCCTACTCCTGCAGGCATTCCAGGCCCCCAGCACCCGCCACAGGCACAAATAATTAGTCCCCCTACAAGGATTTCCTCCACCGCCGAAAACCGGGTCCTCCTACTGCAGTTTCTCGCAGGCTGGTCGCCCCCGAAGTGCACAGCCGATGTTACAGGCAGGGGGGAGGGGGGTGGGGGCCTCCACGATGCCCCGGTCATACTCTGCAAGCCCCGCTCACCGACGCGGGTAGGATTCCTTCGGCACCCAGGCCAGACCGGTGACTTCCGCTCCTGGGTGTTATTCAATTAGTGGATGGCCACCTCTCCCAATCGAGTCCCCGGCAGTCCACCAGGCCCGAACCAGCCAGGCATCCCGGTCGGCCCCCCGACCTCACAGTGGGACCGGAGTAACTTCAATAAGCACGGCTCCCTCTCCGCCGGGCGATATCAGACTCTGCGCCGCAGGATAGGCATCAGGATGTCGGGTTGAGGCTCGGGTCTCACGGAGATGCTAAACTACATGGCCATATTGGGTGCTCGCGTAGCACCTCCTCCAGCGCCAACGTTTTTAATGGACAATAGGAGCCTGTACCAGTGAGGCCCTGACTTTGGGAACTAGTATAATCCCCTTGCTGGCATTTTCCTCCCCCTGGTCTCACTATTTGCCATGCACCCCTTTGGAAGAATAGTTGCTGACGAAGAGCAGCCAGTGATCATCCTTGTTCATACACGTATATTTTAGTCTATCAAGTAAAATATATTATTCATTATTTTTGTGATTTTGCTGCTATTTAGTTTAGTTTAAGTTTATTTGTTTGATTAATTAAAATCTTACAAAAATGTGACCTTAGAGAAATTATCAGCATCAATACACATTTAAAACATCATGCAAATAGTAAATGTCATTAAAAAGAGAGAGAAAAAGAGAAAAATATAACTAGATAAAATTTTTGTTAAGACTTTTGGCAATCACATTTAAAATTTTTACAAAAGCAACATTCATTGGTAGGTCATTCGGGTTTAAGCACGCCATTATTGCTTGTCTACAGGTTCTTATTTCTCGTGCGTTAAACAACCTCCTGAGGATTAACCTCCTTTCTGAGTCTATGGCAGGGCACAGACATACCAAATGCACAATGTCTTCTTTTCCCCCCTTGCACAGTCTACATAACGTATGCCCCTCGTTTGACTTCCAGGGTGGAAGATGACATAAACCTGGCCATAGACCAAAGCGTGCTCCTATAAATGTTCGCTTACTTTGGACTGACCATGCAGTATGAAGGTATGGTTGGACTTGTTTTTTTTTGTAGCCGTTTATGATTGGCCATGAGTGCTTACGTTTTACTAATAGAGCTTTGTCTTTTAGCAGCGATAGGTGAGTAACCAGCTTATTGATTGTTTTTTTAAAGCTTTCCTGCGTTATTGTGTTTTCCCAGATTGCTGATATTCCAAATTCTTCTTTTGCGTTGTTTAGGTATTTCCACGCTTGCAGTTTCTGGTTATCTTTCACCTCTCTCCACAAAGCTATAGACAATTGATTATCCTGATCATTCTTCACTCTATTCCAAACTTTTAATATTTGGCCTTGCCGGACATATAGCTGATTGTTCATACCGAATTCCATCCTTATTTGCGCTTGTGAGGCATTACATGGTAGGGAGAATAATATTTTATAGGTTTTTGCCACAGCATTGTTGATAAGTACGGCATCCTTACCGTTTAGCACTTCAGCACCATATGTTAAGGATGGTAATAGCTTGGCAGCTATGATTTTTAACAGTGGCCCGTATGACAGTGCAGATAGATTCTTTTGAAGGGTTCTAAATGCCGCAATCAAGCTGTTATTGATTCTAGGTGGGATGTTCTGGGTTTTGGAATTTGATCAAGAAGCACCATCATGTATTGAGAATCAGATTGTGTTCCAAGTCTGCACAAAAAGGACAAATGCAAAAAGAACAATTGATGGACAGAATGCAGAACAATGTCATACATTCACCCCAGTATAGAGATCATATAGGCTGCTCCCATGCGGCACAGCGTCAAGATTGATTTGCATATAGCTGGTTCTGAATTGGGGTTGCAAAGTGAGCTAAAGAACAATGATGGATTCAACCCAGATCTGTGATTGGGGGTGAGTGTCTGAAAAGTTTCAGTGCTCCGTCCAACATCTCCTAGTGTTTGCTTTGTTTGCTCTAATTTGGCAGGGTATGCCCAGACGTGGGTCCCTTGCTCACTTTGCCATTGGATTCAAGCTAGCCTGGCTGATGAGGGTTCTTAGCCTGAAACCAGTCCCAGGATGCTTGTTTCCGGTCCAGGGAAGACAAGGCTTGGCAGGTCGGGCTGGACTGTTCCAATGCAGCACAGGGTCAAGACTTTATTTGCATATAGCTGCGTCTGATGTGGGGTGGCGAAGTGACCTAAAGAACGATGATGGATTCAACCCGGATCTGTGAGTGGGGGTGAGTGTCTGAAAAGTTTCAGCATTCCGTCGATCATCTCCTTGTGTTTGCTTTGTTCGCCCTAATTTGGCAGGGTATGCCCAGATGTTGGCCCCTTGCTCACTTTGCCACTGGATTCAAGCTAGCCTAGCTGATGAGGGCTCTTAGCCCGAAAATGGTCACAGGATGCTTGTTGCCAGTCCAGGGAAGACATGGATTGGCATTTCGGTCAGGATTGTTCCCATGAGGAACAGAGTCAAGACTGATTAGCATATAGCTGCGTCTGAACTGGGGTGGCAGAGTAAGTTAAAGAATGATGATGGATTCAGCCCAGATCTGTGACTTGGGGTGAGAGTTTGAAATGTTTCAGCACTACGTCCATCTTCTCCTTGTGTTTGCTTCATATATTAAGAATTGCCTTCATTGTCCCAAAACCAGCATTTTGTTATGTAGACCTTTAATGACAATAATTACATACAATATTCCTCAACCAGAGTTTTGCTACTGGTACTGCCCAAATTATATGGATGTTCAAGATATCAACAAGTACCTACAATATTTCAGAGGCATCATTTTATCAGTTTGTTTCCTCCAACCCACCCACTCGTTCCCAGCATGCCGTGGCTGTCATTTCTTAGGCAAATAATTGTCTCTAGTATGCCAGCACCAGCATATTGTAATAGGTGTCCTATAATGTCAAATATTTTTTCCAGTATTTCAGGCTCTGCATTTTTGTTTCTTTCTCTCACTTACAAACACACAAACTCACCACTTTACGCTCAATAAGTCTTGGCAGTGGTGCAACTGCACCTGCTGCACCATTGATTGCTACACACCAAATGCCCTTCCACGCCCTCTCACAATCTCCAATAACTCACTTCTTATAGCACACTCACCCACCCCCTCGCTTAGATTTATTCAGAAACTCCCTCGCTTACACTTATTCAGAAACTCTCAAAATTCTGATTCCCACTAACTTGCAAATACATTCACACACACTCTAGCACAGTCTCAGTCACTGTCAATCACTAACAAACATACTCACACATACACACACTTGCAGAGAGCAACCATTTTTATTTTATTTACTTTGCTTCCTTAGATGGCAACACGGAGGCTCCATGGCAGCAGCAGAGCAGGTGTCTGGTGCTGGGCACTGCAGGCAGCAACCCATGATTCACAAGGAGGAGCCAGGCGGAGCAGCAAGGACAGGATTGAAAAAGGTAAGCCCCAACTCAAACCCTCTCCAAGCTTCTTGAGAGTACTGAAAGCACAGCCCTATAAGAATCTGCGATAGTGTTGGGGATCCTGCACCTGCTGCTCTGTGGGGCTTCTCAAAGGCCTCAGGGATACCCTGACATGCAACCTGACAGCCACATTTTAGCAGATATTCTATACTGCCTGAGGCATGCAAGTATGTTTTCTAAATAAAATGGATTGTGCTTCTGTGAGGGGACCTTATTTGAACTCGATCCTCAGACATGAGCAATCCAGACATCAGCTATGAGTGTTGCATTTTGAAACAACAATCTGTGGCTGGTCATGCTTCAGCACCCTCAGTCCCTTCCTCTTCCTACTGTCATCAGAATCTTGGAGAGGAGGGTGAGAGGACTGACCTGCAGCGCTGACAGTGTTCATGAAAACATGACACTTGTGTTTTTATTAACACTGGGGCATATTATCAAGAAAGGGCGTTACGTTATCTCCGCTTTTATCGGCAGGAAACTGCCGATAAAGCGGTTATAATGGGCTTGATAATATGCTCTATGGAATTCCAATCGAAGCCCATGTTAAATGTCTTCACATCTAACATGGGCTACGATTGCAATTCATAAAGCATATTATCAAGCCCATTATCGCCGCTTTATCGGCAGTTTCCTGCCGATAAAAGCGGCGATAATGTAAGGCCCTTTCTTGATAATATGCCCCACTGTTCGGTTAATTCTTTAGCAGCAGAGATAAGGGGCAGAGAGCGATGCCTCATAGGAGGCAGGGCTAGACCCTTAAGCACCTGGTAAGGAGCCACTGCTGACTCGTGTCCCGAAGCCTACCAGCTTTTTCACATTGATTTTATTGTTTGCATTTAATTCAAAACAGTTTTCTTTCTGCTTCGGAAGTAAAAAGTGAACTGACATCAATTTTGGCTTTTGCTAATAACTGTAAACACTCAGGAGTAGAAGTTCTATCGAGAAGTGCCAATTCTTTGATTTTGTTTTCCAATAGTAGGAATGTATGTGCCATGTTTTCCTTATGCCCTCTTGCAAATGCTTTGCATGCTGCCCACAAAGTTGGCACAGATTCTATTGAAGGTTTAGGAGAAACTAAGGTTTCCTGTAGTTTTTTTCTTTTCTACAGGGTTTTAAATGGATGTGTTGGCATTCTTCAGTGCCGTCTTGCTGTCAAAATAATGCCCATTACCAATGTTAGCTTTACAGCTGAGTGATCTGAAATGATGTGATCCAATATACCACATCTATGTAACCTAGCCCGGAAGCATCCGATATCGTTCTTCTCGTTAATCTTTATTCGATTTAAAAAAAAAAAACTTAAACATACAGAATAAACAGTTTATACATATTGATAAAACACAGTTAAAATACAAAACATTCTATTGTTATGGCCTTAAACAAATGCAGTTACTAAAATGTTTACATTTACAATAAAATGCGGGCGAGTCGATATATCAAGTACGGTGTGATTAAAATGCTAAGCTTACAGTCAAGTACAATTAAAACATAGAAGGGAATATATAATCCAGGTTGAGGTAGGAAGGTGAACATACTAGAAAGGTACATGTAGTTGTTTAAAATTGTCTTCATAGATTCTGGGTAGCGAACAAAAGTGCAAGTGCTTTAGATGTGCGTATATGCGAACTTGAGCAGCACGTAGCGTATGCAAGCGTGCATTCTGCCTGATCTCTAGACAGTTCTAAAGTTCAAATGCAAGAAAGTGCATATTGGTAAATAAGACAACACATAAGATTAGAACATTAATATGTCATGCCCTTTTTCCCCTTAATATACCAACGACAAACAAATATCTGCTAACACTAAAAACAACTTTCTGTGAAGTATCAGTTTTAAGTATTCTTTACGCATCAGAACAAGACCTAGGGGGCATATTATCAAGGGGGTTTATCTCCGCTTTTTTGGCTTTAAAAGCCAAGAAAGCGGAGATAAAATTATCTCCCTATTACCTAGCTGTCGCTAACACCAGTTAGCGACAGCTAGTAGGAGATAGCGACCATCTTGGGCCCCACTTTGCATGTCAGTGATATTTATCACTAATGACATGCAAAGTGGGCGTGCCAAGATGTTAGCGCCTGAAAACAGTCGCTAACATCGCTATCTCCTATTACCAACTTTTGGAGATATTCGCGCTAAGCGCGAATATCTCCAAAAGCTTGCATCTGCCCTAAGCAGTTCTTAGCCATGTTATCCAATGGGAGGTTGCAGTTCAAGGGTTAAAAAGTAATAAGGCCCCTGGGCTGGATAAGATCCCTGGTGATCTTTTTAGAGATGAGCCGAAGATCTGGGTTCCCTACTTGACCGTCATATTTAATGCCATTCTTGACGGCCAAGAGCTTCCTAGCACATGGCTGGGGGCCGAAATAATTCCGATTTATAAAAAGGGTTCTCCGCTGGCCCCGTCAAATTATAGACCAATTAGTCTAATTGACGTTACCCAAAAAATCTATGCCAAACTGCTTTTGCAACGCTTGCAAGATTGGATTAGTGAGAATAACATCCTCTCCCACTTGCAAGCAGGGTTCCGTGCCAAAACCTCGACCATTGACCAACTACTACGGCTCCAGGTTCTTTACTGGAAGCATGTGGTGATGGAAGGGGGGAGCCTCTACCTGACATTTGTGGACTTAAAATCCGCATTTGATATGGTGGACAGAAATCAACTTTGGAGCATATTAACAACAATGGGGGTACCACCCTATCTATGTCTCCAATTTAAAAGACTCCACGACGGCACCTATGCAAAAGTTTGCTATGGCAAAAATGGCCAGCTAACAAGAGATTTTCCCATTGAGAAGGGAGTTAGGCAGGGATGTGTACTGGCCCCTATGTTATTTTCCCTCTTTTTAAATGGCCTTGTTGATGACTTAACTAGTGTCCAAAACAGTGATGCTCCTAATTTAGCTGGTGGTAAATTTCCTGCACTGATGTTTGCAGACGACACCCTGCTACTCTCAAAAACACCTATGGGGATGCAGCGGGTGTTAGATCAATTTACCAAATTCTGTAGGGACAGGAATCTGGTAAAAAACATAGATAAAACTAAGTACATGGTGTTTAATGGCATTACAACTAATTGCCCTTGTCCAACTATGGATGGACGAGCCCTGGAAAGGGTAAATCATTTTACCTATCTAGGACTGACATTAAATGATAGAATGAGTTGGGAAACCCAAATGACTAAGGCTAATCTGACCCTCTCTCAGTCCATGGGGGGTATCCTTAAAGTGCAGAAATCTTGTGTTCACAAGCTGGTCAGTGTACCGCTGGAAATATACAAGGTACAATCCAGATCTTCTACCCTTTATGGGGCAGAACTCTGGGGCCATTGTCCAGCGAATGAGATTAGTATAACAGAGAACAAATTCCTTAGACAACTGCTCTCCTTACCCACTAACACCCCCCTAGTCCCACTAAGGCTGGATACAAATCTGAGGCCAATTGCAGAAGTAATTGCCTCACGCCCGCTTCTTTACTGGCGTAGACTGTGGAGTGTCCCGGAGCTTGAGTGTTATAGAGAAGAACTAAAAATAGTCATGGCTCGCCCGGGTGTGGGGAGGATAAAGTGGTTATCTTTTATAAGGGGGCATGCGTCCAAGATAGGCATGGAGAATCTCTGGTCTAACCCGGAGGACACATGCAAATCTATCTCAAAGAGAACCCTGGCTGAGTCTATAAAACATCATAACCTTGAAGAGGTCTTTCGAACAGCCAGGCCATCTAGTCTCACCGACAGTTTCTTGCACTTTAAGAGTGTTTACAGTTTTGAGAAAGAGTTAGATGCTATAGAACCTGTCTTAGCAAAAAAATTGTTTCTACAATTCAGATATGGTACATTACCCCTCTATTCCTATTCTGATAAATGGAAATTGGGTTTAGCTCGTCCTTGTCCAGGTTGTGATGACCCGAATGAATCTCTAATCCATGTAATTTTGTTTTGTCCTGCTTATTCTGCCAGCAGGAAAAAATGGATTATACAGTTATGTGTTAACCTAGGACTGAGGAACTATATAGACTATTTTAGAATTTTAAAAACTGATACTGATGCATTGATAGTTACTGCTATTTCCAAATTCTTGTTCTCGATGTGGTTAACTAGACGAAGACTGATCCATGTGTAGTAAACCGCTTATGTGGGTGGATGGCTCTGTCCTAGTAATAATCAGTTTTTTATCTGTTTTAAAGGAAATTTCTTAGTTTTTGTATCTTATTGTTATGTCTTTATTGTTATATTATAACCGCACGTCAACCGATTACTGTAAATATGCTAATTGAGATCTACAATGCATTGGATGAGTTGCAAATGTATTGTTTTTTTTTAACTGTTATGTACTTTTATGGTTCATTAACAAACCGAAATAAAGTTGACTTGATTGATTGACAATTAAAACATAGAGGGGAATATATAATCCAGGTTGAGGTAGGAAGGTGAACGTACTAGAAAGGTACATGTAGTTGTTTAAAATTGTCTTCATAGATTCTGGGTAGCGAACAAAAGTGCAAGTGCTTTAGATGTGCGTATATGCGAACTTGAGCAGCACGTAGCGTATGCAAGCGTGCATTCTGCCTGATCTCTAGACAGTTCTAAAGTTCAAATGCAAGAAAGTGCATATTGGTAAATAAGACAACACATAAGATTAGAACATTAATATGTCATGCCCTTTTTCCCCTTAATATACCAACGGCAAACAAATATCTGCTAACACTAAAAACAACTTTCTGTGAAGTATCAGTTTTAAGTATTCTTTACGCATCAGAACAAGACCTAGGGGGCATATTATCAAGGGGGTTTATCTCCGCTTTTTTGGCTTTAAAAGCCAAGAAAGCGGAGATAAAATTATCTCCCTATTACCTAGCTGTCGCTAACACCAGTTAGCGACAGCTAGTAGGAGATAGCGACCATCTTGGGCCCCACTTTGCATGTCAGTGATATTTATCACTAATGACATGCAAAGTGCGCGTGCCAAGATGTTAGCGCCTGAAAACAGTCGCTAACATCGCTATCTCCTATTACCAACTTTTGGAGATATTCGCGCTAAGCGCGAATATCTCCAAAAGCTTGCATCTGCCCTAAGCAGTTCTTAGCCATGTTATCCAATGGGAGGTGGATAACATGGCTAAGATCATTAGCTCGGTAATGCATGAATATCGCTGACTTTTCAGCGATATTCATGCATTGCGGCGATTTTTATCGCATTTGCGATAAACCTTGGTAATGCCAAGGTTTATTTGCGGTAAAAATCTCTGCAGCTCAGCGGTAAATTTTTGTCTCTAACCAAGCAATAGCGATAATTATCGTTATTGCTTGGTAATATGCCCCCTAGTTCCCAAATTCTGACAGATGGGTTTAAACCATTTTTGCCTTTGGGATGGCATATGCTGGGCAGAAAAATAGTATATGTAAATCTTTTTCTTGTACATTGGGTTCACATAATAAACAACAGTCCTCATTATTTTCACCTATTTTTTTACCCCATTTCACTGTGTTAGAATTAATTTGCAAAACACCATATCAAAATTTAATGTACAGTGATTTTTCCAACTGAGGCTGTACTTCGTCCAGATAATGCTCAAAAAACGGAATTGGTTTTGAAAAACGGAACTGAGAAGTTAATCCACCAATACCTGGGATATGGGAAACACTATTTTGTACGTATGCCCAAAAAGCAGTTTTCAATGTTTTTTAAAGGTTGATGTCATTAAAGTGGGCTTGCTTCAACCCAAGTTTACAAAACCATATGTGCACATGCTTAACCCACTGGAGGCTAGTACACTGATCACACCTTAGAATTTCTTCTAGCCCGTCTTTATAACTTGCTAGTTCTGTTGTGGTCCACAATCGCACCCAGAACAACAACGGTCTCAGTGTAGCCTGGTGGACAATGCGTTTCATTTTCAAATCCATGACAAAAGGAGTGACAAGTGTGCGCACAGGGAGATGTGGCAACTTTCTAAAAAAAGTATTTTCTTCCCCCGCAAACTTGTTCCTACAGGTAGCACCCCATAGTTTCGCACCATAAAGGGTTGGTGATTGTGCCCTATATATATACACAAGTGCAGGGGAAACTGCCTTAGTGGTACTATTCTGTTTTTTTTTTAGAATTGGTGAGGAATTTTGGAGCAAGATGGTCTTGCTCTTTTGCAGAAGTGGGTACCAAGTGATTTTGGTTTTAAGTGTGATACCCAAATAATATCAATTCAACACATATTCTATTTTTAGACAGTAATGTTCTTCTTAAAAGATGTATGGGGTTTAACTGCCATATATTTTGTTTTGTTAGAATTTGTTTCAAGACTGTTAGACCTGTCATGATTGGCATGGGACTCCTGTACATTTTTTATTGTTGCCTCTTGTATTTTCAAAATATGATTTGCTGGTCTAGATGGTGTGGGCACTTTGCTACTACTATTCAGTGCCAAAGTGCAAGTACTCCCTTTTGTAAATTGTTGTAATGGATTAGTGACTCCATGATTGGCTTATTTGATTTACTTTTCAGACAGTAGTAAAGTGCATCATGTGTGCCCAGGGCCTGTAAATCAAATGCTGCTGGTGGGCTTGCAGCACTGGTGGTGCCACCCACGGAAGCAGCTTGTAAAATGTGGCTCAGGCCTGCCAATGCAAAGTGCACCCACTTGCCAGTCCCTAAACCTTCCTTTTCTATATTTTTTTAACCTCTAAGGTAGGCCCAAGGTACCCCCATGGGCAGGGTGCATTGTATGAAGTAGGTAGGACATGCCCTGATGTATGTGGCATGTCCTGATAGTGAATTACAGCCAATTTCGTTATTCACCATTGCAAGGCTACATGTTCCCATAGGCCAGAATGTGCAGTTTGATTATAACATCATACAATCCTAATTGACTCAGGGAACGAAGGTCCATATGTAGGTCGCCAATTACCGGCCGGTAACGGACGATTTCGGCCGTTACCGGCCGGTATTTGGGATTTGGCATGTAGAGGTCATTTTATTTACAGAATCGGTATATTTACCGATTCGGTAAATGTACAGAATCGGTAAAATACCGAATCGGTAAATTTACCGATTCTGTAAATCAAGATGTAGGTGGCACTGTAATCAGTGCCACAGGCCCTTACCAAATCGTTATTTACCATGGAATACTATTCCATGGTAAATAACGAATTCCAGAGTACATGCACATCTGTGCATGTACACCTGTGCCATGTGGCACACAGACATGCCCTAAGGGCATGTCTAAGTGTCAAATGGCAAACAAGCCAGAAACAGGGGTGCAACAGGGTGTCAAAGTAACACCCTGTCACCCTTGCAAATTCGGTAATTTTACCGATTCTGTAATTACAGAATTGGTATTTGCCATTGATTCCTATGGGCTTCAAGGCCCATAGGAATCAATGGAAAATACCGATTCTGTAATTACAGAATCAGTATTTATCGAATCTTACAGATTCGGTATTTTTAGCGAATATTTTACCTACATAGCAATTACCGAATAGTGAATACCGAATCGGTAAAATTCGGTATTTACCATTCGGTAATTTGCTATTACCTACATATAGGCCCTAGTTTAGTATGCCTGAACTCAGAATGTTAAAATACATCTTTTAGAGAAGGTGGTTTTTACATTCTGTGAAAATACCACTTTTCGAAATTCAGTATTTTCTTGCCTAACCATCCAGTATGTCTCTGCCAGGTTTGTGTATTCCATGTCTGGTTTGTGAGTGACAAGGGGCTGGAGAGGGCCTTGGCTCCAGCAGTCTGATGGGTAAAGGCAGGGATGAATAGGACCTGTATTGAATAGAGAGTAGGGGGAGGAGATTTCCTTTCCAGCTTCCTGGGCCAGATCAGCTTTCAACAATGCTGTTTCCACCTCCTGCCAGGAAGCTGCATGAAACTGGTTTTGGCTGGGTATAGGCACCCTCTGCCTTCAGAGGACAAAGGATTTACTGGTATAAATATTGGGGCCCAGACCTTCAGATCACTTCTGGGAATTAAGACAAATCTCTGCCTAAGAGAAGAACCAAGGAAGCTGAAGGAGGAGACTGCCCCTGTGCTGTTTTGCTATTTTTGGGGTTGGCCTGCAGTGTTTACTTTATTGCCAAGGAAAGGAGTAAAGGAACTTTGTGTGTACTTTTACTATCTTGAGGAAGATCTCCATCGGGCTTGAAGCTGAGATTGCCTCCTGTTCTAAAGTCTCAGGGACACAAAGGACTTCACCACCAGCTCCCCCTGAAGTTCCTTGCTGGGAATTCTACTTGCAGAGAGGTGCCTACTGTTGTTTGGGCCCTCTGAGAGGACTGCGTGTCACTGGGAGCTGGAAGCGCGATGCAATGAAGAGAAGCGTGTCACTGCCGCAGCAGTTGCCGTCGCATTGCCGAAGAAGCATGCCACCGCAGCAGTTGTTCGGCGTCGCATCACCGATGAAGCTTGTCGCATTCCTGGAGAAGCGTGTCTCCGACACAGAGGTCGCTGTCACATAACAGGAAAAGTGTGTTGCAGGGCCTGTTGTGGCTCAGAAGTTACAGAGTTCACCGAGTGACACTCGGGCGTACACACAACGCATCCAACATTGTCGCATCGCAACACAGACGCCATTTTGTCGCATTGCAACGGATCCTCACATTGCATTGAGGAGCCATCTTTTCGCATTGTCGCTGGGCCGTAGTAAGAAACAACGCATCGACTCCCCACAAAGTAAGGAATCGAACCTCAACTCCCCTGAGCAGCACTGAGGAACTGATGCATCCACTCCCCTGAGTGTAAGGAACGGTGCATCAACTTCCCTGCGACCCTCTTGCTTGTTTTGCATGAGGCATCTAAGGTACTTTGAGAGTAAACAGTCACCTTTACCATCTACATTGAACTAAGCTATTTCTACCATTTTAAAGTCTATTTTTTACTACAGTATTGTGGATTTTTGTTGTTTGGTTGTGTGTTAAGTCTAGTAAAGATTACTCATTTTTCTAAACTGGAATGGTGTCCTTTTGTAGTGTTTTTACCTTATTAGTATATGTGTACACACATGCTTGACACACACTGCCTCTGAGATAAGCAGGGGTTCTTTTAGAAGTGCAGACCCTTACTCTGACTGGAAGCAAGGGTCCATATTTAGTCAAAGGTACCTACCTCTGCCAACTAGAGACCCCCAGTTCTAACAATGATCCTTTGAATCTTATTAATCACTGAAGAAGTCTAATAGACATTGAAGTCCCTTCGGAGTTTGAGATAATAGAATGGTGTTGTCTGCAAATAAAAGAGCTGGTACTGGCACCACACCTAACTTTGGTGAGTCATGTATACACCCCAGAAGATATTTGGGGGCATCATTTACATATAGTGAAAAAAGGGTGGGTGCCAGTTCACAGCCCTATCTTACACCCCTCCTTATAGGGATTGCCTCAGTAGGCTCGCCACTTGGGTCCCCATTTAACCTTTGAGTAGTTTACTTCATGTAATCTTATTATTTTCACAAGAAGATCCTCAGGTACACCTTGGTTTTTTAGAGCACTCCAAAGCAAATATCTGGGAATAAGGTCGAAGGCGGCCTTCAAATCTATAAAAGCTATATACAAGTGGCCTTTCTTTAAAATCGTGTTTCCAATTCATGCAAAGGCGTCTAAAGGCCTGGTCCATTGTACTAGTTCTGGCTCTAAACCCAGCCTGGTATTGTTATAAAATAGGGTTTCCCTCTGTCCAGTCATTTAAATGTGATAAAATCTGCCTAGCATAGATCTCTTGTAAAGTATTGATTAAACATATAGGCTGAAAATTTGAAGGGTCCTGCCGGTCTCCTTTTTTGAAAATAGTAATAATTTCTGCCACTTTCATGATTCCGGTATTTGGGGACCCTGCCACCACTGCATTACAGAGATGATTCATATATGGCCCCCAAACAGCTTTATCATGCCTCAACCGTTTGCCAGGTAATTTATGTGGACCTGGGCCTGTCCCGGGCTTAACTGCATTGTTGGCTGATAGGGTATCCTCCATACTAAAACGGGGTTTGAGTTTGTTCCCTATTGGTAGATATCTCAGGGTTCTTTATGTGTCCTTGCTGATTATTTATTGGATCACTGATGGTCTCTGAATGCAGTTTTGAAAAATGGTTGACCCAAGTGCCTGAGTCCAAAAAGAGATCCATACTACTTCTTCCCATTTTTTTTACCCTTGGCTATCAATTGCCAGAAGCTTGCGTAATCCTTC
The DNA here is from genome assembly GCF_964263255.1 of Lissotriton vulgaris. NCBI lineage: Eukaryota > Metazoa > Chordata > Amphibia > Caudata > Salamandridae > Lissotriton > Lissotriton vulgaris. Next base: position 413,584,915 of record NC_141695.1, read on the forward strand.
GTTTTGGCTTCAATAATCAGTTCCATCCAGACACTATCGTCCCAATGCTTCTTAGTTTGCTTTAAGACCTTTTGTCTCTTAGTGTCTTGACATCATTAGATTTTGCTTCCATTATAAGCCCACTCTTAGCGTTGCAGCACTTGCGTTTGTACCACTGATTGGCTGTGATATTAGTGGCTGTATTCCCCCCTATTCTCCCTAGGGACCTTACTCAAGATCTGTTTTCATTTGCCTATCATTGTGTGGTGGATCTGCGCTATAGGGATCTCTGCAACAGGCATATCAATGTATGGAGAAATGACATCTGAAAAGGTGTTATAAATCCTTATCATAACCTCGTCTATACCCACTATTGATGGCAATTTCAGGGCTCTACAGTTGTTACTAACTTTGGGCTGGGTTGAAATTGAGTTGTTATCATTATTTCTCCAATTCGTAGGTTGAAAGAGAGAGACTGCTAATGTTAAACACAAAGGATAATGATTGCTATCATCTTTGATTTCAACTATTAGATCATAGTTGTTAGGCCAGGAGTTGATAGATACCAATATGTAATCAATGCTGCTCTTAGTGGTTCCTCTGCTAAATGTAGGGGCACTCTATCTATCAGACGGCAGTCGACCATTACCGACCCTAAGTCCCTGCCCTGAGAGTTGAATACGTTGCGATGCTGCAACTGTGCAAGGCACTGGGAGGCTGGTTTCCAGAGGAGGAATATTATTTGCAATGTCCTCCTCTTCAAAGATATTTTCCAATCCAACAACCGGTTCAAATTTACAGTTAAAATCTCCCCCACAATCGCAATTGCCCTCGGGTCAATTGTGCTTAAAAACGTATCCAACAACTCTATAACTGGAGATTCCTTACTGGGTGGACTTGGTCTATTATTAATTTTTACTGTATAAATTCCAGCTTTATAGTGTGTTAATATCTTTATCCCCAATATGTCTTGAGTTGGAAATTCCAGCTGAGTTATAGCTACACTTAGAGCCCGATTTCGATCCAGGTAGGAAAGCGTTCCGACCGACACGGACCGGGACTGAAGTCCGATCGACTCGTACAGGCGTCAGTCGACATGGCAAGTACGATGTATCCCGATCATAATCCAACCGACTCTCACGTAATCAATCCAGACTGACCGAAATGTATGGAAAACAGTGCCCCGTTCGGAAATGGACCCAAAACCTTCTGACCGACACGGAACGGCTATAGTTCTGACCGACACTAACATGTTCCGTGCAACCTGCCAAGTACGATGCAATGTGTCTCGGGCAAAAGCGAGTCACATAGAGTCCAAGTCATACAACCGATTCGTACAGAACAGAGAGATTGGCAAGATAATGAGCCCGTTGCGACCAGCGCGTATGTGAAACATGCAACATAGCATAATGTCAGTGTGACCGACTCGGATCACCCGGCAAGTGACTCCACAGGAGTACAACCCAGTCTACTGAACGTCTCCATCAGGCCCTAAAGAAATCATGGAATTGATACAGAAAAAGGCTAAACAGGCAGTTAGAAAACCAAAAAAAATCAATATTCAAACCAAGACACACCACAACTCCACCTATAAAAAGGTCAAAAATCCAGACCATGATCCTTTGCAATTCACACAGACCTGCAAACAGACGACACCACCACACTGAGACATACAGCTAACACTACACACCACTAGCACCAAACAATAAGTACACTCACATACACCCAGCCATACACATACTCACCAACCATCACTACCACACCCACCCACCTATCCATCTCCACCAACACCCATCACCATGCCCCCAAAGAAGAATCTAAAGTTCACAGACAGTGAGTTGGAACTCATGGTAGATGAAACCATCAGAGTAGAGCCACATTTATGTGGCTCCTTGGTACAACAGATCCCCCTATCCCAGAAAAACAAGTTGTGGGTGAGGATTGTCGACAAGGTGAACGTACTAGCACCTAGAATGCGCACAATGGACAACATCAGGAACAGGTGGAACGACATACGCAGGAGGGTCAAGAAACTCATCGGCAAACAACATGCTCTGAGAGACCACACTGGTGGTGGCCCTGCTGCCAAACCAGTGCATTTCACTTCCTGGAAGAAGAAGGTGCGGGCCATGCTCCTACCAGTTATCCTCCATGGATTGCCTGGAATACCAGAGCCTGGTGAGTACACAAACAACTATTCCAAATTGTGATGTGATAGCAATCTGCACCCACAGACATTAATGTCAGGGGGACAGAGAAAACATTCATTGTCATCAAGCCACATCAACCTAAAGATAACTATCCTCTCATGTGTGTATCACCTAGACAAACACAATACCTGCAATGTCCCAGTAACATGTACCTCACCCATAAATGTACAAACCCAGTGACAAATACACTAGGGATTTGGCCACAAACATCACCGAACAACGTCAGCCATCATGCTACCACAGTTACACACACTCCCAGGGTAGCGGAGTCACAGGAAGGAAGGATTTAGGTGCCGGGAAGGTGAGTGTAGCTGAAAGCATGATGGTTTTGTAGTCCCAGCACATACTCATCATCACACATGTCCCAGGAATATCCCCATGCACCATGCTCACCTCACAGTGAGTGGCAAAGTACTGATAATATTGCTTACACTGGCCTCTGGTGTGGGGTGCACAAGGCCTTGCTGTGACTTTGGCTCCAATATACACCATGACACCACTGTCAGACAACTTGAACATGTACTCAGACTCACTATCATGGAAGAATGGTCCATGTCTGCCTATCTGGTCCAGGGGGCAGGAGGGGTGCCACTTCAGACTACATCTGTCAGCGGGCCCTGTCACAGACATCACTCCCACCAACACCAAACAACACACCGGTGTAAGGCACAGGAGTACACATTTTGATATGTCCATGTAAGTCAATTAACTATATACGAGCTGTCCATGCACACAGCTCTACATGCACATAAAATCCATCTGGTTATCAGGTCAATGTTCCGAACCCACTTTGGCACCTGCCTGTGATAATTTAGGACAATGCCATGCACATACACTCTTCATGAAGCATAGTACCAATTTTAATGTGTGTGATACGTTGATGTTTGCTGAATCACAACACACATTGTGTGTCTCTTCCACCCACTGGGGCTGCTGGGGAAACAGCAAGAAAAGACGAGGAAGATTCCCAGTCCCAAACTCTGGTTGACACAGAGCTGGCCGGTGTGGATGCCTCTCACTCCTCTGACGATGACCACGAGCAGCCAGGACCCTCCGGTGTGGATCAGGGTGCAGCATCAGTAACATCTGCATCCCCTGCCACCACTTCTGCTACATCTGACAACACCCAGATGACCCCTACTAACACGGACAGACCAAGGCAACCCAAAACCAAGGGCACAGCAACACAGGACACACCGGAGGTAGCTGCCAATACCACCAGTGCCATCACAGGAGGAGTCCCAGTGTCGTCTGTGCCTGTAACAGCAGGACCTGCTCGTGAGGGCAGGGGTGGTGGGAGTGGGGGCAGGTTGAGGTCACGTCATACCCATGGCGATGCATTCCAAGCTGATCCTCAGTTGTGATGCATCATTAATGCGTACCAGCAATGCACCTGAGAATTTGGCCAGGTTGTGGGGCACCTAAGGGACATCAAACAACAGCAGTCTGAACATCATGCCAGATTGGATGCACACATGTTGCTGGTGGGGACACACATGGCCCGCATGGAGTCCAAGATGGACAAGTTGGATGATGTCACTGCGGTGCACAGAGAATTACTTGGATGCCTATGTCAGATTGCAAACAACACAACATGGCCCCACCTCCCTGTGTGCCACTATATCAGTTGCCACAACATCTGCGAATGCCACAGGTAGGAAGCTGGACTCTGACGGAAACTCCAACGCACCGCCCCAGCCTGCACCTGAGGGACCCCCCAAAGAAGACAAGGGGTCGTCCAAAGAAGGATAAGTGAGAGGCAGCTGGCCATGCACATCCCCTAGGCAGTGAACACCTGTTCCTGATTTCCACCATTGTGCCCAAACCCTTCACCTTATCGACTGTCCCCGACTCTCCCACATCTGATGGAGGGTCTGAATTGAACCAATGGATCTAATGACTGTGGACTTTACTCTGGTAATTTCATCTACCAACACTACCAACTCAACTGTGAACTTGGTATTCCCTTTGCACTGTACAGCACTTCATGTCACCTATATCATTCACACACATGTATGCAAATAAACACTTCAACTCACAATTGTAGCCTCTGTGTTTCAAATTTAACTGGGTTTGTCACATGTAGGTAATGATATGCTGAAGTAAGACTGTTGAGGCAAACCACTAGAGCAATCTTAACACTGAAATGTGTTTTATGTTGATGTGACGCATATGAGAGGTGCACACTACTAGGTCAACACAACACAAATTCACCATGCCCATCAGATTCTTTGCCTAAAACATTGTGAAATGCAAGTACAGACTAATGCTGAAGCAGTGGCAATCAGCCCACAGGTACAGCATGCCAAGGATTATCAGGATTATCAGATGTGTGGACACAGATGAAGCCCACCACAAACTGGTGTGCATCTTTATTATACATACAAAACAGGTAAACTAAACATCAGATGCAAGGTAACCTCACATGACAGTGATCCAAAAGTAACCAAGAATGGCAGACATGCCAGCACCAGGCTGTGTGGGATGATGCATCCAGGAAGCATGAAAGGTTGCACTCTGTGACCGTATTGTGAGATTCAGAGGTAACATGTCACCAGACATCAGCCAATGGACCCTGTGAATGACAGACATACACTAGTAGTAAAATCACTACATCACTGCATGCATCCACAGTACAAATTACAAACACTATTTCAAAGAGTTGTGAAAAGATACGAAGATTCATGGCAACAATTACTGGGCAGACATACTAAGTCAAGGGACACATCAATGCACCAATCAGGACACATAGCATGCAGATACACATATGCTCTCACAGTGCACAACACAGACACATATCAGGTGATGAAAGAATTGCTGACAACACATCACTGTATACTCACAATTAGGAGAAGAAGTTGTTGATGAGCTGAGTCCATACATCCTCTTCACCCTCATCGTCACTCTCAACATGTCCCAGGCCCAGATCCTCCTATGCTGGTGGATGTTGGCTGTCACAATCTTCGATGAGAGGCACCTCCTCCCTCACTGCATGTTGTGCAGCATGCAACACACAATAAATATCTTGCACACCTTTTCAGGTGCAAATCCGAGTGCCTCTCCTGTCCAGTCCAGGCAGCAAAATCGGCTTTTCAGGAGTCCAAATGTCCGATCAATCACTCGCCTGGTCCGCCCCTGTGCTTCATTGAAACATATCTGCGCTGGTGTGACAGGGTTCCTAAGAGGAGTCAGCAACCACAGCATGGTGGGGTACCTGGAGTCACCTACATACAAGCAGCCAAACATGTAAGGGGTCAGGAAAGAGCTTGTAATCTCAAGATACAAAAAAACACACAGGGTAAAGTGCAAGTACACACCGACAAGCCAGGCACGCTGGTTCTGCAGCTGTGACATCATATGTGGTATGCTGATATTCTGCATGATGTAGGCGTTGTGTTCTGAAGCAGGTAAACAGACACAGAGATGTGAACATTTTCATATCCGCAAGACATACCACTAGGGCCTTAATAGAGTGAAAATGTTTACGGTTGCGGTGAGTCTGCTAATGGTCCTGTGGTGGTACCAACGCCACATGTGTCTCCTCAATTGAGCCGATGACATTAGTGCATAGAAATCTCCCTTTATGCCTGGAATTTGTTGTTGGTTTGGAAATTGGATGTATTGGTCCAGATACAACAACATTCCCTCCAAAACATCACGGCGATCAATTCTGAACATGATCTGTGACATCCCACCAGCACCAGCTACTGTGTATTGGAATGTTCCGGTTCTACCAAAATGTAGGGCTGCCATCACCTTCACCTTGGGGGTCAGCGCAGTTGGATAATCATGCCCAGGTTGTAAATCTGGGGACAACTGCTCCTCCAAATCCTCAATCAGCTGGCTTGTGAAGCGATACCGTTGCATGCAGTCACGTTCAGTCATGGTTGCAAGGTCTGAGGACATTAGGTCTCCTGTGGTACATAGGGGATCAAAGAAAGTATTTCAGTTTCCCCACATCTGTGGCTATGACCATGCCAAATACCACATGCTACGTCACATCAGGACACAATTGAGTCAGGTGTGTGCAATTCAGCGTGGACACATTTTACAGCCATTAGACCCTCACCTAATTTGTCAGCTCCACATGGTGACACTACAAGTGCCATGCTCTGCTGTCTACAAACTGTAGGGCCCTGTCGCAGTACAACATAGGATATATCCTGAGCTCAAATTCCAAGTAAAAAAGTTCATAGAGACAAGATGATCTTCACAACTTTCTTCTTTATTTCAACGATTTTCTTCTTCTTCAGAAAAACAGAACTTGCCACCACTAGCCAACACTAGCCAACACGTGTTTCGACGTGTGTGAAATCAACCACGGACTTCCTCAGGGCAAAATCATCATAAGTACCATATCCTTATGAAGTTAAAACTGTTGAGTATCCAATCCTTTGAATATTATTCTGAAAAAACAAACGTGGATATTATATCTTCTTCCAACGATCCTTTCCAATTGTCAGTTCAGTGTCCATATGCCACTATTTTCAGTGCTTCTCGTACCGGCATTCTCAGCAGATTGGCATCAATCTACTGAGAATGGCGGTACGAGAAGCACTGAAAATATTGGCATACGTAAGAAGATATAATATCCACGTTCGAAGAAGAAAAAAATAATTGAATTAAAGAAGAAAGTTGTGAAGATCATCTTGTCTCTATGAACTTTTTTACTCGGAATTTGAGCTGAGGATATATCCTATGTTCTACTTAACGGTTTGGATTTTCCACACCTTCTGGTGAATGTTGAATGCCCATCACCTGATCCTTTGATCTCTAACTAATTGAACTGAAATTACAAATTTTGCAACGATGTGCAATTGTTAACCCAGCCATTTGTGTCTTTGTTTTTCCCTGTCACAGTACATTTGAACATATGTCACATACCAAACACACACCTCAACAACTAGTGAGGATAGTTGTGTTGTCAAAATGACAGGGGACTGCCAGTCACACACAAGGGGAACATGTATCGCAACATAGACACAGTCACCATGGAATGTCTTATGTACACAATCCAACACAACAATTACACACAGGATGTGCAAACAAGCTTGTCTAACGTGGATGACTGGGACACACAGATACAAAACCAAATCACATTCACAAAACTGATGGAGGTTGGGGGGACTAACAACTCCCAGATACAATTAAATCATTTTGCCTAGCACTATACACACACACTCATGATGTACCACACACAGCAAGCCCAGGGACACACATGACATATCATATGTAATGTAGGGTTCATGTAACATGGCAATACACAATGTGCCACTGTACCATTGCCCAGGCCACTTGCGTGGACCAGCAAAGACCCCAAACACAGTAGGGAGGTGCATCACACACAATGCCTTTTCGTGACCATGTAACATGGCACATCCTGGTAGTGTGCACCAGATTGTGCACATCAAATAGGACATGTGTAGACATGTACCCACACATGTAATGAAGCATGAATAGTGATTGTCTGTACTGTGTGACAGGCTGTCACTGTGTTGTCCAGCCCCTAAGTCCATGTCAAAACATTCAGGCTGGCAGCCTCTGACCATAGAATGTAATGGTCACACAGGCGTGTACGATTCTGAAAGACACGTCGGAAACATAGGGACCAAGGCGTAAGCACGCCTTGGTCACAGACTGCAATGGCTATATATGCCGGTGCAATTCTGAATGATGCCTCGGACACTTAGGGACCAAGGTGTACGCACACCTTGGTCATAGACTGTAATGACTATAAATGCAGGTGCGATTTGAAGAGACTCCTCGGACATTAGGGACCAAGGCGTACGCACGCCTTGGTCATAGACTGTAATAGCTTTATATGCGGGTGTGATTTGATGAGACGCGTCCGACACTTAGGGACCAAGTCGTACGCACAACAAAAATCCACAATACTGTACTTAAAATGGTAGGATTAGCATTAGTACTCTTTAGATCTTAAAATGTAATGTAAAGTCAATAACCAGATTGGTTGAGCAAGAACATGCTTTATTATAATCCCACCAGGGAGGCAAGTCTTCCAGCAGCCAGTCCAGGATACAACTGCCTGGCTTCAACACAAATATTCCAAAACCCCAACCCAACATTCTTTAGAAGAATTCTGCATTTAAAGGATAAATTACAACACATCTCCCTTATTATAATAAAACAGATAAAAACAAAAGTAACTAAACTAAATAAAAGGCAATGCAACAAAAAACAACAAAAAATAAAAGCAAGAAAACATGACCATGTGTATGATAATGGAACAAAGAATCATTTAACACAATAATCTTGTAAATACAAAGGAGGTCTTCTAATTCTAGTGCTGCATGAAGTGATGTTCTGCATCAAGCTATTAAACCATTTTTTTTACAAAATTGTCAGAACAAACCCTTCTACCATCCTCCCTCGCACAATGCGATAAACGAGACATGCTCCATACATCGCCCCCTTCAAGCCTAACAACATTTCTCATAACTTCAACAATTCTTTTTGGTCCAAAATATTTTGATTCACCTTTTGGTGACCACACTGCTTCCTTTACAAAAACATAATCACCCACCTTCCAAAATACTTTTTCCACACCTTTTTTAAAAGCAAATCTCCTTTTGTAATTATTTTGGTAATTTTGTACTCTCCCATTATTTACAACACAACCTCTGTCTTTCACACTCAACCATAAAGGATTCAACTTTGAACCAGCCATCCTCCCCTTCAAACTTTTAAAAGGTGAGATGCCCGTCACACTGTTAGGAGTGTTCCTGTGCGCCCAAAGTTTTTCTCTAAGAATGGGTTTGAGGGCAACCTTTGATTCAAAAGCAGTCTGAGCACAAGCTCTAATTAAACTATTCATGCTCTCAACCAGGCCAGCGTAAAGTGCAGTTTTGTGATGGGTAATAGACAAATCTTTCAAAAAATTGGTCATCTCCTGCGATGTAAATTGTACCCCGTTGTCAGACACTAGGATGTCAGGAACCCCTTCACATGTAAAAGCATTTTTCAAGAACTCAATAACATTTTTGCTCAGAACAGAACTCATACAACACGCAGATAACTATTTGGACGTATAGTCCACTAAAACCACAACAAATCTCTCAGAAGGCGCTAAATTATCAAAAGGACCAACAATGTCCACTGCTAATTTCGACCAAGGACGTTCTGGAATTGCAACAGGTGAAAGTGGGGTGACTCTCACTTTCCTTGACTTATCATTTCCTGCACAAATGTTGCAATCTTTGACAACAGTCTCCACTTCACGGTCTAATTCCGGCCATCAATATGACTCTCTAACTCTAGCTTTGGTAAGGCTGCGTCCAAGATGTCCCTCATGTGCCAAATTTATTATCTTCTCTCTCATCATCAAAGGAGGAACTAATCTATCACCAGGAAACAACTCACCTCGTGTAATGTGCAATTCGTCCCTAACATTCCAATAACCTTTAGCCACATCACTAACATCTTTTAACATCGGCCAACCATTTATGGTAAAATCCATGACTTCCACTCTAGCTAAATCATTTGAAAAACAATTCTTCCACTCTTCTTCATTTATCGCTGATTCTTTCACCCACGAGACACTTTGCTGCACTAAATCTGAATCATGTACTAAGATCTTTTCCAATGGCAACCTTGAAAGAAAATCAGCAGGAACATTCCTAAGGCCTGGTAAGTATTCCACACAAAAATTGAATTCCATGAGTCCCTCAACCCACTTCTTGATCCTGGGAGTTGTGCACTCAACATTCCGACACGTAAACAAATGTACAAGAGGCTTATGATTAGACCTTACAATAAATGGTAAACCCCATAAGTAAAACCTAAAGGGATTAATGGCCCAATACCAAGCAAGAGCCTCTCTCTCTATCACTGAGTAACGCTCTTCAGCCCCCTTAAGTGCCCTAGAAGCAAAACCTATTACTCTTTCACTACCATCAACAATTTGGGAAAGGACAGCACCCAAACCCCTCAAGCTTGCATCCGTAGTCAAAATTGTCTTCTTACTAACATCGAAATGTCCTAAAGTTGGCATCTTCGCAATTTCTGATTTCACAAAACCAAATGCCTTGGCACACTCACAGTCCCATTTAAAGATGACAACCTTTTTTAAAAGAAGTCTAATAGGTTGCATAACACTCGCAAAATTACAAATACATTTTGAGTAGTATTCAGCCAATCCATTGAAAGATTTTACTTGGTCTTTATTACATGGAGTTGGGGCCTGTAAAATTGCCTCGACCAAATCAACTTTGTGGCTAATACCCTCCCCAGAAATTGAATGACCAAGATATGACACAGAGTTGAGTCTGAACTTGCACTTTTCACGACTCAGGGTTAAACCACATTCATCTAATTTTGATAGCACTCTGAAGAAAATCTCATCATGCTCGCTCCCATCTGTACCATGCACTAAAATGTCATCCTGAAAAAAAAAGGACGGAATCAATACCTGATAATACATTTTTCATAACCCTCTGGAAACAAGCAGCAGCACTTGCTAAACCAAAGGGCATACTGATGAATCTGTAAGCAACTATCGGGGTAACAAATGATGTAAGCTGCCTACAATCCTCATGAAGCATTATCTGATGATATGCGGCAGATAAATCCATGACACTAAACACATTAGCACCACCCACTTTTGTCAGAATCTCATTGATATTGGGCAGCGGTTGCCTATCTACCCATATTAAATTATTTAAACTCCTGAGGTCTACACACATCCTAATTTTACTTCCCTTGTTCTTGGGCACCAAAACAATCAGTGCAAACCATTCTGAAGATTCTATTTCTTCTATCACCTCTAGTTTTAACAATCTCTCATTCTCCTCCTGAAGTGGTTTCAACATGAGTTTAGGAACCTTCCTTACTTAATGCACCACAGCCTTTGCATTGTTTTTCAGAATTATTTTATGTTTAACATTTTTTAAAAGACCAAGCTTTCCACTGAAAACCATTGGAAACTTCTCAAAAATATCAAGCGCATCACTACCTTGAGAAACGAACATAACCTGTTCAGGAGCATTTGGATTTAAAGTGATGCCAAGGTCCCTTTGGTGACGCCAACCCAGAAGATTGTCCCCTCTCTTTGCAACATAAACTTTCCCCACTGTTTCTCTATCTTTAAAGACTGGTTTGAATAGAGTAGCCCAATAAATCGATCTTTTTACGTCCATAGCCAACAGGATTGAAATCAGGAGGCAAAAGTTCAATTTTGTCCATCCTAAAAGTCGAAAACCAAAATTTGTTGCTAATTAAAGTGAATAAAGAACCAGAATCGGCCAAAACCGGTACAACCTTATTTGCAACATAAATGTTACAAGTTGGCATGGTCACCACATCAGAATCTACTGCCTTAACATTGTTAACTGAGGACAAGTCAGTGATACAATGAATTGCATTCTGAGTAGACATTTCTTCCTCATCTATAAAATTGACTTTTGCGTTTTTGCACATCCTTGCGTAATGCCCCCTTTTTCCACAATTTCTACAGATGGTAGTTCTTGCAAAACAATTAGGATAATTTGGACCATGTCTTTCACTTCCACATCTGTTACACCGGAATCTACTGTCTCTGTTAAAGTTAAAACTTTGTTTTTGTTTATCACTTTTCACAAAAAAAATTCTTGTTTTGAAGGAACTTTACTAACGGCAGCCACATTTATTTCAGGTTGAAAAATATCTTTTTTCTCATCATTAATGCACAAAACAAGATCAGTTTGGTTGGGGACCTTCCTTACTTCTTTCACCCAAGTGGAGGTATGTTCTTCGCTTTCAACAATGAGTATAGCTTCTTTCAAACTGGGGTTTTTTCATAGTAATTTCTTTTGAATGTTTTGATCATTCGTGCAACGCACAAGCTGATCACAGATGAGAGAATGAGTTAGTTGTTCAAAATCACAAGTTTGTGCAAGGGACTTAAGCGCAGCTATATAATTTCCAACACGTTAAGCTTTTCCCTGTACACGCATAAAAAATGTATGTCTCTCCATTACAACATTAATGCGTGCATCAAAATGATTCTTTAGAAGCACAACGCTCATTTCATAAACATCACTGGGTTCACCTGCTCCTCTCCCAACAGGCATAGGATCCAAACTGTCATAAATGTTTCTACCTTCAATACCCAAATTGTTCAATAATACTGCCTGCTTCCTTTTTGGTTCATTTCACTAGCTGCCGACATCCTGCAATAAAATTTAACTAAAACAAGCCAAAATAATAATCTAAAATAACTAATTAAAACAACAATGTGGTTAAAATCGGCCAATTAAAATATAAATAAATATTTTGTCCAGAAATAACTTCTAGGCTTGTGAATATCTCCTCCAACTTCAGCTTAAGTGATAAATCCAAATTTTTCCTTTCAAAAATCGATTTCCGTTTTTTAAAATAGATTCAAACTTGCCTTTTTAAAAGAAGCTCCTTCAATTATAAAAAATAAGTCCAGACTTGCCTCTTTGTTCGTAAAGTCGTTTACTTATCCTTAAACGCTGTCTATTCAACTTGAAATGTGCTTCAACACGATCAACAGCTTTCACTTCCTGGAATTGGAATAGACAAGCAAGCAGTACTTCATGTAGCTGCTCAGCTTCCGTTTATTTCCTTCCTTCACACTCGCACGTAACGACGTCACAAGGCTGAGCTTCTCTGCTCACGTTACGCACTTCTGAATGGCGGAAGAATGAGAATGTCCAGAACAGAACACAGCGGAGCTCGAGGATGCCAAAGGTAACGTTTGTTTCCCTTTTTTAAAAAATGCCAGAAACAAGGTTTGATAAATTACTTCAGGACATCCCAAAAACGAGTGAAGAAAAACATATAAGTTCCAATAACGAAAAAAAACGGCAATATCAAAGAATGCTCATCATTTCCCACGACGATTAAATCCTTTTTCATAAGATGAAAATAATACCTTATTCCGTTAGAGATGGCAAAACACCATAAATTTCCCCACTGGGTCCATAAATTCCTGGTGGGTCGATTGTCGCCAGTAATGTAAAGTCCATAACCAGATTGGTTGAGCAGGAACATGCTTTATTATAATCCCACCAGGGAGGCAAGTCTTCCAGCAGCCAGTCCAGGATACAACTGCCTGGCTTCAACACAAACATTCCAAAACCCCAACCCAACATTCTTTCGAAAAAATCTGCCTTTAAAGGATAAATTACAACAAAATGTAACACTTTGAGTCAGTGTACCTTAAGACACGTAACGCTTATACAACGAAAGTGTGGCGGGGATGGTAATGCGGTACTTCCTTACACGCAAAGACGGTGATGCTTTGAATATCGGGTGCAAAGAAACAAAGATGGCATCTTCTTCTTGATGCGACACGCTCCTCCGATGTTGCGAGATGTCTTGACTCGATGCCACACCTGCAGCGGTGACACCCTTGTTCAGTGATCCCACAACAGCGGCTTTGGCTGCAACACTCTTCTCAAACAATGCGTGACGCTTCAGCTCTATGCCACAGCTGCAGCCGCGACACTCTTGTTCAGTGATGTGATGACAGAGGCTGCGGCAGCTGCACGCTTCTCCGTGGATGCGAGGTGCTTCTTGTGATGCGGTGCAATGCAACAGCTACAGCGGTGACACACTTGTTCAGTGAAGCAACGGCAGTGGCTGCGACGTCGACATGCATCTTCAATGTTGCGAGATGTTTCTTGGGTTGCGGTTCAATGCGACAGCCACAGCGGGGACACCATTGTTCAGTGATGCAATGGCAGCGGCTGCGATGGCAACACACTTCTTGTTTGTGAGTGGCGCTGCCAGCTCCTTGCGACACGCAGTCTCTCAGAAGGCCCACAACAGTTACAGGCACTTCCAAAAGGACTGTAGGGAGCTGGTGGTTGAAGTCTGTTGTCCCTGAGACTTCAACAGGAGGCAAGCCCTTGGAGATCCTTATAAGTTGATGAAAGTACAGAAAGTTCCTCTCTCCTTTCTTTGGCAGTCAGGCAACCACTGCAGGCCAATCCAACAAAAAGCACTTCAACTTAGGGATAGTCTCTCGTCAGCCTCTCTGGTTCCACTCCTCAGCAAAGGTTTCTTCTTGTTGTCCAAAAGTGATCTAAAATTCTGGGGTTTGGGTTCCCTCTTTTATACACAGTTTACCTTTGTTCTCTGAAGGCAGAAAGGCATTTGCCTAGTCCAAACTAAGCGTGGGTGCAAAATCCATTCCGTTCGCGGAATTTGCGGACTTTTTGGCAATTTCGCTGTCCGCGTATCCTGTGAATTTGCCAAGAAATCCGGAATTTCGCAAGCCGGCGAATTTTTTTGCTTGGTCGCGTTTGAAAAATACAATATCGCGCGCGTGGCGTTGAATTACCTTAATTCTGAGTTCGCCAAGTTGTTTTTTATCCCGTCTTGCGCGTGCTGCGCTATTTTGGAGCTTGCTGCGTGATCGCGCAAGAGTTTTTCGACCGCTAGTACGTCATCGCGGTCTGCCATCTTGCAGTGGGAGAGTTTTGACAACACGAGTATGTCATAAGGGCCCGCGATCATGTATCGCGGGAGTAAACACTTGCGATCACGTAGATGCGGCGCGCAGCTGACTTCCTGCGGGCGATTTGAACAGCTCGCATTGCCTAACTTGCAAAAATTTTAATTCTGCACAAGAAATCCACCTCAGGCAGCATAAACCTTCTGAATATGATGATTTTGATCAGAATAACTCCTCAGATTGACATTTGGCTGCACTTTTTTGTGCAAGGAGTCCAATATTGAGGGGTAGGAGGAAGGAATTGGCCCTGAGTCTCCAACTTCCTGTTCCTGTCCAGCAGGCTCCTCCCAGTGCTTTGTCCATGGCCTGGTCACTTTTCATTTGGATCTGGAGCTGGAAGGATTACTTTTTGTGGCTGCTGCTGGATATTTGTATTTGAGGACTTTTTGGACTTTGGATTACTTTTGGATTTGAGATTTTACAAGTAAGTTGGTGTTGTTTGTTTGGGGCATTGCAGTTGCTGGAACTACAATTTTTAAACTTTTCCACAACTTTTAATAAAAATATATTGGGGGTAGCCACAAGGCCCAGGGTTAGTCATGGGTGCAAGATACAACTGTTTCTGTGAGTTTTAGTGAACTTAAATCTCATTATGTCATGATATTGAATTTAATAGCTCACTGTTATATGTGGAATTTTGGTTTAATTTTGGGGTGCGTGTAAAGCCACACTGGCCCAGGAGGCCCAGGGGTAGTGAGTGGTGCATGGACCAAGGTTTTGTGTGGGGTCTCTTGAATTTAAACATCATTGCGGGCATGGATGACATTGGATTGGGGAAATGTTTGTGTGGTTTTTTAAAAACTTTTTGGGGTGTTGTTGGGGCCTGGCCATGTGGGTGGGGGCCATTTTGAGGCCTAGTCCAGGCAGGGCCTGGCCATGTGGCTGGGGGACAAGGGGCCATTTTGAAGCCAGGCAGTGTGCTGTGTGCCATAGGCCTGTACCCAGCCTGCCCTGCTTTCACCCATTATGCCCAGGGGTAGTGAGTGGTGCATGGAGCAAGGCTTTGTGTGGGGCCTCTTGAATTTAAACATAATTGAGGGCATGGATGGCATTGGATTGTGGTGATTTTTGTGCTTTTTTTGACTTTTTGGGCTGTTGTTGGTGCCTGACCATGTGCGTGGGGGCCATTTTGAAGCCTGGTCCAGGCAGGGCCTGGCCATGTGGCTGGGGGACAAGGGGCCATTTTGGAGCCAGGCAGTGTGCTTTGTGCCATAGGCCTGCACCCAGCCTGCCCTGCTTTCACCCATTATGCCCAGGAATAGTGAGTGGTGCATGGTAAGCATGGGCGAATTTTGCGAATTCACGATTCGTGAATTTGCGGATTTGCGATCCGCAAAATTCACAAATTTGTGCGAATTTGCGTTTTCATTTTATTTTTGTGTGTTTGCGGGGTGCTTTGCAATTTCGCGGGGCGCTGTGCGTGTTCGCGGGGCGCTGTGCGTGGTCGCGGGTTTTTTTTTTTCATTTTTACTTTTAGTTCCCTTCTGCCCTCTGCCCTTCTGCCCTCTGCCCCACTCCTGTTTTATTTTAGGATGGCGCCGGCAAGCTGCCAGCGCCATCCTAAAACAGTTACTAAGTTATCAGGAAGCACTAATAGATAAAAAAAAGCAGGTGCACCTGCTTAATTTTATCTATTAATGCTTCCTGATAACTTATTAACTGTTTTAGGATGGCGCTGACAGTTTGCCGGCTCCATCCTAAAGTAAAACAGGAGCGGGGCAGAGGGCAGAAGTGCAGAGGGCAGAAGGTTAGCTTCAACAGGAAGCACTAATAGATAAAATGAAGCAGGTGCTGCTTTATTTTATCTATTAGTGCTTCCTGATGAAGCTAACTTAGTTACTGTTTTAGGATGGTGCTGGCAGCTTGCCCGCGCCATCCTAAAATAGTTACAAGCTTGAAGCTTGAACTTTTGCCCCCAGATCCGTTCGCTCGCTGATTTGCGGATTTTCTTCAAATTCGCGGGAGTTCGCGGATTGCGAATTTGCCAAAAATCCGCAAAATCCGCGAGCGGAACGGATTTTATGCTCACACTTAGTGCATGGACCAAGGCTTTGTGTGGGGCCTCTTTAATTTAAACATCATTGAGGGCATTGGATTGTGGTGATTTTTGTGTGTTTTTCAACTTTTTGGGGTGTTGTTGGGGCCTGGCCATGTGGGTGGAACCATTTTGAGGCCGGGTCCAGGCAGGGCCTTGCCATATGGCTGGGGGACAAGGGGCCATTTTGAATCAGGCAGTGTGCTTTGTGCCATAGCCCTCCACCCAGCCTGCCCTGCGTTCACCCATTATGCCCAGCGGTAGTGAGTGGTGCATGGGCCAAGGCTTTGTGTGGGGCCTCTTGAATTTAAACATCATTGAGGGCATGAATGGCATTGGATTGTGTGATTTTTGTGTGTTTTTCGACTTTTTGGGGTGTTGTTGGGGCCTGGCCATGTGGGTGGTTGCCATTTTGAGGCCTGGTCCAGGCAAGACCTGGCCAATGGCCATGTGGCTGGGGGACCCTGGGCCATTTTGAAGCCAGGCAGTGTGCTTTGTGCCATAGGCCTGCACCCAGCCTGCCTTGCTTTCACCCATTATGCCTAGGGGTAGTGAGTGGTGCATGGACCAATGCTTTGTGTGGGGCCTCTTGAATTTAAACATCATTGAGGGCATGGATGGCATTGGATTGTGATGATTTCTGAGTGTTTTTTTACTTTTTGGGGTGTAGTTGGGGCCTGGCCATGTGGGTGGGGGCCATTTTGAGGCCTGTTCCAAACAGGGCCTTGCCATTTGGCTGGGGGACAAGGGACCATTTTGAAGCCAGTCAATGTGCTTTGTTCCATAGGCCTGCACCCAGCCTGCCCTGCTTTCACACATTATGCCCAGGGGTAGTGAGTGGTGCATGGACCAAGGCTTTGTGTGGGGCCTCCTGAATTTAACGATTGAAGTTGCACCAACACGCATGTATTGGTGTCTCCTTGGGCACAGAAGGGGCGCTGTGTACTACAGCTGAAAATTGAAATGAAACAATCAAAGAGTTGTTCTTCTTAAGTATCGTAAGTGATTTTATTCACCGTTTACTGCATCCAGGTAGGCAAATTTGTATCAATGTTTATCACTCCTGGGTATGCCATATAACATATATTCTTTTCATGCCCAATGCATTTCGGCAGCTGCCTTCATCAGGGGAATATCTATTAAGAAATATATAGTATACATCACTATACATGAATACATCACTGAACATCAAAATGACGCTTGAATGTGCTTAGCAGGTAAGTGAGGGTTAAGGGATAGTGCACATTAACTAAGAGTTTGGCAGATATCTCAGCGTGATATATTATGGGCCATAGCGTGAACTTCCGAAATGTTTACATGCAAGTGAAAAAACGAAGGTAAGGGGATTGTGAGGGCGAACGTGCTCTATAAGATGGTTGAGCAGTGAGGGGATGTGTGATGAGTGGAAAGTAAAACTCCGTTTGTGAAAGATCTCATAACGGTGAAATGGAGCATGGTGGTTTGCGAGTGAATCGAGTCAACCACATGTGTTTACCTCCACCTTAAACTGAAAGATAAGTCAGTATTATGCTGCAACGGGAGTACGGAAAAAACGCTTACCGATTGCAGGGGCTGTTAAGCTGCTCATCGTTGATGATTCAAACGCCGCGCGTTTCTGCCAAACCGGAATCGGAACACTAAATCTGTGACGTGGGGGTGTGTGGTTAAATACGCGTATGTGAACAGACGAGATCTTAAAGATGTGCCGCTAAAGGTGGGGAGTGTGTACAAAGCGTGACTAATAAAGTTCCTCCGGCAACTTGAAGCTAACATGAGCCAGTGGTGGTAATACCTGCCTGATATGTAAATTAAACGGAATGACAGCATACGAAAAAAATTACAATGAGAACGAAATGTAAAATGGAAATTAAAACCAGCATCTCACATGTGTGAATGTGTACATACGCATAAAGTTATAAGTAACAAGAAAATTCAACCCTTTCATTCATGTCGTAAGGTTTCAAGGTTTGAAGAAAGTAAATCAAGTTCTTTTCACGTTTCAAAAGGGATTTCTTATTGTCCTTTTCCTCTGATCTTTCAATTATTTCTAAAATACATGCTTTTATCTGGCTCACTTGGTGATTAGCTTCAGTAAAATGAGCCGCAACCAATGATTTTGTCGATTTAGTTCTGATGTTACTTTTATGTTCATTAAGTCTGATTTTGAGTTTCCTCTCTGTTTGGCCAACGTATCCCATTCCACAAGGGCATTTCAACATATAGACGAGGTTGCTAGTATCACAGGTAGCGTTCACATATAATGGTATCTTTTGTCCTTCATAGGATGTTGTATGCTGTTGCCCTGCAATATATTGTTGCAGTTACTACAATTCAGACACGGAACTGTACCTCTGTATTTTTTTGCTGTGACCTTGGGTGTGGATTGCTTAATCATTTCGCCAATATTCTTAGCTCTGCCGAAGCCGAACAATGGAATATCATTAAAAATGGTGTGGAAATCAGGTTCTGTTTGTAGTAGCGTTCAATGTTTCTTAATGATTTTCTTGAACTGAAAGCTGACCGTGGAAAATTTGCTGACACATGTAATTCTAGGTTTCTTTTTAACGTTTTTATAGCGGTTAAAAGTGATTTGTGGTCCTGGGTGTTATCACGTTCAACTGCTTTATTCAGTACAGCTTCTGGATAACCTCTCTCTCGAAACCGCTGTATCATTCTGTTGGATTGGTTAGTGTATTCCTCGGGGTTTGAGACAATACTTTTCACTCGTAAAAGTTGTGAATACGGTAGATTCTGTTTCAGTGCCTGGGGATGGAAACTTTGATAGGCCAACATGTTATTGCGATCTGTTTTTTTAGTAAACAATGTGGTGGTGAATCCTGTGGTTGATTTTAGAATGGTTACATCCAGAAAATTGATGGAATTGTGTTAAATTTCAAAAGAGAATTGAATGCGTTCATCCACTTCATTAAGCTCAAGAATATTGTCCTTCAACTGCTCTTCTGTGCCTCTCCACAAAATAAAAATATCGTCTATGTAGCGTTGGTACAAACGTAGATGGTGCTTCCATTTTGACGACTGTAAGATATGTTGACTTTCATACTCATGCATGAAGATATTGGCATAGCTAGGAGCGGCACAATTGCCCATAGAAGTTCCGTTCTTTTGAAGATACCACTGTTGTTCGTGTTTGAAAAAGCTGTGCAGTAGGAAAATTTTCATGGGTTCATCATAATCCATATGGAGTAAATCCTTTTCAACTGCCTCTATGCCCAATTAGTGCGGTATAGATGTATATAACGATTGAACATCAATGCTACACAGCAACAAATTGTCTTCTCCTTCTATGTGTACCTGACTAAGTTTATTCAAAAAGTCAGTGGTGTCTTTAATGAATGATCCCATGTTTTGTACAAATTTTGGGAGATATTTATCCAACAATTTTCCAACTGGCTCATGGAGACTTCCACAAGGGGATACAATAGGACGGCATGGTGTCTAATGGGATCTTTGTGGATTTTAGGAGTCATATAAAATCTAGGAGCTTTGGGGTTGTTAGTGGTGAGATAGTTTTTCACTTTTCCGTCGATGGTCCCATTCTCCATGGCATTTAATAAGATCTTGTCAAGTGTATCTTGGATTTCAGCCGTAGGATTGAAGTCTAATAACATGTAAGTGTTATCATCCCGTAAGTGGGAACATATTTGTTCCTGGTAGTACGTGGAGTTTAGAATGAAATTTGTTTAACAGTAAAGCAGTGCACGGTCAAAAACCACTGGCCTCTTGAATTTAAACATCATTGAGGGCATGGATGGATTTGGATTGTGGTGATTTTTGTGTGTTTTTTTACTTTTTGGGGGTTTAACTGATGTTCCTCTGGCTTCCTTTGCTTTTAGGTGCACAAGAGAACCACCAGTGCCAAGAAGAAGTCCTGCAGCGGTGTGTGCAGACAATGTCACGTGACGTCACATGTGACCACAGACAACTATGCAACTCGTGCAACTGCGGCCTGCTGTTCTGACATCTGAAGAATATGGGCCCAAAGAAAGGTGGCTGTAGCTCCTCTACAAAGAAAGTTGCCAGTGCCACTGCCAGTAAGAAGTAGCAGAAGAAGCAAGTGGTGCCACTTACCAAGGAGACTGGTGTGCCTACAGACACTTTTTTTGGGGAAAAAAAAACGCCTGCAGCATTGGGGTCCGCCGAGGACCAAGCTGGGAGCAGCACCTCCGCTTCATTAGGCTCAGTGCCACCATGCAAGGTTAGATCCAAGGCCATGAATGCTGCAGAGGCAGCCACTGTCATTGCTCAATCACCATCGACCAGTGATGTCGGCTCATCGCAAGAAAGTAGCACCCAATCAACGCAGGGTGTAACTCAGCTGACGAGTGTTCAACAAAGAAAGCTGCAACGACAACCACAGGTGCAACTAGTACAAGCGCAAGTACATGGCAAGGAGAGGCACAAATACAGGCGCAAGCACAGGTGCAAGGAGAGGTGCAGGGAGAGGCGCAAGGAGAGGCGCATGGAGAGGCGCAAGGAGAGGCTCAAGGAGAGGCGCATGGAGAGGCGCAAGGAGAGGCGCAAGTAGAGGCGCAAGGAGAGGCGCACGGAGTGGCAGAATTGCCCTCAATGCTTGTTCCTCCAGAAGTAGGGGCACATCAGGAAATTGAGATTCAAGCAGAGGTATCATCCGAGGAAGCCACTCCTCCTGAGGATGATCCATTGACTTCCAGATCCCCAGCAAGAAAAAGGTCAAGGAGGGCTACTACAAGTTCTTCTTCAAGCCCCCTTCCTTCTGATGATCTTGATATTGATTGGAACCCACCAATGCAGTCTGAGGGGGAGGCACGCAATGAGCTGACAAAGGTAGCTAAGCCTAAAAGGAAGGTTCCCGGAAGGCTATCAGTTATGGGTGATGACGTCGAACAAGAAGTGGTGTATTCTGCTGCTAATGAACAGTCTGACAATGAAATATTGTTCCGCGGTTCATCGGATTGAGCTTTGATATGGCAGCTACAGATTACAAGCCGAAATCAGCCGTTGACAAGAGGATTTTCTACAGCATGAACAGCGCAGAGTCAATCCTGTTCGATATAAGAAGTATCTAGAATTTCCCCTCCTACCGTTGCTGTTATCAATGAACACTTTGAACAATTCGGCTCTAGTGCTGAGTCACCAGGATCACTTCTGTCCCATTTACCCGTGAACTTAGCTTTTATAACAGATTTGACGAACGCAGCGTAAACAAAGCCTGCAATATCGGGTTCGAAGGTATTCGTCCCTGAAGAAGGGAACAGGGCATCCCGAAATGCATAAGGTGACGCTTCTTCACAAGTTTTAGTTATTGAGACATGAAATCAGGCAACATGTGCTTATAATGATGTACACAGGAACATTATGAGTTGTCGCACGGATTGAGAACTGTACTGTATAGTGAAATATAGATACTAAAACTTCTGTTATCTAATCAAATTATTGAAGACAATGGTATGATTTGAGAATATAATCTATTGCAAATAAATTTGTTTTTGCAAAGAAAATATATATATTTTTTGATTACACATTATTTAGGATATGTAATTAGTATGAAATTGTGAGAATTATTCTCATTAGGAACAGTGCATCCTGCATGTAGGCCCTGCTTACATTTGTTTAGAGCAGTCTGACGATGACCCAGTCATCACAGTCGTCACTCCAGCCCCAGCGGGCATACAGCAGACAGACATTTTGACCCTATCCCGAATGGCTGCTGAGCGGGATGTGGGCGGCGTGGCACTTGTACCACCACCAAAGCAGTTAACTACAACACCAACATGACCTGCAGCTTCCATATTTTCTCATCAGAAGGGCCGGCAGGGACCTCCATCCAGCTTGACCTCCATTACCTCAACTAGTGATGCTGTAAGTGAACAACAGAGTCGAATTCAGCCATGCCAATCCTCTACTTCATCTGGCATTGAACCTGAAAGTAGCACCTCCACCACCAGCAGACATCTCCAATCCCCAGTTTGGGACTTCCTTAGTGTTATCCAAAAGGCGGAAAGCATGATTGTTTGTTCGATTTGTAAAATATCAGTTAGTCGGGGTAAGCTTGGTACCAACTATGGTACCGGAGGCCAGAGAGGTCATCTAAAAAAACACCACACTATCCAGTGGGAGGTGCACCTACGTAAGATCCAGGAAGCCAAAAGAAAAATAAATCCAAATGTATCCATTCATATTGCATCTGATGATGATGAGGAGCTGATCGTGCAGGAGGGAAGTGAAGAAGCGACAGACATTTTTTCTGGTACACCCAGTACCCCTGGCAGCAGCACTGCAGTGGTAGCGCCCACACCCTCTAGCCCTGCAACATGTATGAGGCACACTAAGAGTCTGGGAGAGACACCAATGCAAAAAAGTACATCAATGAGCCTAACTGGTTTGAAGAAGTCTGCATCATCATCATCATGTAAAACAGTCCAGACCACCACTAGAAGCATATTTTGGTCAGATGCACCATTTGAACGCAACCACCCAACGGCACGTCTGTATAACGCAAAGCTGGCTAAAATGCTAGTGCTGAACCTTCTCCCTTTTTCTATCGTGGAAGGGGTGGGTTTTCTAATTTGTGGCAACAGTCTGTCCTAAATGGAAGGTTCCTAGCCGGTCCTATTTTGCCAGAGATGTGGTTCCAGCTCTACATCAAGATGTGCTTGAAGTGATTGGGGCAGCTTTGCAGAAGAGTGCTGTTCACACTATCCACCTAAGAACAGAAATGTGGACCAGTTGCCAAGCCCTTGATTACATGTGCATCACTGCACACTGGGTCTCTTTTGCAGGGGTAAGAGACAAGATAAATGTAGGTGTTGACACAGTTTTTTAAGCTGCTCAGAAACATGCAACAGTAAACATGTTTGCCATGGAGAAATTTCATACTGCAGTAAACATTTTGGAAGAGTTTAACAGTAAGGTCTTTCAATGGCTGTATCCAAGAAAGCGCATGATTGTTTATGTTTCCACGGATAATGGCACTAATATAGTTAAGGCCATGCATGACGGTGAGTATTTCAGAGTGCCGTGTTTGGCGCACAGTATTAACATAGTTGTGCAAGATTTCTTGCAAAAATAAAAGACAGTCAGCAAGTTACTGACCACCTGCAGAAGAATCTGCACACATTTCAGCCATTATTTTAAGGCCCGGAAGCAGCTGAGAAACATGCAACGTGAACGTACACTGCCAGTCAGAAGACTCATCCAGGAGGTGATAACACTTTGGAACTCAATATTCTACATGCTTGAGCGTCTGTCTCAGCAGTGGGTGGTAATCAATCAGTATGTCAATGGACTGGGTTCTTCTATGAAAGACATGTGGCTAGAGTTGGAGGAATGGAAGCTAGTTAAAAGCCTGATAGACTTGCTTCGTCCTTTTGAGGTCTTCATCCGTGAAGTCAGCAGGGAGGACTGTACTTTGGACAAAGCTATCCCATTGTTGCGCATGCTAGAGCACCAACTGAAGGCGGTGTCCTCAACGTTGCGAGATGATGCTGAAAAGCAAGACGTATATCAGTTGGCGGAGAGGTTATTAAGCTGCCTGGTTGACAATGAAAGGCTTAAAAAAAAACATTCAGAACAACATTACATTTGTGCCACTATTCAGGATCCACGGTACAAAAATTGGCTAAGTATGTCAGCCACTCGGTTCGAAAAAGAGCGGCAGAAAATTGAAGATCCGGCAGAAGTACTACTGAATCAGCAGGCCTTCCGGCGTCAAGGTCCACTTCTGAATCTGTGGCCGAAGGGAGTCACTTTCCCTCACAGCCGTTAACGACACCAGCAACTGTATCATCTAAGCATGGGCGGAAAATCCGTTTCGCTCGCGGATTTTGCGGATTTTCGGTAAATTCGCAATCCGCGAGATTCGCGAATCTCCCGCAAAATCCGCAAATCCGCGAGCAGCGGATTTTGCTCGCACTGTTCGCGTGAGTTCGCGGCTTCCCAGTACAACTTCGCGCCCGCGAATAAGCGCTAAATTGCAGAAATACGATCTTAGCAAAACTGAAACAACTTACCAGGTTCAAAAGTTCAGGCTCATCATTAGTAGCCATTTCCTGTAGTGCTTCCTGAGGGGCCCCTACAGAGTTCAGTTGCCTACTTGCAACTATTATGTGACCCTGCTCTGAACCTCAGAATAGTTACACATATGCCACAAAGGTCCTGAATTACAGCTAAGGGAGACAAGCAGGAGCCAGGCTGGAAGTTCAAATCCATTAATCAGCCCCTAATTCATTATTGTCAGTTGGGGCAGGGCAGGTGTTGTAACTAATTTTGCAACAATGAAAGCACTTAGCAAGTGCAAAAGATCACTAATCAGGAAGCACTAAGGAAGCAGGTGCCAGCTAAAAAAATATTCTGTGACACATTAATCAGCCCCAAATTAATTCAGGTCACTTGAGGCAGGGAAGGTGTGCTTTGCTTTGCCACAATAATGTACACTGACTGGACAACCAGAGGGTGCTGTGATGAAACAGAGGGTGGCATGGGTGGGCCAGAGGGTGGCATGAGTAGTCAGAGAGTGGCAGTGGTGACAGAGAGTGGCAGTGATGAAGAAGAGTGTCCCAAACAGGCTGGACATGTAGAAACAACAAGTTCGCAAAACTTGCGACCCGACAGGTAAGTTCGCGTTTGCGAAAATTGTACAAAACCCTCGCGAACTGGCAGAAACCCGCGCGAACACACAAAAAAAAAAATCCGCAAATTCGCGAGAATTCGCGGATTTTGCGAATTGCGAGTTCGCAAATCCGCAAAATTCGCAAACGCGAGATTCGCAAAATTCGCCCATGCTTAGTATCATCATCCTCACCTGCACCAGGCCCGGCCATAATATTGTCGGAAGCGGATTGGCTAACTCATCAAGGGTTTGCTCATTCCAGTGTTGCAAAGGCCACAGATGGTACGCAAAGTGGAGCAACGCTGAAGAACCTTGAGTCGATTGTGCAGGCCTATCAGGATGACCCAACAGAGGTCTTTATTAATCAGAACCCATTGCAGTATTGGTACGGGCAAAGGCCTCTATGGTGACTGATCACCAACCTGGCTCTAAATTATTTGTCTTGCCCACTCGCAAGCGTGTCTTCTGAATGAGTTTTCAGTGCTGCTGGTGCCATTGTAACTTCAAAAAGGACCCGCCTCTCGCTCAAAAATGTGGAGAGGTTAACAATGATCAAGATGAATCAGCACTTCATACAACCAGATTACAAAATACGTGAATGCACGCAGGAAGAAGAGGACACCGACTTAGTTGACGGAAGTTCTTCTCTGTTAGCTGACCTACTCACGTCTCAATTCACAGAGTTTGAGGACGAGCTCTACTTTCCTGACACAGAGGCCTGAAAATTACTTCCCTTTTTTTTGATCCTTATTCAATTTTATTCCTGTGTGTCTTTCTTTGTTTTACAACTTTAACCACAACAAAACTCTAATCACCTAATCAAAACAAGTCCATCAGCATCACTGTCTTCATCTTCTTTCTTATTGATTTGAATATGCCGCAGTCTGCATTCCTGAGGGTCACAAGTTCACAACTCAATCATGCTCCTCTATCCTCCTCCTCCAGACTCCCCCTATCCATTTCCCTCAAGGCAGATGGCTGGATTACGCAGAATAAAGAAACTTTGTCTTCGTAGACGAGTCCCCTCAAGTGGGACTGGAATTACTGACTACATGCTTGCTGATTGCTGACAGTTACTTCTGAAATTGATAGGAGAGGCTGCCCTGAGGGCCCTCACTTTCAAGTCAAGTCAAGTCAAAAAATTTATATAGCGCGCTACATACCCAGAGGGTCTCAAGGCGCTTGATGAAGGGTGGGGAATTACTTGTCGAATATCCAAGTTTTAAGTTGCTTTCTGAATGCTAGGTGGTTCTGAGTGAGACGAAGGTGAGTGGGAAGTGAGTTCCAGGTTTTAGCTGCCAGGTCGGAGAAGGATCTACCTCCCATGGTGGTCTTGTTGATGCGAGGTACGGTAGCAAGGGCTTGGTTGGAGGATCGTAGCTGGCGGGGGGTTGCAGAAGGAGAGTCGTGTGTTGAGGCATTCGGGTCCAAGTTCGTAAAGTGCTTTGTGTGCGTGGGTTAGGAGGCGGAAAGTAATCTTCTTATTGACGGGGAGCCAGTGGAGGTTTTTCAGGTGACTGGAGATGTGGTCTTTACGCGGGATGTCTAGTATGAGTCTGGCTGATGCGTTCTGGATGCGATGGAGTTTTTTCTGGAGTTTTACGGTGGTACCGGCGTATAGGGTGTTTCCGTAGTCCAGGCGGCTTGTAACCAGTGCATGGGTGACCGTTTTTCTGGTTTCGGTGGGGATCCAGCGAAATGTTTTTTTGAGCATGCGAAGAATGTTGAAGCAAGATGATGAGACTGCGCTGACCTGTCTGTTCATAGAGAGTGAGGAGTCCAGGATGACGCCCAGGTTCCGTGCGTGGTCCGTCGGGATGGGTGCTTTTCCAAGGGCCTCCGGCCACCAGGAATCATCCCAGGCGGAAGGGGAGGTACCTAAGATAAGGACTTCTGTTTTGTCTGAGTTCAGTTTCAGACGGCTGTGCTTCATCCACTCGGCTACTTCTTTCATTCCTTCATGTAGGTTGGTTTTGGCGGTGTTAGGGTCTTTGGTGAGTGAGAGGATCAGTTGAGTGTCGTCAGCGTAGGAGATGATGTTGAGGATGTGTTGGCGTGCGATGGCCGCGAGGGGGCTCATGTATACGTTGAAGAGGGTGGGGCTGAGTGAGGATCCTTGTGGTACGCCGCAGATGACTTCAGTGGCCTCTGACTTGAATGGTGGGAGGCGGACTCTCTGGGTCTTCCGGTAAGGAACGAGGTGATCCATTCCAGTGCTTTTCCTTGGATTCCGATGTTTCTGAGGCGCTGTAGAAGGGTGCTATGGCAGACTGTGTCAAAGGCTGCGGAGAGGTCAAGGAGGATGAGGGCGACTGTGTCTCCATTGTCCAGTAGAGTTCGAATGTCGTCTGTTGCTGCGATGAGGGCGGTCTCCGTGCTGTGTTTGGCTCGGAAGCCGGACTGTGAGGGGTCGAGGGATTTGTTGGTTTCGAGGAAGGCGGCGAGCTGGTTGTTGACAGCTTTCTCGATGACTTTGGCTGGGAATGGAAGGAGCGAGATGGGGCGGTAGTTTTTGAGTTCGGTGGGATCAGCTGTGGGTTTTTTTAGAAGGGCGCTAAGTTCGGCGTGTTTCCAGCTTTCCGGGAAGGAGGCGGAGTTGAGGGAGCAGTTGATGACGTCTCGGAGGTGTGGTGCTATGATGGAGTCTGCTTTGTTGAAGATGTGGTGAGGGCATGGGTCTGTGGGGGATCCTGGGTGGATGGAGTTCATCAGGTGGATGGTGTCTTCAGTGGAGATTGGGTTCCAGTTATTAAGGATGTTCAAGGGGGGTGAAGGTCCTGCAGAATGTTGGGTGGGTTGGTCTCCGGGTTGGTTGTCGAAGCTGTTGTGGATGTCTGCGATTTTGTTGTGGAAGAACGAAGCTAGGGAGTCGCAGAGGGCTTGAGAGGGGGTGATGTCGTTGGAGTTGGCTGAGGGGTTGGTAAATTCTTTGACGATGTTGAATAATTCCTTGCTGTTGTGGGCGTTGTTGTCTAGTCGGTCTTTGAATGCGGCTTTCTTGGCAGATCGGATTAGTTGGTGGTGTATGTGGGTGGCGTTTTTGAAGGCGTCCCTGGTGCTGGTGTTTGGGTCTTTTTTCCAGGCCTTCTCAAAGGAGCGACAGAGTTTCTTCGATTTCTTAAGATCATCGTTGAACCAGGAGGCGTTTTTGCTGCCTAGTTTGATTTGACGTTTTTTCAATGGTGCTAGGATGTCGGCGCTGTTGGATAGCCATTGGGTGAGGTTAATGGCTGCTTGGTCGGGGTTTGAGGAGTGGACAGGGGGGTTTTGAAGAAGCGATGAGGAGATCTGGTCGATGGTGATTTTGTTACAGTTTCTTCGCAGAGTAGGTTGAGGATGGTTGTGGGTTGTGGTCTTATTGTAGATAAAGTGAACGCAGCTGTGGTCCGTCCAGTGTAGAGTTGTGGTGTGACTGAAGGAGATATGTTTGCTGGAGGTGAAGATAGGGTCGAGTGTGTGACCTGCGATGTGGGTGGGGGTAGTGACAAGTTGTTTGAGTCCGAGGTTGGCGAGATTGCCCAGAAGGGTGGTGGCGTTGCTGTCATTGCTGTTTTCCAGGTGAAAGTTGAGGTCTCCCAGTAGAATGTATTCCTCGGAGGGGAGGGCGTGTGGGGTGATAAAGTCAGTGATGTCGTCGCTGAATTGTGCACGGGATCCTGGAGGTCGGTAGAGGAGGGTGCCTCTGAGTGTGGTCTTGGGATCGGTGTGGATCTGGAAGTGAAGGTGTTCGGCTCTGGTAAGGTTGACGTCTGAGCTGGTTGAGATGCGGATGGAGTTCTTATGGACGAAGAAGAAGAAGATGCAGACAAAAAGTGGAACAGGTAATGAATAATGAGAAGAAGATGGTATGTAGTGGACAGCAACGGCTGTCTGGCTCCGATGAAAGTAATTGCTGTTTGTTTGTTGTGCATGAAATGAATCATATGTCTTCTGTTATTATTTAATCTTTTGCACACTAAATGTAACTGAAGTCTACTCTGCTTTTTTTTAGCATGTTTAATTCAAATTATACTTCAACTGCAGGGGCCACTACGTTGCCTTTTCCAATATGCAAAATGTTCTTGGACTTACTGTTTGCCAATATACCATGATGATTGATTAAATAATATATATTTTTTCTTTACAGTCACTCACTGGGATGAATGGATCATCAGTGTTGGTTTACGGAAGAACTATGGCCAATTCGTGAGTGCCAAACAGGTAAACTAGTCTACAACAACTACTACAGCAGAACTACATGTCTGTCTAGTTGTGGTATAGAGTGGTTGAGGCAGTGTAGTGTTGTTATGCCAGGCAGAGTCCAGACAGCAGTTCATGTAAAATTGGGGCTATGTGGCTTTCTGCATACAATTAGATATTGTTTTTTGGTTGTCCTGCCGACCCGAGATGGAAGCACTGGAGGCCTTCGGTCATGTTCCCCCCTGCCAGCGATTCTGTTACAGCTAAGAATCTGGGCATGCTGGTTGATAACACCCTCTCCTTCAAGGCCCAGGTAGCTGGCCTGATGGGGAAGTGCTTCGCCATCCTAAGGATGTTGAGAAAGTTTCTGCCGTACCTATCTTTGGAGCACAAGAAGATTACGGTGCAGGCCTTGATAGGCTCACGCCCAGACTATGCCAACATCCTTTATCTGGGTCTTCCTGAATATCTGCTGACCCGCCTGCAGGTAGTCCAAAATTCGGCAGCCAGGGCAATCTTTGGTCTTACCAGAAGAGCCAGGGCCGGCAGCAACCTCCTTGTTACTCTGCATTGGCTGCCGATTTGTAAGCGCATCTCCTTTAAGACCTTAACCACAGCTTTTAAGGTGCTACACAATTTCGGCGCTGGCTATTTGCAGAGAAGGGTCAACTTCTATCTTCCATCTAGACCCTTGAGGTCGGCTGCCCAGGCCAATGCAATCGTGCCGGCAGTGAGACGTGTTCGTTGTGGAGGTCGCTCTTTTAGCTACCTGGCCCCCCGTCTTTGGAACACTCTGCCCTTGACGTTGCGAACGTTGCCAATCTGTCTACCTTTAGAAAGGGACTTAAAGCTCATCTTTGTGCCCTGTAAGTTGTTCCTGTTGATTGTTAGTGCCGCTTTGGCTGTCTATTTGTGTAATGATCTATAGCGCCGGGACGCTCTTCGGAGCAGCTGAGCGCTTTACAAAACCCCCAGTAGCATAACATAACATTACAGATATGCTTTGTCTGTCTGTGACAAAGAGCCTAGGTATGCTACATCAGGTTGCTTCACTCAGTGGTGCCTGCCATGACTGAGCATGGGCCAAAAATCTGTTCCGCTCGCGAAATGTGCGGATTTTCGGCGGTAAATTCGCAATCCGCGAATCTCTTGTGAAATTGCCGAAAATACGCAAATTCTCAGGGTTTGGTGTTTTTTGCTCCAGAATTGGCCTTTTTTGGCCGTTTTTGGTGTTTTGCGGGTGCGTGTGCTTGGGTAAAAAGTCAAGTGGATCGTAAGAGTTGGGAATGTCTAGTTTTGATTGCAAGTGGTTTGAAGAAAATCCATGGTGGAAAAGGGGGGTTTCAGAGTGCGTTTTGGCACGATTTTAACTCAAGCCTAGCAGTATTGCATGTTGTTGTGGGGCTGTTTGGGGGTGTTCTAGATTTTTGGGGGTGGGTTTAGGGGTCTGGGATCACTGCTGGGAAGGTCTAATTTTGATTGCAAGTGGTTTGAATCCATGGTGGAAAAGTTTTTTTTTTTAGCAGTATTGCATGTTTTGGGGGGCTGTTTGGGGGGGTTCTAGATTTTTGGGGGTGGGTTGAGGGGTCTGGGAGCACTGCTGGGAAGGTCTAATTTTGATTGAAAGTTGTTTGAAGAAAATCCATGGTGGAAAAGGGAGGTTTGGGCCTCGTTGCAGAGAGCTTTTTGGCACAATTTAAACTTAGGCCTAGCAGTATTGCATGTATTTGGGGGGCAGTTTGGGGGTGTTCTAGATTTTTGGGGGTGGGTTGAGGGGTCTGGGAGCACTGCTGGGAAGGTCTTATTTTGATTGCAAGTGGTTTGAAGAAAATCCATGGTGGAAAAGGGGGGTTTGGGCCTAGTTTCAGGGTGCGTTTTGGCACGATTTTAAGTTAGGGCTCATGCCAGGTAGCAGTATTGCATGTTTTTGGGAGGGTACTGTGGGTGTTCTAGATTTTTGGGGGTGGTTTGAGGGGTCTGGGAGCACTGCTGGGATGGTCTTATTTTGATTGCAAGTGGTTTGAAGAAAATCCATGGTGGAAAAGGGGGGTTTGAGCCTAGTTGCAGAGAGCATTTTGGCACGATTTAAACTTAGTCCTAGCAGTATTGCATGTTTTTGGGGGGCTGTTTGGGGGTGTTCTAGATTTTTGGGGGTGGGTGGAGGGGTCTGGAAGCACTGCTGGGAAGGTCTAATTTTGATTGCAAGTGGTTTGAAGAAAATCCATGGTAAAAAAGGGGGGTTTGGGCCTAGTTGCAGAGAGCGTTTTGAAACGATTTTAAGTTCGACCTCATGCTAGGTAGCAGTATTGCATGTTTTTGGGAGGGTACTGTGGGGTGTTCTAGATTTTTGGGAGTGGGTTGAGGGGTCTGGGAGCACTGCTGAGAAGGTCTAATTTTGATACCAAACAGCAGTTTGGTTTTAGGTTGAGGGGAAAGGTCATTTGGCCCATAGGCTAACATTGCCGGTAAAGCGTTATTGCAGATGTCACTGGAGACAACTCTTATCGCACTTTATGCAGCTGTAGTGTAGGAAAAGCACTATACATTTCCCCAACGAGGTAGCACTTACTGGATTAGCCAGTAGAAAGTACTCCAGTAATAGTTATGCAAATCGCAAAAAAATCTGCGCGTTTGCAGGAAAATCCGCAAATTCGCGTTTTTTTTGCGATTTCCCGCAAATTCGCGGACCACAGATCTGCACAATTCGCCCATACTTACTAATTACTATCCTTGAAAAGGAGACTCATGGTACGCACTTTCAAAATGATGCTTGTATGTAATACTGTTAAACAAAACAGAGCCACCCAATAATCCCGTGAGGACTGGGTATGATTAATAACAAAATTACAATTTCTCCCCGTAGGAGTTATTTAAATACTCTTCATAAATTCTTAATTTGTCACAACAGTGATCTATCATTCAATAAATGCAAGGAAGGTACAGTATTTTACTGTTGTTTATTTTTATAAGTTATTTTCTTTATCAAAAAATGCAACATGGGAGAGGAGGAGCTTCGCGGGCGACCAAGATGGCCGCGTAAGCTCGGAGCTCCGTGGACCGTCCGATCCACCGCAACTAT
Source organism: Lissotriton vulgaris (assembly GCF_964263255.1). Lineage (NCBI taxonomy): Eukaryota > Metazoa > Chordata > Amphibia > Caudata > Salamandridae > Lissotriton > Lissotriton vulgaris. Next base: position 413,617,486 of record NC_141695.1, read on the forward strand.
CCTGCATGAAATTCTGTCCCACGTTTGTGGAACTATAATGCTAACGGCCTACTGAGGCGGGGACTGCAATCGGCTTCCAAATCGGTGACTCCTGAGCAAAGTTATGTCGAGCTGAACTCCGCTCCGTGACGGTGCCATTGTCCATCCGGACTTCGCCACTTCGTCACTTCACCTGATCGGACTACACAGGACCCGCCTGCCATCTCCTTGGTGCAGACACTGTGCACTGGCCTGGCCCTCGCCGACCTGATCGAGACTTTTTGATCCGTCTGCCCCTCGGCTGTGGATCCTGACCTGCTGCCGCCTTTCCTTTGTTCTCAAGAACCCATCATGGCGGGCAGAGGCGATCCGGACAGGGCATCGAATAAAGGTGGTCGGGGCAAATCGCAAACACAGAACAACCGCATGGAGCGGTATGTGAATCTCAAGTCGCCACCTACATCGGGGGCCATCTCCAAAGGTACCCCAGCGACTAGCCCGCCGGACGGCCCGGATCCTACCCTCACGGACATCATGGGTGCCATCACCAGCCTCCGTGCCGATGTACAGCAGCAGCACGAGGCTCTGTCCCATAAAGTGGACTCCATGGCTATAGACATTTCCCTCATCAGGACCGACTTGGGCAAGACAAACGAGCGAGTGAAAACGCTTGACATCAAGACCACCAGTCTGACCTCGGATGTCTCCGAATTACAAACTGAGGTCCGAAACCTGCGAGCGACTGCCGATCTTTTCTCAAAGCGACTGGAGGACTTTGAGGGGCGAGCCAGGCGGCAGAACGTCCGTATAGTAGGGGTGCCGGAAGGGTCCGAGAATGGCGCAGCGGACCTGTTTGTGGAGGAATTGGTCAAGACTCATCTGGCGCCCTCTGGACTGAGCAATTTTTTCTCAGTGGAACGTGCCCACCGTGTGCCAGGGGGACCACCTAAAACGGGGGCGACGCGCGACCGATTGTGGCGCGCCTTCTCAATTTCAGAGACCGAGATGCGATCCTCCAGGCATCCAGATCGCACGGGCCACTACACTACCAGAATGCGGAGGTGCATTTCTACCCGGACTTCACCAGGCTGGTACAACGTCAACGGCTGAGCTACGCGGGAGTGAAGAGACGCCTCAGAGACATGGGTCTCAAGTACTCTATGCAGTTCCCAGCGAAGCTCCGTGTGGAACTCAAGGGACGTGCCTACTTTTTTGACTATCCTGAGAATGTTAGCGAGTGGCTAGACACTGTATCGCCAGAGCGTGATGAGCATGAAGACGATGTTGGAGGTGCCTCGGGCGGAGCGGAGCGGCAAGAATGAACTGGGAGCTGGGGCTACCCCTGCCTCGAATGACCGCCGGACTGGTGTTTTTGGTGCTATTACTTTCTCCTTTATTTTCATGGTGGGTGGCGGGACGATTTCACGGGGATTCCTCACTCCTCTGGGTCTTCTGTAGAGTAGTTAATGGGGCGACAGGCACACTGCTGGTTGGGGGGGCTTTTTAGTCTAATGCAGGGGTGCAGGGTGGGGGGTTTGTTGGGTACAGTTATGTTCTGTGTTGTTTTTCTTTTTCTTTTTCTTTTGTGGCAATTGGACAATGGCGATCCTGGACTTTCTTTGATGCGAGTGTCTTTGGGTGATGGGTGGGCGGGCAGTGGAGGGATGAGGGGTAGGGTGTTAAAAATTCTTAGTTGGAATGTTAACGGGTTGGGTGACCGAATCAAGAGAGGGGTGGTGATACAACTGATTAAACGGCATATGCCAGATATCGTACTTCTTCAGGAGACACACTTGGTGGGCAACACTTGTAAAGCCCTGAATCGCAAAGGTTATAAAATGGTGGCGCATTCGGGGTTCTCTTCCGGCTCCAGGGGGGCGGGAATTCTTGTGCCCGCGTCCCTTCCCCTAGAGATAGAGACCACTTTGATTGATGATAGGGGGCGGTACGCCGCCGTGGCTGGTAGATGGGAAGGGCGTTCCCTCACGTTGTTGTCTGTGTACGTCCCCCCAGGGCTCCAGTCTAGTACTTTTCAAGACCTTGGTGGTGCCATCTTGTCTATGCCGGCTGGTCGTTTGATAGTGGGGGGTGACTTTAATTCCGTTTGTTCTGGTCTGCTTGATCGTCAACCGCCCCGCGACCTATGTGGACCACAGAGGTGGCTGCCGTCTTTCCTCGAGTCTACTGGGCTGGTGGACGGGTGGCGGCTTTTGCACCCCACGCTCCGCCAGTTTTCTTTCCTATCGGGCGCACATGGGAGTCTCTCGCGTATCGACTATGTCCTTACGTTGGCTTCGGACGCACTTGCCGTTTCCGAGGCCCGCTTTCTTGCGCAGGGTATTTCCGACCACTCCCCGCTATGGGTCTCCTTTGACTTTGGAGTGGCTCTGTCGGGACGCCCGGCAGTGGTCAATCCATGGTATTTCCGCGATTTCAAGACCCGCTCCCTCCTGGCCAAATCTATTGATCTTTACTTCTCCGAGAATGTGGGCTCGGTGGAGTCGGCCGTTACACTGTGGGAAGCCTTTAAGACGGTGCTCCGTGGCGAGGCCCAGGCAATTATCGCTGATACCCGTCGTACCAGAGACTCAGACATGCTGACTATTGAGCAGGAAGTGTTACGCCTCGAGGCCCAATTGGGATCCGACCCGGACCCCTCGGTCATCCACACTCTCTCGCTGAAACAAGCGGAGTACCACGCCCTGGCCACTAATGCCGCTCTTGTCCTGGCCAAGGAACAGCAAGGTCGCATCTATGATGTGGGCGATAAGGCCGGGAAGTTGTTGGCTTGGCTTGACAGAAGGGAGATGGCCAGCCGTGTGGTGCCAGAGCTTATTGGTGACGACGGTGCGATCCTTACGGATCCTAGCGCCGTTGTTGATTCTTTCGCTGACTACTTTCGGGGGGTCTATGAGTCTGCCTCTGACTTTTCGGAGGAGGACTCGTCGGCCTTCCTCTCTGATATCGACTTGCCCAGCCTTTCCGAGGAGGAAAGAGAAGACCTGGATAGGGACATCACGGCGGACGAGGTCGACCTTGCGATCCGCTCACTTAATACCGGAAAGGCCTCCGGGCCTAACGGTATACCGGTGGAACTGTATAAAATCCGCTCGGACGCGGTCTCCCCGCATCTCCGTAGGATGTTCTTGGAGTCCTTTGAGAGAGGTTCTCTCCCCCTAGACCAACGACTGGCCACCATCGTGGTCATCCACAAGGAGGGTAAACCACGAGACGCTTGTCGTTCTTACCGTCCTATTTCCCTCCTTAACGTGGAGCCCAAGGTCCTTGCCAAACTGCTGGCTAATCGTTTGATTGGAGTCATTAGCGATCTTGTGCACCCCGATCAATCTGGATTCATTCCCCACCGTAACACTGCCCTTAACTTGCGCCGCCTCTATGGGGTCATGGCCCGGGCCCACACTCTTGAAGAGCCGGCTGTGTTGGCGTCCTTGGATGCCACTATGGCCTTCGACTCGCTCGAATGGCCTTACCTGTGGGCAGTTCTGACCAAACTCGGGTTTGGCCCTGTCTTTGTGAGCTGGGTGAAGCTCCTGTATGCGGACCCGATGGCCAATGTCACAGTCAATGGCCGCCTTTCGGCGCCATTCCCCCTACGTCGCGGTACCAGACAGGGTTGCCCCCTGTCCCCTCTATTGTTTGCTTTGGCCCTTGAACCCCTGGCAGCATTGTTGCGTTCGCATCCTGACTTGAGAGGCATTACATGGGCCCCTGGTTTTGAGGACAGGGTTTCTTTGTACGCTGACGATATACTGCTGTACCTGTCTTCACCTGGCAGATCCCTTATCGTGGCCTGTGATGTCATCAAACTTTTTGGACGGTACTCTGGCCTGGTTATTAACTGGGCCAAGTCCTCTCTATATGTCCTCAAGGGGGATACTCCGCGTCTCCCCAGAGGCTGCGGTATTCAGATTGCTTCACGCGGTTTCAAATACTTGGGCATTTACATCTCTGGTAATGCCAAGCTCAGGTATGACAATAACTTGCTCCCTCCTCTTCAGAGGCTGCGACGTGACGTCGACAGCTGGCGCCACTTGCCAATCTCCCTGCTTGGCCGGGCCGCTCTTTTCAAGATGATGGCCCTGCCCAGATTCCTGTACGCACTTCAAAACGCACAAGACCCTGTCCCAGCTCGCTACTTTCGTGAGCTTGAAGGCCTTCTTCGTAGCCTCCTCTGGGAGGGTCGCCCTCGCGTCGCCCTCCACAAACTCACGCTCCCCTGGTATGATGGGGGCATCGCCCTCCCCGACGTGCGCCGTTATTACTGGTCTTCGCAGCTAGCGGCCCTAAACCATGGGTTTTACGGCCCAGTGATGAGCCCCGGATATGCCATGGATAGGTGGCTGATGGGCGACGGCAATTACTACCGGGCCCTATATTCCAAGTCTTTTGACCGTAAGTTAACGGGCCCCACCCGTACGGCAGTCCGCACCTGGAAAGAGGTTACTAAGGCACAAGGATGGCAGGGCAGACTCACGAGGTTCACTCCCCTCTTTGATTCCGACATCCTGGGTAGACTCTGGCACACCAAGGGTTTTGATAGGTGGGACCTCATCGGCATCAGCAGGGTTGATGACATGCTCTCCAAGGGTTTGATTAAGACCTTCCCCCAGTTACAAACTGAGTACCAGCTGGGCGCGACGGAGTTCTTCCGCTACGCGCAGCTGCGACATGCGCTGCTTTCGGCCTCTCCGCCGGATGGCGTCATTCCCGAAAGTTCCCCACTGGAAGATAGGATCCTGGATGGGCATATGCCAGACAGTGCAATTTCACTCTCGTATAAGAAGTTGATCAATTCACGCACGGACCTCCTCCTTAGATTGAGAGACCAGTGGGTAACAGATGGCCTTGAATTGGACGATGAGGATTGGCAGGGGGCGGTTTCCTCTCCTAAGGAGGTTGCCATTTCTTCCCGTCTTCGCCTCGTACAGTTTAAGATCTTGCACCGGGTGTATGTGACAGGGCCCCGATTGATGCGTATGGGTTTCTCACCTGAAGGTCTCTGCCGCAGGGGCTGTGGAGCTCCTGCCACTTTCCTACATATCCTCTGGGAATGCCCGGTGATCGCCTCCTACTGGAGAAGGGTCCACCGCGTTATGGAGGAGGTTACTGGCGTGGCTTCCCAGGCGGAGGCCCGTCGATGCCTCTTGAATGTATGGGAGCCGTCCGACCACAACGTTGCACAGACTAGGTGGGTCACCCTTGGGAACATGGTGGCGAAGAGGGACATAGCCCAGAGATGGGGTGCGGCCGAGGCCCCCCTATTGGTACAGTGGAAGGCCAGCATGGACTGGTGCATGTTTAGGGAAAAGACAGTCTATGTGGCCAGGGGGAAACCTCGGATTTGGACGAAAATTTGGGGAGCATGGAACGAATATAGGGGGGATGTGTGTTTGCCGCCTGAGCCGATTGATCAACATGATACCGCTTTTCCCTAACCTGTGACGCCAACTGAGCTCTAATGTAACTTATTCTCCTGATGCCTTCCCCCTCCTGCCTCCTTCCCATTCTGCAATTCGCTTTTAATAAGTGTTTACCGGCCTTATTCCCTACCCATCCCTGACACCCAGCGTCACGTTTTCTGCACTGCCACCTTCGCGCCCGCGGGCGCCTGTTGTTGTTTTTATATTATAAAATTAACCTTTGATGAATATGTCTCAACTGTTTGACACAATTTCTCTCCTTTATTCCTGCTGCCTTGCCTCCGGGATGTCAGGCTGAATAGCTGTGTGTTCTGGTATCAATAAAGGTTTTCAAAAATTTTAACAAAAAAAAAAAAAAATGCAACATGGCAACATAAATACTACTCTATATGCAAATTTGGCTTCAAGTAGTCTATAACACCTTTTGCTATTTACATGGAAAAACGAAATACTATGCGGAGAGGAATTTTTCTCATTATAATACATTCATTGTAACATCACAAAAAATGGTACAAATGTAAACAAAATGGTGTCAGGCATCGACGTTTCGGTCCCTCGTCGGTTTACAAAATCCATAGGACCATCATCAGGACAAGTTGCACACATATATCAGAAACCTCCAGCCGGAGGTTGTAAGGCCTGGGAGGGCAATCATTTCCAAATGTAGATTGCTTCAGTCAATCCGTCAAGTTATTTCGAGAGAATTTTAAATGTGTCAGCCAAAACAATCAGGAGCGTATAAATCACTAATAGATAGAAGGTGCAGCGTTCAACTTCCTCTCGTCACCGCTAGTCCAGACCATTTTTTGTGATGTGATTTGGAGAGAGGAGAGACTGACGGTAGTACTAGTAAAGTAGTAGGACAATTGAATTCACTAACTCTGTGAGTGGCACTTACTTTTGTAAACATTTGGACGATTACTTTGACAATTTGAATCAAGCAGCCAGTTAAGTTTCAGGACAACAAACGTACAGTTAACCTCCCCAGCAAAACAGTAAAAATGCTTATGCTATGTTTAAGTTGAAAGTAAATAATTATTTAGACTCTAACATAAATGAACTAACCCACACGACCCAACCCACCCCCCTCCCTAAACCCAACCAATGTCCATGAAATGTCCCGAAGAAAAGTCCCAAAACCCCAACCCCCAATTCCTACCCCACCAAAAGTCTTTAAAAAAGGGGCAAGGGACAGTCTCTCTTCCTCTACTGCCGCCGGCGGTGTCCTTTGGCCAGGTGTTCCAGATGCTCCTCCCTGCGGCGGTTCTTGAGCACGGTTTTGAGTCTTTCCACCTCCTGCTCAAGGTGGGACACCCTAAGGGCCAAGCAGTGCAGACGAGCCTTGCACCTGCTGTGGGGGGCAGCTGATTTTTTGGCTGCTGTGCGGTGGCGGGTGGCTTTGGTACCATGGCTCCGTACCGCTAGAGGCTTGCGCTGACTGGCTGACCCAGGGTGCGCGGAGAAGGATGCAGCTGTCGTGGTGGATGTTGTGGGCAGAGACTGCGTGTCCTCCTCCTCCTGGGCCACCAGCCGCCGATATTCTGCGACAACCACCTTCAGCTTCCTTTGCCGAGCCCGTCTAGCCAGCTCCTCCCGTGTTGGTTTGGAAGGAGCATCTATATAAAGAAAGAAAAACATAATGTAACCAATGCTCTTTAAGATTAACACAAAATAATTCAGCAGAAAGTTGTGTCACAGTAGCACTACCAACTTGCAAGCACAGAACATAACATTTTTGGCCTGTATCTATCTAACTTCCCACTTTGTCGGCCTCTGCTCTAACATTAGTGGGAGTTTCAGGAATCAATTCTACTAGCACTATATGGACTCATGACATTAGACTCAGACAGTACACCAGTCTTCTTTTTCTTCTTCTTTTTCTTCTCTCTGGTTTAGCAAAATTGGTACGTAAACTTCTGGAAGCCGGCATAAGCGCAGTCAACTTGCACCCGAGAAAAACAGACGCAAACCATGATGACACAGACTTGTGTTACTGTACCACTCTAGTACATGCAGATAGTGAAGCTCTTACTTTTCTATTACTGGTGGCACTGGCCACACTCTGTTACATGGTCTACTGCTTAATGAATTTAACTTTCACCCTGCAGTGCCAATGACTACTAGAAAAGGAAAATGAAGAAGATAAATAATATGATTATCTATCCCTTCACAGGATATTTACTTACATATGGGATGCTTTTTTTTTTATTGAGTGAACTCTGATAGGCCACACATGAATGACGGTGTTGTAATAAAATTATTAACATAGGTAGTGAGTGGCAACCGTAATGGCAGGATATATTCTGTGCTTGCAAACTACTGCTATTGGTCATCATAGGCGGCTGGTGTTGAGGGGCGAAAGGGGTGTTGCCCCACTAGCTTCGGGACTAGAATCCAACGGGAGGAGATAAGAGACTGTGCACATAATGCAGCAGCTCCCTTCCTTGAAAAAAAAACAGAATTTATATACAACACGATGCAGTGAGCACTTCACAAATGAAGTACTCACTGCTTCGTGTGAATACAAATTCCGTTGTTTTTTTTAGGGAGGAATGAAGTTACGTCAGAGACCTCCTGCGCATGTGCTAGCTACTAGGGCGAGGACTATTGCTCGCCCTCGATGCACAATTTAGAAGAGTGATGTCAGCATGGAGGGAGTTACCAGAAAAAGCAGAAAGTGGTTAGTTTTCAATAGGGCGCTTTTATTGTAGCCAGGGCGATTTTACCAGCGCTCTATTGAAATGAATGGTATGGGGCAGGGCTGGCCTTTCTCAAGAGAAAGTAGTGGGTGGCAACAATTGGGGCACCCATTGCCATTGTGTTACTTTTAGGCCTCCTGGTTGGATAATGGAAGCTGGGGGCGTGGGCTTTTGAAGAGTTTGGCTGCGCAGCTCTTATTTCGGCATAATCGGCATGCAGGCAGCAGGTGTGCTGTATTCTTGTTTACTGTGTTTGATCCCTTGGGGTGGACTTGCTGTGATTGCCTTGGCTTTGTGTCTCCTGAACACAAACTGCGCAATGGCTGTGTAAAGCAAGGTAAGCTTTCATTCTCCAAGCCTTCCTGTTTGAAAACTCACATTGCTACCTCTGTCAGGGGCTCCCCAACGTGCCCTGCAGCAGCTCAAGGCAAGCCCTCCAGCCAGGAGAACACCTTCAGAGGGTACACGAGCCACTGGTTACACCGCTGTGTGCGCTCTGTGTTGTGGCTCTTAAGAAATGTACCGGAAGGGGGAAGGAGCCTGTCTGGGGCTAGGAAGTGAAACGTTCTTGGTGCTGTCCAGAAAAAGTGGCATGCAGAGCACAGAGACCCCTAGGGAATGCGAGCAACCCCGTCCCCCATGAATGTAATATTAACACATGAGGAGCAGCACGCCCCCAGCCCCTGGGCTTCCCCGCAGCCCTCCACACACTGAGGAAGCAGGGACACGGCTCTCGCTGGTGTCAGCTGGCCCGGTTTATTTTACCTCTGCCACTGTTGCCCTCTTGCATGGCCTCTGGAATTATGAGTCAGAAGAGGACCGCATTATGCAGCAGGGTTTACTAAACTATGCGGCATAAAAGGCGAAGTATGCAGCGTGTGCATCACTTTCTGTGTTAGTGTTACTTCTGTCATTTTTACACGTTTACTCTTTCTGGGCGAAGGTCTCACTTCGTTTGGACCAGTTTAACACGCAAATACAGCAATGAACAACTTAAAGAGGGCATGTAAACCTTTGCAAAGGACTTTCAACTGCGTGGCAACACCTCGCACTGTGATAACAATGAAGTAGCCTGAAATATTACACAGCGCCAAGTGGCAACCGTGCATAGTTTGTATATAGCTCAAATTTTCAACAGGAAAAGAGAGGTAAACAGGCATGGGGTAGTGAGAGGTCGGGACCGGTGCAAGGTACAGCAGAGAGGTACAAAGCAGCAGCAAGTACAAAAGAAAGTGGCAGGGACAGTGAGATAGACGGAAAAAGAGAGAAGCAAGGCTGGATGAGACAGGCATACAAGCAAGGGCACTAGCTCTGATCTTGTTCCTTTGCATCCCTTATCTTCCCTGCATGAGATACATGTCTATTTGCCTGCATGCCCGACCCCCACTCACAAAACTCACCAGCCGCCCCTGCTAGTCATGGTAGTATTCTGAAAAATGACAACTTCTTTTCCTCGCCTTTGCTACACTGAAACAGACGTGCAGGCGCGGTTTTACATGCTCTTCAAAGTAACACTTACTTCATCCAGAGACCGTCTACTCTGTCTACATACACCTATGCTATCTATGCGTAAGATAGCACCATGATCCAGGCATCCATCCATTCAAAGTAAATATCAATCATTCTTCTTAATGTCTCAACTGGACAAACCTTAGTTTTTCTCACAGAAAAACCACCTTTTTATTTCATTTTGGAAACCGCCAGCTATGCATCTGTGCTTGACTTACATTTGAATTTGAACCAAAGGATATCTTGCACACACATACAGTTTCTGTTTCACCCACCAGGCAGTCCTCTTCCCTTTCTCCTTCCACCCATCCTTGCTTCAGCCTTCAACCGGCCATGTATCATATTCCCAGCCACCTTGGGCAGTATTCAAAAATACATAACATTCTTTGCCAGTCATTACTTTTAAGTCACTCGTCCTTCCTTACACCCTTCTTTCCCTTTTCGTTCATCCCATCCATCAAGTTAATTTCTGATCTGACTTGGCTTCCCGATAAAACTTTCACAGCTGAGTTGAAGTCAAATTTAGAGTAGGCCATTGGTTACTCGTCAACTCCCGCCGCTAATGCTATTGCTCATGCGAAGTCAAGGGTGAATGTCTTCTACCTAGTTGACATAAACTTACTTCTAAATTTGTAAGTCTTCTTAACAGTAAAGTGTACTTGTACTGTACAACATATACTCCCGTGCAGGGAGCACACTCTGCAGTCTGCAATCTCAATAAGTAAGGAATATAATAGCTTACCACTGCCCGCCACTACCGTGGCATCCCCCACAGCAGTTCCTGATGGCTGTTGCACCGCCTCCGCCCCAGGAGTTCCCACCTCCGCGCTAGCCCTGGCAATGGTGTATGGCTGTGCCGATGTTCCGCCTAGAAAATACATTTCATATTCTTAGATGCCATATACACCACTCCCTATTTTGTCTAGGAAGGAACATTTTTTACTATTACTACATATACAAATTTAACAATTTGTGACTCTCTAGTCTCTAAATTACAAATTTCCTTTTCTTCAGGGAAGGTTTTTTATTTATTTATTCTTAGCCGTAACATGTCTTGCTACACTTTTTGGCGCAACTGAGGAATGCTTGCTTTTTAACACGCACCATTTTTCTCATAACAGACAGAAGCTTCCCTTCTAAGAACAAAAGCAAGATCAGATCATCACCACTTGGACGGAGTCAGCAACGATTCATCCCCACAAAGAAGATTTGAAGTTCCAACCAGGTGAGGGCTCTCCCACAATTAATGTGTGAAATCAGACAGTTTTCAGTTTTGAATCCTTCACGGTTTATCATATATGATGAAGTTGATTTTAATAAATGTTTTTACTTTTAATAAAGCTTTAAAACTTACATAGGCTCTGTGGTTTTTGTTCATGAGTGAGTGAGCGAAAGGGTTTGCAATTTGCAAGCATGAGTCCGTGGCTCAGAGAGGTCGGGACTCTGACTCCGTACTCTTATGTCCTGGGTTGTATAATCATTGGAGATCAATCATCGCTGCATTCTGGAGCTAAATAAGGACTCTGACACACTAGCTATTCAGTAAGGAGATTGGGGGTTCAACTTCTGTTATGAGAAAGTCTAACTGCGCCTATTATAATTTTTAACCAATGCCCTATTTCTTGTCCATAGTTCTGTTTGTGCAGAATAGTCCCTGCAACAGTAGTAGTATGGATTGTCGTCCTATCCAATCAAAAAGTAAACTAGTATCTTATTCTTGGTGCCCATTGACATTTTATTGTTGGGAATTGTCAAAGCATAAACATTTGGAAGACTACAATACACATTAAGGACAACCCAGAGGACTGCACTCGGTGCACAGAGCTATTGCTGAATAGAATAGGAGTTTTGTTTAACATCTTTTGACAACTGTGCAAGCTTAGTAAGCTACACAGACAGACTAATAATAATCTAGCAGTACCATAGGGAGTCATACTAGAGGCAGGATAAGAATTTAGAAACAGTCTACATGAAGATCAAAGACGATTTAGGAAAAAATAGAATGAGGAACGTTTGGAAAAAATACAGGTGCTGTAAAAGATAGGGAACTATAATTATAATTCTTATAGGAAAACTTACTGGGGCCAGCAGAGGAGCCCTCGCTGGACTGATCCTGGCCTTTCTGCTGTTGTCCCTGCTCCGCCGGCGCCGCTACCTCCTCCTGTGTCCCCTTGCCCCTGGGGGAAGCTAATGTACAACATGAAAGAAAGACACAAACATGGATGATTGTTGTCAACCACATCAAACATTTAAAAAAAACAATAACAAATTATTTCGCGGAAATAGACAACAATTGTACTAAATTTATTGACCTATCTGATGTGGTCTACTAGGATATTGCTGGATTCGCGGACAGACTACTTGGAAAGTTATTTTACTTACTAGTTATTTTACTTACTAAACCAACCTACAAAAAGGTTCTATTAGGACTGGCAGGCAGCACTACGCAGCACGCGAATTGACAGACACAGTCTGTCATGATCACCACCACTATCTCTTCTTAGTGGCAGGAGTACAAAGGAAGGACTGGTCTTGAGTCTCTAATGTCTAGCATTACACAGTTCTGTGAAGTACACTGATACATAATCATCACCCAGACCAAATGAACACAAAATTGAAAACAAGTAAGCATAGTAGCACGGCCAGTGAACAGGCCAGCACCTGCATTCACAGAAGCTTTTGAAACATAATTTACCTGCAATGTAATCTGCAGCATTCATGCTCTTCGGAAAAAAACATTTGCAATACGCTAACATAGAGCAGCAGAAAACAGAGTAGTGATTAAATAGCTACTACTACTCAGCAAGCCCAGGGATCTCGACGCCTAGCAGGTCGAGCAGGTCGTGTTCCCGGTCCAGGACGTCGGACCACCGGTGCGTTGCCTGGCTGTAGGTGCGCCGGACCCCAGACTCACGATACATGGCCCGGCACACCTTCCCCCATAGCCTTTGACGCTCCCGGAGCCCGTACCCGGCACGGAGCCTGCCGCCTGCCGTGACGGTTTTGGGGGGGTGGCACTGAATGAAGAACATCAGTGTGGCAACCTCCACCGCGCAGAAAATCTCCTGGGCTATTACTGCTTCCCCCCCCCGTAAGCGCCCGCATGGGAGCCGGGTACTAGGTGTGGGACCCTTCCCCTTGCTCTTCCAGGCTCCCTTTGCCATGGTCCTGGACAGCTGGAAAAAAAAATAGGAAAAAATAGGGAAAAAGTATAGAAAAGAAAAGGGTTAAAAAAAGTAGCTTTCAAAGTAACCAAAAGTAGAAAAAAACACAAAACATAGATGTAGAAAAAGAGAGGGATACATAATGAGTAAAACAGATTAAAAAAAAGTTCAAAGAAACAAAAGATTGCAAAGATTAGGGGAGGATTGAAAAAGCATGGCCAGAACCATGAATGAAAAACAAGATGGCCGCGCCCATTGAGGACTGCTTGGGTAAGTTTGCGCGATATTTCCCCCGCGAGCACGCAAAAACGCATGCCAACATGTAATCGCGCCTCGCGCACAACGCGAGCATGCAAATAGCGACCGGAAACGGAAATACGCAAAGTGAACAAGATGGCCGCGCCCAAGTACGACCGCATGGGTAACTTTGGGGTTGAAGCACTGCAAGCAGCCCACGAACATGCAAAAATAAAATCTGCAAATTCTCACGAATTCATGGATTTTGCGGATCGCGAATTCGCTTTCGTGCGAATTCGCGTACCGCAAATTCACAAATTTCGCCCATATTTAGTCCAAACCAGTTCTGGTCAGTCCTGGAGCACTCTGTTTACATGACTCCTTCTTTCCTTTCACAGTGCAGGGCGGAGACATCAGACGCACCACAGGAGGTGGATCCAGCATTGTGAAGGCACAGCCCTATTCAGGTCCCGCCTGCAACATGTCCCTTCCTTCTAGATGCAGCTCTCTCTATTCACCACTGGGCTGACTCACCCTGTCTCCTGGAGTCACTCAAACTCCAGACAAGGAATACACAACCTAGCAGAGGCAGGTTTGGATAGTTAGACAAGAAAATACTTACTTTCTAAAAGTGGTATTTTCAAACACAGAATGTTGAAGCCAACTTCACTAAAAGATGTATTTTATCATTCTGAGTTCAGGCATACTAAACTCGAATTTTTACCATGTTCCCTGAGTCAGGATTATAAGAATATAATAATCTAATTGCCCATTTTAGCCTATGGAGAACAGGTAGCCTTCAATAGTGAAAAATGCTGTAATTCACTACTAGGACATGCTACACACACACCAGAGCATGTCCTACTTTATACTTACAATGCCCCTGCCCATGGTCCTACCACAGGGGCGTCTGATATAAAGCAAAGGGAAGGTTTAGAGATTGGCAAGTGAGTGCACTTGCCAAGTCGATATGGCAGTACTAGACTGTCCACAGGCCTTGCAATGGCAGGCCTGAGACACACTTTACAAGCTGCTTCTGTGGGTGGCACAACCAGTGCTGCAAGCCCACCAGCAGCATTTGATTTACAAGCCCTGGGCAAACATGGTGCACTGTACAAGGGGCTTACAGGTAAATCAAATAACCCAATAATGAAATCACCAATTAGTACATCAATTTAACATAAGAAGCACTTGCACTGTGGCACTGATTAGCTGTGGCACAGTGCCCAAATCATAAAACCAGCAAAAACATATCAAAACAGAAGAGGCAATCGTCAAAATGGAACGGAGACTCACAGCAATGATGCCAGGTCTAACACGTGTCCCCTCCAACTGTAATGTGGGGAGAACTACCTTTCCCCTTCGGAGTTTACTTTACTAAGGCGGAAAAATCTGGACAGACCATCAGCATTGGCGTGATCTGTACCAGGGCGGTGTTCCACCATAAAGTCCATACCCTGTAGGGAAATTGACCACCTCAACAACTTCGGGTTCTCACCCCTCATCTGCATTAGCCATCTGAGGCAGTCTTTAGAGCGTCTAAAGCCTACTGACGGGTGTCAGTCCAGTTCACTTTTTTGGCTGCTTCCTGGAAGTTAGCGCAGTCAAGGGTGCCACAATGTTGCAATAGCCCTTAATAAACCTCCTGTAGTACCCCGTGAGTCCTAAAGAGGCTCTCACATGTGTCTGAGTTTTTGGGGGTTCCCATGCTAGGATGGTATCAATCTTGGGTTGGAGGGGTGCCACCTGGCCGCTTCCTACCTGGTGACCCAAGTACAGACCGGAACCCTGCCCGATCTGGCACTTACTCGCCTTGATCGTGAGGCCTGCTTTACACAGTGCCATCAACACTTCCCAGAGGTGGTGTAGATGTTCTTCCCAACTGACGCTGAACACTGCAATGTCATCCAGGTAGGCGGCACTGAAATCCTCCAGTCCAGCCAACACCTGGTTGACCAACCTCTGAAAGGTGGCAGGTGAATTCTCCATCCCAAAGGGCATAACCCAGAATTGGTAGTGCCCATCCGGTGTGGAGAATGCTGGCCTCTCCTTAGCCCCATCAGTCAAGGCGATCTGCCAATAACCAGATGTCAAATCAAACGTGCTGAGGTACCTTGCAGCCCATATCCGATCAATGAGCTCATCAACTCTGGGGATGGGGTGTGCATCAGTCCTGGAGACTGAATTGAAATCTCTGTAGTTCACACAGAACCGGAGTTCAGGTGTGGCACCCGGCGAGGCAGCCTTTGGGACCAAGACCACTGGGCTGGCTTAAGGACTATTTGAGGACTCAATTACCCCTAAAGTAAACATCTTGGAGATTTCTTCCTTAATGTAAGCCCTTACCTTTTCAGTCACTCTGTAAGCCTTCTGATTCACAGGAGGACTGTCTCCAGTGTCCACATCTTGGACACACCACTCTGTGACAACAGGAACCAAGGAAAATAGATAAGAGAATTTCCCCAATAGCTGGCGACAATTTTGCTGCTGATCAGGGGTCAGTGTGGCAGAGAGGATGACACCATCCACTGACCCATCTTGCTCTGTTGCAGACATGAGGTCAGGAAGAGGTTCTGTCTCCTCCTCCATTTCATCATCTGTCGCTAGGAGCATGCCCACTTTGGACCTTTCTAAGCGGGGCTTTAGGCTGTTCACATGCAGGACCCTCAAGGGAATCCTGGGAGACCGCAAGTTCACCAGATAGGTGACATCACTCTTGCGCTCCACCACCTCATATGAACTGGTCCACTTGTCCTGGAGCACACAAGGCTCCACAGGGACCATGACCGCAACTTTCTATCCAGGCTGAAGCTCAATCAGAGTGGCATTCTGATCGTACCACCCCTTCATCTCCTCCTGGCTGGCTTCCAGATTCGCCTGAGCGAGATCTCTGAATTGCCGAGTCTGGTTCCTGTAGGCCAGCATGTAACTATATACATCTTGGGGAGGTTTCCTGGGTGATTGCTCCCAGCCTTCCTTGACCAAACTCAAAGGTCCTTTTTTTGGGTGACCATGCAAAAGCTCAAAGGGGCCGAACCCCAGCGACATTTGTGGCACCTCACAGGAGACAAACAGAAGGCATGGCAAGAGGACGTACCACTTACGCCTCATTGGTTCCTCAAGACCCATGATCATGCCTTTGAGGGTCCGGTTTAATCTTTCAACCAGCCCATTACCTTGTGGGTGGTAAGGAGTGGTGAACCTGTAGGTAACACCACACTCCTTCCACAGAGACTTCATATAATTAGAAATGAAGTTTGTACCTCGGTCAGACACCACCTCTCTGGGGAACCCCACACAGAAGATCCCCATCAGTGCACGTCCCACCACAGGTGCCGTCACTGTCCTGAGCAGAATGGCTTCCGGGTACCAGGTAGCATGGTCCACCAAGACCAGGATAAACCTGTTGTCCATGGCTGTCTTGGGGTCTAGTGGCCCCACAATGTAAATGCCCACCCGTTCAAAGGGGGTACTGACTACAGGGAAAGGTTGGAGAGGGGCCTTGTGCCTACTCCCACTTTTCCCACTTGCCTGGCAGGTTTGACAGGTCCTACAATGTGTTTCTGAACTCATCCGCATCTCGGTCCAATAAAAGTGGGAGACAAACCTTTCAAAGGTCTTGTCCGGCCCTGATGACCAGCTAAAGGAACATAATGAGCCTAACCCAGTAGGAAGGCTCTGAAGCACTGGGGTACCACCAGCACACAGGCTGAACCAGGCTCGCTATAGAGGAGACCGTTCCCCTAGTGGATCCAATGTGATCCAAACTGATCACCTGCTGCCTGGTTTGTGGACTGTTGCCTCAAACCCACAAGAGAAGGGTACTTCTGCTGCTCTTCACAAAATTCCTTCCTAGAGGGAGCACCTTCTTTCTGCCAATGGGTCAGCTCAGGTAGGTTCTCCAGTTCATAAACTTGCTCCCCTCTAGGTTCCAGGGCATCCCCCTCAAAGTCTGCCTCATTCTGGACCATGGTAACAATGGGGGCCGGTTTCCCATGCCCCTTACCTCTCCTCTTTAAGGCAGGTCCCTGGGACATACTTACAGGCTCCAGGGTCTCTTGAACACCCTTAGCTGCCATAGACCAAGTGGTCACACACGCCCACTCAGGCAGACCCAACATCTCTCAATGCGCCTTCTTCTCCACCTTAACCCAAGGGGAGCTTTCCACTCACTGCCTAATAGACAATCAACAGGAATGACGGGCCTCACAGCTACTTGAAGAGTACCAGAGACCCCCCCCCTCTCAAAGGGAACTTGAGCCACTGTGTTGTCAGCGGCAACAACTGGGAAGAGTGCATTGGGGACAACCTGCTCTTCAGACATCAAGTGACACCTGACAGCTGTCACACTGGCTCTGGTGTCTCTCAGAGCCTCCACTCTATGGCCATTTATGGTCACCCACTGCCTGTATTCCTTAGTGTTATCAGGCAGTTGAGTTCTAGGGACCATCTCAAAGTCTCCTAATAAGACAAGGGACATTTCTGTGGGACCCCACCCACCTTGAGCACCCATCTCCTCCCAACCCAGGGCTACACTGGCCAACTGAGAGGGTAGTGCATGGGGTGGCACATACTGACCCTTCTGGGGGCACTGGGGATCATACCAACTGTGTCCCACCTGCTTACACTGAAGGCAGGTAACAGGTCCACTATGAACAGGGTTACCTTTCAGGGATCCTGACTTATTCTCAGGGGAAGGCTGGGAACCCTTAACTTGGTTCCCTTGGGAACTACTTTGGGGCCTTTCTGGAACTCCCTCTGTTTACCCTTGTTCCCCCCACTCTTCTGCTGGGGACCCAATTCACCTTTGGCGGAGTCTCCCAAAAGACCCTTGTGGACCCTGGTACTGACCCAGCCTCTTCAACAAGCTTTTTAGGGTTAGTTAACTTGCTATCAATAAGGTGCTGGTGAAGCTCTGGAAAACAATTAGCAGACAATTAATAATAATAATATTAATCCACATTTGTAAAGCTCTAACCATCACCCGTTAGGCGCTGGGGGCCGTCTGAAAGATTAAGCAAGCTATTGCCCAGAGTAACATGGTGCTGGGCTAACCTGCTGCCGGAGCCGGGGATCGAACCGTGATCCCCAGATTCCAGCGTCAGTTGCCCTGGCCGCGGCGGCTCACCTCTCCCTGGCAATCAAATCATGGAGCACTTAAAAATTTTCAACATTGCTACCCCTCACCCAGCCATCCATAGCTCTGCAAAAGAAAGACACATATTCTACCCAAGTGGTTCTCTCCAATTTCTTACAATTCCTGAACCTCTGTCTATAGAGTTCCGGAGTTAACCCATACCTGGTCATCAGTGCTCCTTTCATGTGGGCATAAGACATCCTATGATCACCTGGCAAGTCTAACAAAGTATCCCTACCTTCAGTTAAAAAGCAGCCCCACAACCCCACTCCGCAATCCTACTCTGGGACCCGGTGGGCCAACATTGCTATTTCAAAGGCTGCAAACCACTGCCCAATATCTTCACTTTTGTGGAAATCTTTGATGACATCCTTGGGAATATGTACCCTGTCTTCTGAAGGCACAGATGGTGCGCTGACACCAGAGGTATTGCATTCTAATCTCTTGGCCTTGATCTCTAACTCTCTCAACATTCTCTCATGTTCCATTCTTATTCTCTCTCTTTCCAAAGACAACTTGTTATTCTCTGTTTCCCTCTGACTCTCCATCTTAAGCTTAGCCAACTCCAACTACAGTACCATATTTCTCTCCCTGTCTTCCAACTCTCTGGGGGCAGGTCTTTGGAAGAGATACTGCTGCCAGGTGGAGAGGCTCCCCTATCTGAAAACACTGGCCTTTCAATGGCCCCATCTGCATTCACAACTGGCTCCACCACAAGATCATGGGCATTTCTTGCTTCTACCTAGGCCCTCAGCACCTTTTGGTAGTCATCCTTTTTAGAAATGCCTAGTGTAGCAACTTTCAATTTCCTGCACAGATGTTTCACAGTGTAGGTATCCAACCTCTCTTCCTCAAATTCAAGATCCATAGATGCAACAGATACTGGTTTACTCATGGTAGTAAAAATTGGGGTTTTTTAGGAAAAACTAAGTCCAAGGAAAAAGATTCTAAAAAACATATGTGGGCGTGTTTGGTCTGCACTCACTAGTAGTGTACACCAATCACTGTATATGAAACACACATGCACAGTCCACATATTCACCGCTAACCACCAATGTTAGATCTGGGAGTCTCTAGTTGGCAATGGTATTATTCACCTCTGTCCAAATTGGGACCCTTACTTCTAAGTCAGGATAAGGAGATTACACTCCTTAATAACCCCTGCTCACCCCCTTGGTAGCTTGGCACGAGCGGACAGGCTCTCTCAGAGGCAGTGTTTTAAGTATTGTGGATATACACAGTAATACAGTGAAACCACTACAGATGGGCATAACACAGGTTTTATATAAATGAGTATTCTTTATATCGACTTAAACAAAAGACCCCAAATGACAAAAATCCACAATACTACACTTGATATTGCTTTCAAGATGATAAAAGTTACTTAGTTCAAGTTGATGATAAATGCGACAAAGTTCTCAACAAAGTGCCTGGATGCGTAACGTAAAGTAAACAAAAGGCTCGCAAAAGGGGAGATGCTTTGGTTCCGTGATCTGGGGGAAATGATGCGTCGTGCCTGAAGGCTTGCGCAGAGTAGGGGATGCGTCGTGATCCTTACTGGTGCGGAGGTGATGCGTAGATTCTCAGCCTGTGGGCCTGTTGCGGTGCGCAAGATGGTGCCTTGTTGCAATGCGATGATCCGGTTGTGATGCGAGAAGATGGCGCCCTTGATGCGGTGATGCGACGCCGATGCGTAGACGTCCTGGCAGCCTTGCGAAAGCTCTGTACTATGGAGCCACGACAGGCTCTGCGAAACGCTTCTCGGTGATGCAATGGCGACTCTCACGATGGTGTCACGCTTCTCCGGTGATGCAACAGCAGGCAGCTTCGATGAACACACGCTTCCAGGGAGATGCGGCGAAGGCTCGCTTCTCAGGCGATGCAATGATGTCAGCTGCGGCAGCGACACACTTCCTCTTGATGCGTCGCGCTTCCAGCTCCCAGCGACATGCAAATGTCTGTAGTTGAGAATTCCCAGCAAGGAAATTCAGAGGGGAGCTGGAGATGAAGTACTTTGTCCCTGAGACTTCAGCAGGAGGCAAGCACAGTGCAAGCCCTTGGAGAATATTCTGTAAATGGTGAAAGTCCTTAAAAAGTTCCTTCTCCTTTCCTTGGCAATGAAGCAACCACTGCAGGCCAACCCAGCAAACAGCACACTGGCAGGGGGGGCAGTCAAACTCCTGCAGCTTCCTTGGTTATTCTCCTTGGCAAAAGGTTTCTTGTTCCAGAAGTGATCTAAAATTCTTGGGACTGGGTCCCAATATTTATACACCAAAATCCTTTGTTCTCTGAAGGCAGAGAGGTCTCTGCCTAGTCCAAACCAGTTCCTGAGCACTCTGTTTACATGACTCTCTTCTACCTGTCACTGTGCAGGGCAGAGCCATCAGCCGCCCCACAGGAGGTAGAGCCAGCACAGGGGAAGGAAGATACAGCTCTGGAGCACTTTGTTGACATGATTCATTCCCTCCTTTCACAGTGCAGGGCAGAGACATCAGACAAGCCACTGGAGGTGGAGCCAGATATTGTAGAGGGAAGGCCGAGCCTTATTCAGGTCCCAGGTGCAACTCCTCCCTCCCATCTAGATGCAGATCTCTCTATTTACCACTGGGCTGCCCCAGCCTGTCTCCTGGAATCCCCCAGCCCTGTCACTCACAAACCCAGACAAGGAATACACAACCTAGCAGAAGCAGGCCTGGACAATTAGGCAAGAAAATACCTACTTTCTAAAAGTGGTATTTTCAAACACAGAATATTAAAACCAGCTTTGCTAAAAGATGCATTTTATCATTCTGAGTTCCGGCATACTAAATTCGAATTTCTACCATGTTCCCTGAGTCAGTTAGGATTATAAGAATGTAATAATCTAACTGCCCATTCCAGCCCATGGAGAACAGGTAGATTTCAATAGTGAATAACGAAAATGGCTGCAATTCACTATTAGGACATGCTACACACACCAGAGCATGTCTTACCTTATACTTACAATGCACGCTGCCCTTGGGCCTACCATAGGGGTGTCTGATATGAAGCAAAGGGAAGGTTTAGAGATTGGCAAGTGGGTGCACTTGCCAAGTCGACATGGCAGTAATTGACTGCCCACAGGCCTTGCAATGGCAGGCCTGAGCACACTTTACAAGCTGCTTATGTGGGTGGCACAACCAGTGCTGCAAGCCCACCAGCAGCATTTGATTTACAAGCCCTGGGCACACATGGCGCACTGTACTACGGGCTGATAGGTAAATAAAATAACCCAATCATGGAATCACCAATTAGTAAATCAATTTAACATAGGGAGCACTTGCACTTTGGCACTGATTAGCAGTGGCACAGTGACCAGAGCATAAAACCAGCAAAAACATATCAAAACAGAGGAGGCAATCCATCAGAATGGAAGGGAGACTCACACCAATGATGCCAGGTCTAACAATCAAGGCCTAAACACAGAAACCAGAAATTATTTATATTTAATACCACCTGGTTGTTAATTTAATGCTTAAAAACGTTTTTTTCACAATTTTATCTTAAGTGCAGTTTATTTTAGTTTTCTCCCTTTGGCAGCACAAATATCACCACAGAAACATGGTCTTTTGAAAAATTCAAGGTTTAAAATTGTGTATTTCGTTTAACAATTTCATCTTCCAGACTTTCTTTCAAGGTGAAGATAGTGACGTGCTTTCTGTACACACCATCTACGCCTGGTGCCATAGGAAAATGCAGTTGAGGCCGGCATGATGGGCGGGTGAAATGGGGTTGTCGCTGGAAAATGGGGGGCAGGCAGGAGGGGTTTAATGAAAAAATATATAAAATAAAACTTCCTGTGCCAGCTTCTGGATGGGTCCCAACTCCCACCATCCGGTCCTGACTCCTGCGTTTTCCAATTCCAGCCGGCTGCAGCTCCCTCATCATCGGAAAGGCAGCCTCCCTCCCCTCCGCCACTCACAACGCTGCAATGGCAGCATTGTGATTGGTGAGGTGCAGCAGAAGGCGCCCCAGACAGGCCGTTTTCTCTATGTAATGGTCCAAAACCTAATTCATTTCAGCCTGATTCAATCAGGCTGAAATGATTTAGGTTTTGGACCATTGTTTTTTCTTAATGCACTATACCCAGGTCCGTACCGTTTTGGGTTGCCCCATTTTCATTAATGGTTTTCTCTATGTAGGCTGCTCCATGCAGCAGCCTTCTTAGAGAAAAAGGGAGAGTGGGTGGTCCTGCTTGAGGGCAGGGGGGAGTTGCTTGCCCACTGTTGTGGGTATTGACTGTTCAGTTCGCCCCAGGCCGACCGAACCGTCAATACCCACAACAGTAGGCAAGCAAATCCGCCCCCGCCCTGTCTTCGAGCAGAACCGCCCACCCCCAACCAGGCACTTCTGCTTTCTCACAGTGCTAGAATAAAATGGTAGTTATTACCATTTATGTTTCTGTCTTCTTGCACTGCGAGAAAGCAGTGGGGCGACGCCCCCACGCCCCAATGGGGGAGCCATCACTGACTGCCTCTAAGTTATTATTTGAAGGATCAGGGTTAGTTGCTGAACTGGGGTTAGTAGATTTGAGATGGTTTTCTTCTGTTATACCACAGGGATTAAATTGTCTGAATCTCATAGAGCTACTGGAAAGTGGTCCCGTCCTCTGATCAAGGGTTGCTAATCCATCAGCTACATCTTTTGTTTTTAACGTGAGTAGTATGATATTGAAGGCTGAATTTTTAGGGGTTAAACGCTCCACCTCCAATAGGTCAGATCGGATTACAGATCACGCTTGTGACGAATTTAATGTATTACTTTATGTTTCAGCGACTCTTCGTCCTCCGTATATGAGAATAGACTAAGGTGCCTATTAGGATGACGGGCGGACTTTGTCCGCCCGTCATCCTAGCGGGGATTGGGACCACCCGCCATAAGGGCTGGGGTCCCGGGGGTGGTATTAGGATGTGCCCGCCACAGTGGCAGGCATATCCTGCATGTTAAGCATTGTGGCAGGCGGTGCTCTCAGCAACGCCCGCCACAATGCTTAAAAAGCACTTTTACATTTGCATAATCAAAGAGGCAGGCACCGCGTGGTGCCGGCTGCTTTGATTATACAAATGCAGGGGGGTACCACAGGTACCCCCGTGTGCACCGCCCTACTCTCCTTCACTCTGGGGGCCCGCAGGGGGCCGCCAGAGTGAAGTCTGCATGCCTTCGTGTGGCGGCATTGCCGCCACCGAAAGGCATTGAAAGAAGCCTATCATAATATGGCTGGCGGTGTCTGATAGACACCGCCACCATATTATTCCTTTTCCACCCCAGCTGCAAGGCGAGCGGGGTGGAAAAGCGGCGGACGGTCTTTCTGTCCGCCGAGGTCCCCCAAGCCATACTAATATGGTGGGGGGAAAACGAGCGTGGATCTCGGGCGGATTGCCCACGCCAGGCTGGTGGTGGCCACCGCCAGCCTGGCGGGGGCAATCCGCCTATCATCATAATAGGCCCCTAAGTTTGGGGATGTATGTCATAACTACTTTCCAATCCATTTATTTGGTGCAACTACTTATCCTATGAGTGGTCAAAATCTGCTTGCCGTCTATATGTATCATGGGTAGGTGTCTTATGTGCTGGGTAGAATGCTGATCTTGCACCCATGCTTTACTTTCCCTGCCTTGCCGGTGCCAGCTAGTGTGACCCCCTCTATTTTTAGTTGATTGAATGTTTGTGTAGGTACTAATCCTCCACACTCCTCCTGACAACTCATTCCCACTCTCAGGTCTTGTTATTTCCTAACTATGATTCATTCTATTTTCTTAACTCTGCCTATCCTCAGAGTTTTTAAATGATGATTCAGGTCTTAAGCCCTCTCGCTGTATATCAGTTCTAGGGTCCTTCGATTTTGTATCTCCTAGATCTTGTAATCTTGGATGATTATTTACAGAATCTTGAGGGGCTATCTTGATCCTCTTATGGCATACACAGTGTTCTTCTGGGGAAGGGTCTCTAGATGCCCCGTTGTAAATTGTTAAGTTGCCAATTATTCCCTTCAGTTTAGCGACCTCTTTTGGTAGTGCATCCTATTTCTGGACAAGGCCAGCTATCAATGACATGTTTTGATTGGTTCTTAAACTATTGCCCTGTAATAGTTTACACTGGCTACCAATGAAAAGCCGAATCCACTTTAAGGCCCTTAGCCTTGCCTTTAAAATTTTAAAAGGATCGGCACCTGAGATCCTCAATAATCTCTTATCCGCCTATGTCCCGACTCGCTCCCTCAGATCTCTTGGGCAATCCCTTGCGGTTATCCCGCGTTTCAGGCTTAGCCGGATGGGCGGTCGTTCTTTTCGTGTGAGAGCTGCGGCTCTCTGGAACTCCCTCCCTTTGGAAATCCGCCTGTTAGAGGATCTATTAGCATTCCGTAGGGCCGTGAAAACGTACCTGTTTTAATTTTTTTATGTTGACTCCTACACTTTTTGTTTTCTTGCGTTGTGTTATGTCCACCTTTTCCATGCGCCAGGACGCTCCTTAGCTGGAGCATTTGTGCGCAAAATAAATGTAGATAACATAACATAACATAACATAACATAATACTAATGTTATCAGCAGAGCATGTGTTTCGCTAGGTTTTCCTTGTGTATTGACATGTTGTTTTACTTGCATTTTTGTATTAGATGGCTGTATGGGTATTTCCATGCTGTTAATGTCTGCGGGTATCTCGACAACTAGGGGGGAAAACCTATTAGAACAGAGAATCGGAGTCAGGGCCTCTCTGCATCTCTCAGCACTATTTGGGACTTCCGGAGCGGTACACTTTGGCTCCTGGCTTTCATTCTATGTTTAGGGGAAGCTAATATCTCTTGTGCATTGCTGGGGTTCAAATACTACGGCTCTCAGGCCCTTTGGTGTAATGCTCATGACTTGGGTACGTAGGGGGCCTTTTGTATAAAAGGCCGTTATTTTTGTTTTGCTATTGCTAATTATTTTACATTTTGTATTTAGTATTGATTCCATCTCCTCAACCAAATTGTCAATTTCTTCAATAGAGCAATTTCCAGCTGCGCTATTTCATATTTTTGAAGATATACCTTTAACTACGCCATTGAATGCCTTCTCTTTGCCCATTGTATCAGCAAAGGATTTTCATGTGTTTTAGGGCTAAGGGGAAAGCTCTTTCCCAAATTTACACCCACGCAAAGTTCCCTTGCAAATTCATCTCTTACTTGTCGCAGGGACTCGGTTAATATAATAACCGCTAAATAAAGGAGGGGCAAATAACAACTGGATACAGGGGTGAGGAGAAAAGAGAGACTGGCGATCGACTGTACACAGATCACTCCTTAACTGTAATAGCTGAAATACATGTTTTTGCGTCTTTATAAGTGCTGCTCCTCTGTAGGAAAAGTGTCAAGAAATCAATATCAGAAAATAATCAATCCAAGGCAGTGCAGTTAGCGCAGGATAAAAAGGTATTATAGTTGTTAGGTGTGGTATTCCATGACTTGATGTCATTTGGAATTACCTGGTGTCATTTAGAATTATTCTGTGTCATGTAGAATGTTTTTACTTAACTAGGACAGTTTTCTGTGGAGTGGATGCTGTAAGGACTTCTCCACCTACTTGTGGTTGTTAAGCTGTTCCTTTGGAATAAACCTACCAAGAACCTACGTCGTGTGTCCTGGATTTACTACATAATTACTGCCGACGAGGATGGTATAGGAATTTCAGAAGGATACAGCGTTCACTTCTTTTTCTGTTAGATGAAACGTTACCTTCATTTTTTTTTCTTCTTTTAATTAAAAGAAAACCTTGTTTCTTCAACGCTGAGAAGTTCCTCTACAATGCAGTTTTGACCATTACGAAAAGGACCTGTTTGATTTCTCTCGACAAATGTAAGTTTGTTCTCTTTTCATTTTAAACCCTGCACCTGCACGAAATTCATGCCTTTCGACCGCACTCATCGAGCGGTGTTTTTATCAGGCATTGTAGATCCCAAATTTCATATTCGGGACTTGTTTTGCTTATCGTGTGCAGTTTTCCCTGACTTGTTTACATTCAAAGGAGCTTACCTCGAGCCTCCCGAAGTTCGTTTCTCCCTGAACTGTTCACGGGGCATTGCTCGAGCCTTCCGCCTCCCGCAGTTCGTCTTCTATTCGGCCTGATCACGGAGCATTGCATTCTGGGATACTCGCGTCATTGCGCACGTCATCGCGCACAATAAGACGTTCAAGGCGGCCATCTTAATAAAGTTTGAAGCTCAATCTTCGTGTTTTCTCTGAGTCTTACCAACGAAGGAATCATTTATTTATAACAACCTACAATTTTACTATTTTTATGTTATATGCTTCACTGCAGACTTCTACGGCAATTTAAAGAGAGGAAACTTCATTGCCACAAGTTAAAGAAGGGAAACTTCATCTCAGCAAGTCTATACTATGGTGATTTGCACACCACTTCAGTTCAGCAAATCTATACTACGGTGATTTGCACACCAATTTAATTTTATATTTACTTACTTATTTATATTGTATTAATACTAACCTCTTTTATTACAGAATGTCTAATATTGCTGCACCTCCTCATTTTCTTCAAGTTGCAGGTGATCCTACCATAGAATGGGATGTTTGGTACCCCATGTTTATTGCATATGTGAGGTCTTAGAAAAAGATGGTTGTTCTGCAAAAAGGAAACTTGCTCTTTTGAGACATTGTCTTGGGGGAACTGGTATTAAAGAATTTGATAATTTACCACCTTTAGAAGATGCTGGTGATATGGATGTTTTTGATAAGGCTGCCAAACAAATGAAGATTCGTTTTGGTAGAAGAATAAACACTGTAATGGAAAGATTTAAATTTTATTCTCGTGAGCAGAAACCTGACGAAACAATTGAAGATGACGTTGCAGCATTAAGTTCACTTGCCTGCACCTGTGCTTTTGAGACTATATCATATGAACAAGTCCTTAGGGATCAAATCATGATGAAAACTAAAAGCAAAAAGATCCAAGAAAGACTTTGGTTGGGTACTGAAACTACATTAGCTGCAGTAGTAAATATAGCAAAAGGGATAGAACATTCTGAAATTTTTGTATCTGAAATTAGGGGAAAACTTCAGAATAAACATGTCCCTGAGGTAGAAGTGGCCATTGTTAAAAATCAACCCACTTCGAGTGTTTCCACAAGTAAAACTAATTTTAAAAAGGAATATGTTAAGAGTCCCAATGATAATAGGAATTTTATTAAGAAAAGTACTTTACTTTGCTATAGATGTGGAAGTCCCAACCATGTGGGAAATTACAGAGGTTGTCCTGCTTGGGACAAAATCTGTATAAAGTGCAAGAAAAAACGGCATTTTGGTAATGTGTGCAGGTCTGGCCAAAAAGTCAATTATATTTCTCCTGAGGAAGAAGAGGTTCTCAATAGTTTGAATTGTATACTTTCCGTTGATGAATGTGTTCAACAAAAGTTTCCTTCTTGTACAATTCTTATGGATGGTAAACCTGTTGAAGTCTTTGTTGATTCCTGTGCATGGTACACCATTATCAGCAAGAACGTTTTTGAACAATTGTGGGACCAAAGAGGATTATTAAGTCCAGATATTTATCCTGGTGGGTACACAGGACAAAAGATCGCTTTAGAAGGTTTTTTTTTGGGCTAAGCTATCCTTTAAGAATTGGGATATCGAGGGAAAAGTTTATGTATCTACTAAAGGGGTATCCATTCTTGGTTGGCCTCATCAACGTGGTTTAGGAATCAAATTAGATCCTAATGCTAATCCTCCAGTTTATGTTGATGAACCTCGTTTTCAGAAGTCAATCACTGATTCTATGGTGAACTTAACTCTAGATGTATCCAACAGTAGTTTCACAAAAATGGTACTTGAGAAGTTTCCTGAAATTTTTAACGATGAGTTAGGAAAGTATGCTGACTTTAAACACAAAATTATCTTAAATGACAACGCTTTGCCTGTTAGACACAGAGTAAGAAATGTTCCTCTAGCCTACAGACCTAAATTGAAAGAAATCTTAGATGATTTAGTCAAAAGGAACATAATTGAGCCTATTGAATCCTCCCCTTGGGTTTCGCCCATTGTGATTTCTCTTAAAAGCTTAGGCGAACTTCGCTTATGTGCGGATCTTCGCAGCCTTAACAAAGAAATATGGATAGACAAACATCCTTTACCAAATATACACGAACTTATTTCTGCACTATCTGGCGCTACTGTTTTTTCTTCCATTGATTTGGCCAGTGCCTACCACCAAGTGGAGTTACATGAGGACTCCAGGAAGTTGACTGCATTTGTCACTCCAGAAGGGATGTTCCAATATCTGCGCATGCCTTTTGGTTTAGCGAGTGCAGCCTCCGTTTTCCAGCGTCTTATGAAAGAGTTATTAACTGATTGTAAAGGGGCTATAGTGTTCCAGGATGACATTTTGATTTTTGGGAAAGACAGCATTGAACATGATGAGAATCTAGTTTCTGTCTTGGAGAAAGTTAGATCCAAGGGTCTTACATTAAAATTTACTAAGTGCAAATTTAGATAAGATAAAGTTGAGTATCTAGCTCACGAAATTTCAAAGAACGGTATTAAACCTAAAATCAACCATGTTCAGAGTATTGTAAGTGCGCCTGCACCTATATCAAAAGAACAATTGCTTTCTTTTTTAGGCTTACCTGAATTGTATGGTGAATTTGTAAAAAACTATTCAGACATTGTACATCCTTTAAGGATCTTACTAAAAAAAAATGCTAAATTCGAATGGGGCAAAGAACAAGTGTCTTTTGAAACTCTGAAACATAAAATCATTGAGGCTCCATTCTTGAAACCATATTCAGTAGGTAAAGAGTGCATCGTCTATGTTGACGCTAGCAATGTTGGTTTAGGTGCCGTATTAATGCAAAAAGACAAATCTGGTGAGTTTGTTGTGTCGTATGCCTCTAGAGCTTTACGTGATGCTGAAAAAAATTAGAGGGAATTACTTGCTTGTACTTGGGCATCTCAGCACTTTAGACAATTTCTATGGGGAACAAAATTCTCTTTGAGAACTGATCATAAACCATTGATCACTATGTTGTCTGCTGGCGGTGGAAGGGTACTTACTGCCCGTCTAGCGAGGTTGGCGGCCAAATTACAAGAATATCGTTGTGAGGTTGTGTATGTTCCAGGACGTTTGAATGTTCATGCTGATTGTATGTCACGTTTCCCTGCAAGTGTAACTGTTGGTAGAAGTGTCGACTGCGATGTTGCATACTCACTTGCAGATGTTAATGTGATATTAGGTCAGGAGAGTTCTTTGGTCTTTTCTGAGAAAGACTGGTTAGAAGCTATGAGGAATGATGATGTTTTGATCCAGGTCAAGCAATTCTTGATTAAAGGTTGGCCTGAGGAGAGGAAACTTTCTGGTGATTTGTCATTATACTACAAAGTTAGGGACGAACTAATGTTGTCTCAGGACATTATTGTTAGATCTGATAAAATCATTCCTCTTTTGAAGCTAAGGGGAAACAATTTGCAAATTGGCACATGAAGGACACATGGGAATGTCCACTACCAAAAGAAGAATTAGGGAACATTACTGGTGGCCTGGCGTCGATGCT
The DNA here is from genome assembly GCF_964263255.1 of Lissotriton vulgaris. NCBI lineage: Eukaryota > Metazoa > Chordata > Amphibia > Caudata > Salamandridae > Lissotriton > Lissotriton vulgaris. The sequence continues at coordinate 413,647,206 of NC_141695.1, forward strand.
ATGGTGGACTGTTGGGTCAGGAATTGTTCTCCTTGTTCGCTAAGTGATAAGTCTGTGAAGAGTGTATCTGTTGACACTACTACCATTGAATATGCCAATGGTCCTTGGCGTGGTTTAGCCATTGATATTATTGGACCTTTCAGTTACCAGTCTGGAAAAGAACTATTTGCTTTGGTCCTTATTGACTATTTCTCTAAATGGCCTGAACTGAAGATTGTTGAGAGAACTTCTTCAGAGCATGTCATTGAATTTCTTGACGAAATTTTTGCAAGAGAAGGTCTTCTGGAAGAGCTTATTTCGGACAATGGCCCACAATTTATTAGTAACGAATTTGAAGAGTTCCTCAGCAATTGTGGTATTGCACATAAAAGAACTTCTAATTATTTTCCACAAGCCAATGGTCAAGTTGAGAGGTTCAACAGGGTCATCAAGGAATCTTGTCAGTTGGCTGTGAAAAGTGGGTTGAAGTGGAAGAAAGCTCTTCAAGCGACCTTGTTGACCTATCGTTTGTCTCCCAATTCGGTGACTGGTTTGTCTCCGTTTGAATTGTTACTTGGTAGGAAACCAGGTTCTCGACTTTTACCCTGGTGGTTAAAAGGCAAATGCTCTTATGAGTTAGATTTTAAAGAGTTGAAAGATAAAATTGGTAAATACCAGGAAAGAATAGTCCAACATTCTGCCAAAAAGAAGTACAATTCTTGCAGTATAAAAATTGGTGATTTTGTTCGTGTGAAATTGGGTGGATTGCTACACAAGAAAGTTTCTAAATGGTCTGACCCTGTCAAAGTTATTGAGATTTTTAGCAAAGCTGTGAGAGTGGAAGGAGGGAAAATATGGAATCTGAGAAGAATCTCCTTATGCAAGACCTCTGTTGTTTCTTCTATTCAAAAGATCACACCCTCACAGAAGTCCATTTCGGACCATAATTCAAATGGATTTCCTGGTACACACGAAGTTTATGACAATTTGGAAAATAAATTTGTAAATAATTCTGATATTGTGACCCACTCTGATGCTCAACCTGACCCTTGTGTTGTGATTGGTAATCAATCCCCGAATGTAGAATGTGAAGAAATCTCTTTAAGACGTAGCGAGTGTGTAAAATGTGTTCCTTCAAAGTTTAGGGATTATGTTAGAACTTAACTATGTACTAGTATTTATTTCAGTATTCTTGTTTTCCTTGGGGTTTTATTTTGGTTTTTTTACTTGTTTTTTGTTGTTGTTTTTTTTAAAGGGGGGGAGGTGTGTGGTATTCCATGACTTGATGTCATTTGGAATTACCTGGTGTCATTTAGAATTATTCTGTGTCATGTAGAATGTTTTTACTTAACTAGGACAGTTTTCTGTGGACTGGATGCTGTAAGGACTTCTCCACTTACTTGTGGTTGTTAAGCTGTTCCTTTGGAATAAACCGACCAAAAACCTACGTCTTGTGTCCTGGATTTACTACATTAGGCTGTGTAGCAAGTGCCAAGGATCGTGATTCTCCATCAAAGAATCATTGAGGACGCCCCTATCTGATACCAACTTCCAAGGGACCAGACTTGTTAGCAAAGGAGTCTATAGTGAAAATCCAGTTGTCTACAATTATCACTTTCGAGCACTGGCATTCTGTTTACTTCAAGAAGAAATCAGCATTGTTCCAACTGGGAGCATACACAGATTTGAGATTCACACATGAAAAATGCATTTGCAATTGTATAATGACATGTATTTCATTTGGGTTTGCTCAGGATTTTAAAATGTGTGCTGGTAAATTTTTATGCAGCAAGATAGCTACTCCATTCTTCTTGGGCTGAGATCCAGTAGAGTACTCCACTCTACACACCCAGAGGCTTATTTATGTGAGGCTTGTGTGCCTGGAGGGTCACCTTTTTTGATGCTCCAGTGGTGTTAGCCTTTAAGTTACATGTAAGAGACAACACAATTCGCTCTAGGTGACTTTGCATGGCCTCATAAATATGGAGTAATACAAAGCTGCAGCAGGCTAACTTCCATTGGGACAACAAAGCCCAGGTATTTCTTACAACTAGAAAGTCACCAAATTCTTCAAACACATCAGAAAATGCAATGGCAGGAAAATCAGCAAACTAGGTCAAAACATTCAAGAGGAAACAACATTGGAGGATCGAACTGCACTCAGCAATAATTACAGAAATAACTGGAGAAGACCTCAAATGACATAGATAAGCATGCACATGAGAAACCTAGGGAGATATTGGACCATGCAATGATTTCATATGATTATGTAAGATGACATCCCTGTCCTTTGGACTTCAGACTTTAATTGGGCAAGTGCATATCCCATTATGTGTAATACAATTGTTAGTGTAAAGTTAGTTACAAGTCCTTATATTTTTTACATTAATGGGACACTGAAAAGTTCCAGACTTTGGGGCATATGTACAAGGAGTTATTGCCACAAAACCTAACATAGATAAAGCTGAACTCAATAACTTCTGCCCTAACTCCAACATCCCACCATAGCCAAACTCCTAGAAAAATGCGTATAATCCCCACTTTGTGCTCACATAGAGAACTTCCAACTTCTAGACCAGCATCAATCAGGCTTTTAGAAGGGGTATAGTACTGAATCGGCTCTGACTCACGTTATGGATGACATTTTAAAAATGCTTGACCAAAAGGATTCCTGCCTCCTAATCCTCCTTGACCTTTTGTCTGCTTTTGACACGGTTAATCATGACAACCTCTCTGGTCGGGTCCTACAATGGTTCTCGCCCTTCCTCCACCACAGATTACAAAGAGTCAAGGCAAACCACTCCCTCTCCCGGCCCTCTCCAGTATTCATTGGTGTCCCCCAAGGGTCAGCCCTATCTCCTATCCCCTTCAACCTTTTCTCCGAACCATTATCTAATTCTCTAAATTCCACTAACATGCTTTTCTATATGTATGTAGACGATACACAACTTTTTCTGAAAATCTCATCCCCGGATAACATCATCTCACTCAACACTACCCTAATCTCTACGCAAAAATTGGTTAACTGAGAACCATCTCCTGCTCAACACCTCCAAAACTGAATTCCTTCTCATTTCTTCTCCGAACCACATCCCCAAGCTAGACCATTGGCTGAATCATCTCACTGCTTTCAACTGCACCCCTCTCATCATAAACTCTGCCAAATCTCTCGGAATCTCCCTGGACAAGCACCTGAACATGAAAAATCACATCAGTAATGTATGTAAGGGAGCTACTCATTTGATGCGAACCCTTAGAAATATCAAACCATTCCTTCCACAAACTGATTTCAAGCAGGTGGTCCAAGGGCTTGTCTTGCCGAGGCTTGACGAATTCACCACTAGGTACAGGCGATCGCCACACTTCAATATCTACCGCCACGGGTCATCGACTCCACAGCTCCTGTGCATCCTACTCCGGCTCAAGACGCAGGTCCAGCAAGGCAACCAGGCTCCAGGCGCATGTCCAGCGAGGCATCCAGGCTCCAGATGCAGGTCCAGTGAGGCATCCATGCTCTCATCCCAGTCATCCTGGGTGTTGGGTGGCTTGAGGGGGTTGTTAATGTGTGCTGGACTTGGCCCTGGCTGCTCCATTCTGCATTTCACTGTTTTTTTTGCCTATTTTCTATTAGAGGTCGACTGATTTTTTCCAATAGAGGCAAAAACCTCAAATTGGACTGATTAACATGCATTTTTTTGCCGCTAATGGGCCTTTCGTTGGTTTTTGCCCGCTAACGCCGCAAAAATCCTACCTCCTTCACCCTAATGTTAGTGGCAGTTTTCACCACTGATCCCTGAAGCTATAGCCATGTAGCGACGTCTTGTACATACGTCGCTAACAAGGCCATAGTTTTCAGAGGTACACACCAGTCAGAAAACTGCTGCTAACTAGCGTTACTGGTAGATATGGCCCTTTGTGTCATAGCTGCCAAGTTTTCAGTATGGTTATGTGTGACATTTCTATTATTTCAGTGTGTCAAAGTGTGACATTTCATTGCACATGTGTGACACTTTAAGCGACTCTTTATCATCAGTGAAGGAAGCGGTTGTGATCATGTAATCATGCAGAGGTGTCATATTACTCCCTTCTGTGCAAAGCAATAATCTGGAACGTTCATAATGAAAGTGTTCATGTGAGGTCACCAACATATTTCTCAATTTATTTTTGCCGTCATAACAAATATAAGTCAATTTCCATCTTTCAGAGTGACACATGATGAGATGGTCGAGGCACCACAAGGACAATGTCACTGTGAACATCACAATGTAGAAATTCATGTGAGTGGGTAGGATTTATTTACATGGGAAGTAGGGGCCAGAGAGAACATGTAACAAAATATTGCTGACTCAGTAGTAAGTAATATTTTAAAAATGACCACAGTGCTACGTTTTAAATAGGAGTAGCACATTGCCTCAATGACCATACTACTCTCCAGTATTATTCCGTACATTTCATGGCATCTCATTAACAGCCAAGAAAGATACTTTCTACTGCTTGTTTGGAGAACATGTACCATTGCAACATTTGGAACTTCCATGGTCTATATTTGATAACGACTAACTTTGATCAATAAGCAATGTTTTAATGTCCTCCCCACATAATAGAGCACCCAGCCAGGACTTTAAGTGGGATGAAAAAAATGTGCGAGCTCTCCTAGAGGCATGGCCATTGTAATTAAGGGTGTGGATTAAAAGCACCTGCATTGAAAATCTATACTTAGCTTAGTGTGCTGCCCAAATGTATTTTGCTACTTCTGTCTTTACACCCAGCTATATAATACAGCTAGTAACACTAACTTACAGCAAGCCAACACTTTTGACTTTGTCAATGTGTGTTGGTTGCATAACATGAATAAGCAACAACCATGGCTTCGTAGTATAGCATATTAAAAATGTTTTAGTTCTTGAATGGTAGGACTGTGAAAGAACTATAACAAGTTTTATTGAAGTTACACCAAAGGTAGCGATGGGTGGTACTCCTGCAGAGCTGAGATTTATTTTTTTCATCCTGCGAGTGAGGGCAAAAATGTAGAGCCCCATAAAGACCCATCTCAGCGCCTACTTTTTAGAACTGTTGAGTCAACTGAAAGCCCTGAAGCCAGCAAACAGTATGTCACATAAATTAGTTGCTTTTTATTATGACAATGCCCTTGTTCACAGAACGTACTCTGCAGCACTGAGATGAATTCGCTGAATTGAAGGCATTGTTGGGACACAATGTCAACTGACTGGGGCCTCGCTTGGGCAGCCAACATGATGTGGGGCTTGAGGGAGAGACTTCTTAGGGGGCCCTGAGACTGGTATTCACGCCATCGTCACAGGGTTTGTGTCGAGGAGCTTCTTGTTGTATGACCTTAGCTTAGAGGCACCCTTGGGGCACAGCAGCCTCTGATTGGCCCATATTATTCCTGCCAGTGGTGCTGGAACTATTTTCAGTGCTGCCATAAATGTCACATCACTGCAGTCCTAGGACAAGAATTGGCAAAGCCATCATGTTTCACCTTGCATGACCTATGCACGACCAATGGCGTTGTCAATGTTTTTTAAAGTTTTGCACTGCAGCACAACTGCTGTGCAACATGTCTTAAAGTAAATGAAAATAAAGTGGTATTGCAGGGGCAATGCTGGCCGCACCATAGTTTTTTAGGTCTCGTGTTTGGCAGCGCATGCGCTGTCTCCGCGAGACTTAAAGTAATCTGTATGTTGGCTTCAAGTTCATGTAATTTCTCCTGCCCCTTGCGATTGGTTTAAATCTGGCATTGCTGTTTTTTCTTGCTTTCTGTTGGCTGTTGCTCTTATGGTAACTTCCATGTAGTCCCGAGGCAGTGGTGCCTAACTACAGTTTTCCTCCGCTTCCTGGCACTTAATTGCCTGCAGTGTGCCATATGTTGTATACCCCTCCCTGACTGACGTGTGAGACCCTGCCGACAAATGTAAGCTCCGGTTGTGGTTGGGGGCATGGCCCCCTCTTCTTCCTCCTTGCCTTGTTTCACTTGTGCGCTGTTTTAAGGTTGCCTCTGAGATAGTTCACAATAGCATAATGTTTTCTTCCTTAACGGCAGGTTTGTGCTTTCTTTGACAGTGTCCTGCAATTGAGGTTTTCCGATAGCCTGCTAGTTACTGCCCAGTAACAGATGTTACAGGAATGTAACTTCAGCTCTGGAATCAGAAAGCGTCTCTGAGGACTGGTGCAGTGCTGTGATAAACAGTGAGTTGGAAATGCAATTCAACAAGGGTATCACTGATTCAGCATGCCTGCTGAGCTGCTAGGGGTGTAATTGGCTAGATTAGCCACAGCAAAGAAAAACATCTGAGAAAATCAATTAAAAGATTAAGAGATAACTTCAGTCGGCTACCGACCTGGAAACAAACAATGATAAAAGGGGAGACATGAGCTGAACCGGTGCACAGTCAAAATATTGGGTTTCATATATCGACCTACAAAAATATCGAGTTGGAAATAACTAAGGTACAGAATATCGAGGTCAAGAATATTATTGGACAGAATACCGACCCTAAGGTAAGAAATATCGATTTTTTTATATCTATACAAGTAATATCAAAGTTACTAATATCGATATTTGTATTATTGTTATGTATTTTATTATGTATGTGTAATATTTTTTTTGTTATGTATTTTACTTGTTTTAAATGTTATGGGTATTATTTTTATATATTAATAATGTTATTTTTAAGTAAATTTTATGTTTTAGTACCGGAGTGGGTTGTGGGTTTATAGGGGAATGGGTTGGGAAGTAATTTAAATATACTAAATTATTTATTAATTTTTAGGAATTATAAATTAATTTGAATACATAGGGGAATTGGGTGGGAAGTAATTTAATTGTAATTAATTAATGATTTATTTTTATTTATTGGTATGGATAATTACTTATTTTTAATTAATTTTAAATTGGCAATTAATTGTTTTAATTGATAATTAATTTTTTTAATTGGTATTTAATGTTTTTAATTGGCAAACCATTTTTTTAATTGGTAATTATTTTTTTAATTGGTAATTAATTTTGTTAATTGGCAATTACTATTCTTATTTGGTAATAATTTTTAATTAATTGGAAAATATTTGTAATTTATTGGTAATCAATGATTCATAAAAAGTCTTATTTGGTATGACATTTTTTTTATTGTTTAATATGTTTTGCTTGTGAATTAATTTTAAATAATTAATATTTTTTTGTAATTAAATATATTTTTTTGTTTAATATTTATTATTTGGTGACTTCTTTTTAATAATTAAAATGTATTGGTATTTATTGTTAATTTATTGTTAATTGCTTATTCAATTGTAATTATGTTTTTAATAATTATTAATGGGTGTTTGTAAATGATGTAGAGTTATTAAAAAATTTAATTATTAATAATTTTAAATACAAAAATTATTTATAAGTATGTTATATTTAAATTCTACGCTATCCAATGTTTTCCCTACTGTAGCACCCTCTTGAGCTTGAATAGTAATTTTTACCCCCACGCTATCCCACATTTTCCCTACTGTTGCACCCTGTGGAGTTGGAATAGTAATTTTTACCCCTTCGCTATCCAACGCTGTCCCTACTGTTGCCCTCTCTGGAGTTGGAATATTAAATTTTTACCCCTACGCTATCCAATGCTTTCCCTACTGTAGCACCCTCTGGAGTTGGAATATTATTTTTTACCCTTATGCTATTCAACGCTTTCCCTACTGTTGTCCCCTCTGGAGTTGGAATAGTAATTTTTACCCCTACGCTATCCAACGCTTTCCCTACTGTTGCATTTTCTGAAGTTAGAAAAGTCATTTTAAGTGTTACGCTATCCAATGTTATCATTATTGTAGTTTTTTTGGACTTTGAATAGTAGTTTTTTTATTTAGCTATTTTATATTTGTATTAATATTTTTGATAATGTAGTATGATATTAATTTTAAAAATATTGAAAGTATATATATTTTTTTAATTTATTAAATATAATTATTTACTTTTTATTCATGTTATTGGTTTATGTGTGTAGATGTATTTGTAATGTATAATACTTTTTAATAATGTATAAGTTATTAAAATAATTATTAAAACGTATTATTGTTAGTATATATTATAATTTTTATGTATATGTTTAATAAATGTTATATTATTGTATATGTATTATTTATTAACTTTAAACATTATTAAATATTTGTAACTATGTTTATTTGGTGTATAACTATTATTTACTTTATTTTACACTTATTTTATTTATTTTGTAAACGATTTTTTGAACTACGATATTTTTAACAACTATATTTTGGTTTCGATATTTTTGTACTTACCATGTTGATGTTGATAGGCTGTCAATATTCTTGTCTCCGATATTCCAACGTCGATTTTTTTGTAGGTCGATATTTTTTCCATCGATATTATGTCAGTGATCCAGCTGAACCAAATATAATCACGGGAGAAATATTTTGCTGATTTGCATTTTAAAGTTAACTTTATTTATTTTTGGGACAACTGTTACTAGCTCTCTCTTATCGTCTATAAAGTGGAATATTTACATATTACCTCATCGATAAAACAGCTACTCCAGAGAAAATTGCATTTTCCAAGATATATATGAGGACACAGCGAATAATCAAACTAGACCATGTTCATCTAATTTGCGAAGACACTTAAATGCGGTGATGATAAAACATACAAAAACAATAAGTGCCTGAACATTTAGAGTTATTCACTGCTCTCTTGTGCAACATCGGACTCAATCCCATAGTCGAGCTCGCTCTGTTGAGTTGATCAGCTAAGTATCAGCGAGAGGCCAAGTAATGAATGAGCACTTAGTCTTTGGTGTGCTCCTTCTTGAGCGGAGTTCATTCGTGCTAGCAAGCTGTCAGAAAAACGCTAGCTGCAGTGAAGGACTTACCTTTGAGAGTTGTTTGTGCTATTGAGTATCATTAACTTGGGTCAGAAGCACAGCAGCTAATATTTATAGCGCTTAGTAACTGTAATAACGTTGTATATAATAAGAAATTATCATTAATACTACTCCTGTCAATATTACTCTTCCGTGAACTCAAGCCACTGGTGCAGAGTAAAGAATTGCGCACAGGACCAAAAAGCTCCTTTTATCTTAGGTATACTAGTGATAAGCTACTGTAAATGTGCCATTAGTGTATGCATAAACAAATAAGTGCAGCGATCTAAAGCTTTTCTGCAGAGCCCGCCACAGGCGCTGCTAAGTACCAATGCAACAAGATTTGATTTCACTGGATGTCCTTCTCCCACCATCCTATGCTTCTTTTTACTATGCCTCATAATGATACATTTCTGCTTCCTTTCCTCCCTGCTCTCTGCCCGACCCCTCTCGGGCACCAGTGGCACTTTGGGGCCCCAGCGCATATTTTCCACATTCTCATTGTTTGACCCTCAGCAAAAGAGAGAACAAGTATTTGCAATGCAATAGGTCTCGCATTTATGCGAGTTTGAGCTATTGACATTGCAAATGACAATGCCTTTTATTTATGTTTTAAAAACTAAAACAAAATAAAATCCATTGTCATTTGCAATGTCATTAGCTCAAACTTGCGTAAATGTAAGACCTATTGCATTGCAAATGCTTGTTGTTATTGTTTACTTCAAGCCATGTTGGAGAGCAGACTCTGCTCTGGAACATCTTTAAAAAGTAAAAGAAACAATGAGAACGACAAATAGCTCTGCGATGTGTGACTGTAAAAAGCTGGTGAAAAGATTAGCAGCAACTATTTAAATAATACATACTTTTGAAGTGGCATCTCATTATTAGATGGTTGTTAATTCTTCATTCAGCTGTTCATGGGACCTGAACGGGAAACAACCTTTACTACACGGTCAAAACACAGCAGTACCATCACAACGCAGATTTTACAACGCAAGTCGTTACCACGATTTGCACTGGAGGGCGCTCTAGACTAAGTAATAGTGTGATTTACTATTCCAACACCGTCCCTACTGTACGTAGGCTGGAGTTGGAACAGTAAATCATACTATTACTAAGTCCAGCACCCTACAGCGCAAGTCATGGTAACGACTTGCGTTGTAAAAGCTGCCTTGTGATGTACCGCGTTGAAATGTACAGCGTGGTAACGTCATACATCCGACTTGAACCTGATGTGTGGAGGCAAGTGGTCCGTATACAGTGTCAAGAATGAATGCTTGTATCTTTGTGTGTTGCGTGTGTGTTGGCCAGTATGGATTGAGTGTTTTGTGAATATATTTGTCTATGATATTTCCCATTTCTTCATTTGAAGTTTCCAGATTGGCAATTGTGGTTTGTGTGCTTCTAAAGAAACTGATGCATTATAACATAAATCTCCTTCTCAGCCACTGAAAACAGCCGCATACAACAAGGGCCAAACTGGCCATGGCAGGCACTGGGCGTTTCCCCGGTAGGCCGCTAGGGTGGGGGCCGGTTTTTGGCCCCTGGTGGGGCCGTTTTTATTACCGGGGTCGGCAATTTCGGCCCTCTGTAATAAAATCGGCTGAAACCGGCCCTCGCAAACTGCTGAGCTGCACTCCCTCAGGCCAGTGGGGGGTGGGACAGCTGAGCAGTTTGCCAGGGCCGGTTTCTGTTCCCAGTCCGGCCCATCAACCTCTCTTCAATGAGGAGTATTCTGCATTGTACACTTTGAATTGGAGCGTTTCAACCAAAACATTTTAGTTTTAAACAAGTGAAAAAAGTGGGAGAGGGGGCCCAGGGCAGGCTGCAGGTGCATAGCAACACTCTTGACTTTATTTGTTTACACTATCTTAACTATCGAAGTTTGGATGTGAAAAAAACAAAAATATTAAAAGGTGTCAGCACTGGTGATGAAGTGTCACAGTATTTAAGAATATAATCGCAGATAATCACAAATTGTGGGGAGCCTCACTTTAGCAGAGTGTGGCTACATCAAAAAGGTTCCGTTCAGATTGGAATTATTACATTGAATCTAGTCCAGTAGTGAAACCAAGGGCATAGCTACCATTGATGCAGCAGGTGCAGTGGCACTGGGGCACCTTGAACCCTGACAGTGCTGCAATTTATTACCCCAACAGCAGGCAAATGGGCCATTTTCCTTTCTTGAACCAAGGCCCATGGCTGAGACTTTAACAGCATAGCATATGGACTGTCAGGACATAGCACATGGTGGCGTAACCTGTCAGAGCATAACGCGAGGCAGCAGAGGCCCATCAGAGACTGCCAGAGCATACCACACGGCAGCATAGGCCCTTCACCAATGGTGAAGAGCATAAAGCATGGCCGCATAGGCCCTTCAGAGACTATCACAGCACAGCATATTTCTTAACATGACGGCATAGACCCTTCTGAGACTAGACATAGCACAAGGCAGCATAAGCCCTCTCGAGACTATCAGAGCATAAGTCATGGCAGCATACGCCCTTCAGAACCTGTCAGGCCACAGCTCTGCATTGCGCAGACCCTTCAGACAGGCATAGAGCACAGGAAGTGGAGCGATGGCCTTTCAGAGACAGCCAGAGCAAAGCTCTTCAGCATAGTCCCTTTGAGACTTTCAGGGCACAGCTCTTTATAGCAAACGCCCTTCAGAGACTGTCAGAGCAGAGCTCTTTATTGCATAAGCCCTTCAGAGACTGCCAGAGCACAGCTTTTCATAGCATAGGCAGGGCCACTGGAATTATTGTATTGTTCAACAACATTTTTTGCAAGTCACATTTGCCACGTAATGCATCATCTTCTGCATAATCTGCAGATTTTAATCGATAATATTGTTTCTAGCTCAAAGGGTTGAAAAGTTACTAAAAACACAGCAACCTGTTACAGCGCAGCGGCAGGCCCTTTGCAAAGGTTGACTGGTGACCTTTCTGTTGTAAATTGCTATATTTGAGTGTTAAGCTGGTACTAAGGCGGTGCAGTCAACGGCCAGCCTGTGTTAAGTGTAGAAATGTCAAAATAATAAACCAAAAATATCTTAAATTGCTGCATAGTTTACTCAACCCCACCGCATAATTGCCCCTCCTCTACCGTATAATTTCTAAGGCACGGGGCATAGGTACATTCGAGACTGCCAGCACAGGCTCAAGCGCTTTGTGGAGAATTCTAACCCAGCAAATGCCCCAACATGCTAAGCGAATAAATTACTATTTTAAAAAATGCTTTCCTCTGTGTACTCCTTTTGATGAAGTATTTCTTTGATAGACTTCGTCCTTCTTTTCAATGCTGCAGTTGTTTTCATGCAGCCATTTCCGTTCCTCCTCAGAATCGAGAGCCACATAGGCCTCTCTCCACCTCAATACGAGGTCTGTCATTGGAGCGTCTAGTCCTGACACTGCTCCAGCCATCATCCTGCAGGTGCTCTGTGACTTGGTACGAATCTCACATGCAGAGGTGCTTCGACCAGGGCCGTTTCTGCCATTAGGCAAGACTAGGCGCCCGCTTAGGGCGGCAAAATGGGGAGGGCGGCAAAAAAAGCAGGCAGCAGCACCTGTGAGTGGAGTGCAAGCTCACTTGCTAGTACATACTGTGCGCACCATAGCTAGTGGTGTGTGGAGTGGGCCGGCGGTACACACTACCAGAGTATATGTGGGTCCCCAGGGCTGTCAATCTTGTAGCGTGGGATAGCGCAATGACGGCCCTGGGCATCATTTCTGGCCAACCCCGAGCGGTGCTTCAGCAGCCAGTGACAGTCACCCGCATCACCCTCTCCCTCTAGGTGCGCTGGGGACAGACTGTGTGTGTCGGCTGGCACTGCTCTGGTGCCTTAGGTGATGGTGAATTGATAACTGCCTGCAGTACTGCCAGTGCCACACAGACCTGTCCCAGCAGTCTTTTACTCCAAGTCCTCGGCTCCCGCTTTGAGGCCCCAGACCAGAGTCTCACTAGTGCTGTGGCGTGGAGCGTCTGAGACCAGAACGAACCTGCAAAGAACACATCCGGGGTCTGTTCCGCATCCCACATAGAGGAGCTTCTGGACAGGGGCGGCTGGTGACATTTGAAAGTGGTGAGGCGTAAACTAATTTGCATATTGCACCGCAGGGAGAGAGCCCGAACCACCTTGCATTCATCCATACATCATTCATGCATCCACCCATCCATCCACCCACCCACCCATCCTGCATCCATACATCATGCATTCATGCATCCATCCACCCATCCATCCATCATGCATCCACCCATCATGCATGCATCCATGCATCCATCCATACATCATTCATGCATCCACCCATCCATCCACCCACCCACCCATCCTGCATCCATACATCATTCATTCATGCATCCACCCATCCATCCATCATGCATCCACCCATCATGCATGCATCCATCCATACATCATTCATGCATCCACCCATCCATCCACCCACCCACCCATCCTGCATCCATACATCATTCATTCATCAGTTATGTGACCTGCAGGTTACAGAAAGATCACTGCTGTAGGTACATTACTCCCTGATCTATCTAGCTGGAATTCGAACCTGAGTCCTCCAATTCCGAATACACATTGGTACAGCTCAGACCTTATATTCTAGAGTGTCACAGTCATTTGTGTATTGTTCTAGATACTTTTAAATTTGTGACTATGTACAGGAACAACTATTGCCAGGGTGACTTTAAATACGCGGCAAGGGAGGTCTAAATTATGTACCAAGAAATGGCAAATTATGTGCCATAATTGATGTCATTTTGTGATAATATTAATGCATTATGTTGTCATTTTAACACTTGTTAACACAGTCGGGCGTAGGTTTCAACATTATTAGTACCAGTTGTTGTGTCCTGTAGATGGGAAGTGATCGCCCTAGGGGTATCAATCTGGGACCTACACTCCGGGGCCTCTAATCCTGACTAGGCCTAACACGTGGCCCTAGAATAAACTCAGTCGGACACTGGGAATAACTTTGGTGCTTGGTCTGCGCGCCTCTCTGAACGCCTGCGTGCATGCGAGGCCTCTTTTTACTATCAGGAGTCACATGACCAGCGCGCCCCACGCCCGGGGCGCCAGGGGCGGACCTCCAGGAACATAACACCAGTGTAACACAGAATGATGACAACAAGTCCGGGTCCGCACCTCCTCTTCTCCTCAACCCTTTGGCACCTTCACGTCGTCGAATGGCACTGGCAGCCCCTTGCAGCCAATCCTGGCGCTGCAGGGGCACAGGTTACTCTACGCCCACAGCACGCCCATTAGGAGACCGAAGGGCTCCTATTGGGCATGCGCAAAAAAGCACGAACACAAGTGCGCATGCGTGGGCACGGGTAAAAAATTCACCCTCCGTCCCCACGCATGCGCACTCGTGTTGCTGCCTGCCTGGTAACAATCATGTAAATCAACATGACGCCTCCCGATGTCATGCTGACTGGCATGCATTGTCAGTTCTCCCTCGGTGTCTCCTGCGGGCGGCTGCGGGCGGCTGCGGGCGGGGGGGTTATGCCCCCACGCCCCTATGGACGCACCGCGCCTGCTTGTGGACGTGACTTTCACCTGAGCACAGGCGAGTCACTGCAGTCAGTGAGCAAAGCTATGTTACAACGTGCAGGCCTGCGAACGTGTAAAATATTTCGGCTGTAATGCTGTAAAAGAGGCCTGTGAGTCTCCGAGCTCATCCTCACGGCCCCAGAGACAGGCGCACAACAGAGGGGCAAACTTGTCAGCCCTCATTTCAGAGAGAAATCTACTTTTGTTTTTAATGACCATGCCTTCTTCTTCCGTGGGTCATAAATCATGTGCACTTCACATGAGCCTCAAAGAACTCAAACTATCAATTTGTGGGTGAAACTGGCCTCACCTCCAAACTTAATTTTATTAAAGATAGTCCATGAGGGTGGCTTTAGGCAGACTGGTGTTATTCATAGATCGCTAATTGTCACATGTGTTGCTTCGAGTAGGTCGCTCAGCTGAAAGTTCTGGAGACTTGTGAAGGCCAATAATTGTTTTAAGAAAATTACCCTAGAGGCATGACAACAGCAAATTATCTGGCACTGTGATGATGTATTCTACCAGGCAATGTTGAGAAAGGGAAGAATGTTATGATTTAAAGGCGTATGATTAACTTGTGACCATTCAATTTTCCTCTGTCTTTCATTCACTATATTGCGATGGCAAAAACCATGAGCTACATTTAAGAAGTACAAATGCAAAAAAAACCTACAAAAGAAAATCATTGAAAGCTGCTGCAAACCTGCAAGAGCTGGGTGCCCTTTTTGAGCAATTCAGAAAAGGGGGTGGTGATAAACAGAGTGTCTGAATTAAGCAGACCACTCTTACCCAGTCCAAAGATCAGGGCTTGATCCATCACCGTTATTTAACTCACTGCCCCATCCCAGCTCAGAACCTGGCTATATGCAAATCAGTCTGTCCCTGGCCCAGTGCATCATGGGAACAGGGCAGACCAAACTACCAAGCCAATTCTTCACCAGAAAGGAGACAAGCTTCCGGGGACCGGTTTCTGGCATTTCAGCCGTCGTCGGCCCGGCTTGCTTGAATCCTGATGGAGCAGTGAGTAAGGGACTCATGTCTGAGTATACCCCGCCACACCCATAGTGGCCAAAAACGATTCAGAAAAGGGGGTGGTGATGAACAGAGTGTCTGAATTAAGCAGACCACTCTTACCCTGTCCAAAGATCAGGGCTTGATCCATCACCGTTATTTAACTCACTGCCCCAATTCATCACCATCTCCTTTTCTGAATCATCTTTTTGAGCAATGGCATAACGAAAAATAATGGGCCCCCTGCAGAAAGTGAAAAGGGGCCCTTGAGTCTCCTATATCGCACAGCTATTCATTGGCCTTGGGCCTAATGGGAGACCTTGAAGGGTTGGGATCCCCCTTTCGCCGCAGGGGTTGCAGGGGCTTGCATAACTCCACTGTTATTGAGTATTAACGCATGAATTATGTTCCTGTTTTTGTTCCGCATTTCATATTTTAAAAATGCTCTTTTTTTCAGCGCCACTTCTTGCTTATTGGCATAGGAAATCATTCTATAAAGAATTTAGGAATATGTGGTTACATTTTTTTTGTAGAACCCTCAATCACCACAATTGCCATCTACAGGATGTAGTAACCCTACAAATAACTCGGAGTTCCAAGGGGTAGCATACCTCACGAGGGATATGGATGTTGGCGCGGGCTTGTTTGTTGCAGCAGACCCTGTCCAAAGATCATGAAATGGCTGCAGCGGCCCCATGTCCAGGCCTCTAGCCGGTGAGGTGATGGAATACCACTGTGCATGTGGGCGAGGCTAGATGACATGGGAGAGGGGGGGTCAAGGAAGGCCGCGGAGAGTGTGCCTTAAAGAAGAGTCCTTTCCTTGAGCTGTGCGCAGTCCAGCAGTGCGTTGAACTGGGCCTGGTGTCAAGAGAGACATAGCATTTCACCACAGCCAGCCCTCGCACCTTGGGCTCTTCACTTCCCCCAGGCAGGGAAAGTATAAGTCTGCACTGCCCCAGGCATGTAGATAAGAGATGTGTAAAGGTGGGTGATTTGCAGTGGTGTTGCTAGAGTGTGACCAAATGTGGCCTCTGACCCAGCCGTCTTTGTCCTGGTCGCCCTTGGTGATGTACTCCGATAGCTGTTAAATGTGCTTTGAGGCAAACACGGA
Source organism: Lissotriton vulgaris (assembly GCF_964263255.1). Taxonomy (NCBI): domain Eukaryota; kingdom Metazoa; phylum Chordata; class Amphibia; order Caudata; family Salamandridae; genus Lissotriton; species Lissotriton vulgaris. Next base: position 413,663,743 of record NC_141695.1, read on the forward strand.
AAAAAAACACGCACATTTCTTTGTCCATCTACCCTTCACGGCAAAGTAGTGTTTGAGGCAATGCACAAGCCTACGTACATAGCAAACAATATGTACACATCCATAAAGAGGAGGGGCGGCATTTTTTAATTATCGCCTAGGGTGGCAAAACAGCTAGAAACGGCCCTGACTGACTTCGACACAGCTCATCCTGCTGCCAAGCTTCACTTACCTTGTACTCACACATCTTCCACCCTCCACTCATCTCGTACTGCACTCACTCCTCCCAGTCTGCACTTACACAGTACATTTTCACACCTCACTGTGTACACACACACACTGCTGTCCCTACACTGAGGCCCGGCTCCCAGTCGTGCACTGTTCATCTTGCACTCAAGATGTGCTCACCCTTCACTCATACACCACATATCATACAAAGCTCACCTTGCAGACATTCGCTGCTCGACCTGAACTCACTTACGCACGAGTTGATCAGAAGAAATCCAGGACAGACGTGAGTCATGACTGCAGGGACAGAGTCTATGCTTACTACGCAGCCATCAGAAACGGCGAGGGCCACCACTAGATGCTGCACATTTCAGACAGTACACTAGCATTCCTGCAGCATCCAAAGACCATCGAACCCGAAACGGCAGTCAGCAGAGTGAGGTTTAAACAATAAACCTTGTTCCTACATATGTCTTAGAGAGTCGTTGTCCATACTTAGATTGGGCCCAACTGTACCCAGTAAGCCAGGCTATGCTTAGCGACACTGAGCGGCGCCACCCGAGCCTAGAGGCGTGGCGCCCTTAGTGGCATCCGGGGGCAGAGCCAGAAGGGATGTTTTTAAAAGTGGTAACCAATCAGGGCAGGGAAGAGCTAGCACACGTCGTCAGGGAGGCAGGGCTGACCGTCCCTCCCCCAAGGGTACAAAGCCCCGGGGGAGGCTGAACTAACCCTCTTTGTCCTCTTCCACCAGCTCCGGCGGCAGCAGACCAGCAAAAGAATTACCCACCCACCCATCCCTGCAACAAGGAAGAGAACGGCGGGGTCCCAGGCAAGAAAAGGGTGTGGACTTCCCCTTTTGGTATGGACTGGCTGCCCATGGAAAAGGGCAAGCAGTCGTTGTGGGACTCTGGGCTGGCGGGAGAGGTGGGACTGACCTGCTGGTGGTCCTGACCACTCCTGTCCTACCCGTATGACGGGGTGTCGGTTTATAAACATTGGAGGGGGTATACCCCGGTATGTTGGTCACAAGTAGTGGCAGATTATTTACCTGCGGCTCTGTTGACCGGAGGGCGGTCAACTTAAGGAGAGCAGGCTATCTTGGTTGTGGCCTGCTGACACAGCCCGAAGGACAAGCAAAAGGCCCCTTGGAGAGCGGGGTCTAAATATAATGACAATCTATAACTTTGAGATTATCTAATAATGTGTGTTGATAAGCAAGTAATTTTAAAGATTTACCTTAAACCTTAATCAAGAGGAATAAAAGATTAATGACACCGCTTGAAGTTTAATAAATAAAAGACTACGCGGTGAATGACAACAACCTGTTTCATGTCTTTTATGGGAAGGGGGCGACTTGCACCCGGTAGGCACACTATGAGCATT